>NC_057851.1:58810549-60053049 GCF_015237465.2 Chelonia mydas | reverse complement strand
AGAGGGGCATATAATTGTGAAATTCATTGAGTTTCAGCCACCTGAGAACTACATGTGCAAATGGCCAAAGCTGTGGTGGCTCTATTCTTTCCTCTCTGCCTCAACACATTGATGGAAATCCATTTCCACAACATAAATACTGACACTAGCCAGAGACTTTTGACTTTCAAAAGTTTGTCAGATACTCAGTGGTGTAATTGTACCGATTCTACCAAGCCAGTGTGTCAAAACTATAGCAGTATTCCACAAGCCTTGGAAGGCCTTTCAAAAAATATAAATCAGCCTCCTGACACTTGTTTAAATGCAGCTTATCTTCACATGAAAATGGAACAATTGGAGACAGCTGTCATGGAGCTCTTTTGGACACTGTGCTTCAGCAGTTCAAACTGATCAGTACCCAGCTACAGAAGATGGACGTAGATCTAAGTGTTGCTGTTAATGTACTGTGCTCCCTGGAAACATTTGTTGGGCTATTATGTGACCAGTTTGAGGATTTTGAATTCAGTGCAAAGAAAATGTGTTTGCTACTTCTGAATACAGTGTATTCTGCTTATTAGCAATTCCTCGATTGCCAGAAAAAGCTGCCATTATCTGGTAGTTGCTAATAAGCGAAAGGCGAGGCTGCAGCCAGGAATTGCTGGGATGTGCCTTCCCTGGCTGCAGCCCCCCACCTTCCTGTGGCAGGTGCTCCACATGTCCCAGTTTTTCCTTCCCTGGTTGCAACCTCATAAACCTGCCTGCAGCTGTACCCTTTCTTCCAAACAATATTGTTAATAAGTGGCATGCCGTTGCCAATGTCCAAATCCCATTAATATTAAAGTCATTGGGTTGGGATTTGTTCCTGGCAAAATGTTGCTATTAACTGGAAGTTGTTAATATCCGGATCCCTAGTAAGTGGAATCTATTTACAATCAACATGAGTTTGTCGTCCTTGTAAAAGAAAACCAATTGAGGGCGAGTCTGAAGGGGCAGTAGAGCCAGTACTTGAATGAAGCCATCAGTTTTGCACTGAAACATTTGTTGTCAGAACTGACAAACTTGCAGCTTGTCTACGTCACAGACTAGATGCTTTCAATGTGTTGTATGAGTTCTGTGAAATCTTGTTTAAATTGGGTTCAGTGTATGTCAATGAAGTGCGCAGATATGCAGCAGTTTACCCTCAAGAAAACCAAAACTTTCCTGACAAACTCTTTCAGTGTCGGTTCTCTGCACAAAATGAAACAAGTTACCATATGCGCTGCATCAGCTGACACAGTGTCCGTATGAAATACTACATTTTTATGAAATATCAGAGAATTAGAATAGTGTATATGAGGTCTCTAGAGATAGCTGTTTTGTTATCAATGCCTATTTTTGCTTTTTTGTAAATTGTTTTGGAGAAGAATTGTTAAGACAAAGTCTGTGCAAAGTTGGGTAGTAATTCTAGATGATCTTGCTTTAGTGAATACTGTTATATTTGGCTGCAGTAGTAGTCTGTATATGAAACCAAATTGCTCTATTTCTGCTTCCTCTGTAGTTACCTGTTTTCTCTGTCAGTTCTTGCATGGCATTGCTACGTGTCTAGTGTCTAAACTGACATGCGGTATTGAGCAGGCAGTGCTTCTGAGGAAACCTATTAACTGTAAATATTAATTGCTAGCTAAACCTAATTCTTAATGTCAGCTATGGCGCGTGTTTTGTTCCCTTATTCTGTTAATTTTTTAAATAACATGTTTTTCATCATATCAGGAAGGTTCAAAGTTTTGGGGGATTTTTTATTTTTTTTTTCAGGAGGTGATTTAGAATATGTGCCCAAGTCCATAAGAGTTCTTAATCCATCCCTGAGCCCTGCCCTTACTCACCCTTATCTAATGAGCTAGATCTTTTACAATGCCAGGGGCTAGGGTAATTGTCAAACTTGTCTGGCGACTGGAAAGAATTTTTCCCATATGGCAGAATTGGCAAACTGCTGTGTAGGGTTTTTCACCTTCCATCCAGCATATCTGAGGTCTGGATTTGGGCGAGATAAATTGCATTGTCACAACTTTTGCGGGCTCCATTGTGGTTGGTGGGTTTAAAAATGGTCAAATGTGAATCTCCTGCTTCAGCATGAGCTCAGAGGGCTGCTTCGGCATGAGCTCAGAGAAATTTGTTGCATGATGATGGGCTGTGTCTCGTTCAGTGTATGGCTCCCCTTTTCTCCTTTCTCCTACCTTCTTCATGGAGGAAGGGAGCAGGATAGGACTCTGAGTTCCAGAGCAGGCCTGAGCATGTAAAGAGGGTATTGCCCTCACATGTGCCTGTCAGGTTTGTAGAACCAGGCACCATTGGTACCCAGTTGAAATCCACACTGGAGCAGCCCAGCTAGGTAGTTGGGGGGAATACTCTCCACTGGTTAAGGGTTTTAGTAAAGTTGTAGCCTCTGCATTTAATCACATTGTGGTGTATGTGCCTCATTGTTTCTGTGTCTGTGTCAAATTGTGGTGTGCTTATATACAGGACTTTCAGTAGCAATCTCTGTAGAAGAGTCTAAGGTAAAAAGGAAGTACATGAGAGATAGTAAACTGCTTCTCTTTATAGATCGCTAAATTGTAAAATACAGTAGACCTTATAAAATAGTATATTGAACCCATGTTCATAAATTACAAAGAAAACTCCATCCTTGGCCGGAGTAAAATCCAAAGAAGCCTAATGCTCTGATGTTGCCAGATGTGTAATAGTTAAATCATAACTGACTTCTCCTAACCTATGATTCCACTCCTGCTGTAAATAACCCAGAATTCAGAGCATTTTTCAGAAATGGATTAGAAACTGCCAAATATGCTAGTCGTATCTTCCATTTCTTCCTCACAGCACATTAATGTATTTAACTTTAATTTCATTTAATTATTTCATTAAGAATCATTAGGATCTTTGTTCCTGTATTGCAGATAGCTGGTGCTTTATGGTGGTACTTTGTCTCAAAAGGAATTGAGTACTTGGACACAATATTTTTCATCCTGAGGAAGAAATTTAACCAAATCAGTTTCCTTCATGTCTATCACCATTTCACTATGTTCACCTTGTGGTGGATTGGTATCAAGTGGGTTCCAGGAGGACAAGGTGAGTCAACTGTCTTTTTCTCTTAAGGCAATATAGACATAACAGTGAGAATCAGCCTATTTGGAATTAATAAGGAAACCACTATTTCATGGAATTAACTGAATACTATATGATAAGTCTATTGAAACAGCATTGGATCATAGCAGTTATGTAAGTGTAACTTCCTTCTGTGTGAAATGAGGGGGAGGAAGAGAGAGAACAGAGCGGTAGTTTTATGAATTGCAAAACACTTTACTCACGGGCATCAAATGCAAAACTGAGATTTCGTCTTTACAAATTCCATCTTTAAAAAAATTGTCAGCTTGCTACATGGAGCAAGGCAGATAAATTTGTCTCTTGCACCAGACATTGGTCCAATAAAAGAGAATACCTCACCCACCTTATCTCTCTCATATCCTGGGACTGACACATCTGCAACAACCCTGCCTAATCTAACATTTTGCAGCTACAGAGAACTAAGAATCAGAACTATGGGCCGGTTTCTTCCCCGTTACTCCAGCCTAAAGCCATTGATGTTAACGGAGCGATTCTGGATTCTTAATAGAGTAGAAGTTGGCTCTATATGTGAGTTTTGGGTTTGTTTTGTTTTATAACAAAACAAGTATCAAAATCTGAATTACTCATTTGAAGGTTAGCAATAAACCCGTATCAACCAGTTGTAGACGCTTTATAATGACACAAACCTATAATGTCCTTTCTTTCTGTTCCTATAAAGTTCACATCAAGGAAATCCTACATCCATTGTTTTCTCCACACCCTTCTTTTCCTGCGTTGTTCCCATGTCATGTCTTGCTTTGCCTTGTCTCTCTCAAATTCTACTGAGGCAGAGATTGGAAGAAAATGTCCCATTCTATTTGGAAAGGGCTGTAAAAATAACTATAAAAATAATTTACAATAATAATCCATGTAATCCAGACTAAAATTAATCCTTTGTTAAAATATTCATATATTAAATTGTATATTTTGGATTTTTATACACTCACACACTATATGTACATTAGAATATAAAATGTGTGGTTATATAAATATTTCAGCCCATGAGGTGAAATTCATATCTACAGCTTATTGGAGGATGGAATTCTCCCCAATCCAGCTTTAGGGTGAGAGGAATCCTGGGTTCACTGCATGTTCAGTCACTACTGTTCACTGTACTCATTACATGAGGTTTGTGGCCATTGAATATGTGCAGTTTGTAGTCCCAACTACCATTTTCCAGTGAACCCCTTACCTTTTAGCCCCTTATAGTTTGATCTTGTAAGTTGCTGAGTGCCCTCAACTCCCATACCTATGCATGGGGCCATTTCAAAGCTCAGCTCAACTCTGTGGTCCAGCTGTTCAGCCTCTAGAATTCCTGGTACCGACAGAAGAAATGCAGCAGGTCTGTGTTGCGGCCCTTCTGAAGCAACAGAGGCCTGGCATGGGGTCAGGATTTCACCCAATATAAACTAGGATAGGTGTCAAGTTGTTACAGATTTCTTTGTGTGTATCTGTTCCACTGTTTTCTAGCAGACAACACATTGCCTACATACCAGCAGGTCTAAATTTTCTATCAGAGTGCCAATTTACAATGACAACGAATAGTCATTTGGCCAGGGAAAGAATGAGAATGATTCTATAGCCTGGAGATCAGGCTACTCCCCTATGATATAGGAGACCCAAGTGCAAGTCCCTGCTCCCGGTGACTGTTCATTTCTCCAAAGTGATACAGCTTTAACAGGAGAGATTTATTAAGACTCATGCTATAATATCAGGACATTCTCTTGAGAAATGGGAGAACCAAATTCTAATTCTTTCTGCTTATCAGACAGACAGGAATTGAATTAGGATCTGCCACATTCTGGGCGAGCTGCCTCACCACTAGGCCAGAAGGGAGGCTAGCTACTTCATCATCTCCCCCCACAACCCACCTCTGGCAATTTTGTAATCTAGCCCTCTTTCGGTTTTCTCACAATGCTCAAAATTGAAACAAAACATTTAGAGTGGGTCAAAATAAAACATTTTGTCTAGACACTTCTGAATCATTTTGAAAGTGTTTGGAGAACTTGACATGAATTCCTGAATACTTTCAGGTTGACCAAAACTGCATTTTTGTGTAAACTATTCACTGAACATTTTTTGCCAAGCTCCAGTGATGGTGACATTGTCATACACTGCTGTTGGGGAATTCACATGCATGCTCTTCCTCAAGGCCTGTAAGAGGTCATTCATCAGTATCAGCAGCTGCAAAGGTGATGCTGAAGAAGCGGCAGACATGGATGTGCACAGCAAAAAGGGGATGGGCTGAAGCATGTCGTTTAGTGTTGCTTTGGGGCCCACCCAAAAGACTTTTTCAGGCATCAGCAGGGGGGCAGTAAAAATGTTATAAAAGTGTGTGAGAAGTTTTTCAAAAGCAAAAATTCTTTACACGCTATAGTTTGAATGAATCAGTTTTTTGAAAATTCAAGTTGACAAGTGTCTCTTTAATGTTGAGCCCTACATGGGGATTTTCAAATGAAATTACAGGGAAATCCTACAGTCCATGTTATCTAAAAAAGTATTACTGTCTTGCAAGGGGTATCCTACCCGGCAGAGGAAATTACCTTGAGTTCTGGCAAGAAAAGACACCCTCTCCTGCATGACAATAATTCTTTAGGCAATGTTAGCTGTGTAGCAATGTGTGATTTGGTGTTTGGAATCCTAGGCCATCCTACATTGCAAATGTATAATATCTAATAAAACATGAATGTCTAAAGTGCACGTATTAATTTTTTTTAAAGGTTGAAGTATATTTACTACCTAAATAATACTTTTCATATACTGCTGTTGCATCCTATCGAACAGTGCTTTCTACTGAAAAGTTTTCTTCAAGAGGGAGTGCCTAAATTTTGACATTCAAGTCCATATTTTAAGGGCTTGTCTACACGTGGAGTTGTTCCTGATAAACTCCATATTTGCGGTGCTGATTCTGGTTAGGTTAACCCACAGAAACAAGGCACTCTTATTCTGAAATAAGAGTGTCCACACATGGAGTTAATTGGGAACAACTCCACTGATACATAAGTCCTTAGGCACCTATGTAAGTGGTTCTGGTTTTCAGAAGACTGTAATTCATTGATGTTAATGGATGTTGCTGAGTGCTCAGCTCTTTTGAAAATCATTCTGTGTATTTGGGTGCCTAATTTTAGCCACCCATAGATGGCAATATTAGCCTAAATGCAAAGAATTATTACATTTTAAGGACAATCCTGAAATATCAGTGCTATTGTTTTAAAGTTTGTTTTTTTTAATAATAGATTGCTAAAAGTGGTGTATTGCATGTTGCAAACACGCATGTAACTTTGCTCATGCGAGTAGTCCCATTGAAGTCAGTGGGACTACTCACATGACCAAGTTACTCATATAAGTACATGTTTGCAGGCTCAAGCCTACATATTCAAACCTGTATAAAAGGACAAAAGATGTGGATTTCAACTTAAGTTCAGTTTTTATGCATATTACTGTTTAGTGCTGACAATACACACAAGATTGTAAGTACAAAATGCGCCAATTTTATTTTTACTGTGTAATACAAATAAATAGAGAGAACTTTTTGGTTTTCACGTTTAAAAATAACACTATATGGAATTTTTTTTATATCTGAACAGCTTTTTTTGGAGCCCAAATGAATTCTTTTATTCATGTTGTTATGTACATGTACTATGGATTAGCTGCCTGTGGCCCTAAATTTCAGAAATATCTTTGGTGGAAACGATACTTGACCATATTACAATTGGTAAGTAAAATCTCTCTCTAAATTTGCTTGCTGTCTGTCTCTCTGTCAAATGGAATATGTACCAGCCAAGCACGAGGCTGGATGGCTATCACTTATTCACAGATCAAGTCAAAAACTTGATGTATTTCTAGAACTGCAATGACTTTTGAAATAATTACATGTAAAATTGCTCTTTGAATACTCTTTAAAACAGTCAAAATATGCAGTTAGCCAATAATAGTAATTAAACTGTTATTTTGCTTTTGAAAAATAATCAAATCTTTATCAGTTTGATTATAGTGGCATGACAGAAATAATGAATACCTGATTACCAGTAGGCAATTACACTGTGAAACTATTCTGCGCCCTTAACGTAATCTCTTATTTCAAAGGAAAAGACAACCACTATCAAGTTTGAAAATTAATCTTATTATTTACATAGCAGCACCTGCTAGTGCAGAGTGTAGTTAAGGGTCTGATGTTGTTTCCATTAGTTTTTCTTACATTTTTAAATTAATTTTAGTGTTAGTGAAACAGCATTGGAGATTGAAGCATGTATTTCAAACCTTAGAGCAGGTGCAACACACAAAGTGATAATGACAGTTTCCTAATGGTGCCCTACTGAGCTATTTCAATTCTGAACTGCCAGGGATCTCCTCTAAGGGGAGAAAGCCTCCAGCTCTATTCATTTCCTGGTTTGTAAGACTGTCAACAATAGTGTCCTTTGGTTCCAGCTGTGAATTATGGGTTTTGTGTTGTGTGAACAAAAATCCATAATGTGCTAGACTGAGTCCACGTACTCTTTCCACATAAACTACCAAACAGCAGCCAAGAGGTAATGAATTGCAATCACTGTTGGGCTGTGGCAACATACCCCATTACCATATATTGGGGTAAGCGGTAAGGAGTTGCTCCCATTTTAATTTTTTAATGTCACAGATCAAGGATTTTTCTTAGACAATTTCTTCTTTGCCCAAACTTTGTCTTTTCCCTTGTACATGATGATGGCATGTATTGTATTAAATTATGATCTACATGCTGTGTTTTATAATAAAACTTTAAAAATATATAGACCAAGAGTTGTATTATGTATGCTTATTATATGCTACTTTTTATAGTAAGTACCCGTGCACCGCTCCATGTCCATATTTTTTTTAAATCATGGGGCCTCAGAACAGAAGAGTAATTCTGTATTCTTTATGTAAGCTTAAGCTAACTGGCAGACGTAAAATTGAAAAGGCTTTTTCTTGTTGATTTTATAGGCCTTGTCTATGCACAAACTTGCACCAAAATAACTGAATCAGTTTTAATACACATCTTTTGTTAATTCAGTGCAAGTCTGTGTGTGGACGCTCTTAATTCAGAATAAAGGTTTCTTATTTCAGTTTAGCATAAGTAGATTTTTTTCCTAAGTTAATCAGAATAGGATATTTGTATTCTGAAAGAACTATCCACAAACAGACTTGCACTGAAATAACAACAGTGTAAATTAAGACTCATTTAGTTAGTTATTTCAGTGTGAGGTTGTAGGTAGAGCTGCCCTTAGCCAGGCCTTTACAATAGTTGTATCCGTATGGTAAATAAAAATAGTAGGTGGAGCTGAGGGGAAGGAAGAGCTTTTTAAAATGATTGTATTACATTTAAAAAGAATTATTTGTAAGCACTGAAGGCTTGACCTTCCTCAGCAGTAGAGGGAGGGAATAGCGGGGAGTGGAGCCATCTTTGGCAACAGGGTCTGGAGGGTATCAGAAGTTGAGGTGCCCATGTTTATAATCAGCATATGCATATGTTGTTTTGAGAACAGAATACTGAGATTTGTATAGCTGCTGTGCAGCTTTCCATGATCTCTGCCAGATACTGTAAAGGAACAGCAGTCTAATCTCTAGCAACTTCCTTATAAAACTTTAAAGGCTATGAATGTAAATGTTTTACTACTGTTTGTATTTGTTAGTATAGAGAAATATTGCAATTATATATTACTTATGATATAAGTCTTATGTAAACCATGAATTGTGTTTCACAATTGACAGTTTTTTCTTTATAGTTAATACTTCACTGTATTTTCAATAAAAGTTGGTATAGTCAAATCTAACATCGTATCAAATGGTTTATTATGCAATATTTTATTTTTTTCAGATTCAGTTCCATGTGACTCTTGGCCACACAGCCATGTCTATTTATATCGACTGTCCCTTCCCTAAATGGATGCACTGGGGTGTAATGATCTATGCTATCACCTTTATTTTCTTGTTTGGTAACTTCTACTATCGGACATATAAAATGCCCAAGGAACCCATTAAGAACGGCAAAATAGTGAATGGTGCTGTTGCTAATGGTGTAAGCAAACCAGAAAACAATCTAGTGGTGGAAAATGGAAAAAAGCAGAAAAAGGGAAAAGCAAAAGGAGAGTAACTTATCCAGGCCTTAACCATTGCTGGCAGTGGGGAACTTCCAGTTTGGTTTAAAAAGAAAAAGGAAGAAAAAAAAAACAAAAAAAACGCTATGTACCAATTAACCCTTAGGTTACCGAAGAGCTAGAACACAGATATTTTCATTATTTATGAAGATTGTTTTAACAAAAATACTTCAAGTTAAATTTCTGTTGTAAGTATGTAATTATCAAGCATTTGATGATCTCTGTGTAAACTTTTAGACCGCTGGCGCTGGTGAATGTAAGAAAGAATTGCCGTAAATAATGTGTTTTAGCAGTCCAAAGGTTAATATTACCAATGATCCAATGAATTGTTGAAGCCCACGTTTCTACGTGGAAAAAGGTAGCTTTTGATTATTTCTGTTTCTGCCAGAAATTTATTAAATTCCAAATTATGATGATGTATGTTTTTATCTGAAAATACAACTTCTCTTATTATTAGTTAGGGATATCTCAAGACACAGTTATGTTTATATGCTGAACAGAGTCTGTTGACTTATCAGACTCTCCTTGTTTTGATTTAGTGTCTACTACAATTTTTCTTCTATTGTGGAAATATACCTACCTCTTCATCTGCTGAAAAGAACATTTAACATTAAATAACTTTAATTTCTGAAATATGGAGTCTTCTAATATAAATGTCAGTTAATGCTAATTGGAGAAAGAAATTGCTTTCCTGAAAGAATATATTTTCACCTGTTTTGTAGAATTATCATCTGTCTCTTTCAATGCAAGCTTGGAATGGTATTTTGGATGTGATTAAGTGGGGGGGGGGAGGGACTTTAAAAAATATTTATATGAAACAAAGTACATCTCATAGCATAAGATAATCCATCTGATGTAAGGTTATTCTACCTTGTCCCCCATGTGCATTAAACCCATGGTGCTAACTCTTGTAACGTTCAAAATGATTGTATGGTGTTATGGTGAGGGAGAACATGCTGTAGAACATAATCCTTCTTTTGAAAATGCTACGAGCATTCGACGCCAGTCATGTTTAAGCAGAACACAGGCACACTTCATCAGGAGAGAGAATCTGCAGTTAAATTATGTCTTTACAGCAAATACATTGTAGGTATATTCTAGAAATGTTTACCCATAAGTTGGTCTTGCATCTTAGTATTATGATGATTCTAGACTACACATCTGGTATTGTTTGCAGGCCTCTGTCTAATGCAAATGATAAAGTAGATTGGCTGGCTTTTCTCCAATATTGCTGGCTCTTGTCAGTGTAAGTTACAGGCTTGCTGTGCCCATCATTTCTTAGTCAAAACAGTTATAAGAAGACAAAGCCTTTTTATCTAGCACTTCACAAAGATTAATCTTTCCGTCTGTGAGGAAAGCATGGCACTAATTATTATTCCTTTTCTGTTTAGATGGATACTGAGGCATAGAGAATTGTCACTTGTTCCTGCTCACAATGAATATGAGGCAGAACTGGGACTAGAACATAGGTCTCTTAACTCCTAGTTCTCTGTTTAGACCCCAAGAGCTGGCCTGCTGGTTCCCAGATACATTTCTGAGATTTGTGGTTAAACAGGTTCATCACTAGTCAGCTCTCTTTCACTGGGGAAATGGTGCAACTTTTAAAGTAAAGAATTCATAAGAAGCTCTGTATGTAGAAGTTAAAATGTCCAACACAATTTAAAATTTTTAACTGTTATCAATCCACCCTATAATAAACAATAGGCAAACAAAACCAACACCTCTTCTCTTACTATGTTTCTGTCCTTCCACATTTTACTGAAAACTCTGTCTGTATCCAAATACCAAGATAGGAATGCAAGGAAGAAAACTTAAGGACATAGTCTGTAGTACTGGAAATAGGGGTTAAATTGGAAGTCAGTTCTTCAGTAGTAAGCCCTCTCCCTACCCTCAAGCATAATACATGACAGGGTACTGGATTGATAGAGTATAGAGGCTCTATTGCACTGGAACTGGTCTATGACCATTAATTATCCTATTGGCTTAGTCTTGATGCTTTCCAAAAAACCTCTGAATTTGTACAAATGTATATTTCTGTGTAATGATAGTCATAATGCATGTGGAAGGGGGAAAGGGTCAAGGTCTTTCTCAGACAAATTTGCATGTATTCTCCCTACTTCTAGTAAACTAGCATTTTGGCTTGGATGTTTTTACTTCCTTTCTTTTTAAGCCAAATTAAATAAAGTGGTGCATACATGTAACATCTTCTGGCTCCTAAAAACCTCTCAAGAAATTTTCTGGTACAGGTTCATTGATCCCTCTGCCACATCTTTGAAATAAAAATTTGATCTTGCATGTTGACCAGTATTTGGGAGCCAAATTCCCACTTACTGTATGCATCAAAAATGCACATAAGAATGAAAACAGCTGAAGGCTATGGCAGGAAGTTAGGCGAATCTTATATGAGAATTTTGGGTCTATGACATTGGAATTTTGGGTCAGATGGCGCTTGTAGATGGGGAGCTTGCTGGTGGTAAAACTACATTCTGGGTGAATCGAGGTGCAGGCACAGCTGCTATGTCACTTGGGCTCACAGGCAAAGCCAGTTATAGAGCTCTTTCCTGGCACACTGCTAAATGGAGAGGTTACAACACTGTCACTGAGGTAGCATTGAGCCCACAGCATCCATATTCTGCTACAGGGTTTTCCTTGATGTCCGTATGATTTAGTCCTGCTTTGAGCCTGAGTATGTGGTCTTTTATTGGTGTAGCGTTCTGCAATTTGACCAATGGCATAGCATGGCTGTGAGTGGAATACTTCTACTTTCTCTCCGTTCCTTCCTGTGTCTGAGAAGCCAGAGCTGCAGAACACAGCCAAAGTTGACAGCTTGCAGTTCCTTCTCTTTTCTCAGGTTTGAGGCAGTAATGCACATGTGTGCACTGCTAGAAACTCTCAATCTTGCCCATTCTGTGCCTTGCCTGATTGTCCATGGCACCTCAGAATTTGGCTCCAGATGTAGAGAAAGTAGTGTGCATGTGAAAATGTGTACATATATACAAAATTAAAACTAAAGTGCTGAAAATTTGTATAGTGAATTATTTTTTTGCTATGCACTTTTTATATAATCATGACTCTATTTAACCATTTGGCACCTAAGACTTTTCCATTGAAAGGGATGCCTTCCCTAAGAAATTTTGAAACCTTTGGACCAATCAGCTGTCACACCACTTTACTTGTACCTGATCCTACACACATCTCCTCAACGCTGTTTCCCACAGTGAAACTTCATCTCTTGATAACTTAATTTTTTTAAAGCAAACTAGGACTTCTCAAATTGGGAGTACCTGTTAAGAACATATAGAAGTAACTTATAAGTTTTAAATAGGACCGTTGGATGCTGCTAGGGATTAACCACCAAAACCAAGCTGCTTCCATTGATTATAGCTCTGATGCCAGGCATTTCAAATGTGAATGGCATTTGTTGGTAATTTTAGGCATAGGGTGCTGGGAACCTCACAATGCCACTTGTTCAAATGTAAAATAAATATTGATGTCTCAAATGCACATTAATTGGGGGATCATTGTCATCCATACGTACAGACACCACATGTAATGCATGCTCTGATAGCTGGCCAATGACTCCATTCAATGGTAGAGAGCATTTTAAGAAAACTATACGGTTAATGGAATAAAGGAAAAGTCTCTTCCTCAGAATAAGCTTCTAGTACATCTGGCAGCCATGTGCTCGAAGTTGGGAATGGATACGGGTTTACAGGCCCCAATTCTGTAAAGATTTCTGAACATGCTTAGCTTTATGCACCCTTTACCAACTTCAGTGGGATTGCTCATGGTGTGTAAAGTTAAACCAAGCATTGCTCTGGTGCAATATCAAGGCCATAACTTGTAAATAAAAGCTTGTAATTTGGCATGTTGCGATTTGGATAGAAGGGAGATTTATTACTGGGTGTCTTGAATCAGTTGCAGGCACAAGCAATGAACATCTAGAAGGGGTGAGAAGTAGCAAGTCATCTCTGACTTCTAGTCACCCGGCTATGTGGTGCCAGAATTAATGGGACAAATTTTCTGCTAGTATGAGCTGTTGAAATTCCACTAAAGTCAATGGAGTTGTGCCCATTTACATCAGCAGAGAATTTGGTCCAATTACTTCTTTTTCCAAAGAATGAAAAAATACTTTCTTCCTGTGTGTTTGTTTTATTTGCCAATAATGCATGTAAATAGAGGTAATCAGTGGTTAGGGAGGCTTCTTGTGCATAGGATGCTTTGCTTTTGTAAACATTAAAATAAAATGTATTTTTCATGCTGTGCAGGAGTTCATTGGTTATGATTTTCATATAGATATGTGTTTTCCTTTCAGTGTCCCACTTGGCTTTATGAAACTTGTCAACTCTGATTGCATCACTGCCTTTGTTCTAATGTAACTTGTCACACAGCACAGTACTTCACAGGGAACATTCTTCCACTTTATGATTTGGGGGGATTTTCTAAATTGAGCTCAGGTCTGAGCAGATTAGTCTGGAGGCTTTGGAGTCCTCGTCAGGGAACTGAAAACTTAGTGAAGAATTTGGCTTCAACTTAGATTCTGTGCACACCATAGACATCTTAGAGGTGGTACAGTGTGCAAGTCAGTGCCATATGTGGTCCTAAATGTCAGCTTACGCCAGCAGAAGCTGGAACTGTGTCTGCTGGGCAGGGTTTAGCATTTGATGCTTTTCCAGCTTGTTGTAACAGCAATAGTATTGTGCCTTGGTTACATGGGCAGAAGAGAGTGAGTAACTCAGATAAGTAAAGGGAGCCAGTGAAATGGCTGAGTATAATGATCAAGTCGACGGAAGCCTTCTGAATCCAGCCTGTTACTAAAACCTCTCCTATTGTACGCTGGAGAAAGTGCTGAGGAGAGAAACCTTGCACTATCTGAGGGCCTTAGACACTCCTTTCTTTGCAGTATTAATACTAAGAAAAGAGAAATTAAAAAGTAAAGCTACATGATTTAGTAATTGTATCATACTGCTTTGTAATTATATAGCACCTTTCATCTGAGAATCTCAAAATGCTTTAGAGACATTGGGCCTGATTCCCCATGGCCTTGTCCTTTGCAAAGTCATTTACACTTTACAATCCCATCATTGGTAGGAGTGGAAAATTGTGACTTAATAGTGCTTTACACCTATTTTGCTCCCTCATTACTCAGGTGCAAATGACTACACAAGGTGCAAATCAGTGGTAAAGCAGGCCTAATAGGGGTATGTCTACACTGCATCCAGGAGTGAGCCATAGACTTGTGCTAGCAGGGCTCACGGTAGTGCACTAAAAATAGGTGGACAGATGCTGTTTTGACATTGCGGCTCAGGCTGGCACTTGTGCTCTCAAGCAACCTCTGTCCACCTATTTTTAGTGCACTACGGGGAGCCCCATCAGCACCAGCTTGTGGACCTGGGCTAGGAGGCTTGCTCTCAAATGCAATGTAGGCATACCCTAAGGGTATGTCTGTGTTGCTTAGTAAACCTGGGATTAAACTCAGGTTTAAGACCAATCCCCTCACCAGCCACACACAGTCTTCTGACTCATGCCAGAAACCTCTCATGGCTCAGGTTTGAGGATTACCTAGGATTATGGGTCCAAGCCCAAGTCCCACTGTGGCATGAATTCAAGCCCATTCAGTTTGCAGTGTGGAGGTAGCTGAAGCTTAGGTCACCAGGCTCCCATCCATAGTCTGCCAACACTATCCCACAAATCCTTAGGCCTTTGTATCCCAGTCCTTCCATCCCCAATTTCTCACTCAATTCCCAGGAACCAGAAGCACCTGCCTGATTCCAGTGCAACTGCTCAGCATGTAACCCTTCATTCCCACCCGGAACACTCAGTTGGAAACACACTTAACCCTATGGTATTTTAGCTATGACCAGCACTAACAAGAAGTCCTACATCAAACACACTGCTAGTTGGTCAGAGGAACAGAGCCAAATTCCGGTGAAAATGTGGTGTGAAGAGAGAAGAGCTTCAACTTCCTCAAGAGCACCAGAAACAACCATGTGTACAAAAGTATCTAGGCAAGGCTGGCAGCAATGGGGATCCACTGGACTGCCTGTCAATGCTGGGAGCGAGTCAAGATGCTGTAGACAGAGTACTGCGAGGCCAGAGATAACTGCACCTGAGGAAACTCCCTGTCTACCTGCCTCTTCTATGAGAAATTTGGTGGTTGGAACTGCAACAAGCACAGAGCCAGTGGTGTTGCATGACGATCTGCTGAGGAGGGGTGACACACTTATAACCCCTCAGTCACAGGCACCATCAAAGGAGAGCCTGCAGTCTTAGGATCAAGCAGCTAAAGTAACCCTGGTCCTCACGCTTGTCAAGGATCAGGCTATGCTGCCAGAGCAGCTACAGCATATTCTGGGTCCATATTCAGAGGACTTGTTTGCAGATGGCCTGGGGGAAAGCAGCTTGAAGCTTAAGCAGCAGCAGCAGCAAGAAGAAGCTGCCCTGAAGCCGGAGCCTGGTATGTATCGGCTGCCATATATTTTGTTATGAATACTAACAATGGGAGGGATTTCTGAGTTATGTGAAATTGAAATAGTACAAGCTGTGGGTTGGAGTGTGCTCCCATTGAGGGCAGAAGCCACACCATTTCCCTAGTGACCCCCAGCCTCCTCCCAGACACCACATGGGATTCAAAATGGATAATGGGAAATGAGGGGGAGGGGGAGTTAAACAAGCAAGTAGCATGAAATTTTACTAGTTGCACACTTATTGTTAGAAACATGGGTTTGAGTTATTAGACTTACGCATCTTACTTTCCCTTTCCTGCAAGTACAACGCAGCTTAGAAACTGGCCATGCTGGACCATCCTCCCAGCATAGCTGGAGTGTCCCAGGCTGCCTGTATTGCCAGCCCACATGGCATCAGAGTATGTATTATGGGTATGAATAGTATTTAGTCCACAGTGCCTGTATTATGAGTCTTCATGGCTGTTGAGGATATATTTAGTCCAAGGCTGCTAGTTGAGTCTGTACAGTAATTCAGGGTACTTTTAAGAAGGTGTCTCCATCCAAAATCAGCATCTTATTTATTTTGCCACTAATTTCCCCCCATTTTTGGAAGGTGATGCATGCAAACTTCTCACAGAGTGCAAACTCCAGATGGTTACATTCTGGGCTAAGGCATACTTTTAGGTCTGCTTCTGTTGTTTATGAGCCCTATTCATTCATAGATCAGTAACCAGATGCCAAAAAAGCTCCTTTGCATAGATAGATGGCTCTCCACTGCTGGACTGGAATTAAAGTTCTTGCTTCCATTCAAGCACCTTCAAGACCATGATGTCCTCCAGAGCTTGTCCTGCCTGGAACGATTATGAAACTGTAGCTAGTAACAGGGCCCTTCATAGGATTCCACCTCACCTCCCCCCACCACCAAAAAAACAGGGATTTATAAATGCTTTTAATTTATTTTTGGTATGTGCATCTTACCAAGATGTGTATGTTGGCTTGAACCATGACTTCAGGAACTTCTATGCAGGGCAATGAATTTTATGTGAATAAAATAAAACCAAAAGATAAAAAGTATCTGGGTCACTTTTGACCTTAAAGTGACCCAGCCCCAGGAAAACTGTAGATTTTAATCTACTTTTAATTTTCATAGACAATGATGCACTCTTTCATTTTTCTTGGCAGGCCCTTCCATCTCAGCAGACTCTGACACCAGCATATAAGGAGAGAGAGTGTCACAGATTAAATGAGGCTGGACATTTTGGGCAAAGCCAATAAGCAACTTTCTTATCCGAGAGTGAAGGAAGAAAGAAGGCAAGAAAGTCAGTGAGGCTGTCCAGCAAAAGGAGAGATTGGCAGCCCAGTTCATGGAGTGAGAGTGGAGGTTGAGGGAAGAAGACAGAATGCAACAACAGGAGCTGTTTGAGAAGTTGCTCACTCCCATGGTAACCAGGCTGCAGTCTTCAGCTGCAGCTTCATGCTCTGAGTCCCCTCCATGCTACCGTGTCCTGCAGGCTATGCAGCCTTTTAGGGCTGGCTGGTCCATGGCAAAGGCAATGAACACAACATTGAACAGTCATGTATACCCTGTATATTCCTCCACTTCTATTTAACCACAGGCCATGCATGTGAAACGTACTAGAAGGGCCAAGGAGAACAGCAATACGGGGGACACACAGAAACACTGAAACTAATATAGTGGCAATGTATATAGTTTGGCTGTTTTTCCCCCTTTTTCATTTGGTTTCTTACTATGCTCTGTTTTTTATTTATTGTCTTTTATGTCTTGATGGCAACTAGTCTGCCTCAAAGATTTTTAAAATGTAACTTCCTTACTTGCATGTTTAAAATAAACATTTGTAAACAAGGATACATGAGTAATTTTTATTAAAATCGATACAAAGAAACCTCATCACAGTAATCCATAAGCTGTGTGTTGATGTAAATCAGTTTTATAAAATACAAAACAAAATTCAGAGAACCTCATTACAGTAATCCATAAGCTGTTTGTTGTACATTAACAGTCTTTATAAAACACACCATAAAATTCATAAAAATTCTAACATAGCTGTCTGTAAAAATTCTACATGGCAGTCAGTAATTATATTATGTCACTCCCCTTCACCCATGTCACCCTGAAAACCCATTATGTGAACACACAAAGTGTGTGTGTGTCCTGCCCCAGTAATGACAGGTGTACTTTCTGATTGCATATACCATTGCAGCAATACAGCACTGTCTTGAGTCCACGCCTAGTAAAATGGTTTAGCTTTGCAGACATTGTGCAGTACACAGCAGGCCACAATAATGTGATTAGCACTGAAAAGATTGGCATCCAAACAGTTCTGGAGACAATGCCGTCTGGATTTCAATTGACCAAATGCACATTCCACCACCATCTGACTGCTAGTGAGCATGTAATTGAATCTTCTTTTGTCAGGGCCTCTGAAATCATGGTACAGTTTCATAAGCTGCAGCAGAACGGGCTATGCGGGATCTCCTAGAATAATAGTGGAGACAATGGCTCTATTTATATCAATGTCATTTGAAGGGAATAATGTCCCAACTTGTCCATGAAGGTTAAATCCTGATCTCTTGGAAACCCTGGCATCATGCACTTTGCCAGTACATCCCACATTGGTGTCCAGGAACTTGCCTCTATGGTTGACCTAAGCCTGCATAATGATGGAGTGGTACCTTTTGTGGTTTATGTACTCCATGCACTCCTTGTGGAGGACAAACACTGAGCTCATGAGTCCCATCAATAGGCCCATAGCAGTCTGGGAAGCCCATTCTCTCAAAACTGGCAGTTATTTCAGGAACATTGTTTATGCCCACCACCTTTGAGTAAACCACAGTCCTGATTGCCTCACAAACTTCCACTACCACAACTCCCACAGCTGACTTGCCAACACCAAACTGGTTAATCATGGATGTGTAGCCAGATGGCCATAGCAACCCACTTCTCGACGGGCATGGCTTCCATTGTGTATGTCCTGATGCTGGAGGGTCAGGACAAGCTGATCACACAGCTTCAGGAACGTCTGCTTCTTCATGCAAGAGTTCTGGAACCACTGCTGATCATCCCAGGGTCCACATGATGATGCGATCCAACTAGTCTGTCCTGGTGGTGGTGCTCCAGAAGCACTGGTCTGCATATGGGGCATCTGCAGTTATGGCAGCAAGCATGATCAGTGTCCGCTGCGTCATGGATGCCATATCTATACCTCCCTTGGAGAGGTGCCTTTGATAGGACAAATACTGCCTCCAAAATCTCCACCAGTGTCTCACAGATGCTCTGCTTGCATGCTGAAATAGCAGTAAGAGGGCAAGTTGGAGCAGTTCTTCTTCCATTGGTGCTGGATCCAACTTACAGGCTCTGGTTGCAGGGAGAGCGCAGACCCAAAAATGGCTCCACTGAATGTGGTGGTGGGATAAGAGCACTTCTGGCAAGTGCCAGGCAATGGACAGAGAATTCTCCCACAGTGCACCATGAACCAAGCCCCAGAGTGGCTACAGATAGCAAGGACACTAAGAACCCTGTGATATGACCCCAGAAGCCACATAGTCTACTCGTGTCTGCATAATGCAGTATGGACGCATCAAAACAGGTGTGAGACTCTTCTTATAATGCAATTGTGAGTGGTCAAGCATGAGCTTGCTAAGAACAAGTCTGCAGGCATGTCCCCCACAGGTCCAGATTTACTCTGAAATGTAGACATACCCTTAATGATAAAGATACCAAAGTAGGATTTTTACTTGACAGTTATGACCAAATTCTGCTCTGATTCACACTTTTTGCAACTCCATTGAAATCAGAGGGCTGATATGCGGGTATATGTCAGGGCAGAACTTGGCCCTCAGTTAAGTAGGAAAATGCATACTACAGGTAGTTAGACAATTAAACATTCTGAGGTCTGGATCTTTTTTCTCTAATGTATGGCACAATACTTGTAATATATGGTACAATATATTCCCTCTATATATGTAGCAAGAACTAAGCTGGTATTTGTGACCAAGTTAAGTGTTCTGGAATTAAATGATTTGATAGAAAACAAAGGATTTACTGTATTTTGTGTATATATTTTATCATGTCACCTACATCTTTAGCTGTCAGGCTGGTTTTTTGTTGTTTTGCTTGTTTGTGATTAACTACTTATCCATTACCTCTGTTAAGATCAAAGGGGGTTAACACAAAGGTTGAATTGGGTCAACATATTCTGTGGTTTGAGATGCAGTTTTGAACCCCATTTCTCAGATAAAGCATTAGTTAAAGGTCAGTTCTGCAAACTATAAATTCTTTATATGGACTAGTGCCTTTGAGTATCATTGTGGTTCACCTCGTTAAGTGGCCTAATGGCTACAAATATGATTATGCATTGATTATTTAATGTGTCAAGAGAATCACATATTAGTTAATTACAGAAACACTTATTCACATGATTATGGTTCTTGTATTGAGCACTCTTGTATCAATTGTCTGTAGGCTGCTAGTACACATTGTCTTGATAGTATCAAGACTTTAGTGTCCTTGATTGATGGACTGAGCACCAGTGGAGTTAGGACAGCCTTAAATGAAAACAAAAGCAATTTCATTTTAGATTCAGTATGATGGAAATGATTATGCCTCATTCAGAATCACTATTGTCTGTGAAATCAATATGTGACAGATTGTAGCCTGCTATATAAAGAGGCAAAATTGATTTTTGTAAATAGATTAGTGACTATCTATTAGTGACTATTAGTGACTTTTAATAGACTAATGCAGCTTGGGGTTGAGGGCCATTAAGACCGTAACAGTGTCAGGTGATTCCATGTCAGACCTGTGTTTTGTAAATGAACTAAATGTACTAGTTTGTTTTTAAAGGTAAGGAAACTAACTACATACAAACGATGAGTCAGGCCAAAAGTTGGAAAATTCAAAGCTGAGGTTCACTCTTCTCTTAACTTTTGCTATTGTATCTGGATACTGCAGTGCTCTGAGACCATTGCCATAATATTATTGCTATCTATTTATTATGTATATATCCTGTAATAGTGCTTTGTGGACATACTTGGCTCTTCACAAAACACTTAGAACGACGACAAGCACCTCAAATCCCAGCCACAACTGCTTAAGTTAAAGGTAGAGTGTTAGATCTGCACACCTATAATGCTTACATAAACAAGTAAACGTTTGCTCTGAATTCTTTGACTTTTGGTCTGTCAGACTTTTAAAATATTTTAAAGCTCTTTGCAGGTGAAAGTTGCTATATAAGTGCAAGTATTATTCCCCAGAGTTCCTTTATATCTGCTTTGTTTCTTTTTGTACCTGTGTCTCCTGGTCAGATGCCTGCTCTTACAGTATATTCTGTGGGTTTCTTCTTTCTTTTTCTTTTTTTTATGTTACAGACTGTAGGAGGGCATGTGATGTAATAAAATAGATTCCAAGAGAATATTGCCATCAAATTCAAGTTGAGGTATGAACTTTGGGCCAGCCCAGTCCCCCATCTGTCACTTTTGTGCCGGCTGAGTGGCACAGAGGGAACATAATCTGGCCACAGTTGACCTGTTGAGAATTTCCCTGGTGGAGGTAGGTGAATACTCAACTGGCATAAAGCTATTAGAGCTGGTTCCTAGACCACACTCTCCTTCATTCATTCCTAGGCATAAGGGGCAGGGAGACTGGGTTGGGAGAGCTAGAACAGAGTTCCCTTACTGCAATTCTCAGCTGACATATGGCCCCTTAGGAGCCATAGCTAGCGGCTCTAACTTATAGCAATCCCTAGCACATATTGACGCATGAGCGACTGTTGCCCAGTACGTTTGAAAGTTTGGAGTCTGCAGTTTGGGTTGCAGAATTTAGTTCCAGGTTCATGTTTCTTCAGCTTAGCATCTCATCTGTTCTTCAGTTCAACCTCTAGTTTCCAATGGCTGGTGTAAGCAAAATGTATCTGGGTTTTCCCAAGAAAACAGTAAAAATTGTTCTTAATAGCTGCTAAATTTTTAATGGAAACGTGTCTTTCTCTCTTTAACCAATGCTCATGTCTGTCTGTCTTTTTGCCCTGCAATGTTATCATGAGTTAATTTATAAAGCCTAGAAGAAAATTGCTGTGTGCACTGAGGAAACAGTTACACTTGTTACAGGTTGTCATTTATAATTCAAAGCAATCAAATTTACTTATTTATTTTAGAGTGTTTAATAAATAGAAAGCTCTAGAGGGTTAGTGGAAAAAAAATACTTTGCACTTTTAGTGCTTTCAAACCAAATATGTCAAACCGCTTTAGAAAAGTGGGTATTTTTTATACAACAGAGCAAACAAGTTCTTTTCAGGTCATTACAATATTTAGTTCACATTTTGCCACTAATTATTGGGTTACAGCGACAAATTACGGTTTTGTACTCTGTGATGTCAACATACATATACACTGCTTGCAAGAGTTTAGGGCTATGGTGGAGTGAGTGTTTGTTAAACGATAAAAATATTGTTAGAGATTTTGTAATGAGGTATTCTGTTCTGTGATCTATCAAAGTTTAATAAAGAAAAAAGAAAAAACCTTCTAATCTTGTCATGTTAATTGCAGGCAATCAGCAAAAGTTTAATATTTCTTGGATAGGACCAAATTCTTGTCCCATTGAAATCAGTGGAACTTCTTGGCTCACTCTGGACTTGAGCAAAACTCTCTTTAACTTCTGGCTGATTTCAGTGGATGTCCTGGCTGATCAAGGACAGCAGCATTCTGCCCAAAATGTTTAAATAGGATTGCTAAGACATATGGTGCATAGCAAACCTTAAACCTTAATTGCATGGATTTTGCAAAGTTAAAACTCTTCATGTATTTTACCCTACACGTGAGTAAAATGGAAATAGAAAATTCAAAATTAAAAAGGCATCCTATTAATCTTGCTATTTAATAGGCAGCAGATTTAAAACAAACAAAAGGCAGTACTTCTTCACAGAACGCACAGTCAGTCTATGGAACATGTTGCCAGGAGATGTTTTGACAGCCGGAAGTATAACTGGTGTTGCAGCACTCCAGCTTTGCCTTGGGGGGTCCTGCACTTCTAAGCAGTTAGGGGCTTGCCTCAGAGGTTTGCAGTGACTCTCAGTGTAGCCTCTCTCCCCTCCTAGAGGCAAGGGTTACAGCTTACTGATCCACCTTCATCATCGGCCAGTCAACAGGTTTGGTGTAAGAGCCCTCTTTAGTTCCTATTGTCCTACTCGGGGCGTGTTTGTGTAGAAGCGTGGGGAGGGTTGGGGGGAACCGAGGCCTGCCCTCTTCTCTGGGTTCCAGCTCAGGGACCCTAATGGCACCAGCAACAGGTAGTTGAGTTATACCAGAGCTATAGCCCTTCCCTGGGCTACTTCCCCAAACAGACCCTCCTAGGTTCCCCACCATGCTTGTCCTCCCAGCTCTTTCACTGCACACCTTCTTTCTTCCAGTTTTCCCACAGCACACCTTCCTGCTCCCAGCTCCTACCAGCTGGCCTCTCTGAAGGGGCTTCCTTTTAAACTAGTCCCAGCCGGTTCTAAATGAGCATCAGGTGATCTGATTAGCCTGTTTCCCTTGATTGCTTCTAGTCAGTTCTTAATGGGTTCCAAGTGTCTTATGGAGTCTGCCTGACTTAATTGCTTCTAGTACCTTCCTGACTGCTCTGGGGCAGCTTCTGCCCGGGTCACTCAGTGAACAGAAAACTATTCATCCAGTGTCCTGTGTGTTTCCTTCAACCAGACTCCTGCACCCAACCGGTCTGGGTCTGTCACACTGGATTCAAAAAAGAATTAGATAAGTTAATGGAGAATACATCTATCAATGGCTATTTGCCAAGATGATCAGGGATATAAACCCATGCTCCAGAAGCTGGATTGGACAACAGGGGATGGATTACTCAAAATTGCCTTGTTCTGTTCATTCCCTATGAAGCATTTGGCACTGGGCTAGATGGAACTTTGGTCTGATCCAGTATAGCCATTCTTATGTTCTTAACCATTTTTAAAGACTGAAAATGAAATAGCAGTTACCTGGATAATTACTTTAGTACTAAAGCAGGAAGTGTGATAGCCACATGTATCTGAATGTCAGCCCGCACATACCACAGATGACAAGCCAGCATATCCATCATAGTTTATGTAATAGTCACTGAAGAAATAGTCTGCTGAACATTGCAGGGGAGCATACAAACAAGCTTTTTCCTCCATCTGTGCATTTTCATTAACAATTGTCTTCATAATAAGAAACCATATCAGTTTCCAGTTTGCACTAGTAGCTCAGGCTTTAGCAGATTCCAAGAACTTCATCAGATCTATAGATTATTGTACAACATTAATCTATGCATTTTATAACTGTGTTTTATCTTATAGGTCTCAAAACTATATTTTTTTGCTTCAAGAACCTGATCCAGAGCCTGGAAAGCTGGAAAAGGCATTTATTTACTAAAAGCTTTTGATTCTGTACTGTTATTAAGCAAACATATATCAGGGCATTTTTGTTTTTAAATTATTGTAAGCCTTTAAGTATTTTTATATTTTTGGGCTCAGATATTGCCTTAGCAAAGGTACAGTTCTATTTATTTTTCAGTAGGAATTTAGGAGAATATTTTTCTACCAGGGCACTCATGTTTAGCAGCATGCACCCTGGCTTACAGTTTTAGGGCTTGCCCTGGGCTCCCATTGACTCCCAAGCGAGCGAGAATGGGCCCACACTAGCAATCATGGTTCAACATTTTGCTGTAAATATTAAAGAGAAGGTAGTCCAGCAACCTACTAGATTGTGCATTAAATGTGAGAGATTTTGCTTCAAGTGTTAACATTTTTATATTGCAATTTGAGACCTTCATTGTTATGTCGTAGCACACAAGTACAATGGTTGTACTATCTTAGGACCAGATTCTGATTCCCTTATTCACATGGAATAGGACCTTTCTCCTTGACCAGAACTGCTGAAGTCAGTTGGGCTGCTTGTGGCCAAAGATGCTATTCAGTATGAATAAGGGTGTCAGTCTGGCCCCTACTGTTTACAGTTTGTAGAAACTGTAGCAGGCTGCTTTCTTTATGGAATAAACGGAGGGGATTGGTAGATAAGAGCTAGAGCAGTGGTTCTCAACCCGCAGCCATGGGCCGCATTTGGCCCAGTTAGCACACAGTTGCAGCCCAGCTGTGTGCTAAAAAAACCGAAAGTTTCCCACTCCAGTCTGGCAGGGGGCGGTGCCGGCTGAGCGGGAGACGGCATCACACAGCCCTGTTCCAGTGCTCCTATCAGCAGGGAAGGTGGAGCAGCCCACTGTGGCAGGGAGGAGCTCAGCAGTCCAATGTAGGGGGCCCTGCTGGGCAAGTGGGTCCTGAGGGAGCCCGGCCTCCTGGGCAGGCCCCGCTCTTGCTCCAGCATGACTGATCGTGCCATTCCCGAGTGGCCAGAGCGATCCCTGACCAACCCCAGCCGTGCTTCCGGCTCAGCCTGGTGGACACAGTCACCTCCTAGCAGGGCTGGTGAATGTGTTGCCGGCACAGAGTGCCCGAGGCAAGCAACAGCTGGGTTCGTTGCCCGGTGTGCGTCACGCCAATGACCACAATGGGGTGGAGAAGCAGAGAGATTTATTTGGAGCTCCAAATAGGGCACAGGGAGACTGAGCTGTCTCAAATCCTGCAGCAGTGCAGCAGATTCCAGTATACATTTTATACCTTTGCCTATTTCACTACACAAGCTTATGCAACCAATTACCTGTTGCCCCGTACAATACCATAGCCAATCAGCTAAAGCAGCCAGTTGTGTTTTTCCTCAGTAGCATTGCCCGAGCCTTGCCTATTTGTTACTGGTTTTTGCTAAACATTTCTGCCTTATCTATCTGTTTCCCAGGCCGAAGGTGGCCTTGGCTGGTGAGCCGTGTGCAAACCTGTCTGTTTGTATGCTAGCTTCCTCAGAGTTATGCTGGATCACAGAGGGTTCAAGGAGCAAAGGGGCCTTAGTTTATCCGGGCCTAGAGCAGGAGGGCTTCCTCGACACTCGTGGTCTTCCACCCTCCCGAGTTACCTATGGTAGTGCCCAGTGTCCCCAACAAATGTGTCCAGGGGGCAGGGCGCAGGAGAGTGGGTCTCTGGGGGGTTTGTGGGGGACTCTGGACAGTGAGGGGGTGGGGGCGCTGGGCAGTGGGGAGTTTGTGGGGGGTGCTGGGCGATGGAGGGCTTGTGGGCAGGGGTGCTGGGCATATGGCTCTTTGGGGGGGCACTTGTCATAGGGGTCTTTGGGGGAGGGTCTCTGGGCAGGGGAGAGCTGGGCATAAGGAGTTGAGAGGGGCGCTGGGCAGAGGGTCGGTGTGGTGCAGGACAAGCCCCGAGGGGAAGGGGCACACTGGCAGCGCAGAGTTGGGCAGGCCAGTGTGTGTGTCTGGCTCAGTGGTTCTCAACCTGCGTCTAACATAACACTTTGTGGGCCGCATACGCGGCCCACGATTGTAAATAGGTTGAGAACCACTGAGCTAGAGAGATCTGTTAGTGTTTAAAATCAGATACTGAAAATAGACTATATATTTATTTATTCTATGTGTATGCTTTAAGTAAAATAACTGTAAATAGCCATTTAGTCTTATCTGTTCCTGTTGCAATAATATCTGATTCGTGGCTAATTTTAAAAGGGAAGAACTGAATAAATTAAATGAATGTATGTGCCATTTTATGTCATAGTATTCTATTAGGTGCTTTTGGATAAATATGATAGACTTTTGGAACTACTAGGGACTTTTGGGGGGCTATCAAAATGTCAAGTCTAGCTGCTTTATGCAGCAGGTTTGGCAAGTACAAAAATGGAACCCACAAAATATTGTTTAAATTAAAACAGTTGTGTTTGCACTGTTTAATACATCAGAATCCTACTGCAAAGTGATCAGATGTACAACAGTGGGTAAATCACTGGTGTGGCCTGGTAGTTTTAATTACAACAGTGGTTCTGTTCTGCAGACTAGAACCTGCTTAACATTAACTTTTGGAGTTACAATAAATATTTCCATTAGCTTGCATGCATTTTGGACTAGGGTAAAATGAAAGAAGCAGAGGTGGCGTATGGATTAAAAATTATTTCTCTCCTCAGTTTTGGTGCTGTATTGAAAGTTAAAGTATTGTATCGCAGTTTGGAAAGTACACATTAGCACAGAAAAGTATTGTTTAAAACAAGCTACATGTTGAAAAGGCAAACTTGCAGGAAGTAAACTAGTGAATATGCTTTGAGCAGTTATGTATTGAATACTTAATATAGAAGAGCATAGAAAATAATAACCTAGATGGACATCTACTAAGTAGTTGGGCCTGGTCCAACCCCTCTGGACTTTGGGGAAGCCCAGATCCTAACTTGACAACTGACTTCTGTGTCTGTAATGGGCCAAACTAGAATCATGTCACTGAGAGCCCTTGAACTTTGGAGGAGGTTTGGAACCCATCTTTACTAGTAAAGCTTTCACAAGGAGAGAATGTGTAAATGCTGATAAACCACTTGTAGAGGGCAATCAAGGTGTGCTAATAATCATAGCAACAGTGTGTTAATGTTAAATGTAATGATATGCAGAATTTAAGGCTAGAAGTGAGTGATTGTGTTGAGATTATGAATGCAAAAGCACTAGTCAGGGTTTGCTGGCTCTTAAATCACCGGGACAATGAAAATATTGCCTTGTTCTCGCTTGACAAACTAGTTTGAACTCTATGTTCCCAGTGTAAATAGTTAGGATAGTAATTTTGACTGCATAGCATCTTGAGGCACTGTGAATATCAGTTTTAATATACAGTATGCACTGCATGCCATATGACAGCTTCTTCCCCTGTCTACACTTGCATTACAAGAATAATGTGATGCCATTGAGGCACAAACATTGCCAGCCTTAATATTGTTATTATTTGGCAGGCACTATATTCTGAATTTTAAATATTTATTTTTGTAAATAATCCACCACTTGGAAAATGTAATATACTGTGCAGCCTCTTCCAGTGACTGTGAAGTCCAGGCCAGGGAGACCCTTTATAACGATACTAAAGTACAACAGGCTCTGTGTAGTCTGGGAGTTACTGAGCATGAAAGAAGTACAGGCTCCTGTTTGTTTCCTATATCTTCAATAAAGAATCATCATTTTTGTATTCACTACAACCGAGTCTTCTTGTAAATTAAGAAAAAAATTAAGAATAGGTCAGTAGATGGTGTTTATGGAGTCCATTGCTTAGCACTCTTTTGTACCTCTCTGCTATCCTGGTAGTAAAAGTAACCATAGCTAAGGAACACAGGAGCAGCTAATTCTCACGATTTTACCATGAATCTTGATATATTTTGTAATTTAAAGCCCCAACTCCTGGAGTCGTGTAATTAAATGGGAATCTCAGCTTTCATTAAAATAAGTTTTTAGCTCTCATGGTTGTGGAGAAGAGTTTGAAAACTGGACCTTAAAGGCCCCAAATCTAAAAGGCAAATAAAAACTAAAAAATTATTATTTGTTCATCTCTCATGATATTTAAGACTATGTTATGATTTCTGGGGTCTGACTTAAGAGTTTTCAGTGCTTGGGATTGGCAATACTGAACCAGAATCAGACTTGCTGTAAGCAAGGTGCAACTTTCAACTGGAACCACTCAGTTACAATAGAGTTGCCGGTGCTTACGCTGAGTCTACATTTGGCACCATTATTTACAGAGCTCTGCTGACAACACGGGCTGTGCCAGTGGAATGGGTAAAATGCAAAACTCTTTCAAGCTGCACTTGAACTATAGAAGGAACTACTAGACCCTAAAAAAAGGGAAAAGGGGTAAACAGTTAAGAAAAAATATTTGTTTTTAAGAGGATTAAAAACATTATAGATTGAAAGAATTAGAAATTCTAAAAGTGTGCTTGACCAGCTCCCTTTATTAACTGCAGCCTGCAACCCAAATCACTGGCCACTTTTGTTCAATATCTTCATTAATGATCTGGAGGATGGTGTGGACTGCACTCTCAGCAAGTTTGCAGATGACACTAAACTGGGAGGAGTGGTAGATACGCTGGAGGGTAGGGATAGGATACAGAGGGACCTAGACAAATTAGAGGATTGGGCCAAAAGAAATCTGATGAGATTCAATAAGGATAAGTGCAGGGTCCAGCACTTAGGACGGAAGAATCCCATGCACCGCTACAGACTAGGGACCGAATGGCTTGGCAGCAGTTCTGCAGAAAAGGACCTAGGGGTTACAGTGGACGAGAAGCTGGATATGAGTTAACAGTGTGCCCTTGTTGCCAAGAAGGTCAATGGCATTTTGGGCTGTATAAGTAGGGGCATTGCTAGCAGATCGAGGAAAATGATCGTTCCCCTCTATTTGACATTGGTGAGGCCTCATCTGGAGTACTGTGTCCAGTTTTGGGCCCCACACCACAAGAAGGACGTGGAAAAATTTGGAAAGTGTCCAGTGGAGGGCAACAAAAATGATTAGGGGACTGGAACACATGATTTATGAGAGTGGCTGAGGGAACTGGGATTGTTTAGTCTGCAGAAGAGACGAATGAGGGGGGATTTGATAGCTGCTTTCAACTACCTGAAAGCGGGTTCCAAAGAGGATGGATCTAGACTGTTCTCAGTGGTAGCAGATGATAGAACAAGGAGTAATGGTCTCAGGTTGCAGTGGGGGAGGTTTAGGTTGGATATTAGGAAAAAAAAATTTCACTAGGAGGGCGGTGAAGCACTGGAATGTGTTACCTAGGGAGGTGGTGGAATCTCCTTCCTTTGAGGTTTTTAAGGTCAGGCTTGACAAAGCCCTGGCTGGGATGATTTAGTTGGGGATTGGTCCTGCTTTGAGCAGGGGGTTGGACTAGATGCCCTCCTGAGGTCCCTTCTAACCCTGATATTCTATGATTCCATTTACCTGAGTCAGGTTTGCTTGTCAGTGCTTATGAATGGGAATGGGAACACCATTCTGGAGGCTGAAAAATAATGATGAAATGGAGCTACTTTCAAGTACAATCTATGAAATTGTTTGAAAGATTTAGCATGTTATTTGAAACAAAGATTAAGATGAATAGATTCCAAGGCCAGAAGGGACCATTGTGATCATCTAGTCTGACCTCCTGTACATGAGAGACAAGGTGGGTGAGGTAATATCTTTTTTTGGAGCTATACAAAGCTTTTCGGGTGATCATGTAGCTCAAAAGCTTGTCTCTCTTTCACCAATAGAAGTTGGTCCAATAAAAGATATTACCTCACTCACCCCGTCTAACATCCTCGGACCCACACAGCTACAACTCTGCAAACCTCCTGTATAACACAAGCCTCTTATGAGCCAGGTAAAACCTTGGTTAGTTGGGTTAAAACCCTGTTGAGGTTGATAGGTGTGAACTCTCCCTTCAGTTACCGTAACTATAAACATAAGTGTGATGGGGTCTGCAGGGTGCAACCTGGACTATGAGACCACTGACCCCTCTGTCCTACCAACCTGGGCTTGCACTCACATTGTGATGCTGATGTCAAGCTACAAACTTCTGGCAGGCACTGCACTTACACAGACATCCACAGACAGGGACACACCCAACTGTGTTATATGAATGATCTCCCAGCCACTCATGAACTATCAGGAGGGAAGCTCCAGCCAATTCCCCCCAGCTCCCCAGCCTTGCACCCCAAAACTGTAAAATCTTGCAGCGGTGAGAAGCCTGGCCAGAGTAAGTTCATTTAGTTAGCCACTTCCTCCATGTAGAATGGACACACACTAGCCTTTGTAAACTGAGCTGAGATTTCCCAAGTACTTCAACCAAAACACACTGTTTTAGATAAAATATAAATCAGGTTTATTAACTACAGAAGGAAAGATTTGAAGGCATAGAGATCAGAGTTGGTTACTGAATAAACAAAAATAAATTTGCAGTCTAAGTTATACACACTAAACAGGGATTTGACTCAAGCTGTGTCTCACCCTGACAGACGGTACAAGCAGGTAACAGATCCTCAATACACAGACTGGACTCCATTTCCAGACTGGGTCCACCTTCCCCAGTTCAAAGTCTTTGTCCTCCAGACAATCCTCCAGGCATTGAGTTGAGGGGAGGTGGAGGGCAAGTGATGATCTCACTTCCCCTCTTTTATATTTTCTTCCAGAGTGTTTGGACTGAGTATTGTTTAGAGTAGAGGTGTGTGAGTGAACACACAGATTCTGAGGTCACAGGCAAGAACAAAAAAAAAAGGCAAAGGAAAAAAGGCAAGAAAAAGCCAGGCAGGAGCCTGTAAACATAGCGTGACCCCAGGGAAAGCTAGGGAGAGAGCTTTTGGGGTCTGGAGTTGGCAAGAAGGATTTGGGTGCCTGGTAAGCTAAGAAAGTGCTCCTTTTCTCTTGGTTCATGCTGCATGAAACACAGGACTTTGTACATTCCTTGTAAATAAACAAGATTGCATCAAAGAAATACCTGACTACCACCAATTTTTACTCCCAACTGGAACACCCACATTTCCCTACTTGGGTCAAAAAGAGGCAACAGGCCATAGAACTTCTCCAAAAGAATTCCTAGAGCATATCTTTCAGAAAAACATCAGTCTGGATTTAAAAATGGCCAGGGATGGAGAATCCACCACAAATGTTGGTAAAAAGTTCAGATGGTTAACTACTAGAAATACACCCATTCGATGATGATTCCCCGTTTACAGTTACATTTTGAAATCTATCAGTTAGCCAGTTTTAAATCCACTTAATATGTGCTATGTTAATTTTATATCCATTCTAGTTTTTTTAAATGAAAATGTCATTTGGTACCAATTCTAGCACCTTGGAGAAGTCTAAATATATCACATCAGCACTGTTACCTTTATCAACCAAACTTGTAAACTCAAAAAATTTTTTGTTAGTTTGAGAAGATCTACTTTCCACAAACCCATGTTTATAGGCATTAATTATATGGCCCTCCTTTAACTCTTTAGTAATCGAGTCCTGTATCAACTGCTCCATTATCTTGCCCAGGGTCAGTTTCAGGCTGAAATTACTATAATTACCCAGGTCATTCTGTTTACTCTCTTTAAAATATTGGTACAACATTAGCTTTCTTCCATTAAATTAAATTCTTTATTAAAAGGTACATATTATTAGTGGTGAAGTCACTTCTGACACATCTGACTCTTATGTCTCTTCAAGACAGCTTCAAGCCCTAGTTAACTCCCCAGATTCTCATGAGAAGAGCCTGGCAATGCTTCTCCAATTTCTCCTTAGCATCAAGAGTTTCAACCAGTGGATAATCTTAAATAGATTTTCCATGTCCCACAATATCACTGAAAATGAATATCCTCTCTGGTGCTCATAGCAGCTTATGACTAATCTGAGAAGACCAATTTAAGACAAACAATGTAAAATAATTCTCAGGAAGGAAGACTGAAGTGTATGAAATGGACAAACCTAGAGTGTTTCTGAAATGCCAGGAGTGTAATAGTGCTTTTCTGTGGGGTATTACATTAGAGGTACATTGTCAAAGCAATGAAAAGTGATGTAGCTGGTTCCCACGAGTGCTACACAAATGTTGCCCATAATAAAAGAGAGTTTATGAGGTAGCTGAAATATTATGCAAATCCTACTTTAAATAAATTGTTTGCAAGAACTTGACTGATGATAAATGTACTCATCATGTAATGTTCTTGTTCCTTCTAAGAAGCAAGCAAGCACATGAAAGTTGCACACTTAGCTCCAAATTGTGGCAGGGCTAGCATACTAATACCATGGAGGAGGGGATACTTTGCAACTCCTCACACCCCTTCTCCAGCTACCTGCATCACAGGTAGCAAGATGAGAGTGGAAGCAGACTCCGCAGAGTTCCTACTTCTGCGTAGTGCAGGTGGGCAGAAAGGGACAGAATGGGAGAGAGAATAAACAGAGCTTTGGGTCTCCTCCCCTGCTATTTCTCCTTCACAGTGCACCCAGTGGCATAGCGATTCCGGTAGGACAGCAGTGTATTCTGCTAAATTATGCGATTTACTCCCTGTCTGGAGCATGAGGAGCCTGAGTCACAATTTCCATCCTGGTTGCTCCAGAGGCAGTGCAACCACATGCTTGTTCCTTCCTCGGGGCAGATAGTTGCCTCATAATCTAGTCCTAAGTGATTTGCATCATTGTAGTGCTTGCAGTTGTCAGTGTTCAGTAATAAGAAGGCAAATTCTGTTCTGGAGCACTGATTGCATTGCTGCTTTACTGGTTATTTCGCTTAATCATAGATCATAGAATATCAGAGTTGGAAGGGACCTCAGGAGATCATCTAGTCCAACCCCCTGCTCAAAGCAGGACCAATCCCCACTTTTTGCCGCAGATTCCTAACTGGCTCCCTCAAGGATTGAACTCACAACCCTGGGTTTAGCAGGCCAATGCTCACACCACTGAGCTATCCTGATGGATGTTAACTCACCAAAGACTTGTTTCAGATCCTAAAAAAAAGAAGCCCCATATATCTATAATTGTGATCAGTACTGGGAAAATTAAAAGAAAATGTTGCTCATCTATAAAATATACAGATTACTATGGAAGGCACAGAAAAGGATATTTTATTAATACAGGAAAAATAAAGATTTGGAGATCTTACTAACGACATAAAACCTACAGGATTAAGTTAATTCTTCTTTAGAAAGCAACTCATTCTACTACATTGCAGTTTAGCCTTTAAAATATAAAGTTAAGGCTATTCACTTAAGAAGCAAAAGTGAATGTTTACTCTTACAATACATGCACGCAATATGCATTATTTAAACAGTTACATTAGAACCTCTTCCTTTTGTGCGTATCTTTTTGTTTTGGGTAAGTTTGGAAGAAGGGTAGATCATGATCATCTAAAGAACATTCATATACATAGGCTGTTTAGTACACTGAGCGTGGGGCACCAGTACAATTATCCCTTCTCCCCCCATCAACCCTCCCCACCCCAAGTGAATGCATTATTATGAGTTCAGAATGCTGACATGGAGAATGTGCAGAGATCAGAGATGGAACCTAGCTCTCCCACAAAACACAGATGAGCATTATTGTTAGGTGGTTTTTTTTGCTAATTACAAGTATTTTTGCTTTTTATGCTTGTCCCATGTGAATGTGTTCTACTAATTTAAACAAATCAGCACACTAATTTAAAGATAATGATTTTTAAATGTATATACTCAATACTTGTTTTTACCAAGTGAAAGGACCTGTCATGCAGGGTGCAATTCTAAGTATGTGTATTTACCTTGTTCCAGCTCTTATGTATCTTGAATGTAGGTATCAGATTTTCCAGGGCTCACTACTCAGTCTCGCAAGGCCAATAATATGCTGATATTTATATTCCAAGAATAGCCACTAGAGGGTGATCAATGACTGAATAAACAATGATAAGTGATTGACCTCTGGGTGAAGAGAGGCTTACAGTACAGAGATTTAAGGTTAAAAATAAGAAGAAAGAAGAAAATGTCACAAATTAATCATGCAGGTTTGGTTTACCAATCATGCAATAAAACAGGAAAAGAAAACAGAGGAAATGAAGTTTTGCTCGAAAGAAACATTAAATTGTCTTCAATCCAATTTAAATGTCTGCTTACCACAGTTTCAGTCATGCCAAAATCTGTAATCCTGAATCAGCAAGCATCACATTTGATTGCAATGGACTACTCACAACAATAAAAGTGAGCATGTGAGTGTTTGCAGGATCCAGGCCAGTGCTGGTGAAAGCCTCCCTCACTGATTTTGTAGGGAATAACAGGCCATAATATTGGACGATGTAAATGCCTATACAAAAGAAAAAGGTTAGACATTAGGCCAAAGTTTTGAACATAGGCCCCTAAATCCATATATAGAAACCTACATAAAAGTGGCCATATTTTTAGAGGTGCTGAACACCACAGTGACAGATGATGTCAACAGGGGCTTCAGATGCTCTGCAGCATTCGGTCCTGAGCTGCTTCCAGTCGTGTGTTGAAATGTAATTGCCTACCTTTGAAGAATTTGGCATTACAGATTTTAATCACAGCACATTTGGGCTAGGACAAAGCTGTGATTTATTAGGGTTGCAAACATACATTGCAATTTCCATTGTTTACTCTTTGCAAAAGATGCACAATTAATATTTACCCACACACCTCTGTGATAGCCAGAAGCTCTCTGGCAGGAGTGCTGCACAAGCAGGCTGTAAATCAGGTATTGTGTAATACTGAATGGCATAAGACTAAGCAGCTGTTTAGAGATTGGTGGGCACCTCAGCTCGGCAGCATGTCACTGAGGTTCTACCCTGCAGGGTTTGCAGATTAGATCATCGCAGCAGTGTATTCATTACAGGTATGGAGGATATCTGACCACTCAGGTTGGCTATTGCAAACAAGGAGTTGTGGGGGAAGAGGTTGGTCAATTTCTATGCCTGGATTAGTCCACCTTCCATATTTCTGCAAGGTGAATTCTGGAATATTAGAGGAGAGGCTAGCATATGACAGTGGCTCCTTTTTTCTTAATTAATCATATTTTTTTTCAAGAGCAGCCTGTGATTTGGTGTCTTAGTAGCTATAGAGAGCTAATCAAGAATATTGGTCATTTCTGTTTTTATATGACCTTTTATCATTTTCTTAGGAAAAATGGCAAACTGTCAACAGAATAGTGAGTGTCCTGTGCAGAGGCTACAGGTAGACAATGGATCATGCTACCCATCAGGCTCTCTCAAAAGCTACCAACACCATGTTTTGACATCCTTCTTGAACTATTGTCTTGAAGTTGAAGCTGTTAGATTCTACAGTGATAGTGGTCGAGCACTGCTTGTACCATGACATTTTTCCTGGACATACACTACAACCGTCAAGAGGGAAGCATTGGGGAATGACATGGTGGTTAGGCAGTTTAACATACCCGACATCATTTTAAATGGGCATTCTTTTAAACTTCGGCCATTCAGCCAAGTTATGTTGCTTATAAAATGCTAGTGTATACATGGCCAGCCCATAAAACAACACTGATTACTGTTCAAAGATGATCCCATTTTATTATACTGAATACCTGCAGTCAGTTTGAATGGGAAGCAGATTAATGTCTTTTATAGACAGGTTGGGAAATCAGATCGGGTTTAGCATCCAGATAAGTCCAGAGTCTTCACAGATGTGTTAAAAACCCAAATACATCCCTAGTACATCTCTGTTCGTATTATTATTCCAGACTTTTATGTCCTCATAGAATGCTACAAAGGGTACGTAGACTGCTGTGAATATTCTCAAAATGAATGTCCCTACAAAGATATGCCATTCATCTTTTGCTTTCTTTCTCTAAAAATCAATATTAAGCATCTCATTTCAGAGCTGAAAGAAAATATTTTACTATCCCGCAGGACATCTGAGTTATTAACCTTGAACACTAATCAGTATGTTAGAATGTTCACACCAGATTTAGAATTGAAGATAAAAATCTAATTAAATCAGCAGGGGGCACAATTTCTTTGAAATATCACAGTCTTTGCTGCAATGTTTGTTTCCTCTATTACCTGCTTACAGGCCTGCTTACCACTCTAACATGAAATATGTACCATATTTTCCCCTGGTTACCTGATTCTCTTCACTGAAATAGATTATTTTCCTCAAGTAGGGCCTGTGAGAGGGTGTGTTCTGGCCTTTTGGGGTTCAGGAGAATGACTCTTCTAGGCTGAGATCACCTCACCCTAAGCTGGACCTGAGGGAGAAATTCCAGGATCCCTGCTTTCACCACAGTGGTTCATCAAGGACCAGCGGGGATTAAAGTAGTGGGGTTTGTTGACTAACTTGCCAGTAGGAGCTATATAACCTGCTGATGTTGGCTGTGGGGAGCCTAGTAAGGAAGCTCAGTGTCCAACCAGGAAAATGCCCATGCAAGAAGTCTCACTCAGAAGTCTCACTGAGAAGGGAATCTTCCTGCTGTATATTTTGGACTATTTAGGTTTCAGTTATTATAAGAGTGACTGTTTATAAAGAAACAGTGAGTTGCACCTGAAAAATGGGGACCTGATGTGGGTCTTGTGTTGATTTGATTTGGCTAACTGCCTAAAATATGTGCAGCACCCAAGGAGAAGGGAAGTGTTGCTGTATCAGCTAAAGAGTCTGGTGTCATTACAAAGAAGGGATGCTGTGCTTAGCTACAGGGCTTGATCCTGTATGATCTCAGTTGACCCCTCAGCAGGACAAATCCTGAGACCCAAGTTCTGAGCTGCTGTGCTGTTAATCTGGTGTAACTTCACAGAGGCTGAACAAACTAGTTCAAATTTACAATGATATCAGGGAGAGCACAATTTCCTTTCAGTCTTTAACTTCAGTGGGAAGTTAGATCCTTCCTGTTAGGACTGCCACCAACATGGGCGGCTATGATGGTAGTGTATGCAACAATATTACCATTAGAAAGTGGACTGGCACTCTTTATTCTCAAGCCACAAAAGAGCTACTCAAGGTGATGATTTTCAATAGTGAGTGCCCCGTGCTGAATTTGAACCAATGACCTAGAGGCAAATGAGCTTTTATCTCACTAACAATTGCCTGATTCGTTTAGCTCCCTGATAAAATGGCTAGTCTTTAAATAATAGCAGAGGGAAGTGACATGATGATTTTTAAAGGGTCAGATTCTTTCACCTTGACTCCCACTGAATAATATGTATGTATCTGTCTGTCTGTGTTATGCTGCCACCCATCACCAGAGTATCTAAGTGCCTTCCATGTAAGATCAATATCAATAAAAAAGTCCCTAGTGGACTTCCTGGAGACCCTGGCATTTCTCCCCCGTGGGGGTGAAAACTCTGCTTGGGGTAGGATTGTTGGGTTTTAAGGTTTTGTAGAGTTTTTATCCTTATTGGTAAGGGTTTGTTGGGTAGAAGGAGATCTCAGTGCTGTGAATCTCATTCTTATGGTAGAAAGAATTTTTGAAGGGGAAGATTTTTGCAGTGTTTCCTAAAGATGGTCTGCATTCGCCTAATCTCCTTTGTTTCCTGCTCTCACATGCTTTGTGATCTGCGTTGGCCCAGAGAAGCACAGCTGTCATGGTAGTTCCTAAAACAAAATTCAATCTTTGGTGAGCTGGGGCTTGATCAATTAATTGCTTTTAAAATTAGGATGAAGATCTTAAATTGGCATCAAAGCTAAATGGGAGCCAGTGAAGGAACTGGAACATGGGCCTGATGTGGCAACAGTGGTTTAAACAATGGAGAAATTCCTTGAGTTCAGGTAGTTGGTTGTAGGTTTCAATGGAACTAATCATGGTACAAGGCATTATTCAGTCTGATTCAAGATGGCAGAATCTGGGATATAGCGACTATGACTCTGGGTCAAATTCAGAGATGCAATAAATGGTGGTGTGAGTGTAAGATGGTATAAGTTACACACCCAGAGCATTGTAACTGGAAAACCAACAAACAGGGGAGTGTAAGATGGCAGCGGGAGGGAGCTGCTTTCCTTGACACATTCTTACAACCTCCTGTTGGTTGCTTTTTCCCCCGATTGATCCCAAAACTTCTGCTCCCTCTCCCCAGACCTCATCTACACTGGAGAACTGTATCATGACTAGAAACGTATGTTTCCCCCAGCACATCTGTAACATGGCCCACATGTAATTTAAACCAGTTTACTGATTTATGCCACTCAGCTTCACCCTGTTTTCTGGATAAGGTGTGATGGGATGATTTGGAGCGAGGGGGAAAGTAATTTCAAAATAGTTGCATGGTATTGTGATAAGCTGAGCTGCCACTTAAGCTAAACCCTATATGATATACTAAACTTGCTCTGGCCCCGAGCATTTCCGTTATGAAAGCAGCCCCGCTCCCTCCCCCGAGCGCTGCTTTACCGCGTTGTATGTGAACCCATGTTATATCGGGTCGCGTTATATCTGGGTAGAGGTGTAGTCAGTAGTAAATCTAATTCTGGAGTATATAAAATCCTGCTAATCTAATCTTCATCTAAGAAAGCAAATAAAACTCCTGAGCTGGGGAAACTTGTCTTAACCACAGCAGAGAATATCTTGCCTTTTGGGTGTGGAGGGGGCGAAGTTAATTAAAATTCAAGAAGACTCCTTGAAACAGAAGATGTGTATTTAGAACCTGTCAGGAGGAGCCCAATCACAAGTGTTAATACATACATTATAAAGAGCTCTTTGAACAGACCTGATGGTATTCACCCAAGAGTTCTGAAGAAACTCAAATATGAAATTGCAGAACTACTAACTGTGGTATGTAACCTATCATTTAAATCAGCCTCTCTACCAGATAGCTAATGTAATGCTGATTTTTTAAAAAAAGGCTCCAGAAGGGACCCTGGCAATTACAGTCCGGTGAGCCTAACATCAGTACCAGGCAAATTGGTGGAAACTATAGTAAAGAACAGAATTTTCAGACACACAGATGAAAGTGATTTGTTGGGGAAGAGTCAACACAGCTTTTAAAAAAGGAAATCATACCTGACCAACCTTCTACAATATTTTGAGGGGGTCAACAGACATGTGGACAAGGGTATATAGTATACTTGGGACATAGTATACTTGGACTTTCAGAAAGCCTTTGACAAGATTCCTCACTGCAGGCTCTTAAGCAAAGTAAAAAGTCATGGGATAAGAGGGAAGGTCCTCTCATGGATCGGTAACTGGCTAAAAGATAGGATACAAAGGATAGAATAAATGGTCAGTTTTCACAGTGGAGAGAGGTAAATAGTGGAGTCCCCTAAGTATCTGTACTTGGACCAATGCTGTTCAACTAATTTATAAATGATCTGAAAAAGAGGGGTAAACAGTAAGGTGGCAAAGTTTGCAGATGATATAAAATTACTCAAGATAGTTAAGTCCAAAGCAGACTGCAAAGAGTTACGGAGGGATCTCATAAAACTGGGTGATTGGGCAACAAAATGGCAATGAAATTCAGTGTTGGTAAATGCAAAGCAATGCAAATAGGAAAACATAATATCAGCTATACTGTACCTACAAAATGATGGGGTCTAAATTAGCTGTTACCTCTCAAGAAAGAGATCTCGGAGTCATTGTGGACAGTTCTCTGAAAACATTCACTCCATATGCATGGGCAATCTAACAGAATGTTAGGAACCATTAGGAAAGGGATAGAAAATAAAACAGACTATCACAGAAATGCATGGTGCGCCCACACCTTGAATACTGTGTGCAGTTCTGGTTACCCCACTTCAAAAAAAGATATATTAGAACTGGAAAAGGTACAGAGAAGGGCAACACAATTGATTAAGGGTATGGAACAACTTCCATATGAGGAGAGATTAAAAAGACTTGGACCATTCAGCTTGGAAAAGAGATGACTAAGGGGGGATTTGATAGAGGTCTATAAAATCATGACTGGTGTGGAGAAAGTAAATAAGGAAGTGTTATTTACGCTTTACATAACACAAGAACCAAACGTCATCCAATGAAATTAATAGGCAGCAAGTTTAAAACAAACATAAGGAAGTATTTCTTGAAACAACACAGATTCAGCCTTTAGAACTCATTGCCAGAGGAGGTTGTATAACTGGGTTAAAAAAAATTACGTAAGTTCATGAAGAATAGGTCCATCAGTGGCTATTAGCCAAGAAAGTCAAGAATGCAAACCCATGCTCTGGGCGTTCTTAAACTTCCAACTGACAGATTCTGGGACTGATGACAGGGGATGGATCATTTGATAATTGCCTTGTTCCATTCATTCCCTTTGAAGCATCTGGCATTGGCCACTTTCAGAAGACAAAATACTGGGCTAGACGGACCATTGATCTGACCCTGTATGGCCGTTCTGATGTTTGTATGACAGAAAGCAGAAGAAAATGGAAAGGATTAAATATTGAGGGATATGGACTTGCATTCAATATTTTAAAAAATGGAACACGTGCTGTATTTAGGTATGATCCTGCTTTCTTTGTGCTGCACCTTAACATTTAAGACCCCAGCCTTTTTGCAGAGACAGCAGCCATTTTGATCTTATTTTATAATTGTTCCTGAGCATTTGTGGAAACTGAACAATACTGCTGCTGATGGTTTTTTAAATCTCTCTCTGAAGGGTGCTTCTTTTAGCAAAGTGTCATTTGTAACTTTGCATCTCCAGTTGTGTTTGAGGCTCATTGGCAAGGGTTGCTGCAGTTTAAGCATCTTCTCTGCTGATGAAACTTGATACAGCTGTAGGGTTGCAGCAGTCCCTTATTGCTAGGGACAGCCCTTATTTTCTCATCTCTGTGCAACAAGATCGGGAGTTGCTGCGTGCTGCAAAAAGCATCAAAACATACCCCTAGTGAATGTAGGTGAGTATTGCTTATTATTATTTTTATATAATTAATATATTATTAATAATAATAAGGATGATCATAATATCGGGAGGAGGCGTAAGGTGGGGGTGCTAAAAACATGTCCTTATTTTTGAAATACAATGTTATCAACCTTATGTTGAAGCAATTTGCCTGCTGTTTGATGGAGCTGGAGTCTTTGAACTCAGGCGGAGTCATTTAATATAATCTCTAGTAACCATATTAGTTTGTCTGTGTATATATACCATGCTCATCACCATGCCCTGCAGTTTAAATAGAAATATTCTAGGTACAGTTGAATTCTCATTGTACGTAGGCAGTTAACTCTTTGTTACCTATTGATCTGGAAGTGGTTTCTCCCAATTGAAATAAGTAAACGTAAAGCATCCATGTCCTGAAGGTGTGAATGGAAAATAATGCACAGTACTTCCTGAGGAGCCATGAATATGATAACTGTAAGTTAAGTTGATGCAGCTAAAGATAACTGGCCTGATCTGATTCTGAGCAGCTCTATTCATGAGCTAACTGCAAGAAGGGCACAAACATGGCTTTAAATTTCCTTAGAACTCTCATATACTGTAGCAGCTGGGGGCATTCCTGGTGTAAGTTAGAGAAACCCTGAGGCTTCTTTAAGTAATGGTCTCCTTTCCATGGCCCTTGTATGAGCCCTGGGGCAGAACAGGCTTAGAGCACGGTGCAATGCCACCATGCACCTTCCCATGAATGGAACATCCCCTTCCTGTTCCCAGCCTTCCCTTAACACTTCCCTGTCAGCTGAGGAGGGTCCCTGCGAGGTATTCCCAGGGAGAGTTTCCATCATCTATGTCCCCCCCCCACACACCTTGCTTACCACTGGAGTCGTGTAGAAGGGGCAGACTGCAATGGAGAGTCAGGCAAAATATGTTCTGTGTAAATTATTGGTCAGCTGCATTCGTTTCAAAATCATATTCCCATTTTACCCTTGCTATTGTACTGCATATTGTATGAGAGCTGGGGTCTTTCACCTCTCTTTTTTTTGGTCTTGTTTTGCCAGCAAGTTTATCTTCAAGTGATAAAAAAAATCAAACTGTCCAGAAACATCTGCTGTATTGTAACATAGGCACGTTTAAAATACATTAGCTAAAATTATCCCTGGCTTGGATCTCCAAGGAGATAATTGCTTCTGACAAGCCAGTTAATTCCTGGAGGAACCGAAGGACCTAATATGGAATTGATAGTCTGAAAAAAAAAAAAAAAAAAAAAAGAGCAGGTGGCCCAAAAAGAGGACTCTCCTGAAGCTTCTCACAACCCACCTGTTTTATTACGAGCACCAATACCAACCTTGCAAAATAATATATGTTACTTGCATTGATAGCCTTTCTAGGCCATTGCTATTCATTTGTGTCTTTCTAGATAAGTAATTTAGGGCTTTATCCTGCTGTCATTGGCTTCAATGGGAGCTGGATAGGGCTCTTAGAGTCTGTCATGTGGTTATAGTGCAGGCAGTAGGCAGAGGTGAAAGTAAGCCGGTACGCCCCGGTACGGCATACCGGCAAGAGCCGGTGCTCTGTACTGGGGCAGCCCGGCTTCCCCAGGGGGCAATTTAAAGGGTCTGGGGCTCCCAGCAGTGGCTGAAACCCCAGGCCCTTTAAATTGCCTCCAGAGCCCCGCTGCTGGAGCCCTGGGGTAGCGGCTGCAGGGCTCCGGCAGCTATTTAAAGGGCCTGGGGCTCCCCTGCTTCTACCGCCCGGGCCCTTTAAATAGCCACTGGAGCCCCTCCGCTTCCCCAGGGCTCCGGCAGCTATTTAAAGGGCCAGGGCAGTAGAAGAGGGGAGCCCCGGGCCCTTTAAATAGTCCCCGGAGCCCCAGGCTGCTGCTACCCTGGTGGGAGGGGCACTTACCTTACAGGGTGGGCTGGGGCTGGCTCTGACCCCCTCAACCCCCTCTTTCTGCCCTAGGCCCTGCCCCTTCCGGGGGCCAGAGCTGGCCCCAGAGTACCGGTAAGTCACTCGACTTACTTTCAACCCTGGCAGTAGGTGACAACTGGCCTAGAATCCAGCTCCCTCAGAGCTCAGATGGCAAGCCAGGCCAGGTAATCCCCAGACCAGTAAGGAGTTCTGTCACTCCCTGCCCTGTAACGTAGGGGGACTTTGTACTGTACGGTTCAGATCTCTGATACCAGTAGCCAGCCCACAAGTACAAGGCCTCACCCTAGCTCTCACCAGCTTAGTTACTCATTGCAGGATGACACCAACAGCTCTTCCAGTCCTGAGAGTCTCCCCAAATCTGTCCTCCCTGCATTTCTAATTACCGGACACTTGGGCCATTCCACTCTGGTTCATTATCTCCCAAAGGTGTGAAACCAGCCCCCACAGTTACCAGCTCAGTTTGGTATACACACGCCACACAGTTTGCACATCAGAGACCTGCTTGGGATGAAGATAAAGAAGAAGTTCATTTAATAGAAAAACCACAGATTCAAAGATGACATAGAAAAGGAGAGCAAACACATACAGGTTACACAGAAACTAAACTTAAAGTCGCAACCTCAGGTTTTACATTTCCACATTAGATTAAATTCTTTTTCTAATACTATTTACCTATTGCCTTAAAGTAGTTTCACAGCATACCCCCTAGCTCTAGGAAGGATCCAGTGTACACAGACAGCTTCCCATCTCCAGACTGTCCCTCAAGTTCTGGAAAAGAAACTTCAGTTCCAAGCCTGCTTGTAAATCTCTTTCCTTTCTCTCCCCTCTCTGTCCATGGTGAGTCATGGTTTTTCAGAGAAGGGAAATGCCCTCTTGACTTGAGAGCCAGGATGTTCTTTTCAATTTCACTTGTCTGATAATGAAGTGTTACTTGAAGCCAGCTTCTTGTAAACAACTGGCTTGGGAGGTGCCCGTCCTTGCTTGACTGCGCACTGTCCTGCTGTGATGTATGGCACAGATTATGAGCACAGTTTTCTATATAAACAGATACCTGCACATAAATTCATAACTGCAGTCTGTATACAGATCTCATGAGGACCATCAAGTTCAGAACATTGCAACATTACTAAAGACATTACTAAATATTTTTTATAGTACAATAATATTTTGGGCAATCAGTTGATTTAACTGATTTTGGGGGTTTAAACCTTCCCTTCTCCTCTTGGGGTGTCCAGACCCCAATTGTCACAACAGCCACCATGGGCAAGGCTACCATTCGGTGGAGACAAGGTAACTCACAATCCTGGGTACGCCAAGAATCACCACAAAATGTAATTCCGCTTTGCTTTCAATAACTGTAGTATGCATGTCCTGTCAGAAACAATACTAAAGCACAGGGAAACTCAGGTTTGGGCAGGGAGTTCGTTCAAGAATTTAACTGTGGTTTTGAATAAGTATTTAGAAGAACAGCTGGTGTAATTTTTAAATGGCATTTTGGTCTACTGAAATTAGGCTTTGAAATGAAAAGTGCAGGTCTACAGTACATTCCAGCACTTGCAGAAAAATTGTAGTGACTCTTGGACATAGGAACTGACATACTGGATCAGAGCAGTAGCCCCATCTTGCACAGTGTCCTGTCTCTGACATTGGCCACTAACACATGCTTCAGAAGAAAGTACAAAAAAACTTTTATGAACAAATATGAAATGACCTGCACTTTGAGAAGATTTCATCCTAACTACTAATTAATGGGTGGTTATATGCCATACAAATTATATATCCAATATAATGGTAACGGTGGTGCTTTCTTTTATATCAATCACTAAACTTTCTTTGAATCTTACTAAGGGTACACTAGGAACTTACATCAGTATAGCTATGTCTCTCCGGGGTGTGAAAACTCCACAGCCCTGAGAGATGTAGCTACACCGACTTAACTCCCAGTGTAGACAGCGCTAGGTCAATGGAAGAGTTCTGAAAATGCTACAGCAGTGCAGCTGCTACTGCTGTGCTTCACTGTAGACACAACTTACGCTGACAGAAGGGGTTCTTCCCTGGGCATAGGTAATCCACCTCCCTGACAGGCGGTAGCTAGGTCACCAGAAGAATTCTTCATTTTAAATGTAGACATACACAAAGTGTGTGTGTATGTAGGTGTGTTTGGGTGTGGTGGAGTGGGCGGAATCCTGGCCCTGTTGAATTAATGGCAAATCTCTATTGACTTCAGTAGAGCCAGGATTTCACTTAAATCGCTAATATTTTCTGGTAATAAATTCCACCAATTAATCATCTGTGTTTCAAAATTTTGCTTTGAAAGGTAACAAGATTAAAACTGATAATTTTTTCTGGACATGCTCTGGTAAAGAAGAGCACCCATTTTACCTTCCCTACTGCATTCATTATTTATACACTTCTACTATTTCCTCTCTAAAGTGACAGTGAAAATAGTCCTTCTGATCTCTTCCCACGGAAGTTTTTTTCCATGTGTCTACTTATTTTCCTGACCCATTTCTGGAGCCCATATGTTTCTGCTATGCCCTTAAGCTAGAGTAACCAAAACTGAACATAATCTTTAGGATAAGGATGTATCATTGATTTTTAGTGGAATTTTAATATGTTCAGAATGCTATTCTCTCTAGTTCTTTTTGTATTTTGATCACTGCACAATAGCGGTTTCTACTGAGCCACTAGATGCTACCAACAATTTATGGCCATGTCTTTTTCTTAAGTGGTTACATTTAATTTAGAACCAGATAAGGTGGCAGAGTAGTTCAAATTGTGTCTTCGAAAGTGTATTACCTTGTAGTGTCAACAGTGAATTTCAGCTGCCATCTTGTTTTTCAACTGCCTACTTTTAGAGTTCCTGGTCTTGCTTTACCTAAAAAAAAATGTATGTCATCTGAAAATTATGTTACCGTTCTGGTCTGTAATTCTTAGGATCACTACATCTATTTATTGACATACAAAGGTTACCATTAAGTCCTTTGGTACAGGAGCTACGTTTAATAAGAGATTGTATATTTATCTAAAAAATGCTGTGTGTATCATCAGCAGAAGTACCATTCTGGAGAAAGATGGTATTTCTTGTCAGACTATCAAAATAATAATGGAATCCTAGGCTCTTCCCCTGCCATGCACACAGATTTTGGACAGCAGCATTTTCAAAGGTCCCAGACAACCCCACATTCAAAGGGCTCACACTTTCTGAACATTTGTAGCTCATCTGTGAGCAAATTGTTAGTAAGTGCAATTGAATGGGAAATGATTTTTGTTTCAATTACAAATGTTGATGAAGATGAAAAGGGTTTTCATTACTGTTGAAAATATTTTCCAAAAATTCAGAAAACTTTCCATTTTTGGTTGTCAAAAACCAGAAGGAAAAAAATCATCAACAATGGAAATTTGACAGCAATTTTGTGTCAGCTATGGAGAAAAAAGTTGACCTCCTTTATTGATAAAGTATGATAGCTGACATCTACTCACTGCTAAGATGATGCTTAATCTAAGGAATCAATTATGGAACTGGATGACCCAGCAGGATTCTGGCCTTATTATTTTCAGCCTTCAGAAGTGTTAGCATATAAGCCTGTTTGTTAGCCTGAGATAGAATTTTGGGTTTGACTTTTAATACTCTTACGTCCTTACTCATATGTGTGAAGAACAAAGGACAAAGATGCTGTGTGTTGCATTTCCCACAACCAGATCGGGCTTTTAGTACAATGAGACACATAAGGGATAAAGCTAAAAGTGTTACAGGGTATGGTGGGAGTGTAATATATAAGCACACACTCGACGACTGCCTCAACTCCTCATCTCAAAGCAAGCTCAGGCAACCAGTTGGGAGGGGTAAGGGGGGATGGGGTGGGGGAAGGTAAAACACTAAAAGACCAGAGAAATGCCTGCCCCTGACTGGAGCAAAACCTCACTCCTTACCCCTCCCATAGGGTACAAAAGGGGTGGGAAGAAGACCCCGACTCATGACCCTCCAGAACGGAACATAAGTTATAAGGGGTGTGACTAGGGAAGTGCATTGCAAGTATATTTGGGCCTGCTAAGAAAAAGGAGTGGGAATGGGGACTGGGAATAGGAGAATGAGAAACAGGGACAGGGACACAGGCCAGGCTCTGCAGTGTCAGAGCTGGGAAGGGGGACACAGGGTAAATGCTCTGTGGCATCAGAGCTGGAAAAAGAACAATGGGAAGAGGGAGCTCCATTGGGGTGCGGATGTAGGGGTTAGAAGAAGAAGGGGTTCTATTGGCGTATAGAACTGTAGTTGGGGGAGGGAGAGGGGAAAACCATTGGCATATAAAGATAAGCCTGACTGGTGTGAAGGGCTTCGGAATATGATTGCTTGGAACTAAACTCCAATAAACATCACATTGCTGGCACTTTGGACTTCTGGTTTTCTGCTTTCCGCCTGCGTGACAAGAACCAGGGAAGGGGGTGAAGGGAAAACCCTCTAACAAGGATGAGGAAGAAGACTCAGGAATTTGTCCAGTTCTTGTCTGTGCACACTGAACTGGGGAAATGCATCCGATGAAGTGAGCTGTAGCTCACGAAAGCTTATGCTCAAATAAATTGGTTAAGTCTTAAGGTGCCACAAGTACTCCTTTTCTTTTTGTGGATATTAAAGGTCTCCCTAAGAATGACAAATAATGGGCATCTTTTTTTCGGGGGAAAGGTAAAGCTGTAAAAAACAAGTTATCAGAATGCTTCTAAAGAAGTAGGAGTAAATATTTCCCTGCATATACTTAGTTGCTAGGAGCAGAGATTCAAATATGCTTTGTATGACTAGAAAGAAAGAGAAAGGTACAAACAGTTATCCCTGGTAATAAAACATTGGGGCTACTCTCTCTATTGCAATGAGAGAGCACTGTACTCTCTATTGCACTGGATTTATAAGGCAGTGTTGGTGGCAAGGCTTTAGTGAAAATAAGAACAAGGATTGTTAGGAGCTCTAGCTGCAACACCGATCTCAGCTGAGGAAATATTGATTACGATTCACATCTAGCAAGTCACCATACATAGCCTGTTACACTGGCCAGTGCTCACCATCTTGTTTCATTTTGCTAATTAAAGTCTAAAGTCATAGTTCAGTGTTTTCAACAGATATTTTCATAATGCAAATAATTACTGCAATACATCAGAAAACTGATAATGCATGAGGTCTCTGCAGGGATTTAGCTGGGCAACCCAGAGGTTCTTGAGGGCCTGGGTAAAGTCTAAAATTCAGACCCTACTGCCCTTCCAAAAAAACTACCATTGAGGGGAAGCCCCTGTGCACAGAAGTGGTGCAAGAGAGCAAGCCTGCTCCTTGCTCATCCCACAGCAGTGGCTCCTGTGGAGAGTGCAGATTCCCCTTTCCCCTCCTGTCCAGCCCCTCTCTCTGGGAGTTGAAACTTGGCCCACCGGGTTGCAGTGCCACTTAGGTATGGCCCAGTGATCCCTCCGTCAGGGACCTGAGTGGCTCTGCAACACCTCACTCTAAGTTACAACACCACTCACTCAAATTTGGTCCAACTGTCTCTCCATCTTTATGCAAAGAATACAGGGCCAAACCTGATTTGCACTGTGACTCCATGCAGTTGCTGCTTCTGCTTTTTCTGATGTTTTTGCTCTTTTAGGTTTATTCTGATGTTCTCCTTCTTCTGCTGCTCCTATCTTGACTAACTTTTGCCTGCCTGCTCTCTGCCTTATATACAGTCTTTGGCCTGTTCCGATTGGCTTATTTTTCAATCCTAACATTAGTGTACCTATCTGCCAATCACTTTTAGACTCTCTCTGATTGGTCCATACTTATATACCAATCATAACTGCTAAATCTATGGCAACCCTTACATGTTTTTGGACTGCGTATGCCTGACTGACCCCTCCCTGCAGTTTTAGACTGACCTTTACCTGACCTTAGTCCACACCCTACCTAGCAACACACTAGTCATATGCTGCACTGCTTGAAATATTGACTGTCCTTGGCTGTGTGCCAACATTGATCGCACATTTAAATGACCAGACTTTTAAACCATAAACCATCACCTCATTTCTTTAACATATGATTAATTGTTAACTTATGTCCCTCAATGTTATGGTCTACCCCTGCTACCCCATTTCTTACCAATTTAATTAATTTTATTTCAGTTTTTTCTCTCTTTTCAGTTAATAGTGGCAAAACAGTGTTTTTCAGTGCTGTGCTTGGAAACAAAATAAAGCAGCTCAGAAGCCTCTGTATCACACAACCTGCACTAGCTCCCTCTTTATTTGCCAGAAATACTTTATGGTGCTGGTACTGGTTAAAAAGTTCTGAATGGTGTAGCATCATGTGATCTCTGAGACCAACTCTCCTTCCTGGACCCACTATGCCAGCTGAAATAATCAGGGACACTCTGTGTCTCAGAACTCGGGGAATGCTGAGGCAGGGAAATGCATGGAGCAGTGTGTCATTACTACTCTTAACAATGTAATGAATGTATATTCCCTTCTCTGCCCCTCCCTCTTACACACTCCCTGCTAGATCAGCTAAACATTGTCAAAAAAACTAAATATCTTTTTCTTGTATTAATCAGATATCAGATGTACAGGATGATTCATCATGTGAACATTGGCATTATTAGATTATGATGTTTGCAGGCGAATCCTTATTCAGTAATGGATAGCTTAGTAAACCCTAATGTAAATGGCTTATTGTGATCAGCAGTGCTACCTTGGTCCCATTAACAATGGAACTATGATATTGACAACCACCTGAAATATTAGCTTCTTTCGTGATAATAAAGCAGAGTGCCTGAGAGCGCATTGGAAAAAGCCGCATGACATTCCATAAAGCTATCCTGCATTCCCATTTTGACTGTATACATTAGTATATGTTATCAAAAGGAAGCTATCTGATGGGTTCTTGAAAACATTCAATAAATCTAGTTGTCGTCCTCTGACAACTACTGACCTCAGTTTGGTACAAAGAGCTATGGATTGCATTTTACAAATGGCTGTTCTGATCCTGTTGCAAACAGGGCTGGCACTGATGAAGAGTTTGCATTTGTTCAAGACATCATCTGCTCTCACTAGATGGTACAAATCATACATTATGCAAATTAAAGCAGGGCCTCCTGTTTACCACGTCCCCAAGGGCCTATGGCTGTCTCTTGAAGTCACCTGTAGCCTACTCCTCTTCTGAGCCAAGTTGCTTTTCTTCCCTTCCTTCTCCTATTATTTTTTTAGGAGGTGCTGGTTAATGTTCATTAATAAGCAGTCGTGTTATATACTCAAGAGACTACAAGTAGGGAGGAAGACATTAGGGAGATTAGGGAAGGGAGGAAAGAAGTCTGGGAAAATGAAAAGGTACATTTTCTTATCTCATAGACTGTGTATTTGTGAGAGTTTCCTTTTCAAGGGCTAGACTCTGCACTTATGCACATGCTTATCTTTAAAGATAGAATAGTCCCATTGACAGGTCTACTTCTGGGCTTAAAGTTAAACACATATATCAGATAAATTTGCAGGACTGGGGCCTTACTCCACAAATTGTCGTCATCTGGCCCTATCTTTTTGACCCTCTGGATATAGTTAGCAGTAGAGCTGAGTGGATAATGGATTTTTGGCTTGGGGGCCATGCTAGCAGATCCTCATAGAGAAGGGAGGTGCTGTAAATGGCAAGAAGCCTCAGTCTGAATACAGTAGAACAGTGGTTTTCAACCCAGGGGTCTGCAGACTATATCTAAGATTTCCAAAGGGGTCCACACCTCCATTTGAAATTTTTTAGGGGTCTGCAAATGAAAAAAAGATTGAAAACTGCTGCAGTAGAACCATAAAGCAAGTACAGGATTAAGGCATCACCAGTAATAAAGATTCTGCAGCTGGAATTTATTATTATTATTTGTATTCCAATAGTACCTAGGAGCCCCAGCCATGCACCAGGAATCCATTGTGGTAGGCATTGGACAAACACAAACTAAAAGCTTGGAATCTAACTACAATACAAGAGTCAACAGATGGATACAGGCAGACAAAAGGAGAAGTACAAGGAAACAATGAGACAATATTGGTCAGCATGATAAGCAGTTATCGCTGAACACCAGCAGCTTAACTGTTGTCAAGTAAAAACATGGGATCATGGATTTTGAAGGTAGATAATGAATTAGTTTTGTGGATGTTTATAGAGAGCTCCTCGCAATCATGAAGGGTAGCATCAGAGAAAGCATGGAGGTGCTGGTTTTGGAAATTTTTACAGGCAATGGCGACTGGTATCATGGGATGATTGAAGGAGGGAGTCGATATCTCAACAGCGAATGAGAGATGAATAGGCCCTTGAAAGAGAAGACAAGTAGCTTGTGATAGCCAAGAAGGTGCTAGTGGAGGGATGCAAGAAAACAGGTGACATGATCAAAGTGACGGGCTAGGAAAATGATCTTTGTAGCAGCATTCTGAATGGATGTGAGTGGAATGTTTGTCAAGGCCAAAAAGAAGGATGTTGCAGTAATCAAGAAGCAAGTTTATGAGAGCTTGGATGACAGTTTTAGCTGTCTGGATGATTAACAAAGGCCATATCTTAGAGATGAAATACAGAAAGTATCTGTGAGATTTAGACCTAGCCTGGACATGAGGACCTGGATAGAGGTCCAAGTTTAAGATGACAGCTTATGGGCCTGAGTGACAGGTAGAAGCATGGTATTGGCTACAGTGTTCAAGAAAGGATGTAGCGGAAAGGGCTTGGCAGAGAAGAGAGCAGGGAGATTAGGAGCTCTGTTGACCTTGAGCTGAGATGTCAGAGAGACGGGGAGATTTTCATTTGGACAAAAGGAGACAGATCTGTGAGTCATTAGCATAGAGCCTGAAGCTGAATTTGTGTCTGTGGATGGGATTACCCAAAAATAAGGTGAAGAAGGAGAAGAGGAAGGGACCAAGGACAGAGTCCCATGGAATCCCCACAGAAAGTTGGAGGGCGGATGAGGAGGATCCTCCAAAGGACGTGACAAAGAAGCAAGCAGAGAAGTAGGAGGAGAACCAGGAGTGAACAATGTCACAAAAGCCCAGGGAAGACAGGACTGCAAGAAGAATACCATGGGTGACGCTGTCAAAGGCAGCTGACAAGTCAAAGAGAATGAGGATGGAGTACTGGTTCTAAGTTTTAGCTAAGAAGAGGTCACTAGAGATTTTGGTGAGAATATGTTCAGTGGACTACAAGGAACAGAAACTGGATTGGAGAGGGTTTAGGATGGAATTGGAAGAGAAGACCTACAGACAGGGAGTTTAGAGAGGAAAGAGAGAAGGGAGATGGAATGATAGCTGGAGAGGCAAGTGAGGTCTAGGGTATTATTTTCTAAGTTGGGAGTGACTAAAGCATGATTGCATTGTGAGGGAAAAAAGCCAGAGGAGAGTGAGAGGCTAAGGAGAAGACTAAGGGAAGGGATGAGTGTAGGCATGCGGGAGATTGGGAGAACTTAGTTAACCATTGTTGATGAATGATCCAGAAAAACATCCAGTCCTTTCCAAGAGCTGGGTTGGCTCTGTGGTGCTAACAAGGGTTAAATGTAATACAGTTGCATGAACAAAGAGGAGGCAAAAACTGAGGTAGTGTGGTTGCATTTTGGAACATTCAAGCAGCAAGATCTGTGGGAAACATACTGGTTGCAGTTTGCGGGGTTCACGTACCTAAATTTCAGGTTTAAACAAACTCAAATTGGAACATAATGAAATCTACCTGCAAACCCAGATATCTCCCTAGTTTGGCCCAAAACTGGGCCTGGGATGCTAAATCTTAGCAAACATGTCAACGGATCTGGCAGAGTTTTGAGGGTTGGGTTATTCTTTTACGTGAGTTTTGCATTGTTTGGGGGTCTCATCACAAACATTTTGTAGCATTGAAAAAGCAGCATTTTAGGAGGAGAGCACCAGAGCCATGCTACTGTCAAAATTAAATCAAGGGAGGAGCTAGTAGCATGGAGAGGGGTGGAATTTGGTGGGCTAGGAGAGACCCCACTGAGGACAGAGTCGTGGCCATGGAGCATTAAAAGAGCATTGAATATCCTTTGATACATTTTTCTTCCATTTTTAACATTAGAAGACCACACCACTGGCTGCTGTAACTCAAATGATTTGATGCACCTGTAGGATTAAACATAACAAGCCAAATGGATGACTTCAGTGGCATTACTGCAGGGACAAATTTGGCCCTGTTTCTCTTGATTTGCTATATTATGTGATTATACTGATGTATTAACTCCCAGGAACACATCTGTCTTGATTTACTCATTAGAAATGGGCAGCACTACTTTTCTTTTTGAACATCTCAGAAATGTGAACGGTTAATTAAAATGTATGGCCCTATCAAATGTTATTGTAATTGCATTTCAATACTAATTTAAATGGTCAAAGAATAATAAAGTTAGGTATTACTGTATGTCTGTTGTGAAATGCTGAGAGAAATGTAGAGGGAACAGAGAACCCCAGCAATCAATTTCTGCTTTGCCTGTGGACACCAGCGTGGTCCCTCATACTGCTGGACCTGCTGAGAATACCATTTCTTTGATTAATGAGTGGTATTTTTCTGTGAAAATCAAAGAGTTTACTATTATTTGCTGTCAGAAATTGTTCGCCTTACTAACAAATGAAGGAGAAATTTATTTTGCACGTACCTCATGCTGGTAGAGCCATTAATCAGAGATGTCTTTTATGAACCTAGAGGGCCAATTAATAATGATGAGTTGGAACCCCATGTAGGGTATATTTCACAAGTACAAACTGATTGCTCGTGCCTATTTAGTTTAACTGATTATTCCACCCACTTACTCTTAATTAGCTGATTCCCTGCTCTTGCCATCCATGCCTTGCTCTCACCCAACCATGCCTGGCCATTCATCCTTGCCTTCTATTCCCACCTCAAGTCTTCTCTTCTAATGTCTCCTTTCTCTCCCTTCCAGCTCCACTTCCCTTTTACCCTCTCACCGCAACCCCACACCCACTCTCTTTTCTGTACTGTACTGGTAGGAGCAGTGTCACACTCGGCAAGCCAAGCAGTGGTTCTGGAGTGTGCTGTGTGGAAACAGCGTGTTGTGTGCACCTGAGATAGGATAAATAACCTGGACCCATTGCATTGTTGCAAGTTGACTGTGATTGCACCCAAGTAAGTTGCAAAGGTGCAATTCTGCAGCACAGACTATTCTCGTCATGTTTTTGAAAAGTGGTCTACAGCAGAGCAAGGAATCATCTAACTTTAGCTTTCCCTTCCTTGATGGAGCCAGAACTGTCATTTTGCTCTGTGTTAAAATATTTGCTTCTATGTAAGAAACTTTTTATAAAATACCTTTTTCAGCTTGTCTCAAAGTGTCACACACTGCCCCAAATCCTAACCTAGCTTCTATCTTTTATTTGGGAAGCACTGACTGTGCTCAACCCCTGCCCAGAATTGTTTATGATCTGAGAGCTCAGCTGTAAAAGCACTCACACATGAATAGCTTTACCCACCTGAATAATTCCATTGAATTCAGTGGGACAGATAGTGCCTGCAAGGTCTAGTTGCAGTGGGAACTTCATCCCACACTGAAACACCCCCGCCCTTCTTAGAAAGCCCAGAGGGCCCTCAGTTGGATTAGAATCCTCCTGAAGAAGGGAATAGGAATTTGGCTGGGGGAGTGGGAACACTAATCACCCCCTCCAGCTCTACAGATTCCTTAAAAATCTGTGGCCCCGTCTCTGGTGAGGAAATCCCTGTAGGATGACAGGACATTATCTAAACCAAATTAGAGGTTAGCATATAAAGTGCAGGACTGTGTGTTGCCCTTTCACAAAGGGCAGGCTACTGAGATCTCTTCCTCAAGGGGAATGTCATTTGCCTCATTTTCGTTCAGGTTATACCAATAGTGCTTTAACCTTTCCCCTCTTAAATCAATACTGTCTTATCATAGTTTTTCTCTTAATAGAGATTAAGTAATTGTGTTGTGATTGAGTAACTGTATCATGCTTCTGGATGCCAGCTAAGCCACTGGTCTGAAACACCTCACCCTTATCAGGCTGCTTTCTTTTCTTTTCTTTTCTTTTTTCAATTCAAAGGGTGAGTGTCAGGTTAAAAATCTTCTTCTTTTTAAAATCCCCTGAAATGTTCTTACCCCATTTACAAACAATACCTATTACTATTTTTTTAAGTGTAGTTTATTTCGCTTTATTTGTAATGCTTGTTTTACACACTGTATTTCTTTTAACTTGGTCAATGAAATTTGACCCGAAACTAACCTAAGACTGCCCACTCAATTTTACTGTCAAATTTTCATGCGCTGGTACAATGCTGTAATGTTTGGTTTGCAAACACTGCAGGGGACTGTTTATAAAACTGTTTCATTTAGAATTAAAATAATGTTCACACCAAGCTAAAACATGTTACCTTTTTTTTATATAACCTAAACTTAGGGCTAAGTGTCTCTTGAGCGTGTCCCTTTAAGTGAAAGTAGTGTATCTGAAAGTTGCCTGATTAAGAGCAACTGGAGATAGCGGTTCTCTCTGACTAGCGCTATAGCTAGCAGCAGAGTCAGGTTACACAGAATGCTTTCCCAGTACACCTCAACCCTGTTATGAAGGGACACTCTCTAAGGCTAAGAGCAGGTCTGGTTCTGGCCGGCTGCACACCTTGTACCCACATGGGGCCCTGACCTGGGACTTGACCCACAGCGTGAGGGAAGAAGGGAGGGAAGAAGGAGGGAATCACTGCTACACTTGGTCAGTTGCTCACTTCACACATTAGGAGGGAGAGTGAGCTGCTGACTCTGTCAGGTATGTGCCGCGGGCCCCAGCTGCAGAGCACTGTGTACACCACCTCCTGCCAAACCAGAAAGAGGAAGGGGCAGAAGGATGGTGGCCTAGAGGGGGATTCCAGGGACCCTCTCTACCTTATGAATGTTGGTGGCGAAAGGGGAAACTTCCTGTGGCCCTGCCCCACACCTGCAGTGAATGGTGCCTCAGTGGTGGGCTTGGGTTCAGTTCCATGCTCTGTCACAGACTTCCTTTTTGACCTTCAGCAAGTCACTTAGCCTCACTGTGCCTCAATTGCCCATCTGTAAAATGGAATTAACAGCACTTCCATACCTCGCAGGAGTGCTGTGAGGATAAACACATACTCTAAACAGACCATGCACATTCTTAAAGCTAACTTAAAGAAAGCACATGCATATGTGTTTGCTGCAGCAGGGCCTACCACAGAAATGCTACTGTTATTACTTAAAATGATTATATTCTATATTTGTAACTCGTAACTAATACAGAAGCTGATTCTGCTGCCAATTCCCTAAACCCACTTCATACTCATGCTGAGTAGTACTTTAGTGCTCAAGTATTTCCATTGGGTCATGGTGTCTACAATTACTATCATTAAACAAAACCATAGATGGGAAAATAAAGGTTCTTAAATTATCACTGTACAGCAAACATTTTTCTCTCTTAAATATTAGCCCTGGAGAGGGTGATTTTGGATCCAGTGCACTACTTGAAAATATGGATTTTATACTACTTTTAGGATTAAATTGATTGATCCTCTGTTTGCTGGGGGGTGACAGGGGTGGAAAGGGGATGGGGTCAAAAAGAGTATATAGTATGCTGGCAGATGAAGAGAAGGTTGCTTGACTTTTCCCAATTAAGGAAGAATGGTAATATTCAAGTAAAAGTATTTTGGAAGATGCACTTATGAAAATTATGGAAAAATAAAATGGTTGTACTAGATGCTGCCTTAAATTGCCCCAAGGAATAACTTTGCTGCCTGTTTTATACATTTGTTAGTAATATTTTCTTCAAGTGAAGATCCTGAGACTTTTGTGTTGTACACTAAAGTTTTTCTTTTAATAGAGCTAAGCATTCCTGATTTAGGCACTGGCAGACTTCTGATATGCTGAGATTTCATATAAATCTCTCTTATTATAACTAAAGACAGACAGATTATTGAGAGAAGAGGGTTTACTCATAGTTTGTCTAGTATTCCTTTAAATATTTCAGTCAGATGAATAGGTGGGGAGATCCCGGTCTCATGAATCTTCACAGAGATGTTCATGTATATACTCTTGAGAGACAAGCTGCAGTACATGGGTTATTTTAAGCAGCAGTTGCCGGTCTTTGTGGCACTGAAAATCCATGTGATCTGCAAAAGCTGACAAATAAGGAATTAAAGCAGTTATGTGAAGCCAGCAAAACCTACTCTTTGCTGAATTATGAATCACTATAGATGGACGGGTCTGAGGGAGCAATGTCCCTGGTTAATGAAAGTTCAAACAAGTTTAACTATGTAAAATGCACATGAAATCCATCTTGTTAGCTACCCTCATACCAACATAAACATCAGGAAGGGGAAATTAGTGGAGAGAAAAAAAGCTTCATGTTTTATTCATTTATGTTAATTTAAAATATCTTAAACTTTGACTATCCTGAGTCTCAAGATTCTGAAACCTGCTCCATTTTGGATGAATTAAAGTTGGCTTTGAAAAAAAAATTAATCTCCCCCCACCACATACACCCACCAAACTTAATGTGTGTGATCCTTTACCTGGATAAAACTCTGATTGAAATGAGGACTGTAGGCTTTGGTCCTGAATTGTGTCATTTCAGTTTCCATGTATTAAGTAATTTCATTGGACATTTTTTGGCATGAAAACTCAGCTTCATGATCCTATCACAAAATCTATTTCTGTTAAATAACACAGAGCTGCTCTATACACACTTGTTCAGCATAGGAGGATCTTTTGTGCCAAGAATCATAAAAGTTTTGTATTCATGAGATGGGATATGCAGCCCCCGCATACACATTGGCTAGGAACGGGTTAATGAGCTACTGTGAGCTCAGTCAGCCCCACTCCACTAAACCTGCAACTGATGTCAGGCCTGGAGCTAGGGGCTAAAAGGGGAGAGGCCAGCTCAGTTGGGAACAGGCTGTGGAAGAGAGCTGACCTACAGCGCTCACTCTGTGGGAAAAGCCTGGCTTCAGTCCATTCATTTCCACACCTTAATGTGTTTATATTTCTCAAACCCATCTTAGCTTTGAATTTTGCTTTTTGAACTGAATCAATGCAAAGCTGCCTTCATCAGCATGAACTGATACTTTATGACACAACCATTGCTGACTTTTATCACTCAATGGCAGTTAATGGAATAAAATATAGACCAATGTTGAAAAAGGCACCTATTCGAAAAGTAATGCCGTTCCTGTTGAAATAATAAGGGGCATCTAGTTTCTGGAAATGCATCTTACCAGTTTTCATTTGGAATAGAAGTCTGAGCATCAGCAGCTGAGCCCCAAAGTACTTCATTGTGTGTTTAAGGTTAAGCATATTGGTGATCCCACCCCTCTTCAACAAAGCTCTGAAGCACATGCTTAAGAACCACTGAAGTCATGGCACTGCTGTTGGCAGAGACTTAAGCAAGTGCTTAAAATGCTTTGCTGAAGAGGGATGGAACTAGTTAGTGGTTACGTACTTTGCTGTATTGGGGACTTATGGACAACATGGATTACTATTCTGGATGTTCTCTTACTGCTACAAATCTGATTTCTCTGGCTGGTAAGATAGCACCTGGTAAGCTATTACACTGGATGCTCTTTCAAACTATTCTGTTAGGTTTGTATCATTTGTAGAGTCTTATTTAATAAGCAAAGTAAATCAGTTTGGTTCCCCCCCTCACTGGCAGCCTGACAAATCTAGTCTAGTATCCTGTGTGTGAAGGTTCGTGACTGGTAAAGGGGCCCACCAGATGTGTAGGGACACAGAAAATCCCTTTAGAAATAGCAGCAGGTGATCTGTTGACTGTTGCTGATCTCTTTTTTCCCCTTTAGTAAATTGAAAAGTGCCTTCCAGTCCTGGTTTATTTCTAAACTAGCACTATCATAATTCTTGGTCCACCAGAAAAGCAATCCAAGCACCCAGGGCTGAGTTATGGCAATCTGGGGCCATACAGTAGTAGGAGGCTCCTCCCACCACAGAGAAGCAAGGGTGGCATCAAAAGATTTCCATTTCCCCTTGGTTGTGTCTGCAGTCAGCCCCACCTACTTTTGGGAGCAGCAGAAGTGCCAGCAGGAGAACCCCTCCCTTTTCCCCGTCACCAAAGCAGCATCCGGGCCCCCTCCTCCTTGCTACAATCCTGTCTCACAAAGGAAAGGCAAAGGAAGGACCCCCATTACTTACCCTGGCATCTGGGGTGTATCTGCTTAGACTGGTGGACCAGACCAACTGCATTCTTCTCCGCCTGCCATACACAGTCTGTACTGGGCTGTGTTGCTCTTCTTCTTCCCGATGAGCACTGGGTTTTGGAGAGAACACCCCATGGAGATGAATGGGGCAGTTCACTTAGAAATTTTCATTCAAACGAGTTACTAGAGATTCTAACAGTTGTATGAGTCCAGGATCTCGCGTGCTAGGGACAGACCATCAGTACCTATGCCTTTATCTCTTTCAGCAAGAATCACAGTTTGGACTGGGTGTTTCACCATTGAATACAGGGGGAAGTTTTGTCTGACAGCAAGTTTACTCACTAAAGTTTTATATACACCAGCCTATGCTTCCATTCATCCAGAGCCCTTCCTTCATTGTTAAAATTAGATTAACAAGGGCTGCTCTCCATGGTCCTGAACATGGGGTTTCAGTTTAACATACTACAAGCCCATTGATATATTTAGCGTAGCCCTCAGTTACATTTCCAGTCTTTACCAAATATCATTTGAACTACTTGGGCTAATTATGGCCTTCATTTGTAGTCTGCTGGACTCAATCTAGTAGGCATACCATGGACATAACTGAGGGCCAAAATTAGCCCAACTAGTCAAAATAAAAGAGAATGAGTGTTTATTAAAAAGTCATGTTGTAATACCCTTGCCCTGGTCATTGCCAAAGGCACTACTACAATTAATAAGAGAACCATGCAAACTAAACTATATGGCTTTATTTCAAATTCAAAATGACCTTGACAAATTGGGGCAGTGCTCTAAAATCAACAAGATGAAATTCAGTAAAGACAAGCGCAAAGTACTACATTTAGGAAGGAAACATCAAATATACAAATATAAAATGAGGAATAAGTGGCTAAGCAATAGAATTGCTGAAAAGGATCTGGGGGTTATAATGGATCACAAATTGAATCTCAGCCAGCAATGTGATGTCGTTGTGAAAAAGGCTAATATAATTCTGGGGTACTAACAGGAGGGTTGTATGTAAAACACAGGAGGTAATTGTCCCACTCTACTCTGTTCTGGTGAGGCCCCAGCTGGAGCACTGTGTCCAGTTCTGAGTGCCACATTTTAAGAAAGATATGGATCAACTGGAGAGAGTCCAGAGAAGAGCAAAAAAAAAAAGTTTTAGAAAACCTGACCTTGGAGGGAAGATTAAAAATGTGGGTATGTTTAGTCTTGGGGGGAAAAAGACTGAGGGGGGAACCTGGTAACAGTCTGCAAATGTGTTAAGGGCTGTTATAAATAGGACAGTGATTTATTGTTCTCCATGTCCACTGGTGGTAGAACAAGAAGTAATGAGCTTAATCTTCAGCCAGGGAGATTTAGATGTGATATTAGGAAAAACTTTCTAACTATACAGATAGTTAAGCACTGGAATAGACTTCCAAAGGAAGTTGTATAATTCCCATCACTGGAGGTTTTTAAGAACAGATTAGACAAACACCTGTCACCTAGATGGTCTAGGTAGACTTGGTCCTGCCTCAGTGTAGGGGCTGGACCAGATGACCTCATGGGTCACGCCCTGACTCACATTACTGTGAGTCAGAAGGGGCATAAAATATCTGGATTATACAAGGGTTATTATTTTTTTAGAGTGTATTTTGTAAACCCTTTCCTGCAGCATTGTGATATGATTGTTTAATTCCTAGTGTAACTTCAAACACTCTCATTTTTTTCAAAAAACTCTTTTAATTTATCTTCTAATTCAAATTTGTGAAGAGCCAGGTATGCCTAACCTTATATAGTAAGTGATATCTGACATTTGCCATTATTTCAAATATTTACACAACTTGAAAGAATAGAGTTCAGAATGGAGACCTAGCAATAAGGTTTTACAATCATGCAGTATTATGTTACCAAGTAAACAGATATATTAGGGGCTGCAAGACAATATTCATAATACAGAACACTAATCCAGATTGGACAGGTGAGCGAGCGGCTTACAGACTTTATGAATCTCTGAAAAGAACCCTTTCCTTCTTCATCACTTGTTCTGTGCTTCTCTGCTGTAGTGAGAATCAAACAGTGGAGGAGGTAGAAGTTCAGGAGCTTCTGCAGCTGAACTCCTCTCTAGTTTAATGATGATTTTTTCATGAATTCCACTGAAAAAAGACCTGCAAGATAAAGGCAAGAGAGGGTGGAAAACACTGAAATGGATCGGAGGAAACAAATAAGGTTAATGCTGTGACCTTAACTGACACTTTTTAACACATCCTGTCAACGTATGAGTAAGAGACAGAAAATGCATCTCAAATTGTAGTTGCATTTGCTTCAGAAAGGCCTCTTGGGGAACACCTCCTACAGGCTAGCACTAACATAAAGAACATTAATGTGCAAGGATGTCCAGACAGCCGGGCAACTGGTCATGACTGTGACTGGAGTGGGTGCAGGGACAGCCTGTCAGAACTACCAGACTGCTGGGAGTATCCCCAGCAAGGTAGCAACATTGAGCAGACTGGAGTAGCTGCTTTCATTAGGAGCCAATATACCTGCCTTGCAGTCACCCTTGTTTGTGGATTGTCTGGCTCCTTAGGACTCACAAATAATTACCTCAGATGACTCATCAGGCTCAGAACACTCATCGCGATGGAACAGGATTAGAGCTCCATGCAATAGGTATAGAAAACCGTAATACTTTAAACTGCCTGACTCAACAGTATGCCTTCGAACTGCATGTTCTTAAGTTTTTTGTCTCTGAGATGGGCAAATCCTCACATTCACAACCCTGTCATGGAACTGCACATGAGGGACAGGCAGCACTGGGGGAGCAGGCAGTGGGTGGATGGGGCCTTTGAATGTGGGTTGGGGTGGGGCCATTGGATCCAGAATCACATCGAACTGGTGATTCGTCTTCAAGTGCTTGCTCATGTCCATTCTATATTAGTGTCTGTGCTTGCCACATGCACCGGTGGCAGAAGTTTTTCCCTCAGCAGCATCCGTAGGGGACTGACTCAGGCGGCCTCTGGAGTGGCATGCACATGCCACGGTATAAGGGGCTCCACTGGCTCCCCCCACCCTCAGTTCCTTCTTGCCACCAGTGATGGTGCTGGAACATCTGCTGCTTCGGCTTGCATTGTTTTGTTCTCCGTTCTTGCGAACTTTACAAACCTGTAATATAGTTGTATATAGTTAGTAGTTGAATTAGTTACCCTTAGTAGTAGTTCTTGAAATCTTCATTAGTCCCGAACAGGACTCAGTCTGGGGATGGGGCATGCCCCAGTCCCCAGGCTTTAAGCCCTGTGATCATTGCAAATGGCCTACGCCCATCAACGATCCCCATAGTAGCTGCCTAAGGTGCTCGGGCAAAGGGCACATAAGCGACAAGTGTTGTATTTGAAAGTCCTTCAAACCCAGGATGAAAAAGGAGTGGGAAAACCACCTGAAAGCACTCCTGATGGAGTCTGCACTCGCTCTGGCACTGGAGCAATGATCTGAGTCGGCATCAAGCACCGTGGCCTCGGTGCGCAGTGCTCTGCTGGCACTATCCACAAGCCGGCACCAATTCCCCTCCACGGCTCCAGCCAAGAAGCTGAAGAAGACAGTGAGGGGAAGCTCTCATACTTCCCACAAGGGAAAGGAAAGAAATGGGGGTGAGCCAAGACCCGCACCAGGCAGCTCAATGCCCCCTTCGGGAAGTCGGGCCCCAGTTCAAGTCAAGAGGTGCAGCCTATCCTGTACCTTGCCTGTGACTCTGGATAGCAGTGCAGGCCTCGGTCAGATTCAGGTGCCGTCAATGCCCGAAGCCCTACAGGCAGCTCAGGAGATCCGGATGCTTCCGGTCCTGCCCACACCAGTTCCAGAAGTACCCCAGTGTCAGGTAAAACCCACCTTGGGAGCTCCGTGTACGTCCCTGCCTCAGTGTCACCATTCCCCATTGCGAGGGACGTCCCACCAGTGCTCGCCTGCCCGAAGCAGTCACACTAGAGAAGCAGGCTCAACAGAGCACTTTTCAGTCCCCGGACCTTGGACACCAACAGTGGGATTCGAGGCATACCTCGCCAGTAGCCTGGTGCAGACCCACCAAGGCATGCACCCCCGGGCAAGTATGGGGGTAGCCGTGTTAGTCTGTATCCACAAAAACAACAAGGAGTCTGGTGGCACCTTAAAGACTAACAGATTTATTTGGGCATAAGCTTTTGTGGGTAAAAAACCACTTCTTCAGATGCATGGAGTGAAAATTACAGATGCAGGCATTATATAATGACAGATGAAGAGCTCTTTATGTGTCAGTATATAATGCCTGCATCTGTAATTTTCACCCCTTGGCAAGAGCACCAAGACCAACCCCTCACATTTCCAAGGGCTTGGTACAGATCACAGGCCTGATTGGGGGACCAAAATCACAGATCACCAGCCCATTGTCCTCTGTATTTGAGATGCAGGTTGCCGTATTAGGGAAGATCCTCCTGGCAACTGGTTCATGGTAACTCCCAGTCCCGCTCAACATCCGGGTACCGTTCGAGCAGTGTGAGGCATAGATCGCCAGATTTCCGACACTGATCTGCTGAACGCAGTTGGTCCCTGAGGCCCCGACCAAGACATTCATCTCGTTCAGACAGATCTACCTCGAGGTGCAGCAACTGGCACTGGTCAGACAAGAGCCATCACTCTGCCCAATCTAGGTCACCTGGTACCGACCGCTCTGGCATGGAGCAGGGTCCCCTCACTGCGGGACAAGCTCCGATGCCTGCGGTGCTGTCTAGATCATCAGCACCGAAACCCGTTCCATGGTCCCAAGCACAGTGCCCAGTGGCATGTGGGATGTATGGAACCCTGTGGGGTTCACCCAGCCTTCCCAGTCTGCCCTCTCAGTGTCAGGAGCCCAGGAGAAGCCAGCAGCCTCAGTACCCCGGCTCCCTCCAGTGCTCAAGGCTTCAGGGGGCAAGCTGCTGGACCACCAATGGACGTGGAGTATCTCATGGCACTGGCATTGTCCTTGTATCTCCAGATGAGGCTATCATGGGGCACCCCCACCCGGTTCCTCAGGATGACACTAAGGTGCACCAGGAACTATTGAAGAGGGTTGCATCTAACCTGGGGCTTCAGGCTGAGGAATTGGAATAGCCTTCGGACTCCCTGTTTGATGTCCTCGGCTCCTGCTAGGGTGGCTTTACCCCTTCATGAGAGTGGAACTAAGATTACTAATGCCCTGTGGCAGACTCCCTCCTCCTTGCCCCCATCTCCAAAAGGACCGAGCAGAAGTTCTTTGCGCCAGCTAAGGGGCACAAGTACTTATATGCCTACCTGGCCCCCAATTCCCTTGTAGTTGAGGCAGTTAACCACAGGGAAAGGCAAGGACAACCTGGGGCTACCCCCAAGAACAAAGACTCAAGGAGTTTGGATCTCTTTGGATGTAAAATTTATTCATCTTCCGGCCTTCAGTTAAGAGTGGCCAACCACCAGGTCCTCCTTGGCCGATATGACTTTAACATGTGGCCATGGCCATGGCCAGGTTTGAGGGTTTGTTTCCTGAGAGGTCCAGGAAGGAATTCCAAGTGGTCTTTGACAAAGACATGACCGCGGCCAGGGTGGCCCTCCAAGTGGCATCAGATGCAGCGGATTCTGCTGCTTGCACCATGGCCTCCGCCATCTCTATTCAGTGAGCCTTCTGGTTGCTCCTCTCTGGCTTGTCTGCCGAGGCTCAGCAGTTGATGCAGGACCTTCCCTTTGGCGGCCGGGCCCTATTTGCAGAGCAAACAGACAGCAAGCTGCATGGTTTAAAGGTCTCCCCTACCACCCTGAAAACTTTGAGACTTCATGTCCCAGGCCCGGCGCATACCAAGCCTTTCCGAAAATCAACTCATCTCTTCATCACCACAGCAGATAGGATGAAGGGCCTTCCGGTGGCCTCTCAGAGGATTTCCAACTGGATCATCTCTTGCATACAGACCTGTTATGAACTGGCGGGGGTTCCACCACCGCCGATTGTCAGAACCCACTCAACTAGAGCTCAGGTGTCCTCGGTGGCCTTCCTGGTGCACATCCCTATCCAGGACATCTGTAGAGCCATGATGTGGTTCTCTGTCCTCACGTTCACGGTGCATTATGCCATCACTCAGCAGGCCAGAGACGACACTGGGTTCGGCAGAGCTGTGTTGCAATCTACACGTCCGTGAACTCATACCCACCTTCAGGGGTACTGCTTGGGAGTCACCTAATATGGAATGGACATGAGCAGGCACTCAAAGAAGAAAAGACAGTTACCTTTTTCGTAACTGGTGTTCTTCGAGATGTGTTGCTCATGTCCATTCCATAACCTGCTCTCCTTCCCCACTGTCAGAGTTGCCCAGCAGGAAGGAACTGAGGGTGGAAGGAGCCAGTGGAGCCCCTTATACTGCAGCATGTGCATGCCACTCCAGAGGGTGCCAGAAATGGTTCCCTACAGATACTGCTGAGAGAAAAACTTCCGGCACTGGTACATGTGGCGAGCACACACACCTAGTATGTAATGGACATGAGCAACACATCGCGAAGAATACAAACTGTCTTTTTCCCAACCACCAACCCCTTATGGATGGAGGCCATAGAAGCCACAGGAGTTTCAGTAGTGGCTGCAGAGCAGTTCTGTTGGCTTGTGTTGAGGGAGGATTTCTCTCCCTGCACACTGCCCCTGCAGAATTCCTCACTCCATAGCCCAAAACTACCAGTCCCTAGCTGTATCTGGGAGAGGCCTAGTGGCAGGGCATTCTTAGTGCGGGATCCTGTACTTTGAAATTCACTTCTCTTGGTCCACCAGGCGTTGGTGATATTCAGGGCATACTCCAAGATTAATTTGTTTTCCCAGCGTTGAGTGGGAAATGCTTGGGCTTATGGGGTGCAGTTGGTTTGGGAGAAGGATATCATTATAGCAAAAAATTTTAATGTTCCTTTTGACATACTTTAGTTTTGACACACATGCACCTAGAGTATTAGGTTGTTTCAGTGTAGAAGCCAAAATGCATAGCTATAGTAACTAACTCTTCCAGGGAAAGGAGACGAGCAATGACACTCACTTGAAAAGAAGCTGATTAAATCTCAATGCATAACACTACCCGTCTAATTTAAGCACATCATCTCGTGAAGTGATTTTAATGGGGAACTTTTAAAATCTGTTATGCTTACTAGGAGGTGGTAAAATTGACACTGAATCTGAAGCTGAAACATTTAAATAGAAGAGCTCCAGCCAGCATTCCTGTGAAATGCCGTTTGAAACTTGGCATAACACACATCTCAGCTAAGCACAATATTAATATTCCACCTACATCCACAAGGGTTTGTTACAAAAGATACACATTTAGGAAACAGCTGGAAGAGACTGAATAACTCTGTTTGTCTTCCAGCATACTCACATACCTAGGGTTAATCATTTGTATTATGGTAATACCTAGAGGCCCTAGTCCCATTGTGCTAAGCCCTGTACAAACATGTTGCAGAGAAGGTCTCTGTCCCAAAGAGCTTCCCAACTAACAGTATAGATAGTGGGGAAGGAATACAACGAACAGACAAGCAAAAAATAATAATGAGACAATTTAGATCAGTATAATAAGCAGTAATTATAGCACACCAGCTGCCTAAACATTAGAAAACATAAGAAAACATTCCTTTTCTTCCTCCCACCCTCAAATAGTATAATGTCTTGAGCTGCTACTGAGTAATGACCCACGATTATTATTCTTTAGCTCAAGAAAACACTGTGACACAGAGAACAAAGGTAGAATTTTAAATGACATTTAGAGTTTAAACAATGTTGTCCATTAGAGGTAACAAAACATAATAAGAAGTCAGATACAAGACACTATCCTCTAAATTTAGTTTAGAGTGTGTATTAATCCTGTTAGTGATAGAGCTACAAAAGGGAGTAAGTAGGGATAGCTTTATTCAGTTAGAGTAATTAAAGTGTTGTCAAAGCTTAAGACAATCATGTTGTCAAGGTTTTGATCAATGAAATTCATATTGTCCATATATATATTTACCCAATCTAACTTTCAATAAAGTAGAAACTTTTAAACATGATGGTTCAAGAGGGACAGAAGCTACAATTGTTTCTACATGCAGCTAGTAAATGTAGTGAATTTCCTAATAGAAGATGGAAAAAGTGAAATAGGAAACTATGTGCTAGTGAATTTGTATTCTTCTAACCCTAACAAAGAAACACATGTGAATACATAGCTGATCCACAAAAAGCAAAGCAAAAATTTCTCAAAATAAAACAGGAGGAAGATGATACAAAATAGTTACTATTTCTGTAATCTAAGAGTGAACAAAAAATACCAATTACTGTATAAAGTTACTTTTCAGTTTTACATGTGATCTCCTGGGATAAACTAAATAATGCTGTCTAATGCTGTAATTTAATATGCAAGCACATAAAACAAAATATTAAAAGAACTACAGTGGCAGAGGTCTCAATTGAAGATTAGCTCCCATTGGGAATGTTAAGTTCTTGCTGATAAACACAAATCTAAAAAGCCAAAATAAAACGTTTTACTTTTGCTGATTTGAGGATTTCATATTCTACTTGCAGTGTTTCCAGTGATAACTGGATCATATTCAGTTTACAAAAACACAGAGATTTATTTAGTAAAATAGAAAATTAATCTGTGAAAATTGCTCTGTATCTTGTAACATTGTGCCTAAAAGCTGTGGAGGCTCATTATTTAAGGTACAGTTGTTTCTTTATAGTTTTAAAAAACACCTGATTTTTTAAATATGTAAAAGTAGAAAGACAGAATTTGACTTGTCCATCCACACCAGTAGGATACCATCTCAATCCTCAGGGTTATCATCCCAAATTTGCAACAGTACAATCAAACCTCAAAAAACACATAGCAAAATATACAGTAGACTAAAGCTATGTCTGCAGTGCACCACAGTGCGGATGATGGGGATGTGAATTGCAATACACACCAAAGTGATGGTTTGTAGCTGCCCTGTGCTAGCATGAACTAAAAGGTGCCGAGTTCACATTAACGTAGTCCTTTCAAACAGGATTATGTTAATGTGAACTAGGTATCTTTTATTTAGTACCAGCAGAGTCCACATGGAGCAGTTCGAGTATCGCACTTTGGTGTGCGCTCAAATTCATAGCCCCATAGTCCAAACAGGCTCACAGCCTGAGAAGCACTGTTATAAAAGGTAGAAATAAGTATCAGCTGGGTCACCTTGTTCATCCTTTGGCCAGTGCAGGATATTTCTCTGCGGTAAGGCATTTAATGGTTTCTACAGTTGACTTTTAAATAACTCTGACATTCCTTGAATACTTTTGGTGGTTTAATGGATTGCACTCTTAGGCAATCTTTCCCATCCTAAAGTTATTTTGATTTCATCCTACCAGCCCTAGTTATACCCAAGGCTCAAGATGGCAGCTGGCAAAAGCCATGAAGGGATCAGGAGGGGACTTCAACAGTCACCAGGGGAAGGAACACCAGGGGAAGGGTCTTGAGATGAGTGTCACCACTTGGCTTCCAGTACAAAACCATGTATGAGGAAATGGAATACAAGGAAAGTGAACATTTTCATTAGCAAAGGGTTGCCAACCCTCCAGGATTTCCCTGGAGTCTCATCAGAAATTAAAGATTAATCTTTAATTAAAGATTATGTCATGTGATGAAATCTCCAGGAATACATCCAACCAAATTAGCAACCCTACTAACAAACCCCATTTATTTTCTGATTCTACAAGAGTAACACTATTGAAAATTACAGTTAAGAAATGAAATTGAAAGATAATTGTTGGTACAAAGCTCCAGGCCAGGATTAAATTCTAATCCTAAATCTTCTTATCTTGCTCTCATTTAAAAGCTAAATACAATTATCTTGTACTACGTGCAACCCTTCACAAAAATACAGTGGTTTCCATGAAAAAGGCACACTTACTGTCGTTATTACACAGTGGTATCAGAGAATTTCAGTTATTTCCTATTCTGTGTATAGGGGAGAAGTGCAATATGGCTGATATTGAATGCTACCTGTAGATCTTTAACAGTTTACAATTTAAACTTCAGTGAACGCTAATTATAGGTAACTATTGGCAACTTGATACCTCGTTTTCTGGGTGCCTAACTTCATACCTGAGGTCTGATTTGCAGAAGTTCTGAGCACGCACAGCTGCAGCGGAGGTCAATGGGAGCCGTGCTCAGGGCTGCATCGAGCAAAATCTGAAACTGAGGCCTCCTCATCCTCCCCATCCTGAAACTAAAGCTCTCCATCGATGGAGGCAGCCAGGCCAAACTTGAGTGGTGCTGCGGTCCCATGTGCCAGGTCACAGTGCTACTCACTCAAATCACAGGGGCTTGGGGGCCCTCTACAACTGGTGTCCAAGGCAAACTGCCCCTTTTGTCCCCGGACGGTGCTGGCTGTGCGCTATAATGCTAAATTATCTGGAAAATTAGTGCTCGTATATCAAATTGGCACCCACAATTACGGAATATTTTTGACCCTAATCTCGCTAAGCCTCAGTCCCCCCATTGATAAAATGAATATATTGATGTTCCTTCATAGCCCAGGGAGGTTGTGAAAATAAACTAATGTTTGTGAAGCATTATTATAGTGGTGAGCACCATAGAAAAGTCCATGATGAAATAAATAATTCTGTTGTCAGAGCAGGGACTGAATAGCGTAAATAAGGCATAGGGAGTATTGAATAGCTGCTCATTTAGTGAGCACCAACCATCCTGTGAACTGAATGAGGCAGGGATCCTATGGAAAAAATAATATGTGAGCATGTAATTAAATACTGTATCATAATGCATATGCACAAAGTGACTGAATTTAGGTTCCACAGGCAACTAATTTTTGAGTGTTTGAGTTTGCAACCTTAATAATGTTCTTTTAATTTAGTTTGTGTGTGTGTGTGTGTGTGTGTGTGTGTGTGTGTGTGTGTGTGTGTGTGATATAATTACAGTGAGCTATAATAGACCATCCTACAGAATGCCATGTGGTAGGGGAAAGTCAAATGGAGATTTCAGGAAGTTAAAACTCAGAATTTCTGTCAAATCTTGGGTTTGAAGACAAGTATGTGGGAGGAATGTCAATGGGCCATGGAGGGGGCAGGGATTTTACCTTTCTAGCTGTGCCTACATCAGTGCAACTTCAGCGGAGCTGGACCAATATAACAGATTATTTGGCCCTTTATTCTTTAACTGTTCTATGTGCCCCAGTAATGCAAGCTTCTTATTAGAATGAAAGCACCAAGGACATAAAATATGCCATCTAATAATTTTATTTTTGTTTACACTTTTCTTTCTACGGCTGCATACATTGTAGAAATAGGGTTTCTATGATAAACAGAACTTATGGTAAGCAAATGGTACTGCAGTATACTTAATTATTCTACTATCAACCATCCTTTATATAGATATCAAGTATTATTAGAGTTGAAGCACTGCTCTGACGAAAAATAACTGATACGAATAAGTGGGAAAAAAGATGTGTCTTCTCTGCCGAGAGGCAGCTGTCCTAATTTACTGTTAATGGAAACTTGGAAGGGTAAGTGGCTTAGGAAGTGAAATGTACGTACCTCCAGAGGTTTATCAGAAAGATTAATGTAATAAACATATTGTAGATCAGAAAGGCGGGAGGCGGGGAGATATACCCTAATTTAAACCAGGAAAGAACACTAATTTCAATGTGAAACAAGCACACAGAAATATGGCTAGTCCTTGGTACCTGAATAGCAGTGCTGAAAGAGAGTCAGAGGCATAAGGGAAAATCTGCACTAATAGCATACAAATATTTTGTCAGGTAAACACCACAGCTGGATATAAATCTAATTAAATCAGCTTGTGTGGGGAGTGCACTCTGCAGATGCCGAGAAAGCAATAACAAATGATATTATTAGTATTAATGAAGTCAGCTTGTACTATTTATAATGTAAATATAATTTGAATTTAAAAATTGCCTCGTTGGCAGAACAGAGGTAAAATTTCCATCCATCATGCTTTAAAATAGACTAATCACATAATATATTCTTAGTAACCACAAATGAAAGGCTTCTTTACGCAGAGATGATTAATACTAGTCAGAAAAATGTCAAGTATTTTCCTTTTGTATAAAAACATTTTATCTAAAACACAAATATTCTGGCCTGAATAATGAAGTGCTGAAATTTAAGCTAATGAATAATATATAGTTCTTCTCGCAGTGATTAACACCTTTAGAAAAATACAGAAGAAACATGATTACATTTGATTTTTAGGCTTCTTTGAGCCACTACATAGTGAGGAATCGAATCTCGTAAAACTAGTGGCTCTATTTTGAATATTCTAAAACCTTATTATAGTCCATAATATGGAAATCAAGCTGCACAGCTGTGTAGAAGAAGCCACCAGTGGAATCAATCCTGAAGCATTGGTTCCACTTTGATCATGAATGTTTGGCTTTATTTGTTACACAACAGATACTTTAATAAACCGAAAAGGGGTGGCAGAGGGGAAAGTTTAAGAAAAGTCTCTTTAAGGTGGGGTGCATCTGCACTCTTTTTTCTAACCTTAGAAATATTGGAAATGTTGAGTTTGATCTTCCTAGGTGGTGTTAGCGAAGTCCTTGGTGGTCATGAGGGTAGCTTGTGAACTTCCTTGGCCCTAATTTGAAGGAATATGGTACTGAATATATAAGAGAAACATATCTTCTACCAAGGGTTTCTAAGGCATTTCAGTTCAATAGGTGTAAATAAAAGACTGTTTTAAATAATCAGAATACAAATTAGTTTCCCCCTTGTAGCAGAGCAGTCACCCCACTCCGGAGAGAAAAGGCTAGGCTGACTGGGGAAGCAGCTGGGGCCCGCCCCAATCAGGCCACAGCTGGCCCTATAAATGGGCTGTGAGCGAGGGGCTAAGTCAGTCTCTCTAGCTATAGAGAGAGAAAGATGTGGCTGTCTGGCAGCGCAGCGGAAAGGCAAGAGGAGCTGGGGAGCTCCAGCCTGGTAACTCCCCAGGCTGCAGGACTTGTGCAAGGCCTACAGAGGTACTGGGGCTGCAGAGGTGTAGCCTGGGGTTAGGCAGAGGCAGCTGGTCCAAACCCCCCTTGCCAGCAATGAGTGGTTTACAGACAGCAGTCTGCCCCAGTGAGCTGGGGCTAGATGATGACTGGCAGTAGCCACTGAGGCAAGGTGGGTTTAGGGGGTTGGGGTTCTGGGAGGGATATGGGGGGGCCAGTGGCAGGTGAGACACCAGCCAGCAGGAGGTGCTCCATATGCTGGAAAGCTAATTCCCAAGATGACCAGCAGGGGGTGCTGTGCCCATGAGTCTTTGCCTTGCTACACCCCTCAACTAATCAGGCTTCACTTGCTCAGTTTGTCTTTTGTAAATCTACTAGTTCTCCAGTAGCCTATTGAGTCTGTCAAAAACAACAAACAAACAAAGCAGTGTAAACAAGATTTGATTTTCTATTACAAAAAAATGTCTGTACCACTGCCTGGCTAAACCCAGCTATTGTTAAGCTCCTTCTCTGTGCTGCTTGGGAGCTTGAGCTGACGGCTGTGCCTTCTAGTAAGGGAAGCCATAAACCTTCAAAGGTTCTATGCTTACTTTGGACAAACGTTTGTTCTGTTTAAGCCATTTGAACCTAACCAGGGATTATGCAGAAAATGACTAAGTAGGAATTTTAGTAGAGGCAACATAAGATCAGGCAAGAAAACATAGCCTCTTTTTTTCCTGCTCTGATAAATAATTCTCACAAATGGGAATGAGAATCATTCATAGCAGTCTTCAGTAGCAATAAGTGGTCTGTCTTCTTGCATGCCAAGCTTCATGAGAAGGAAAGTCCTAGAAGCTGGTATTTGTGATATATATGGCAATATCCCAGACAACCCTTATGGAATTACTGTAAATACTTTTGGGGTATTTATTAGTTATTGTGGAATTGTATGTAATTTGTCTAGGAGATGTGACTAATGAAATCTCTGGGGGGTGTTGGGAACTTCAAAGGACTTTTTGGTATAACATGGGTGAAGTGGATTTCCTGGGAAAATCTTGGGGGTGAAGGGAATTCAAATGACACTCCTCCCTTTTTGAAGCTTCACCTTGAGCAGATAACCACTGTCTGGCTAATTAGCTACTCAGGGTCTCTTCCAAGGCCCAAAAGGGATAAATGAGTGATTCCCAGAGCCATGAATGTGCTTGTTCTCAGCTGAAGCTGCAATGAACTGGTGACCACAGGAAAAAACCTTGTGTGGGCTTTGAAAGACTAATCACCAACCAGACACTCTTCTGGAGTGAAAGGGTGACCACTAGTAAGCTTATTAGCATGCATGTGGGTTCTTGTTTTTAATATGTTTTGTCTGTAATGTTTTTATCTTAAAACTGTGCTTACTTAGGAAGAGTTGTGTAGTAACTTACACCTGTGGCAATTATACTGTGTACTTTTGCTGAAGAGAAGGCAAAAGAAGCCTGCCTAGGCAGCCTGTCTCTTGCTGGGATATCACAGGAAAGTCAGGGGACTGGGCAACCTGGAAATACCCTAGACAGAAGGGAGGGGAGGGATAGCTCAGTGGTTTGAGCATTGGCCTGCTAAACCCAGGGTTGTGAGTTCAATCTTTGAGGGGGCCATTTAGGGATCTGGGGCAAAAATTGGGGATTGGCCCTGCTTTGAGCAGGGGGTTGGACTAGATGACCTCGTGAGGTCCCTTCCAACCCTGATATTCTATGAGTGAGATGAAGGCCTCCACCCAAGAGGGACAATGGCTGGGGAGCTGGAAGTGGGTGCCCTTGCTGGATCATAGAGGGGCAATTTGCCCTGAACTATGACAGTATTGCACTACTATTTGGATACTCAGGGATAGTGAACAGTGAAGCAGTATCTTTTCCCCAGACCCTTTTAACATTCTGATGATATCAGATATTTCATAATAGTTGCCATGGCTTACAATTCTATCATCATCATGAAGACAATTGCCAACTTGAGACTCAGCAGAACTCTGGTAAACCTGAGGGCTTGTCCACACTTAAAATGCTGCAGGGGCACAGCTGCAGCTGGGCTGCTGTAGCCCTTCAGTGAAGACATTGCCCATACTGATGGGAGGGGTTCTCCCGTCAGTGTAAGTAATCTACCTCCCCAAGAAGGGTAGCTAGGTCAACAGGAGAATTCTCCCATCGACTTAACACTATCTACACCAGTGGTTAGGTTGGTTTACCTGTGTTGCTCAAGGGTGTGGATTTTTCACATCCCTGAGCAATGTAGTTATACCGACCTAATTTCCTAGTGTGGACCAGGCCTATGTCTGCTAAGCTGTAAGTACGAGTGAGTAAACAAACTATGCCTGACCTTATTTCAAGTCCTATATCGTTTCCTTATTAAAATGTTGAAAGTCAAAGGAAACTTCATCTAAAAAACCCACCACTTCCATGCCAGCCACCTTAACTGAGCATTGAATATTGAACAAAAAAATATTGAGCCTAATACTTCACTGAAGTCAGTGGTGTTGTGCCTATTTACATTGGCATTGAATTGACCAATAGATCCCAGTCCTACCCTCCAATCAATACAAGTACTAACAAGTAGTAGTTGCAACCATCTATCTGAAGACAAAATTGGACCTATAGAGTTTTAAATGGCCCAAAGGACTTCTTTGCTTCTCCCAGCATCAACCACAACCAAAAGTTGAATGGTCATGTCTTCTAATTGTTCTCAGACGGACAATGCCCTCACAGAATGTCAACTAGCTTATTAGATGGCACACTGATAGATTAGGAAACATGCCCATCTTTTTCAAAATGCACTTTCATGAACTGACCCTTTTGTGTGCTGCTGTAGACTTTTTGTAAGCAGATTGGTAGAATGCCCAGTCAATAAACATTATATTCAATTATAACTAACTTGCTTGCTGAAGACCTTTATTACAACTGCCCACATGCAGAGAAGGTACTCCCTTAAACCAGCTCTGACTGAGCTGCTGACAGAAATGTCATAAGTTCTACTGTAGGTCAAATGTCTGTTTGTTTAACTGATATTAGACAGCTTTAAAAGAGCCAGTGACTGATTGCTGTTCAGAGGTGTGGGGAATGTACAGAGTTGAACCTGAATTAGCCAAACATTACTCTTCCAACCCCCTCCGCTATCCAGAAGGGGGTTATTTTCCCAAGGTGTGGGAGCATGTTCAAGCAGCCTGGGCAGAACCTTTTGGGCATCCCAGAATATATGAAGTATCTTGCTGAAATGAGTTGTTGCTGGAGTATTGAATAGAGCTGCTGGATTTATCCCCCTCCCACAAGAATTTTTGTAGCTATCTGCGTGTGGCACAGTAACGTATTTCAAAGGCCAAAAAACAAATGTTCTTCAGTATTATCTTTATGATCCTGGGATAAGTCATCCTTAGGGTGACCAGACAGCAAACGTGAAAAATCGGGATGGGGGGGGAGGGGAAATAGGAGCCTATATAAGAAAAAGACCCCAAAATTGGGACTGTCCCTATAAAATTGGGACATCTGGTCACCCTAGTCATCCTTGACAGGGCCAGTTCAGCAATATACACAGACTGGAAAAACCGCACTAGGGGCAGCGAGATCTCTCCCCATATCCCTTTGAAAATGTCACCCTATATCAACGTGTGTTTAAACGTGCCCAAGAGGCTTAGGACTTATGTTTAGGCACTTTTGAAAATTCCACCCCTGGGGTGTGCATGTGTGTATACACACATATATAGAACAATTTTTAAAATGTGCTAACATTACTGTAGCCTAGTTAGGCACTCAAAGGTCTGGAAACGACAAAGGAAGGATTGCTTTTTTTGCACTTGTGCATATGCATTCTGAAACAGTCTTTGGTAGTTGTATAATATCTTTTCTTATAGAATATATTATAAAATAATACAATATGCAACTATTTTTCTAAACATTATACAGGGGCATAATATTTTGTGTAACTCTTCCCGTACCAGAGTCCATGAAAATCATATACAAAAGGTGCTGACAACTCAAGTATTAATAGCCTGATTTTTCAAAGGTACTGAGCACCCCAACTCCAGTTAATCTCCATGAGACTGGAGGACCTCAAGCCCTTCTGAAAATTGAGGAAGCTGCATGCAAAGATTTATGCATTAAGGGACATTCTGCAGCATGCTCAGCAGCTCCCATTGTTTTCAAGGCATTGGGCCTGAAGTGCAGTGTTACACAATAAAATCTCAGTATCTTGATTTGTTACAGCTTCAAGCCAAGGACTTTGATTAAGTGAATCAATGACATGTTGGCAGTTATAGTCAGACAGTTTTGGGTCTACTGTATAGTATGGTTACATGCTATTGGTGTATGCTTTGTCCGTTAACAATCTTATCTAAGGAAATGAGTTTTGTTGTCTCAGTTTTGTCTGCATGAAATGCCATCTGATAGAGCTGATGGAGGAAAAGATTTGAGGTTTGGAGATGCAGGTGGAAAGTCTGGTTGAGTTTAGGAAGGGGTTTGAGCAGATTATGGAGCAAAGACATGAGGTATCTGAAGGGAAAAACTCAGACTTGCAGATGGAAGCAGGGCTGGGGAATTCTGAGGGGAGACTGGGTGAGGAAAGTGGGCAGTGGAAGCATGTGACTAAAAGAACCAGGCAGAGGAAAAGATGGGCCAGTGAAGGAGAAATGGTGCTCAAGAACAGGTTTGCAGAGTTGGAAAATAAAGAAGGGGCTCAGCAGGTGGTCGCTGAAGGTGGAAGGGCAAGGAAGAAGAGAAGAGCGGCTAGTCCTATAGGAAAAGGGGAAGAGTTAATGGAGACTACACCAAATATGAGCCCCAGGAGGATACAGGATGGGTTGAAGAGGATTACAAGGGAGAATAGGAATGGAAAGAACTTGCAGCCAGAGGGAACAGGGGATAGACTGGAGAATAGCACCGTCACCAGGAAAAGGCAGGTCTATGTGATCAGGGACTCTTTACTGAGAAGAACAGACAGGCCTGTAACCATAGCTGATCCAGAGAATAGAAGGGTGTGCTGTCTTCCAGGTGCTAAGATAAAGGATATAGACCTGAGGTTGAAAAGGATGCTAAAGGGAGCAGGAAAGAATCCCCTAATTATCCTTCATGTGGGAACAAATGATACGGCTAGATTTTCACTGGAAAGTATTAAGGGAGACTATGCTAGTCTGGGGAAGACGCTTAAGGAAATCGAGGCTCAGGTGATCTTTAGTGGGATTCTGCCTGTTCCTAGAGAAGGGCAACAAAGGTGTGACAAGATTATGACTATCAACAGATGGCTTAGGCAGTGGTGCTCTAAGGAGGGCTTTGGGATGTATGGCCACTGGGAGACATTCATGGACAGAGGACAGCTCTCTCGGGATGGACTTCATCTGAGTAGGGAAGGAAATAGACTTCTAGGATGGAGGCTGGCACAACTGATTAAGAGAGCTTTAAACTAGGAATCTGGGGGAGATGGTTGGGAGATGTCCAGGTAATCTCCACGCTGGATTTTAGCATTGAGAGGGAAGAAAACAATGTAAGAAAGGATACAGCTGTGGGTAGGAGAACATATATAAGGAGGAAGGGCAGTGTGGATACCAGTCTAATAGGTTATACTGGCTGTAGAATGACCATGCCTAATAGGGTACAGAATGTGAGCGAGGCCAAACAGCAAAAATTAAGATGTTTGTACACCAATGCGAGGAGCCTAGGTAACAAAATGGAGGAACTAGAGCTACTGGTGCAGCAACTGAAACCAGATATTATAGGGATAACAGAAACATTGTGGAATAGTAGTCATGACTGGACTACAGGTATTGAGGGGTATGTGCTATTTAGGAAAGACAGAAATAAAGGTAAAGGTGGTGGAGTAACATTGTATATCAATGATGAGGTAGAATGTAAAGAAATAAGACGCGATGGAATGGATAAGACAGAGTCTGTCTGGGCAAAAATTACATTGGGGAAGAAAACTATTAGAGCCTCCCCTGGGATAGTGCTTGGGGTGTGCTATAGACCGCCGGGATCTAATTTGGATATGGATAGAGCCCTTTTTAATGTTTTTAATAAAGTAAATACTAATGGAAACTGCATGATCATGGGAGACTAACTTCCCAGATATAGACTGGAGGACGAGTGCTAGTAATAATAATAATAGGGCTCAGATTTTCCTAGATGCGATAGCTGATGGATTCCTTCATCAAGTAGTTGCTGAACCGTCTAGAGGGGATGCCATTTTAGATTTGGTTTTGGTGAGTAGTGAGGACCTCATAGAAGAAATGGTTGTGGGGGATAATCTTGGTTCAAGTGATCATGAGCTAATTCAGTTCAAACTGAACGGAAGGATTAACAAAAATAAATCTGCAACTAGGGTTTTTGATTTCAAAAGGGCTGACTTTCAAAAATTAAGGAAATTAGTTAGGGAAGTGGATTGGACTGAAGAATTTATAGATCTAAAGATAGAGGAGGCCTGGGATTACTTTAAATCAAAGCTGCAGAAGCTATCGGAAGCCTGCATCCCAAGAAAGGGGAAAAAAATGTATAGGCAGGAGTTGTAGACCAAGCTGGATGAGCAAGCATCTCAGAGAGGTGATTAAGAAAAAGCAGAAAGCATACAGGGAGTGGAAGAAGGGAGGGATCAGCAAGGAAATCTACCTTATTGAGATCAGAACATGTAGGGGGATAAAGTGAGACAGGCTAAAAGTCAAGTAGAGTTGGACCTTGCAAAGGGAATTAAAACCAATAGTAAAGGGTTCTATAGCCATATAAATAAGAAGAAAACAAAGAAAGAAGTGGGACCGCTAAACACTGAGGATGGAGTGGAGGTTAAGGATAATCTAGGCATGGCCCAATATCTAAACAAATACTTTTCCTCAGTCTTTAATAAGGCTAAAGAGGATCTTAGGGATAATGGTAGCATGACAAATGGGAATGAGGATATGGAGGTAGATATTACCATATCTGAGGTAGAAGCGAAACTCAGACAGCTTTATGGGACAAAATTGGGGGGCCCAGATAATCTTCATCCAAGAATATTAAAGGAATTGGCACCTGAAATTGCAAGCCCATTAGCAAGAATTTTTAATGAATCTGTAAACTCAGGAGTTGTACCATATCATTGGAGAATTGCTAACATAGTTCCTATTTTTAAGAAAGGGGAAAAAAGTGATCCGGGTAACTATAGGCCTGTTAGTTTGACATCTGTAGTATGCAAGGTCTTGGAAAAAATTTTGAAGGAGAAAGTAGTTAAGGACATTGAAGTCAATGGTAAATGGGACAAAATACAACATGGTTTTACAAAAGGTAGATCGTGCCAAACCAACCTGATCTCCTTCTTTGAGAAAGTAACAGATTTTTTAGACAAAGGAAACGCAGTGGATCTAATTTACCTAGATTTTAGTAAGGTGTTTGATACTGTGCCACATGGGGAATTATTAGTTAAATTGGATAAAATGGGCATCAATAGGAAAATTCAAAGGTGGATAGGGAATTGGTTAAAGGGGAGACTACAACGGGTCCTACTGAAAGGTGAACTGTCAAGCTGGAGGGAGGTTACCAGTGGAGTTCCTCAAGGATCAGTTTTGGGACCAATCTTATTTAATCTTTTGATTACTGACCTGGGCTAAAAGGTGGGAGTGTGCTAATAAAGTTTGCGGATGATACAAAGCTGGGAGGTATTGCCAATTTAGAGAAGGACTGGGATACCCTACAGGAGGATCTGGATGACCTTGTAAACTGGAGTAATAGGAATAGGATGAAATTTAATAGTGAGAAGTGTAAGGTCATGCATTTAGGGATTAATAACAAGAATTTTAGTTATAAGCTAGGGACGCATCAATTAGAAGTAACGGAGGAGGAAAAGGACCTTGGAGTATTGGTTGATCATAGGATGACTATGAGCTGCCAATGTGATATGGCTGTGAAAAAAGCTAATGTGGTCTTGGGATGCATCAGGAGAGGTATTTCCAGTAGGGATAAGGAGGTTTTAGTACCATTATACAAGGCACTGGTGAGACCTCACCTGGAATACTGTGTGCAGTTCTGGTCTCCCATGTTTAAGAAGGATGAATTCAAACTGGAACAGGTACAGAGAAGGGCTACTAGGATGATCCGAGGAATGGAAAACTTGTCTTATGAAAGGAGACTCAGGGAGCTTGGCTTGTTTAGCCTAACTAAAAGAAGGTTGAGGGGAGATATGATTGCTCTCTATAAATATATCAGAGGTATAAATACCAGAGAGGGAGAGGAATTATTTAAACTCAGTACCAATGTGGACACAAGAACAAATGGATATAAACTGGCCACCAGGAAGTTTAGACTTGAAATTAGACAAAGGTTTCTAACCATCAGAGGAGTGAAGTTTTGGAATAGCCTTCCAAGGGAAGCAGTGGGGGCAAAAGATCTATCTGGCTTTAAGATTAAACTCGATAAGTTTATGGAGGAGATGGTATGATGGGGTAACATGATTTTGGTAATTAATTGATCTTTAAAAATTCATGGTAAATAGGCCTAATGGCCTGTGATGGGATGTTAGATGGGGTGGGATCTGAGTTACCCAGGAAAGAATTTTCTGTAGTATCTGGCTGGTGAATCTTGCCCATATGCTCTGGGTTTAGCTGATGGCCATATTTGGGGTCGGGAAGGAATTTTCCTCCAGGGCAGATTGGAAGAGGCCCTGGAGGTTTTTCGCCTTCCTCTGTAACATGGGGCACAGGTCACTTGCTGGAGGATTCTCTGCTCCTTGAAGTCTTTAAATCATGATTTTGAGGACTTCAATAGCTCAGACATAGGTGAGGTTTTTCAGGAGTGGGTAGGTGAGATTCTATGGCCTGCATTGTGCAGGAGGTCAGACTAGATCATAATGTCCCTTCTGACCTTAGTATCAATCTATAAACTGTACCTGTCTTTCAGTCTTGGGGAATATTACAGTATTTGCATAATTGAAATCAATGAAAGGTAGATGCCTAGATGCTTTTGAAAATTCTACTAGGTACCTACCTGCATCTTTAGATGCTTAAATACCATCTAAAAATCTGGCCCATAGTTATTAGTTTAAAAAAAAAAAAGAGCCCCCCACAACTTCCCATCCCCAAATGATGTTACCAAATCCAACCAACCTCTCTCAGTATTTCAATCAAACAACTGCCTCCCTTCAGTCAGGACATCAAGAATGACCTGGAAAAATTCCTTCAGTGTTATCCCTAAGGTCTGTGAATACGGGCACTGATGGATCTAAAAAAGGGAGCCAGTTTCTTCATATCAATCCTGTTCTTAGAGACACCTTTTTTTTCTTGTCTCCATTATCGTATCTGCTTGGAGTCCCCACCCCCAGTATAACATTTCTTTGTTATGTTCTGCATGTCAGTTTGTTAGTGCACTATATAGAGTAACAATTACTCTCCTACATGTATTAGTGCTAAAACAATTCCTCTATAATTTGAAAATTAGAACCAAGGCCTAGAAGGTAGCCAGAGAAGGCAGGAAGAAGCATATTTATCTCTACTGAGGATTCATGTATAATATAACAACATGAAAAATGAATCTGGCTATAGACTCAGACTTTAAGGCCAGCAGGGGCCATCATGATCATCTAATCTGACCTCCTGAACATTGCAGGCCCTAGAACCTCATCCACCCACTCCTGTAATAGACCCATAACCTCTGGCTGAATTACTGAAGTTTTCAAATCATGATTTAAAGACTTCAAGTTACAGAGCATCTACCACTTACACTAGTTTAAACCTGCAGATGACCCACGCCTCATGGTGAAGAGAACCCCCCGGATCTCTGCCAGTCTGACCTGGGGAAAACTCCTTCCCAACCCCCAAATATGGCAATTAGTTAGACCCTGAGGATTTCAGCAAGACCCAACAGCCAGATACCAGGAAAGAATTCTCTCTTGTAATTCAGAGCCCTCCTCATCTACTGTCCCATTTCTGGCTGGTGGGATATTTGCTACTAGCAGTGGCAGATTGGCTACATGCCATTGTAGGCAGTCCCATCATACCATCCCCTCTATAAACTCATTGAGCTCAGTTTTGAAGCCAGTGGGGGGGCAAAAAAACAAAAAACCTCACTGCTCTCCTGGGAAGGCTGTTCCAGAACTTCAAAGAATTTCTTCATTGTAAGAGGCTGGGCTCTAGTGAAAAATTGAAATAAGCTAGTACTTCTGTATGGAGTAAGATTTCCTTTCTTGTACCTACCGTAGACTGAAGTGACCATGGCCTCTCAGGCAGAACCATTCTACAGCATTATCCTTTTTTGCTGACTAGACTTCAGTTATAATAGTAATAGATAATCATAGCAGCATATTACAAGGAGAGCCCATTACATTCTTTCCGAGCAGGGTCAAAACATGCTAACAGAATGAGGTGTTGCAGATAAATGCTGACAACATGATACATCCAGGTTTTCTTTGGAATGTACTGATCATTATGACCTGGCTAAAGTTAGCCAGCTTATTTATCTTCATGTCTGTTTTACCTGTGTCCGTGAAACAAAGCCAATATCATTTTGGTCAGAGAAACACTGAGGAATCAACTTAACATAATTTTTCAGTTTTTTTTAGGGAAGATATTGCAAACAAAGGTAATAAAACAAATACTAAATACCCTTTTGAGAGTGTATTCATTGTTAAGTTTAAATGATATTCTTTTCTGTGTCTCTAACAAAATCAGAGACCTATGTTGTCATTAGGTAAATAATTATAGAACACTCATTCGCTTTTCAGCTTTATCCAAAGGCATGGATGCAAAAATGTGAATGAAGCTTTTATCCTTTGATTCAATATTTCAAAGATGTAGTGTGCTGTAGGTAGTTATAGTCCATGAACACAGTTGGATGATAGAAGTGCATTTGCTTGCAGACTGTGATAATGACCTCCATATGTCACCGAGAAAAACAAAACACAAAAATCACAGAGTAATTCTGTCTTTACCAAAAAAACAACCATTGCATGCAATTGTTCATGTTTCATCATAGGTGCACCTAAAATAGTCCAATTATCTGAGATCTCCCCTATCCACACATGTAATAGTCTGTCAGCAGGCAGGATCAAACCGGGGACCTCAGTGCATGAGCCTGTTAGCTGTAGAGCAGACTCCTTTTATCTCTCGCTAGGTGATGTCAGATGGGACAGAACACCACACCCAGGAGGTGTGTGGGTTACACACACAGTCCTTTATTTTACACAACATAAAGAACTACCAGTATTTTTCACTATCAGTGTTTACAAAAAGTTCTTGTACTTGAATAAAAGCACCAGAAATTGCAATTAACAGAAAATGGGATTGGAAAGAGGGCAGGAGGGAACCAAATCCCATTTTCCAGGCTCTGCACAGTTTCTACAGATTTTTGTAAATCCAGTGGACTGTGTTCACTTCTGCCCTCTTTTCCTTCTGTTTTACGTTAAGTAAAAAACACAAGTAGGTGCAGTTAAAGTACAGCATCACGTTACCTCAGGACTCCACATTGAATTCTGGGGGATTCAGGCTGACTTGCTTCTGGTATTCCAGAGGAGCACACGGTGCCCTTTTTGCAGGAAATATTATGCATTTTCCCCTATCTCCTCAAGAGTGGTCATCTGTGCTGGCTGCTGTGTGTGAAATAACCCTGCCTTCAGCCTTTCTCTTTACAAGAGATGCAAACTTTACACAGTGCCGCCTCTTCTCTCCAGTCGTCCCAGCATCAGGATCCAATGGGGAGGGGAGGTAAAGCTCTATATACCCTGTCCCTCTCTCTCTCATGCATATTCTTTGGGCTAGCCATAATCTGTCTTGTTTTCACCACAAGAAACTCATCAGAGAAAATTATCAGCTGGAGTCTGCATGCTATTAAAAGTTACACCCTTTCCATTAGTTTACTCCAATACTGGCTAATTCTAGGACATGAAATGTGTCAAAACTCTTCCAGCTTTAAGAAATCATTTAACCTGTGTGCTTTAAGGTGTAATATTCAACACTAATTTTCAACAACACTAATCTTAAACATGAATCTCGAGGCATGTGGTCAAAAGTTATATAACTTTCCCCAGGTCCCCAACTGAACTTCCCATTCTCTCTCCCACTTACCTGTTATTGCTTGAGGTAAATGAATGAAAAGTTTTAATAGTGAGAGTACTTAACCATTGTAACAATTTACCAAAGGTCATAGCGGATTCTCCATCACTGGCAATTTTTAAACCAAGATTGGATGTTTGAACATATCTTTAGAAGTCAAACAGGAGTTAATTCAGAGAAATCCTATGGCCTGGGTTATGAAGGAGGTAAGACTTGACGATCACATTTGTCCTGCCTGGCCTTATGTATGAACTGATAACATCTTGGTGGTTCCTGCCCCCTAGGCAAGAGTAGCCAGTGTAGGGTTGATTTTTGGTAGGCCAGATTTTGAATCCACATTAGATTAATAGTGCAACAGATTTATTTTCACTGTAGGATTTTCTTTTATTATTTTGAATATTGAGCTTACACTTTCTGAGACCATTTGAAATGCAGAAGAAGGCTGTAGGGCCAGAGTCTTCTCCCCATTTCATGGGTGAACCATATAACTGAGGGAAGAATTGGACCTAAGTAACTAAACTCACCACAGTGCAGTACATTTCATATCTTTGTTTATGCCCCAGATCTCCATTTGTAGAGTAAGAGTGGGAATTTCTCTAGCTGTCCAATAGCACTGAAGCATATGTGATTAGGTTAACCTGTTCCTTCAAACAGCAAGTAGAGTCACTCCCCTGCATCTTTAAACACAGCTACCATATGCACAATTTGATGCTCAGCATTACAGCTGCTATAAATGCCGCAGAGAATTAAGTTAAATATCTGAAGTGCTTTACCATTGTTTCAGTGCAATGACTAAAGTAAAGCACTTCAGATATTTAACTTAATTCTCTGTGGCATTTATAGCAGCTGTAATGCTGAGCATCAAATTGTGCATATGGTAGCTGTGTTTAAAGATGCAGGGGAGTGACTCTACTTGCACTATAAGGAAATGATGAAGGAAGTAGATTTACTGCATGTATCAATTATCTTATATATTACCAGGGAAGTCATTTGTGCTATCATCCTGCCTAAAGCAGTAGTGTTGATTTATATAATCTGCAGATTGTGTAATATCCTGATCCAAAAGCCATTGAAGTTAATGGAAAGACTCCCATTGACTTCAATGAGCTTTGGATCCGGCTCTAAGAAAATATAAGGTTTAAAAAAAACAAACCCTCAACATGAAATGAGGTCAGTTTCGCTGCAGAGCCTGAAATAATAAAATCAGTCTTTGAACCTGGCAGAGAGATGAATAGAAGTGCTTAAATGAGTTTCTTGGGTATGTTCATTATAATAAGTAAAACAAAGGGATCCAGTGTAAATTATGTGTGGAGGACTCCCCAAGGGACTCTCATCAGATGTGTAATGTGTTATTGCTGAATCCAATCAGTACTGGGCAATGCAATGCGGTTCTGACCTCATTCACTAATTTCACCATATTCAAGGATAGAATACAAAACAGTACAAGAGAAGATACAAGAATGCGAGTGAATCAGTAGCCCCTTCAAAATATTGTCATAAAGGGAAATCCTGATCCTATTAAGTCAATAGGAGTTTTGCCGTTTATTTCAGTGAACCAGAGTTTTACCCAGGGTTTCTAAGGATATGTCTACACATCTTACACTGCAGTGGCACAGCTGTGTAGTGCTTCAGTGTAAAACCTACTACCGCAATGGGAGGGATTCTCCCGTCGGCATAGATCATTCACCTCCCTGTGAGGCAGTAGCTAAGTTGATGGAAGAATCTTCCAGTGACCTAGCACTGTCTAAACCAGGGGTTAGGTCAGGACAGTTACAATTCTCTGGGGTGTAGATTTTTCACACCCCTGAGAGACATAGCTATACTGACGTAAATTCCTGATGTAGACCAGGCCTAAGATGGGAAGGATGGAATCCAGGGGTGAAATCCTAGCCCCATTGAAATAAATAGCAAAACTCCCTCTGACTTCAGGATATCCCCTAGGAGTAGGCTATTCCCATGTGGGGATATAAATGAGTTGACAGACTATTTCATCCTAATCCACATATTTCCATTAATTATACTTTGATAAGTGAGATGAGAATAAGGCCTGAGGAATCTTTAGCAGCTAGACTTGATTGTATCTGATTAAACTTATGTGAAATCCATTACACAAAGATACATTTAATTAAAGGGAAACTTCTTGCAGCAAAGCTCCCTGGAAAAAATAATAAAGAAACAAATCTATTAAAGCAACACTTCTGTGCACAGACTATATCCATGGCGACATACAGGGAAACACTTTTAGCAAGTATCTGATGAAGGGGGATGAGGCTTCAAAAATTAGACTTCTGTTGCCTGAAAAAGCAAAATGCAATGAAAATAATTAAATCATAATTGCGTCAAAATGAATGCTCCTTCCAGGTATCAAGCCAAGATATATGTATTAAAAAGCTGCCAAACCCTCTGAAACCATTAAAGGAACAATCATGCTAAAAATCTCCTTTCAGTAGAACACGACTAGCAGGCTTCTGCTGTGCATAAAAGGTACGAGTTTTAAGGACAAGTGTTCTAAAAGCCTCTGCTGCTGCAATGATTGGGTTTCTCCCCTGTAGCGCTCAGGAGAGGCCAAAAGACCTTCAAGCAATACTACTTGTAAAACTCCACAGCACCTTTGCTAATTACTGTATTAATTCACCTTCTGATGGGTCTCCCTGATTATTTTTCATCTGTTAGGGCCCGTCTTCCTTATGGGGGTAAGGCGTCCTAAGTTATGCTACTTGAATAACGTAGCTGGAGTTGACAGAGGCTGATCTAGTACTGCTACAGATGTCATTTGGGGGGGTGGGGATAGGGGGGAGGGATAGCTCAGTGGTTTGAGCATTGGCCTGCTAAACTCAGGGTTTGAGTTCAATCCTTGAGGGGGCCATTTGGGATCTGGGGCAAAAATTGGGGATTGGTCCTGCTTTGAGCAGGGGGTTGGACTAGATGACCTCCTGAGGTCCCTTCCAACCCTGATATTTTATGATAGCTTAGGTCAACGTACCCCAGTGTCTTCACTGCGCTGCGTCAAAAGGTGCTCGCCGGTCAACTTCCCTTATTCTTGTCGCGGAGCTGGAGTACCAGGGTCAACCGGAGAATGCTCTGATGTCAATTTAGTGGGTCTTCAGTAGACCTGCTAAATTGACCCCTGCTGCATTGATTGCAGCAGTGTCAATCTCCCAGTGGTGAAGACCAGCCCTGAGATGCGCTATTTCCTTAACTACCTCTATGATATAGCCTCCTGATTTTGTATTTCTTGCTTCTCCCCTCCCATCACTTTTATTCCTGTTATCTTCCTCTTCTGCCAATTCAACTGATATAGTTCCACCATTTAAAAATAGGTCCCCCGTGCCTGCCTTCCACAAATCTCTCTCGTTTGTCTCTCCCTATTTCACTTAACATTTCTACTGATCCATCTCCTTAATCCCCACACAAGATCTTTTTCTCTCTCTGGCCCAATAAGTGTTTAACTATTTAGACAAAGGTGAACAGCTTCAACAGGAGAGATGGCAAGAGACCTACCCTAGAATATCAAATAACCTCACTCACCTGGAGGGAGTGTGGTTAGGTCACTCACCTGGGAGGTGGGAGAACATAGTTCAAGTCCCTGCTTTAAATCAGGCAGAGTGGGGAGTTGAAAGCTCCCTGAGTGCCCTAAGGGCACTTCCCCAGGGCATGGAGGTGACATGGGCAGCAGACTCAGGGTACATCTGCACTGCGGAATTAATGGACTGTTATCAAGTGTTGCTCCAACCCCCTCCCCTCCCCCCGCCACACACAATACCCTCTCGCCCCAGTTTAGTGCTTGAAAACTAGGCTAGGTGGCCCAGCTGTGGATACAGGCTAAAGATTGGGTGCCACTTGCGCTCAGGCTGGTAATCCCCCATTTTGCAATGAGGACACAGGCTAAAATTGCGCTAGTGCCAATAGTCCTCTAGCACCTTCCCACAATTCCCAGAAGATCAAACACATCCTCCAACAGCTCACTGGAAAAGAGTCAAAGTGGCTCAGCAGCACAAAGAACCATGGGATGTGCCCCCAGAATTCTTAGTGACACATGTGAGTGACTGCACCACCAGTGAGGACACAGTAACTCTGCTATGGCTGTGCAGTGTAGCTGCTCACACCTGGGCTGGCCTGACCTCCGTATTCTGACCTAGGTGCTGATTGCCCAGGTTAACTCTGCAGCGAAGACATTCCCTTCGGGAGGGCCTGTGCTTGAATTGGTAGGCCAGGAATAGGAGCTTGCACGAGAAACACCTCAGCTAACAGGTGGGATTGAAAGACTTAAATGTCAGTGGGCTACTGACAGCTCACATTGAAAACTTAAGGCAGTGGACAGTGGGGCTGAAAAGATGAGTTCTGTTAACGCTAGCTTTGCCACACACTGCTAATGTTCCCTTAGAGTCCCTTAATCCCTCTGCCTCGGCTTCCTGTCTGTACAATGAGACAATAGTACTATTTGTATTGCAGCCCTGGCGAAAGGCACAGTCGGAACTGGAGTTCTATGGGGCTGGGTCCTCTACAAACATACAGGAAGACATGATCCCTGCTTGGAAAATTTTACAATCCACTTGAAGTGTGTGTAACGGTCATGGCTATGAAGCAAAGTTATATGCACAGGTTGGCAGTTTAAAGCCCCTTCACACAACTTGTTTTTAATAACTAGTATGCTGTAACCCCAACTGCCACTCAACCTGGCATCATCAGGTAGATAGTTTCTTGAGGTCTCCTGTGAGGAAGCAGGTCTTGAGGAGGGATTTGACAGCTAAGACCGTAGTCAGCTGTCCCTTGGGTACAGTGAATTGGGGCAATTGCCCTGGGCCACATGCTTTGGGGTCCCCACACTTTGATAAAATCATGAGGAGGTGGAGCAGCAAGTGGGGGAGGGGAGGGGAGGAGGAGCCCTCCAACCAGAACCTCCGCCTCCCACCAGTACCTCCTGCCCACCAGTGGGCCCCGCTGATCAGTGCTTCCCTCCCCCTCTCAGTGCTTGCTGCGGATCAGATGTTTCACGGCATCAGGAGGTGCTTGGGGGAAGGGGAGAGGAGAAGGAGCAAGAGCAAAGCGTGCTCAGGAGAGGGAGTGGAACTGGGCAGGGCAGGGGTAGGAAGTTGGGGTGGACTGGGAGTGGTGCCTGGGCAGAGCCTGGGGGTGCTCAGAAGATTATAAACTTGGCACTTATGTCCCAGGCCCCACACCCCACTAAGGACGGCCCTGACAGTAGTGGTGGGAGGGGTGATAAGAAGAATTCATTAATGATTGTGAGGTACTTTGATATGATGGCGATAAGCGCCATATAAAGGCCTTTATGTAACTCTCATAGCCTGGTTAGAGTACTGTAACTCACTCTAGGGGAAGGCCACATGGGAGCTCCAAATTGTGCAGTATATCTCAAACCACCTCTTCAGCAAAAACTGCCTGGAGCACATCACACCATTTGCTCCATAGTTGTCAAATATATAACTCAAGGTCTAGGTTCTAATCTCTAAAGTTTAGTGGGAATAATTTATTGCTATTTTGGGCCCCAATCCTGTATCCTGAGAATGTCAGAAGCTGGGAATGAGCGTCGGGATGGATCACTTGATGATTACCAGTTCTGTTCATTCTCTCTGGGGCACCTGGCAATTGGCCACTGTTGGAAGACAGGATACTGGGCTAGATGGACCTCTGATCTCACCCATTATGGCCGTTCTTATGTTCTTAATGCTTACCCACATCTTTGACTTTACTCACAGACACAAATGTTTGCAAGATCAGGATCTTAGTGACCACCTCCCTGTGATGGGCCAGAGAGGGTCCCCACCCTCATGGGGAACCACACTAGCACAACGAGGAGTCACTGATTTTTTTTCATTTATGCATTAGATGTCCCCGTCTACCATGGTTGGTTTGAATTCGGTTCAGAGTTGACCAAAATGACCATGGAAGGTCAAACCCAGGAACCTTCTGTATTTTTAAAGTCTTGTTTTGTTTAGCCCAATCTGCTTTCCAAGCTTCCTTCTGATTGTAGCCTGATTGGATGAGGCTAAACAAATGTTCCCAGAAAGGCTTGCGGGACTTAAGATGTTCTGGGGGGGGCTTTGTCAAGTTCTTGGTGAATAGGAAGACACCTGTTTTTTCAGCTACTGAATATATAAGTGCTATTGCAGATGTTTGCAACGCTGATGCACCCCAGGTTGTACCTTATGTTGGCTCTTGTTTTTATCTTTGCAGCTATCTTCCCAAGGTCATGGAAGATGAGGGTGTGGGTGAGTTTCACTCTGAGATATGTTGGAGTAATCATTTTACACATTTTTATCATAGAAATCTACTTTTAGTGTGTTTTTGGCACTCCTATTATTAAATTGAAATGCACTTACTATTGTTTTTCCAGGGTTTGGTTTGAGCCTCCCTTTCTGGAAGTATTGTTCCATAGTTTGGAGGTCCTCAGTTAATGCTTTCTCAATGTCCTGGAGGTTTGATGCTTGGATTGTCATGGCAAGATCATCTGTTTATCCAAATTGGCGTTTTTTAGTTGGAGGCATATCACTTTATGTAAATATGAAAAAGAGTTGGCACAAGTACAGAGCCTTGTGTTAGCTCATTGTTTGTTACAGGTGAGCTGGTCTTATTACCCAGGTACACCCGAAGGCATCTGTTACTCAGCATGGTCCACAGCAGGCAAAATGTTTGGTAGCAAGGTATCATTTTAGCAAGTTTCAGCAAAAGGTCCTTAATCCATAGAGTATCTTATGCAGATCACAGTTTGACAAATACTGCATCAGTCTTTAGGGTTTTTTGATAGCCAGCATCAATGTGAGTTGTGAGTGCCAGAACATGGTCACAACAACTATGTTTTGGCTGGAAACCTGCCTGTTCGACAGGGATAATTGGCTCAGTAAAGGGTGTATTCTTTTGAGGGTGATACGTTCAAGAAGTGTATAGGTTGTGCATGATAGAGAAACTGGCCTATAGCTTCCTGCTTCATTATTGGGCTTTCCAGGCTTTGGAATGGCAATTACCATTGCCTCACACACTATTTCAGGGATTCGTTCTGTCCTTAAGGTAGCAGAGTATAATGTTGCTAGCCATTGGAGTCCTTTGGGGCTGAGATAGTGGAGGAATTCTGATGGAATGCCATCAGGGCCTGCAGCCTTCCCTTTTTTCATCACGTCAAGTCCTTCTTTTACTTCCCCGATGCTGACAGTGGAAGGTTCTCTTCAGAGGATCGATGCAAGTGACTGGTAAAGTTGTTGATATGTGTTTGGAGGCTATTGAGTTTGGCCAGATTTTTGGTGGGATTAGCAACCGCTCAGTGTCACGGGAGCGTCCAGGCTCGACGGCTTGAATGTGTTAAAAACCAAGGTTTTGTATGCAGTCAAGCCAGCGCTGGCATCTTGCTGTGTTAAGGGAGTGTAGCGGGGCTTTAGTGGGTGTTAGAGCTCCTGGTCGGTTTGTATTCCTGGAGCAACTCTTGTGTGTCTCTTGTTCACCAGGGAGTATGCTTTTTCCAGAAGCCTTGGGGAATGTTCTTCTTTCCTGCTACTTTCAGGAGACCTGCGAACCGTTGATAGCATTCCGGTCTCGCTGGAATCCTTGCAACAATTTTCTCAACAGTCTGTTTGTAGGCATCCCAATCAATGTTAGCAAAATTCCATCATGGTATCTGTTTCAGAGAAAACACAGGAATTTTGATGCCTATATAGATCATTATAGGCATGTGCTGGCTGTTTGGAAATGCCAATAGTACTTCACAGGATACAGTGAGAGTGTTACCACTTTGGTCTTTGGACATAAATGTTAGGTTTGGATTGTACCCATGTTGGCTCTGGCTATGAGGGAGTTAGAGACTGACAAGCTGTCCACTGGCAATGAGAGGGTTAAGGAGAACCTGTGGAGCCAGTTGACCTTGTCCCATGACACCTGCAGGCTTGGAGAAGAGAGCTACAAGGAGGAGAACTAGCTGACCAGGCAGTAAAGCAGGGCTCCATTTGTCCTGATGTGAAAAGTCTGGTTGCTGCTCAAAGACTGAACAGACTTGCCAGATAGATAAACCCCTGCTAAAAGGGACAACCAGATACTGGGAGATCAGCAGGAGCATGGAGATGCCCTGAATTGAAGGGTCAGGTCCCACTGAAGGTTCATGAGTTGACCCTGTTTTGAGTTGTGGTTTTTGGTTCCTGATCTCCTTTGAACCTTAACACCGTTGAAGGAGTAGGACTGAAGTATATGCATTGGCTGGCGGGCCAAAGCACCGCTACCTCCAACTTCCCAGAGACAAACCTATCAGCAGAGACCTCAGCTGGGGAGTTGTGGCCTGTCAGGGCACAAGGGGGCATTGCCTAGGCAACCCAGCTACAAGCCCCCCTCTGTCACTCACCAAGATTGTTCTGCTCAGTAGGAATGCCTTATCTCCTCAAGGAATGCAGTGGAGAGACACTCCTGGTGACATATGTAGATCAGCTTTGCTCAATGCCCATGACAAGATCTGGGATGTCTGCTGCCCTGGGCAAATTCCTAACATTCCAGCATAGTAAAGCCATCCTTGTCAGTGTAATAAGTAACCAAGGCCAAATGTATCCCTGCTGTAGCTCCACACAAGTCTTGAAGTTATTGGAGTTGAGTTTGAATTCAGCCTATTGTGTTCAGTGCTATAGTAAAATGCTGATGGAAAGGTGGAAATTAAATACTATAATATTGTGCTTTGTTTAAAAAGGGAAGAGTGTCGTTTACTCTGATGGCTGTATCTTTCCAGTTTCTGAGCCAAGATAAGTAATGTTTTGCTTTAATGTTTTTCTTTACTTCCAGATAAAATTTATTTTTAAACAGCATCTTTCATAAAGAGTATCACAAAACACTTTAAAGTGTTTCTTTCTCTCACTCACTCACTCACTCACTCTGTGTGTGTTTTGACCAGCAGGGAGGGAGAGTAGCTGATCTCTATCAGACTTGCTTTAGTTGTTCCACCTCTCTTTTAAAGTACTATAATGTGGTTACGGTGCATAAAATGACAATGGTATATCGAAGCTCTCACACGCTTTGCCTTTAGTGAGATTTTATGATCTGGTATCAGTAAAGATCTGGTTTGGCTCTTCCTGGTTTCTGTTTCTACATAGAACAATATTTTCACAAGAGATTATCCCTGGTGCCATGGTTTCATTTCTTGTAAGCAGGGCATTCTTCCTGCTCTGCTGTGATGCTAGACGAACTAGGAAAAGGCAATTCCAGCTGCAGTAATCTCATTAAAATGTGGGTCATTCTGTGTCATTTCTAGTTTAGTAATTTACTGTAGCTACAAGAAATGGAAAATGCCACTATTTATAGTTACAGATAAAGCAAAGGGATTCATTAAAAATCATTTTAAAAGGAATCCATGGCTTTGTTTTTAATTTAATCTCAGACTTATAATACTTTTTTTTTATATAAGGTTTATTTTCTTTGATGTAGTTTAATTATAAATAGACTAGAATAGCTGAAGGTTGTCAGATTTGCTTTAAGGCTATGTCAACCAAATTGTTTCAGTCTCGATAGCATGCTTGTATATTCTGGAGCTTACTCATAGTTTTTAATGAACATACACAACAAATGCACATGCTGGAGGTCAAATTAAAATATGCCGTTTAATGTTTATTGAAATGGAACTGCTTGAAGCAGTTTCACATCCAGTAATTCTATAGAACTCTACTGCCCTCGTCCCATGAACATTGCAAGGATGTTCTTCTTTTGCCTGCTCCTCTGTACCAGGAATACAATATTTATCCCAACAGCTTATAGGCAACAACAGTTTTTCAATCAAGATGAAATTCATACCTGTTCAGGGGCCAGCACAATGACTATTCATCACTGAAGCACTCAAAATGTGGGAATTTCACCCTTCGTGAAAGATGCCATGCTGGTTTTTTTCACATATGCACGATCATCCATCCCTTTAAGCTGACATCAGGTGAAAGCTAGAATGGTCATGTGATAAAAGTTTTGAATCTCAGGTACTATTGTGTGCTACTACCAGAGTCCGATAATAACTTGGTGGTGCTCTTTCAGATGAACTTAGGGAATGTCTACACGTACAGCGTTCAGCGGCACTGCTGCAGCACATCGGTTGAAGCTCTATGCAGACGGGTGAAGCTCTCCCATTGGCATAATAATGGCAGAAGTTGTGTTGACAGGAGAAGTTCTCTTGCCAACACAGCGCTGTGCACACACAGCCTTAGTTTCTTCTGATTTTACAAGAAAGAAATATTGTATATTTGAAGAGAATGTCACTTGTCCCACTTCTGATTCTGATATGTGAGATGTTTGTTTGAACTGCTGTGAATATAATAAGCTCCCATCTCTCCTTTGGAAAAGCAGAGACTTTCAAAGCTATTGTAAAAATCAATTCAATTTTTATTTATTTACCAGTACTTTTAATATTGACTAAAGTACGTTCTCTGTTAATTAATCTAATTTTGGACTAGGAAATATGCAGGTGAGAGAGCTATCTGTTTAGACTATTACTTAGCCAAAGCATATAGCTTCAAAGAAACAACTACACAGGTTAAAACTAGTTCGCTGCATTTGTTAACCTCGCTGCAATAAATCAATGAGACAAACCAAAAGCATGGGAAAAGTTAATTGTCCGGTCACTTGAAAAAGTTTGTCAAGCCTTGCATTAAACAACTGGCTTACCCTTCCATTATGCTCCAAACCCTCTGCCTTGTGGTGATACAATTAGCCTTTTTTAATCTTTTTTTAAATAACTCTGAGAAACCTGAGGTTAATTCCAGAGAAGGAATTTTCTAAATTGCAAACATTCAACTTTTCAGCCTGAAGTCAGTCTCTGAAAGACTTCACTTTACTTTTAATGACAGACAGTCTCCTGCATCTAACTCAGCCTTTGATGATCACATCTTAAACGTGTTGTCAACTACTGATTCTGTCAGCAGCCAATCAGCAGTCACAGTTGTACTGTAACTGAGGCAGGAGTGGCATTTGCTGTTGATGTCCAGAGTTTCAAAGAAGCATCTTCTGCTTCTATAACAAAGATCAAAGATAATGGGACAAGTTCCTAAAATGAAGTGAGCAAACACTACACAAAGTAACAGATTGGGTTGCAGATCTCTGAAAGCCGATCTGAAAGCTGCAGAATCCTATTTAAATATTTGTGCATGTGCTGTTCCAATTGATGGGGGCTGCATTTTTCGCTTTTTTAAATATATTAGTGAAAAAATGCAGTCTCCAGTTTTAGTAACACAACGGGCGATGTGGTGGTCGAGGGACACTGAGGCCTTGACTGCACAGTGGGACATGAAGCTAAAAGCCAAGTGCTGCCAGCCCTTGTCTTGAGTGATTATTGCATAATGCCCATTTTCCCCCTATTTGTGTGGGGGTGTCTGTGGGTGAAATTCACCCCTGGCCACTGGGGCCCATTGAGGGCCTGCCACTCAGGCTTCATGTTAAGGGTTTAAATAAGCTTCATGCAGCTTAAGTGGTGCCCAGGGGCTTGTGAGGGCCCTCTGCATTGCAGTGAATTTCATTCAACAAGCTCCAGTTTTTGCCACTATGTCACACAATTACTGGCACGCAACAGAAGCTCCTCTTTGAGAGGGTGCGAGCAAGCCTGCAGTGTTTGGCTCACGATTTATTTGTGTGTGTGTGGGGGGGGGGGGGGTTGGTTTTTTGTTTTTGTTTGTTTTGTAAAACCCTTTTTAAAAATGTGAATAGAAAGGGTGGGTGTTTTGTTTTTCTAAATTTTAAACAGTCCCCAGCTCTGTTGCCCTACCTGTAGGAGAACCAGGAAGTGCCTGATTTCAATGTCTGAGCTGAATGAAATGCCTTAAGCCCACAGCCCACCAATTTTTGGAAAGCAAATTGGATTTTATTTGCAAATGTTACCATGCCCCTGAACAAACGCATGTAGATGAACATACTGGGCACCACCATGGCACTTCCCCATCTCCATTTTGGGCACCTACCTCAGCCAGAAGCACGGTACTCTGGCTACATATGCTGAAGAATGCAAGGAGGAGAGTACTGCCTAAAGCTGCCTGCAGTACTAGTGACCTAGGGGAGGCATTTCTGGGCTCCAAATCAGCAAGTTCTGAGATGGCAGCTCTATAAATATCTCCCTCCACAGCTTTTCAAAGGTATAGCAAGGACTACACACGATACCTCTGACTCACATTCTTACACTGTCCATACTGATCTTTGGGGACCATGGTTTTACTTGTTCTGCCTAGCACCTGGGTGCTTGAAAACTAACCATAACTGTTTAACAGCAGGTAAGTGACTATACCTTGGAACATATGCCATTTAAATTGATAGGGTCCCTGTACACCTTTCTACTTGTCACACCATTTATTACAAAGACTATAGTGGCCAAGATTTGATCATGCTATAACATGTGTCTTCTGTTCAGCCCTCTAGATCAGTGGTCTCCAAACTTTTAGGCTCGTGCACCCCCAGGGTGAAGACCGGAAGACCTACCGCAGGCGCGCTGCTGATGGAAGACGACCAGCCGTGGATGTGCAGAGTTGCCGCCGAAGGAAAAAACCGGCAGAGTGCCATCCAGCGGCACTCCTGCTGCCGCGCACCCCTGGGATCATCTTGCGCACCCCACTTTGGAGACCACTGCTCTAGATGTCAGCATCACACAGGTCATCTAGTCAGTGCTTTTAATACACACATGTGAAACCTAATGGGTCAAAATCATCGGTGGTGTAACTCCATTAATGGACTCCATTCCATCAGGGATAAAATTGGTCCTCTAACAATATGTAAAGGGGTGGATCTTAAACAAAAATCAGTTAAGGTTATTTATGTTTAAAGTAAATTTTTTTCTGGGTTTCTCCTAGGTTATCATCACTTTTAATGTGCATGTTTATATATAGCTGATCCATGAACATGCAAAGATGGGTCCTTTTTTCTGAGGTTGCATCTTCTTCAGAGGTAATCTTGCCAAAGCATTGTGTGACACCTAGTCCCACACTTCCAACCACCCCTCCCACCCCCCAGGTATGGCTTCATCCCCACTAGACTATGGCAACAGGAGAAGGTTCTTCTATAGCTTACTGTCTGTCAGGCAAGACAATGTTTGAAGGAGCTGTGCAGCCTGATGGCATCCTGACTGATCGCTCCAAAATGGATCACTACAAAGGTGTTAAAGAAGAGTAACTCACTGGGCCTTTCTCCTGCCTGATCAAAATTGTGGAGAGGGGGATTAGGAGAAGGAAGCCATCCCCCTAAATTGGAGGAACTGTATTGACAGTGGGGGGACCCTCACTACATCCAGGATGGTTTGCAGGTTCTCCTGCCCATTTTACACCATTCCATGTTTTTATGAGTAAGGGGTGTGAAGTGCATGGATACTAATTCTAGTGATGGGGGCCATCAAAGTTACTAGATCGAACACCCACTCTCATTATATAAGATGAAGTTCTAAAATTGGAAGTGGGGGAGCAGGGTGTGGTGGTGGGGAGCTGGGTTCCTTTCCTCTCCCTGTGCTGGGGGCTGCTAAGCATCTTGTTAATACTACAGTTGGGTCAAAAAAATTTCCATCAAAACTTTTTTCAATGGAAAACTCATTTTTGACTAAATGAGAGTTTTTGCTGAAATTCTGTTTTTCCTCAAACTGAAAAACGTTCAGTTTTTCCACAATTTTTTTTTTTAATTTTCATCCTTTTTCCCCACATGGAGAGAGGGGTGGGCAATATTTTTTAACCATCTCTAATTATAGTTCTAATTAGCAAAACTTTAAGGCTGTAGTAACTTAAAGACTTAGTTTCATTTACACTAAGTCCCCTTTATACAACCATGGCATTGCAGAGAGGGCCTTAAAATAGATGTAACTATGAGTTACCCTACTCCCAGGTCCCTTTACACTGCCGGGGGGTGGAAGGAGCCTAGTGTAAATGAGTGGCAGTTAGTTTGAGAGGACACCACCCAGGATCAGGAGTCACGTTATGTGGGGGGTGGAGTATCCTAAGATAGGTTTACATGAGCGTAACCTGGAATGTTAGAGGTGTAAGGGGAAGCGGGGGGCAGCACATGTGGTTGTGTGTTGGCTTCCCTGCTCATGTGGTTTCCTGAGGCTTTTTCATATCACATAGACATCAACTATATTATTGGGGAGCATAATGGGCATACTCTGTCCCTAGCCTCTGATGCCCCAGACAACTCTCAGACTCCGTCTAGTTGGTGGCAACTTCATGTGAATTTATTTAAATCCCCAATGCCCCTTCAGTCTCTCACAGCAATGTATTTGCAGTGTTTCTTTAGCCTTTTATCACAGGGCCAGCGAGGAACAGCTTTCCCTTTCGTTAAGATCTCAGCCCACACAGGGCTCATCTAACAAAGATCCCCCCCACCCCCCCACATATTTCCTTCCTGTGTCGTCTTATACTCCTCAGCCAATGGTCTTATACCCTCCCAGCCTGATCAGCTAAAGAGCTGCATAGTCCCTATTCACCTGCTCCACAGGAACTGATCTGGGAGCTGGCTCACCTGTTAACTTCCTGTGACAGACTACAAGAAGATATAACTTTGCTTCATATTGTTGACAATTTCGGAAGTTTGATGAATGGATTATTTTTTTTCTTTACTTGCCCACTGCATCCCTGTCCTGCCGGGGTGATGCAGGGTACACCTGGTGCAGTCTCTGGAGCAGATGTCCATTTCTTTCTTTGGATCATTACTGAGACTGAGCATCTGGGTGAGGTGGAAGAGGATTCTCCAGAGCAGCGATGTAGTTACACTTCCCACTTGGGGAATAGAGTTTAACTGCTGGGGCCTTGTGATCTGGTGCAGGGGGTTGAAGCACTGCTCAGGTTTGGCACCAGTGCCTCCCCGTCATGATGAGTGAGGGGGTAATGGGTCAAAGTGGAGTGGGTGGCACTGTGACCTGGTGCACAGGAATTGCAGCGCTGCTCAATTTTGGCCCCACCATTGTCCCAGCATGCTGGAGGGGCCGGGGACAGGGGGGAACTGAGCAGGCAATCAGCGGCACTGCTCCCTTCCTCCATGGCTGTGAGGGGCACTGGCTAAGAGGGATGGGGGAGCTCTCGCCCTCCCTCATGTCTGGGCTCTGGGGCAGCATGAGTCTCTGTCATTCTGGGGGCAGATCCCATTGCTGCTCCCTCCCACCTGAGCTCACAGTTACAGATGTGGGCTGGACTCCCCTCCCGCTCTGCCTGAAAGCCCTGATTTAAGCCAGTGGCAAGGGATGCAAAGGCCAGAAGTAGAGACTTAGCAGGGTGTGTGTGTGTGTGTGTGCACCCCCAGAGCTGATCCCAACCCAGTGTCCCCTCATATCCAGCTCTCCCTGAGGGCCAGGCCCAGCTCAGTGCTCTACTATAGGGGTATGGCAATAGGGCAGCAGGGGTGACTCAAAAACATGTTGTTGCAACACAACACACAAACCCAGGACTGTACTATCCTGCTTATAAAATGGATACAATATCTATATTAAAGTCAAACAAGTTTTTTATTTAAAACAAACTATTTTATTACATATCTATCTATTTTGGAGAAAAAATAGCCACCCAGACAAGGTTCTATTAATTCTAAATATTAAACTGAAATTTTTTTAATTTTTATTTTGTACAAAATGAAACAACAGCAAGCAAAGTTTTGTTTTGTTTTTTTCCATTTTTTGGAAAGAAACCAAATGTTTCCTCAACAAGTTTGAGTTCGGTTTCTGAAGCCCAACAGTTCCCAGCTGTAGAAAATTCTGAAAGCAGTTGTGACTCAACTGAGGCTGCTGGAAACAACCAGAAATTTGAGCTACCTAGGTCATCGACTTAGGCCCTAAACTTTTGGCCTGATAGTTGGAAACAAAACCAGTGGAAGGAATTTAAGGAGAAGTACCCCTGGCTGGACTGCAAGGAGAGAAAACTCAGTGAGTACACATTAGTACTGTGAATTCACAAGGTAGCATTATGTATATGAATTAAACCTAACCTTCTTCAAATAGTTCTTATACTAAATTATATGTATATTTCTAAACGAAAGAAAAGGAGTACTTGTGGCACCTTAGAGACTAACAAATTTATGTGAGCTACAGCTCACCATCAACTTCTAAATGAGTGTTCCATACACATTGTAGCTTGCCATCAGATGGTGGTGTTATAAATCCAAAGAATAATTTCACACTTTCTATCTCCTAATGCAAAAAGTTTTGACTCTTTCTCTGTGTGAGGTATATCGTAAGAATGATGGCTAACTGGTGCATCTGTCAATCTGCAGTGTGCCTGGCTTTTTTCTTTGACTGTTATGTTAGCAATAAGCAACATGGCTGTGGTATTAGTTGCACTGGGATATTTTACTGAAAGCTTTTCTAAAGTGACCACATTTGTCTTACATGCTGCCTGGGCCAACTAGAGTTTTTCAAGAACAAGGTGCATCTCTTGATGATGCCTGGTGCAGCTACTGTGTTGAAGCGTCTGGCAATAAAAGTAGAAATATTAAGTTGGCATCCTTCAGAATTGAAGTTAAGTGGATTCCAGAGCTCATGGGATAGTGCATAAAATCCAAGAGCAGAGGAAAGCAAATGTGCTTTAAAAAAACAAACAAACAAAAAAAACCATGGCAGCAATTTCAGGAGTCATAGATGAGGCAAGTGAGGCTGTATTTTGAACTGCTTATTATTTTGCCAAGAACAATCGCTCACTCACAGACCATGAACATCTGAGTTACAAGAACCCAATGAAGGAAACATGGGGGAATTTTTGCATTCACAATATAGTGCAACAGGCATTATGAATCACATTGCAACAGTGATGTGGAAATAGGTCACCATTGTGAACCACTTCAAAGGCTTTATGGAAAATTCCATATAACTACATCTGTTTCTCCCAAACATAGAACAAATATTTATTGAACACATCTGCCTTTTCTGCATTATTGATGATTCTACCATTTTCATCTAGTAATGAACCAATACCGTTGTCAGGATTCTTTTTATTCTTAATATACTTTAAAAACTCCTTATTGTCATTACCTCTGATGGCCATAGATTTCTCCTTGTATCCCTTTGTTTCTCTTATCAGTTTTCCACAATTCCTAGCTGCTGATATATATTCACTACTATAATCTTCCCCTTTCTTCCATTTTATACTCTATTTGTAGATAGATATATTTTATAGCTGCCTTCAATTACCCTCCAAATCAGGTCAGATTTTTAGTGACTATAGGTTTCTTCCTCAGTTGTGGGATTATGGCTTTTGGGGCATCTATAAAATTCCCAATGATCATTCACATTTTTGTTATAAAAATTCTCCCAGCTGATTTGACTCATACCTATTTTCAGCTTTGTTTAGCGTTCAGTTTAGTTTTCTCAGATTTCTGGGTGAGGGCTTAAACTAACTTTTTATTTAATTTTAAGAGAACCCCCCATAGATATTGAACCCAATCCTTGTTGCTGCCAACCCCACCTGGCACAAGGGTTACACTTATACTGTTTTATGCTGGGGTAAATATTGGCTTCAGTGGAGTTACTCTGGATTTACACTTACATAAGCGAGAGAAGACTGAGGCCCCTACTTTTACTCTCTCTCTCACACACACACACACACACACATATACACATTTTAAATATAATCCTCGCTACTTAAATTGTTAAAGTGTTTGTTTTTGTTTTTTGTGTGTGTTTTTTTTTTTAAACACTCTCAAGGCCTGTAGGATTTCAAAGAGCACCTCCTGGCCCCCCATTTCTGACACTTTGGAATTAAACCGAAGTTAAAAAGGGTAAAGAAAATGTTTAATTCATGCATTTCCTCCACCCCTTTAACATGCCCAGGAACTATGATGAACTGTAGTATTAGCTCTCAAAGGGCTAAAACTAGAAATTGTTAAATGGCAAGACCTTTTGCCATTCCTTCATTATAGCTCTAAATTAAGTAGTAATTTGTTAGTCTAACCAACAGAGGAGCTGATCTTGATCTCAAATATACTGGTATGAAATCCTGATCCCATTGAGGTCAATGGGAGTCTTGCCATTGACTACAGAGGGGCCAGGAATTCACCCACAGGGCTAGATTCTGCATGTTGCTGAGCACTTTAGCCCAATTCATCAAGGCACTAAAACTCATGTTTAAATTCAATAGGACAGCTCACGTGCTTAATTTCTACGGGACTAACACGCTTTAAATCAAGCACATGCTTAAGAGCTTTACTGGATTGGGGCTAAAGTGCTCAACATCTTGTAGAATCACGCATGAGATCAGAATTGGATCTAAAGAATAAGAAACCGGAGGATCAGTGGTCTAACTAGAAATAAATCTGCAATATTTTAAAATGTGTAATCAAAAAATTGTTTGAAAGGAAGGGGGGAAAAAAGCTATCCAGGCTAAAGAAGGATGTAGGTGATTTTATCATAGATTAACTACATTTGAAATACTCCTCCTGTTCTAAAAGCACAACTGCTACTTCTTGTACTGCTCTCCAAGCTCTCTGCTGATGGAAGTGCTTTGTGAAGTTTGCTTTGCTGATATGCCACTGCTTTTAGAAATCTCCACCTCGAGACTGATGAGTACTTCACCGACAGACTTCAGCATCTACGTGGAAGCCTCCTGAAGTTAGGGAGACACTGCATGGGCGCAGGGGCCTGTGTGCATAGAGCTCAGGGCAAGATCAGGGTTTAAATGAGAATCAAAGGAGAGGACCTCACGGAAGCAGACAACTGCAAGCTCAAAAGCTTTTGAAGCAAAGGGATGTGAATGATAGATTATATAATGTTAGGCAACGAAAGGCCTGTCCTCACAACAGCTACTAAATAAACAACACTCCTCAGACATGGCTATATTTCCTTTGCAGAGCAACTTTGACATAAGAGCTGGATACTGAAAATACTTCTGAAGATCACTTCATTTGTAAAAACTCATTTTAAATTGCTTTGTGAAAACTGCTCAAGTCAGTTTCTGCCAATTTACTTTTAATGTTGGGTGAGGGGATTGTTTGTTGTTGTTTTTTTTAAAAGAAAACTTTTGTCAGTTCAAAAACCTCTACCTTGCAGAAGATTATATATTAATATCAGCAACAGAGCTGAAAACAAACACATTTGCAAGCCATTTTCAGACGACGTGAGATGACAGATGAGAGTTAGTGCCAGCACAATAAATAGGGAGACTTACTCCAGTAGGATTCTTTGCAAAGTTGCATTTAGCAGAGATTGTCATATGTCAATAGCAATAAGAGAAGAGTAAGCATAAGTTGGCAAAGGACTTTGACACAAATAAGAGAACTGCAGACACAGCTTTAATTAGACAATTTACAATTTAAATTATAAAACATACTTGAACACCTCAACACTCTTGGTATCACATTTAAGTGTAATTATCAGTTGCATATATATCTCAGTGTTTCAGACGAGAGTACTATGTATGGAAAGTTATGGTAAACTATCCACAATCCCTTTACACAGAAGGAATACAGGCTATTTTAAAAAGAAAAAGAATACAAATGTAAAGTTAACACTAGCCACAAACATAGTTACTGGAAAGGATTACATTTCTGGGATTCTTGCAACTTCACCTTGTGACAGCACCAACCGTCCTCACTAGAAAAGGAATTGGCTGCCCTTGCCATTTTTTGCGGAGTGTTCACGTTGGTCATCAAATCTGCTAACTAATCATTTCCTACAAGACAGGTGTGAGATATCAATATTCCACTAACTAAGAAAGTGGCTAACATTCGATGCATTAACAAACTGAAAAGAAATATCTGTCTGGCAACAGAGTAAACTTATCTTCAGCAAATGTCAGAAAAAAGCAGTTTCACTTATCCATCGTGACATTGTGATCAGATGGATAAAGACAATGTAACAGTTCTTTATATTTCTAATATTGCTTATTGTGTTTCTTAATCCTTCAACAATTGCTTGCCAGGGAAATGACTCACTTGCCCATGGATCTAGTTGGAAGCAGCTCATTGTCCTGGTTAGGCAGTGAACATGAAGTGCTCATTGCTATTTATTGGGCAGTTGTACACATGACTGGAATTGGCTGCCCTAGTAATCCATAACACTGGCATTTTATAGTATAGAAATGAGTTTGCAAAACCTAGCTGTGAATGAAAGACCACTAGATTCTGGGTTGGTATAAACTGATGTAAATTCACATCAGAAAAGCTATACAGATCCTCTGGTGGTGTAAGTCTGATCCAGAAAGAGTGCCCCTATAATGTTTGCAGAGTTGCTCTAGCTGTGTCATTTCTGTATGTAGAAGGGTACGCCAAGGAAATACAGGGTAGGAACAAATGGTCAATTTTGACAATGGAGAGAGAGAAAAAGTGGGGGGTCCCCCAAGGATCTGTACGGAGACCTGTGCTATTCATCATATTTATTAATGATCTGGAAAAGGAAATGAACAGTGAAGGGGCAAAAGTTTACAGATGATACACAGTAGTTAAGTTCAAAGCTGACCAAGAAGAGTTACAAAGGAATCTCACAAAATTGGGTGATGGGGAAAACAAAAAAAAAAGAAAAGAAAAAAGGGCAGATGAACTTCAACCGTGGTAAGTACAAAGTAATGCACACTGGGAAAAAATAATCCCAACTATACATATATAATGATGGGTTCTAAATTAGCTGTTATCACTCAAAAGAGATCTTAGAGTCACCAGGCATAGTTCTCTGAAAACTTCAGCTTAATACACAGCAGAGGTCTAAAAGGCTAACAGTATATTAGGAAAGGGACAGAAAATAAAACAAAGTATCATAATGCCACTATATGAATCCATGGTATGCCTACATCTTGAATACTGTGTCCAGTTCTGGTCACCCCATCTCAAGAGAGATATAGTGGAACTATAACAGGTTCAGATAAGGGCAACAAAGATGCTCAAGGTCATGGAATGACTTCCACATGAGGAGAGACTATAAAGATTAGGACTGTTCACCTTAGAAAAGAAGAGACCTAAGGAGGGGATAAAATGGAGATCTATAAAATCATGAATGGTGTGTGTGTGGGAAGTGTTATTTACCCTTTCCCACAATATAAAAACCTGGGGTCAACCAGTGAAATTAACAGTCAGCAGGTTTAATTCAAACAAGAGGAAGTACTTTTTCACATAATGCACAATTAACCTGTGGAACTCCTTGCCATGAGATGTTGTGATGGCCAAAAGTATAACTGCATTCAAAAAAGAGCAGGTCGATCAATGGTTATTAGCCAAGATGGTCAGGGATGCATACTTGGGGCAACCCTAACCTTCTAACTGCCAGAAACCGGGATGGGAAGACAGGCATGGATCACTCCAACTGCCCGGTTCTGTACACGCCCCCTAAAGCTCTGGTACAGGTCACTGCATGAGACAGAACACTGGCTAGATGGGCCATTGGTCTGATGCAGTACGGTAGTTCTTTTGTTCTTATGAAATGTGCAACTTGAATTCTTTCCTGTGGTTCCCTGTTGAATCACTGAAGCTGCAAATTATGACCACAATATTAATACTGCTGTCATGATCTGAACATATGAGGCTTGGGATGGAGTAACTAATGTAGTTCCGTGGACAGCTCAACACTAGGAAAGTGGGGGGAGAGAGCCATAAAAACAGTAGATTAGGGTCATACAGCCAGTCCTAAATATCAAAATACTTTTTGCCCAAAGTTCTGTAGGAAAGCATCCTTTAAGAAAGATAGGTATGTGATGAATATTGGCATTCCTGATTTTAACTTATTTGCTGGTCTGTACTCATCTGAGCAATGGAAAGGTGGCAAAGAAAGGGGGAAGGCATTGCTGGCTTCCTTAGAAACTCTTTGAGACTTTAGTACAACCTTTTGCATTGTAGAAGCTAAAGACATGTCAAAACAAATGCATATGTGCACGTGCAGAACCTACATTTTCTGGTGTGTATCTGGAATTCTGGATTAGCACAAATTGTCAATGCAGTATGATATATTGTATAAAAATAATAAATGGCTCAAACCCCCAAATGCCACATTATATATGAAAGTGTTCAAAAAGGCAGTATCCCTGCTGCGTGATGCTTAAAATGCACCATATCTTGTACCCCATAGACAAACACAAGGCTTTCATGGCCACCATTTATCCACAACTAGGTGTCCTAAATCCCTCACGTGTCACTGAAGTATATGCCCACCTACAAATCAAATACATGATGAGTGTGTGTTTTAGTGACAGTTTGGTACTCAGCTTTCTATAGAATAAATTAGCTTAGTTTTTGGTCTCTTCTCTCTACATTCCTTCGATGCCTCACTCTTCAGTCTCCCAGTCCTTTCCCTCCAATGAACTTTTCTGCCCTTCTTCTTCCACCACTCCAAATCTCTCTCCATTCATCCATCCATCCCTTCTTTCTTCCCTGTTTTTGTTCCATTCTCCACCTTCAAGAGGTGCCCTCCTTTTGCTGACTTTCCACTGCCCGGATCTTGATTTTCCTCCCTGCCATTCTCCCTCTCGGATTATTTCTTGCTGCCTATTGAGTAATTGCCTGCACCTTTTCTCCTCTCACATTCCCCTACTTTGGGCTCTCTGCCTGTTACTTCTTGAATCCCACCTGCAGTTGTGTGTGTTAGTAAGGTGGTGCTGCTGGTAAAAGAGTAGAACCTCAGAGTAACAAACTGATCAATCAACCCCACACCTCATGTGGAACAGTAAGCATGCCATCAGGCAGCAGACACAAAAAAGCCAATACAGTACAGTACTGAGTTAAACAAACTACTAAAAAAAAGTTTTTAAAAAATTTGACAAGGTAAGGAAACAGTTTCTGTGCTTATTTCATGTAAATTAAGATGGTTAAAAACAGCGTTTTTCTTCTGCATAGTAAAGTTCCAAAGTTCTATTAAGTCAATGATCAGTTGTTACAAACGTTTCAATGAACAACCTCCATTCCCAAGATGTTCGTAACTCTGAGGTTCTACTGTAGTAGCCTTTGTGGCTGGCTTCCCTCCTTGTTCTGCTCTGCAGTGAGACAGGCAACAGAGAGCTGATATGCCAGCAGAGGATCAGCTTTTCAAACATGGAGTGATAGCCTGACTCCATTGAGATCAATGGTAGTTTCCATTGGCTTCAACTGGGCCAGGATTTTACTTAAGCCCTCATATATATGCTTTTGTATGTACAATATCAGTTGCCCAGAATTAAATTCAAGGCATGCTGCAAGCAAAATTTTGCATTCAAGATCAGAAACTAAACTGAGCCTTTTCTGAAAACCTGGTCCTAAATAAAATAAATGGAGACAGAACACTGTAGGATTAAATTCAGAGTAGCAGCCGTGTTAGTCTGTATTCGCAAAAAGAAAAGGAGGACTTGTGGCACCTTAGAGACGACAAATTTATTTGAGCATAAGCTTTTGTGAGCTACAGCTCACTTCACGGATGAAGTGAGCTGTAGCTCACAAAAGCTTATGCTCAGATAAATTTGTTAGTCTCTAAGGTGCCACAAGTACTCCTTGTTCTTTTTGTAGGATTGAAATCATTCTTTAATTTGACTGATGTTGAGAAGTGCTAGTTTTACCTTTGAATTTAAAAAGTGCTTTGAAACCGTAAAATAGCACTGTTCTTACAAGTAACAGAAGGCAGAGTCCTGCAATAGAATCCTACAACTTAAATTAATAGACAACAGCATGATTTTTTAAATCAAGATTGTTTTGAACAGACTACCAGAGAATTAACTGTAAAAGCTCAGTATTTCACAAATTGACTGCTAGACCACACTACATTATACAGCAGTTTTTAGAGGATGCGGTTCGAAAAAGAGAGAAGCTTTCAACTCAAGTCAAAGATTTCCTATGACTTGTCTAAAAGCAAACCGAGTTCTGTTTTTCAGATTACTAAAACATCTAAATAACAGAGAGAAAATTGCTTAAATCATGTTCCTTTCTACGAAAGCCACGGCTCCCCTAGTCACCTGGATTAACCTTTTAATCCTTTTTTTCCCCAAAGTTAACCCATTTGGGTTTCTGGAAGCTGCTTTAAACACAGAGACTACTGGCTCTGATTGTCTTTTCACATCAGTTTATACTAGTGGAAGTCTAGAGACTTCAATGGAATTACTTCTGATTTACACCACTGAGTGAGAGGTCAGTCAAGCCCAGTATATTAATGTCTGATGACAGAGACAAGGTAGGTGAGATAATCTCTTTTTTGGACCAACTTCTGTTGGTGGATGGGACAAGCTTTCGAGCTTCAGAGAGCTCTTCCTCATTTCTGGAGAACGTAACCAGAGCATCTAAGAAATGTATAATGCTATATAATGATGGCATCTACTGTTTACCTGCTTATGGTAAATATTTGGAATTGCAGAAGCTTTGGAGAAGGCTATACCCTAGAATCAGTGTGCTGTATATTTCACTGCCTATTTATGAGCTTGGAGCAGGGCATGAAAAATACACCTGTACACATAGCAGAGAGAAGGAAATTTTCCATGGTAATCGTGAGGGCCATTACTGCAGAACTTAAGCTTTCTTTTAAAAAAGACAACATCAATTTAAGGTTCTATCACTTATCATTGTAGAAATAACATTTCAAATGGAAACTGATGTAGTTCTGGGAGTTGGGGACTTCATACTTATCAGACACCAAGTAATCTGAGGCTAATATGAAGGATGGAGCCCCCATGCTAGCTTCTGGGACAATCCTGCAGCTGGGAGATGGAAGGCGTTTCACCAGGGTTTTGCTCCTGACCTTCACTTCTGCCTCTCTTTCATGTGAGAATTTAAGTGGTTTTGTTTTCTGGCTAGTATCTAGGTGTTTATGAAATAAATACACAAATACATGGCATTTCATGACAATCTTTAGAGTAAGGTCTGTAGAACCCTGTTGATTTTAGCTCTATTAAATTGTGTAGCGTTAATTCACTGTAGACTTGAATTATGTACTCTGGTAGCAATTTATGAAAGTAACTTGCTTATAATAAAGCTAAGAGCCATAACACCAAATAAGTATCAGATGTTTCTTACTGTAATATACATGTATGACAAACATAAATAAATGAAAATCTAACTTCACTACGGGTCTAACTGAATACTCATGAAGTTAACATCAAGAGTCCGTCCATTGACTTATCTTAGAAAATAAAGCTAAAGTTGCAGTCCAGGAGACACCCCTCACCACCTAGATAGGAACTGGGGAAGCCAGTTAAAAAGGAGTACAAACTTTGAGAAGAATTGAGTATTTTGCTACCTGATACTTTTATTTAAAAGATTTTTGTGTAAATATTGCAGCTGATGAAAGAATTTTTTATTCAATGTCAATCTTTGATGAGTGCAACAGACAAAATGAATTGTCAACACCTGGAGGATACTGAGGAGAACTGTCAGCCCTGTCCTGGAGAAAAAGCTTTCTACAGGCATAATGTAAAGGTATTAGACACCCTTTGTGCACATGCCCTGGAGAGCACACACAATGTTCAGGATATTGAGGGTATGATTAAGCTAAATGAATTCAATGCATGGCACCTCTGTACAGAATTATATTTTAATAGGTTTATGATTTGAAAGCATGCATATGTTAAATGGAAGAAAGGATACTACATGTGGAAATAAGAGGACATCTGGTCAAGCTACTCTGCAAACCTAGAATAATTTCCATCCCTTCAGCAAAATCTAGTTGTTTCTGTCCAGTGGTATTTGACACAGCAAATCTGATATACTGAATCACAACCTCCTTCCAGTCTTGCTATTTAGACGTACTTGCTCCAGTCCAAATCCTCAGCTAGTGTAAGTTGATAAAGCTCCATTTACTTCAGGGGAGTTATCCTGGCTTACACCAGTTGAGGAACTGGCCCATTTTACTGTATGAATAGCATTTACTTTGTACACTTGACTTCCCTGTGTGCCTGAGACCTCTTATTTCCCTTATCCGATGGTAATACCTCTCTACACTGGATAGAGGAATCTACAAACTGGTACTGCGTTCATGGCAATGTTTATGCCAAAGATAATGAGCCAATTTTGGAGGAGAGTAAGGGGGTGTAAATTGCATGGTAGAGAATGGCTCTAAGGGAGCTGCAAATGATGTAACTTGTGCCTTTTGTCAGCCTCTTACAGAGAAAATTACACCAATTTAGACTCATTTAGCCTAATACCTTATAGGGAACACCAGAAAGTGCCCCAGTCAAACAGTAGGTTACATTTATTTCAGATAAGGAAACCTAGTTTTATACATTAAATATAGATATGAAAAACACACCCCACCACTTATGAAAATTTAGAACATGGGTGCAGATCTTCAGAGGGTATCAACTGTCATAGTTCCACAGGCTTCAATGGAGCTATGACCATTGACACCAACTGAAGATCTGCCCAACTCTCTTGGCACTCCTACTAACTAATCCAGTACTTAAAATAAACACCACAAGCTAATGAATTGCTCCTATTTTACACTCTGGGGCTAGGTCTTGATCCTGAAGGTATTCGGGACATTGTGGTTACCTTGTAAGGCAATAGGAATAGAGGGTGCTCAGACTCTTGCAGGACAGGCCTCATCCTTCTGCTGGAAGCTATGACAGTACTGCGATGCTCCTCCATCATGGGCTGATTCAGGCAGACTAGTAATGTGTGAATTAACTGTGTTATTTCACTGATTTCTTTGGCATATTTTACTGCAGGGTCCTGATGATTTCCTTGAATTCAGCCATTATTTATGAGATGGTGTAGTATATAATTTAATTAAGATAATTAAAAAAAAATGTAGACTGTCTAGAATGTGCTCAAATTGTACTCCCCCTCCCTCCCCAAACCCATGTAGAACATTTATGCTACCAAAGGGAGCATCAATTCTGCATTTGTGATGTCAAGGAATGTTACAGGAACAGTTTGAACTACAAACTTTATGTAGTGGTAGAATCCACAAGGCCAGGGAATGCTCTAGCTGATCTATTAGGCTTTTTCTCTCTTTCCAATTTCTACTATTTTTATTCTAGACACAAGAAAATAATCACAGGCCAAATCCTCCTTGCATTGCTCATGCAAATAGTTCTAATGAAATCAGTGGGACTAGTCAAGCAAGTAAGACGAGCAGGATTTGGCACTTCCTGGCTAAGTAAGTCAAGGATAAAATAAGAAAAACCAGCACCCCAGAAATGTAACATCTAACAACAATCTTTAAGAGTCTTTATTGTTAACTCAAACCATCTCTGTCACTACCAGCTGAAAACAATAGTTAAAGCAGTTCTGTTGCCACTAACAAATCTTAGGCCCCTATTTTTTAAAATCTTGTCAAAAAATTAGACTCCCCCAAACAAAATGACCTGATTCTATGAACTGCTAAATGCTTAGCCGCTCCCAGTGACTCTAATGTGAGCAGGTAATTCATTTTACATTAAAAGTAGATTCAGGAGCTTAACTTAGGCTCCTATTTTTCAAAGTCTTGGACTTCGATGTGAATCATCAAAAGCAAGGTTATTTTTAAATGTTTTACTCTTTAAATTAAAAGAAAGTACAAGATGTTTAAAAGTTTATCAGTCTGATTCAACCCTATTAAAATTGTGTGTATGTTCTTATTCTTGGAACCAAAACTCAAGATATATATAATAAGGCTCTGTAGTAACAGTCCTACTTCAGCCAAGGCACTCTCCAGTGCTTTGTGGCACCTCTCATTTGTTACAATACAACAAACATACCTATTAAAACCACTGGTACAGCGGCTGTGTGCACACCCTCCCAGTTCAAACATTTTCTCTTGATTGCAGTATGCTAGTAAAGTGATTGCTAGTGAAGTGGATGGCACAGAGTTTTTACAAGGTAGCCAAAGCAAAAGGGCCAGATTCTTGCCTTGGTGTATACACAAGGTCTCTCACTGAAGTGCACAGGAATCATTCACACACATCAGAGGATAGAATTTGACTTTCAAGCCTGATCTACCATTCCTTGCACAACCAAATTCCCATTTCCTTAATGGCAGCTTTAGCTGTATACACAGTTTTGAGGTTTAATTCACATTAGACCTGATTTTGATTTTCTCCCTGTGTTTAAACTGGGGTAACTACTGGTATCGGGTCAGATTCTAGCCCATTGTTTCTTTTTTAAAATAGCATAAAAAGTTACATCAAATTAAATAACTTGGCATTTGTTTCAGCTACTGCATCTGCCTTCAACAAAGCGTTCTACTTTTTAAACAAATTTCATAACTATAAAGCTGGTTAAAAAGAAATCCAAGTCAATTTTTGTAACAAACTAAAAGGCTACATAATAATTAAAAAATAAGGCTGTAACCCAATGAAAAAACTCAAATTCAAGAAACTTACAGTTTTAAAAAAAATCTAAAGAAAATTACTTCTCTAAACGGGTTTATAATGCCAATCTGTGCAAGCAAAATGGACATCTTTGGAGCTATTCTTGTCTTCCAAATAAATAGTGTCCACACTAATCTTTTTAAAGAAGCCCTTTTACCTTACAGTGATGGTACTGGTTTTCTGTTCAATTATAATTTTAGACCTAAAACCTGTGGACATTTAAACACAGGAGGAGTTCTGTTAAACTCAATGAGTGAAATTCTGGCCTCAGTGAAATCAATAGAAGTTTTGCCATTGACTTTAATGGGGCTGGGATTTCACCCAGTGATGTTAAAACATGTGCATAAACTTCCTCAGAATTGGGACCTTAGGTAATTCTCTAAATGTACAACATATCAAGTATGTGCTAAATCCAGGATGGCTTCTTTCTAGTTTACTGTGTAACTATGTAAATTACGTTTACTTAACATTGCAAGGGGATGAAACTTTCTTGCACTCAGATTAAGAACAGTTGTCCAGAACTTGTTAACTTTAACAAAATGGATCTCTGTTTCAGATTCAATTTGCCAAATCCATTTGTACAGTGAAGTTAAGACCACATAAAATATGTGATTATAAAACTACAAACACAACTTTTATCATAGGCAACATATTAACGTTTTAAAAAATATATTTCTATTTGAAAATCTTGGCTACAGCACCCCCAGGAGAGGAATCCAGAGCAGGGGCTGATGAAAATATAACACCGGAACCAAATTCTGCTCAGCCTACGTGTGTGGCTCCTTTTACTTCAGTAGGAGCAGCATGAGAAGATCAAAAGCAGAATCTGGTTCACAAAATTCCTCTCATGTACTTTTTAGCATTTTCTTTTTAATACAAACACAACCAGTAGAGTTCTGAGTGGAGTATGTGTAAATTGAGACAATGCTAATTAAGTGAAGGGAAATCACCTCTCTTCACAAAGCAGTAACAGTTGACAGAGCTATGGATGTCAGTCCTGCAGAATTATCCCTGTGCCTCTTTATTCACACCTGACCATATGCCATTTGCCCGGTGAAGCCAGAATACTTACTGGAATATCACAGTCAAATGACCATCAAACTGTTTTGGAAGAAAGCTCCCATGGTTGAGCAGAAGCAACATTATGAAGTTCAATAGCTGTTATTTTAACTGGGTAAAGGGATTCCCATTCCTAAATGCAATTAGACTAGATTACAGACAATCCATTTGCTAAACTGCCAACTCTCAATTTCAATTTTTTAAAAATGGTTAAAGTCATACAGGGCCAAACTGAGCTCTGCTACATCAGGGTAATCCTCAGGGGCAGTTTCTGCTTCCCTTATTCACATTGAATAGTAACTGATCCTTCGATCCTGCAAGGGGTCAAACACTGTGTCCTTATCCAGTAAAGCATGTATACACCGGCTTACTTTTAAGCATGTGAGCAATCCCATTGTCTTTAACAGATTTCACCTTCAAGTCATGAGGACTACTGCTGTGTTTAAGTTATTTGCAAGATCGAGCCCTACCTCTAGGAGTAGTTCCACCAACATCAATGGGGCTAACGGTGGAGTTTAATTCTATTCAAATTGATTAAGGGAAGCAGAATTAGATCCATAACTTTAGAAATCTTTTAAAACAGCCAAATGATGAGCTCTAAAATTTGAGGTGGAAAGTCACACCCAAACAACAGATATTATGTAATGGCTTCATATGAGGTCTCTTCAACTGCTATACGCACAAGTTTGACACATACCTCTCACATTAAAGTGTCCTTGAAAACAATTATTTTGTTGGCAAACACATCAACAGAACAATTTTATTGCAGTGGGGGGAGAGGGGGGAACCCATGGATGTCAAGACAGCATCAGTTTGAGTTCTCTCCTCCTCCCCATTAACCACTGTTTTTATAACAGCCAATCGTCATGTGAATTTTTGATATGAATCATTTAGGGTGGTGGGTTTTTTGTTTTTTTTTTATGAAAGAGCTTAGTAGCCCACACATATTGCAATACACATGTTCTAGCATAGACAGCACAGTAAATATACTGAGCAGAAATCTGCAGTTTTTGGCATAGACCAAGTTCTTCATGCTGTTTTTCATCTTCTGTATCGTAACTAGCATCACGTTCTATTAACCATCAAAATTATAACGCTCATGATAAACTAATTTTATCCAGCCTGCAGTAGCTGAAGATTTATAAAGGATTCACATACTTGCCAGATCCCCTTCAATGCTAATACAGATTTTACACTTCCATTCCTCAACATCCACCCATCTTCAGAGTTAAATAGATTATTTGCTAGAATACCAAAGCCAGTGAAAATGTAATCCATAGACAGATGTGAAACATCAAGAATGGGCATTTTTTAAAAAGGAGTATCATCTCACCCTTTATCCCATTTTGTGTACACATTAATTTCACACCTTTGGAAAGCACCTCTTCCGTGGCAAGCAAAATATTGATTATTCACATTGGCTTTTTATCACAGTGATCCATTGGGGAAGCAGTCATGTGCTGAACAACAAAGTTTTTCATCCAGGAGATGTGCTTGTTGAATCTTCAAAGAATTTTTCTAGGGTTCTGACTCCTGTTTAAAAGAGAGGGGCACAAAATCAACTAACTGTGTAGTTCTTTATTCTTTTTTAGGTCTGGGGATACTTATTACAGCTTTAACTCATATTTGTTCCTACAAGTATAACTGGATGAACAAATATACCATCCAATTATGGAGTTAGAGGACTGTGCATTTGCAATTACAACTGAAATTTTCCACACCAAATACAGTACCTGAACATTCCCATGCAATATCTAAGGGACCATCATCAACTGGAAGATCACACTTCTGTCTGAAATGGTTACCCACCTTTATTACAAGTAACACCCAAGATCACCATATAACTGCAAGAACCTAGCAACACAATAACATTAATGTTCGGTTACTTTGAATGCTTGCCAGCCTGTCTGGTCAGTTTCAAAGTTTAGTTGACGGCCAGCTGCACTTCTTGCCTCAGGTTTTAAAACTAGGTCATTCACATACTGTTCTGGGGGACTTCACTCTTCTCCAGGCCTGCAACAGGGTGCTTTCCAATAACAGAGCAACGAGCAGCTGCTGTTTCTGATTTGGGGGTCAGAAGGGAAGCTTTTTCCTGGGACTCTGGCTTGAAGGTAGGGAGCAAGGAAAACCAAAGAGGTGGCTGCCAGAGGAATCTCCTTCTGCACTTCCTCACCCCCTGCACAGTGCACAGACTTCAGTAATAACAAGTCTCTAGAAGAAGAAGGGAATCCTTCTTTATGGATATTTATTTTTTCATAGATAGCCCTGGGCCAGGATTTGGCCCCTGATATAGCACTTGTGGCAAAAGGAGAATAAATTCAAAGGATCCAAGGGCGAAAATAAAACTTGCCCAGCTGTTTGGCCCATTGCACAAAGGATCCTCATACAGTGAGACAATGAGATAGTCCAGGATCACAACAGGTAAAGCTGTACTGTATCAGGAATTATATTGTCTACTCAACAGGAGAAGCTAACTGCATCTGACGGTTGCCGTGCATCCTATGCACTTCCTGCTACATACATACTTCCTCCAAGTTTTAATTGTCCCACAAGGAATTGCTACAAGCAAGTGGCTTCACCAACACCCTGAATCAGTTAAGTGATTTTTTTAAACATCTACTGACCAAATGTTGACCATCACTAGCTGTTTTTCCAGACTATTTCCAAAGCAAGACAAAGATGTTTTTGCATCCTTAGCTGCACTTATGTCAATGATTAAGGGCCAAGTTCTGCTGATACACCAGCGTAAATCCTGAACAGCCCCTCTGAAATCAGTGGAGTCACTTTGGATTTACACTGGTGTAACACAGCAGAATTTTGCCCTCAATGTGTAATTGACAGAAGATAATTACAGCTTCTATTATATATCAGAAATTAAAACAGGTAAGATTTTGTTTGGTCTAAAATGCTTTTCTGTTTATTATTCCAATTTCACACAGCTCACTAGTATAATATTGGCAAGGAAAGAGAGAGAGAGGAGCATCAGCATGAACATGCTGACCTCTCTCAACTTCTCTCAAAGCAAATTCAAGCTGAAGATGGCAAGAGGAGTAAAAGGTCTGTAAATGCAATATTCACCTTTGATGCCAACCTAGGTTTCAGCCCTAGAAAGGAGAAGACAGTGTTGCTTTCCTTTGCTTCAAAAAAGCAATCATAATCCTAGAGAAAAGAGAGGAGAAAAGATTGATTAACATTTCAAAAGCTTTTCCACATGATATTTTTATATTTATGCTATCAAAGCTCTGGTTGATATGTAACTATGCTGGGGAAAACAGTCAAACACTTGTGTTCTGCTGTATAAACCTGACAATTATTCTAAATTTAATGAGAATTCCAGACCCAGTGGAAGAGTTCAATTTCTCATTTAGGTTCTCTTTACTAGATATCTGAAGAAAATGGAAAACTAAAGCCTCCAGCATCTGAATGGCCAAATGAATGATCCATCTAGTGCAGTATCCTGCCTCTGACAGTGGACAGTACTGGATGTTTCAGAGGGAATGAACAGAAACGGGCAATTTCAAGTGATCCATTCCTGTAGTCCAGTCCCAGTTTCTGGCATTTGGAGGTTTAGGGACACCTGGAGCATGGGGTTGTGTCCCTGACCATCTTGGTTAATAGCCATTAATGGACCTATCCTCCATGAACTGATCTAATTCTTTTTTGAAGCCATTTATGCTTTTGGACTTCAAACATCCCCTGGCAACAAGGTCTACAGGCTGACTCTGTGTTGTGTGAAGAAGTACTTTCTTATATTTGTTTGTTTTTTAAAATCAATATTAATTTACATATACAAGAAATGTCTGAAAGGTTCTTGGTGCCAGATTTTTAAAGATATATAAGCACCTAAAGATGCAGATAGGTTCCTAGTGGGATTTTCAATCTGCATCTTTAGGCACCGAAATACCTTTTAAAAATTGGCCCTTGCTGAGTTTATCAGCTCAACTCCTTGAACAATCCTTTTCTCATGGAGCAGATACCTGAACACTCTGCCCTTTGAAACCAGAAATCATTAGCCAGTAATTTAGACAGTATGAAATTACTGTATCCTTTTAGAAAAATAAGTGAGAACATGTTTTCAGACTTGGCCAGTGAACAAGTTTCTGCTACAGCACAGATCTATTCCTTGGGTCATTATGGTTTTCCCTGACTATGTACAAGTTAGATATTACAGGGGAACCATTCATGAGCTGTCTTGTGGTGCCTTTGATATTGTTTAGGTTAAATATCTACAGAGGCAAGAGAACAAAGACAGATCTGAAGAACAATAAGTAGGGTTGTCAACAGTCCCTTATAACAAGGGCTGTCCCTTATTTTTTCATTTCTGTACAACAAGATCTGGAGTTGCTGAGTGCTGCAAAAAGCAGCAAGAAATACCCCTGGCAAATGTGGGTGAGTACTACTTATTAATTAATTATTATTATTATAATGATAATATCAGGAGTAGGAGTGGAGCGGGGGTGCTAAGGAAACAGTCCCTTATTTTTCAAATACAACATTGGCAACCCTAGCAATAAGTAAAGAGCCAGGGGATTTAACGCAGACTTACAAAGAAAACTGTGCTGATCTAAAATGGTTCTGCCGATTTAGAAAATTGAAGTTATGGGTGTGTGAGAAATCAGCCTGTGGTGTATAACTAACTCTTTAACCTATTAAGTTAAATTCATTTTTTAGTAGGTCAAAGGCCTAGCACTTCTTGAGCTCCTGATGAATGTACAGCTCACCACTCTTGTCTATCCACCACATAGCTCTTGCCCTCACCTTAAAATCTGAGGTGATTTAGCTAACCAACTGGTACAAGACTGGGAGTCAGGAAGGTCTGTGGCTCTGTTACGGAGTTGCAGTGTGACCAAGGGCAATCAACTTAATATCTTGTACAGCTTCCTTCCCTCCCACCTAAATCTAGAAAATGGGAATACCAATGTTTATCTAACTACTTATGTGTCGGACACAAGGCTGGTAGAATACCTAATGTCTCTACATCATATTTCAAAAATAAAAGCACAATGCATGTGCTAAGTAGAATTTACTATTAATTCTCATATTTCTTAGCTACTAGTTACTCCAAAAATCAAAAGTATAAACACAGTAAGATTTGGGATAAATCCCTTTATGATACTGAATGATCACAAATACACACTGCATTGTTTACTTAGCTCAGCTTCGAAGGATTCTCCAAAAACTTCTCAGCCCAGGTTAAAAAAAAATAAAATAAATCTATTAGCCCACCTTTAACTCTTAATGCTAACATGCACAGCCTCCGTGTCTCCATACACCCACACACACGTCTCAGCCACTCAACACACTCATCCTCAGTTCTCTCACTTGAGCACCATATTTATCACTTCTCTTCCTCCTACCCTTCCCAGACTCATTATTTCTCTTTGCTGACCCATAAAGTATCACTTCTCAGCATGGCAACTTCATTACAAAAGCAGTTGCTTCAGACCCTCCCCCAGTCAGGCCTCAGCACTCTTCCCTGCAGTTGGGCCTCAAGTTTTCCCCTGATGGCAGGTGACATATCTCTCCTTCTAGATATGTTTAAGCTTTGATCTCCCAATTCCTCCATGCTCCCAGACTGGGACATGGAGAATCTGGGTAACCACTACTTCTTCCATTTTGGCCCTCCACTTGTTTTCAGAGATACAGAGCCTTCTTGAACTCGCAGCATATGTCCATCTTAAGGCTGCATTTGATTTGGCTGACTAAGAGTATGTCTTCACTACCGGCCGGATCAGTGGGCAGTGATCGATCCAGTGGGGATTGATTTATCGCATCTAGTCTAGATGTGATAAATCAATCCCCAAGCGCTCTCCCGTCAACTCCTGTACTCCAGCGCTGCGAGAGGTGCAGGCAGAGTTGACGGGGAAGTGGCAGCAGTCGACTCACCGCAGTGGAGACATCACGGAAAGTTGAGCTAAGTACGTCAACTTCAGCTACATTATTCACATAGCTGAAGTTGCATAACTTAGATCGATCCCTGCCCCCCAGTGTAGACCAGGGCTTAGGCACTCTGTGCAAGGACTTAAAGGACGTAAGTGTCCCAACCACTCTGCTGGACTTGATCAGCAAGCTGCATAATGGAACCATTGCCCATGTATGTCTCGGGAATCAGACATCGGCACCTTTTAAAGCAGTATGTGGTGTCAGGCAGCACTGTGTCTTGGCCGCTGCACTCTTTAGTCCGGCAATGGATTTCATAACCTGACAGAATGCTGCATTAAGATCGTGGTATTATGCTTTCAGACCTTGACTATGCTGATTATGCTGTTCTTTTAGTACAGAGCCCCAACAGGTTTCATGAGCCGGTCAAGGTTGGCCTCCATGTTTCATGGAAAATGACAAAGCTGCAAAGCCTACAATTAGGTCCACCCATGACTCTAATCTCTTTGAATAATGAAACTGTTGAAGCAGTTTCCAGCTTTTATTATTTAGGTTCTATACTCACCAGTTCCTCCAACTCTCACATGGAGGTTCTTCACTGGATTGGCATTGCAGTATCTGCCATGGGTCATTTATAATGAATATGGAATTATCATCAACTCAGCAGGACAACCAAATTCAGGATCTATTTAAGCTGTAGCCTCTCCGTACTGCTGTACAGTTGTGAAATATGGACACAATGCCGCTCAGATTGGGCAAAGCTAGAGGCTTTCCACACAGAATGCCATCATCATATATTGGGCACAAAATGGATGACTTCATTCGTAATGCAGACGTTCATGGTCGCTCCGGCCTACAGACTGCTGGGGCCATTCTCCGCAGACAGCGTCTTATGCAATTTGGACACGTCGCCAGAATGCCGCAAGACATTTCTGCAAATGCCATTCTCCACGTGGCTTGTAACATTCAGGATAAAATTCCACCAACCGAGGGGTGCGGCCCAGAGGCAGACCCCCTATTATATGGGTGCATCAAATCTGTTCTGACTTTTAACTCTTGGCCCATCAAGCCCTTGCGGCTGCACAGAAACGGACCAAATGATCTCTACAGTGGACCATTTGGCTAATTGCTGAAGACGACTACTTCTTCAGAACCCTTCCCACAACACTCCACTGATTCTTTATAATCCTGTATTTATGAGCATCCAGTTAACCCCTTCCTTGCTTCACCATAGTAGCTGTTAATGTATCTTCCCCAGCTCCCCTCAACACCCCCAAAACAAATAAAGCAAACAAAGATCAAACCAAAACCTAAGTATTTTCACAGCAAGGCCAACAAAACAAATCTGGAGTTTTTAGGTCATCATTTGTAGATATTGGCTCTGCTACACCAAAGCACTCAAGAACATGCTTAGATTTAAGCACCTTGGTAGTCCAATTTATTTCAAAAGGCCTTTTCAGGTACTCAGAGTTAAGCATGTGCTTGAATGCTTGCTGGATTGCAACCATTATGAGCCAAATTATGGGTCACATTTTTCCCAAAAGAGAACTTCACCTCAATTTTCAAGACACCATAACTTTAAAATTCCATTTCTGTGGGTTTAAAAAAAAAACAAAAACAAACCCCACACAAAACTTCCCATACAGACTCCCTGGGATGAGGGCATGCAAAATTCAATTATTTTTCAAGGAATTTAGATGGGGGTAGGGAGTTAAAATCAGGTTCATACCAATAAGCTAGCTTCATCCTGAATTATAGATCAGCTAAGGCCACTACATAACTAGTTTCTATTTTGTTTTCTACCAAATCTGTATGTGTCTAGGAGTCTGCTGTCTTCTGAGGACAGCTGCCATTTTGTGAGGTACATCTGGGGAAGCATTTTAGAGGAGATGTAATGTGTTATCTCATGAAGACTTTACTTTTGTCATTTCTTGTTCGTTCTTTCCCTTCAACTAAAATAAAAATTTATTCTGACTGAACATATATAGCGACTGTTTATATATAGAGAACATAACACCACTGAAGTTAATGGTCATTGTACAGCTGTGTGAAAATGCAGAATTTTATCCAGATGCTCTGTGGTACAAGAGACTAGAACACATGATTGGTGTAGACGGAAAGCTTTGGGCTTCGGTAAAGAATGTTTTCTGCAATGCTGTAGGCTGAGGTAATTCAATATTCTATAACTAAACTTTATGTCTAGTGACACTTTCCATTTATTCAGGATCCATGTAATCATGCTTCTTTAGTTCTACCCATCCTCAATTCAATGTTTTTCTTTACTTGTGATGTACAATTTAAGTTTGGCTAATGTGAAGTTATCTAGGACAGTTGTTTGCTTTCACCCTCAGGAGGAGTTTAAAGTACTAATAGATAAACAGCTGGCCACTTGGTCTGTGGCACAGAGGAAGATGTACTCTCTCTCAAATAGAGACACAAGGGTACTGCTGAGGACTTCTATGTGCACAGGGAGTGCTTAACCATCTATGGCACCAACCACTGTTACAATTATGTTTTAAAGTTATAGTGTGTTCAAAAACTACATTTTCAGTTCTTTATTTATTTTAGGGGTAGGACTAGTTTTACCTAATTTTGAAACAAAGTACATATTACAACTGAATGGCTCACCAAAATAAATTTTACAGCTAATTTGGTTCTGAGACAAACTAATCTGAAGTAAGTAAACAATCTAGTTTTGGACCTAGTACAAACTCATGATCAACAGCCAAACAGGTATACCTAAATAAAATTGATATATATGGCACAGTAGAACATGGCAGAAACCGATTGCGCTTAAGGAAGTCACGTCAATATCCCTGATAGAAACAGGATTGTTTAATAATTAATTATTTTTTAAACTTAAACATCCAAAGGGAAAAGAAATTGTGCAGCAGTTTCACATATGGTTTTAAGCCTTTGAGTTCTGAGAGCTTGACTGGAGAATCTACATAAACACATCTGCTATAGGTACAGATGTACAAGTATTTTGTTTTGTTTTTTTGAAAAGGTGGCTTATTACCAATATCCACATCCCTATTACTTCAGTAGAAAACATTGCCAGGGCTGGCTTTGAGATCACTATCATGTTATATTACTTGTCTTGCTTTGCTCCTACTTCAGCAGGAAAGTGTAGCTTGATTCAGGAGACAGAGCCTGTGAATGGAATTCAGAACAATAGGGATTGACTTCCACCTCTGACTAACTTACTGTGTAACCTTGGGAAAGTCACTTTACAAAAGTTAAGTGTTTTAAGACCTTCAGATCAAAAGCATTCTTTAAGTGCTAATTATTATAAAATGAACCAGGGCTGATTTAATATCTTGCCACCCCTTGCCCTGCAGAAGAATTTGGAATTACCCATTTTGGTTCTGAAAAGTATTTTCCAGGTTAAAAACAATGAACAAGACCAAACTAGCAGATGTTTAAAAGAGAATAAAATCAGCATACATAGTTAACTAGTTATTCATCTAACACAGGGCAGAACACTTTGAGCCATGAAAAATAATTAGCTAAAGACATGCTTCTCACTATATAACTATGTTAAACGATATATTAAGATGCTATGACACTTTTATACTGAGCTGAAGAAATCATCATTGCTTAATAATAGAGCTGGTCAAAAAAATTCGGAAAGACAAGTTTTGTTGGAAAATACAGGAAAGTTTAAAATCTGATTTTTCATTCTAATTCAGGATGAAAGTATTCTGAAGTGTCAGATTTTGAGTTTTGACCAGTTGTATTTAATAGTATACAAGTGGTAACTTTGTAAACTACTGCTGACCATAAATACATTTAAAAGGATATTATCAAGGTTGACAAAATTTGGCCCGCCTAAATAAATAAATATAATACAAGGTATGTTATAAGTGTCTCTACAATATTGACACTACTAATATGAGAAGACCAATGCAGTTTTGGGCTGCTTACACAAAGGTATCACATCATAGACCAGGGAAGGGATAATCCTGTCTAGATAACACTGAGGGAACCACACTGTATGCATTTCATGTATAAATATAGCATTGATAATATCCCTTTCAATGTATTTATGGTCAGCAGTAGTTTACAAAGTTACTAATTATGTCCTGTCAATGCAGAAAATTCTGGAGACTTGAGTGGCAGACAAAAGTCAATAAAACTCAGCGAATAGAGAAGACCAACAAGAATGATCAATGAACTGGGCAGACTGACTTACAAAGAAAGACTTAAACAAAACATCTAAGGAAGCTAGGAAACCTGTCTACAAGTAACTGAAGATGGCAGGTCAGAGAAAAGAGTGATTGTTTAGGATGGTTTAAAGGGGATAAAAGAATAATGAGATGAAAGTAAGCTAAGAAAAAAGCAAATTCACTGGTGCAGGGGAAACATTTCCTAAACATGGAATGAATCTTCTTTGGCTCTGACTTTGCGCTACTGACTTCATTTAAAACTAGACTGGATGGAGCATTAAAGAATATGCTGTAGGAACTACCAAGGAATGGACCAGATGGCTTAATAATCTGTATCTCTCTCAGTTTTATTCTTAATATAAAAGAATGAAAACAGCTCTGAGGCTGCAGTAACTTGAACCCTGGCTTGCCTCAGAAGAGAAATACAGAGGCCTCATAAAGCCATATTTCCCTTACTGTCTACTCCCGTAGAGTGACGATGAGCCAGAATGGAGAATCAGGCCCTATCCAAAAAGGTTTCTTCAAATACACCTGCATGGCTGTAATTAAATAATTGGTTTGTAAGATGCACTGCAATGTATCACATCATAGACCAGGGAAGGGATAATCCCTTAGCAACAGCTAAGTATCAATGACGTTAAAACCTGTTGTTAGCCTCATTTTCACAGGTCTGGGCACTTGCAGTTCACATTGAAGCCAATGGCTGCTGTGCAGAGCATACAAATAAAAATCATGCAACAAAGGCATGATAATTATATTAACGTTTACATAGCCAGAAACTGCCAGAGTGTTATAACGAGATGAAGCATGTTCTACTGGTTATGGTACCAGAGTAGGACTTGAGAAACGTGGGTTCAGTTCTTGGCTACACCACAGACTTCCTATGCCAGTTTCAGTACATGAGTTTACATCCTACCCCTACCCACTTCAACATGAGAACTGCTGGCAAGTGGGAGGCTGAAGGGGGACTTTGCCTCCTTTGTAAAGTCCCAATTCCATGGCCCCTCCTCAGTATCAGCTACTAAGTACTTGTCTTTTTCTGCCACATACACCACCACAGCTAGTATCCAGAGGGTGGTATCTATGCATGCGTGCTCTGAACTCTGATCCTAGCACCAAGAGATGGGATCACAAGTGATGTGATTATGAACAAAGGCCACAATTAATTTGCTTCAGCATTGCGTTAAGTCTTTGAAAGTGGCTACACTGAAGTGCATTTAAATAGATACTATATCTGTTGAGAGAACTGATTTTTCTCTGCACAGAAAGCTAAGCCGTATTGCAGTTCAGTGTTGTTAAAAATAGATGCTATGCAGCAAAAGACAGGTTACAGAAGACCATTCACACATTTTATGGGCACCAGATCAAAGCAAACATTTTCAGTAGGTTCCACTTATGAATACCAACTAAATATATGTCTGCTTATTAACAATAAATGTGTTATAAAGGGCACTCTAAAGGCTGTAAATTGTAGTTGTAAATAATTTCTCCCAATATATTTCTTTTAAAACAAAAAGGATTTGGGGTTTTTTCTTTGTAGTAAACAAAAGAAGCTCACTTACCATTTGATGAACAAATCTGCAGCAATCAGGTGTTTAGCTTTACATACCAGGATACTAGAAAAGTTAAAAAAAAAAAATCTAGCTTCCCCATGTATAATAGAGAGACTTAAAAAAAACCAGCATAAATATAATTATAAGAGCACTTAAAAGGGAAACCTATTCCAATGCCTTATTCTGTAAACAGTCTCACTTTGGCAACTATTTATTTGCATTAAATATGATTGTCACATCAGGACTCTAGCGAAAGGGACAAGACAACTGATCTTACACAAACAGTAAAAGGCAAAAAGTGAGGGGGGGACTCTTAACTGAAATAAACTGAATCAGCAGTCTGCTTCTCACTGAGTTAATACTGTATGTCACTGAGAATGAGACATCAGCATCCTGACTGAAAGAGCAATTCAGTTCTGTGGGACAGATGACACACACATATTGATCTGATTAGGGTTACAGCGGAAAGCTCTTATTCAGCACAGCTCTCTCAGGAGACCGAGTTGATATAAAAAAAGATTGTCTGTACAACACAGAGCAGTCTAAAAACAAATCTCCAATTAGCCAACCTTCTGATAAGACCTCTAGGCTAGGATTCTTAAGCGATAACGTAACATACGCAATCTATCTACTACTCACACAAAGGTTAGATATTTTTCACTAACTTTCTTAGTTGGCAAGATTCCAAAAACAAAGCCTTTATTAAATGCCTGGGGATACATGTTAGAAATAACTCTGCTACATGGACAATAGGTAACACACTCTGACTTAGGGTATGTCTACACTACAGAATTATGTCGACCTAAATTACAGCGACGTACAGCCACCGCAGTAATTAAATGGCTTTTGCACATCCATGCTATGCTTGTGCTGGTGGTGTGCATCCTCACCCAGAAGCACTTGCACCAATTTAACTGTCAGTGTGGGGCATTGTGGGACAGCTTCTGAAAGGCAGCAACAGTCGATGTAAGCAACACATCTACACTGACACTGTGTTGACATAACTACATAGACATTGACACTACGCCACTAGCTGCCTTCCATCGACCTAACTCTGTAGTTTAGACCAGGCCTTACTGATGTCCACCAACAACATATTCAGCAACAACAAAACATTATCTAGCAGCCTTCAAATATCACAGTACTTAATGACCAGAGAGGAAGTATCATTATTCCCCATCTGTAATATGGGGATCTGAAGCACAAAGAGGTTGTGCAAGATCAAACTATAAGGTCCCAATCTTGCAATGGATTCAGCACCGTGCCCCCAGTGACTTCAGTGTGGGGCTCAGGAGTCTACGGATGCAGAATGTATTCCAGAATCAGTGCTTGCATCGGGGAAGTGCCAGGAATACCATGGGTCTCTTGACTCCCAGCTCTCTGTGCTCTCCAATGCATCCTGCTGCCACTTTAGGGAGAATTTGTTTTGATAAGATTATTACTCAATTAAAATTACAAGTATAAAAGCCTGTGTCTTTTGGGAAGGTGGGGGTTGTCTTGTTTTAAAGATAGATAATGAATGACGAACTATAGTAACCTTCCTCTTACCCAAGACTGCTGTTAAAGATATGTAACCCATAGTACTAGCATGTCCGCACACATTTGAAATGACGACAATTTCCCTAAAAGCATATAATTTGAATACACTAGCTGTAACTTTAAAAGGGATGAACTTAAAAAAACCCATCACCACCAATAAAATCCAGACTTTTAACCTAATATTGGTATAAGTTACTTCAGAGCACTATAAAAGGAAAAGAGAATTTTTTTCCAGTTTGTTTACTTTATGACTAATGGTTCCCCTGGATAATCTCTTCTCCGCGTGGGTCTTTCACACAGTCACAGGGAAAGTATTTAAAGAATAGAAAAATGTGATTATAAACCCACAAAAACTGGCTAAGGAAATGAGGGGCAGGAATAGTACCTGAAACTGTATTAACTTCTTCATAAGTTTTAAACAGAGTAGATCTCTTTGGTCTACGATAACCCTTAGAAAATACTTTTCCCTCTTCTTGTCTTACATTAAAGTAAACAGAAATGGAATTACGATTCTTTTTGTAGCATTTTTCTGTTTAACTGATTTGTTGAAAGATTCTCTCTACTTTAAGACCAGATATGTTGGTTGTTAAATAGTTCACTCAAGGGCCTGTGCTCCTCTCCAAGAGGCAGAAAGGAATAACATGGGGCTGAAGGTCTCTGAAAGCAACCCATGGGCTGATGGAGTAGCAGAGAGAAGGAATGTGACAGCTCCATGTAGCCCACAGCTACTCTCTCTGCACTCACCCCCATTTTTGGAGCTCCAGGAGCTTTGGGGTGAATGGTATCCTGCCAGCATGGAGAATAGGCAGAGCTGGGGAGCAGCTGCTTTGTGCAGCATGCATGTAGTTCTTTCAAATGCTAGTGGTATTACTGCTCTGCCATCTTTTCCCTACACTGCCTGATTGGCCAGGACTAGGCTCTAAGATACTATGGTAATAAGGGTCATGTAAATATCTGAGCACTTCACAATCTTGGATGCATTTATCCCCATATCACCCCTGTGAGTTAGGGAAGTGCTAATATCCTCATTTTACAGATGGGGAACTGAGGCACAGAGAGACTATGGGCTAAATTCACAAAAGGATTTAAGCACTTAACTACTAATTTAGGTGCATAAATCCAGAATCAGCCCCCACTAGGAGTCAGAAAACGCCCAATTCAGCTGCTGCTCAACCCTGTAGGCACCTAAACTTGCTCGGCAGTTTTTGCTGTAAAAAGTTCCCTGGGTGCCCATGTTTGTGAATGAAGCCCCATGTCAGATGTCCAGATGCCTAAGCTCCAGAGTGATTCACATATAGGGAAAAGATAGGCATTCCCATGCCTAACTCATCTGCAGGACCCAATCTGGTAGCGTAAGCTCAGAGCTCGCCTACCAGATCAGGCCCTTATAGGTGAGCTTACACAAAATACCAGGCAGGAGGAGGAACTGCCTCACGACTTTTAGCCCAGTGATTAGGGTACTCACATGGGATCTGAGACACCCCTGCTCAAATCCTCTCTCCTCCTGAAGGGGGAGAAGGGATTTGAACAGGGAGCAGCCACATCTCAGGTGAGTGCCTTAACCACTGGGCTCTGGGATATTCTGATGGGGGGCTACCAGCGTAAGTTCGAAAGCTTGTCTCTCTCATCAACAGAAGTTGGTCCAATAATAGATATTACCTCATTCACCTTGTCTCTCCCATATTCTCAGAGACCAGTCAAGGTGAAGTGGCCCATTATCACCACTCCAGGTATAGGACAAATTGGGGGGGGGCAGTGTTTGCAGAATGTTGTAATAATTTTTCTTTGATTCTTAATTGTTCATTTAGAAAGAAACATTCACTATAGAAGGTAGTAAATGATTTTGAAATCTCAGACTCATAAGTCTGGTGATTTTGTAATTGGATTTGTTTTATGACTACTAAAAGCCTATCTAGAGCATGGGGGATGTCAAGTACATCTCTCAGTAGAGTTCGGAGATGCAGGGATATGGAGAAATAGAAAAGCAACCTTGACAATGAAGCCTTCGATGGCAGTAGTACTGGTTTTGTGTTGTGTATATACTTTTTGATAGAAGTTATTCAGCTGTGTGTGTGGTGGCCTAATTCTTTTTGGCTTTACAAGTTAAATTTCTTTGCAAGATAAGGACGGTATCAGTTTGGCCTTTCCTACAAGCAGCATTTAGTCAAATTAAGTTATTCTCTTTGGTCTGAAAGGTGGATGTCATTTATCAATTCTCCATTGAGAGCATGCGAGTCAAAAACCTTGATTTTTGATACTGCACTGCATTGTGTTAGCTATTATAAGGGATTTATTCAGGGCCAGATTCTGCTGCTCTTACTGGGCTGAGTAGTATCTTCTCGCATAAGTAGTTCAACTGATTCCAGTGGAGGTGGGTAGAAAGAATCTAGTCCTGAATTAAAAGTAATCAGTAATGCAGAGATATTACTGAGCTTTGCTTTGAAATATCTTTCCATTTAAATAGTATTAATCTAATAATGAAGTTGCACTATCCTGATACTGGTTGAGGTAGCATTAACCCATCTGCCTTTAGATCCAAAATGGGAATTAACAGGTGTGGTGTGGTAACAGAAACGTTATATTCTTGCCTAGCCGTTCCCAGTTATTTTTTTCCAGGTTTACAGAGAGTTACTGTATTAGATTAAATTTACTGTAGCCTTGAGGGCTGAGAACAGAGGTGATTGTGGTGCTTTATGGGTATTTTGCAACCTTAAGAAAGGACTGCTACCTGGAAGTTATGCTTCCCCACATTAACAGACAAGATGGAGATTTTCTGATTTTTATAATAACGCAAATTTAGATTGCAGTCCAAGGATATTGGGTACTATGTGCCTCTCACACCAGCAAAAACTAGTTAAAATTCAGATCTCCATTATAATTACCTGTTTTGTATCCTTTTATTCTGAAGTGTCCCATGCTTAGTCTCATGCCAGCAGCTTATGTCTGTTTTATTGAAAGCTAATTGCTCAGTTTATTTTTGAATTATGGGAGACCATTTTTGCTTACCCTTAATTCAAAAGTGGTGGAACACAAGAACTTCCAAGAATGCAGCTGGTTAGCCTCTCAGACAAAACAAGTTAGTTAAGCATGAAAGATTAAAACCTGAAATAACTATATAAAGCTATCAAAAGAAGCCATTTCCAAGGATGGTCAATAGGCAACTGCCGTAACTTTAGCACCATCCAATGAAACTTTTCCTTCTCTATAACATTGTAAAGACTGCAGAGATAATTACAAACTTTCCTTGTCTGGCCTGAAAGGCGCAGCCTGCTGCTGGCATAGCTTACATAAGAGAGATTATTAGTAAATGTCTCATTGAACAAAGTACTACCCAAAAAAAAAAAAAAAGCCTTAGTCAACAATAGGAAAAGCGTTGCAGGTTTTGATCCCACACAGAAAGCTAATGTTGTGCCAATACTAAAAGAAATAAATGGGATGAGCTAGATAATTATAGACCTGACAGCCTGACATCAGTCCCAAGATGATGCAGAGGCTTTGTGAATCCCAGTGATTTTTCTAGCGGTTAGGCATGGCAACACTCAGCATCACCACACCTAAATTCCTTTGTGAATTTAGCCCAAAGTCACATAGGAAGTCTGTGGTAGAGTGGGTAACCTGGAACTCCCAAGTCCCAGGCTAATGCCCTAACCACTAGAACATCCTCCCACACCAGCTTCTGAGGCAGAGTGGCTGAGCAGAAGTGAGGAGGTGCATAGATGCAAAGGCAGTCCTTCTCCATGGATGCCCCGAGCTCTAAAGGGATGGAGCTTGCTTTTCTTGCAGATCCTCTAGCTCTGTAGGGTTTGACGATTTCACACCCTGTCTCCTATGCAAGTCCACTAATCTCAGTCCCTGTGGAAAGCAAAGGGCAGAAACTCTGAGGTGGATCCTTGCAGTTTTCCAAAGTCCTCTTTCCACCTCTGACATGTAACACCAATGCGGGTGTATTGATTTGGTTACTGAAATACTTCTAAATAAGGAAGAAAAATTCAGTCTGTCAGAATTGTGTTTATCTGTCAAGTTCATTCAAACATATCAGAATGAGATTTTCAAGTTAATAATGAGCTAGGAAGATTAGTGCCACAATGATTGTCTGTGTCCTAACTGGTTTCTCCTTTGGCAAATACTGTAGACCATCTATTTTATTTCTTTCTTTAGTATAAATGTACACAGCTGATGGAGCTGATTCTAGAGTTTGTCAAAACTCTGAATTTCTGATTTCTGGGAAATTATGACATTTTGAAATTTGTTTTTGGTCCAAATGATATTTAAAATAAAAATAGAATATTTCAGCTGATGTCAGTTTCAGTAGTAGCATAAAATAAATGTAAAAAAAATGAAAAGATTTTTAAAATTTCAAAACAAAATGTTGGAAATCCCCGATATGAAGTGTTTCCAAGATGAAATATCTTTCATTTTGAAGAAAAAAAAATTCAACTGATGTTATTCAAAATTGCCACTTCAAAATGTTTCTAATTTCAACAAAAGTGGAATTTTGTTCAAAAAAACATTTTGATGAAAAGTTTCTGGCCAGGTCTAGCTGAAACTTATGTGATAACCTGAAGAGCAAGGTGATAAAAAGATATATCCCTTGACAATAGGACAAGAAGTAATGGGCTTAATTTGCAGCAAGAAAGATTTAGGTTAGATATTAGGCAAAACTTTCTAACTCTAAGGATAGTTAAGCTCGGGAATAGGCTTCCAGGGGAGACTGTGGAATCTCCATCGTTGGTGGTTTTTAAGAACAGGTTGAACAAACACCCGTCGGGGATGGTCTAGGTTTACTTGGCCTCAGGACAGGAGGCTGATGACCTTTCAAGGTCCCATCCAGCCCTACATTTCTACGAATCTTTATCATGCATTTCTGATTGCCTCCACTGCTCTCTGCCTGGTAATCGTTTCCTCAGGACTCACTCCATGCTAACCCTCCTGAGCAGCTTCCAAGAAACAACTCTGTTTTTGTGTGTGTGTGGAGGGGGGGGTTGGCGGGGTTAAGAACAACCTGCCATAGAAACAGTTCCTCCTTAGCTCCCACTACACCTAGGGGGGAAAAAAAGAAAGATGCTTCCACTTGAGACATATGACAAGCAAGATTCATTCCTGTACCAGTGGCAGGTTTTCTGTACTGTACGTTAAAATATCACTACTTCTAAGTTTTAATTTGCAGCCCTGCAGAGAGTTAAAAAATGGAGTTTTATTTCACTGGGAAAGGGAAGATGTCCAGCTTCCCAGTACAATCCAAAATTCTAGCCTTAAGAGGGCCTGGTGTCTGATTTTAAAGTCATGACATTTTTAGGTCTAGAAGAATAATTTTAGGTCATTTCTGGAGGTTTTTATAGCTCTCTATCAGCCCTGAACAGTTGGTTTAATGGTAACTAAGGCTCCACTCCTACAATGAGCTCTGCATAGATAGATATCTCCACCCATAGGGAGTTCAAAGGACTGGGGGAGAAGACTGTAGAGCAAGTGGGATAGATATAGATAGATTTTAAATTATTTAGATTTCTACCATAATAGAATACCTGATAGTGTGGTATACTATAAAGGTTTACCAGCAATCATAACTACAAAGTGGTTTCACTTTTATACTACCACACCACACCATTGTGCGCGTGTATATATAATGGTGATACACACTATAAATTACAGAATCACGAAAGCTTTCAGAGGAGCAGCCGTGTTAGTCTGTATTCACAAAAAGAAAAGGAGTACTTGTGGCACCTTAGAGACTTAAGGTGCCACAAGTACTCCTTTTCTTTTTGAAAATCATGAAAGAATCATGTTTTGGAATTCATGAACACTATATTGAACTTTCTGAATTTTTATCTTGCTGTTAAAACAACATTTTCTTCAGTACATTTATTATTTTCCTGCATGGTCTTCTTACTCCACTGGAGCTCAGTAATGTTTGGAAACATTACATGCATAACCTTAAAATGTGACATACTGAACAGGGAGATTTACGGAATCCTCTTGCCTTCACTTGTATCATCAGAACATTTGCTCCTTGAGCAGGCAGAAACAGACAGCCCAGAAAAAATGGTTGTGACATCTTCTGTTGCACAGGTGCGTGCTGATAAATCAAGGACAGCCAAGTAGCATGCTGACAGCCAATAGTAAGAATGATGTAATTATACAGATCAGTATTTCAGGAGCCAACACACTGGCAACTAAGGCATGGCCTACTTAGCAGGGACATTTTATTGCTCAAATAAAAGCAATGCTGGTCTGTTTTAATCAGGGATTAAAATATGAAGCATCACTGAAGTTTTTACGTAGTATAATCCTTGTTCTAAAACTTCTATATTGACCAATTTAGAGACTTGTCTCTGCGACTGATTTTTGTTAAATGCAAAAAAGTTTATAGAATTGCTTTTAAAAGTGTTTTTAGTTACTTATCTTTCCCCCCTAGAATGGTTAGGGGGCTGGAGCGGGGGGGGGGGGGGGGGGGGGGGCGGGCAGGGAGAGCAAGAAGAGTTCAAAGCCTGCTCTTATTTAGGTAACCGAACACAGTGGAATTCCCTATTTTAAAATTTGTTGTTTTCAAAAAAACCTATATCAGATCAATGAAAGTCTCATTTAAAGCATGAGCGCTAGTGCTACATCATCAGAGAAATGAGTAATCCTGAACACAAAAGGTTTTAGACTGGGTAGGCCATTTCCAGTCAACTGGATCCTGTTCACTCACCTACCTAAGCATTAAGCTGAAATTAAAAATGATCCTTCTAGCTCTGAAGTTCTCCCACTGATACCAAGCACCCCATCTGGGGAAAATGGCTGTATATTATTGCAACCATGGTACTCTACTCACTTAGTTCTTCTCTCAAATGACTCTGGTGTTTCCTTTCTTTCTGCAATATCAAACAGACTAAACTCCTTGGGGCAGGAACCATGTGCCAACTTCTCTCATTTACATGGTGTAAGCTAGAGTAACTACACCGAAGTAGTTATCCATTTAAACCAGTGTAAATGAATGGAGCTGGTCCTCATGTCTCTTTTTTGTCTCAAGTGCCCCACACATCTGTGATGCTATAATAATGTCCCTGGAACGAGGCAACACATTCCAATGACATATAAATGACTACAATATTAAGAAGCACTAGCACCAAAATTGGACTGTTAGTTAAATGATTCATGTTGATGTGGGCTTATGGCTGCCATCAGTCTAAGAATTTTACTTGCAGACTATAGGCACTGTTTTTATTGCAACATCCCACTAGTGGAGCTCACTACTGAGCAATTGTGAGGCAGAGATCTCAGAGACTGAAATAGCACTAGGCAGATCTATGAGGACATCTGCAGTTAAACCAGTTCAGACACAATTACAAGGGCTTTGAGTCTGCGCACTTCAGGGCAGGAGCTAATCAGCAGGTGGTGGTACAGTACTGCGCAATTAGGTGTATCATGTTTGTTTTGCATCTTGTGAACTATTCAGCATTAGGTACGGTTAGAGACACGATACCAGAACAGATCGTTCATTGGTCTGCTTCAGTCACTTTAATCTCCAAGCTATCTAATGTAAACACTGAATAAATATTCCCTTTAGAGAGCAATTATACTCTGAAAAGTGACTAGTTCAAAAGCCACCTTCCTACTTAGCAGGTCTAGTTCCAGTGTGTATTCATAGTCGTACCTGCTGATTTTTACCATGCAGTGGTGGGGGGGGGGGAGAGGGAGAGCTTACATACTTTTTACTAATCATCACTATAGAGCCTACACTTCTATTCAAAAAAAGAAAAGGAGTACTCGTGGCACCTTAGAGACTAACAAATTTATTTGAGCATAAGCTTTCGTGAGCTACAGCTCACTTCATCGGATGCATACAGACTAACAAGACTTCTATTCAAGTGACCTTGTCTCTATAGTGGCTTGTACATCAGCAGTTGGGTTCAATTGTAGAACCGTGCCCACCTGTGCAACCCTAGTGAATCAATCTGGAAAAACCTGCATCTGGTTAGCTTTTTTCTTCTCACCCAAATGCATGAAGAAAAGACAATCCACAGAATCAGATAAGAGGGTTGCATAGCTAATCACAAGCAGATCTGGCCTATATAGTTTTTATTGCTGGTGATAATGCCTAAGCCAGAGGAAAAAATACTCAGGTTAGCTTCCTGTTGCCATGTTGAGTTTGCAGACCAGGCAGTTGGAAAAACGAGCAGACCTTTGTAAGCTCAGCACATTGGATTTAGAAATCACTACGACACACAAAAAACTGAACCCTACACTGTCATTTTCACTAAGGCTGTGTCTTCAAGGACATTAAAATGTGTGTGTTTTGACAGCAAGAAAACTAAACACACAAACAGTTAGCTCACTATAAAATCCCAAGTGGAGACAAGATACTTCTAGTGTTTATTGGGAGGTTCCTAGGCAAGATCAGCACTATACACCTCCCTTGCCCCCCACCCCTTGATCTTGGCTAGTTTACTTCCCTGTAAAACTAAAGTGGCTCCATTATGTTTTTACAGCAGCATTACGAATGTGTGTTAGTTATCTCATGTTGTAAACATCTTTTTGTTAGCAAAGACACAATCCAAATCTCTTTTCAAAGTAAAGCCGCTCTTTAAAGCTGTTCACACAAATTGTACAGTCTAGCAACAGTAACAGAATTAGGTCTGCTCAAAAAAAAACAGATAGCAACTGCACAGATATAGTAACAAGATGATTTTCATGACACATGGAAGACTCTTTCTATCTAGTTAAACACAACCTGTGTTTGGAGTTAGCTAGTTATTATAAAACATGCTTAAATGCACTAATAAAAGGAACCCCCAAAAAGATGCAAAATTAGCATCCCCAAAAATTTCACATCCCTTCCCCAAATGAACCAAGTTTTGTATACTTGTGGAACTTCCACTGTACATAAGGGAGAGGGCCACAAGTATCCCCTCATTTCCTAGGAACATGTGAAAAATACATGCTTACCCCTTCCAATGGACCTGTGGCACACTGCATTATTTGGACACAATTCACACAGCTGGGATTAGAGCTACCCCAGTGCAAATAAATAGGAACAAACAACGTGCCACACATGGTATGGCTGAAGACCAACGGCTGTTACCCTTCTTCCCCACACAATGAAGCTCACCCATCTATCAAATGCACAAACCTTTCCACCACCCCATCTGTGAGATTAAGGGTTGAATCATCTCCCAGATGCGATGACCCGCTTGATACCCACCTCCACCAGACATCCACCTGCCTTAACACATTGCACCCTATAAACCAGACATCCATTTCAACCTATCTCCCAGATGTTTCAATCATGAAAATACATCCACCCATCTCACCTTCCTGCTGCATCAACCCACAAACACAACCCCTGTCTGCCTCCAGTTATGTTCCTGGGGACACGTCATCCAACAGTCAAACCTACTGATCTCCCAACCAGCCAATATGCACACCTCACCTCCCAAAGGATGCACTGGTCAAGGGATTGAAGAAGCAAGAAATGAAAAGCTGCCATGTATTGACAAGCCCCAACTCTCCACTTTTTGCACTAGTTTGACAGTGATGACTTTGTATTCAACACAGTTACTCCTGATCTACAACAGTGTCAGGGGAGAATCTGGCCTACCATTCGCAGTACTGTTTAAAAAGATGATAAAAAATTCCATATTAGGCCATTCTTCTTAAATTAAAATGATAAGGCCTTCTCCTCAGCCTCTGTACACTGGCATAAACTCCTCTGGAATCAATGGACCTATGACAGATTATAACAGCAGAGGATCTAGCCTGCAAACTGTTGTCAGAGTGATAAATTCTCATGCTTAATAAAAACCTTCCCCATTTTCAGTAAAGGAAGGCGAGTCTTAATTTTATTGTCTCCTGAAGAAAGCCAGGAACTAATTTTTAAATAATACAGTTCTCATTTATGCTAAAACCCCTCATAGTGACAGTGTAAATGGGCCTCAAAGTGGGGGTAAATGTATCTTGCCCTACCGGGGCAGTGTAAAGGAGTCTTACTGTAAATGAGAGCCTCAGGCAGTAGCTCCAGTGCTCTCAGTTGGGGTGCTGACTATTCCTTTCTCAGAATCATATGTTAGCATCATAAAAAAAAAAAAATCACTGAACAGCAGCAAAACAGGGCATCTCTAGGTTCTGATAATCTCACCAACTGCTCTGCCTTCAAAGTTGTGCTTCACCAGTGTGTCCATTCATCATTCTGCATAAGAATTCTTGAAATGTTTGTGAAGGGAAGACTTTTAGTGGAAAATGAATTAAAATTCAATGGTCACCATTAAACTGTGAACACTTGCCAGGTTAGTACAGTTATCTCCCGTAATAAGATGTTGTGCACACTGGCAAATGCTGACTTCACAATGGTCAACACTAACTTAACGTAACCAGTCTGGACCACAAAGCTACTTACTCCACAGTACTGATCATCATTAAATATCTGGGGTGGCAGCGGATTGCCCTGTGCAGGCTGTCTTTCCTCAGGAATATTTTTATACATCCATTGTCTTTGTTCCTCCGACATTGTGATATCCACCTCTTCAAAATCTATCCTGTTGGCTTCCAGAAATCGTATCACATCTTGCTGTCTCTTCTTTATCTGAGAGAGAGAGAGAGAGAGAGAGAGAGAGAGAGAGAGAGGAAAACAATACATCACAGCTAGCCCATCATTACTAAAGATATGTTTACAAGCCTGAATATGCTTGTCTATTTTTTACTCAAAGGTCAAAAGGTTCAATAAGAAAGTCAAATATTTCTAAGTTAAACATATGTGACTTAACACTGCAGTTTCTTTATTTACAAGTTACGAAAGTCTACAAAGTCCTGCCTCATTTTCTAGGCGGTTGGCTGTTTGTTTTTTGGGGGGGGTAGTTTTTGTTTTTAAAAGATGCCTGTGATAGAGGAACACCCTGACTGGTACTCCAAATAAGTCAAAGATAAAAGAGTAGCTGGTTTTCAGATTCACCATACACTACTGGCCACATTTTAAAGGTATTTAGGCACCTAAAGACGCAGATAGGCACCTAGTGAGATTTTCCAAAGTGTCTACATACCTTTTAAAATGTGGCTGTGGGTTTCCTGAATAACAGTTTATTCATTTCTTAGGTTCATACAGAACACGCGCACATGCTTTGAGATGGAGATGTTCTTGTCTCATACCAGCTTTGTCTTAACTGAAAAAAAAGGGGGGAGGTGCACTGTGGGGGGCTTGTTTTGGGGGGGGGGTTAAATAGAGATTATCTTCTTGACAAAGTCCTAGCAGAAACAGCACACAGGTAGCTTTTACCCTGATGCAGCTAGTCAAAGTCAACTCTATATGACTGCACCCGCCCCCCCCCGCAGTGTTTACCTTGACTAGTTACATTGGGGTTAAAAAACTGCCTGTGCCCTGTCTTCACTAGCACTTTGTATAAAAGGGATAACTATGTAAAAACACACCTTTTTTTGCAGTGAAGACATAGCCACAGAGTCTTCGAGATTGAGGTAAAGCCTCTGGGTTACTAATTCAGCCAGGATCTGTTCTGCATTACAACCAGCTTCACGCTCTATTTCCAGCACGTCCAAGATCCTTCTACTAAGGCACATTCCACCTAAAAGGGGCTACACACTGTATTCACTATACAGTCAGACTACTCAAAACATGTTTCCCAGCCATACTGTTTGGAGATAAAAACTTATATTTAAGAATTTTACAGTATAAAAATACTGTGGCGCAAGATCCATCCACTTGCTGGTTGGTTTAAACTATGGGTGGATGGATGTTACCTTTGGGTACCATAGGACCCAGACAGTATTTAAAAACTATCAGTTTTTCAAGTGCATGTACGAGCTGTATTTGTCACACCACTCTTCATATTGGAGCCATTTGATACATCAGATAACAAAAATAATAATCTTCAGTGAAATTTATTACAGATTACAGTAAAAATTCATATTGTGCCTTTCAGGTGACTTTCAGTGGTGAAATAATTACGTCCTCCTTGAAACAAAGACCATGGATATCTCCAAGAGGCTTTGGTCCAATTTCTGCAAAACAACGTATTTCTAAAATGTCTGAACATTTATGTGCTCTGCTGCAGAAGGAAACCGATTGGCTCCTAAATATGTATTCCTTGTAACGTAACAACCAGTTATTCAATACATTTGTGTTTCTTTCAGTGGTTGGTTCCTTCTTTTACGTATGCCATACTGATTTTTCAAACAATGCACATTATGAAAGAGCAATCACTCTCATACAAAACTTTTCTTCTAAAACTGTATGCAGAAAATACAAGATTACCAGTAGTAGCTCAGTTACCATCATTATCACCATTTTTCTGCTAATCAAAGCACAATGCTGAAAGTAAAATGACTTCTTGTACTACGACATTAAACTCATAAAGGAATCATACTGTAGAAGTGAGAGAAACAGTTCTTATCCTCAGTAACTTACAATAGAAGATGAGAGACAACTTCAATCTGAAATGGAGATTGAGATTTTCTTAAAACTGGCCATTTTATTAAATATTTGTTCAAGTAAATATGTGAGGCTAAGATGATATTGCAGGAGGAAATTCCTTGGAAATTCTGCATGTGTAATGAAAGATTTTTAAAAATAAAAATGCCTTTCCATTTCACAATGTTCATTCTGCCTGCCAATTTCCACTAGTCTTAGACACTGGCGACACACACTACTGACAATTGCAACGTAGATTTAATCAGATCCTCAACTGTTGTACTGATCACACAAAGTGAAAATTCTTGGATTTCCTTTACCTTTTATATAGCATGATCCTAATCTGCCTTTAACATAGTAAAGAAAGTCATCACAATTTAATATGGTATTAATCTTTAGAGCTCAGTGCTTATAGTGACTCCTATATTATCTACATGCTGATAATTTAGAACATATGTACTTTGTCTCTGGTTTTATTGTTAATCCATACTGCAAGTCACAAAAATAAAACTGAAAAAAACAGAAATCCCCATCTACACCAGATCTAGACTTCGTGTTTGGAGCTGGTCTCCCTAACAGGGTTACAAAACAGCAACAAAAAGAGAGTGTCATGTAAATATACACAGAACTGTGTAATTATGTAGTTTGTCACTCATCGTTAGTAAAATTGCTCATCTGATAGATGGGGCTTTTGCAACGGGGAAACTGAAACGTCCAGGTTCTTATTTCTTGTTCATATTTTTTATTGATTTACTCAAGAAAATGAGAAGGCATGCACTGCTTAACCACATGTACTGTTTCTAAAAGATACTTCAAAGACGGGCTAACTAAATGGATCTGTACGAGCTATTTAGATCTGTGTGAAAGTTTCGTTAACTTAAAACATGGTAAGATTCACAGAGTGATTCAGCAAAACCAACAAGAATCAGGCTAGGTCACCCCCATCCTCACAGGAACTTGCCATTTCCAACAAGTTCAGTCTATCCTCTACTTTGCCATCTCCTATGTTTACTGAAATGTGTATGGGGAAAGATGGCCTAGTGACTTGGCTCCTGTTGTCTTCAGTGAAATGGATGGCTTGCTCCCACCTCTGGATTTCCAGGGGGCAAAGAACTTACCTCCTTTCCTTATTCTGATTTTTTAAGATAAGCTTTCTCACAAAATCCTCTTTCTGAGCATCCTTTAGGGGAACAGGTGACAGACTGGTACTGAGACACCATAGAGTTAACTGAGTTAGCAGGGAATACATGTAGAGGTTTCCCCAATAGCCTGGTTCATCCCAAGACATCTCTCAGTGCAGAGTGCTAGAGTAGTATTGACAACTGTCAGATCTCATGAGCCTAGCTTGTGATCCTACAACATCAGGATGATGATAATGCTTCATACTTCTGCACCATCTTTGATCCAAGGACCTCAGTATGCTGCACACAAAGTTAGTTAATTTAGTGTCATGACCCCTCTCCGGGGTAAATCAGGATTACTATCTCCATGCTATATAGGTGATTACACTCAGAGAGAAATATTAATGCAATTTTTTCCTCAGGGAGAACTGCAAGACACTAAAATTTACTCACCCTTGAACTTAAAAGATTCTTAAAATACACTCAACTCTGCTCTATCCTGCCCACCTGTTTAGCCGAAGTTCCACGAACAAATCAGTTTTCTTTATAACATGGAAAACAGTGAGACCATGCATATGCATCAAACAAGACATTCTGGTTTTGAGATAGCATGAGAACATTAATACCTTCTGATATGAACAGACAATAAAGATACACCTACTGAAATGAAAAAGCGTACCAGCAAAAGTTGCCTGACATTCCCCAGGCCGTACGATGGAATGACACAGATTGCCAAGCAGAATTAATGACCACTGCATACTACTATTAGTACCTTTTAAACCATGTTATATATCATTGGTGTAGTATATTCATTCTGATTCTAAGATTCTTATCAAAGATAAATTAATTTGCCAAATTTCATAGCACTTGCTGCAGCAATGCTATGGGCTCTAACTGAGGCCAATATAAAAATTAGCCCTGGAGTGCCACAGGATTCTAGTGACCTCTGTTATATTGATCAAAGAGAGAAATATTGTAATAAGTAATATTTACATTTCATTTTGGACAATTTACATTTGTATTATCAACAGAAGGAAATGTAGAAGAGTTTGGGATTTATGAAGAAATTAGCTCGATAACATACCTTTTTGTCCTATAAACATAGGATCAGTATGTCTTTAGAAATCTGAGTGCAAGTGAAACGTAAAGAATTGGCACTATGACTAGCAACCTAAGCTGTAATGTTTTTCAGGCAGATATAACAACTGTTTCATCAGCTTGACCCAAGGGAACTACCATCTTCAGGGGATCAGACTCCATAATGAAATGCCATGCTCTTTTATTTTGTATGCACAATGAAAGTCTTCATGGAAATAATGGATATGTGAGGACTACTGTTTTTGTATTCAAATGGAAGTCTGTCTTGACACAGATATTGTATGTTTTTCTCCAGAAGGTGGTGATCAGTTACCAATCCTTTCTTTACATAAGCTTTCCCCCCCTACTCTTCCAAAGTAAAAATGTGTCAGCAACATGTTGTGGGCATGTTGTGGATATAAAACTATTACATCAGCATCTTCTGTTACCACATTAGTATTCAGACAAAGCATTTTTACCAAAGATAGGTAAATGTTTTGTAAATCTCTTAAATGTGAGCAATTTACCTTTGAGGGGAAAAATAGATTTGGTAGCTGTGCATTATAAGGTGTGACTGTTGATCGAAATGCTATTAAAATTATAACAACCTGCAGTAAATTGTACCCAAGAGCCATTCAGTCCCTCTGGAGCCACGAGATTCTTTTCTGAACCTTTTCTCCTAGGATTTCTGTATTTTTTCATCACCACCCATGAGGTGGGCAGACAGAATAGATCATGAACTGTTTACTTCCATCACTAAAAACAGACACTAGATTAACTTCAGTGGGACTCATGAGTAAGGTGAGCAGGATTTGGCCTGATACTTCGAGAGGAATCAAAGTGATCTGGTGAACTCTAGCCATTTCTGAACTGGGAGTGTCTGAAGGAGCACAGATAGTGCGGACACGTCATTTCATATAGCATTTGTTCTTTGAAGGGAATCATGGTTACAGAGCTAGCTGCACCACTGTTCCCTGTCTGGTCTCTCTGAGTGCAACCCTACCTCCTCAGATATTTTGCCCTTACTAGTCTCAGGGTGGAATCTCCCAGTTCTTCCATTTTTAGACCAGGACCCAGATACACTACCTTGTGGTAAGTGGTTGGTACACACACTGCAGGCCTGACTGGGTTTCAGGCACCTGCAGGAGAGACAAAGTCACCTCAGATTAGCCAGTTGCCGGATAGTTAGGGCACTTACTTGGGATGCAGGAGACCCATGATCGAGTCCCCTAAATTAGGCAGAGCAGCCACTTGAACCTTGCTTTGCCTAACTCCAGGGACTTGATCCTGGGTCTCCCACATCCCATATGAATGTCCTAACTACTGGGCTATAGAGTTAGTCTCTCTCTCTGAATGAATATTTTATTATACAAAATGGAACGGTTCCAACGAGAGGCAGAGAGAAAGAGAGACTGTATGACCCAGCGATTAGGGCACTCAACTACAATATGGGAGACCCAGGTTCAAGTCTCTTTGCCAAAAAAGGCAGAGGAGAGATTTGAACCTCGGTCTCCCCCATCCCAGGCGAGTGCCCTAACCACTGGTCTTCTCTTTCTCTTCTGTCATATATTCCACTTTGGAATGAAACCAAGTATCAAAACAGAAATATTGTTTTCCAGCCAGACCCAATAGTTATTTCCCTTCCATACAAGTGTAAGCACTTTTATGCCAATATTACTGAGCTCTCACTCAGGGAGTTTTATTGCTTTAAACTATACTTGTAGAGTTAAAGTGGTACAATTTATCTGTAGACTAAACCCTTAGAAGTCAAGCATGTAAATCCAATTTTGATATACATCTAAATATGCAATTAATAGAGTTATTTATGGTCATTGTCCCACAAGGTTAACAATTATCTTGCAGACATGCACCACCCTCATTCACCAGTGCAAACACTGCCTTCCCATCCATAGACAAACGAATAGCATCCTTAGCCAAACACAACAATCGCTTACATGAAAAAGTACAGTTAGGAAAGGATTATTATTACAGTAGAACCTCAGCGTTATGAACATTAGAGTTACGAACTGACTGGTCAACCACACACCTGATCTGGAACTGGAAGTACACAAATCAAGCAGCAGCAGAGCCAAAAATAAAAAAGTAAATACAGTACAGTACTGTGTTAAATGTAAACTACTAAAACAAATGAAAGTTTTAAAACAAGGATTTGACAAGGTAAGGAAACTGTTTCTGTGCTTGTTTCACTTAAATTAAGATCGTTCAAAGCAGCATTTTTCTTCTGCATAGTAAAGTTTCAAAGCTTTATTAAGTCAATGTTCAGTTATAAACTTTTGAAAGAACCACCATAACACTTTGTTCAGAGTTACAAACAACTTCCATTCCTGAGGTGTTCGTAACTCAGATTCTACTGAATTTGTGAGACAAGGTGGGTGAGGTACTCTCTCTTATTGGGCCAACTTCTGTTGGTGAAGGACGCATGCTTTTGAACTACACACAGTTCTTCTTTGTGCAGCTTGAAAGCTCGTCTCCTTCACCAACAGAAGTGGGTCCAATAAAAATATATTAAGCTCACCCATGTCGTCTCTCTACTATCCTGGGACCAACACAGCTACAACAGCACTGCAAACAATAATTATTATCTGTAATCCAGCACAAAAGACCCAGTTACAATTAGAAGTGCATTGTGTTAAGCGCTGTACCCCCCCCCCCCCCCAAAAAAAAAAAACCCCACAAACAAAAAAACTGTCACAGACCCTTAATGTAATTTACAACTTAAGGGCCCAGTCCTGTACCACTGAAATCAGTGAGTTTTGCCATGGACTTTATAGGGAGCAAAGTCAAGCCCTACTACAGGGGTGGCCAACCAGTGGCTCCGAAGCCACATGCAGCTCTTCAGAAGTTAATATGCGGCTCCTTGTATAGGCACCAACTGAGGGGCTGGAGCTACAAGCGCCAACTTTCCAATGTGCTAGGGGGTGCTCACTGCTCAACCCTTGGCTCTGCCACAGGCCCTGCCCCCACTCCACCCCTTCCCACCCCCCTCCCTCAGCCTGCCGTGCCCTTGCTTCTCCTCCCCACCAGAGCCTCCTGCATGTCACGAAACAGCTGATCGGGATGTGCCGGGAGGGAGGGGGGAGCGCTGATGGGCGGGGCTGCCGGTGGGTGGAAGGCGCTGAGTGGGGGGAGGAGGGGAGCTGATGGGAGGGCTGCTGATGTATTACTGTGGCTCTTTGGCAATGTACATTGGTAAATTCTGGCTCCTTCTCAGGCTCAGGTTGGCCACCCCTGCCCTAATAGGTAAGACGGAGGAAGAGTGGGAGGGAGGAGGGAGATGCAATATAAACTAAAGGGTTAGAGAGAATGGTAGCCACCGTCATGTTGGTTCTGTGGGTTTTTAATGATCTATGCACAAATGTACACAGCACTGTCTTCCAATGAAACTACACATAGCAGCTGAAGACACGAAAGAGAAACTGCATATGCTGCATATGAGCAGCAACCATTGTTCTACTGTGGTTATTGTTCATATGCTCATTTCACATACTGATAAGTATTCCTCTTGGACTTTGGTTGTTTACTTTTACAGAAGACAGAATTTTATTACTTCCTTTTTATATGTAGATTGTACAAATTCATAGATTAATAAAGCCATTGTGATCATTTAGTCTGACCTCTTGCATAACACTGGCCATAGGACAGCCTAGAATTAATTCCTGCTAGAGCTAGAGCATTGTTTTCAGAAAAAGAGCCAGTCTTGATTTAAAAATTTCTAGTAATGGAGCATCCACCACAACCCTCGCAACTGGTTTCCCTTTGTTTCCCCGAGACTTTGACATGTGGCACTATACGATCGTGGCTACTGAGTATGCTATTTAACTTTTGTCATTCATAATCACAGACAATTTAGTAGTAACCTCACAAAGAAACTATAAATCAGGCTACAGATCATGGGAGGAAGGGCTCAGAGCCTTGAGGCAGGTATTACTGGTGCTCTGACAATCTGCCACTATACTAGGGAACAATGCTGTATGGAGCGCCATTCGGGGTCCAGTACTCTCCTCAACCAGCCATTGCTTTGAAAATGTATAGCGCTCCAGTGAGACTTGGCTAGATCCTGGGCTGCACCACCTGAGAAACAAAGCACAGAAGGGGCAGCACTATGGGAAAGGGTGGGGAAAAGGTGATTTTATGCCATGTTGTACCACCTGGATTCTGAGTTGGAGCCAATATGTAGCAAGCACTTAGAGGAAAGTGATCAGGAACAGTCAGCATGGATTCACCAAGGGCAAGTCATCCCTGACTAATCTTCTATGATGAGATAACTGGCTCTGTGGATGAAGGAAAAGCAGTGGACATGTTGTTCCTTGACTTTAGCAAAGCTTTTGACACAGTCTCCCACAGTATTCTTGCCAGCAAGTTAAAGAAGTTTGGGCTGGATGAATGGACTATAAGATAGATAGAAAGCTGGCTAGATTGTCGGGCTAAACGGGTAGTGATCAAAAGCTCCATGTCTAGTTGGCAGCCGGTATCAAGTGGAGTGCCCCAAGGGTCGGTCCTGGGGCCGGTTTTGTTCAATATCTTCATTAATGATCTGGAGGATGGTTTGGATTGCATCCTCAGCAAGTTTGCAGATGACACTAAACTGGAAGGAGAGGTAGATACGCTGGAGGGTAGGGATAGGATACAGAGGGACCTAGACAAATTAGAGGATTGGGCCAAAAGAAATCTGATGAGGTTCAACAAGGACAAGTGCAGAATTCTGCACTTAGGATGGAAGAATCCCATGCACCACTACAGACTAGGGACCAAATGGCTCGGCAGCAGTTCTGCAGAAAAGGACCTAGGGGTTACAGTGGACAAGAAGCTGGATATGAGTCAGCAGTGTGCCCTTGTTGCCAAGAAGGTCAATGGCATTTTGGGATGTATACGTAGGGGCATTGCCAGCAGATCGAGGGACGTGATCGTTCCCCTCTATTCGACATTGGTGAGGCCTCATCTGGAGTACTGTGTCCAGATTTGGGCCCCACACTACAAGAAGGATGTGAAAAAAATTGGAAAACGTCCAGCGGAGGGCAACAAAAATGATTAGGGGTCTGGAACACATGACTTATGAGGAGAGGCTGAGGGAACTGGGATTGTTTAGTCTGCAGAAGAGAAGAATGAGGGGGGATTTGATAGCTGCTTTCAACTACCTGAAAGGGGGTTCCAAAGAGGATTGATCTAGACTGTTCTCAGAGGTAGCAGATGACAGAACGAGGAGTAATGGTCTCAAGTTGCAGTGGGGGAGGTTTAGGTTGGATATTAGGAAAAACTTTTTCACTAGGAGGGTGGTGAAGCACTGGAATGCGTTACCTAGGGAGGTGGTGGAATCTCCTTCCTTTGAAGTTTTTAAGGTCAGGCTTGACAAAGCCCTGGCTGGGATGATTTAGTTGGGGATTGGTCCTGCTTTGAGCAGGGGGTTGGACTAGATGACCTCCTGAGGTCCCTTCCAACCCTGATATTCTATGATTCTAAGCTTCAGAGTAGCAGCCGTGTTAGTCTGTATCCGCAAAAAGAAGAGAACAAATTTATTTGAGCATAAGCTTTCGTGAGCTACAGCTCACTTCATCGGATGCATGAAGTGAGCTGTAGCTCACGAAAGCTTATGCTCAAACAAATTTGTTAGTCTCTAAGGTGCCGCAAGTCATCCTCTTCTTTTTATGATTCTAAGCAGGACTAAATCATCATGTTTACTTAACATTTCATAGGGACTGTTACTTATCAATATCTTCCTTCTATGACAGGAGTTCGTATGCTTCTACACCACTTGATTTTGCTACCTTAAATTACACAAGGGGGGAAGAAACAGTACAGAGAAACCTATTCCCATGTCTCATTTGCAGTAAATATTTTGCTTTATTCAGAGCAAGCACTCTGAGCTAATGCTATGTGCTTTATCAGTCAAATGATTCTGTAGCAATGTTTTGCTGACACACACTCTGGCCATGAATTTTGCTAAGTGCGATCTGTGCTTGCAGTTTTACAATGTAATTGATGAATAAATTCCAGGGCTTACAGCACATTAACTGTTTGTTTTGAGAGCACCAACAATTGTTTTAATTTTTTAAAAGTTGTAAAGATGCTAGGAAGTAGCAGCTCCTTGCTTTTTAAAAGGTGCTACCAAATCTGCTCCAATTAGCTACAGGTTAGCAAACGCTGAGTAACTGATACTTGTGCCCACATCTTGAGAAAATTACAAACAAGAAACATAACTGCAAGACTAATTGCAAATGTAAACATATTGGTGGCTTCAAACATACCTGCCAACACTGAATAGGTGTAGGTAGGGCTGCATGGGGAGAAAAAGTGGAGACTAGGAGAGCTTTTTGAAGGTAAAGGAATGGGAAGAGTTAAATATCTTGCTATAAAAGAGGGACTGTCCTGTACTAAAAGGAAATGTTTTTCAAGTTACTGTCCCCATTAAATAAAGAATTTTAATGGATGATAAAAACAAATGGCGTCCCTTCCTCCTGCTTCATGAAAAGCTCTTCAGGCCCAGTGCTAAGATCTTGACTCAGACAAAGCTCCCATTGACCAACAGCAGGAGCTTTGAGTGAGGATTTTAGCATAGGCCCCTTAATAACCAGGATGGTAAAGTGCTTAGTTTATTTAATAACCTCACATTTAAGAAAAAAAAAACAAAAACTTGTAAAAGATTCTACTCTTTAATACCATCTAAATCATGTAACGGTGGTTTTGTCTTACAGCCCTTATGTTAGCAGTGCTATTGGTCTGAGCATAATTCTGCTCATTAAAATAATGGCAACACACCCACTGACTTAAACTAGAGAAGGATTGAGCCCTCACATGAAGGACAGGTTGCGCCCATGTAATCCTGTAAAGTTTACCAGGAATATTCAGGGATCAGTCCTCTCAGTACATTGCAGGATCAGGAATTTAGTTCGCAGTTCCCCAACTTTTGAAACATTCAGTTACCTTATTGAATGGAGAGTTTAAAGGAGAAGAACTGTATTCTTTGAAATGAAAAACAACAAAATAGAAGAACACACATTAGTAAATATTATGCAGTGTGTAGATTAGAGAACAAGTTACATTAATTAGGAGAAAAACCTTCCTGTCAATTAGGATTAACTGAATTAAGGGTTGTGATTGTACAGTATATGTACAAAATACATTTTAATGGGGAAGGTAGACTTTGCTAGATGAAATGTTTATTGTCAGCATGCAAAATACTTGTTAAAATGTCATATTTTTAACAAAGGAGAGTGGTATCAGAGGGAGTTGAATGTAGAGTACTAAATAAAGGATTCAGATTTAGACAAGATTGACAGACTTAAGAAATCTTGTATTGGAGACATACAAGAAAATAACACTTGCTTTTCAGCCATTTTCTTGAAAATTACTTAATCATCTGCTAGATTACAAATGAAACATTAGTCTCCAACACTGCAAGTCTATGGAAATAATTTAGCTGTCATCGGGGTTTGGAAACACACACATTTATTAATCCCTGGAGTTGCAAAATAGCATGCACATTTTTCCAGTTCTCGCATAGCTCAGCAAATGACAGGTGCTCGGCACAAAGATGCATTCTGTCTTCTCAGCTGCTTTGATTTCTTGAACGAACTGTAGCCTGCCACCATACTTTTATCTTCTCAGCAACCTGTATGTGCAGATTTGGCTTCAAATGGGCTGTTACAGCTCTAGTTAAGCTCCCCATGCTGGATGCTCTCCAGACTGCTGTGTTTGGACCCAGATGCCGAGCCTGCGTGCTTTCAAGCTTTTCTTCATCTGAGTAAGCTCCAGCATAGACTATGGCTATGGCATCTCTGGCACACTTCCTAGACATGGACACTCTGTCTGATACCCCTTCTGGAAGTGGGACCCCATAGCCAGCTCCCAAGGACTAATGCTGCCTCCCCCTCACACACACCCAGTAGCTCAAGCACATCCTTTCCCAGAACTAGGGTTGCCAGGTATCCAGTTTTCTACCAGAACACCTGGTCAAAAGGCACCTGACGGCAACCGGGCCATTAAAAGTCCGGTTGGCACGGGACTAGCAGTCTCCCTGCTCGGCTCCGTACGGCTCCCAGAAAGTTACCAGCATGTCCCTCCGTCTCCTAGGTGTAAGGATGGCCGCGGGGGCTCCACACACTGCCCCCACCCCGAGCGCTGGCTCTGCAGCTCCCATTGGCCAGGAACTGGAGGGACATGTCACCGCTTCCTGGGAGCCCGCAAGGTAAGCACTGCCCAGAGCCTGCACCCCAACTCCCTGCCCCAGCCTGGAGCCCCCCTCCCATACCCCAAACACTTCATCCCCGGAGCCCACACCCCCAGCCAGAGTCCTCCCCCCACCCCACGCACCTTAACCCCTGCACCAGCCCTGAGTCCCCTCCTGCACCCAAACTCCCTCCTGAAGCCCACAGCCCCTCCCTGTGCTCCAACCCCTGCCCCAGCTCAGAACCCCGTTCCACATCCAAACTCCATCCCGGAGCCCAACCCCTCCTCCCCTGCCCCAGCCCTGCGCCCCCTCCTGCACTCAAACTCCCTCTCGGAGCCTGCACCTCAACCTCCTGCCCCAGCCCAGAGGCCCCTCCCATACTCTGAATCCCTCATTTCTGGCCCCACCCCAGTGAAAACCCCCTGCCCCAGCCCAGTGAAAATGAGCGAGTGAGCGAGGTTGGGAAGAACAAGCAACAGAGGGAGGGAGGGGGGATGGAGTGAGCAGGGGCAAGGCCTCAGAGAAGAGGCAGGGCAGGGGCAAGGGTGTTCGGTTTTGTGCGATTAGAAAGCTGGCAAGTCTACCCAGAACTCCCTCCTGATGGGCACGCTGGTTTATAGTTTACTCTTTCAGGAACATGTGATAGCTGAAGCGAATAGACACAGACTTTGCAAAAGTATTTCTAAAATTATTTTCTTTAGACAGTACAAGAGACAGATCCAGCTAAAACCAGAAACACCTACATGCCATTCCCTGCCTCCATCTCCTCACCAGTCTTGAGTGGTCTTTGGGATTTGGGTCAACATCCTTTCAGGATTCCAGGTCCCCTCTTCAGGACCATGCTCCTCCAGCTCACGGCTTATCCTCAGACTCATGGAGTCTCTCTGACCTTCGCAGTCAGCTTCCTTCAGTGCTGGCTGGTCTGCAGTCAGCAGGTCCTCCTTGGCTCCTAGAGCCTGACCCTTTTGTTCCTCTCTCCGAGTCCCTCTCTGTTTTTAACCAAACACCTCAGTCTCTTTGTTCCCTTTCTGGGGAAAGTCCACTGCTCCTCTTCCTCCTCCCCCCCCCGGCCCCGCCCATACCCCTTTTCTGCAGTGAGAACTGGTTCTCCTAGCCTTCAGCCATCCCAGTGTCCTAAAGTGCTTCCATCTGAATGGGAGCTTGCAGTTTAACAAATTTCCATTGTCCCTAGTCTGAGAGAGGCATGATACCAGCTCTGAAAGCAGATAACGGATTCCACATACACCGAGGCACTCATTGATACAACAATTTCATAAAATCAACCAGAATTCATAAGTTGTACATAGACAGGTTCTCCAAACCATCACACATGCCTCTTCCTTAGAGTACTTTCCATCGAGAGCAATTCAAACAGAACCCGAGCTGTTTAAAAAAAAAAAATCTTAGCTCCTGGAGTAATAGGCACATTAGAAATCTCTAAGGAAGAGAGCTAACTGTATGCACTATGCTATGGCAAACTGCCTGGTTAAGTGCCACTGCAGCTGCTTTCTGGGAGTCAAAAGCTTATTTGACTGGAAAGACTGCTGCCCTATACCATATGGGGCCTCCTTGGGTTGCACCTCTGTATTAAAGATGAGATAGTAGAAAGTGGACCATCATATTTTTCCTTAAACTCTGAAATGTCCAAGGTGTTTCAAGCTATTTGGATGTCCATTTTGAGAAGAGTGCATCTCTCCTGGGGCATACGTAGTGCAGCAGTTGCTATGGCAAGTAACCATTAGTTTAGCTAGGTAGTGAATGGTTATGCAATACTGCGGGGGTGGGGGTGGTTTTTAGCTTCTCGTGTCTCTTTTTTCCCCGAAGATGCACATAGGTGAGTGGTGTTATCTTGCACTTATAACAGGGGACTGGGAGTCAATGCAACTGGTTTGGGTAAAATTACACTTCTGTCACATATGATAAAAGCCCCAGGGTGGGTATAGAAATTGTCTTGAATCAGACATGCTTTCCTTACCTAAGAAACACAGTAGAAGCAAAAATAGGCAGAGTACCTCTGTCACTGCAGGCTCAAATGTAACAAGAGCATCAGAAATGTGCATGGCTCTATGATGGACTCTGCGATGGTTTCTCTTTTGTGCTTATATCAAAACAGCAATGCAACGAAATAGAAGACGAATGAATGCCAGGACTGTCACCTCCTGTCATTTTATAAATCTGAATAAAGAAGAGTGAGGTGGGTCTGCAGTTAGTCAGTATTAAACTAGAGGTATGTTCATCTGATTCTGCTAAGGCTTCATCACATCTCCTGTTATGGCTTAATATTTTCACAGTAAGATGTAACTGGGAATGTGATTTAATCATCAATATGAGAAACAGAGATAATAATCCAGTGTAATAACTAGTTATTATGACTCCTGTAGTACAACAGATTCCCTTTGCATTACTTTGCAAGACTAATGATGTTTCTGATATTTTTGATGTGCACAGAGGTGGAGGGGGAAGCATTTCAAAGAGGTGCTGTCTAGATGACTCCCATTCCAAACAGCCGGAGTTGTGCATCCTTCAGCTTTTCATGAGCCACTGTGTGTGTGTGTGTGTGTGTGTGTGTGTGTGTGTGTGTCTGTCTGTCCGTCTCTCTCTCTCTCTCTCACACACACACACGCCTTTTAAACTTCAAATGATCAAAAGCTAGATCATAGCCTATAACGTTACTTATTGGAATTTTACAAGGGGAACACAGATGTAGAAAAGCTACCTGATTTGCCCAAAGCCATGTGAAGAATTAGGGAAAAATCCAGAATTGGAAATGGAGTTGTTGGTTCCTAATCCCATTCTAGGACTTCACTTACACTCTTATTAATTGTCTTGCAGTAAATTTGATTCTCTTTGCTGGACCTCCGATTTTGTAACCCACATTTACTCTGTGTGGTTTGCTGGACCACAGAGGTTTATGAGTCTCCTACATCTTTTTTTCTAACAGAGCTGAGCGTTTTAGCTCAGACAGTACAGGCTTCAACTTTTCTATCTGGTTCAATCCCCACTGCTGACCCCAGGGACATTATATTACATTTGTAAAGTACATCAGTAGGGTGCTTTCAGGCTGGAGCCTAGAACATTGCACAAGTTTTACATTTAAGAACAGCAATATAAAACATTAGCAAAAATACAAACTGAAGATATTTTGTTTTTTGAAGAACTCCTCCCCCCACCCCTCATTGCCAAACAAACACACAAATAAGATACCCTTAAGGTTTAATTACTAGGCACAGAAAGCTGCAATGCAATTCTGTGAACCTTGTATTTAGTCAATTGGGGCCGGATTCAAAGGCCACTGAAGTCATCAAAGATCTTTGGATCGGGCCCTTACTGTATCTGATACAGCAGCTATTATGGCACCTTTTGCTAACACGACTGTCAAGACGTTGCTGCAGTAAGGAGAAAATCAGATGTGGATACTTAACACAGTAAACATTGCAGCCCAAAAGGTCTGACATTAACTTGTTATTTTCCTTTAACAAAAATGCCTGCCACTCAGTGTAATTCATGCCTATGATTTGTTCTAGAATAATTTGTTTCAATAATTAAAATACTGAAACTAGGTAAAGGAAAAATACTGAAGTTTTGTGCTGCTTAGAATGCTTTGCCCAAACAGGCACTTTGGCTAATGGATCCTCAGAGCCAGTAAATGCCTTTAAATCAGATTGCCTAAGATAAGAACTTTCACACAATCCTATTGATCCATGAAATAGGATGGAATTCAACTCACTCTCTTGGTTGTGTTGGCTTTGCAGAGGTAACAGGAATAAAACCAGATGTCTAAGACCAAATCCTGCATTGAGTTGCATGTGGATAGACTCTTGTACCCATGCAAAGCAACATTGAAGTCTTTCAGGATCAAGGCCCAAGTTTCTGTCACTAAAGTAAGCAAACCTGCTGCTGAATACAAACACAGCTCAAGGTTCTCTTACCTCTTTGGGTTTTAGTTGGATTACACAACTGCTTTCTAACAACAGAAATGGGTTATGGATTATTTTTCAATTTCCAAAACAAATGTGATTTGAATATCTTAATTTTGCTTTTCCTTGATTTTTCACATTTGCATTGCGGATGCTATATGTCAGTAACCTTAACTGTTTGAAATCAAATTCAGTTAGCAGACATGGTGACTTAATAGATTAAGGATCTTCTACAATCAGTGCCAGTAGTGACAATAAAGAATGAAGCAAGATTCTAGACTTATATGACACAGCTGGCCAATAAAGGGGCCAAGGTGACCATTAGTGAAAAAAGGTCTATTCATGGCTAGACCATTGTCTCATGGAACTGTTAGCTCTACAGGCTAAAGAAATAAAATCTTTAAAAATGTATGAATTGTTCTTTATCATTTCACAATCATGCCAGAGTGAGTGAATTCAGAGAAAAGAGATTAACAATTGCACAACGTGTGCTTTTAAAGTTGAGATTGGGATTATTCACGTAGCTGAAGTTGCGTAACTTAGATCGATCCCTCCCGCCCCCACTGTAGACCAGGGCTGAGTTCAGGACATCTTCCCTGAAGGGACAGAAAGTATAGGGTGAAGAAGCAAAAGGCGACAGGGCCAGCAAAAACCTGCTAGGCTGTCTTTACGAGGTTTCCCACTGGGTTTCAACTGCATCAGCTAAAATATGTTAAACTACAACTTGCCCTGTCTACACTAGGGTGTTTTTAAAAACTTTTATTTTAGCCTGGACAAGGCCTTAGGTTTTCTATAGTGCCCACAAGCAGTGATAGGGGACTGTATGGTGCAAACATTGAAAGGAATATTTACATTCCAATTAAAGCTGTTTTACTGGATATTTTTAAATTCATGAAGCATTTGCATCTACAGGTTTCATAATAAAATAAAGCCATCAGCGCTATTACAGTTCACCATCAACCATACGCAGGACTAGAAACAGCGATGTCCTTGAGAAGTCTTGGGATTCTAACACCAAAATGAAGTGTGGAGCTTGTTTGCTGCTTCTGGTGCTCAACCTCTTGCTGGATACCATTTTACCATCCCTCCTCAAGAGGGCTTATCCCTTGAACTTCTACACATATTTATAGACAGGCCATTTTTCTTTTCTCTGGCATAGGTCAGATTGCACTAAGTGTCAGGGATTTAAAAAGAAAAAAACAGTGGGAATACACCTAAACAAAGGGAACATTGTGCTAGCAATGGTTAGTATATTTTTCAGGGACATTTCCAGCTCAGTACACTTAGTACAACCTGGGCATAATTGTGGAGATTTCAAAGGAATTATATTGGAGTAAACTTGGACCATTACGCTTGCCAAACAATGTCACCTCTCCTCGTGGTTAGCATACAGGGGTTTTGTTTAAAAGAAAATAAGATGATTGATTCCCCTGTCCTTCACCCCACCTTCCATGCAAGCACATTCACACCAGACTTATCACAGGCTAAAGAGGAAGAAGGTTTGTTAAATCTCCCTGTTAGAGTATTGGCAACACATTGCTGTGTAGATAACAAAGAAACCAAACCCAGTATTGGAGCTTGTTGAATCTTTATTTAAAGACAAAACAAAACTAGTAATTTAACCAAATACCAGTAGTGAGGTTAAGAAATGAAAAACAAAACAGTCATACCACACGCCTTGTAACAGAACATTGATCTCAATGTTATAAGTATAGCTACAATGGGCCAGATTCTGATATCATGTAAATCTCTTTGACATCAGTGGCGTTATTACTGATTTACAGAATCTTGCCTCTGGCACAAAGCCGTGCACTGTTAAGGAACAGGTAGTAAAGGTATAAATTTCTTAAATAAATCACACACATTTAAAAATGATGGTATATCAGAATTCAGACAGCCCTTGTATAAGTATTGATAAATAACTGTTATAACAGGATTTTGCATAACTGTGAAAAAACTATTTTATTTCTATATCTGCAAATACCAGCTAGTCATAATGTTTTTCATTTTCAAAAACTGCCCACCCCCTAGTCAGTACTACAAACACAGGCATGGAGACATCCACATTACATTATGTTTTTTTTATTTTTGTATATAGCATCTTCGCTCAAAATCTAGTGCCAGCCAAGGAAGAGAGAGTGCCTTTCAGTCTAAGGTATGTTTTAGGTATCAGTCACTAATTTAAGTCCCAACGTCTAAAGATATTTCTTTGTAAATTCTTATGCGTGCATATTTCCTTTTGTTGACACTCCTGTTTCAGATATGCATTATGAAAACTGCAAATATAACAAAAATAATCTTAATTTGCTCACATTGTAAATAGAACTCAATCAATGGCACCATCGCTCTTTACAGAGCAAGGTGTATGCGCCAATGAGTTCTCTGATTGCTGCTAAGTCCGATGCATGAGTGATGGGCCTGTCCACAGATAGGGCACACCCATACACTAACAATGCTCTGAATTCGAGCAGCAGATTCTTTCCTCCTCTGACGCCAGTCCTCACAAAGCCCGATCCAGTCTGCTTCGCAATGCCTTGCTCCATCTATCTACATACAAGCTGATGCTGCTAACTAGAGTGACATTCTTCACTCCTTTCCCAATCATCCAAAGGATTCCAAAGGATACTAAATCATCTTTGCAAGCATCCTGAAATCTGCACAGTGGTCTGCCTCTATTTTAGACACTTCTTGAGCTTCAGAGTACAGCACACGCTTCGGGATCTTGTATTCCAGCATTCACTTGATATGTCCAAGCCACCTGAGTCTTTTCTTACTAATCAACATTCCGATGAATGACATACCAGCATGATTTAACACTAAATAGAACTAGTTTATCTACAAACAATGGAACAGAAAGAGAAGGTAACTGTACATCCACAGCAGAACAGAAGGGCAGCAATAATTTCCTAGGGAAAATGATGGAAGAAGCATTGCCTAAGACATTTAAAACTTGATTGGACAAAGCACCAGCAAATGCGCTTGAGAGAACAGTCCTACATGTATGGATGTCTTACAGCTTCACCCAAGATGTCATAAGGAGTGGAAATCAAACCATCAGTTCCTTCCAGACCTGTTGGTGTGGGTTCTGGAGGGGTGTTTCATTATTTTCTAGTGCCCTTGGCAAAAAGGGAGATAATGCTGTGTCCTGAATTGCACGGCAGAAGATGCAGGCTCGGCTTTCCATGCACTTGGAAGAGGATGGACATGACCTAGCTGGTCTTTCCCTTCTCTGATACCTGATTCTACAGTGGTCTTCTCAAACATCAAGAAATAAGTTTTAAAACTTCACTGTTTTTAGAGTATTACTAAAATAGAGAATCGGTAATGGGTTGCAGTGCCTTTCCCCTTTATGTCACCTATTCTGTTCTGCCCAAAGATACTAACAAATGAAAGTCTTTCCTATCAGATGGCCGTACAAGAGCCTATATGAAGTGAGTTGGTGGTCTTAGTCCAGTACTAATGGTCCACGGTCATCTAAGTCACCCTCATAATTGGCCCTACTGCTGGCAGCCAAAGCAGAAAGCCAGTGGATGAATTGACATGAAAATTAAACTTCACTTCAACCCCAGAACTGGGATGGCAGGGTAATGGAGGGGAATCTCTAACTGCTGCTGATCTTGGTGTAAAAATTAACTTGTTTGTCAGTCAGGTAATAACTAGCTAGATTAGCCCATCCATCCCTACCTGTGCCTGAAGCTGGGAATGGGCAACAGGGGATGGATCACTTGATGATTACCTGTTCTGTTCATTGCCTCTGAAGCACTTAACAGTGACCAATGCCAGAAGACAGGATACTGGGCTAGATGGACCTTTGGCCATTCTTATGTTCTTATTCTTAACTATTCTAGCTGGTGATTATTGGACCAAGCTTCTCCTCCCCTAGCCCCCCAAAAAACTCAAATAGGTCATTATGGTTTGAAATAAATATGAGACAAATGAAACATATCAATATTGCACTACTACAATATGAACTGACTGCCAGTTAATGGAGGGAGTGTTTCTATTATGAATGCTCACTGAGCATGTACTGTTAAAGTTCTGAAGAGATTCTGTATTTGCTCAATAGGCTACTGAAATGGATAATTAGTTTTTATTAGCTGTAAGTATGCAACTACTAAGCATTCCAAGCACTTCATGCCAAACTGTATCAGACGACAAACCTGTCATCATGCAACTGACCTGAACACAAACAGTGCACAATAGAAGAACAAAGGAAGAGAATACATAAACCTTCAGTGGGGAACAAAGTCCACTGTCACTCTACAAAAAAAAAAAAAAAAAAAAATGCCAATAATAGCACTGCTCAAGCATAAAGTATACCAATTATATCTGAAGCCCTCTGATGTTTCTCATTAAAGAACACATTCAGATGAGCATTTCCATTCCGATTGTCTTCATGGAAATATAAGCTGTCATTTTAAATAGGAATATGGATATTTATAGGTCACATGCATAATTAATTAACCAAGAGAAAACTGTAAGGACTTCAGCTACTATCAAAGGACATAATGATAGATGCCCTTCAAAATTTAATTCAAAGAGTTGTGCCCACTTCAAAATACTTGTTAACTTGCAGATACGCCTTTGTCCTGAGGTCCTGTGGTTTGTTTTTTTTAAAAGCCTCCAGTAATTATCAGTAGACTTTATTTTGTTTGTTACAGTGCCCTGAGGAAAAATACGTATTTCAGACTAAAGCAATCCTGTTGCAAGACTCCCCTTCTCTATCCATGGGACGTGACTAACAATGGTAAAACTAGGTTTCAGAGTAGCAGCCGTGTTAGTCTATATTCGCAAAAAGAAAAGGAGTACTTGTGGTAAAACTAGGCTACTTTACTCAAGAAATCTCATCAATAACTTAAGGAAGAGTTTTAAGATTTTTTTTTAACTGTCAGCTTACCAATTTTGTTATACTTTCTTTAGTCATTTTAATTTTTTCCAAGCACACATGCATGACCCCAGACCTCCCTGGACATTTTAAATACCTTTTATTTCAAAGCAGGCAGGCTGATACAAAAAACAAAAAACAAGTGGGACAGCATATAAATTTTCTCTCACAGTAAAGTTTTTGTACGCCAGTGCTAGATGAAGACTGACTACATACAACCAAGTATAATTATGTTGGAAGCAATGCTACAGTAAATACTAACATTCTAGTCTAAATCAAGTTTAGCATGGAAATGGTGGAACAACAACAGGGAGGGCTGTACCATGATAAGAACTTCTGCTAGGAGAGAGGAAACAATCTATCACAACAATACTCTTATAATAAAAACGAGGAAATACACTTTATTTAAAAAACAAAAACAAAAATACCAAGCAGATATCCTGCTCTGCTTGTTTTTAAACTAAATTATGGGAATCATAGAATTGTAGGACTGGAGGGACCTCAAGAGGTCTTTTACTCCAATTTATTTCACTGCTTAAACACCCTGACAGAAAGTTTTTCCCAAATAAGCAACCTAAAGGGGAAGGATAGCTCAGTGGTTTGAGCATTGGCCTGCTAAACCAGGGTTGTGAGTTCAATCCTTGAGGGGGCCATTTAGGGACCTGGGGCAAAAATTGGCGATTGGTCCTGCTTTGAGGAATTTCCAAACACTAGATGACCTCCTGAGGTTCCTTCCAACCCTGATATTTGATGCAGGGCCGGCTCTACACTTTTTGCTGCCGCAAGCAGCACACCAAATTGCCGCCTGAAGAAGGGAGCTGCCACTAAATTGCCACCACGGGTGGCCGAAGAAGGGGGCTGCCGCCGAATTGCCGCCGCTGGACTGTGAAGATACAAGCTGATGCCGAATTGCCGGCATGGCGAAAAAACTCATGCCGCCCTAACGACACATGGCCTGCCGCCCCTTTAAGATTGCCACCCCAGGCACCTGCTTAGAATGCTGGTGCCTGGAGCCGGCCCTGATTCTATGATTCTAAACCACCCCTGCTGCAATTTAAGCCTATTGGTTCTTGTCCTATCCTCAGAGGTTAAAAAGAACAATAATTCCTGTATGAGGCAGTTCCTCAGATACTGTAAAAAGAAAAGGAGTACTTAGAGACTAAGGTGCCACAAGTCCTCCTTTTCTTTTTGCGGCTACAGACTAACAGGGCTGCTCCTCTGAAACCTGTCAGATACTGTAGTTTCGCAAATAAACACGGAATTTATGGTTCAAATTTGAGACCTCTTTTCTTACTCCACCCCACCAAATCTTATCAACAAAGGCACCCCTGTCCACCACTAACTACTATCTGAAATGTAGGTCCCCTAAGCAATTGGCCCCACCCAAATCCAAGTGGTTCCTTGGAATTTCCAAACATTTGATGAGCAGCAGAGTTGTGTGTGTCTCTCTCCTGCGGTGAATGTTTGCAGCGGGGAAGCGCCATCCCCCCAGCCAGCTTTAGCGATAGCAGCGTGGGTGGCTGGGGATCCCAAGCAGCCAGCTGGCCTCAGCCACCGCCTGCCCCTCTGTCCCTGCAGGTGCGCCTCCCACGCCCCCCATCACTCACCGCCACCGAGCCAGAGGAGGATGCGATGAACAGCCGGATAACCATCCTCACTTCATTCGCCGCTTCTCTCCAGCCAAGGGGAGGCGTGGAAGGGCTAAGGGGGCTTCCACTCCTGCAGCTGAAAGCCGCTGCTGCGAGCTGGGGGGTTGCTTGCAGGACCTAGCCCGCCTTGCTCACGCCGCTGAAGCCCAGAGGCGCTAGCAGCTCCAGCCCGGCGTTCGCCTCGGGACTCCCGCTTCGCCTGGCAGCAGCCGCAGCCGCAGCCGCAGCGCAGACACCAGAGCTGAGAGGGAGGCAGGAGACGAAAGCAGAAGGGGGGAAAGAGAGGGGCGTGCGCAGTGATTGCTGGGAATTGTAGTGCTGCCTCTCTGCCAGCTGGTGGATGTGTTTCCAGGGGGCAACCTGCACCTCCCAGCTGGGGGGAGGGGGGGGCGACAGGTCGAACGGGGCCCCACCCTGGTCTGAAAACCGGGCTTTAGATCAGTCCCCACGGTCAGGTAGTTTAGTAGGGAACAACCTACTTTAATAGTAGCCGCTAATTCTGGCTGTCTCTAAATTCTGGTGGCTCCCATAGGGGACACTTCTAGGAGGCCTGATTCCCAGAGATGTTGCACACCCGCAGCTCCCATTGACTTGAGCCTGAGTTGGGGGGCTCAGTACCACGGCGTGCCAGGCACGCTGGTCACCCCAGTTATTTATGGCCAAGGATCTAGACACCCTGGCAAATCAACAGTGGAACAGAGGCAAGTAAGGACCATTTTTAAAGATACAGGCCACAGTGCCTAACAGCTTGTTTTCATCTGCAGCATTATTAAAGTACATCCATAATAAGGGCTTCTTTCATATTGAGCTATGCCTGCATGCCAGCTGATGGTGTTTAGAAATGACAAAACCCTATTTTTCAGCCGAGTTTTGAATTCCCCTCACTCTCAGTTTTATTTTCTACTGCCTGGCCTAGTGTCTACCCGGTCTGCACAAAGTGGGTGTCAAGGCCACCATTGTGATCTGGTGCATTTTTTACACTTGCTTCACACAAGTGAAAATTACAACACAAGGTTTGAGACCGAAGAAAATCAGGACCGCTTGCCTTTCAGAAAGTCATCCTAACCCAATATATTTCAGTGAGTTAAAGTGGGTCCCAGTCTTCACCCAGCTGTACATATTTATAGCTTTCAATGTTGGCAGGTATGTGGCAGATTTTCTCTGAGCTGATTAGGGTAAAGAGATGTCTCAGTTACCAGCCAGTGGCTAATAGGGATTGAGCCATCCTCAATAGTGTTCTTTATATTTAAAAAAAAAAAAAAACAACCCTCGAAACCTACAGATTGTGTCTCTAGCTAGTCACATATTCCTGTCATTGTTACCCTCATCCTCCTAGGTCTCCAGACCCAGCCAGGTGGCCAACCACCCCTCTGATTAACCTCTCCCCACCACATGATCTATCCCTGCTGCTGAACTGGCTTGTGTTGTTCTCCATTATGCTCATGTAATGCCACTGACTTCAATAACGTTGCACTGGCACAGGAAGGGCAGAATGTGACATTTGGACTTTCCTTTGCTGGCAGCCAAAGGATATGAATGTCAAGCACATTTTTAAAGCTATTTTCATATTTTATTATATACATTGAGATCCTGAGACATTGTTTGGCTGTAAGATTTAAAATAAAAATAATATAAAAAATCACGACACGCAGTGTCTATTTAGATCCTGATCCATGAAAGTCATTGGAAAGACTCTCATTGACTTCCAAATAAGCTCTAGAACAGACTATCAATATCCTGAAGATTAAAGCACAATCTTATAAACTAATAATGCTCCTGTCTTCTGCAAAGATTTAAGAATTATACCTCACTTTATTGAAATCAATGGGACTGCTCATGTGGGCAAAGCAATGCACGAGTTTAACACTTTGCAAGACTGGTCCTAAAGCTGTTGCATTCATTCTAATACCATGTTAGAACCTTTTAAATAATATTTATTTCCTTTCCAATTTTGTCTTTTTTATTATTTGGCAAAAATATTTTCCCTTGTATTCTAAGAGTCTTAACATCAATTTTATTTTTTGTGTTTATTTTATTAGGGCTCAGTGCTGCAGTCCTTACTCTCACTGTGGGGGCAGAAAAAATAGCATCACCCAACAGTTTATTGGTTAGCCGCTGCTGAAGAGCCAGCAAAGGGCCCAAAGGACCCCAAACTTTAATTATGGTTAGTTGTTGTATAACCAGGAACAATTTGTTAAAATTTCTTGATGGCAGCATGGTGGTCATAAGAATTTGATAGACATTCCCCATTACATAGCTTAGTCCACTCTCCTTTCGATGCAGGATTGTTTCCTACATTCTATCTTCCGGTGGTTTTCCCAGACTGGTTTTACGTGTGGACCTTCTATGACTTCCCACCTGATTCTACAGTCTAATAGATTTTACTTTGGGAAAATTAATTTAGCTTAATATCTCACCTAAATGTTCTCTATTCAGTATTTTATCCTGATATTCCTAGTCCAGCCCTACTAAATATTTATTGGTAAAGTACAACAGCCCGAATCAGGCTTATTGAATACAGCTTCTTCCATTTGAAGATCTCATAATGTTTTACAAATATTAGTGACTCTAGCCTTCCAACGCTGCTGTGAGGGAGAGAAGTATTATTAATCCCATTTTACAGATAGGTAAACTGAGGTACAGAGAGATTACGAGTCCAATTCTGTGGAGTGCTGAGTGCTCTTAACTCTGATTTGAGTAAATTGAAGCTGAAGTCACTTAGCACCTCTCATGAACAGTCCTAATATGTGCTCAAAGTCAGATAGGAATTGTATAACAGAGCCAGGAATTGAATCCAATTAAACTATTGTATATTTGGAAAGGATGCAGTAAGGAAATAGAAAATTTTGAAATGCTAACATGCTATTAAAGTCTGGCAGCACAAATACTGTAAGATTTTTCTCTTATATTAAGGTTTCTTCTATTATTTGCTAAGTTCCAAAGCCACATATCTCATATCCATTAATTTTTCCCTCTCATTTCATGTTTGTCTTTTAAAATATATCAGAGAGTTCATGTTGCTTCATTGCATTACAGAGCTGCAATAAACTTACTAAAGCCATGGGAAGAAAAAAGCTTGTTCTATTTGTTTAGGTGGCCTCAGGCAACATTACTAAGAAGTTAGAGGACTTTCCACATAAAATATTCTTGAGTACTTTAAGGCTCTTAAAACCTTTTAAATGCTGTATTCAAATATTCTGAAAGTGCATCTGGATTATTGCTGACATTATTTTGTTTTTTATAGTCACTAAGCAGCATTTTCTTTCTATTCTTAGGGATATTAATTATAAATCATAGTATTGTATTGTGAGCTGATTTAAATTGAATAGTTTTTATATATGTATATATATATATATCTTACTGTAAATAGAGTTGGGCTCAAGTAAGAATTTAGACAACCCCAAGACCTGAGCGGAGGTTAGACATGGAGATTTTGTGTGGGCCCATCTTCTGATGTTAAACAAATGCTGCCTTTATCTTCCATTTAAAATGAATACTTTGATGTGTGCCTACAGCAATGAGAGAAAGCTAAAAAGAAATCCGTGTTTCATGTATAACTTCAGATAAAAATAACATTTTTCTTGGGACTCAGATGCAGCTATTGAAAAGAAGTAAGGGATGTGATCAGAATTGACCGCAGGCAGGCGATGAACAGGAACAGTGGTCATATGTCTGCTCTGCCACAAATACTTTTGACAAGATATCAAACAATACCTGCCAGTTCCCTTTATTCTCTCTCTAATTATACATCTGCATCACTAACCCTGAAAGTTTAGTAATATACACACTGGAATATCTCTCCCATGTTTTGGTCTCTTCTGATCAAGAGCATGCCTCATTTCAATGTGTTTCTATTGTCACATTCTCAATTTTTGCAATGAGTTTCTATTATCTTGGGCCCACTCACATGTCTTGTGTCTGTAATTTCTCAGTATAAAATTTTACAAGCCATACGTCCAAACTATTGCAAATCCAGATTTCTTTTTATTTCTCTTTATAGTCCATGCATATGAAACATCCAGTCCTGCAAGGAACCAAGAACATTCAAATCCCAATGGTTAAGTATAAGAAATTTGATACTGAGAAATTACAGACACATAATCTTGTAGATCTGCATTTTAGCCTGTGTGTACACTATACAGAGATACTATGAACTCTCTAGAGAGAAACAACTAGCAGCCATGTGAAATTTTACGCCAAGAAATCATATAAATGCAGAACCTTTGCAGGACTAGCCCTTAAAGTCAGTTTCTGCAGCCACTCCTGTCCATATCCTGTAGCCAGACTCGCATTCCATTTCCATTGTGCAACATTAGATGCTTGGAAACCAAATGGCAGAAACATTTGGTTGAATGTAAAGAAACTTGCCATAAAATAAAATATTATTCAAATGATTTATGAGCAGGTTTTCATGTTTACAGCGAAGGCTGAAATATTTGCATTCTGAGACAAGTTGAAAATGTAAACTATGATTTTTTTAAAAGGTTTCATGGTAAAAATAATTAATTGTTATACCAGTACTTTATGGAAGATTAAACAAAACTGTGCTGCTACAAATGTAATAGAGGGCACAAAAAGAAATGGCTGGGAAACAGGAAGGTAGAAATGTGTGTGCAGATGGGTAGCTGTCCTGCAGGCTTTTATCAGCTCAGCTGTTATATTGTCTAATCCAGTGGTTCCCAAACTTGTTCCACCGCTTGTGCAGGGAAAGCTCCTGGTGGGCTGGGCCAGTACGTCCCTTGGCCCGCGCCGCTTTCTGCAGCCCCCATTGGCCTGGAGCAGCGAACCGCAGCCACTGGGAGCCACGGACGCGGCAGGTAAACAAACTGGCCCAGCCCACCAGGGGCTTTCCCTGCACAAGCAGCGGGACAAGTTTGGGAACCACTGGATTAGACAATGTAACAGCTGAGCTGATAAAAGTGGAACAAGTTTGGGAACCACTGGTCTAATCCTTCAGCTTTCCCAATTTTTTACTGCTTCCCTGCTCTTTCTATTTCTTCTTCTAACAGTGATTCAGTGCTAATATCCATTCTCCCTTGCAAGCTGCCCTGTTCATCTAGCACAGGGGTGGGCAAACTTTTTGGCCAAAGGGCCACATCGGCGTTGCAAAACTATATGGAGGGCTGTGTAGGGAAGGCTGTGCCTCCCTAAACAGCCTGGCCCCCACCCCCTCCCACTTCCCGCCCTCTGACTGCCCCCCTCAAAACCTCCAATCCTTCCAACCCCCCCTGCTCCCTGTCCCCTGACTGCCCTGACCCCTATCCACACCCCCGCCCCTAACTGCCCCCTGGGACCCCATCCCCTATCCAACCCTACCTGCTCCCCGTCCCCTGACTGCACCAACCCCTATCCACACCCCCGCCCCCTGACAGCCCCACCCCAGGACTCCCACGCCTATCCAACCCCCCTGTTCCCTGACCACCTCCCTCCCAGAACTTCCGCCCCCTCCAACCGCCCCTGCTCCCTGTCCCCTGACTGCCCCCGGGACCCTCTGCCCTTTATCCAACCTCCCCTCTGCCCCCTTACCATGCTGCTCAGAGCAGTAGGAGCTCACAGCCATGCCACCCAGCCAGAGCCAGCCACGCTGCCTGCGCTGCCTGGCAGGAGTGGCGGGCCAGAGCACTGGTGGCACGGCACGCTGAGGCTGCAGGGGAGGGAGGACAGTGGGGGAGGGGCCGGGAGCTAGCTTCTCCGGCCAGGAGCTCAGGGGCTGGGCAGGACAGTCCCAAAGGCTGGATCTGGCTTGCAGGCTGTAGTTTGCCCACCTCTGATCTAGCATGTCTAGAATGCTTGCATCTGGATGAAAGACAGGATTCAGCACTTTGTCAAAATGCCCCATCTATAATACCAGTGTCACATTCTGTACCTCATGGGAACACCCAACACCCCCGTGTTAATCCTTATAATATGATTGTGTGGTATTTAATGCAAAGTTTGTCATCTTGGGTGTCTTTGGAAGGCTCATGATGCACTGAGCATTGTTGTTATAATGATGTTGTGTAATTGTTGTTATAGTAATGTTAAAGGCTATAATTTCATGCATATAGTTATGAGACTGAAAATGTGTCTTCATGACTTAAAGTAAGCCCAGGCAAAAACTCTCCAAGAGCAGAGATGCAGTTCACACCTCATCAGGGCATGTATAGGACAAACCCAGCCCAGCCTCACAGGAACAAAGGACGCTGGCCTAGGCAGCAACAAAAGGATCTGTTGGACTCTGAGTGAGTCACCCCACTTCCTTTGGCCAGTTTGGGACTGCGATGAGGTAATGCTCACCTGACTCTGAAGGGCGGGGGCAAAGCCAAGAGGGAAAAAAGAACATGATAAAAGGGATAGACATTTGCCATGCTCTTCCACCTATATCTACAGACACACACCAAACAACTGAAGCAGTGATCAAAGGGGAAAACCTGGCTGAAGAGCAACCAGCCAGCCTGTGGTGAGAAGCATCTAAGTTTGTAAGGGCATTGCAAGATCATCTTAGAATGTGTTTTGCTTTTATTTCATTTGACCAAATCTGACTTGTTATGTTTTGACTTATAATCACTTAAAATCTATCTTTGTAGTTAATAAATCTGTTTGTTTATTCTACCTACAGCAGTGTGTTTGGTTTAAAGCATGTGAGAGGCTCCCCTGGGGATAACAAGCCTGGTACATATACATTTCTTTGTTAAAGTCACAAACTCCTATAAGCTTGCAGCGTCAAGCATGGGCGCCGACTCAGTCCGTGCTCCGGGGCTGGAGCACCCACGGGGAAAAATTAGTGGGTACTCTGCACCCACTAGCAGCCAAGCTCCCCTCCCCCCTGCCCCGCCACTCCTTCTTCTCCTTGCCCCTGAGTGTGCCACGTCCCCGCTCCTCCGCCTACCTGCCAGTGCTTCCCCTCGGCCGCTGCCAAACAGCTGTTTGGCGGTGTCGTGGAAAAATTAACCACGCATTGTGTTTGGATCAGAACAAGCCTGAGGCTCCTTTATTGATTACAAGCGCAGGGAGGTAACAGCTCTAAGTAGCTGCCCCCGGTGCAAAGCACACACAGCTTTTTAAAGCTTAAAACCACAGACAAATTACACATACTTCCATATTAATTACCTTATTTGGAATACAGTGCAAAATTAACACTGGTCAAAAGCAAAAACAAGCGTCTCCCTCACTAGGCCCTTCCTGTTATTCACTGTCTGTTCTTTTGCGGTCAGCGACCTTTCTAACACAACTGTTGCAGTTATATATTTCATAAGGTTGAGTATTGCAAATTTGTTCTGTCTGGGGACCTTTCCATCCTGCCTCTTCATGCCCCTTATGCACAGAAAAACATTTGTCCCATTTTGGGGAGTTTCCATTGTGACTTCTCCTACCCCTTGATACACATAGACATGCAGGATCTCAATTTACAGCCTGCAGGCTAGCTTGACCAAAGTCAGGGCCTTGACCTGAGTTTTATGTCCTATTAATTTTCCCTCACAGCAGCGTGGTGCTGGGAGGGAGGAGGAGGAGCAGGAACGTGGCACACTCAGGGGAGGAGGCGGGGAGAGGTGGTGCGGGGGTGGGATTTGGGAAAGGGATTGGAATGGAGGCAGGTCAGGGGTGGAAGAGGCCGGGCAGGGGCGGGGCCACATGGAAGGGTGGAGTGGGGCAGGGCTGGGGCAGAGGACGGGTCGAGCACTCAGGGGAAAGTGGGGAAGTCGGCGCCTATGGAGTCCAGCGGGCATAACTGGGCACTGCAAGACGGAGGTTCCTAGGGTTGTGTCTGGGACCGGAGATATTGGCTAGTGTCATTCAGTTGCACAATCCAAGGAGCAGCTTACATGCCAGAGGCTATGTGTGAACAGCCCAGGAGTGGGGGTTCTTACAGCACAGCAGGGTAAGGCTGGCTCCCAGAGCCAAGGTTTGGAGTGACCTCTCAGATTACCGGTCCAGATTACACCAAGGGAATGTCATAAGCAGCACCTCTTTGGCACTTGTTGTCAATTCATTGGTAGCCTTTTTTACCACTGGCTTTGTTGGCCTAAATCTGTTTCCATACAATGTAACCTTTTTTTGTATATTGCTTTCATATCTTGTTTTCTTGACACCTCTAATTTTTGCACCTCTTCTTTCCAAATCTTATGTTTGTCTGATCTTTGTGAAGAAATAATAAACCAAAAATGTGGAGAAATCAAACCTCTATCCTAGGGCTGAGTAAGATGGATGACAGTAAAAAGGAGGCCGTGTGCTCCACCTTGGTTGGAAAGGAGTGGCTTGCATTAACCAGCAGCAATAGTATTTGTACATTTAAGAGGGGCTTAATGGGCTATGAGCATTCTGACCAGTCTTCTTTGGGTGGAAATATGGCTACAATGCTGGACCTCACAGAGTGAAGTTGACAAGAAACAAAGAAAAAGAATCTGTATGGCTACAGCAGGGATATGGAGGACTACTCCCCACCTCTCAATCTGAGAAAAAGGAGGGATAAAATAAAGGCACTAAGCCATATTAAGAAGGTTGGGGATGATGTATGGAAAATTATTACATTCATTCAATTATCTAATAATGGCACCTAGATAATATTAGCTAGAGAGTTTACATTATTAGAAGTGGATAAGATGCAGATTTCAGAGCTGACTCTGAATGCACTTTCCAGAAGTCCCAGTATATTTTAAGATTTAAGTTTAATCTCATCAGGGGACTCAGGGTTCACTTATTAAATGGTGGAGCCATGTATTGTGCACAATATCCCAACTTCACTGTTGCACACACAACAGGTCAAACAACTCATCATTCAAGATCATCCTACAGTTTGTAAGAAAGTGCTGAAGTTTTTATATAATACACTGGAGTCTTCCAATAGCAAACTCAGCTTCATAGAGGATTCTGTTCTTCAGGGCAGCTCAGAATATAACCAGAGAGTTACGTTTCAAACACTTCATAACCTTTCTGACAGTTCAGTGTTAGAGATAATGTCCATTGTCCCAAGATGAAGTTTCTCCTGCTTTGGTCTGGAATATCCTGAACCTGTCTATCACCTGGGCCCACTGCAAAGACAAGACATTTGAGTAAGCAGTTGTGGAGGGCTGAGGCAGTTGGAGGTGGAATAATTTTGAGGGAGACTGGCAGCATGTGGGGAAGGAGAGAAAGGTGCTGCTGTTTATGTTTTGCTATGATTTGTGTTGTGTTTTTAATTGGTAGCAAAAGCATGTGGAGCCTGGGATAGGCCTTCTTTCAGGAGTTTGTATTTAAATCTAAATAAGTACATCTCTTGATAATGCCAAAAAACTTATCAAAAGTAATTTCAGCATTTATTTTTAAAGCAGCTATCTCAGATCCCATGACAATGTTTCATTCCGTTTATTTTATTTCTATACCACACACCTGATGGGTGTCCATTTAACCTGATGGATGTAAATGAAATTCAGTTGTAATTGTTTACTCTGCTATTAGAGAATAAATGTTTTCTGATTGTCTTAGAGAAGCGTGTTGTTGTACTTAGATCCAATACAAGAGCCTATGCATTTTTTTAAAGTATACTTAAGCAATAACACCCCCACAATATGCGTTACTGGCTACTAATGTGCACAAAGCCATAGACCAACTGCTGTGAACAATCTTGGTGCTATTATTTATGGCCATTAATGACCACCACTCAGTAATTATAAAATTTAATGTTTACCATTAAATTAAAAGAATCTGGAAGAGACCTGGTCATTCTGGACCCACCACTTAAGATAAAAATTTTGCCCTTTCCAGCTGCTGCCCTTTAGCTGAAGCTATGGTTAGCTGTGGGTAGCCGTGGTTGCCTTTTCCCAATCCATAAACTCTTCACATGAAGGACTTTTAAAAGAGACAACAATGAAACCATTTTCCAAATATGTTCACAGTCTGACAAATCCCTGGCATTTGATTTGTAATAAATGAACCTGGAGAGGAAAGCATTATTCAGACATTGTGTGCTTTTAGTTATTCATACTTCCTTAAATGTACATACTGCTGAAGCTTAGGAGTTCAATTTGCACTCTTGTGTTTAAAAATCCACTGCAGCACTTACACAGTTACCTGCTCCTCAAAGCCTACCCTCTTATTTCTGTGCTTTTTTTAAGGCATTCAACAGGTTCTATATTTTCAGCTGCACGCTATACAAAATGCCCAACTCCCAGTTTAGCCCATGCAATTCAGTCTTCAGATTCTACCCTCATGAAGTGCCACTACTCCCTGTGTCACTCTGACACTTCTTTGCCACTGAAGTTACTTGTGATGATTACTGCAAAACTGCAGAAATCAAATTCTTTTAATAATAAAGACCATTTGGTGGAAGCTCTCACTTCTGCAGCCCTTACTAACCAATGTTACTGGAGAAGGAATGAAGAGTAAAGTTAATGATGGAGAATCACAGTAATATCATGACCCATTTACAGGCCCAAATGAAATCTAAATTATGAACTAACATCTTGTTTCAAGATACCACAGTCATTCAGCTAAAAGTCATGCTAAAATCTATTCTTACTAAATCATATCTCCCCAGCCCCTTTCCACTCTGCAAATGAGGCATTTTTGATACTGCATTTGTCCACTTCCCCCAAACCATCTCTTTTCCAGGCCTCCCTCTGCACATGGAAAGCCCTCCCCATTCTGCTATCAAGCCACGACAGAAGACTAATTTCTTCCATGAGTCACATAAGAAGTGACTCAGCAATAACATATGTATAATGTGGACAACGAGTGAGTAATCTTATACAGAACGAGAAACTTAGCTGAATAAATATTGGCAACTTTTGTAAAATGTTCATGCCAAGGAATCTGAGAAGTCTACATTATTTATTATTTTTACAGAGCTCAGAAGTTTCTTAGGTGCTCTATATATAGGGCAGATAGAAGAAAATGATCTCCCTCCCAAAGAGTTTGCCAAACAAATGTGCACATGATGTGACAAATGGGGGTAACAAGATGGTGTGTGTGGTTTTGGGAGGAGAAATGAGTGAAGATGGACTATTGTTAAGCAAAAAAAAAAAATCACATGGTTATTCAATGTAGATATGACCGGTTGTGTAGAAAGTAGAAATAAATGCAAAAGTCAGACAAATTTATTTAATTATAAGAGCAATACACCTAATATGTAGCTCTACTGAATCATAACTTACCTTATTCAGCCATTAATTGATCAAGAGAAGGATAAGCCATGAAAAAAATAAGTTATGGAGTCTTTTGTCTTAGAAAATAGCAATAATCATAGAATCATAGAACTGGAAGGGACCTTGAGAGGTGATCTAGTCCAGTCCCCTGCACGCGTGGCAGGACTAAGTATTATCTAGACCATTTGTGACAGGTGTTTGTCTAACCTGCTCTTAAAAATCTCCAATGATGGAGATTCCACAACCTCCCTAGGCAATTTATTCCAGTGCTTAACCACCCTGACAGTTAGGAAGTTTTTCCTAATGTCCAACCTAAACCTCCCTTGCTGCAATTTAAGCCCATTGCTTCTTTTCCTATCCTCAGAGGTTAAGAAAAACAATTTTTCTTCCTCCTCCTTGTAACAAACTTTTACATACTTGAAAACTGTTATGCCCCCTCTCAGTCTTCTCTTTTCCAGACTAAACAAACCCAATTTTTTCAATTTTCCCTCCTAGGTCATGTTTTCTAGACCTTTAATCATTTTTGTCGCTCTTCTCTGGACTCTCTCCATTCATGGCTTGTGCATAAAGTGCTAAAGGAAATCTTGAAAGGACAAAAGTTGGAGAGGTGGAAATAGGAACCATTTCCGTTACCAAAGGCCAAATTCCACCCTTGGTGACAGATATGTGGCTCTCATTGACTTCAATCCAGGGTAATATCTGGCCCTATGTTTTTTGTTTCAGATACTATCTGAGACATGATGGAAGTGATTTTCTGAGTTGGTTAGTTGACAACTTAAAAAGTATGAAATACTAAATTGAAAATTAGTCTTTGACCCAAGCTGACAAGTTTTTTCCTGTTGAATTCCCAATACTTGACATTTTTGGGATGCAGACCAGCGTCAGTCTATGAGGAAATGTAAAATTATTTTTTCCATTCTCCATACCTCTCCTAGCCTCCAGTTTCCCACTGGAGAAAGGACAAGTTTATTCTCATAAACACATCATATGCACAAAAGAGATTAAACAACACCACATACCTTTATGGGCCAAATTTAGATCTGATGTAGGTGAGTGCAGTTCCATAGATGTCCATAGAGCTGCACTCACTTAATGACCATATCTGAATTTGTCATTAAATATGCAACAGGGTGGAACTGAACTTGCAAATATTGATGCTTTTTTAGGAAATTCACCTCTGTGCAGAAGACCCAAACAACATCTAGGCATCACCTAAGTTAAAATAAGATTTAAGTGGGACTTAAGTGATACAGAGGCCTCTAAGGATCATCTGTACAGGAGTAAATGACAGGTTTCAGAGTAACAGCCGTGTTAGTCTGTATTCGCAAAAAGAAAAGGAGTACTTGTGGAACCTTAGAGACTAACCAATTTATTTGAGCATGAGCTTCGATGAAGTGAGCTGTAGCTCACGAAAGCTCATGCTCAAATAAACAGGAGTAAATGTCACTCTTTTTATGCATATACACTCCAATAAGAAACAGTACTATGTTTTTGCTATGTTCATGCTTCCACTGTGTTTGCTTTCCCAGAATGTTCCAGTGAAGTACCTTACTGGCAACTGTGGTGCATGGGTTTGGGGGTGTTTTTTAATATTAGAGAATATTCCTAGAGAGCAAATTTTTAACTTGTAAACACAAACAGTACTATCACACACCTACCAGTGACCGAAAGATATATTTCAGTCACAGATAGGTATGTGATAGTACTGTTATACATATCACTGGATAAGCCTAACTTTTCAAATTAGGTATGTGATAGTAGAGATATATATACATATATATATTGTGACAAAGCTCTGTCCTTGCCTCCGTGGGTCCCGCATTTCCTGGCGGATTTCGCTAGCCTCAGAGGCTCACTGTGACCCTCCACATAACCCTTCTCTCTCTAGAGACAAGGGTCACAGTCTACTGAGCCATTTTCATCATAAGCCAGCAAGGGAGGTGAGGAGAAACTATCCTTCCTTGCACAGTCTCTGTTGTCTCTCAGTCTCAATGATTAATCAGGGGGCAAAGGGGGGAACCCGGACCCACCCTCTACTCCAGGCTCCAGCCCAGGGACCCTAATAGTATCAGCTATGGCAGCTGACCTTTCAGAAACATGACATGTACAATTCCCTGTACATGACATGTACAACTTCCCCCACAGCAGCCTGCACTTCCTCAAGCTCCACTTCACCCTAACCTTACCCGGCAGCATCCAGGTGTGAAAGGGCTTAGTTGGGGGGGATCCAGGTGTGGGGGCGAGAGGGTTCTCTGTGGTGCACTCTGGATGCAAGCAGCTCAGTGGGGGGAACCAGGTGCACGGGATCTGGATACACGGGGACTTGTTGGGGTGGGATTCCAGATGCAGGGGCAATGGAGCTTCCAGGTGAAGGTGGTTGGGGCTTAGCACGGGAGGGTCTGTGTGTGGAGAAATGGGGCTCAACAGGGGGGGTCTAGGTGTAGGGGGCTCAGTGGGGGGATCCAGGTGCTGGGGAAGTTGGGCATGGTGGGTTGGGAGTTCGTGTGCAGCTGAATGGGTCTCAGTGGGGTAGGGGTCCAGGTGCGGGCTTGTTGGGGTGGTCCAGGTACATAGGGCCTAGAATTGTTGGCAGGGCAGGTTCGAGTGCAGAGGGCTCAGTGGAGGTTGGTCTGGGTGCAGGGGTGGGGATACAGATGCAGAAGTGTGGGGATCACTAGGGGTTCCAGGTGCAGTGGGTGAGGCTAAGCAGAGGGGTTGGGTGTGTGGGGGGTCCAGATGCAGGGGGGGTTGGTGGATGGAGGAGCAGCTGGGTGGGTGTAGAGCTGGGGAGGTTCTGGGGGTGGGTCTGGCCCCGGCTACTCCACACAGGTGAAGTGCGCTCCCCCTCCCCCAACCCAGCCGGGACTAGCAGCTGAGCCCGGCACAGGAAAGGAGCCACTAGCCGGGGTTCCCCACCTCTGAGGAGGGCCAGGTGCAGGGAGGTGAGGCTCAGGGAGAAGCTTTGGTGGGTCTGGATGCATAGGGGTTCGCCAGACAGGGGTGGGGTGGGTCTGACATGGCACTGACCGGGGCATCCCCAGCCTTCCCACCAGTGATTTGCCTCTCCACCAGCTGCTCCAGGTGCCTGAAACAATACGCCTGCACTGCTGGGGAGGGGTGCATGACGGCTCTTGCAGCTTCCCTTTGCTTCCCTGTCAGAAAATCATTTTTCTGCAGGGAAGCAAAGAAATCTGTGGGCCACATAAATTTCTGCATATGTGCGGTGGCACAGAATTCCCCCAGGAGTAACTTGCTGCTGCAGCCCACCCATTTGACTCTTAACTCATGGAGAGACCGAAGCTGAGAGCGTTATCCAAGAGCCCCTAGGACACAAATGAGAAAAACAGGTTTTGCCACTCACACTAGCCCAGTTCTGACCAGGCCCTCCCACATGAATATGTTGCCCTAGAAGTCATACGCTGCAATTTCTATCCATTGTGGGGTTTGGGCCCTGTGGACTCATGCTATATACAGACCCATTAGGCATACCCCCTCTGCAGTGCTGTGCTGAGACTCTGAGAGCCACCCTTGAAGCCTCTTATATAGCGTCTGTGTGTGAAGTAGCTTTCTGTAAGGTCATTGATGTCTAGCATTCTAGTGCAACTGGATTATGGCATTTCTTCTGTGTTCGGGCCTTAGGCCATTGGTGAATTCCACCCAAGATTTGACTCTTCTTCCTCTGTAACATTGGAATTAGCATCCTTCATTTAATAAGGGAAATGAGAGACACTGACTTTGTTCCCAAGCGTCTGCAATGCCAGTGATTCAGCACACATTCATAAGCATTTTTCTTATGTTCAAAATACCAATGTAGACTCAAATGTATACAATGGGGATTTGATATGCTTACATACCTATTCTATGATTTTAAAACCTTCTATAAAATAATTCTTTATCAAAGAAAATATGAAAAGTATGTTCATTACATTGTAATATCTTTACCTCATCTCTCCTCTACTTGGGTATTCCTCTTCTTCTATCTCTGTTGAGATTTTATCTATTATATTTTCAACATTTCCTTAAATGTTAGTTATTTCCAAAGGAGGGTTTTAATGTACTGAATGTTTGGAAACTCTATCCTGTGGTTTTTTTACTTTTAATGCAAAAGTGAGAGACAAACCAGAGTGTGTTTTAGTTAGGAATTATTCAGAAACCCTGCTGATCATTCAGTGACTCCATTTATGCTTAATGAGTGAAATATAATGCTAAAAAATGATATGTCTGAAAACCTAAAGTGATGCCTATGAAGTTAGATCTTTGGTAGAGGGTCAGTGACAGCTTTCAGAAAATCTCTCTATGTAAATATATATTCCTACATTTTATTTTCCAGGGTTTAATTTTTCCTTTTTGGGTTCCCCATGGGTGCAGGTAGCTTCTATTTATGTAATTTCAGAACACTACCCCAGAAAGATGACAGTTCTTCAGTAATTTAATTAAACATATTTCTTAATGCATATTTTTACTCATTCTTAGCCTCCAGTGATTATTTGTGTGGAAAGCAAATGACTTGAAATGGTATATTTAGAGTCTGATATATTGGATTAGAAATGTAAACCAGTTATGTAATGAGGTTAATCTTAAACACTGTAGAAATTGTACACCTCTCTTCAGTTTACTGTATATTGGCAGCCATTTTGTTTGAGGTCACATGATCTTCAACTGTAATGTCAGATCTAACTTTTCTCAACTAGAAAATGAACATCCCCTTTCAAAAAAAATAATGTTATGAAATTTTAAAATCTTAATGGATTAGAAGCATGAGCAGTTTTATTAAAAGCTGCTGATCTGACAGCTGTGATCATGTTTTATAAACAGAAGGGATAGAAAAGTTAAGAATTACAACAATAGTATTATGTTCTTTCCTTTTTCTCCTCCTCTGGCACACTTTGGCCAATATAAGATTTTAAAATATCTATTTAAAATCCATGTTGAGTTTTATAGGTGCCTCTCCAATTGCCCCCCTTTCCCCCATATCCATCTCCAGAAAAAAAGCTAAATACTTTAAAAAGATGTTTCTGTTTTTTTTTTTAAATCAGTGCCATTTTCCCATCACTATCTGTCTAGGTACCACATTCTTCACCCTAGAATCCAAGCACCAAACCCATATATATGCACAGAGTAAAATTTGACCAGAACCAGTTCATCTGCACCTATGCTGAATTGTAGGTAGAGCACCCACACAAATGGGCTGTGTGACTCCTGTGTGTAAAGGGGGTCTACATGCTAGAGGTTGAAATCAGGAAGGGGTCAGGGTTTACAGGCTCCATGATTACACAGATTCAGTAGCCTTGATACCTCACAGAGGTGTCAAAGAAGGGCTGAGACTTTATTTAACGCTAAAAAATTAGAGTAGGAGCTGCAGGTAAAGTCAGTAGGGAGGGGGTTACAATCCATCCTTATACCCTGGCTCTAGGCTGGGGAGTCAATATTACTCCTGCACACCCAATTATTCAGGCTTTATGTAGGTGATATACATTTCAGCCATAATACAGGAGGAAACATTAATAAAGGAAATAGATTTCACTGTTAGCTTCAAGTAAGCTATTTTAAACATAGTAACATTTTTTTTAAATATAAAAAACACCTTGGCAAGAATTCTTTCTAAAATGTTCTTTTAACTGGTATTCACGGGAAAGGGCATTAAGGCTGCTCCATTATAATCTGCTAACTTCTGCATGATTCACCACAGGGATATTTTTATTTTCTAGGACATGGATTGACTTGAATGTTTTATTTCCTAAGTGGATGAATAGGAGCTGAAAAAAAAGGATTTAGAAAAACAGGATGAATCAGGCAAGTCAGAACCAGATTCTTTTTCTGGAAGGCTCTGATTCTCACAGGTGGGCCCTATACCTGTGCAGAACTACAATTACTTTAGTAGGACTTGAGGTGGCTATAAGGATCTGCCATAGTGGAACATTTGCAGAATGGAGCTTTAGTGGTTAAAACCAAATATATTTATTGTATGATAATGGACAACTAAGTTGCTAATCAATATATTACTCCTGCGGGAATTCTGTGCCACTACACACATGCAGAATTCATGTCCCCTGCAGATTTCTTTGCTTCCCCGCAGAAAAATGACTTTCTGATGGGGAAGCAAAGGGAAGCTGCAAGAGCAGTCATGTACCTCTCCCCAGCAGCGCAGGCACATCGTTTCAGGTACCTGGGGCAGCCAGCGGAGAGGTAAATCACGGGTGATGGGGTTAGGGATATCCCGACTGGTGCTAGGTCACACACCCCCTGGTCTGCCCCACTGCCATGCATCCAGACTCCTCCAAGCCCCATTCCCCTCTACCGAGCTTCATCCCCTGCACCTGGCCCTCCCCAGCCCTACCCAAGCTGGGGACACTCTGGCCAGTGGCTCCTTTACTGCGCTAGGCTCAGCTGCTACTCCCAGCTGGGCTGGGAGTGGGGGAGGAGCGCACTTTCCCTTCATGGAGTGACCAGGGCTGGGACTGAGTCAGACCAGCCCCCAGAAACCTCCTCCAGCTCCACACCCACCCCATTTCCTGCCCCCATAGCTCCTCAGCTGCAGGGGGAGGAGTCAGTGTATGGGGAGCTGCTCCCCCATCCACCCAACTTCTGTGCATCGAGATCTCCCCATATCCAGACCCCCCTGCCAAGCCTCACCCACAAAACCTGGACCCGTCCACCGAGCCCCCCACCCCATTGAGCCCTACCTCCCCAGACTCCCCGTGCTGAGCCCCACATCTCTGCATTTGGACCCCTGAACCCTGATCAACCCATGCTGAGCCCTCTGCACTTGAACCCACACCCCAGCAATCCCACCCCTGTGTACCTGGACCACCCCAATGAGTCCCCCACACCTGGACACTCACCACACTGAGCCCCAACCAGCTGTGCTCAGACCCCCAATCCACCAAGTCCAATTCTCCCAGAACCTGGACCCCCCTGCTAAGCCTCCCACACCCACATCCCCCTGTCAAGCCCCATCCCCCCACACCCAGACCCCATCTTCACCTGGACCTCCCCTGCAGAGTTCCATTGTCCCTGCAGCCAGAACCCCCAACAACAAGCCCCTCTGTATCCAGTTCCCCCCACACCCAGACCCCCCACTGAGCCACCCACACCCAGACTGCCCGACACAGAACCCTCTCACCCCTCACCTGGATCTCCCCCAAACTAAGCCCCTCCACACTTGGATCCTGCTGGGCTGAGCCTGCTTGCCCACACCTGGTGTGGAGGGACAGGGCCCTGATGTGTTTCTGGGACAGGCCTGGCCCTTGCACTTTGTCAAGGTTGGGTACAGCCTTCCCACCAAGTCTATGTCCTGTCACACTTCTTTTTGTTAGTTTTAATGGGGTCCATGAGTAGGAATCCTAGGCACTACTGTAATATAAATTATTACAGTAATTATTATTATTAATAATTAATAATAAATGTAAAATCTACTTTATTTTCACCACTTGTGTTGCTAGGTTTTTTTGCATTTTACTCCTGTACATCTATGGCATTAGTTACAAATATTAAATAATTATTTGCAGATTGGACAGCGTGAAGCTGGATGGACGCCTTTACAGACAGTTCTGTTTCCAGGTTTTTATGCAGACTGAGTGGTAACACTGCATGGAAATGCTTTAATTAAAAATATTTTCATTCCCATTTTTTTTCAATAGAAATGTCTCTAATATTAGGTTTTGTGAAACATGTTTTAATACAAAACCTAAATTTTGACCCTAAGGTCCTTTTAACATTTTACTGATTGGCTATAATTATTTGTATATTATATAATATATTCTGATAGGTTGTACAGAAACTTGTTATGATCCATTTACATGAATATTTGTTACACATATCTTTCAAGATTTACCAAAGTTACACACAGAGGACACCAACTCTTAGCATTTCCTATATTTTTAAAAATGAGATGTTCTTCTTTCTGACAAAAAGGGAGAAAAAGTAATAGCAAAATTTTTTCAAAGTATATCAGAAGCAGGAAGCCTGCTAAACTACCAGTGGGGCCACTGGATGGTCGAGACGCTAAAGGAGCACTCAAGGATGATAAGGCCATTGCGGAGAAACTAAATGAATTCTTTGCATCGGTCTTCACAGCTGAAGATGTGAGGGATATTCCCAAATCTGAGCCATTCTTTTTAGGTGAGAAATCTGAGGAACTGTCCCAGATTGAGGTGTCATTAAAGGAGGTTTGGGAACAAATTGATAAACTAAACAGTAATAAATCACCAGGACCTGATGGTATTCACCCAAGAGTTCTGAAGGAACTCAAATGTGAAATTGCAGAACTACTAACTGTAGTTTGTAATCTATCATTTAAATCAGCTTCTCCTCCAAATGACTGGAGGATAGCTAATGTGACTCCAATTTTTAAAAAGGGCTCCAGAGGTGATCCCAGCAATTACAGGCCAGTAAGCCTGACTTCAGTACCGGGCAAACTGGTTGAAAGTATAGTAAAGAACAAAATTGTCAGATACATAGATGAACATAATTTGTTGGGGAAGAGTCAACGTAGTTTTTGTAAAGGGAAATCATGCCTCAGCAATCTACTAGAAGTCTTTGAGGGGGTCAACAAGCATGTGGAGAAGGGGGATCCAGTGGATATAGTGTACTTAGATTTTCAGAAAGCTTTTGACAAGGTCCCTCACCAAAGGCTCTTAAGCAAAGTAAGCTCTCATGGGATAAGAGGGAAGGTTCTCTCCTGGATTGGTAACTGGTTAAAAGATAGGAAACAATGGGTAGGAATAAAAGGTCAGTTTTCAGAATGAAGAGAGGTAAATAGTGGTGTCCCCCAGGGGTCTGTACTGGGGCCAGTCCTATTCAACATATTCATAAATGATATGGAAAAAGGGGTAAATAGTGAGGTGGCAAAATTTGCAGATGATACAAAACTACTCAAGATAGTTAAGTCCCAAGCAGACTGCGAAGAGCTACAAAATAATCTCACAAAACTAGGTGATTGGGCAACAACATGGCAGATGAAATTCAGTGTTGATAAATGCAAAGTAATGCACTTTGGAAAACATAATCCCAACTATACATATAAAATGATGGGGTCTAAATTAGCTGTTATCACTCAAGAAAGAGATCTTGGAGTCATTGTGAATAGTTCTCTGAAAACATCCACTCAAGTAATAGGCAGCAGGTTTAAAACAAACAAAAGGAAGTGTTTTTTCACACAATGCATAGTGAACCTGTGGAACTCCTTGCCAGAGGATGTTGTGAAGGCCAAGACTATAACAGGTTCAAAAAAGAACTAGGTAATTTCATGGAGGATAAGTCCATCAATGGTTATTAGCCGGGATGGGCAGGGATAGTGTCCCTAGCCTCTGTTTGCCAGAAAATGGGAATGGGTGGACAGGGGATGGATCACTTGATGATTACCTGTTCTGTTCATTCCCTCTGGGGAACCTGGCATTGGCCACTGTTGGAAGACAGGATACTGGGCTAGATGGACCTTTGGTCCGACCCAGTATGGCCATTCTTAAATTCTTATGTATTCTACTAGGCCCTGCAAACACAGAATAAAGAGAGTTGCCGCCCCATAGAATGTATAGTCTACTTTGGGGCCTGGTCTTGGACTGAACTCTGTGCAGACAGTCTACTGGCATAGAATTCAGTACAGAATTATTGCCTATGGAGTTACTTACTAATACAGACTAGGACGTATTTTTAAAATATAAGGTTGAGATTTTCAAAACAGTTTAGGGGATTTAGACGCACTTCTTCCATTAAATGGCTAAATCTCTGCACAGCTTTGAAAATTTCAACCTATTATCTCCTGTTTGGTGGCAATAAACACATTTTAAGAGAAGAGTAAGTAGCCCCAAATCAAAAGTTGGTCTTATTAAATAAAATGAAAAGGAAATATCCAACAAATAAATACACAGAAATATGTTCATTGGATCAAAAGTGAAAGAAAAGGGCTCATAAGAAAGGAAAAACTAGTTCAGTTCCTACTTCTTTATAAGTGGTTCTTTTGTTTGGTTGTATGTAGCTGGAGAGAATTAGGTAGAAATGCAGGCCTATGCTAGGTTTTGCTGCAGCTGGCTCCTGGACATACTTTATTCAATGCCGCAGTCGGTGCTGAAGCTCCACCTAGAGCATTTCTGTGCAACTGTATTCAGAGTATTGCATTAGGTTCTGAAGAGGATTACAGAAGTAAATCATTGCTGAGCTTCTGCTTTTTGGCAGTGAGGGGCTTCAAGCCTTCAATCATAAGCTCAAATTTGTCTGCTCTCCCTAGCTAAGGGACTATGGGGAGATGTAATGACACCACACAGGGTTAGCAATGGCAGGCAAGGATGGAAAGCTGCGTTGAGTTTAGGCCCTTCCTGCCTGGCCTGCAATGTAAGAATTCAGTGGAATTAACTGAAATAACAAGCCCCAGCTGGGAGAAGGCTTAGCCATGTGGGATTGTGGCTGAGCTAAGGAAGCAGTAATGTACAGTCGGGATATGCTGAGCATGCTGCACAAGTCTATCTGTATTTCAAGTATTCTGTAAGATGATTATAAAGTAGCTATATGAAAACTTGGTGGGGTGGGGGTCAAAAACAACAGCAGATCTATAAAGCTTTGTGGCTGTGGCTTGGGCTATCAGCCACAGTTATGTCACAGATAGTAATGTTTTAAGTCTTCAAAATTGATTACCCAAAGTTGGGAGCTATTGCCAATATGGAGGAGTCCCAGAATACCACGCAGAAGATCTGGATGACCTTGTAAACTGAAGTAATAGAAATGGGATGAAATTTAATAGTGCAAAGTGCCAGGTCATGCACTTAGGGACTAACAACAAGAATTCTTCTATAAGCTGGAGTTGTATCAGTTGGAAGTGACAGAGGAGGAGAAAGACCAGGCTGTATTGGTTGATTACATGATGACTATGAGCCACCAATGTAGTGCAGTCAGGAAAAAGGCTAATGCAGTCCGGTATTTCCAGTAGAGACAGGGAAGTGTTAGTACTATCACACAAAGCACTGGTGAGACCTCACCTGGAATACTGTGTGCAATTCTGGTCTCCCTGTTTAAGAAAGTTTAATTCAAACTAGAACAGGTACAGAGAAGGGCTACTAGGATGATCAAAGGAATGGAAAACCTACATTATGAGAGGTTTCAGAGTAACAGCCGTGTTAGTCTGTATTCGTAAAAAGAAAAGGAGTACTTGTGGCACCTTAGAGACTAACCAGTTTATTTGAGCATGAGCTTTCGTGAGCTACAGCTCACTTCATCGGATGCATAGCATATCGTGGAAACTGCAGAAGACATTATATACACACAGAGACCATGAAACAAAACTTCCTCCCACCCCACTCTCCTGCTGGTAACAGCTTATCTAAAGTGTTATTATTATTATTAACATTATGAGAGGAGACTCAAAGAGCTTGGCTAAAGAGTTTGACTTTAAGGAGCTTTGGATCCAGCCCTAAGTGACTTGTCTGATGTGCCCTCAGTGATAAATATTTATTTTGTGAATAAAATATTTTCTACTTTGGACCTTATCCAAAGTTTGCTGGACCTGTTAAAATCATGTTTACATGTCATCGTTAAAGAGATCATGTTTAAGATAAGTTTGTATATTCATATTTGTCAATGGATTCTTCTCTGGCTAAGTGAAAATTACTGCCTAATGGCCTAATCCTGATCCTGGTGCATTCCCAGTGTGATGACTACCAAAGCTTCACAGCCAGGCTCCACTCCTCAGCTATGCAAGCCTAATGGAATCCTGAGGTGGCTGTTTAAAATTCATAGTCACACATCTTGTCCCTCTGGCCCAGGGAAGAGCCTGAGTCCTCTACAGAGTGCTAAGGATAATATCCAGGAAGTACTAAGTATATTGTGACAGGTTTCAGAGGAGTAGCTGTGTTAGTCTGTATCAGTAAAAATGAGGAGTCCTTGTGGCACCTTAGAGACTAACAAATTTATTTGGGCATAAGCTTTTGTGGGATATAACCCACTTCATCAGATGCATGGAGTGGAAAATACAGTAAGCAGGTATAAATATACAGCACATGAAAAGATGGGAGTTGCCTTACCAAGTGGGGGGTCAATGCTAATGAGGCCAATTCAATTAGGGTGGAGGCAGCCCATTCCCAACAGTTGACAAGAGGGGGTGAATATCAACAGAGGGAAAATTACTTTTTGTAGTACTAACGAGGCCAACTCAATCATAGTGGATGTGGCCCCTTTCCAGCAGTTGACAAAAAGGTGTGAGTATATCCCACGAAAGCATATTGTGATTCTCCTACAGTCCCAAAGAGAGTGTGAGCCCCTCACTGACAAAAGGACCTCACACTGAAGTAGGAGGTAGGGAGAGGATTCAGAGTCCATCAGAGAAAAGATTTTCCCTTTTCACCAATGGCTACTAGCCCATGAGGGAGTAAGATAGAGGCCATCCATAGAGATCAGCCTCCCTTCCAACTATTGGCTTTTATTTTTTCATTAAGAAATTCAGGACCCTATTCTGAATTTTCTCTCCCCCAGTCCTAAAACTGCAGACCCTAAACACATCTGGGACAGAAAGAGGGGGAGAATCAGTGGAGTGTCCCAGGAGGAAAAAAGCAGCTCAATACCCAATCCCTTATTCCTGTATAGTGAGCAAGAATTCCCTCCAGCCAAGCTTCTTCCCTCCCACTTGTAGGGCAGGAATACCATTCTCACGATAGTGCAACCTAGTAAGCAGACAGAATACATGACCACATGTGCTTATACTCCCCTTAAAACTGCATACACACAGCCCTAGGATTTGGCCCTAAGGAGAAATATCTGAAATATTTCTTCCCTGTTGTTCTCTTCTGCTGCATGCCAGTGCTGACTCAATCAATGTCTTTGCTTTGATTCAGACTTTACAATTGATCTCATTATGTAGTAGGTCCTAAAAAGGGATCGATGCTTTCAGTTACAAAAGTGGAAAGAAAAAAAATAACCACCCATAAAACAAGCTACATCAATCAATACACAATATAGATACATCATATGAATAAAATGTTGTCTTGGCTTTTACCACTAAGACAAATACAAAATTAAATTATTACAGATCCTGTAAATGGGAAGATGAGATTGCTGGCTTAATGGTGTTTAATTCTGATAGAGGATTACAGTAAGGTGGTGTATAGATTGCAAGGCTTTACCAATGTATGTTATTGCCTTTTGAATTGCCAAGTTACTAAATTACTGGATCAAAAAATAGAATAAAGAAGATGCTGTTGCCTCTTTTGACAAGCAGCTAGCCAAAAATTTGGGGTCTAGTAGGTTGTTCCAGTTAGGAGAAGAAACTGGTGACAGGTAGGTATTTCTTTGATGCAGTTTTGTTTATTTACAAATAATGTACGAAGTCCTGTGTCTCTGAATGCAGAAGGAATCAAATATATTAGAACCCTGGTTAACCAAACAACTAGCGCACATAGGTCCAGAAGCAAACAATCTCTCCTGTGGCCATTAGATGGCACTTCAGCCTTGCACTTTCCCATTCTTCAGATTATCTGAATTTTTGATTACCCCATCTGGCCCTGGTCCCAGTTAGATAAGATAAAGTTGATCTCTTTACTCCAGCCTTTACACCAGTGATTCTCAACCAGGGGTACACTTACCCCTGAGGCTACACAGAGATGTTCCAGGAGGTACATCAACTCATTTAGATATTTGCCTAGTTTTACAACAGACTATATTAAAAGCACTAGTGAAGTCAATACAAACTAAAATTTCATATAGACAACTTGTTTATACTGCTCTACATACAATACACTGAAATGTAAGCACAATATTTATGTTCCAATTGATTTATATTACAATTAAATGGTAAAAATGAGAAAGTAAGCAATTTTTCAGTAATAGTGTGCTCTGACACATTTGTATTTTTATTTCCAATTGTGTAAGCAAGTAGTTTTTAAGTGAGGTGAAAGTTGGGGGTATACAAGACAAATCAGACTCCTGAAAAGGGTACAGTATCATGGAAAGGTTGAGAGCTGCTGCTTTATCCCACTGATTTCTACATGGATAGAGCAAGATGTATCTGGTAGCTCTGCAATAGAAATGAAAAGGCAAAATTCAAAAAGGATGGATGTTCAGAAGTAACTTCCCTTGTCACTGTACTAAAGGATGCCTTATAGGCTACTTGGTCATACCACTAGAATACCTTTTAAATTATTTTTGGCAAAGGTTGTAAATATGAATAGTTGTGAACAAAATAAGAAGCTATAGATTACGCAAAAGAAGCAAAAAACAAATTCCCAGAGCTGGTATGTTTGTCTTTCAAGAAGGATGGTGACTTACCTGGATAAAAGTTATCAAAGACTGCTATTAGCAAATATCATTATCTAATAGAAGATCACTAGGAAGAACTTCCTGAAGAATCTGCATGAAATTTTTCTCTTTCCTTCTAACATGGCTACTAGAAAAAGAACATACTTCCTTCAAATGCCTCCTTCAAACAATTGTTTCTAATCAAGTTTTTGCTACCTCTCACTTCCTTCAGCATCTTTTTGGTGTACCAGATCATGTTGTTTTTTTTTAAAAAAACTGCCCATAAAATATCTTTCATGCCTCCATAACTGGTACCTGGCTTTGTTCTGTATTAATATAAATCTTGATTATACACACACACATATAATATGAACTGTTTAAGAGTCACAATTGCAGAAATGGAATAGCATGCAGTATTCTTCCACCACAAAGAAGTGTTAATGCATTGGTTTCCAAATTATATTCTTGTAAATGAGCAGCACCACTCTGCTTTTTACAGTCACCCAGTGTATCTCAGCAATCAAGTCTAATTATGAGTTCAGAATCAAAACAGGTGAATTAAAAGAAAGATCTTGACAAATTAGTAAAAACTGTGAAATTGACAAATGGTGTGAAATATATAAATGGTTTAAAATTGTATTTAAATTGTATTTCCCCCTTAATCTTTCAACATTTCAGAGACCTGGAAAATAGCAATTGTGGAAAATAATTCAGCATGAACAATGCCAAATGTGCTTCTTTTGTACATCTTCAAGTTCAGTTCAGCTCACGGAAGCCTATTCTTTGTTGCCTGTTAATGACACAAAAGGAATGTCAGTAGCAACGATAATGCCATTGCAATCAAGAGGCTGCACAAGAAAATCCTGTTGAGGGATCTGCAAATAGCCATCGGATGAAAGTTGACAACAATGGAAAGTCTAAAGAGGAATAAATGATAAATGATAAAAGGTAAGTGGTCAAATCTGAGAGGATGATTCAGAAGCACTTGAGAAAAGAAACAATGAAGAGATTTCAGGTCACCTTGGAGGGGCGTGGGAGACAAGCTTTTGAGTGACCTTGGGTTTCTCACTTCTAAGGATGGTGATCAGGTGAATCATGGAGGAGGGAAACACTCTGGATTACAGTGACAGAGTGACTTACTTTTACTAAAGAGTTTACCATTTAAAAGAAGACCACAAATAACATTTCCACTGAATGAGATTGACTTTTAAAAACTTTATTTTTATTAGTATTTAGGACATTTTTATACATAGAAGGCAGTAAAACAACACATAAAGTGAGTGATGTTTATGATTCATTGAAATGTTTTAACCATGACAGAGAATATTTCAACATACATTTTTAACGAAAGAACTTCTCTTGGTATCTAGAAAGCTTTTATGCCCAAATACAAAACTCTTAGGGCTGGATTCACAAAAGGATTTAGGTACCTCATTGACACTGTAGGGGCCTAAATCCCAGTGTCAGGTCCCACTGGGATTCACAAAACCCCCCACTCGGCTGCCTCCAAACACTCGGCATCTAAACTCACTCAGCACCTATATTTTTACAGTAAAAGTTACCTAGGCACCTATGTTTCCTGAGACTGCAGCCCCACTCCAGGAGTCAAGATGCCCAAGCCCCAGAGCAAACCACAAACTAGGAGAAGATTGTGTTCCTCTATCTAAATTGCCTCTGGGGCCCAATCTGGTAAGAATGCTCAGCGCTCACCTACCAGATTGGGCTCTATAGACAAGCTTACCGCAAATAGCAAGGGCGGGGAGGACAACCTCCCTCATAACCTTGAACCCAGCTTAGGGATGCACAAGACCCCCAGATCAAGTCCCCTTTCTGCTTGAGGAGGAGAAAGGATTTGAACAGGGATTTCAGTTACATGCCCTAGCCACTGAGCTACAGGATAGTCTGATATGGGGCTCCTTCAATCTCTCCTGTTGAAGTTATTTCACCGTGAATAAATAAAAAGTCACTGAAGCAGGGTGACTGGACCCTGGGTCTCCCACCTTCCACTAGGCTACAGAGTCATTCTCGTGTGTGCTTGCTGTCTCTCTCTCTTGCCCAGTGATTCTTTCATTATTTATCCACAATGCCAAGAGAGGGTTTTCAATTGAGAATCCCAAGCAGAGGGAGGTGCCTCCCTGCAACTGGATTTAGACGACTATCTTTGAGAGACTGGGCGGGTCTTAGCACATACCCCTGGGCTTGGCATCTCCCTTACCTATTTTAGGTGAGCATGCTGGCTTATGTGAATCCCATTCTCAGGCCTGGTTTACGTCTATGTAAATGCCCCTATCCACCCAGTTACCTCCTGTGACCAAGTGCACCCCTGTATTCACACCCTACACACTATTGTAATAATCTTTGTTCAAAACATGCCTTGTGAGGTATCATTTGAAAATTAACAACTTGATGGTCAATAATATCATTGTGAAATGTATAGAGCAACATTATATGTAAAGTTATGAACATAAGCTGAAATCATGACAGAAGTGTGTTTACCAGATAAGTCTGGGGAGTGGGTAAACCTGTTTCTCAAAGACAAAGGACAAGTTGACACCTCTAACCAAGAGTCATTGAAGCTGATGGGCAATCACCTGTCAAGTGGCCGTCCTTTGGCAAAGAAGGTGGGGGCGGAACAACCAGATCTGCATCTTAGCAAACAGCAGCATGGGACCTCTTTCACCACCAGACTCTATGTCTGCATCCTCAAAGTGAGAATGAACTTTATCCAGGGGTAACCCTCAGGAAAATGCATTTCAAAGGATGACTGAATATAAAAGGGAGGGGTAAAAACACCCCAAGTTCTCTCTCCCTAGCTATCTCTCTCTTTTTCACCTAAGATGACAAAATAAACAGCCTATGCACTTGGAGAGCAGATCCTCATCTGAGAATTTGGTCAGCAATGTTACTGGGAACCTCTGGCAAGAATTTCACCTTGAACTAAATCTAGTTTGCTAAGTTCAAAAAGTGTTTTATCTTTTTTCTCTTGTAACCATTTCAGACTTTAGTGCTTTATACTTGTATTCACTTAAAATCTATCTCTTTCTAGTTAAATGAACTCGTTTTAGTCTTTAATCAAAATTAATCCAGTGTTGTGAGCTGTGTGGATAACTCCATTTAAGGTAGCAAACTGTTGTATATTGATCCCTTTTGAGGGGCAACAGACCTAATATACCTGGACTGTCCAGGAGAGAGCGGGGCAGTGCAGAACACGTTTTGGGGGGGAAATTCAGGACTGGGAGTATGCTGGGGTCACGCTGAAAGTGGTAACCAAGGCTGGTGGAAGCCAAAGTGTGACTAGTGTTTGCTAACAGGCTGCTGAGGTCAGAGTTGCTGGACCAGGGCTTTGGCTACATACAGACACTCAGGGTGCAACCTGTATTCTGTTTGATTGTTTGTGAGGAGCCCAGATTGGGAGCTACAGCAGCAAAGCATTTTGAGGCATGCCAGGTTTGCAGGGCAGGGGTGACAAACCCCTCACTGGTCCAAATTGTACCCCAGAATGTCACACCTCCATTAATGCCAATCTCCTTATGGGTTTTGATGGACAGGCCTGGATTCATCTGGATTCCACCTTCAGCTCAACAGGGTGTAACTTCCTTATTCTTCTCTTCCCATATGACTTTACTCGGTGGTCCGTCCACTTCCCTCACTCCTTCCTGGCAGAATCACCAGGACAGTTTGGAAGGAAAATTCTAACCACAGGATGACCCTGAGTTACTTACCAGATAGGTGGAGACTCTCAAGTAATAACACAAATACACAAAATATATTCAGCAGAGCAATTGTATTAAATAGGAAGTAAATATAACATAATAGAGTAAAATACTACTCTCAGGGTCACCCATGCTGATAATAACCATAAATTTCCCAAGTCACATGACCTTGTAATCACTTATAATTTATCTTTCTATCATCAATAAACGTGTCTTATTGTTTTATCTTAACCAGTGTGTGTTTGAATTAAAATATGTGGGAAACTCCATTTGGGATAACAAGGTTTGGTGCATTATTATTTTCCTTTGATGAAATGACGGACTTTCTATGCACTTACATTGTTCAGTAGAGTGCTGGACAGTACAAGATGCACATTTCTGGGGTAAAGTCTGGGACTAAAAATCTGTGGGTGTCACCCTGTATGTAACTCATGAGTGACTGGTCAGAGTGCTCATGTATTTAACTGGGAGTAAATTTACATGCTGAAGGCTACGTGAGCAGGCCAGAGGTGACTGTTCTGGAAGTAAAGCAGTGTAAAAAGTACCCTAGGCTAGGGAATTAAGGGGACAAGGAATAATGGTCTCAAGTTGCAGTTGGGGAGGTCTAGGTAGGATATTAGGAAAAACTATTTCACTAGGAGGGTGATGAAGCACTGGAATGGGTTACCCAGGGAGGTGGTGGAATCTCCATCCTTAGAGGTTTTTAAGGCCCAGCTTGACAAAGCTCTGGCTGGGATGATTTAGTTGGGGATTGGTCCTGCTTTGAGCAGGGGCTTGGACTAGATGACCTCCTGAGGTGTCTTCCAACCCTAATATTCTATGAGTCTATGATATCTGTGACAGGGATCCCAGTGGGAGCCAGCTGAGGTCACTCAATTAGTGTGAACTGCAAAGAATGGGGCAGCCAAACCCCAAAGCTGGTGGATAATTCAATACTTAGATTTACCAAGCCATCATAAAACAGCTTCCTTATTACCTCACTGATTGTCCAGAAACCAACAACACGATTCCCTTAAAGTAACCCAGCCTCAGGCCTCCATTCAGGTACCCAATTCAAATATGATGAAAATTCCTGTAAATCTTATTTCATCATATAAAAGAAAAGGTTCTACCAATCCCAAAGGATTGGACACATTACCTCCCAGGTTATAGAATATTCCAGATCTTACCCAAACACATGCATACTGCCAATCCTTATTAAGTAAACTAAAATGTATTAAAAAAGAGAAAGTATGGTTAAAAGATCAATATACATACAGCATGAGTTTAATTCTTGAGGTTCAGATATATAGCAGAGATGGTTGAGCTTTGTAGTTGCAAAGAGTTCTTTCAGAAATAGTTCACAGATTATAGTCCAATGTCCAATATCATATTCAGGGTGTACCAGCATAACTGGGATCTCATCTTGCGACTCAGACGTCCCCTTATGAAGCTTAAGCAGATCTGAGATGAATGACCCAAGGATCTTTTATACAATTTCATGTCTTTTTTGACAAGTCGGAGTCCCTCGGGGAACATAAGGTAATTAGGATGACTTTGAAGGCGGTCCATCACCGGTACTTACCAATACGAATTAACATAACGCAATTGGCTTGTTCCCCCACCATTCACAGATGATTTGCTATATATTTCAAAGAGATATGAATACAGAGCTATCCTGTGTTTACAATTCATTTAAATGCTAAGATGTTCTTTTGATCTCTGAATTATCAGAATAGACAGGGACCGTTCATTACATTGTTGACCATTACCATATACATGTAAATATGCAAAAACACAAACATTATCCCCCCACATGTCTTTAAGGGTTGAATTTGAGTCATTCATCCTGCAGGATGTTTAACCCTTTCTGGCTATGCATCACAACACCACTGCTCAACAGTCCAGACTGTACCTTGAAGAATGTCACAGCATCCAATAAGGACCTTTCTTTTTGCTCATGCTAGCTCCTCTTCCTGGGCTTTTGCTTTTCAGTCATTTGACTCTAGTCCCCTCCTTTTTCTCAGACACTGTTCCTCCTTTGAGTAGACATGCTGGTGGCCATCCATGCATACATACTATCTCTGCCCCGCACCAATAGGGCCCCTATCACTCAAAATAGTGTCTCTTCTCTCTCCCTTTTGCCCAGCAGACTGAATCGGCCTTTGGCCCCCCTTCCTCACAGGGACAGTGTGCCTCTCCCTGAATTAATATCACACAAAGACCCATGAGCCAAGATAACCTCCTTGTGGGTTACATCTAATACACTGGTCAACTTAGCTATGGCACTCGGGGATGTGAAAAATTCACACCCCTGGGAGATGTAGTTAGGCCAACCTAAGCTCCGGTGTAGACACTGCTAGGTCAACAAGAATTCTTCTGTCCAACTAGCTACTGCCTCTTACGGGGGTAGATTACTGCAGCAACAGAAAAACCCCTTCTGTCAGTGTAATAAGTGTCTACACTGCAGTGCTCCAAAGACATAGCTGTGTCACTGTAGTGCCTGTAATGTAGACATACCACCAGGCTCCCATCTCTCCCAATTCATTGCATAAGAAGCCTCAGTAGCCAACGCAGGCTTAGTGAATCACAGTGATTTTCTAGGTGCCTAAATTTCTTTGTGAATTTCTTTAGTAACAATTGCAGGTACACCGTTATTGCATAAGAGAGGGGAAGCAACTAGTTTACTTGATACTAGAGATCACAGGCCTGGTCCACAAAGTTTGGTATGTCTGGATATAGGGGTTTGGTTTAATCCCATGTCTCTTCAATATGACTAGCATTCTTGGAGTTTGAACCAAAGTGCTCTGTAATAATGTGCATGCAGGTTGCACACAGATAGTTATCACTGGATTTACATAAGTGTCTATGTGTTTGTTTGCAACATACACTTATCAGAAATTCCTGAGTTACATCTTGTGTTAAGGGAAAGAATATTGAGCCAAGAAAATGGGGAGGCAAAAGGAGACAAAAATAATCTTCTTGCTCATTGTTTGAGTTTTTAGTAAGATTTTTATTATCCGCTGATCTTTTGCAGAAGTTAAGTAGGCAGCTTTAAATCTCAAAAGGCTTTGCTATCATGATTCACCCACTGCTGGGTAGTAAACAGGGGCACCATCTCTGCTCCTTCATCCATATTGTTTTTCAACCAGAAAGCCCCCAATTCTACTTAAAGTTCTGGCACTCAAACCAATAAAATGAAGATTTTCCCCCTTCAAATTCAAGGTTTGTTTTTGTTCTGGTAGCTTAGGGAATCTGTGCTTTATCCATCACATTAGATACAGTCACTATTATAGTCCCTCCTGTTGTGCCACGGCCATTCCTATTGTGCAGTGGAATTCTGCACCATTTTTCTGTGCATTGGGGATCTCCTTCAATATTTAGATATAACAATAGAATAAGCAAGGTTTCCACAAATTTTAACAATTCTGGGAGCTCTCTCGCTGCTGGTACACCCAGGAATCTCAAATTGTATGACACTATGACCTGATTTGGTTTTCCAATGTTTCCATTCAACTTTCTAAAAAAAAAATCCTACTTTCAACTAAGATTTGGGGCGTGGAAGTGTTCCCTTTCATGTGTATTAAAACAGTCTTTTCCCACCTTCTCTAGCCCCGTAATGCAGCGCTTTGTTCCAAAAACTTTCCCATCCAGGTTTTGTATGCAAAACGTAAAGGCTTCAATCTTCCTTCTCAGGGATATCAGAGGTCTGCAGAGCATGAAGTCTTGCTAATATTTGCTTAAATAACTCATGCATTAGTTTGTCCTGCTCCACGACAGGCATCAAGTTACACACCAATTACATAAATGGCACCAACCACTCACTTGACAATTATCTGTATGTTTTAGACTTAGCATTTTCAAAACATCCTCCAAACAGTTTCTATTTCAGTGTGGCAAAATCTCTGTGTTTGTTCCAGTTCAGCAATTGATTTAACTGCAATAAAACTGTTGTAACTGGAGAGGCTGATGGAGCAGTCTGAATACAAGTCATTCAGTAACTAATGATTAATTATTTGCAAACCAATTCACAAATAGCTAACTAATGATAATTAATCCTTGAATTATCAGAGTGAAGTTCTCTTCTACATTGTTTTCCTATTGTTCTTGCTTTCACATTGCTTTCTTTGCTTATCACTTTCCTGTCATTAGAAGCAGTGGGCTATCTAAGGTGGTTAGGTGGGCATCGAGAAGGTTATGAGCCCCTTATGTTCTCTTTGGACAGCAATGGTCTCAGATCCATCCCTCTGGTCTGGCTACCAGATGTGAGCAGTACATTTCCTCCTGTTGCAAACAATAAAATAATTCTGTCTTTGTTATCTCACATTTCCTTGTATCTGTTTGAAGGAAAACAATGATTCACTACAACAGCTCAAAAGCTTGTCTCTCACCAACAGAAGTTTGTCCAATAAATGATATTACCTCACCCACCTTGTCTCTCACTACCAAAACTGTCTGTTATGAATTAGGTGCTTTAGCTGTTTAACACAAGGGTGAGTTGTACAGAACAATAGTAGGGCATACTTCAGAAGTAGTCCATACAAGTTCATCACTTTTTAGCCACTTTCATAATATTACCAGTGCTACAGCAAAAGTCTTAACAATAATTAGGATAACTCTGAGAATATCACAAAGTAGAAAATTCACAGACCTAACTAGTTCTTGGAATTGCCTGTTTTCTATTGTTTTGGGTTAAAGTTTTCAAAAGCATCTAAGACCCAGATCCTCATAGACAGGGCACTATCAAATTCAAGGTCCATTTTGGCCAATTACGTGGTCATAGGATTTTAAAAATTGTAAATTTCATTATTTCAGCTATTTAAATCTGAAATTTCCGGTGTTGTAATTGTAGGGAATCCTTACCCAAAAAGGAGTTGTGGGGGGATCACAAGGTATTGTAAGCGAGGTTTCAGTACCACTACTCTTACTTCTGTGCTGCTGCTGGCGTCAACGCTGCCTTCAGAGCTAGGCAGCTGGAGAGCGGAGGCTGCTGGCTGAGAGCCTAATTCTGAAGGCAGAGCCGCCACCAGCACTAGCACAGAAGTAAGGATGGCATGGTACGGTATTGCCACCCTTACTTCTGCATTGCTACCTGCAAAGCTGGGCCCTCAGTCAGAAGCTGCCACTCTCTGGCCACCCACCTCTGAAGGCAGCAACGCAGAAGGGTGGCATGATATGGTATTGCCACCCTTACTTCTGCGCTGCTGCCTCGGGGGTGCTGCCTGACCAACAGCTACTGCACTCTGGCCGCCCAGCTCTGAAGGCAGCGCAGAAGTGAGGGTGGCAATACCGCAATCCCCCTGAAATAACTTTGTGACACCCCCGCACCCCACTCCACGCAACTCCCTTTTGGGTCAGGACCCCCAATTTGAGAAACAATGGTCTCCCTTGTGAAATCTGTATAGTATAGGGTAAAAAAATCATAGAATATCAGGGTTGGAAGGGACCTCAGGAGGTCATCTAGTCCAACCCCCTGCTCAAAGCAGGATCAATCCCCAATTTTTGCCCCAGATCCCTAAATGGCCCCCTCAAGGATTGAACTCACAACCCTGGGTTTAGCAGGCCAATGCTCAAACCACTGAGCTATCCCTCCCCCCAAACCTTTTGTCTCTCTGGGTTCCCACCCCTCCTTCTAAATGGAAAAGCACCAGGTTTAAGATGGATTCCCGTACAAGGTGACATGGTCCTGGGAGACCCCAGCCTTCATTCTTCCTAGCCTGACTCACAGGAAGGCTTGCAAGTAAACAGAGGCATTTACAACCAGTTGTCCTCTTTGATGGGAACCATCAAGATTCCAAACCACCATTAATGGCCCACACTTTGCATAATTACAATAGGACGTCAGAGTTATATTTCATATTTCTAGTTTCAGATACGAGAATGATACATTTATACAAATAGGATGACCACACTCAGTAGATTATAAGATTTGTAATGATACCTTACAAGAGACCTTTTGCATGAAGCATATTCGAGTTACATCATATTCACACTCATTAGCATATTTTTTATAAAATCATATGGAGTGCAACATCACAGGCATGTCTACACATACAATGTTGCAGCGCATCTGGTGATGACGCTCTATGACAATGCCCCCACACACAACCATCCCAGGCCAGCTTGGCGCCCCGCATACTAACCCCACCCCACCTCAGGCTGGCCTAGCACCCCCCGCATGACACACACACAGAGCCGTCCCTAGGGTACAGCAATTTGGGGAAGCCACCCTGATTTGCCATACCCTAGGGATGGCTCTGCCCATCAGCATAATAAAACCACCTCTGTGAGCGGCACAAGCCACATCGGCAGGAGAAGCGCTCCCACTGACATAGCGAAGTCCACACTGGCGCTTATCTTGGTGTAACCTATGTTGCTCAGAGGGGTGGATTATTCACACGTCTGAGTGACATAAGTTCTGTAGTGTAGACATAGCCTTAGTCACATATTGAAAATTTTACCCTTTATCCCTATTTGTCTTTCCACTATAATTCTTTTTTTTCCCAACCATTCCTTAATGGTTAACCATGACAATGATGCCGTAATTTCCATTGGAATATATATATTTTAAGTTTATTCTTTCTGTTCTAGGCACATTGATTAAATTACATGGTCATAAAGTTTAAGTGTGCATGTACAAAGTGCTTGTGGAGAATGAATGTACATTAGCCAGGCCGTTTTTAGGATTGACTTTATTCTAGCTTCTTTCACTGGGCATTTTTAAACTTATCATCTCCTTTGAAACAGACAAGATTTTTTCATTAAAAACATCTCTTTTCTCCCAAAGTTTATATATACAGCTCCCCCTTTGCTTTTTAATAGGAAATCTAGTTCTAACACTTCCATATGAGGAGAGATTAATAAGACTGGGACTTTTCAGCTTGGAAAAGAGAAGACTAAGGAGGGATACCATAAGAGGTCTATAAAATTATGACTGGTGTGTAGAAAGTAAATAAGGAAGTGTTATTTACTCTTTCTCATAACACAAGAACTAGGAGTTATCAAATGAAATCAATAACCAGCAGGTTTAAAACGAACAAAAGAAAGTATTTCTTCACACAACACACAATCAACCTGTGGAACTCTTTGCCAGAAGATGTTGTGAAGGCCAAGACTATAACGGTTCAAAAAGAAACTAGATAAGTTCATGGAGGATAAATCCATCAATGGCTATTAGCCAGGATGGACAGGGATGTAAAACCCTGCACTGAAGTGTCCCTAGCTTCTGTTTACTAGAAGCTGGGAATGGGTGACAGGAGATGGATCACTTGATGATTACGTGTTTCTTCATTCCCTCTGAAGTAACTGGCATTGGTCACTGTCGGAAGACAGGATACTGGGCTAGATGGACCATTGGTCTGACCCAATATGGCCGTTCTTATGTTAACACCTTGAAGCTGCATCTTTCTCATATTTCCTTGCATTTTGCACAGTGAATAATTTATTATTTATATAAATTTCAAAATGTGTTACATTGGTTACAATGTTGGTATTATTCAGGTTTCCAGTGGGCTTTACTGGTTTCTGTTTCCTTTTAGTGATCGAGTATTAATTTTGGAAGCTCTGCATGTTTCCTGTATTTTACTGTAGTAAGATAGTTTTCTTGAGTGAGGCATCTGAGCAAAGATCTGTCTCTGTCTTTCTGAAGCAAGTTTAATTGATGCCTCTCTTTGAACAGTATGTAGTGATACCCTTCACATGAGGTCATTGCGTATAACACCTATATGTATAACATTCTATTATTTTCAAGTTCTTATACTACTCTCATCTCTGTGGCATCTTCCAGCAGTAAACTGAATGGAGGTGAATAGCATCTGCCATATACTCTTCCATCCACATTCTCTCCCCAGAAAGAAGTCTGCATGGGTGGGTCTGTTATTTAAAGCTGATGTGCTTTGTGCTGTCATTTGTGAAGCCATGATTTAAAAGGTGTTCTTTTAACTTGGATAGGTAAGTGGTGAGGTTTAAAATAGTTATTAGTTCCTCCAGGTGTGAGTGCTTCAGCCCTCGGCTAACGCCGGAGTGGGAATTCTGTCAGCCTTGATTAAAGCCACTATGCCAGAGTGGAGTTTACAGTGGCACTTGGCAGTCACAGTCCTAGAAGATGAGGTAATCTTTTAGGTACCTTGGGCCCATTTTCAAATTCAAAATTCTTTCACAAACTCTAGTGTGTTGCTAGTCTTTTATTTTTTTAAAACAGAAATTTCAGATATTCATGAGAAGTACTAGTACAGCCAAAATCTTCTCAGAATAGGTTTCCACAGTACTGTACTTTTGGGGATTTTAACCTCATTGTCATTATCAATTTTTGATCTACGGGGTTATATAATGTGCATCTTTTTGTTTTTATTTTTTTTCCATAAAGGTATCTAATAACAAGGGACTATCTTGCACTCCAAAAATACTTTTCTTTTTCAGTTTCTCCTCTGTCATACATTGGTTGCACAGTCATTCCTTGCTGGATTACCATTTTGCTTTAATCTCTGGGTTTCCACCTCTAGTTTATGGTAACTGATTCTGTATTTGGTAAATGTCTCTTTACTTTTGTATGTTTCATAGCAATTGAAAGATTCAACTGCAGCTGTTAAGCTTGTAGATGTGCTTTATCTGTTCTCTAACTTGTGTGTTGTTTTTAGATGTCTATGTGACATTTTAAGTTTTGGAGAGAGTCACTTCACAACAATGACCTGGAGATTAGTATCAGAGGTCTGGGAGTTATATTGGGAGGGAGGTGCTATGTTTTTAGTATTTTTGGCCCAGCTCCTCAGAGTTTTTTAGGTGCCCAAGTGGGAGTTACACACCTTTAAGGCACCAAAGTAAGAAACTGAGCATCTGAGCCATAGTGCTTTTGTGGTGAAGGGCTTGTGCGACTTGGTGCAGGAAGCTGGACATCAAATAAGGGGCAGATTGTCTCTTAATATAGGGGAAGACTGAAGACTCGGCATTGTGCGGGGTAGGCGTTGGGCCTTTATCCCAGAGGGAGCGGTCTGGCAGGCCAGGCTGGGGCTGATCACACTGGGTAGGTCTGTCAGTCTGGCTTGTCTGGGGGCAGCCCCACAGCGTTCCCGGGGGGAGGGGCGCTCCTGTAGCCATGGTGCAGCGGGGCACGACTTGCCAGGCGGGCTCCAGGGCACCGCTCTGAGCGCCGAGGGTAGCATTCGACTCCTCGGCCCAGCCTCAGTCTCCCTGCCCCAGCACTGCGCCCTCCTCCTCCTCCTCTTCTTCCCCCTCCCACAGAGGCCAGAGTTCACACTTCGAGACTCTTGCACAACAGCCAATCAACAGCCCCCCCCCCCGCGCAGCTTCCACCAACCCCCGGCCAATAGGAAACCCCGAAGCCGCTCGCCCCGAAGCCAATCAGGAGCAGCGACGGGCTATGCACTGTTGATTTGGCAGGACGGGCAATCAACGGGTGGCTTCGTATCCGGTCGCCCGCCCCGCCCATTCCCCGCCTCCGCCCTTGTCCCGTTGCCCTGGAACCCGTTGTAAATATCCCGAGACGGACAGCGGCTCCTTTAAGCGCAACGCAGCCCGGCCCCGCCAACGGCCTGGGGCTGGGGGGGGGGGTCGGCTTGGGAGGGGGTGCGGCGCGGAGCCGGCGGCACTAGGTACTGGGCGGGGGCTGGGCAGAGCCTCGTAGTGACCCGGCTTCATTGCAAGGGGCGGGGGTGGGATCGGGGAGGGGGGTCGGCGAATGGGGTGTGGGGGATGGGAAGAACTGGGAGTGGGGTGGAGGGAGTTAGGACGGGATGGGGCGTGAGGGGAAGAGGGAAGGGAGCGGGTGCGGGGAGGAGGTTTGAGGAGAGGGGGCTGGGAGTGAGGAGGAGGGGTAAGGGGGCTTGAGGGGAGGAGGAAGGGGGCTGCGAGTGAGGGAGGGGCTTGGGGGTCAGGGCTGCTGATTTTCCATCGGCACCGTCACTAGCTGGGATAACAGCCACTTCCTTGTGTTTCACGTCTGTCTGTCCCTTGCTGTGCCCAGAACTCTTCAGGCCTAGGTCGGCATTTACTGGGCATTAGCTATTTCCAGAGGGTCTCCTCACTAGTTTTTGTGTCTGGCATTAGTCTTGCAGAGTGTTACTGTGAAAACAAAATACCCCAAAGCCTGTGATCCTCAACTCTGGGTCCACATTTTAAGAATTCTGTCATCAGTGTTGTGGTCCAAATATTACCACTTTTTATAATGTGGAACGACATAATGCTTAAACCCATTTCATTGTTTTGGGTGGTGGGGAAGGGTGTTTTTGTGTGCAATACCCAAAAAGGCTATTGAGCAATTCCCAGAGCCATAGCTATTCCTGTTGACAAAATTGACAAGGGGGATACACAAACATGTGTGACCTGAGACTGTGGGAATCCTGAATTATCTTGCCCTTTCTGGGGGGTTTTCTATGTGAAATCTAAAAGCTGAACCACTAAAATATTCTCAGTTTCTTTTTTTTTTTTAACTGTTGTAGAAAAATGCATTATGAATGATGGCCCCTGATTGCTAAAATGAACGCCAAGAGCTCACGTTCTGAACATGAGGATAAAAAAAATTTGGAAAGGAGCCAACAGTTTTACCTATAACTACTACTAAGTTCTTCCCTGTCAAAATGAACATTCTTTGAGAAAAATCTGAACGACTGTGATTTGAAAAATGGGAGAAAGAACAAGAAGCTTGGATTCTGACCATGACAGAACATCCGATGGTGATAAAAATAGCAACTCCTACTATTCAGATGAAGATAATGCATCTCATGCCTCTGACCAATCACTTTCACTAAGCTCTCAGTCTACAAGCCATGGGAAAAAAGATCACAAAACACAGACATTGAGCAGCCTTGTGCATTACCAAGGTAAGTAGATCACAAAACGTGGCACCCCGAAACAGTCTACAAGTGTCAGCAGTATTTTAAATTTTGAGGGAAGAAAATATAAATTATTTTATGTTTAAGTGGTCTGTAACTTTTATTTTGATAACTCAAATTAACCTTTGTCTATAAAATTCTGCTAAACTTAATTTTAGAATTATTTATTTTTTCTGACATGAAATAAAAAGACAAGTGAATTCTGTCCTGGTCCCATCCTCTAATTGCAATAGAACTTCAGATCTGCTTATGTTCCCAAGGTTGTCATTGGATTTCTTGAAGCAAACCCTTGTTATACAGTGTATATATAATACTTAAATCCAGGGAAGAATATTTATAATTTCTTGGACAAAATGTCCCAAAGATCTTTGTTATGGATATATGTTTTACTAGACTTTCCATTGTAGTTATATGCAGTGTGTTCTTTCTCAAAAGAAATATTTATATTTCCATCCTTGGAGCTTCAAAAATAAAGTGTTTTAACTGATTATTCTCCAAAGTTAAAATTCATTCCACTCCCATCTCCTTTACCAACGCACCCCCACCCCAATTCCCTGGTAAACTGCTTTGCTGACTGGGATTGTGGAGGTAATGGAACTTACTCCCCACCCAGCAAGAAGTGAGAAGAGGATAACTCTGCAGCTCCTAAGGTGGATAATGACTGAACAGCCTCTATGCTGAGTTTTGGCTGCTTATACTGAGCTATTGCACACAACTTCCAGTTTAAGTTACACTATATCCTGTCTTTCTAAAAGATAGACTCTATCTCAGCCAGAAGTTATGAGTCTCACAGTTTCTCTGACCCTTCTGGTCTGCTCAAGGAGTGCCCTCAAGTCTCAGGACTCTAGCCTTCACGTCTCTCTTGACAGAGACATGCATCCCTCTCCCTTCTGACTGCGGTTTTAGGCTGCAGCCCCCTGTACTTCACTGTGATTATTCCAGCAGGCCTGATTGGAATCCAGCACCTGTGCTTTGCTTTCTCTCAAAGGGGCTATGGACAGTGTATGCAAGTGGTTGCAAGTAATGAAACAACTCTTCCAAAGCAAAGTACTTTTATTTAAGGACAAAAGCAATGCAGAGAGAAAACAAAAAATGAAAGGTCTAAACACATACTTAAGCCTGCCTCAGTCATGTGCAGACCCTTGTAGGTTCCAGTCTCTCCAACCTTTCAGCAAGGTTTGCACAAAGGTTCATGTCTGTTGACTGGATCAAAATGAGGGTCTCCAATCCATTCACTCTTAGTCTTTATACCCTACACTGTCTTTTGTTTTCTCAATTCTCCCTAGCTGTGGTGGTACTTTCAAGTTGTTTACTTGTCCCAGGATTTTTAGTTCCTTTTGCAGATAATTTTTTATAAGGGTGATACAATAGCATCACAAAGATACAGATAACATTCATAAACTCAATATAATAGTCCCCAAATATACTGCATATGGTACAATATCTGCACAATATCTTGCTCGCTGCAAGAATCACTCGGTGAAATTCTGTGGCCTTCATTGTGCACGAGGTCCAACTAGATCATAATGAGGCCTCAAATCAATGAACTGCCCATGGATCATGGCCTCAAACCCTCTTTCTTTGTTGGCCTATTTGCACTGACATGGTGCTCAATTCAGCTCTGCTAAGGAGTGTCAAGTTCCCCTGCCTGTTTGTACGTTAGCTTCACCTGTAGGTCTCTGGGAAACAAAATTGCCATGGTTTTGTTGCAATATGTTGTGGAGGAAAGAGGATGGTTGTTGAGGTTTTGTGGCAAAAACTGAATGTATCTGTTGACATAAATGAGTACATGTCAAATGTCTTTCAGAAATGGCAGGATCACCACATCAACCTTTCGTTCCCAGATTCATACAGATGGTCAAAAGTGCAAAACCATATGTGAGACTTTGGAGTGCTTGATAAGGATTGGAAAATAAAATCTATATTGGTAGATTTATCTGAACCCATTAAATAGGTGGAAGCAAGGGGTTTGCCCTGTGGTATAATTATTACTTAACCCTTTCATAGCTGAATGAATGTGCCAAATGCTCTCTAGATGAAAGGAAAACTGAGTATTGTATATGATCAAGCTGTGGAAAACTGAGTATCAGAAATATTGGATGAGTGTGTGTGTGAAATGCTTAGGAGAAAACTAAGAAAAGATTGAAAAGCTGCTGTTTTGCCACTGAATGCTGTCTGTAGAATAGAGGAGATACAGTAAGTGCCAAAAGGAAAATAGAGGAGATAGTGCTTGCTCCCTCTTAGCTAATACCTGATTTGTGTACTGTAGTGTGTTTCTGCTGTACACCAGTTTCATGATTCAGAAGCTGCAATGGCAGGCATAGGATGGCATCCAATATGTTGCTTCTAAAGGCTATTCTGCATTAGTTCAGTAATAACTGCATATGTTCAGTTCTCTAAATGACAGTTTTTCTTCTGCCTTATGATTTGAGCTATGTAAAAAGACCAAAGCTAAGCTTATATATGTGTGTGTGTGTGTGTGTGTGTATAAATACAATTAGTATATTTTTATATATTAAAATTATATATACCTACACTAATCCCAAATCACTTTAAAAATTATCCTTATGTTGTGTATATGAAACACACATACAAATAATATTTTAAATTAATTGGGATTAATATCTATTAATACTAAAATGAGGATGCTCCTTGGAAAATAACATGTGACAGAACTAAAATTTATCAGAGAAGAACAAATTTTCATAAGGTTTAGAACTTTGTTTCTAACTGCAATGGACCCATTGTTGTCATAGTCTTTATAGCAAGTACACTAGCAGGTTTCCAGAAATACTATATATGTACTTTTGAATGTATCTAATAAAATTGCAGCATGCTTGCTACAAAGCTAGCTGAAGCTCTGATGATTACCATTTTAAATGTGTACAGAGATACAGTATTTCTATTTAAAACACTTATAATGAAATCTGAAATTAGTGAACAAAAATATAACTACTACAGATGATTACTTTATAATTTCACTCTGATGGTTGCAAGCAGCATAATTGGTTTCAAAGTCAGAGTAAGAAGAAAATCAAAGTATATAGCAGCTTTGTAGTGTATCGTAAACATAAATCTCTATCTTGTAGCTATGAAAATGAGAATAAACATTTTTGTGTTTGATTTTTCTAAAGAAAACCACCATGATATAGGTATTGTAAAAAAATCTCTCAGGAGAAAAGGGCTTTATTTCAAGGAAGATGCCTGCTTATATAGAAAAAAATAGCAATGGGCCTTGCCTAGTTCCTTACAGTAAAATCTGCCTTTTTTTTTTAAGCCACTAAAAAACCAGTTTCCAAATATGCACCAGCCAAAAGAGGGAGAAGGTGGGGTTTTCGCTCCCAGAGCCTCAATAGCGATTCTCCTACAAAAGATATAGATCTTGTTACAAAAAGGGTTCTTTCTGCCAGGCTGCTAAAAATCAATGAGCTTCGGAATGAACTAACTGAACTCCACATCAAACTAGATGAGCTGCAGAAAGAAAACAGGGCACTGAAGAGGCTTCAGTACAGGCAGGAGAAAGCCTTGAATAAGTTTGAAGATACAGAAAATGAAATCTCTCAGCTCCTCGCGCGACATAACAATGAGATTAGAATATTAAGGGAGCGCTTACGGAAATCTCAAGAGAGAGAACGCACAACTGAGAGAAGACTGAAAGATTCAGAGGATGAACTGTACAGGACAAAAAATTCTTTGCAAAAATTGAAAAAGCTTTCTGAAGATAAGCACTTAGCTGAACGAGATGAACTGGCAAAGAAGCTAGCCTCAGCAGAGAACAGACTGGATGAGAGTGAGAAAAGAATTAAGGTGAGATAACTTTCCTGACTTCCCCCACCCACATTTTTTTTAATTTAACAATTTAATTTAACAAATCAAGTAGGAATGCTTCTTTCCAGTATGAGTGTCCTACGTTAATTTGTATTATCCATTTTTACAGCAGTAGGGTGAATGGAAAATGGTTTCTATTGCAAATAAGTAACACCATGTAAATTGTTTGTACATGACTGCACAATCATTTTACAATGTGTGCAGTATACTATATGTATGTGTTTATTAATAATGTTGGTTACTGGTATGTTTTATCTTATGTGCTTATATTATAGAGTTGGCATTTTTAAACTAGATGCTAATCAATTTAGCAATAACTTCCAGATAGGCATGCAGCTAATTTAATTTTTCATAATCTAGTTTATGCTGCTTGACTAGGTAGCGTGTATAAGAGGAGGATCCTCAGGGATTTTAGAGGATATTATGCTGAAGTTCTACAAAATACATTATATTTTTTAAAACAAATTCTCTTAAAAACTAATATAACTCTGCATCCATGCAATGTTTGATTATTCTGTATAGGCTGGCTGCTGAGTCAGCCTCAAAGAATTATCATAATTTTATTCAAAGTTATCTCATGTTATAGATATATATACAGTAGGTATTTATTTTGGGAATTTTGTGCATAATGTTTGCATTCTAGTCAGCAAAACTATATATCCATGGGAAAGAAAAAAAGCCCTTTTAAGTCAAAACTATTTTTATATTGGTCCTGTAACATTATAAGAGTAACTTAACTGTCAAGCAGTTATGTGTGGTGTTTGTTTTTGTCTGGTATTTATACTCATATTTGACTATGTTAAGATGGAGTTAAGATTGAGTCCCTATGTAGGAAATTTAAGGTAAAAAAATTACAGAGATGGTATAATTATTTTTTAAAAAAAATTCCAAACATTATAAACCTAGGAAATTCAAGACTTAGGTTAAATTTAAGTGAAATCCAAATATGTCAAGATATGGAAATGTAGAGTTAGGAAACCCAAATAACATTAGTTCTGTACTGTAATGTTACCATACTGTAACCAGATATTTTCCAGTTCTGGGCAACACATTTCAGGAAAGATGTGGACAAATTGTAGGAAGTCCAGAGATAAAAGATCAATAAAAATGATTAAACTTGACCTCTGATGGAAGATTGAAAAAACTGGGTTTGTTTAGTCTGGAGAGGAGAAGACTGAGGGGGGACATGATAACAGTTTTCAAGTACAGAAAAGGTTTTTACAAGGAGAAGGGAGAAAAATAGTTCTCATTAACCTCTGAGAATAGGACAAGAAGCAACAGGCTTAAATTGCAGCAAGGGAGGTTTAGGTTGGACATTAGGAAAAACCTGTCAGGATAGTTAGGCAATTCATTCCAGTGCGTAGGGAGGTTGTGGAATCTCCATCATTGGAGGTTTTTAAGAGCAGGTTAGACAAACCCCTGTCAGGGATAATCTACTAATACTTAGTCTTGCCTTGAGTGCAAGGTACTGGACAAGATGACCTCTCGAGGTCTCTTCCAGTCCTATGATTCTATGGTTTAAGGCATTTTAGCACTTGTGATCCCAGGTGAGATAAAAGTGATTTTTTTCTTTAAAGGCACTCTGGATATTTTTCTGCTTCCTCACAGTGTCATTATATGCTGCTCACGTTAAACAGCTATCACAAGGATAGGATCCCCCAAAATTAAACCTCCACAAAAATGGTTAAAGGAACGTTGAGAAATCATTGTGAGGATGTCTTCTCCTCCTTATTCTTATCCCAGTTTTTCATGGGGATTTTTTTTTATTTCTAATATGCCAGTTTGAGAGCCCTATTTTGGGTCGCATGGCCTCTGTGTCCAATACCATACAGAATCCGGGAGGTATTGCGAATGCCCAGTGCCTCCTCAGAGTTATCTCCCTGTATGTGGGTGAGGTGAGGCTGGGCACCAACCAAACCTGGTGTGGCTGTCCCCCCAATTAACTTCTGGATTTGATCAAGTTGCTGTGGACACAAAGCCAAATGGCCTCTGTACCATACTAGAGGCAGAGTCAGGTTGACCCTCAAATAGTATTTTTATATATTTTGTTTGTTTATTTTTAAAAATTGCTGTTTTTTCAAACATTCTATTATCATATGAACTGCAGGATTTGGCAAAAAACCTTGAGCTGAATAACAGCAGTTTCCATCGACAGTTGCAATCTGAGAAAAAAAAGGTACATGAGGCCCAAGAAGAAAATAAAGCTCTCCAAGAAGAGCTTCAACAACTAAATCAAAAGCTAAAGGTAAAAATCATGTACTGTAATATTAAACTCCAGCCACTTTAAGGCATTTTTAGCTGTGGGAGTACTTTATTATTGAAATATTTCAAGTTTACTTAAATCATTCCTTGCAAAATTAACTTCATTTTTCTGCATATGGGTTCACTCTCTGTTTTTAAATTTAATCTTCTAAGTTCTGATTCTGGAATACCTGTATGAAAGGGAATGTGTTAATGTAAGTCATCATTATTTATTATTTGCATTAGGTAGGAAAAGGATAGATTGAGTAATTGCACATGCATACTGGCAATTGGCATGCATTTTTACTTTATCTGCACACGCAATTACTTGCTCGTTTTAGGCATACAGGTTCTAAAATTAGGCTACAAGAACCATTGTTTTAAAAATCATAATGCACAGTATTATTTAGTACTAACTTCCTGAAAGAGAAGCTGTCAGTTCAGATTTGGACCAAAATATAGATTGTGTAAAAACCTACGGTTTTTTTTCACGAAACCTGCGGTTGATAGAAATGTTTCCATGACTTTTAGTTCCACTGGAAGAAGTTGTTTTTAAACAGCTAAACACCTTGGGGGATATAAAAGTGAAACTGATTTAAGTAATGTTAACTGCCCAATCTGAGAGAAATTAAAAGTAACTGGCATGTGCTGTGAAAAGTAAATAGGGTTTTTAAAACTTTAATTTTCAGTAATCAAAGTGTTAACAGTAAAGTTAAATAAACTTGCTAGTTTCAAATAAATGGGTCTTAAGTTGACAGTGTTCCTTTAAAGAAGACTACGATAAGTTGAAAAATACATTCATGATCAGAAGAATCCCAGCACTATTTATTAACGAACATTCAGTATTCCTGATTAGGCAACATTCATTTCTATGTTCTTTTTAGTAAGAGCCATGTGAGAGGAATATATCCCGGTATTGTATATGGCTCAAGGCAAAAAAATGGCATTTTTCTCACAACAGGATCAATTTTAATCTCTGCATTGCTCCAAAGATATTCTTTATGGCTCCAATTCAGCAAGATATTTAAGCACTGAAGTCAAAGGGACTACTCATATACTTACTTACATAAGGATGTACTAACTGCCTTGTGGAAATAGGGCCTATATCCCCAAGGCTGACCATCATAAAAATGATGGTACTTGCATTTTCCATGTTCTCAGCTGTGTTCTCTTTCTGAACAATACACCCAGGGCCAATTCTGACAATGCTGCCAAAGCTGTAATATAGCGGATCTTGCTTGTCAGAGTTACTGCCCAGTCCACTAGCTGGTAGTAATGCTAATGTGATTTTTTTTTTTTATGCCTAGTATAATACAGAAAATTAACATGGTACACACATGCATCTGTAATTTAGATTTCTAAAATTTTAAGCACCTTTGTATGAAAATTTTGGCCTTCAGTTTTATCTTAGTTCAAAGATACAATACTAAATGTTAGAGACTATTTTGGCAATCAGTTGATTTTTGAGAGGGGAGGAAACCATGTACTAGAAATGTGATTTAAAGAATTAAGAATTTGAACGTTCTCTTTAAACATTATGCTGAATAATCAAGGACCTTATTCAATGAAGAATGAACAAAATATATATAATTTTCCTTTAAACTACACAGTTGCTTAGCCTTGCCACAATTTATTTCAATGGCCGTTAAATATAAGTTGATGTAACTTTATTAATTTAACTTTGCTGTCTCTACCTCATTCATTATCAGGAAAAAGAGAGAGAACTTGATGCAAAAAATATATATGCTAACCGTATGTTGAAGCCATCGCCTAAAAAAGACACAGATGTTACACAAAGGAAAAAAGGTAATTTAAAAAGAGGATATAAACAGAAAAGCTACCACCAAATAGACTCTATTGTTTTTCAGTGTTCAAGCCATTAAGTGTTTGTTTCATTTTGACCCTTCCAGGTCCTGTCCCAGGCTGTGGAATTCTTCACTCTCTGTAAAACACAGCAGTCAAAACAAAAATTACAATGCATGTCATTAGTTATTTGACTGTCCCCTAATAATAGTACAATGAAGCCACCATATCCCCTACAAAACCACTAGGGCTGTCCGCTCTCAATTCAGCAATGTACATTATCCCAGATGTTCATGGGAGGAAAAAAGGGCTTTGTTTAGAAATAGTTTGCTATTAAATCACATCTAGTAATCAAGCAGGTAGCTTGATTATAATTAGACCCACTGGAAATATACACCATTGTCATTCCACATAACTGTGTGGATTTAGGGGTTTCTCTGAATTTTTGCTAACTTCAGTTAACAGAGCAGAATTTAAGTATGCATTGAAAAAAGAAGTACAGTCCATCTGACTGAAGATAATTTTTCAAATGCAAACCAGTGTACTGATAGCTTCCTGAACCTGCAGGCAGACTGAAACCTTGTTTTACTTGTATATATAGGGCCAGATCCACTCACACTGAATTAGTAAGATTACTCACCGGGAGTAAGGCAAACAGTGTTTTCTGTAGCATTTTAAGCAGGTTTTGATGTCAATACTTTAAACCATTTCATGGGTGATCCCTTTAATGGAAATATCCTGTTATTATGCATCATCCGGTGTACTTAGGTTAATTTGAAAGGCCATTCCACAGAGACATGGTTGCAAGTCTCAAAAATGCAAGCAATAGACTATCCTATAATATTAAAGTTGGTCTTTTTGTTTCTCTAGAAGGAGCATCTGCGAGGAAAGGGAAATAGACAAAATCTAGACCATTGGCAGATTGTGGGGAAAAGGTATCCAAGGGGGATTTTTTAAAGACCCATTCAGTAGATTTAAATAACATATTATTTGGGGATTCTTAGAAATATCTTCAGAATTTTCCAAACACTTCCCCAGAATCTCGGGAAAGCTCCTTAGAATTTGGCAATATTTCCCACAGGTTCCCATTGGCCCTAATTATGAGGTACTTTGACTTTAAGATACTTTCAAAAACATGTAACACTTTGTTTTGTGTGGATTTATTTTTTGTCCTTTCAAATAATTGTTTTTGCTCCAAAATTTCATCAAAATGGACATAGAATTTTCTTTTCTTTTTTTCTTAAATAGAGATCAGCCACACTAAAAAAAAAAAAAAAACCAACCTGCTGATCTTCACTAGATCAGGATGCTTTTATGTATTGTTCTAAATTATAGGAATACTATTATCTCCTAGGTATAAATTCATGAGATGCAAAGATGACAATTTAAAAAAAAATTGGGTTCTTTTTTATTTGGGAATATTTTGAATTACAAAATATTAAAGGTTTCAGAGTAACAGCTGTGTTAGTCTGTATTCGCAAAAAGAAAAGGAGGACTTGTGGCACCTTCTCTAAGGTGCCACAAGTCCTCCTTTTCTTTTTGAAAAAAGTTAAAATGTGACTTGCTTTGTTTTTGTATATATTCATTACAGCCACTAGCCAGAATACTAAAAAAGGAATCCAGACTACAAAAGGAGTACAGACTAGTGGGTACTTCTCACCAATACAATTTCCTCCACCACCGGAGTTTGTTTCTGTTTATGTAACAGATCAGAAAGAAGAGGAGATACTTCTCAGAATGGTGAGTTATTTTATAGTTCCAAATAATCCAGCTAAGAAGCTACATTTCCTAAGGTCTAATTTATATTTTAGGAAAGACATCCTCATATCTTAGGAAAATGATTAGGCGCTCAGACCAAATTACAGTTTTACATGACCCTGTTTGAATCCTGTTGACTATCATTAACTTGCTCTGCTTCTTTTAATTACCTTTTATCATTTCACTGTAATCCCCACTGACTTGACATTTTGGTTTTTCTCCTTTTCTATTTCTAGCCTAGATATTTGAATAGTCTCTTGTTCTCAGTATTTTTGCTGAGCCTTAATTATGGTTTACTTTTTACTTCCAGCCTTTTTCCACAATCATGGATTTTAGTGCTTTGTCCCATTGCACTAGTGTCCAAATCCTGCTCCCATATGTAAAGCATGAAATATATTTCTGTTATCTTTATCCCAATGTTTTTTGCTGTTAACATCTTCATTATAAAATAGTATCTCATTGATTTTTAATACTTTTGAGCCATAAGGCCAAAATTAAAGTGAAGTGTAAGGTGATGTTAGTTCACCTCCGTAGATCTACTTGCACTCACTGTACAAATGTTTAAAGGGTATGAGAATTGTAACTTATGCACTGAGGAGCTGCAAGAAGGTCTACGTTTAGTAAGGTAGAGACTACCAAGTCTGCTGTAAATTCCATAGCTGTAGAATCATGGAATACATCAGACTTTGCTTAAAAGTGAAATATCCACAAGGATCTCCTGTTTCTTTCCCTCCCCGCATTTGTAATATTTTCTTTCTAATTGTGGGAAAACTAAGCTTAAAGAAAAGTGTAACTTTTAGCTTAGGAAGCATTGAGATTCATGGTCATTCTGATCTCTGCCAGAAGGAAATTCCATATTTGGAAAGCCTTGTTTCCTCATTCACAGGTTTTTATCCTTGTAGTTGAGCATTCTGTTAGTTCAGAAGAAAGTAATGATTTAGGAAGTCATGATGTCAGAGAAGTGGTTCCCTAAAGTTGCTTGGATCAATTTCAAGGAGGAGTTTTGATTACCAGGACTGAAATCTTGAATATGTGTCTCTGTACAGCTGGGAATCAATTCAGCAGGTAGAGCATTAGGGTGGTGCTCTTGGTAGGCCTGTGTTGCTGTTTTCTGTAGCAGCTGAAGCTTTTTCAGGGTTGGCAGTTTGATTCCTAGGTCTTCAGTTCTAAAATCTTCTCCGTTATCTATAAACTTGGGTGCATGAGTCCTTTAAAATGTAGTAGATTTGGATGATCTGCCTTGGCCAGGGGTCGGCAACCTTTGGCACACGGCCCATCAGGATAATCCGTTAGCAGGCTGTGAGACATTTTGTTTACGTTGACCGTCCGTAGGCACAGCCCCTGCAGCTCCCAGTGGCCGTGGTTTGCCATTCCCAGCCAATGGACCAGGACTTCATTGTGCAAGGTGCTATACAAACACAGAACAAATAAATTTTAGTATGAAGCATTACAGGATGCAGTTTTTATTAAAGACGCCATACAAAATCAAGTTGATGGTTTGCAAGTACTTTTAAGACCATATTAGGTCTGATAACCGTTTTAGGGCCATTTCCCCAGCTGAGGTAAACTGGAGTGGCTTCATTGAAGTCTTTAATATCATTCCGATTTGGAAGACTTTATGTTTAACAATAAACAAAAAAAGCTCTTGCAGAAATTTTCTATCACACTTTCTTTTATCAATTTACGTCAGGAACAGGAAATTCAGAAAAAAGAATGGAAAGAACAAGCAGAGCATCTAAGGCAAGAACGGAACAGGGAGATGGAGGAGAAATTGAAACATGACCAAGAACTGCAGGCTTTAGAGGAGAAAGCCCAGAAACTATGTGACGGTAAGAAAACTGTGGCTACTGCCAAGCTGGAAAATCTAGACAAAACAAAATACCAATCAAATGAGGCTTATAACGCTTCTCTTGAAAACAACAAATTGATTCTGGAAAGGGAAAACCACTAAAAAGGATAAATGATTTAATGTGAACAAGGTCAAAACAGAAAATTTTAAGGGATACAAAGTAACCTCCTTCCTGTGCCCTGTTGTTGCTGCCCCAAGACAAGCCAAATACCAACTGTGGAGAACCACAGCTGAAAAAAATATCCATGAAAAAAAAGTCAGTGGACAGTTTGCACTGACTGAGAATCTGCCCCCTGGTGTCTTGGGGTAAAATAGTCCTAATATTAACACTCTCATCCATCGTACTATAAAAATAAGATTTTTTTCCCCAGCATTCCTCACTGAAATTCAGCTGCCTACTTCTTCATAGTGGAGATGCTATGCCATATATAGATGAAAAATATCAAGTGTTGCAGTTTGTTTTCATAAGCTTGGTATAAAGTACAGTACAAGTACAAATTGTTGTCAGTGCTGTCACCACCAAGGTCCATGTCCCAACTCTTCAGAGAGGATTCCTGATCGGGAGGATCCATTCTGTACATGTGTGTCAGGTTGTTCTTGTTCAAATCTGAACCTACCTTAAAACTTTATATTCAGACAGGAAAATTCTTTTTTGGATCGGTAAATATTCAGAAAACCGCCTTTGTGCGTGCATGCAACTTTGTGTGTACAATCATTTGGCCACAAACTCTTGAAACCATTGTGCATGCAATTCATATGTGGAAGGACCTGGTTTTCGCCCCCTTACACCTCATGTAGCCATTTGTACCTGTGAAAAGTGGTGTGCCCTGTTTTTGCAAATAATCTTTTATATTCACTTGATGGTGCACAGAAAACTTGTGCAGAGGTATTTTCAACACACACTATGGCCTGCAGACACACAAGTGAGGAAGAGGTAATATTTTAAATTGCTCCCTACCGTAGAAAAACAAACCATTGAAAAGTATTACTCATTTTGTATTTTGTTGTCCCGTTGACTTTGCAGTAGCAGTTCACAAAATAAGTATATTCCAAAGTTGTCTTGAAGTCAGTGATGTTGACAGAGAATTATAAAGCACTCTGTCAGTCAGAGTTATTAAAATCAATGATGTTATATTCATCTCTGTTCAAACACAGGGCAAGGATAAAATCAGTAGAATATGAAACTACTAAAAGAGATGAATAATGCAACTACACTACAAAATGGTAGTGTTGTTTTAAGTTAGGATAGAAGATTTAGCCTGTGTTTAATTGTAAATATGTTTATGAAAAATGACTTCTTTAAAAAACAAACCAGTGCTAGTTGCAAGAATTTTAAAAGTTCTGTTTTTATATATGATTTAAAAAAAATAAAAATTGCTTTAAATATTAGAAAATGTCAAATAACTTTTAAAAAAATTCCATGCAGAATGGAAAAAAGAAGAATTTGACAGAAGGAAAAAAGAAAATAACTTTTTATGGGCTAAAGAAGAAGCAAGAATTGAGTCAGAAATATATGAAACTGAAAATGAGACACCCAACACTGAAAAACTAGAAGAAGACCGACAAAAAAAAGAGTTGCTGCTGGCTAAAATGTATAAAATTGACAGAGAAACTCAAAACACTATTAGTATGAAACTTGCTTCGCAAGCACACCTCATAGATACAGCATCAAAATCTGACTCCCTAGAGAAAAATGAGAAAACTTACCAGTTCTTAGAGACCACAGAGAAATTGTTTAATGGATTTCCAGTATATGACAGTCATGATGTTACTACAAAAGCAGAAGGACAGAAGCGGCAAAATTTTAGAACTACAGATTCAAGTAATGATTTGACATTTGGTAGTTACGTACCTTCCTTTGGGAAAGGATCCGGGAGGCCAAGCTGGCTTAATCAAAAAAGTATTGTCTTAGAAGAAAATACTAAAGAAAATACAGATTTCAATACTAAGAAAGAGAAAAAGTCTAATTTAATGGAGCAACTTTTTGGAAGTAGTGCCAACACCATCCTTCCATCTAAAAGCAGTGACTCAAGTCCTTTGGAAGCTGACTATGATTCCGGCAGTGCTCTTCCTCCGTGCAAAAGCAATAAAGTTAAAGATGAAGATGATTTTTTTTTCAGTGAAGGAAGAAATTTTAACTCAAATAGGCACCGTTTACAGCACACAACAAGCAGGCCAGCAGTTAAGGCTGTTAATTCTTTTGAAGATGAAATTGAAGAAGTAATCCTGTGATGACCACCTCTTATATAACTTGTGTGTGTAAATGCTATCCAAATATTTTAATACAGTATTTATTATATAAAAATTTGAAAAGTTTCAGATATTAAAAAGCCTTATGAAGGGATGATTTCAATCGATAAATATATGTATAGAGGAAATATATACTGCACATTCAGATAGACCAGTCTGGCCTACTCTAACCAGTCTGGTTCCTTGTGCAGTAGATTTTTTTTAATGTGTCTTTCCAAATACAGTCCATGAAGATAAAGAGTTGCGGTGATTATTTTTTACATACCACAGCCAATAATCTTGAGGGAATTTCCTGACAGATTTCCATATAATGTAACTGAGTTTGGGTATTTGCTCACTTCTTCATTCAGGAGGTGATACTATTTCTACCTTACTCATATTCCAGTCTACTCTCTGAAAGTGCATTTGCCACTATCAAATCTGTGCAACTGTCAGGGAAAATTGGTGGTATTCCAAAAGGCCACTACTAATGCTCTTCCATGGATTTGGATGGGAGGGAAGGTAGTTGGGGAACACTTATACCTGCTTGTCTAGAGCCAAACATGACCTGCATCACTTTTCTCACTAGTCTCTGCCTGTGGCAGTGGAAAGGTCCCATGATACTTTCCACACTCTTGTCTCCTGCCAGGCTGTGCAGTGCCATTATTCCACTGGGCTGTTCAAACACTTCAAAATAGATTCAGTTCAGTTAATGCAGTGGTCCTATATATAGCTGCTGGGTTTTGTTTGCTTGTTTGCTTTCCCCAATTGGACTAAAAATAATAGAGATAATGAAGGGAAGCGGGATAATTCAGCCTACAGTTTGGAAGGCCATGAGTCATAGCCCCATCAACCTTTTTGTTGTAAGCTAGCTTTGCAGTGGCATATCTAAATACTGTTCTGGGAAAACCTATGCCATAACCATATTTCTCTTAATTGAAGTGGGTTTGGACTCCCCGCTGAAAATAAAACATATGAACTGCTGAGAATTTAGATAATGAGTTAGGAGAAACTTAATAAATCCAGTATATTTTAAAATAATTTCCAGAAATATTGCAAAATCTGCCTATCTCCAAGTTATACAAACATTTTTTTAAAATTAAGATGAGAACAGTGTGCATTGTTAAATATGACCTACCCAAATATTTGTGTGAGATGGCAGAAAGTTATTGAAACCTCAGATTCTATAAATCCATGTTATCAGTTGACTGATTTCAGAATCTGAGAAGTTGCTCTGATATATTGGGACAAATGTGCTATAAATGAGATCCTGAATGCTTTAAATATAGAAGATTCTTATAATTTTAATAGTTGCTCGTTCTCCCTTTACAGAAACATGTTGCCTACTGCCTATTAGAGAACTGATGCTGCAGAAACCCATAGACGTTCTCAGTTAGTTAGCCCATTGCCTCTCCCTCTCTCCTTCCTAATTAAATCATTCCAGTTGGGTTTACAATGTGATTTAGCCCTGTTTTGTATGTACTAGTACAGTGTATACTTGTTTTATCTTCCAGGCCAGACCCCTGCTGTTGATCTAGTTTCCATGTAAAAAAGAATTAATAATTGGAAGGAAATAATTTCTTGAAAATTACAAATGTTCAAAACTGCTAATGGGGCACCTTGTGAGTTTGTATACTTGGCTTTGTGTTTTTTCTTAAGTTTTTTTCGACTCTAGTAATGGACTCCATAGTGTGATGCATAAAGCATAGTACTGTACTGTTCACACGTAGCTTTATTTAATGTAAAATGCATAGAAATATACGCACAGGAGTTGGCTAATGGTGCAGTGTGCTGTTATGTGAGAGCCTGCATTTGGGAGCAACCGCTGGACTCCCACGTCAGCCCCTGACATAGGAAAATGCTGTGGAATATGGTGCTTTATCTGAAGGTAGCTAGTAGTGTGTTACCCTTGTTTTGGAGTACCTCCCTATTGACATCTGCTCTCTGTGATGCATTCAGAGTGCCTCCTTGTGATGTTAGGGGAAGGCACATGTAATTTCATCTTTATGAAAAGGAATATGTTGTGCAGGGAACGACAGGTGGTCACTTAGAATAAAGGAATAGGTGAAAATGTAAAAGGCACTCATGCTATAGTGAGTCACTGAAGACTCTACATAGAAAACAAGTATCTCAGGATCAGCAGCTTTTTCCACATCTTAACAGAATTTCTTGTCATTCAAGAAGTTGTTTGGTTCCAGATATATCAGGCTAGAATAGATCTCTAATTGTGTCTGACTTGTGCTCAGCATAGCTGATGAGAGAGGGAGGCAAAGGTGGCTTTAAGCCACCTTTATGCTTCTCTCATCCTCTTGGAAGCCAGGGACTAGTCTGGCTGCAGAGCTACTCTAAATTTAGCTAGTTTTGTAAGAGCCCCAAGGGACTGTTGCGTTGCCCGGAGATCACAGGAGCACAGGTCATCCTGTCTCCCTGAACCATGCTCCTGGTACGCCCCCTTTCCAAGGTGAGCCAGGAGGGTTTGTCGGAGAGTCAGCTATGCTGTCTCAGCACCAAGCCAGCATTCTTCATGCCAGTGAAACTTTGACCTGCCCATTTAGAATAACTTCACACCCCTTTTTCAATACTGCAGCAACAGAAAGTGCTGTAACATGGGCCAGAATCTGGCCTGTCATCTCCAGCTGTGCATACATAAGGCTGTTGATTTATAATCTTCAATTCCAGCTGCCATACATAATTTTGGAGAGAACAACATTTCTTCATGAATGTCTCCAACCAAACACTTACAAAAGGTCATGATAGATTATGAGCACATCTGCCAGTGTCTTGTGGCACACTCAGAGGGCTGAGGGAGAGGGCCAGGCTCAGATGCCTGGACCCTCCTACCATGAAAAAGCAGCTTTTAACATTTTTAGTGCAAGAATAAATAATTAGTATGTGTTCATTTAATACAAAGCAAAGAGAATTTTATAATTGAGATGTTAAATTAACATGCCATAGAGATAATCATTTTAATGTTTATAAAGAGATGCTGTAGTACTGTTCACATATGTATTAATTCCAGTTATATTTATTATGTAACATCAGTTGCTTTTGTAACTTCTGATTCATTTTCTGTATAAAAATTCCAATCATAACAATGTTGATTTTTAACAAAATGGTTTTTATTAAAGAATTTGAGTAAAGTTTTTGTATGGCGATTGTCTTTAGCAAGCCAGTTTTCTTGACTTGTGATTTTCATGAATCCTTATGCTGATTTTCTTTGTAGCAGAATTACTGGTCATGCTTATTTACTGCATAATGTGTGTGTTTTTCAAATCTAAAGCACACACTTTACCGAATGAAACACAGAGCTAAGTAACATATACCTGAAAACAAACTAAAGGTCAAAACTTACATTGAAATTCAGGGAAAGATTCCCATTTTTTCAGTGAGTTTTGGATCAGGACTTATATGAACAATTCTCTGTGTAGGGTAGCTTTTCTGAAAACAGAATCTGGTATTGAATTATGAAATCACTATTTTTTTAAATTTCCCATTCAGAAAGTAAAATACTCACAAAGGTAGACCATGCTTGATTTCCTTCTCACTAACCAACTACCTTAGGGCCCAGATCTATTCCATTGACTTTAATGGTGCAGGATCAGAATGTCAGGAAAATTCTAACTGGCTGATAGAGGTAGTCAGTTTCTCTCCTGAATAACATTGTATTGTGGTGTGTGAATTGGAATCTTGTCAGGTCTTATGAGAGTTGGTTCTTCTCAGTAGTTGAATGGGAGTTGCAAGAAATGGCATTAGAGAGTGAACAGAAGTATCTCTTACCTCTAGGTGAGTACTGACGGTATCTGCATGCTGTTAAAAGGCACTGTGCTGCAGATGTTTGTTTACAACTAAGACCTAAAACAATGATGTAACTGCTGTGATCATTAAAGAGCATATGGAACTTTTTGCTAATCCTTGGTCAATTCTAAATCTGTAATTATATGCTGCTGAACTGAATTTTCCTGTCATTTCAGTGGGACATCTGTGGTTCCTTTTCATGTTGGAGATCACTTCTTAAGATTGTGAACCTTTCATAGACATTCCCCTCTTTATTCTGATACAAAACTGGTGCTTAATTACGTGGAAAAAGTATTTTACATCGGTTTTAAGAAGATGAAAATACTGTACCCAGTACACTAAGGTGAGTCACTTAATAACATTTCCCTTCCTCCTGCCCACTTTTTATCTACAGTTCTTCCTCTTTCCATGCTACACCTTCCAATTTTAGTGTTACCTGCAAACAAATTTGAGTACAGTTGAAAGATCGGAAGCAGCCACTCAGGTGCAGAGCGGGCTTTTATTTTTAATTGACCAAAATGTCTCTGGAAACCCTAAAAGGTGACTTGGCTACCACCAAGCAAGAAGTGTCATTGTTTGAAGACTATCAGATGATCTACTACAGTAACAGAAACAGCTCTGCAGGGTCCGTAGAAGGGCTTTATGGAACATAATATTGTGTACCAGTGGTTCTTATTCTCATCTTCCCTTCATGGCTCATCTGCTGCGTAATGTTGTTGTGCTCTCCTAAGCAGAAACTGGGTGTTACTTTGGAGATGGCTGCATTTCACTGGTGCTGAAGTGATTGTTCTGCATATCATTTAAAGTTTGTAAAGCATTTTGATATATTTTGGGATAAAAAGCACTATATCCATGTAAGTTGTTAGTAGGGCAAGGGATAGCCTTTGTTTAAATAGACAAAAAATAATACGGAGATAAACACACAATGTAAATGATTGTGGACATATTGGAGAGAGTCTAGCGGAGGGCAGCAAAAAGATCAGGGGGCTGGGGCACATAACTTACAAGGAGAGGCTGAGGGAACTGGGCTTGTTTAGTCTGCAGAAGAGAAGAGGGAGGGAGGATTTGATAGCAGTCTTCAGCTACCTGAAGGGGAGTTCCAAAGAGGATGGTGCTCCGCTGTTATGAGTGGTGGCAGATGACAGAGAACAAGGAGCAATGGTCTCAAGTTGCAGTGGGGGAGGTTTAGGTTGGATATTAGGAAATACTGTTTCATTAGGAGGATGGTGAAGCACTGGAATGGGTTACCTAGGGAGGTGGTGGAATCTCCCTCCTTAGAGGTTTTGAAGTCCCAGCTTGACAAAGCCCTGGCTGGGATTTAGTTGGTGTTGGTCCTGCTTTGAGCAGGGGGTTGGACTAGATGACCTCCTGAGGTCTCTTCCAACCCTAATCTTCTATGATTCTTCTATAATTTCAGATAGGGCTTTGGTGGTACCTGTGTTTCAGTGTGTGGCTTGGGTCGTCCTGTGTTTAAAAAATAATAAATTTTAAAAATTACTATCACATATTCTGCAGCAAAGTTCCAAAATGGAGAACTGGCAATATGGAACCACAGAGTTTTGCACAGTACAATTGTGCTGTCTATTTTTAGAACAGGAGGTTTTGTTGCCAGAACTATCTGACCTTTGCTTTGTGCTGTTCCGACCTGTTCGTGTCCTGAGATGACGGCTCTGACCATAAGAAGTGTCTTGGTGATGTTATTCATTTATAAAATTCCCCTTTGTTAGCTCAAATTTAACTCGGTCTCATGTTTCAAATTATCTTCTTGATTAACTGCAAAGTTTTGATGACTGCACAAGTAGAACAATCACATCAGTGTACATTGTCAGCTGGGACTTTCCCTGGCTGTTGGGAAGTTGCTAGGATACTCTTAAAGTTACAATTCACTTGATTAACTGTGAACCAGTTTGTATAAGAAATGCTTTTATATATTGTTTTGTACCAACAGAGCTCAGCTATTTACATTCAGAGCAAGCTACAAGTTAACTTCAAACTAGTTTTGCCCATTTTTGGTATGCTATTCAACTCGCATTCTTTGCAAATATAGCAGCAAAAATTATGGTAACTTATCTGATGAGCACTAGTCCTTGTTTGCAATAGGAAGAGGCTGTTCCCAGTTCTCCACTGTAGCCAAGCTGTGCTTGGATATAGTGGAAAGGAGCAGCAGCAGAGAAGTGGTTGAGTTTCTCTGAACCTTGGCTGCCTACCCCCAGGATTCACTAGAGCAGGAGGGAGACTACGCCAACGTCTGCCACTGGCCTAAGGTTTGTGGAGACGCAGTAGAACTCTGCTTCACTATACCTATGTTCTGCCCCTTGAAGACCACTGACATACTGGCTCCATCCCCTTATGCCGGCCGAGTTTTCTGCCAGTTAAGTTCCCCTGCACAAGGCCATTTTGGGCTACTTGCTCAGCAGAAAGTGCCCTTAATGGAGTGGGGAATCCAGTCCTCTCTTTGGGTCATCTTCTGCTTCATATTCCTCCTTAAAATTAACTTTATCCATAAAACCCCTCCTATGTTTATTTCCTCACCATTAAGCTCTCTATACCCTCCCCCTCCCAGTTTTGCTGTGCTGTGCTTCTTCTCACCCATGTTATATTGTAAGGCTTTTGGGGGAATTTATAATGTGCTCTTCTGTGTTCTGCAAATATCATAAAAACTGGTGGCACTATGTTTGCTTAATAATCAGCCTCATAATTTTACACAAGGACATATAACAGTTGCTGTTCTTCATTAGAGACCAGCTAATTGTTAGTTCTGAGCGTGCAGAAATTGTGTCTGGATTGGCGAGTGTCTGAGCTTCCTATCACCATATAACAACTGCCAGGATCCAAACTCTCAAATGACTTAAATGAGTGCACAACTGATATTAAATTGGCTGAGTAGGGATGGGTCTAACTTCCAGGACTTCAGGTTTAGGCCCTTGGAGGAGTTTTGTTTTGGTTTTTTTTGACTGACAATTGTCACTTTGGTGGCTTCTAATTTTGCTGTTTTGATTATTGTATCCTGGGGACATTTTACATACCTAAATAATCTGTCCCAAAGGTCACCACAACTTTAAATAAATAATAATACTTAGGTTTTATAGAGCCTGTTTCATCTCCAAGTGCTTGATAAACGATCTCCCCATTTTACCGAAGGCTATTTTGAAGCACAGAGCGGTGCAGTGACTTTCCTCATCATCATGAGAGATGTGGGAATAGAAACCTCCTGATTCCTAGTCCAGAGTTCCATCCACTGGACAACATGCTTTCCTGTGCAAATATATCCGACATCACTGTGGGGAATTCATTCAACCAATCTTAAATCCCATAATACACTGCAATTTGCAGTATTGCCTCTAGAGGAGAGAAGCTTCTTAAGAAAAAGCATTCATGAAAACAGTGTGCATTTATCAGTACTTAAAGCAAACCAGACTCTTTTTAGCAGAAAATAAGTACTGTAATTATAAAATACATCCCACATATTTCATCCCAATTTTTTGCAGGTAGAGATTTCATATTAAAATTGATATTACATATCTCCCTAAGAATGCCTTACTATTTCTAACCACTACTTTCTAAAAGCCATGTCTCCTTTTAATTTGTTCAGGTTGATAAACCACATCTAGTTACACTGGCACAGGATCTAACCTTGCTTTGAGCACTATGACACTTTAACTGATAAAAAATGTCATCTTGATGACACTATACTGGCAGTCAGGGAAATATCGAAAGGGTATAGTTTACTAAAACAACATTAAAAATACACCTTTTAGTTAAAGTGTTTTAAATCTTATAAACTTTTGTAAGTGTTCAAGTTCTTTTTGCTTTTTTTTTTTTAACTGTTCTGTCTCTTTCAGAAATCCATATTTCCAAATATCAGTACATAAATTAGACATCAAAATCTAGACCTGATGCAAGCCCCATCTAAGTCAGTGGTAAAACTCCCCATTGGGCCCTCTATACCAAAATAATTGGGCTGAGCAGCACCCACCACAGCTCCTGTCAAGGTTCCTCCCCCACTCTGAACTCTAGGGTACAGATGTGGGGACCTGCATGAAAACCTCCTAACCTTACTTTTACCAGCTTAGGTTAAAACTTCCCCAAGGTACAAATTAATTTTATCCTTTGTCCTTGGAATAACCACTGCCACCACTAAACTCTAACTGGGTTTACTGGGAAACGTAGTTGAGACACGTCTTTCCCCCCAGAATCCTCCCAACCCTTGCACCCCACTTCCTGGGAAAGGTTTGGTAAAAATCCTCACCAATTTGCATAGGTGACCACAGACCCAAACTCTTGGATCTGAGAACAATGAAAAAGCATTCAGTTTTCTTACAAGAAGACTTTTAATAGAAATAAAAGTAAATAGGAGTAAAGGAATCACCCCTGTAAAATCAGGATGGCTGATACCTTACAGGTAATTAGATTCAAAACATAGAGAATCCCTCTAGGCAAAGCCTTAAGTTACAAAAAAAGACACACAGACAGAAATAGTCATTCTATTCAGCACAATTCTTTTCTCAGCCATTTAAAGAAATCATAATCTAACGCATACCTAGCTAGATTACTTACTAAAAGTTCTAAGACTCCATTCCTGTTCTATCCCCGGCAAAAACAGCATACCGACAGACACAGACCCTTTGTTTCTCTTCCTCCTCCCAGCTTTTGAAAGTATCTTGTCTCCTCATTGGTCATTTTGGTCAGGTGCCAGCGAGGTTACCTTTAGCTTCTTAACCCTTTACAGGTGAGAGGATTTTTCCTCTGGCCAGGAGGGATTTTAAAGGGGTTTACCCTTCCCTTTACATTTATGACAGCTCCTATTGAGGTTAGGAGAAGAATAATCTGTATGGATAGCAGAGCTATTTGTAAGACTACTGCTAAAATGAATATACATGCTCATTAGTTCTGCTTTGGTGGGGTAAATGTGCACCTAGTTTTGTGATAAACAGTGTATTTCAAGGATTTGGCCTAGTGTCTGCAATTTGGCGAATAGAATCAATGACAGCTCACACCTTTCGGGAACAGGCTCTTAAGTATATAGGAGTACTTTTAAAACTTGTTAATGTAAGGGTAGATCATTCTATCAATTTTTCAAGCAGAACTCCAACTGAAGTTAATGGGGAGTTCTGCTGAAAAACAAACTGTATGGTTGGAGTCTATGATACCTTAAGTGACATTTCTCAAAAGAAAATATGCTGAAGTCTATTAATGCATTGTGAAGTAACTGCAGCCTTTTGTTATGTCAGAACTGTTCCTTTTGAGACAAAAGAGACAAAATAGTTATAAATAAATTATTAGATTAGTATGTATTCATTCATCCATTATTCTTTTTGTGGCTGATATATTATAATACGCCAATCTATTTATACCTCATACAGTTATGTATTATCTAACTCTGGGATACAGTCTTATGAAAGATGTCATACAAAGTAAGGGCCTAACAATGCAACCCTAATTTATGCATGTAGTCCTTTAGGTTGATAATATTGCAGTTTTCCTATTTTATAATTAAGTATTGAAATGATCTTTCGTGACAAAAATGATGTGTAGCTTGGGGTAGGAATTTTTTATTACCTAACCAATAATCGTTTGACAAAGCCAATGCAGATCTCGGATATTCTTTCTCAAATTTGGATGAAGAGTAAATAGTCTCTATTTTACAAACTAACTGATTATCTAAATGAGTTTCCATAGATCAGGTTCTTTTGAGGATGCTAATTTTAAACAGAACAATCTGGAATAATTTTCCATAATGGAGTCTCTTTTTCAGTATTAGTTTATGGGCTGTACAGTATCTTGGCAGTAGGAACAATAGCTGTCAAGTGTCCTATATAACATACTAGTTTCCTTTAGAGGGCACCATTGATTTCCTTGAAAACTCTTTAACCATTTGATCTTGCTGTAAGGTTCACTATCCACATTTTGCTATTTTAAATGTATTTATTTTATGTTGTGTCAAAAAGCTTACAGTGCTTTGGGCTAATGGGCATTCTATATTGTATGCAGGTACTTCCCATACCTCTTACCCTGTATATGATTTCTTGGGGATTTGTTGCAACGACAATCTTTCCCATCACATGCTCCAAGGGCCAAAACCTTCAGAAAAAGTGGACAGGTCACATCACTGGGCTGTGCACTCAGATAAAAGAGTTCAACAGGATTAGAAGGCTCAACTTCCACCTGTAGAAGTGTTGTGCACCTGGGCCCTCATTTCCACTACAAAATATGGGGGAATTACAGGTTTTTCCACGCTACCTGCTGGGCTAGTGACTCCATACAGTGCACAGACACACTGGACAACCCCTATCACTTCCCCAACCTGTGCACTATGAATACAACTATGGGAGAGGGGTGGAAATAAGGGGATCTGTTCCCCTGCCGTCTCTCTCCCCTCAGCTCCCGCCTTTTTTTTTTTTTTAAGTGTTGCACCACTGCTGATCACACTACTGCCCCATGCACAGAGGGCTGCCATGGATCTTGTGTAAAGTCCTTCTGCATGGACATTCTCTTCTCTGTCTGGGCCCAAATAGAATCATTGAATTGACTGGAAGGGACCTCCAGAGGTCATCTAATCCAGTTCCCTGCACTCATGGCAGGACTGAGTATTATCTAGACCATCCCTCACAGGTGTTTATTTAACCTGCTCTTAAAAATCTCCAATGATGGAGATTTGGCAACCTCCCTAGGCAATAGTGTTTCCCTCAGTGGCCTTGGGTTTGCCTCCAAATTAGATATGAGCAAAATGGTTAGGATGCATTAAAAAGCTTCCCTTATCCTGAGCCCTTGTTCAAAATTCACACTGAGCCTGAGCTCAACCATCTCTGAGATCTGAAAACATTGAATTTTTCTTTTCACTTCTACATGCTGCTGTATTTCCAAGTGCTGGACAGGCCCAGTGGAAATCTTGTGAGAGGTCTAGTCCTGCCTGCAAGATTAATAAGCACCCAACACTTTGAATCTGAACTATCCCAACCTCTTGTTCCCCTGCACACCAAGATTAAGAGCATTTAACGTCACTTTGTCCTTCTAAAAGAGCAGTTTTGGCAGGAGAATGGGCAAAGCAATATTGTTTTCAAAAGTGAGTAGAGCCTCTTTTTGAGTCCCTTAATCTATTTTTTCATTTTTTAAATTTTATTCTTTTCATGTGGTGATGTAACTATTATATTACTGTAGCTATGCACAGTATTCTGTCTGTAAGAAACATGGACCAAGTTTTCAGAAGAGAGTGCACAAAATTGTGTGCCCTGCCCATTTATTAACCTAATTTGTCCATACAGTTATTGCGACTGATGGCTGATAAAATAATGCCCAAGAAAAAGTCCAGTTAGATGTCTGTCACTTACTTCACATTCATCGTGCTCATGCATTTTCCTATGTGCAACTGCATAGACAAAGCCCTGATAATCTGGATTTATATTTTAAACACGTATTTTACTGACTGTAACGTTGTCTTACTAGGTCCAATACTTCATGCAGGGAGGGATAGTTCAGCACATCTGCGCCCCACACCCCACTAGTAGAACCGCTTGTTTGTAATTAAAATGGCATGTTCTATTATTTTCTTTTGAAAAATCCATGCCACATAGAGTTAGGACAGGATGAACAGGGACAGGCAAAGGGGATATGGGACAGGTAGGGAAGGAAGATAGAGATGGGCACAGCCTAGTGAAGGGCTAGGGGAAAGGGATGCAGAATGAAGCAACCAAGAGGAAGCCCTGGGAGGGAGAAACCACAGCTAGAAGGGGAAGAGGCCTAGTGGAAGCTCCCAACTGGGAAGGTGGGAGAACACTGACTCCTACCAAACCAAACCATCAATTATCCCATGCCCCGCCCTTGCTTCCTCATGTCTGCTAACGGAGGTTTTCACCACTCTCAAATTTATCTAAATAGATCTACAATTTTGGCATGGGGGTATCAATAGGCTTTGATTCCCTGAGTACAGCACAGGCTTTTCTCACACTGATGTATGGCCTGGATGTTCCCTTTAGATCCCTGTCCCTAAAAGCTTACATTCTCACTAATGCAATATATTAAGATACCAAATGGCATTTTTTCTAGAGCCTTGCATACAGAAAGTTAACTTGGCTTGATTTTAAAGTCTCAGTTAAAAAAGCCAAGTTTGAAGAAAATTGGTTTAATAGTATTTTAAAGTATAAATGTTTACATTTGTATCACCCTGAACCTCAAGAAGTTGCAAATTTGAGACAATCTCAGTGTTAGCAAGTCTCACAATATTTGTAGTTTGTCTTAAAGCTTCAACCCCTCCAGTCATGGGATTACATAAAACTCTCTGCTTTAATTTTAAAAAGTAAGGTTTTAGGTACTCATGGAAGTGGAGAAAAGCTTGAAAATGTAAAATCTCTAAAGGCTCAAAACTAAGATGGCAAATAAAACCCCCCAAATATATATTTTTTGAATCCTCATGTGTTTTTAAAGCAATCTTGTGATTTTTGTGGGTCCTGTCTCATGATTTTTGAATACCTGGGGTTGGCAGTAATGTGATTCTTAACTTTTAGATAATCATGAGTTTGAGACTGGCCTGTTGGTAAATTGAACACCTTATTTTAATATATAGGGCCTGATTTCTTCAGTCATGCTGAGCATTTCTAGCTCCGAGGGACCTCACTGGGAGTTGGGGGTGCTTAGCTGCTCCGACAACATATCCAGAAGAGATGTAGAGCTGTGCTCTAAGGCATTTGGCATAGGATTAGGAGAGGTGAGTTACAGTCTTAGTTCTGATGCTGACCTGCTGTGTGATCTTGGACAAATGTCTCTGTACCCCAGTTTCTCCATCTGTTGAAGTGGTGATGACACTGACCTACTGCACAGAAGTGTCAGTTAGCTTGTTAATATTTGTTAAGCACTCGGAGATTCTTGAGTGGAAGAAACTAAATGAATATCATTCTTGTTATAAAGACACCTCAGAATTAAGGTAATTCCAGCTGAAGACAAGCCACAATAGAAGAAAATCAGTTCAATTGGACAATTAAGGCCTCGAAGCTGAAATGTTGTCATTCAGTCTGTTTCAGATCCACTTAGTAAAACACGTTGCTCAGAGGCTCTTAGCACTTTCTCAGAGGCTCTTAGCACTTTCTCATCGGAGAAGGGATAGGGCTGGTGGGAGTGGGGCCTGGAACAGGGCACACTTTGGCCACTGATACCATACCCATACTGAATGCTTACCTGACATGTTCATTGCCTGTGGTGCTTCGTCAGGAGAGCAGCGGGAGCCCATGCCTCCTGTAGAGAGCCAAACCCAGCAAAGGAGATGCCAAGGTCAGATGTGAATTAAACTTGCTTCCAGGTTCCTGCTGAGCCTTGGGCTAGTCCCCAGACTGGCTCTGTGTTAATAGCAGAAATGTTATATTCCTGAGCTACAGGTAGGGGACCCAGCACTAAGGAGAGGAAATCCTAGGAACGGGACTTATAGCCACAGCACAAAGGAGAAGAGGGAGGGCTGTAGGCAAGGGCAGCGCTGAGCAGAGGCCTAGCCCAGGCTTATCACCTCATTGCTGACGAGAGAGAGAGAGGCCTTCAGAAGGATGAGGAGCAAACTTTTCTTTACTAGGTGCAGTCATGCTCCGGTCTCTTCTCTTGCTGGAAGGTTTGTCCAAAATATAGTGACACTTCACCCGCTGCAGTCCCCAGGCAACTCCATTCCAATATGTCACAGGCTCTAAGGGACAGTCTGTTCCCTGTCCTTGCTACACATTTTGTCAGCCACTGATGTGTGTTGCTAATACTGTAAATGACAGTCAGTCCTGTGACTGTTGCCTAAGACTCCTGATGTCTTTCTTTTGAAATGCTGGCATTAACCATCAGTGGGCTGTGATCCACTCTGGTTCAATGCTTTGACACTGTTTTCCTGTTACTGCGACCACTGCAAACTCTGGAATATCATAATTTTATTTTTAAAGCTGACTTTCCCTACCCAAAACACAAAATCCCTGCCCTGCAACCATTCAAACACATTTCAGCCTTCATAGGTAAGATTTAGTTGATTCAGCATCAGACATGGCAGAGGGAGTAGATTGAGTGAGCACCTACTGTTATCAATGCCATGCCGGCCCCTGATTAATCCAACTTGGTTTCTGCTTGTTCTAATATTTTTTTAGGTGTTTTTATTGTCATTGTTTATTACAATTATTAAATGTTAACAGTTAGTACAGAGCCCTGACTGCTTATACTGGGGCTTATGTATAATATCATTACTAATAAAAGTGATCTTCTCTTGTCTCAGCCTGCTACTCCACCTGTGATGGCCAATGTATCTTGTTCACCCACACCTGTGTCTGTTGCCTTTTTCCTCCTTGCACTGTACTCGGGGAAAGTCCTCCCCCTCCTGATTCACCAAACCACCAACCTTCCCACTATCAAACACAGAAATAAGTTAGTTCTCTCTACTGCCAGTCTCTCCAGTTGCTGTGGCAGAGTTTAGCTGATGTAGTTAAGCCTGTGCTGAGGAGGGATACTGGGTAGTATTCTGTACACTTTTCTGAGGACTGAAGTTCTTTCCAACACATTTATGTTGCCACGTTTTGCTTCTGGTATATGTAAATATTTATGTTAGGAGATAAACTCCAGTTGAATTTTGTCCTGTACCTTTAAAAGAGTCACCATTTACTTGGTGTATTTCCAGTATCCCATCCTTTTCTCTTTTCAGATTCTTCTTCTCCTTCTCTCTCTTCATCACTCTGGAAATCTTCCGATGAACCTCAGTCCTAATCTGAATCACCCCGCTACTTTAGATTTGAGCCCTCACGCAGCCAAGTAATGCACCTCACTCATGACTTGCAAAACCTCATGATATTCCAGTCCCCTGGCCTTACACAGCTCTTTCAATGCACTTCCCTCTAATCTATTTCTAGGCCCACATATAACTCTCAAATACACTTCAACCCTAACCTGTAACATCCTCTATTATTTCAGTACTTGTACCCTCCCAGGTTGTATGTGGCCTGGTTCAAGCCTCTGTAGCTGCTAAGTCACACAAAGTAAAATGATTTGTTAGAATTGTTCCTAGCAATTGGGCTGAGCTACTGAGTTCAAATACAGATCGGGATCTGAGATCTTCAAAGTTCAGAGGGCTAGGCCACAGTGTTCTGGTTTGTGCCATCTCCATTATTTACTATTGATGACTACCAGTGTGCTCAAAACATACATGAAAATGTGGTCACAGCTCTAAGTAGCTGACAAATTGATTGGGATTGTCCTTAAATTTTTATGACAAATTCGAAAATATTTCAAAATGAAATTTATCAAACTTATAGCTGCTAACTAACAGGACCTATGAGTAAAGATGTGTGCATATATAGGAACTCTCCTAGAATTCCTCACATTCACAAACTAACTTCTCCTGACATTTCTAATCCAAGGTTTTTCCTATTAATTACTTTAAAAATCCTTCAGGTCTACGTAATATGAAAAAAAAAATGAACTGATTTGCAGATGGGACAAATTCCCCTTACCTCTCTTAGTCCAAGTTTGACTCTCAAGCTTGGGAGGTGGATGTGACTGGGTCCTGGCCAAATAAGTAAGAAGTGTTAATTACCTGAGAGAGGTGTGAATTGGTTGTGGGTTCAAGGTATAAACAAACTCAGTGTTGCAGTCAAGGAAGATAGAAGTATTATTACTCCTACCCTCACCACTGGATTATGCTCCTGTACTTGGCAGTGGGTGAGAGCATTTATTTTTAATCCTTGGGATTTCTCTTCCAGTTGGAGTGCAGTTCCTTTGCCAAGGGCATTTAGCCACAGCTACTAATTGAGATATTAAAGCACAGTTCATTTCTGCCCACCCAATGTTTGTTAACTAAGGGGAAGATGCCATGGTCCTCTGGACAAATCAAGGGATAGTCCCAATTTCCTGTCCACCATTCCTGCTTATGTGCAACCAATTTTAATTTCTTCCTGAGAACCATTACTGAGCACACATGGGCTGCTGCCTGCCAAAATGTTCTCTTGGTAGCTAATTCACTGACAAAAGGCACTTCAGAAAACTAAATTCTGACTCTGCCTCAGTTACCAGTGATCCCCAATTCCCAACTATGAGCAGAGTCTGTTTCAGGTGGCTATACCAAAGCTGTGCTCAGACACATCCAGTGTGTCCAAAAGAGGGGCTGCTAAACGTACCCTAATGAGAGGTATTCCACCTCCAATCATTTGAAAAGAAATGGCTGTTGATGCAACTTTCTAACCAGCCAGTATTCCTTCAGGGTCCCCACTGAATAGAAAGGTTTCAGAGTAACAGCCGTGTTAGTCTGTATTCGTAAAAAGAAAAGAAGTACTTGTGGCACCTTAGAGACTAACCAGTTTATTTGAGCATGAGCTTTCGTGAGATACAGCTCACTTCATCGGATGAAGCTATGCATCCGATGAAGTGAGCTGTATCTCACGAAAGCTCATGCTCAAATAAACTGGTTAGTCTCTAAGGTGCCACAAGTACTTCTTTTCTTTTTACTGAATAGAAAGTCATCCATAACTCAAGCTACAAATCAAAAGATGTTTTGTGCCAGTAAAGGCATGTGGCTGCCAAACTACAGCAGAGAGCCTGCAATACGCTGAGGACAGAACAGCCTGATGAATTATGTGTATCAAAAGCTTTAGCAAAGCTTTTGATATGGTCTCCCACAGTATTCTTGCCAGCAAGCTAAAGAAGCATGGATTGGATGAATGGACTGTAAGGTGGATAGAAAGCTGGCTAGATCATTGGGCTCAACGGGTAGTGATCAACGGCTCGATGTCTAGTTGGCAGCCAGTATCAAGTGGAGTGCCCCAGGGGCTGGTCCTGGGACTGGTTTTGTTCAACATCTTCATTAATGATCTGGCTGATGGGATGGATTGCACCATCAGCAAGTTTGCGGATGACACTAAGCTGCGGGGAGAGGTAGATATGCTGGAGGGTAGGGATAGGGTCCAGAGTGACCTACACAAATTGGCGGATTGGGCCAAAAGAATGATGAGGTTCAAGGATAAGTGCAGAGTCGTTCACTTAGGACAGAAGAATCCCATGCATTGCTACAGGCTGGGAACTGACTGGCTAAGCGGTAGTTCTGCAGAAAAGGACCTGGGGATTACATAGGACGAGAAGCTAGATATGAGTCAACAGTGTGCCCTTGTTGCCAAGGAAGCTAATGGCATATTGGGCTGCATTAGTAGGAGCATAATAATCTAATAATCTAATTCCAATAATAATCTAATTCCAAAGCCGGCAGATCGAGGGGAAGTGATTATTCCCCTCTATTCAGCACTAGCGAGGCCACATCTGGAGTATTGCGTCCAGTTTTTAGCCCTCCCACTACAGAGAGGATGTGAACAAATTGGAGAGAGTCCAGTGGAGGGCAACAAAAATGATTAGGGGGCTGGGGCACATGACTTACGAGGAGAGGCTGAGGGAGCGGGCCTTATTTAGTCTGCAGAAGAGAAGACTGAAGGGGGGATTTGACAGCAACCTTCAACTACCTAAAGGGAGGTTCCAAAGAGGATGGAGCTAGGCTGTTATCAATGGTGGCAAATAACAGAACAAGGAGCAATGGTCTCAAGTTGCAGTGGGGGAGGTCTAGGTTGAATATTAGGAAACACTATTTTACTAAGAGGGTGGTGAAGGGTGGAATGGGTTACCTAAGGAAGTGGTGGAATCTCCATCCTTAGAGGTTTTTAAGGCTCAGCTTGACAAAGCCCTGGCTGGGATGATTTAGTTGGGGTTGGTCCTGCTTTGAGTAGGGGGTTGTACTGGATGACCTCCTGAGGTCTCTTCCAACCCTAATCTTCTCTGAGTCTATGTGATCCTGAGAGTGTACAAAAAATGTGAGCACACATTTCCGCACTGAATCCTGGGTACGTTTTGTTCCTTTTGTTTAAGGACCACTGGGCACATTAATCTGTGCAGAAAGGTCTAAAAGAGTGAGACCACATCCTTGTTGCTGGATGGAGAGAGGATCCTCCAGGAACTGAGAGAGGGTGAGGGTTCAACAGCATCTGATATGGCATTTCCACATAAACTCTTCCTCTATAATTCCTCCCTTTTTCTTAACCTTAAGGGTAGGGCTCAGAGAGAGTTCAGACAAAACAAGAACCAACCTGAACCTTCATGCTTTGAAAAGATTTAGTTATAAATTAACTCATGTTATTTGTTGAGGAAGTGCTCAAACATTGTTCCCATGCTATTGCTGGCTGTCCAGAAATTGTATGGAAGCCTGTTTTCAGGAGAGTTCTAACTTTTCCTTTAAAAAAAAAAAAGACGAGGTTTGGACAATCATTTGAAAATGTAGGTATCTATCGCAGCCATTTGAAGCTTTCACCATAATTTCTGTTGGTTACTTTCATAGTCCTGGGTCATAACTTACCATGTGGTCAACTAGTTCATATCTATTCTCAGGGAATCTGCTTGAAATCTCTCAAAGTCTGGATCTATAGGTCTATATTAGATCCCAAGTAACTTGTTGAGGGAGCTGTGCAGCTGAGGATCAGAAGATTCTGGTATGATGTGACAGCCATGGAATTTTGAAGTGTGTATAATGCCTCTGATGATATTTTAAGGCAGTGGTTCCAGTAGTGGCCCATTCAGGAGCTGTAACCTATTCCTGGCACCTATTATACAATGAACCTTCCCTCTCCCTAGGGATATGGTACAGTTCATTATGTGAAGATCAACAGGAAACATGCTCCCACACCTAAATTTGTGTGTTTCCTCATGGTGGGGTCAGGCTTTTCCTCACTTACTCCTCTGCCTGCCTAGTTGGAAGCACATGCCTGAGCTGGGCAGTGTAGGTTAGCATGCTTTGAGCTCTGCTCTAATGAAGCCTATCTCTCTGATTCCATCCCACATCCTTACTTTGGCCTATCAGAAGCTTCCTTTTATTCATGCCCCTCAGTAGACAGAGGCACATTGTCTGAGTCTGTATTACTGTCATGTTTTTAATCACTCAGACTGGGCATAGGAGTGACATGGCCACTAAACCTTTTTCTTCTCTTCCCACTCCTCTTCCTTAAACAGGTCCTCTGAGCTCACGAAAGCAAAGTGATAAAATACAATCTTTATTGCTGTAAATCTGTTTCCTCCCATCCCTCCAGTTTGGATTGGGATGAGATTAGCAAACTCCTATCCTCAAGGGATCCTCAATGGTATTTAGGTGCCTACTTTCCCTTGATTCATTGACTTCAATGGGAGGTAGAAGCCTAAATACTTTTGAGGATCTGGGCTTAGGGTACATCTATACTGCAGTTAGACACTCATAGCCGGCCCATGCCAGCTGACTGAGGCTCCTCGGGCTGAGATTCACTGCACTGTTTAATTGGAGCCCAGGCTCTAAGAACCTGTAAGGCGGGAGGGTCCCAGTGTTTGGGCTGCAGCCAAAACCTGTATGTCTATACCACAATTAAACAGTCCTTTGCCCATGCCTGGCAAGCCTGAGTCAGCTGGCATGGGCCAGCCCTTGGTGTCTAATTGCAGTGTAGGCATACCCTTAGAGGCATCTCTAGCTGGGACTGAACTATTCACATGCACCTGGTTTATCCACTTCCCGAAGTGTCCTTTCAACAATGAGATCACTATCTTATTTTCATTTGGCCACTTCATTATGATCTTTGTGGCCTCCCCCTTGAGCTGATCCTTCCCCATACAGAGGATCTCTTCCTTTTCATTGGTTCTGACTTGCAGATGAGCTCGCCTCCCGAACCAGTTCTCAGCAGGCTTCTCATTCATGACAGAGTGGGAAAGTTGGTTCACTCTGTTGAGGCCTTATTTATTTTCGCAAGATCCATATGGTTTATTTGAGAATAGATTTGGGCTCCCTTTGCTTTTCTCAGTGACCCAAAGTGAGGTTCTGCTAAGGCCCTTAGTGTATAAGTACAACAACCTGATACCCTAGAGCTATTGTAACTTTAGTGTTCTTGGCCTGATGCTGCTCTAACACTGTCTGCACCAGGGAGAGTGCTTTAAGCATCTTCCTTTTCAGCCAGCAACCTAGCTTTGAGGTTGTGAGGTTAATGAGGTAGGTTAACACTCAAACACAAAGCTATATGCTCACAGCTGATGTGGCCCTACATTTGTGTGAAATACTGGCCCAATCTGTCTCGGATTCTAGCCCCTGGAGTTGGGCCAGTTGCTAAGCATGGCCAAGAGCGAGACAGGTCAGTGCTGTCTGAATCCATTATCCATGCCCTTCCATAGAACAGTACTCAGACATGCGCATGCAATAATCAGCACTTAACCTCTCTGAAGAACAGGTGCCTCCAGCTGGGTTTGAGAGTTGAGGTGAGTCTTCTGTGGCATATATATGTGCTGTCAAGGCACTAATGAAGGCTCCCTTTGAATAAGGTTGTCAAACGCCCCACCCAGATGAAGGTTACAGCTACTTGTCTGGAATCTTTCTGCTGCTATATATGGTAAGAAGGATATGTAGCTTCATACCTTTGCTATATGTGAGGACCTCTTTCCTCTGTTTACAGTCAGCTGAGCTTCTCATGGAAATCCCTTCTCTGCTTTCAAATCCTGCTTTATTAACATTATCTCTAAAATTCCAGCCTATGTATACTAGTCTTAAATCTCTTCCATTAACCCTACTAACTACATTTTAAAAAGTCCTCTTTCTACCATGTTTCCTGGCATCATTTTTGGAGATAATCTACTGTTCACTGCCTCTGATTTTAGTTCTTTAAACATAGCGAGGGTATATTAACCTCTTGCTAGGACTAACAGCATTTTTCCTTTAATGCCCTAAAATGCACAAGTGGTCTTAGCCACAGGATCCCCTTTGTGATGATGTCATAAAGTGGCTGCTCTGTTTCCCTATCAACTGATTAAAAACAAACAGAAGAGATCTAGAAGGTTCTGTGCTCTTCCTCCTTAGCACTCCCTCACATCCTGTTGAAGCTGCTTTTGATGTGGGTCTGGTAGGTGAGTTTCCCACATCCTAGCTGTCCTCAGGCCTAGATATTTGTCAGGGTGCACCTTTCTGTCCCTTGAGGCAAAGAAGGGACTTAGGGTAAAAATGTGAAAGATATTTTTATTACCAACTAAGCTAGCTTTGTATGCCCCGCCTACCTGACTGGGAATCACCGCTCTGTCTGAGAAGCTGTTGCCCAAGTCTCTGTTGTTACTGCTGAGCTCCTGCTCTCTATGAAGCACTACTACAGCTCAAGGTTTCATTTTTCAATGTTTGGCATACATTTTTGTTCATCTCTCCATGTCAATGCCCCCAACAAATCCAGAGTTCCTACATTTAAGAGTATTTCCATGAGGATATTGACTCATGAACCTAAGTAATTTCTTATTTATACTAATAATGAATGTTGTGCCATTTATACATTCCCAACTTGGTCCCTTTTCTTCTTTCCTTTATTAAGAATTTTAATTAAAAATTTGGGTCTAAGAAGTCTGTGAGGTAACACCCCAATAACTTACTTACCAAGTAGTAGGTGACTATTAGAGACTCCTAGAAGCCACTGGGTGGGTTGGGTGTACCCGAAAAGGGATTAGGACGGACTTTTCTTCATATGCATATGTGACTTATGAGAATGATTAGAATTAGGGACTCTCTTTTGGCTCAGGGATGCCTACAGCGTAGTAATGTAACTTTGGCATTTTTTCATTTCATTGACACATTGTGTCTGTGGTCTAAGAGCACTGCCTTTGAACTGACACGAGCTGATTTTGTTGCCATTGTTTTCAAGTGTTTCCTGCTCTCATGGCATTTATACTGTGCCCTAAGGGCAACTGCTGTCAGGGTTGTGTTCTGTTTGTGGAGTCTGTATGCTGTGAAAAGAATGCAATAGCAGTCCAGATGCATTGATGAAAGCCAGAGTTGCTGTGTTGTCAGAACAAACACACGTATCAAACGGGCTGTCTTAGCAGCCACAGATCTCCTCAGACTCTCTTCCTGCATCTACTTCTGTCTCTGCGCAGGACCTTGCAGATATTTTCCTAGAGAAAATTGACAAAATATGACATGACCTTCCCCCTCCCCTCATCTCACCTTCTCTTCCCTCTTCCCCTCCTATAGTTCTCTGCTCCTTCTCCCAATCACGGACACAAGTTTGTTTTTTTCTCCTGCTATTCTCCTCCTCTAACCTCTCCACTTGCCCCAGTGACCACATTCCAATCCATCTTCTGATCTCTCTCATACCTACTCTTATGTGCTCCCTTACTTTAACCCCTCAATACAAGCCTGCTTTAGTCTCTCCCATCATTTTTTTTTTTAAAAAAAAGCCACCCTTGATACCATAACCTCCCCAACTACTCCCCAATCCTCCTCTTATCGCTAATATCATTGATTGCATTGTTTACCATCTCTTTCTGGAGTTTCTCTCCTCCAATTCTATCCTATATCCTGTCCAATCCAGCTTCAAATCCATACACTCCACTGAAGCTGCTTTTATCAAAGTCTCTAATGACCTCTGTTATGCGGTTTGGAGTGGCTTCTGACTGTGAATGCCAGCCTCAGGGCAGTCTGTCAAGAAGTAGGGCAAAAGCCCCAAACTGGTTGTATGTTCTAGAATTAGATTTCACCAACCCAATAACAATCCTAAATCCCTATACCAGTCTTATCACGGAGTCACAGACAGTCCCCTTGGCACTCCAGTCTATCTTGCCACCCAGGCAACACGGACTTAGTGATAGTCACTTTACACCAAAGATCACAACCATATTCAGGTTACTCCCAGTCCCAAAGGACCAGTCACTTACCCCATGTCAACTGTATTCAGTTCTCAAACCAAAGACAACACTTCTAGCCAATCCAGTAACCAACTAACTAAAGGTTTATTAAATAGGAAAAAGAAATGAGTTATTTCCAAAGCTAAAGCAGGTAAATATACACACACAAATGAGTTAGGTTTCAAAAGGTAATAGAAACATCTATAGTAAGCAGGCTCTGTATATCCTTTAGGGCTAACCCAGGCAAAACAGTTGGAGACTCCTTGCTTATGCTTCAAGCAGCATAGGAATAATAAATTCTCCTTAACCAGCATTTTTATTCCCTTCCCCCAGCGTTCAAGCTGTGATGAGATGAAGGTTTGGGCACTTCCCTCTTCAGGGATGTGGGGGAAGCAATCAACAAAGTCTTTTGTCCACAATGGCTTGTCTGATGGCTGTAGACTTCTTTAGTTTGGGAGGAGATAACACCTCTGGTGGTGAACTAATATTTCATACCAGGTAATGCTTCTCTCCTGACTATGGGGGATTTACAGCCTTAGCAAACATTTAAACACTACCTTGTAACATGGGGTACAGATATTATAAGTAGGATTAATACATGCAGCATCCTACAAACACATTCTTATAACTCTAATATCTATTTTAACTGTACTAACACACAGGTGAGCCAGACTAGTTTCCAGCTATGTATTTGCCCAAGCTCGGTGAGGCCCAGGACCTTTGGCATCAGCTGGCACCTGGGCTGCCAGCATCATAACCTCTTCCTAGCCATGGTCCAGGACCAGTACACTCTCCTATGCAATGATGCCTACAGAAAAATTGACAATGGTTAGGCTGCTGGTGTGCTGAATCCGATGTCGGTCAAAATATATTGTGCATCTTGCATGGGCAAATTCCTGTATGAGTAGTTACCTTCTGTGAGAATATTTAATGTCTGAATACAATTGGAAAATGCAGTGCAAATGACAGGGTAATAAGCCAAGGAACTTCATTGTCACCTTCTAATTGAAATTAATTAGAAACTGATCCACCATGTGCGTTGCATAACAGAAGAGACTGCTTTCCCTAGCCATTACAGCAATTGGCTCAGGGATGTTTTAATTGAAAACAGGTTTGGGTGGACTCTCATCTTTTCGCACTCCAGACACCCATGTTTATTGCACAAAAATATTCTTTCTTTACCCATACAACAATGCTAGCCTTTCCCCAGCACCACTCCAGAAGTAGTTTTCCTCACTCTGTATCATATCCACAAGCAGGATGTTCTTCAATACTTGTTGAGAAGGAGCATTCAGAACAGATTCCTCCTCCATGACACCATTTCTTGCAGTATGTATTACGACTTGGCATTCATGCATCAAGGAGAGCAGCTCACATAAGGCTTTAACAGCCAAGATGTTGGGTCTCATTTTCAGTTATGCTGAGGCCATTTTATGCCACTCTGACAGCACAGAGGTGAAAATGGCATCATGGGAATTGTCCCTGTGCAATGGGCCTCACACACCAATGTAAAGCTGGTGAAAGGGCTCTGCTCCCAACCACTAGCATGGGAGGAGAATCATGGGCATAGCTAAAGTGAACTACACTATGATTATTCTCTGATATGTGGGGCCATAGGAAGTGAAGCAGAAGTTAGAGCAGCCCTGGAGCTGCTCTGATTTACAACAGGGGCCAGACAGGCCCTTGTCTGACCCCAGAATGTGAGCAGCAGATGGGGGGGCTGTAATGCTTTGTGGTTCACCCAGACCTGTAAGGGGTTCTGTCAATGCCTGCCTGTAGCCCTGGATGCCTCTGTGCTGTGCAGCTTTGTCTCAGAGCCCTGACACCAGCAGCATGCGCACAGCATAATGGTCTCACCTGGGCTTCCTTCAGCCCAGTTACTGCTTCCAGGGTGACCCCAACAACCTTTCCAGTCCCGAGTCTCGCCAAAACCATCTCCCCTGCATTGACCAGCCCCTCTTACTGGACACTCACAGAGGTAATGCGACAGATTTCTGTTACCAATCTGCCGCTGCATCAGGTGATCAGGCTGATGCCGCAGGATTGTTGGGGGGGAGATGACGAAACACACCAGGTGTCCAAATTTTAAAGCTTTATTAATAAATAATAACAGCAGAGTGCTGGGAATGCTCCCACATCACTCGGGGAAGAAAGAAAGCGCTAGCGCCCCAAGCCCTAACCCACTTTCATACTCTCACACGCACTACCCAAGACTGGCCAGGCCTGGATGTAATGTCAGAAGAAGTGGGGGAGAAGGATGGACAGGAATGGTGTCCTGGGCCCAGGTCATCCAAGGATCCGCTGTTGATCTCCGAGTTGCTCCAGCTCTCAGGAGGGTTTTAAGTCCTGGGCTCCTTGGGAGACCGGGGGGGTAATTCCACTCAGGGACCTCTGGTTCTGGTACTCTTTGTGCCAGTCCAAACTGGCTTGCTGTGGCCTCCCCGGTTTCCCAAAATGTCCCGGTTCCGGAGACTTTATTTTCCCTTCTATTGGCCTTCGCTGTCACTGTCTCATTTGCTCTCACTGTTCTCGCTGCTATCTCTGCAGCTCTGCTCAACTTAGTTCTCCTCTTCTCATGGCTGGGCAGCTGCTGACTTTTTGTTGAGCCCATGACCTTGGGCCGGGGCCAGCGTCTTATCTTCACACGAGCTAGCTGAAGTGTTGAGTTAACCCATTCTCTGCTCTTCTTCTTTCTCTCCCTCCCGCCCCCCGGCCTCTCATATTCTGCAAAGGAAACTTCCACTCTCCACTCACACACCTTTGACCCTCTCCAAAATGCTTTGCGATGCTTGCAACAGTGTTAGCCACATACAATGCTGATCTGCCTTCCCCAGAGACTCCCTGAGGGAGGGGGGCCACAGGGGTGTGACAGTAACACCAAGTTCACTGTCTTCAAAGAGTCAGTACACACAACAGTTTGTTAGCTCAGTTGGGGTTAGACATTCCACACACAACACTGAGAAGGTTTGTAGTAAAACTAAGAGTAAGTTTATTAACAAAGCTCATAGCTATAAGTGATTTCAAGCAAGAGGGAAAGAGATATCAAAGGGTTACAAACCAAACAAAAATAACCCACTTTCTATTGTCTAAAACTTAATTGTAGCAAGATATAGCTTGGCCTAATGTAATTTCTTACTCACACTGAGCTGTCAGCATGCTCCAGGTTGTTTGTAGATGATTCATCCTACTAGACTCCAAAACATGATGTCAGAGAGCATCCACAACTTCCCATACAGCGTTGTTACATATATTTCACACTGATATTAGTGACCAGTGTCACGATAGTTTTCCAGTGAGATATTACAAGACACCTTTTAAATAATTATCATGACCACAGTGTGTGAAGTGTATTGAGTTGGTCAGGCCAGCTGAGCTGTACAGTTACGTACCAGGGAGGCCCTTGCCATCTGGCATTGGGGTGCTCTTAGGTTTACAAGGGCTTAACAAGGAGCTTTATTAGATTAATTTTTCAGTTTGATCCTCAAAGGGATGGAATGCTCTTAGAACCCAGCCATTGTGTAACTAACAAGAAAGCCTCCCCTACCCAGGTTGTGGAGTACTTACCTGGGGTGTTGGTGGCTCTTTGTCCTCCATGTATAGATTCCTTCACTGTAAAAGAACGGTCAGCACATAACAGTACCTAGTGACAGATTTTACTTTTATTCTTTTAGATCCAATGACAGCAGTCTTCATCTGAACCAACCACTCTCCACTCCAATATGATGTCATAGACACTGTATGACCACAGTAGAGCATGAATGCCAAACCATAGGGCGTTCGGTAATTTAAAATAGTCTGCATTCCTCAGAGTTTATATCTTATTCTTGCTATTTAACTATAAAATGAGTTAAAGTAAAACTGAACTTTTTTACTATATTATATGGTTTAAAAAAATCTTTAACTTAATTAAAATCTTTGACCTGGCATTTGGGTCATTCAACATGTTATGTTACAGCTCTTTGCATTTAGACTATATATTTGCAGATAATCTTTTAAGAGGAATTGTTATGAAGTACTGTACTTCCCTAAAGGAGACACAAATCAGGAGAATTATATTTTGGAGATATATTGTTAAATGCAGGAAACAGATTTACAGGAGAAATTATTCTTCATATGTGAGATCAGTAAAGCATGACAATGTAGATAAACTATAAAGACCTGAATGAAAAGCCACTTAAGATAAGGCTTAGTATTCTGTTTTTTTCTCTTCCTTTGTCTCTCTTATTTTTCTATTTAATAATTCTTCATTTTTACCATCTTTTGGTTCCAGAATGTGTTTAGTGAGGAAAAACTACTCCCAAGATAGCTGGGGAAATATGATATTTAAATACTGTTAATACTTTGTAGAAATGTACTTCCAAAGATCTCAAAGCACTTGAAACTTTAAAACTACTGTGAGGCAACTGTGTAACTTGGAGTATGTCGTTATGAGCCACCATGATGTTGGGGCTGAAGAATGGATTTCAGTCCTCTCATCTGTTGCTCGTGATCTCATTGTTTTTCATAGCAATTCAGTACAGTATTTCTTGTCACATTGCATCTTCACAGTCTAGTACTGTCCTGGGCTTTCTGTCTATCTTTAGGACCTCCGGTATGCAGGAAGTGAGCCATTTAGTAGGCAGAATTAAAAACAAAGTGGGGTAGAAATTGTGACATTTTCTACATTTTTATCGCCATTTGAGAACATAAAGAATGAGGTTCCCATAAAGATTTTAAGGGCTCTCTTAAGTAAAATTTCTAAAATGTCATGTGCCTTAAATTCCTAGAACTTGACTGGAATGTCCTCAGATATTATGTATTTTTTTCCAAAGTATTTGCCATCTTGGTACTGAAAACTTCGTAGCAAAGGCATCACTTATGAAGCAATTTACTGTACAGTGGAGAAATACAGTTTCTGAGGCAATATGGTGGCATTTCTTTATAATAAGTGTACACGAACTAGGAACTAATCAATTTACATTGTAAGCTTGCTTAAAAATACAGGGGAGACACACGTCAATATCAGCAAACGAAATATTGATGAGAACCCTTTTACTTTACCTGGAGTGATTGGGCAGTTCCCAAAGGACTATTTATACTGCCATGTTTCCCTTTTGCATGACATCTAGTTAGTCTTTAGCCTCCACAGAAATAAGGAAACAATTCTTCTTAAACGGTACTAGATTCACTACTGATGAAACCTCTTTCGCTATATGAAATTCCAAATAGGGAAGGTGGGTTTATTTTCAGCCTTTAACAGACTGTTGCAGTTAATCATGTACATCAGGCAAGAGACTTGGTTGCTAAGAAAATCTTTGGCCTATCTCCATGGGGTTTATGTGTTGTTGACAGAAAAAGTACCAAATGGTGTGAAATGCATCTGTTAAAATGAACAGTGGAACTTTCTGAGTTAAACGTTTTTCTACAGCACTTTTGAGTCACTGCAAGCTTGGGACAAAAATAATGTACTTGCTGTCAGTTTGAAGCAGGGATGTTTCACTTTAGGAAGGCCACAGCCTAAGTAAGGATCAAAAAACTCTTTGGCAAACAAAGTGTAGGGGATTATTTGGTTCTTAACACACAGCTACTGCCAGTATCATTCGTTAGAGAGCTAAGATGGGGGAAGGTACTATCTTTTATTGGACCAACTTCTGTTGGTGAGAGAGACAAGCTTTTGAGTTCAGAGAGCTCTTCTTCAGGTCTGGGAAACGTACTCTGAGCATCATAGCCAAATGCAAAGTGGAACAGATTGTTTAGCATAAGTAGTTAGAATATTGTGCTAAGGGACCATTCCAGGTAGAAGAGCTCTGTGTGGCTTAAAACCTTGTCTTACTCACCAACAGAAGCTGGTTCAATAAAAGATATTACCTCACCTACCTTGTCTCTCTCATATCCTGGGACACAGCGACAACTACACTGCATACTATCCTTACCTGTGACAGATCCTTAAATACAGAAGGAGTTAAAGGCCACAATTTATAACATTGGATGTCTAAAGTCAGGGCCTCCTAAGTCCATATTTAGTGCACTTTTGAAAGTCAGGCCACTTATTTAAGTGCTTAAATATGGTCGTAAGTAGCCTGACTTTCAAAAGTCCTGGGCATCCAGAAACTTTTGGGGGAGCTTATTTAGGTGTCAAAAATTGGACTTAGTATCTCCTAACTTTAGGCAAATCTTGAAAATCTTGGCCAAATTCCAGACAAATAAGTGATTACACTGTCACGATTTTTGAAAATCCAGAGATCCTGCAGGTCTCTAGTCAAAACAGGAGGACATATTACTTACTGAAATTTGCTGTCCAGCTGCAGTGAAATACTGACCAATGAGTCTATGCGTAGCACATACTTTTCAGAACAACTACATGAAAATTTCAATCTACAACTTATATTTCAGAAAATTCCATCGAAAGAGAGTAGTACTTTTCCTGTGAGTGTGAATGACCATTTCAAACCAATTGTTAAATTTTGTTTAGAAGGATGACTACTTCTTCTTAAAAATTATATTTAAGAATCAGACTGGATTATATCTGAAGAAGGAAAATCCGTGTGGGCTCACAATACAGCTGGAGACCATATGTGTATATGGCACACACGTCAAGCAGCAATTGTCTCCTGCAGTGTTTTTCTGTAGCACAAAACTTGGAATTTGGCTTTCTTTCACGCAAATAGTCCTTTACAACTACAACCTTACTATGGGAAAGTCAATAAGTGGTTTCTACAGAAGATCAAATAGTATTTACTAGGAATGAAACAGGGCTCTCAAAGCATATTGGGCATAGCACTAAAATGAAATGCTATTGCATACAAAAAAGTTTAGAACCAGACTATCTTCATATCTTTGCAATGTGAATATGGTACAACATAAGGAAAATATGTTATCAACCTGACAGATGCATCCTCCTATCTAGAGAGTCTGTTCAACCCTAAACTGCTGCTAAATCCCCTTAAGCCTCCCTGAGAGAGGTTTCCTCACCCATTAAAGATGGCTGTGTAAAACTCAGAGCTTGTCTACATACAAAATGGAAGACCAACAAATTATGAAGTGTTTACCAATGAATGCTGCTACATGGCCGGCAATCACATGGTCACCAAAATCTTTGGTGAGGCAATAAGATCGCCAATGATGGACATAAACTGAATATCCAGTCAGACTGCTGTAAGGACCCAGCTAGAGATTGATTCAGGTAGCACTTGATCTGCAAGGAGGCTACATCCATTTGGGATTTGCCATGACAGTAGTAAAGATAGATAGTTAAAGTGGTACAACACCCCACTACTGTGGATGCTGTTATTCTGGTATAAATGTGCTTAAACTGGTATAGTTATGCTCATATGGAAAGGGGAACAAATTCTATCTTTGCAAGGCATGTTTATATCGTATGTCTGGGTCAATGCTAGGAGTTTTCTGGTTATAACAATATCAGTAAAATAATTGCACTGCTAACCAACACAGTTAGACTTTTACAAAATCTGGATAAACCAGCTTGATTTAGCCTCACGTGGCTGACTTTTTGTCTCTGAATAGGCTGGCCTTGTGTGCAGTAGGGTTACAGCTTTCTGTGTCTGCTCCATGCCAAAAAGCCATACAAGTATTCTGTTGAGTAAGACGATAAAGAATTCATAGTAAACTCTAAAGGGATCTCAAAATTTCCTGAAATTAGCCAGCCCTTTGTGGGAGGTTTGATGGCATTCACTCAGCTCCCACGACATCCCATGGAACCCTGTGCCAGGATATGAACTAGATTTGTAGCAATCTGTCACTGCACGTTGAACAGCCAAACCACATTAATCTCAGCTCTGGCATGGATTTGAGTCCAGGAGTACCTGGCTCTCAGTTGCTATCTGTCTGAAACAACAGGACAGCTAGCCTCTGCTGTCATATACAGTAGCCTCTGGATAGTTCTTATGTGGGCTCTTAACAGCAGCAATCATCTGAGCACCTACACCAGAAGCCAGGGCCATCCCTATGGGTATGTGGGGCCCGGGGTGGACGTGACGGACCCGTCACTTCCAGGACTGACTCATCACTTATGGGACAGACAACATGGGCCAATCTCGCCGGCCCATGGGGCCTCCCAAAGGGCAGGGCTCAGAGCAGTTGCCCTGATTTGCTGTACCCTAGGGACGGCTCTGCCAGATGCTAATATGGTCAATGCAAGATCATAGGTAAGAGCAGGTGACCCTGTTTGGATATGTCTACACGGCAACGTAAGCTCAGGGATAGTGGCACTCAAGTCATCTGATTCTGGGTTAGAGAACCCAGGGCTTGAGTGTCCACACTAATTGTTAGCCCCATGTTAAGAATTGTCTAACCCAGGCTTGAGCCTGAGGCTATGATATCCACACTTCAGCATGCAGACCTGAATCAAACCAACTATATCCCAGACTCCCTAGCGCTCAGCTGAAATGTGGCCGCTCTGGACTTTTGGACGTGATGTTCTGTGGGAAAACTTGACTGTCCATCGTGTACATTATAGGAAGTTTGAACAGCCTGCTGAGCAGTCATTTTGGTCAGTGTGCTCCCAGCTTCCAGTGCCAGCCACAGAGGAGGCACTTTAAAGAACTTCTCTTGCTTGCGTTTTCACTCCTGTGTCAGGAAATGAGCAGAGGTTCCATGAGACGCTAGTGAACATTTCAGTGGCATTTTCTGACCCATAAAAGGCAGCTAACACAGCTTAGGATGGAGCAGGAGGAGGAGGAGTACCCAGGCATGGCAGACTCAAACTGGCTGCTGTTTCTCAGTACACTTGGTACAGCCTCTGATGCTCTCTGTGTGGACTGGTGCTTCTGGAGCAGGGCCAAAAGCACAGGCTGATGGGATCACATCTTCATGCAGACCTGAGATGACCAGCAGTGAGGCCAGAACTTTTGCATGAAGAAAGCTATATTTCTGGAGCTTTGTGAGCTCCATTCAAACCTTTGTCCTGACCCTCCAGCATAAAGACAAACACATGAGGCCAGCCCTGCCAGTCAAGAAGTGGTTGCTATAGCTGTCTGCAAGCTGGCTACCCCAAATTGCTACTGGTCTGCTGCAAACCAATTTGGTGTTAGAAAGTCAATTGTGGGTAAAGTGGTGGTGGAGGTATCTGAGGCAATCAGGGATATGATTTACCCCAAAGTGTCAGGCATAAAAGATTCCAGAGGCAATTTCTGGCTTTGAGAGAATGGGGTTTCCACTGTCCTAAGGCTATTGATAGGACTTGTGTCCATAGTTTACCTTTTTCAGGGAGCACATGAGTACATAACCCGCAAAGGGTACTACTCCATTGTTATGCAGGTCCTCGTGGACCACAGAAGGTGATTTCTGAATGTCAACATGGGCTGCACTGGAAAAGTTCACAATGCTAGGGTTTTCCACCGATCAGGAGTCTATATTAATGGACCGGCTGGGACACTATTCCCAACAAATGACATTGTCATAAATGGAGTTACTGTCCCCACCATTATTCTGGGGAAACCTGCCTAAGTCCTTTTGCCTTGGCTTATGACACCATACCCTGATTTTAGAGGCCCTGGCAAAAGACGGTTTAATTACACTCTCAGCATGAATGGTTGTTGAATGTGTTTTTGGCAGATGGAAATCCCATTGGAGATGTTTGTGAATCCGTTTGGTGCCAGTGTCATCAATGCTGTCTGCACTACTGTGGCTTGCTATGTTCTTCATGATCTTTTTGAAGCTGGAGGTGAGCCATTTCTCCCTGACTGGCCCTAGAACAGCGAGGGGCCACTGAATCAGTACCTCAGCCAGAAAGCGCCCTGACCACAGCTGGATGCACCTGGGCAAGAGAAGTGGGAGCACACAGTATCCCTGACATTATGGACTTGCATGACCCAACGGAAAAGAGCAAAGAGCACCTTTATGACTATGCTTAGTGTGGGGGGGGGGGGCGTGATATGGAGGCTCATTGAATGTGGGGAGGGCTGGGGTGCTTGGGGAGGGGTGTGGAATTTTAGTGCCAAGCAATGTACTTATGAATAACATGACTACTTAGGAAATGTGAGGGTTATTCATGGAATGGATTGTTGTAAGGAAGTGACTGCAGTATGAATGGCTGTAGATAACAATACTGAGGGATAGTCTTTTTGCATACTAATTCCTAAGTGTCCCCGATCATGTGTTGTATTATTTTGAATACACTTCGTATGATGTGACGCAATGGTAGAAATAAACTTTCTTGATTAAGTTAAACTGTATTTATAAAGATATATTAGAAAAGTACAACATTCACCCATTCCTAGGCAGGCCAGCTGCCATTACCTCACCAAAACCCCAGTATCAACAGAACCTTCCGGGGGAAAAAAACAATAAAACCAAAGTGCATGAACAAGTGCAGACAATGAAAACCATGTACAAGACAGAAACCCCCTACCATGGCATGTGCCTTGGACACTTGCTCTCTTTTCCCTGTTTGCTGTCTACGTGAGCTGTGGGAGGGAGGTGGAAGCATCCACAGAGAAGGGAATCAATATGGAGGACTGCATGGGGTAAGGTTGCCCTGTCCAACTGCTCATGGAGTCCGATTGCATGGGCCAGCCAGCCACAGAGTCTTCCAAGCTGCTTCTGAACTGCAGCACAGGGTAGCACGCAGGAGACTCAGGCTGTGGAGTGGGTGACACAGCAGGAGCCACTACTCTTGGGTCATTACTGACATAAGCCAAACAAACAGCTCTTTCTGCTGAGCTTTGTCCTCCTCCCTTAGCTGCCATTCCTGTTCCAGGAACTGTGAAGCAGGTGCCTGCTGTCATGTTGAAATCCTGTCCTCAAGCTGTGCAGCCAGCCTGAGCCTTTCCTCTGGCCTCTCTCCATGCCTTTCCTCTGGCCGCAAGTCCCTCTGTCTTTGGAACTGGACCTGCTTGTGGGCCCTCTCCAGAACTTCAATGATAAGTTCATCATGGAAATGCTTCCTCTCAGAATGGTCCGTGATGGTACATTAGGCCAGACTTCTGCTGCAGCGTGGGTGAGCTAGAATCATAGAATAACAGAGTTGGAAGGGACCTCTGGAGGCCATCTAGTCCAACCCCCTGCCCAGAGCAGGACCAATCCCAACTAAATCATCCCAGCCAGGGCTTTGTCAAGCCTGACCTTAAAAACCCCTAAGGAAGGGGATTCCACCACCTCCCTAGGTAACGCATTCCAGTGTTTCACCACCCTCCTAGTGAAAAAGTTTTTCCTAATATCCAACCTAAACCTCCCCTACTGCAACTTGAGACCATTACTCCTTGTCCTGTCATCTGTTCTCACTGAGAATAGTCTAGATCCATCCTCTTTGGATCCACCTTTTAGGTAGTTAAAAGCAGCTATCAAATCCCCCCTCATTCTTCTCTTCTGTAGACTAAACAATCCCAGTTCCCTCAGCCTCTCCTCATAACTCATGTGTTCCAGTCCCCTAATCATTTTTGTTGCCCTTCGCTGGACTCTCTCCAATTTCTCCACATCCTTCTTGTAGTGTGGGGCCCAAAACTGGACACAGTATTCCAGATGAGGCCTCACCAATGTCGAATAGAGGGGAACGGTCACATCCCTCGATCTGCTGGCAATGCCCCTACTTATACACCCCAAAATGCCATTGGCCTTCTTGGCAACAAGGGCACACTGTTGACTCATACCCAGCTTCTCGTCCACTGTAACCCCTAGGTCCTTCTCTGCAGAACTGCTGCCGAGCCATTCGGTCCCTAGTCTGTAGCGGTGCATTGGATTCTTCCGTCCTAAGTGCAGGACTCTGCACTTGTCCTTGTTGAACCTCATCAGATTTCTTTTGGCCCAATCCTCCAATTTGTCTAGGTCCCTCTGTGTCCTATCCCTACCCTCCAGCGTATCTACCACTCCTCCCAGCTGTGGAGGTACTGCAGCCAGTAGTAGCCAAGCGGCCTGAAACAGGACAAGGTACAGAGGGTTAAGCCCAGTGCAGGAGCACAGAAAAAATCCTCGTGGAATTTAAAGGACGTAAAATGTTACTTTTACAAACTGAACTTCAATATATTATAAGAGGGATGCTTCAGACCACAGAACTTCCCCATTTGCCACTACAGGCGCAATGGTAAATTAAAAATATACAACTCCCTGGGTTTGGGTGTGGAGGGGCAGGGCTGCCATCAGCAGCCTTGCTACAAAAGTTTTTTGTCTGATTTCCAGCCTTCCACATTTTGGAGAACATAAGTGTTCTTGTGGTGCCTGACGGACAAAGGAAGATGTTATTCCAAGCTGCTGGTGAGGAAACCTGCAGTTTATGCAACAGACGTATTCATACTATAGTGACTGAACAGCGCATCTTTGAGTGGAGTGGGCTTGTCAACTACTGAGGTATCCCTGGAAAATAACTTCCCTTCAGTGTGACTACCTATCTGGAGTTCCTGCTTCAGGAAGTTTGCAGCTTTCAGCACCTGGGATTGGGTCAGAAATCATGAGGGAATCAACAGGATGCTCCATTAGCTTCCACATGGTTTACTCAGTTCTGCATGTCTGCATGCAGCCAGAACTCCCCACCTCCAGCACATTTTTGGACAAAATTTCAAACTGCAGTCATATTTGGGACAAATGATTTTGTCACCTGTGGACTGAAATGGACTAGATTTGTGAATGGAACACATTTTCCCAAACACATACACAGAGTTCACTGTTTCCAGGCAGCTGGATAGACCATAGAATGGTTACAGAGCAGCATACTTACAGGCATGGCAATGTAAGGTTATTAGTTTTAAGAAACAGGAATGGCCTTAGCAAAAATCTTTGCCTTGCCAGTAAAGATACACTTTAAGGGTGTTCTTTACTGTTTGCATGTCCTGGTCACCAGACACTGCTGGCATACAATCTGCCATGGGTGGATACATGCTGCTAGCTGGGCATCTCAAAACTTTTGCATTGGTTCATAGAGTGGAAATCCCTCCCATTACTGTATTAATAAACATTAAAATGGAACCAGAAACTTAGTGGGCTCAGGGGCAGCTTCTTTCTCATCTGCCTGCTGCAGGCTGCACTGTGGGCTGTTCCTCAGGGGAGCATCAAACAGCTCCTCCAAGTATGGACCCCAAATTTGCTGCTGCTTCTGCTTCAAAGCCTGCTCTGGAACCACTTTCTGCACAGACTGACTTCATTGTCCTCATTCAGTGCCTGCTGCTTGCCCCCATCAGTCCCCATGCTGGACTCTGGGGCCAGCAGGGCACCATCCCAGCTGGCCAGGTCATCATGCACCACCATTGGCTCCATGCTGGGAGCAGTGCCAAGTACCTGGTCAAACTCCTCATAAAATGGGCATGATTTTGGCAAGTTCTTCAAGGTGTGGTTCTGGTCCTTGGTTTTCTGGTACTGAGTCTTGAGCTGTTTAATGCTCTCCCTGAGCTGGTACCTAGTCTGGTAAATTTCAAAAGCTGCCAGCTCCTTCACTATTTGTTGGTATGTGTGGTCATTCCTGGTAAAAAATCCACAGTTTTTCTAGAGATTCACCGACATCTGGGTGTGCTCTCATGGCCATGAAGCTGTACACTTTGCAAAAGGCTTGTTCTGTTCAATCTCCACTGCAAACACAGACGATTCTGTGATGGTGTGTTTGCATCTCAGTGGTCAGAAAACAATGGAAGGATTAATGCTGACTAGCATTCCTGGGCTAGTGAGGACAAAGGAAGCTGACCCATGGGATTGTTTATGGGATACTTTTGGAGGACTCCCAGGACTAGACTCGAGTGGTGTGGGTCTACACTGCAAAGCAATAGGGCTCAAACCGTGGGTCAAGTCTTGACCAGGGCTCAGACCCTGAAGCCCCACGGGGTCTGAGCCCTGGGTTAGCACAATTTGTGTGTGGACATAAGAGGGTTAGGCTTGAGCCTGAGTCTGGGCCCAGGCTTACATTGCAGTGTAGACATACCTTTTGTGTGTTTCATGAAGATGGCTCTTATATAACCATTACAGCAACTCTAACTTGGAATATGGTACTATTCCATACCAACTATTTAAAATAGTTATCAAGCCCAAATTTAACCTATTAGAATTAATTATTTCCTGCTTATTATTCTCAACACTAGAAAATGGTGATCCAATGATAATTCAATATGTTCTCTGCTAGTTTGAAAGGCAAGGGCTGGATCTGATTCCCACTGAAGTCAACGACATACGTCCTATTAACTTAAATGGTGTAGGATCAAGTCCTGGGAGCACTAGGGAACACCTTGCATTGCCTGTATACCTCTGATCAGTTCAGGAGCAGAACCAGTACCCTTCGGAAAGAGCCATGTCCATTCATCCTTAGCCAGAAGGACAGTCGGTCATGGGGAAATGCTATCAGGATCACCTAGACGCATAGAAGATTAGAATTGGAAGAGACCTCAAGAGATCATCTAGTCCAACCCCCTGCTCAAAGCAGGACCAATCCCCAACTAAATCATCCTAGGCAGGGCTTTGTCAAGCCAAGCCTTAAAAACCTCTAAGGATGGAGATTCCAGCACCTCCCTAGATAACCCATTCCAGTGCTTCACCACCCCCCTAGTGAAATAGTTTTTCCTAATATCCAATCTAGACCTCCTCCACTACAACTTGAGGCCATTGCTCCTTGTTCTGTCATCTACCACCACGGAGAACAGCCTAGCTCCACCCTCTTTGGTACCCCCCTTCAGATAGTCGAAGGCTGCTATCAAATCCTCCCTCACTCTTCTCTTCTACAGACTATATAAGCCCAGTTCCCTCAGCCTCTCCTCATAAGTCATGTGCCTCAGCCCCCTAATCGTTTTCATTGCCCTCCGCTGGACTCTCTCCAATTTGTCCACATCCTTTCTGTTGTGGGGGGCCTAAAACTGGACTCAATACTCCAGATATGGCCTCACCAGTGCTGAATAGAGGGAAATAATCACTTCCCTTGACCTGCTGGCAGTGCTCCTACTAATGTCACACTGTATCAGCTAGTGGCATCAACCGCTTCAAAATTCTTTCAGATTTGGTTTTTAAAACAGCACTGCCAAGGTGCAAATTTTGTTAGTTTGTGTATCATTTTAGAGATGTCTGCTATACTTAAAATATATCTATGCTTTCTTTAAAGTTCCATTTACTGTTTTGTTTGGTTACTTGTTCTTTCGGGGGAGAGGGGAGAACCTGTATCTGCAAATATCTCCAACAGGAAATTCAACCCACACTTTTAAATTTGATTCTAGACAGTGTGTCTAATTTAAATAAATTAACCCAAAGCATAAGATAATGTAAAACAATGTATGTTGCTTTTTCATCATCCTTTTTCTGTAGGTGCTAGATTGCTTTTCATTAATATATTTACATGCCACAAGGCCATCATATATCTGGGCAAACTTTTTACATGATTTTGATTAAAGAACATTTAATTAAATGACATTTTCTTCCAAAATAGGAGGCAAAATTACAAAATACTCTAAAGCCCTACTTCTCAACTTTGGGGTTAGGTCCACAAGTTTCAATAGGTCATGAGAGATTGTCAGTGGGGATGCAACCAAAACTTCCATCTGTTCATTTGAAAGCTGCCCATTCCTCACTTTCCTCTGTTATTTTTCCCACACTGAGCTCATAGCCAGGGGAAGATACTATTTAAGTATGATGTTCAGCTTCTTCTTTTTTTAAAGGGTATAATAAAATGCCTAGTCAATAGAGGAATGATTGATGGAACTTTTTAGGTGTATTACAAAAGCAATCTAAGAAGATTTTTCCATCTATCTAAACTACACTTTCCAGTGAGCAGCATTTCTCAATATGATATTCTCTGAGAGGAGAACAAATGTTCTGCTACACTTTGCTACAAGAAAGGATTTCCCACTTGCCTAATTGCGGAACATCCTTGGTTCTGTGGCTTGGTTTAAAGTTAGGTATGGAGATGTTTGATCTGAATACCCCCAAAATGGTGGGAAGGTTTGTATCAAGAGCTAAAGTTACCATCTCAGGCTCCATCGATATTTTAATGCAGTATATTTTTTAATGTATTATTTCTTCCTCACAGTTAGGGTCTTGAGCATTCTTTCTTTCTCCCAGTTATGTCTAGATCCATCCAGAAATATCTGTACACAGGGCTGCAGATGCCCACAGTGACATACAGCCTTGTTCTGGTCCATCTGTTGGACAAAGACAAACATTGCTGGGGAAAAATGGATCCACATGCAGGAATTATGGAGCTCCTTAATAAGGAGAGATGTTGGAAATGAAGGTGCACCACAGCTCCCTCTTCTGGACTCCCAATGAGGCAACTGTATATCAAAATATTAGGAAAGGAGGCAACAGTATAAATGGATGTATCCTGCAGCTAAGGTTGCCAACTTTCTAACTGCAGAAAACTGAACTCCTTTCCTCTGCCCCTTTCATGAGGCCCTGCCCCTCCCCCACCCCTTCTCTGAGGCCCCACCCCCTGCTCACTCCATCCCCCCCTTCTTCCATCGCTCACTCTCCCCCACCTCGCTCCACTCGCTCATTTTCACTGAGCAGGGGTTGGGGGCGGGGGAGGGCTCCGGCTGGAGGTGCGGGCTCTGGGATGGGCCAGGGATGAGGGGGTTGGGAGACAGGAGGGAGCTCTGGGCTGGGGGTTGGAGTGAGGAAGGAGGTGTGGGCTCCGGGAGGGAGTTTGGCTGTGGGAGGGGGTTCTGAGCTGGGGCAGGGGGTAGGAGCGCAAGAGAGGGTTCGGGGTGTGAGCTCCAGGCGTCGCTGAACTCAGGCTCTCTCTTGATTACTTGTCAAAGGAAAGACTCATCTGTGCACTGGACCCCTCCCCTCTCCTGGGCTGAGCTCTGTTTTGGAGCAGTCAGCCAGGCAATCTTCTCCTTGAGGCAACACCACCCTTTTACAATATGTTTCCATTGCTCACCATGACAATTCTGTCTTAATTGTAGCGTTGTTGCCATGTCATTGGTCACTTAAGATCTGGTCCAAGATTTACTGAAGTCAATGAAAAGAAATACTGATTTCAGAGGGCTTTGGATCAGGCACTTAGATTGTAAGCTCTTTAGAAAGGGCATTCCTTTTTTTTTTTATCATGTGTGTTTATAGCATCCAGCACAATCACTAGAGACTTGACAAATACATAATAATACCAGGGAAGAACTTGCCCTCCATGGCTCTGTGCATTCCCTCTGAAGCATCTGGCACCAGCCACTGTCAGAAGACAGGATGCATGGCTAGATGGACCATTGGTCTGAACCAGCATGGCCATTCTTATGGATGGATGGATGGATGGATCTAGACTGTTCTCAGTGGTAGCAGATGATAGAACGAGGAGTAATGGTCTCAAGCTGCAGTGGGGGAGGTTTAGGTTGGATATTAGGAAAAACTTTTTCACTAGGAGGGTGGTGAAACACTGCAATGCGTTACCTAGGGAGGTGGTGGAATCTCCTTCCTTAGAAGTTTTTAAGGTCAGGCTTGACAAAGCCCTGGCTGGGATGATTTAGTTGGGGATTGGCCCTGCTTTGAGCAGGGGGTTGGACTAGATGACTTCCTGAGGTCCCTTCCAACCCTGATATTCTATGATTCTTACGTTCCTCCAAGTAAATGCTTCTATGTTGTCTTTTCTTCAATAAAATAAATATCAGTACCAGTACCATGCACTCATGAGAAACCTTAAAGTAGTAAGCTAGCTATCTACAGTGATGTGGAAGGAAAAATCAGCAAGGAAATGAACTGAAGTCAGTAGAAGTTCTGTGTGCTGATAGCTTGCAGGTTTAAACCGCTAAGCTGTAAATTTCCAACACACTTATAAACAGCTGGTGAAATTACTATTTTAAAAATCTGAATTATATTTTACAATATGTTTTATTTACTTGTTCTGTTAACTGCTTTACGTTTAGAGAATAATCATACAAAGGAATTGCTATACTGGATCAGAGCAATGGTCCACCTGGTCTGGAGTCCTGTCTCTGAGAGTTTGTCAGATATGTCACAGAAAGGTGAAGAATTTCATAAAAACTTCCCCACAGGGAAATTTTTTTCCCTAGCCCTCACCATTTAATAGTTAGGCACTGCCTGCTGTATTGGTGACATGTTACAAGCAAAGCTTCTTCACATGTCTGTTGTCCCACATGTTCCCTCGCCCTCCAAGAAGTTACTTTTTATTTTTCGCAAGCCAAGACTTCATTCCACTGCCCACCTCTACTGTCCTTCTGGTTTTCCTTGGTAACTGTGGGGACTTCAGAGCCCCTGTAAGGGAAACAGTTTATTATTACAGCAGAAAACACTGATGTCTACTGGGAGTTCTAATGCACTATAGTTCTACTCTGCTTAAGCCACCGCACAGAAAGCAGCAAGGGAGTTGGGAACTTAAAAGGGAGAGAAAATGTAATGTGAAATCTTTAGTGTAGCTCTGAGGACCTTAGGTATTTGGGATAATGAGGAATTATTGGTGAGTGTATTAGTTATAGAAGAAAAATGGCCTTAAATTAGTCAAAGCCTCTGTTCACCTACTGCACTATCTCAGTATATTCTCAATGTCTATTTTTGTTTCTTTTGTTTTTGTTTTTTTCTTTTTTTAGTGCAAGATTACTTGGCAAGAGCACAACATCAGTTGAAAATTTTTAAAGCTTTTAAACCTCTGAAAAGGCATCTAGTGTATATTTTGGGCATGTATTTCAGCAGATTTCTTTGATGCATCCTTTTCTCAGCTGGAGAACATGGGAAGTTTAGTTTAATATATAATGCAATTTCATCATCCTCACAATAAATCTATAACATTAATCAAACTATAAAAGGCAATTGCATCATTTAGACATGTGAATGTGATCTTGAAGTCCCTTAATTCTAGTAACGGGAGTCCCCATACTCCTGAAATCTATCTCACAGGAGGGAGAACAGTAGTATTGACTAGTCATTACCTATTCCTGAATATTCAGATACATACATACAACAGTAGAAGGCACTTTAATATTGTTGAACAGAAATAATGATTCTATTCCCTTTTTCTGCAAACCAAACTGATTATTTGTGCCAGGATACTAAAGAAATGCCCATTTTTAATGTTTGTAAAGCAATAATTATTGGCTTTATGCAGGTATTTATTGGGCTTCCATACATCTTGTAATGCTAATTGCTCACTATATCTTCCAGATGTTGCTTTTTCATTTGTTTTCTTGCAAAAGGGTTGTTTATTGGTTACTACTTGATCTGTTTGTGTTCTGAGTGAGTAGAGACCAGGGTCATCTTGGAATGGCTTTTGTCTCACCCTGCCCTGCTCAACAGCGGCAAAGGTGCATGGATTAGTTACTGTTGAAGGCTTTCACCCATATTTATTTCTGTGGGGTATAGGAAGGCTGGTCCTATGATTATAGGAAGGGCCTGGGACTCAGGAGATCCGGGTTCATATCCCAGGGTTGCTGCAGGATTCCTATGTTGTTGGAATTATTAATAACTAAGGCTATGTTTTGGTCACAGGTATTTTTAGTAAAAGTCATGGACAGGTCATGGGCAGTAAACAAAAATTCACAGCTTGTGACCTGTCTGTGACTTTTACTATAAACCCCTGACTAAAACGTGCGGGGGGGGGCCCTGGGGGCACTGCAGGTGCTGGGGGGTGGCCCTGGGGGCACCATGGGTGCTGTGGGGAGGAGTTGGCAGGGCTGGGGCAAACTCCATACCCAGCTTCTGGGAAACGGTGACCTCCAGCTCCTAGCTCCATATGCTGCCTCCGCTCTGCCCCAAGCCCTGGTTCTGCAGCTCCCATTGGTTGGGAACTGCAGCCAATGGGAGCTGCAGGGGCGGTGCCTGCAGGCAGGTGCAGCACATGGAGCTAGGAGCTGACCATTTGGGCAAGCAATCCCATCATGCTGAGCACCTAGGCAGGGTGGGTGTGCCCATGCAAATGAGATCAGCTCCTGAAGTTCTTTTCCACAGCTCACCACTAGAGGTCAAGGGAGAGCTCATCCAGACTCTGCTTACATACAAAATCAAGTATTCAAAAATAAGCATTCAGTGATTATGTTTGTTACTGAACATTGGCTGTGCAAGATATGTAATTGGGTACAGAAGGACCATCTATTGCTAGCAGACATCCCTTAGTTCTGAAAGTGTACTGATATGTATGAGAGAGGAGAGGGAAGGCATTGTGGGGGCATTTGATTAATGTAATTTTAATTGGACTTTCCTGCCTCATTGATTTGATTTTGCTCCATCAAGCTCAAGCTGCTTAAATACAGAAGTAGCCAATGCACCTACTATGACTGGCAAATACACTGTTTGCAAATTACAAGAATTGTCATCATGTGTATCAACAAATAATTATTACACAAATGCTTTTAACTTCTACAAAAATGAAAGCAGACAAGTGAAACCCAATGCTCAGTAATAAAAGCTCATCTTTGCATGCTTGTTTAGGATGCTTGATTTTGTATGGCTCATTTTGTACTGCAATTTTCACTTTGATTTATTCTTAAATTAAAGTTTGTATAATATTCTGCCAGTGATTTTCTAAGTTGGAATTTCAATGCACTGTACTATATTTCTCATGTGATGCCCTCTGGTCATGTAAACATTGTGTGATGCACTATTCGGTTTGAGTAGCAAAACTGAAAAACAACTATCCAGTGTATCAATACGGCCTGGAAGGGAAACAAAACAACAACAAAACTAGCTTATATTACTATTCATAACTTTGCAAAGATTCCAGAATGTTTAAGAATCCCATGATATATACAGGTTTCAGAGTAACAGCCGTGTTAGTCTGTATTCGCAAAAAGAAAAGGAGTACTTATGGCACCTTAGAGACTAACCAATTTATTTGAGCATAAGCTTTCGTGAGCTACAGCTCACTTCATCGGATGCATACTGTGGAAAATACAGAAGATGTTTTTATACACACAAACCATGAAAAAATGGGTGTTTATCACTACAAAAGGTTTTCTCTCCCCCCACCCTACTCTCCTGCTGGTAATAGCTTATCTAAAGCATTGTAAGGAGAGTGATCACTTTAGATAAGCTATTACCAGCAGGAGAGTAGGGTGGGGGGAGAGAAAACCTTTTGTAGTGATAAACACCCATTTTTTCATGGTTTGTGTGTATAAAAACATCTTCTGTATTTTCCACAGTATGCATCCGATGAAGTGGCTCACGAAAGCTTATGCTCAAATAAATTGGTTAGTCTCTAAGGTGCCATAAGTACTCCTTTTCTTTTTATGATATATACAGTAAATATAGAATTTAATTCTAAAAGAACATTGAAAGCTTAGAATGCTTAATAAAACAAATTAAATGTACTTAACTGTAGAAGTAATCATCTTGGTAATTTAGTCCTGATAGCTTTATTTTTAGCAAATATCAGTGAAATCTGGCAGATGTGACATTCTTATAGAATAATTTCATAACCATGCTATGAGTTGGAACTTATTTTCACATATAATTCATCATATGCATATCTGCTAGGGCTGTCAATTAACTGCAGTGAACTCACTCAATTAACTCTAAAAAATTAATCATGATTAAAAAAATTAATGGTGATTAATAACAGTTTTAATCACACTATTAATAATAGAATACCAATTGAAATGTATTATAAATATTTTGGATGTCTTTCTGCACTCAAATATATTGATTTCATTTACAACATAGAATACAAAGTGTACAGTGCTCATTTTATATTTGCACTGTAAAAAAGATAAACAAAAGAAATAGTCGGTTTCAGAGTAGTAGCTGTGTTAGTCTGTATTCGCAAAAAGAAAAGGAGTACTAGTGGCACCTTAGAGACTAACCAATTTATCTGAGCATAAGCTTTCATGAGCTACAGCTCACTTCAAAAGAAATAGTATTTTTCAATTCACCTCATACAAGTACTGTAGTGCAATCTCTTTAACGTGAAAATGCAACTTACAGATGTAGACTTTTTTTGTTACATAACAGCACTCAAAAATAAAACAATGTAAAATTTCATCGCTTACAAGTCCATTCAGTCCTACTTCTTGTTCAGCCAATCGCTAAGGCAAACAAATTCTACATTTGTAAATTCAACTTTCATGATAGAAATTGCACTACAGTATTTGTATTATGTGAATTGAAATACTATTTCTTTTGATTCTTTTTTACACTGCAAGTATTTGTAATCAAAAATAAATTTAAAGTGAGCACTATACACTTTGTAGTCTGTGTTGTAATTGAAATCAATATATTTGAAAATGTAGAAATAATCCAAAAATATTTAAATAAATGGTATTCTATTATTATTTAACAACATGATTAATCACATAATTAATCACGATTAATTTTTTTAATAACTTGACAGCCCTAATATCTGCAAAAATTAAATTTAAGAATTGTGTCTACAGAATACTATGCATGCATGAGTAGGTATGTAACTGTACAACATAAGTGTTACTTTATTGCTTCTTTATAGGCTTTCTTACTTTATGAAGCAGCTACCATACCAAAAACATGCTCAGATCTCCAGTAGCTGACTTTCTCTCTACAATTGGAACTGAATTTGTATGTTAGTTTATCTGAGTTTCTACCCCAGCACCACTACCTACAGGGAGCCCCTACCACTTCCCCACCACTGTCCATGGACACCTGCAAGGGCGGAGTCTCATGCAACAGGGATGAGGATTTTGTGGATGAGGAAGATGAGGAGGAGGAGGTTGAGGATAGCGCACAGCAGACAAGTGGAGAATCCCTTCTCCCCGGCAGCCAGGAACTGTTCATCACCCTGGAGCCAATACCCTCCCAACCCTCCCAAGGTGTGCTCCTGGACCATGAAGCCAGAGAAGGCACCTCTGGTGAGTGTACCTTTGTAAATATAATACAGGGTTTAAAAGCAAGCATGTTTAATGATTAATTTGCCCTGAAGACTTGAGATGCATTTGTGGCCAGTATAGCTACTGGAAAAGTCTGTTAACGTGTCTGGGGATGGAGCGGAAATCCTCCAGGGACATCTCCATGAAGTTCTCCTGGACATACTCTCTGTGTTAGCCTCAGGAGAGTGATATCATTCATGGTCACCTGGTTGAAATACGGGAAATTTTGTTTAAGGGGACATTCAGAGGTGCCCGTTCCTGCTGGGCTGTTTGCCTTTGGCTGAAAATAAATCATCCCCGCTGTTAGCCACACAGTGGGTGGAGGTCTGTTCATGCTGAGCTGTTCACGTTTGGTTGACAGGGATCTTCCCTGATACTAGCCACGCTGGGGGCGGGAGGGGTGAAGCGATCATCCCAGAGAATTGGGTTGTGCTGCACGTTCATCCTAAAACCACAGGCCCTCCTTTTAAATGGCCAACCCAACAGGCTTTGCTTAGTATGGAAAAGGAGGGTGCTGCTGTTTGAAACCGTTCCCACATGTTATGAAGGTTGAAGAAGCCGAAACCCTTTGCCTTACCATGGCTGCCTGCAAGCCGAATTCTGTTGCCCAGCTGAGCATGTGTGATGTCTCACACCAAACCGGCAGGCACTCAATATAAGAGGCAAAATGCGACCTTGTACCAAAAGCACATGTGCTATGTAATGTGAATCGCTTGATTCAGTGTGAAATAGTCTTCGCTTTGTTCTCTAAAATGTATATTTTTAAATACTACTCTCCCTTTTTTACCTCCCACAGCTGAAAATGTTTCTACGCTCTCCCTATCATCTCCGTCCCAGAGGCTAGTGCAGAGTAGAAGGCAAAAAAAATGTACTCATGATGAAATGTTCTCAGAGCTCATGCAATCCTCCCACACTGAAAGAGCTCAGCAGAATGCGTGGAGGCAAACAATGGCAGAGTCCAGGAAAGTGTTAAATGAATGTGATGAGAGGAGGCAGGATGCAATGCTGAGGCTAATAGGGGAGCAAAGTGACATGCTCAGGCATCTGGTGGAGCTGCAGGAAAGGAAGCAGGAGCACAGACCACTGCTGCAGCCCCTGTATAACCAGCTGCTCTCCTCCCCAAGTTCCATATCCTCCTCACCCAGATGCCCAAGAACAAGGGGGGGAGGCTATGGGCACCCAGCCACTCCACCCCAGAAGATTGCCCAAGCAACAGAAGGCTGGCATTCAATAAATTTTGAACTGTAGTGTGGCTTTGTCCCTCCTGCCTCCCCTCATCCACCACCCCACCTGGTGCTTCCCTCCTCACCCACCCCTCCCAGGCTGCCTTGCGAGTTTTCCCCCTATTTGTGTGATGAATTAATAAAGAATGCATGATTTTGAAACAATAATGACTTTATTGCATCTGAAAGCGTGATCGAAGGGGGGAGGACGGTTGGCTTACAGGGAAGTAGAGTCAAGCAAGGGGGCTGGTTTTCATCAAGGAGAAACAAACAGAACTGTCACACCGTAGCCTGGCCAGTCATGAAACTGGTTTTCAAAGCTTCTCTGATGCTCAGGGCATCCAGCTGTGCTCTTCTAATCGCCCTGGTGTCTGGCTGTGCGTAATGGGTCACCAGGTGATTTGCCTCAACCTCCCACCCTGCCATCTCCCCCTTACTCTCACAGATATTGTGGCGCACACAGTAAGCAGCAATAACAATGGGAATATTGGTTTCACTGAGGTCTAATCTAGTCAGTAAACTGCGCCAGCGAGCTTTTAAATGTCCAAATGCACATTCTACCATCATTCTGCACTTGCTCAGCCTATAGTTGAACTGCTCCTTACTACTGTCCAGGGTGCCTGTGTATGGCTTCATGAGCCATGGCATTTAGGGGGAGGCTGGGTCCCCAAGGATAACTATAGGCATTTCAACATCGCCAATGGTAATTTTCTGGTCTGGGAAGTAAGTTCCTTCCTGCAGCTGTTCAAACAGACCAGAGTTCCTGAAGATGCGAGCGTCATGCACCTTTCCCGGCCATCCCACGTTGATGGCGGTGAAATGTCCCTTGTGATCCACCAGTGCTTGCAGCATCATTGAAAGGTACCTCTTGAGGTTTACATACTGGCTGCCAAGGTGGTCCACTCTCAAGATAGGGATATGGGTTCCGTCTATCGCCTCACCACAATTAGGGAACCCCATTGCAGCAAAGCCATCCACTATGACCTGCACATTTCCCAGAGTCACTACCCTTGACAGCAGCAGCTCAGTGATTGCATTGGCTACTTGGATCACAGCAGCCCCCACAGTAGATTTACCCACTCCAAATTGATTCCTGACTGATCGGTAGCTGTCTGGCATTGCAAGCTTCCACAGGGCTATCACCACTCGCTTGTGACCTGGGAGGGCTGCTCTCATCTTGGTATTCTTGCACTTCAGGGCAGGGGAAAGCAAGTCACAAAGTTCCATGAAAGTGCCCTTACGCACGCGAAAGTTTCGCAGCCACTCGGAATCATCCCAGACCAGCAACACTATACAGTCCCACCAGTCTGTGCTTGTTTCCCAGGCCCAGAATCAGCGTTCCATGGCAGGAACCTGCCCCATTACCACCATGATGTCCAAATTGCCAGGGCCCGTGCTTTGAGAGAAGTGTGTGTCCATGTCCTCATCACTATCGTGAGTGCGCTGTCGTCGCCTCCTCGCCTGCTTTTGCAGGTTCTGCACATACTGCAGGATAATGTGCAAGGTGTTTACAATGCTCACAATAGCGGCGGTGAGCTGAGCAGGCTCCATGCTTGCTGTGGTATGTTGTCTGCAGGAGAGCAGAGTTGCAGTGGAAGCAGTGGATGACGACGGATGCCACGAGAATAGATATTTATACAGAACGACGAGAGGACCTGTGGGGTGGATTCATTGCACCAGGAGAGCAGAATTGCAACGGAAGCAGTGCATGATAATGACGGTTAGCAGTCCTACTGCACTGTCTGCTGACAGCAGTATGGCGTCTTCCCAGAAAAAAGGCGCGAAATGATTGTCTGCCGTTGCTTTCACGGAGGAAGGGACGACTGACAATATGTACCCAAAACCACTCGCAACAATTTTTTTGCCCCATCAGGCATTGGGAGCTCAACCCAGAATTCCAATGGGCAGCGGAGACTGAGGAAACTGTGGGATAGCTACCCACAGTGCAAAGCTCCAAAAGTCGATTCTAGCCATGGTACTGTGGATGCACTCCGCTGACTTAATGAGCTTAGTGGGGACACACACAATCAACTGTATAAAATCACTTCCTAAAAATCGACTTCTATAAATTCGACCTAATTTCGTAGTGTAGACATACCCTTAGAGACAGACAAATTTATTTGGGCATAAGCTTTCGTGGGCTAGAACCCACTTCATCAGATGTATAAAGTAAAAGATACAGAAGCAGGTATAAATACGTGAAAGGATGTTGGTTGCTTTACCAAGTCTAACGAGATAAATCAATTAACAGCAGGATACCAAGGGAGGAGAAATAACTTTTGAAGTGGTAAGAGAGTGGCCCATTACAGACAGTTGACAAGAAGGTGTGCGTAACAGTTGGGAGAAATTAGTATTGGGGAAACTAAGTTTAGGTTTTGTAATGACCCAAAGTGGCAATTCTGCAACAAAAAAACTTCAAAAACAGACTCCAACGTGAAGCTGCAGAACTGGAATTAATTTGCAAACTAGATACCATCAGATTAGGCCTGAATAAAGACTGGAAGTGGTTGGGTCATTACAAAACCTAAACTTAATTTCCCCAATACTAATTTCTCCCTACTGTTACTCACATCTTGTCTACTTCATACATCTGATGAAGTGGGTTCTAGCACAAAAGCTTATCCCAAATAAATTTGTTAGTATCTCAGGTGCCACAAGGACTCTTCAGTTTTTTTGCTGATACAGACTAAGACGGCTACCACTGAAACCTGTAGTCAAAAGAGTCCCCAGTTCAGCTCAGTGAGGGTGGCTAAGGCCATTTGAAGTCAGTGGGGTTTGAATTAGTACTGTGGTTCTCAAGCACGTGGCAGACACACAAACTCTTTATTTTTTTAAAAAGTAACAATACCAGCATGCCTTTAACCAGAGTATTTTATAAAGCTATGTTTTTTATTATTTAAAAAGCAAGGCATTTATTTCCATTAACTTTTACAAATATTTCAGCTTTTGTTGTAAAGCAGATCTCTTTTCTCAAAACCCCAGCCCCTCAAAACACTTGATTATTTAAAAGCCATACAAACTTTGACGATGCCATGGGGTCTCTGCAAACACTTCTATTTAAATCCAGGACAGGTCCTGACAACAAGATGGGCTACCCCCAAATGCTGTTTTATGTAAACCCCATGCAGACCAACAGACAGACACAAAGCTCCGTTACTGTTTAATAGCATTCACCCTTTCCCCAGCTATCCCATTTTTCCTCCAGCATTGATCCATGTAAATGTTCTACATGCACAGTATCATTTAATTTTACTCTTTTCACTGTATACAAACTTTTAGGTCATGTGTACACTAGTGGTACTGTACATTATGGTGCTGTAGCTATGCTGACATAACTCAGCCTACAGTGTCAGAAGGGGTTTTTCCATCAGTGTAGGACCATCACCTGCCTGAAAATGGTAGCTAGGTCAATGGGAGCGTTCTTCCTTCGACCTAGCTGCGCTTACACTGGGGGTTAGTTTGGCATAGCTACCATGCTCAGGAATGTGGATTTTTCACAGCCCGGAGTGCTAGACCTGTGTCAACCTAAATTTTAAGTGTAGTGCAGGCTTAGTGTTTGAGGTAGGTTGTCCACAGATTATACATGGTTGTAGAATACTATTGATGAATGTGCTGGACTATGACCTGTCCCAACCATGTTCACGTAACACACCCTCCTCAGACCACTGATCCATAAAAATCACACTTCACACAGAGTCATTATTAATTTGTAAATATATATTTGTAAATATGTAAATATTTGTAAATATTTGTAAAAGCTACCAGATTTATTATATTTTACATTACCAGTAGAGCTGGTTGGGAATTTTCCATCACCCTGATTTTTTTGATGAAATATGGAATTTCTGGAAAACTGAAATTTTCCTTGGGAAAACTGAAACAAAATATTTTGGACTGATGACCTGACCCAAACATACCGTTTGCTGAAATACAGTTTCTCCTCCAACTGAGTTGCATGGTGCCTCATGGGAGTCACAGGACTATGGCTGCATCATGGAAGATGTGGTCCAACCCAGGAGCCCAGCTCATAGGAGGGAATGGGGCATGAGATGCCCAAACTACAGCTCCCATAAGGCGATGCAGCCCCACAGCAAAATTCAGTTAAATGTTGGACTGACTAGAAGGAAAATATTTCAGATCAGTTCAACAAAACAAAATGAAACATCTTTTATTCAGGAATATAGAATTGTTTCATTTGGACCAAAAGTGCCAAAACAAAATGTTTCACTAAATTTTTTGGAACATTTCATTCATTCTGCAAAAATTTTTGGTATTTCAACTTTTTGTCCTGACTTGGGACAAAAACAAATGATGAAATATGGGAATTTTCCATGGGATAGAAATTCTGGTTTCTGCACAGATCTACTAATATTTTGTCAACTCATCATCCTCTTACTAAATCCTTTTAGATATCTGACAAGCAATACTTTTCTGAAGCAAGGTTTTGTAATTTCTTGTGCAGAGCATAGGGTCCACACACAACATTAAGTATTTAGCTTTTGGTCTGATTATCTTATTTAACATCCTAGCAGAATCTTTACAGAAACATTTTTCAAATTATTTATCAACAACAGTCCTTGAGTTAAATTTTCCTGGGTTTAGCACAGGCATTTGAGCACATACCCCATTGTAATAATAGCATTTAATACGCTTTCCATATGCAGTTCAAAACAAATGCCCATGATCTTGCAGATCTCATCCTTTGAAGTCCAGTTCACACTGTCATGATGGCTATGGCCCAGTGCAGCTAAGACACAGCCTTCACACTCCTCAAACATCTTCTCTATAAGCCCATGTCTACGCTACAGTCTTTGACCAAGGCAAGTTATGTTGGCATAAAGCCACTGCTGTTACTATATCACTCATGCATGTTCATACTTGACTATTTGCATTGGTGTTGCATGTATTGACCAGGAGTGCTTGTGTCAATGCACAGTGCTAGGCACTGTGGGTAGGTATCCCAACTCACCATTGTCCAGTGCACTCTTTTGGGAAGTTTTGACACTGGATGGTAGGGCAGAAATGAGTTGCATAGGGGTGACTGGGAGCAAGGGGTAAACTCTCTGCATCCCACAATGTCATCCATATCCCATAATCATAGAATCATAGAACTGGAAGGGACCTCAAGAGGTTATCTAGTCCAGTCCCCTGCACTCATGGCAGGACTAAGTATTATCCAGACCATTCCTGACAGGTGTTTGTCTAACCTGCTCTTAAAAATCTGCAGTGATGGAGATTCCACAACTTCCCTAGGCAATTTATTCCAGTGCTTAACCACCCTGACAGTTAGGAAGTTTTTCCTAATGTCCAACCTAAACCACCCTTGCTTCAATTTAAGCCCATTGCTTCTGTCCTATCCTCAGAGGTTAAGAAGAACAATTTTTCTCCCTCCTCCTTGTAACAACCTTTTCTGTACTTGAAAACTGTTATCATGTCCCCTCTCAGTCTTCTCTTCTCCAAACTAAGCAATCCAGTTTTTTCAATCTTCCCTCATAGGTCATGTTTTCTAGACCTTTAATAATTTTTGTTGTTCTTCTCTGGACTTTCTCCAGTTTATCCACATCTTTCTTGAAATGTGGCACCCAGAACTGGACGCGCTGATTAGGCAGTACTCCAGTTGAGGCCTAATCAGCGCGGAGTAGAGCAGAAGAATTCCTTCCCATGTTTTACTTACAACACTCCTGCTAATACATCCCAGAATGATATTTGCTTTTTTTGCAAGTGTTACACTGTTGACTCATATTTAGCTTGTGGTCCACTATGACCCCCAGATCCCTTTCCTCAGTACTCCTTCCTAGTCAGTCATTTCCCATTTTATATGTGTGCAACTGATTGTTCCTTCCTAAATGGAGTACTTTGCATTTGTCCTTATTGAATTTCATCCTATTTACTTCAGACCATTTCTCCAGTTTGTGCAGATCATTTTGAATTTTAATCTTATCCACCAAAGCACTTGCAACCCCTCTCAGCTTGGTATCATCCGCAAACTGCATAAGTGTACTCTCTATACCATTATCTAAATAATTGATGAAGATATTGAACAGAACCGGACCCAGAATTGATCCCTGCAGGACCCTACTTATTATGCCCTTCCAGCATGACTGTAACCACTTATAACTACTCTCTGGGAATGGTTTTCCAACTAGTTTTGCACCCACCTTATAGTAGCTCCATCTAGGTTGCATTTCCCTAGTTTGTTTATGAGAAGGTCATTTGAGACAATATCAAAAGCTTTCCTAATGTCAAGATATACCACGTCTACCACTTCCCCCCATCCACAAAGCTTGTTACCCTGTCAGAGAAAGCTATCAGGTTGGTTTGACGCGATTTGTTCTTGACTAATCCATGCTGACTGTTACTTATCACCTTATTATCTTCTAGATGTTTGCAAATTGATTGCTTATTTATTTGCTCCATTATCTTTACGGGTACAGAAGTTAAGATGACTGGTCTGCAATTCCCCGGGTTGTCCTTATTTCCCTTTTCATAGATGGGCACTATCCAGCAGCATATGTTGGTAATTGATAAAGATGAATTACTTTTCAAAAATATAGAATTTTATTGAATAACAAAACCAGGGCAAAAAAGATCTGTGCAATTTAAAAGCAAATACATTCAAAACTTCATAAATTAACAGAACAGAACTTAACAGGGGGAAAGAAAATTCATGTCCCTTTTGGCTACACATACAGCACCCATGGCTCTCACAGATCAGTGGATGTGAAGCTGTGGTTGTCCCTCTTGTCCCCTGGTGTGGAGTGGCAGGCAATGTGGCCCCTGAGGCCACATGCAATGTTGAGAGATGGTGTAGGGAAGTGCTAAAATGGAGTTCTCCGTAGACTGCAAAGGGAGGTGAGCCCATGACTGGTGAACTGGTAGGTGTCATGTATTTCTGTACCAGATATGGACTGGCTACAGAGCTTGCTTGTACACATCAGATGAGTTCATCACAAGATCCCTAATGCACTGCCAGGTATGGCTGGTATTTTACACACAGTGCCACCTAGTGGCTGAACACTATAATAATACAGTTTATCATTCCATTACAGTAGGTCAACAAGAGTCTGCAGTATCAGTGTTTGCTGCTGGAGAAACCCCCTTGTGTCCCGGTGCATCTCCCTCGCCTCTGCCTGCTGGGACTCCTGGGCCTTTGTCCTGTCTGCTCTTTCCTTCTCCATACAGTTTGCAGTATTCACCCTCCAGACCTTCTCCTCATGGTCTGATCTTCTTTCTCCACTGTATCTGGCTTAGGCGTTCCATAGGTGTGGAGGGGGAAACCCCTCGAGGCCACAACAGCAGCAGCTACACATAAAACACCCAGAGGTACCATTGTCAGTACAGTCACAATGGAAAGCAGAAGTTAAGGTTCAGAACTCCCTCCCTTGTTCCCCTGAAGTTTTAAACGAGACATGCTTATTGACACTTCTGCTTTGGAGTGCTTGTGCACAGCCCCATTCACAGCACCAGCCATGGTGAGTATGGCCCACCAGGGGTAAGGGAAATGAGGAGGGTTGCATTACTGTATGGGTGTAGGGCAATGGCACCGAATACTGTGAGATGGAACTACCACTATATGACTCACTCACTGTCCACAACGCATACTGCAGGAATTGGACTTGGAGGTGGAACAAGGGGCAAGGCTTCTGAGCTCCTGCCCCTAACAAACTTGCCATGCCTGCGGTCCTACAGCCTGAGTGGTGGTAGCAACATTGAATCAGGCCCATTTCCTGTATTTAAAAACAAAAAAACTTTCCTTTAGAAAATTGTCCAGTGCCACTTGATCTTCATTGCAATATATTTTTTCCCATTTTTGGCATAGATAGTTTTCACCGTATTTTAGCTGTTCACATGTAGAGAAAGTTTTCCTAAATTGGTCTTTTCTGAATCCTTTGATGCTGGGAAGCAAGATTTCAAGGTATAATTCAAAATGTACTTCTCAGTAACTCTTTGTCATCTATCCATTTCTTTCTTTACAGGACAGCATATAACTTAAGAAAATTATTCAAACCTTTCCCACCATATTTCATTTTATTCTAAAATATAAAGGCCAAATCTTGCCAATGTCACCAAATAGTCAGCCCTCTAAATAGAATCACAGAATCGCTGTAAGGTCTAGAGAGGTCATCTAGTCCAGTCCCCTGCACTTATAGCAGGGCTACATTTTACATTTTATTTGTATTATTTTAATGTGAATTTAGTATTTGTGGAGGTTGCTGGACTAACAGCACTGGAGGGAGTAGACTCCTTTTAATCCTCTGAATAAAAGCCAATGTGGCACAAGCTAACCTGGAAGGACAAAGTCCTGGACTGGAGAAGGCACTGGACTCATGAGCACACATTAGCATCTCTCATTCTATCTTTGTCCTTCCTGTTGCATATTTTTGATCTCTTTTTGATCACCCCCCACAAAAGACCTTAAACCTGCAAGTAGCTTCTTGTCCCCACGTGGAGCCCCAATTAAGTCAGTTGCAGAGTTGGGGATCGAAGTGTCTAGGACCTCGTGTTATTTATTCATTGATTTAGATTTATAAAATTCCAATCTATACTCATTCATTCCATGCTGTGCATGCTACTACATAAATACTACATAATGGACGGCCCATTTGAGGTTAATAAATACTAAGTGGCAATAATAAAAATGCAATAAAATAAAATATTCCAAAAGTAGTCTCAGTATGGAGTTTATATAAAGCCAAAGCTATTTATGTTAAAATAACAATGTACACTCTGCATCCTTAAGCGTATGCTGTTTGCATTTGTCTTAGCCATTTTCTTTTCTTATTTTCAAGTATTGCTAAACCTTTCACTATTAGTTTAGAGACATCTGACAACCCTTGTGAATAAACTATGTAAAAATACCCTTATGAGTTGTCCACAAATTTAGATCTTCATCCTGCAAACACTCATGTATATGACTAGTTCCACTGAGTTCAGAACAATTACTCATGTGGCTAAGTGTTTGCAGAATTAGAGTTCTAGGGTGAAATCCTGGCTCCATTGAAGTCAATTTACTTCAGTGGGCCAGCGATTTCACCCAGAGGTGATAAAATAGAGTGGGGTATTGTTATTTTTTCAACTAGTGGTCTAGGTAATTAATTGTCCTGCCCTGCAACGCAGATATGAGGAAAAGTAACATTTTTAACCAAGGAGTTAATTTGTATAATATGAAAGATGCAGAAAAATTGCTGTTTTATTTAATGGATTACAATAGCAATATCACAAGGTGTTAAAATTGCTTGCAATGCAATGCAATGAAATTAACAAAGCATCTCTGATGGAAAATCAATCATTTCCTGGTAGTTAACTGAGCACCCACCAATTAGAATTGTAAGAATGATCCTGTAGGGTTTTGTGTTGTAATGATGATTCATCTTATGCTGTATGCAGCTTTTTCTGTATCCATTGTTTCTTTTTCTGAATACTGTCTAAACATTCTGTCTGCTTCTCAATACAAAATTGCTTTAACATGTCTAAAAATGTCCTAATTTACCTGTCTCTGCTGCTGCTCTCATTCTAGCACTTTAAAACAGTTTTCAGCATAGTAGCTTCTGTAACACATTATATTGTCCCTCATGTCATGTGAGATAGCATTGTAGAACAAAGTATAATAGTTTCAACATTATGGAGTTTTTTAGTCTGAAATATTACAGAATGCTCCAGTCAGCCATATCTAGCCATTATTGTCAGACTCATTTTATCTTTCCTAGAAATGAAAGTTTAATCAATTTCCATGTACAATAAGGGTTGGCTTGTCAATGGGATTTGTAGGTGCTCAGCACCTCTGATAATCAATGAGTGTTGTGGGTACTGAGTACCTCTGAAAATCAGGCCATGAATGACTAGATAAAAGCATACTGTGGTATGAAATCATTTTTATCCAAATCGAAAGCAAAAACGCAGAATCAATAGGGAGTTATAAAATACTAGAGATATTTTAATAAAAAGTAATATTAATTTTTAAATTATGTATGCCCATGCCCAAAATCTGAGTGCAGTGCTAAACACTTAAAGTCATTCAAATTTAAGGGCATAATTCTGTGTTCCCTGTGCACTGTAGACTCCCAGTGATTTCAATGGGGACTTTGGAGTGTGTGATAAATGAAAGTTAAAGCCCTAAATTTACATATTTGCATTAAAAACATAAAGTAACCTGTCTTATTAGAAATCAAATAAGCTAACACTTTATCTAAAATTTATCAGCTATTTTGGCTCAGGGATGGTCATTTATTAGATGTTTGTACGACGCCTAGCACAAAGAGCCCTAACTTGGTTGTGGCTTTTAGATTCTATCACAGTATTAACATTAAATAATACATAAATTCCAGAATGAACAGTGAATTGTACCTTCATTTGTAATATTGTAAACTGGAATGATCTGCAGTCCAGATCACTGCAGACCACTGAAGAAATCTCAGATAGTTTTGAATAATTAATATTTTCAAGAACTTTAATCTCACTATGGATCAATTTTGGTGAAATCTGGTTAAAAAGGTGAAATCTGAAAACTGCATAAATTTTGCCAGGGGAACCTGAGGAATTTATCATTACCACATCCCATATTTCAGTTATAAATAAGTTAAAAGCTCCACTTTCATGCTGATGGCCTATGGGTTTACAAGCTCTGCTGACATGGTACTTTAGTGGTATATAATTTTCCAGCAGAGTTTTAGAGTTTAAAAGGCTTGAAACTTTTCACAATTAAAAATCCAGGGCTCCCAGTAAAACAACGAAGAGTTGCCCTTTTCAGCGTGGGCATGACAATTTGCACTACCCATGTACTCAGAAGAAAAGAGGGTCTGAAAGCAAGTAGGTAAAGCTAATGGTCCCATCCCCATGGGATCCGGTGAACGCTTAACAGGAGACGTTTATCAATTTTAAATATCAGCATGTCTTTGCTATTTTATTAACATTTTTATTATGGGGGCAAACCAGCAACAACTATGTTTAGGTTTCCTAGCATTTTTCATAAAATTATTCAGACCATTTTTTAAAGATCTCTAGTGTATCCTTGGTTTGCAGCCTGAAATGACACTTAGCAAAGGAATAGTCCTTAGGGCAGGAAGGTGCTTCTTTGCCTCTCCATGGACATTTTTTCAGATTTGGACAAGGTATGAGCTGATGAAAACTACATTTCCTGTCTGTGTTTTATTCACTACAGCTTACTCCCGACTTGCTGCTAAAAGTCCTGAATATTCGGTTAGCACCATATATGCACTATTCTGGTGTCTCATGCCCGCATGCCCTCTAAATAGTCCACAGACAAAACTGTGGAGGAGGAAGAGCAGTACATCAAAATATTCATTGTCCTACATGTAAATGCAGCAGGGTGGGAACAAGGATACCATGAGTTCAAGTTCCATGTCTTTTACGGATTGGTATTAATTCTTCACCCTTCACAACCCTCACTGAAAGGGAATCATAGAATTATAGAATATCAGGGTTGGAAGGGACCTCAGGAGGTCATCTAGTCCGACCCCCTGCTCAAAGCAGGACCAATCCCCAATTAAATCATCCCAACCAGGGCTTTGTCAAGCCTGACCTTAAAAACTTCTAAGGAAGGAGATTCTACCACCTCCCTAGGTAATGCATTCCAGTGTTTCACCACCCTCCTAGTGAAAAAGTTTTTCCTAATATCCAACCTAAATCTCCCCCACTGCAACTTGAGACCATTACTCCTTGTTCTGTCATCTGCTACCACTGAGAACAGTCTAGAGCCATCCTCTTTGGAACCCCCTTTCAGGTACTTGAAAGCAGCTATCAAATCGCCCCTCATTCTTCTCTTCCACAGACTAAACAATCCCAGTTCCCTCAGCCTCTCCTCATAAGTCATGTGTTCCAGTCCCCTAATCATTTTTGTTGTCCTCCGCTGGACTCTTTCCAGTTTTTCCACATCCTTCTTGTAGTGTGGGGCCCAAAACTGGACACAGTACTCCAGATGAGGCCTCACCAATGTCGAATAGAGGGGAACGATCACATCCCTCAATCAGCTGGCAATGCCCCTACTTATACATCCCAAAATGCCATTGGTCTTCTTGGCAACAAGGGCACACTGTTGACTCATATCCAGCTTCTCGTCCACTGTAACCCCTAGGTCCTTTTCTGCAGAACTGCTGCCGAGCCATTCGTCCCTAGTCTGTAGCGGTGCATTGGATTCTTCCATCCTAAGTGCAGGACTCTGCACTTGTCCTTGTTGAACCTCATCAGATTTCTTTTGGCCCAATCCTCCAATTTGTCTAGGGCCCTCTGTATCCTATCCCTACCCTCCAGCGTATCTATCTCTCCTCCCAGTTTAGTGTCATCTGCAAACTTGCTGAGGGTACAATCCACACCATCCTCCAAATCATTTATGAAGATATTGAACAAAACTGGCCCGAGGACCAACCCTTGGGGCGCTCCACTTGATACCGGCTGCCAACTAGACATGGAGCCATTGATCACTACCCGTTGAGCTCAACAATCTAGCCAGCTTTCTATCCACCTTATAGTCCATTCATCCAGCCCATACTTCTTTAACTTGCTGGCAAGAATACTGTGGGAGACCGTGTCAAAAGCTTTGCTAAAGTCAAGGAACAACACGTCCACTGCTTTCCCTTCATCCACAGAGCCAGTTATCTCGTCATAAAAGTCAATTAGATTAGTCAGGCATGACTTGCCCTTGGAGAATCCATGCTGACTGGCCTACTGTTTCCCAACTAATAGGGGGTGGGGACCAAACTAAGAAACAAAGGATTCCCGCCAAATGAAAATCCTATTTAAAGTAGGGAAGTGAGTTAATCTTGTTTGGTTCTTCACTGAATCCCCGCCCAAGATGACTGCTGAAAACACCTAAGACAGCTCTGGGGAAGAAAGGACTGGGCCCAGGCTAGAAGGTGTCTGGCCTGTGAAAGGAATATCTGGAGTTCTAAGCTGCAAGCAAGAGCAGTTTGTCTTCAAGAAACTCTGCAACCTGCTTAAAACAACATTTAGGGTGAAAAATTACTACTTGTAGCCAGTTTCTTTAGTCTATTAAGTTTAGTTTGCATGTTTGCTTTATTTGCTCAGTAATCTGCTTTGATCTGTTTGCAATCCCTTATAATCACTTAAAATCTATCTTTTGTAGTTAATAAATTTGTGTTTGTTTTCTCTAGACCAGTCTGTGGAATTCATAATGGGGAGGGGGGCAAAATGCTGTGCATATCTTCCTCCACATTGAGGGAGGGAGTAAATTTCATGAGCTTACACTGTACAGTTTTCTGTGCAGCCCAAGACAATACAGTTTTGGGTTTACACTTCAGAGGGGGTGTGCACTTGTGTGCTAGGCAATTCCCGAGCTGAGTCTTCTCACGCAGAGCTGATCTCAATGTCTGTGTCTTTCTGCAGCTGGGTGTGGCCCTACCTGTGTGTGTGCTGGAGGAGGCTTGAGGGTCTGGCTCAGCAGGGCAATGTAAGGGAACCCAGATTGGTGGAACCGGTGGGCTCAGTGGTACCCTAGTATATCAGGTGGCACACTGCAAATGAGGGGCAACCTGTCACAGTGAGGTAATATCTTTTATTGGATCAACTTCTATTGGTGAAAGAGTCAAGCTTTCAAGCTTATACAGAGCTCTTCTTCAGATCTGGGAAAGATAGAGTGTCACAGCTAAATACAAGGGGGAACAGATTGTTTAGCATAAGTAGTTAACACACATTTCCAGGGATCATTCAAGGTGAATGATCAGGTTAACACCCCCACAGTCACAAGACAAAAAAGGGGGGTTAGTGGGTTACAGATTGTTGTTATAAGCCATAAATCCAATGTCTTTATTAAGACCATGATTTTTAGTGTCTAGTAAAAGTTATGATTTAGCTCCCAGGCTCATCTTTTGAAGGTGTTGTGCAGGTTTCCTTTGAGGATGTGGACTCAGAGGTCAGATATGGAATTATCATTTTGTGAAAAGTGTTCACCCACAATGATATGGTGTTTCTGTCTTTTATCATTTTCCTGTGTGAGTTCATTCTAGAGCACAGTGACTGTCTGGTTTCACCCACATAGTTGTCATTGGGGCATTTACAGTACTAGATGAGGTATACCACATGGGAAAGGCAGGTGTAGGACCAATGGGTCTTGAAAGTTGTGTTGTGGGAGGTACTAATCATTGTACCAGTGAAGATATATCTGCAAGTTTTGCATGTGTTGTTCTGGCGAGGGTCTGGTGCCTCTTTGAGTTGGTGGGTCCTGATCTGTGAGGAAATTGCTTCTGATGATGAGCTTGGCGAGGTTTTGGGGGATTGTTTGAAGGCCCAAAGAGGGAGTTCAGGAAAGATTTCTTTCAGGATGTGGTCCTCATTGAGTATGGCTTGTAATTGTTTGATGATACCCCATATCGGTTTCAGTGTAGGGTTGTAGGTGATAACTAGGCATTGTGACAGGGTCAGGCCAGATGGCTACAGGAGAGTGATAGAAGGCAGATATATTAGCCCCAGATTAAGTAGGTCCCTTTTCCCTGGGTAAGGTAACAGGGAAGGTTCCAGAACAATTAGGAACTTTCTGGAAACAATTAAGGCAGACAGGCTGATTAGAACACCTGCAGCCAATCAAGAAGCTGCCAGAATCAATTAAGACAGGCAGGCTAATCATGGCACCTGGGTTTAAAAAGGAGCTCACTTCAGTTTGTGGTGTGCATGCAAGGAGTTGGGAGCAAGAGGTGCAAGAAGCTGAGAATGAGAAGGCGTACTACTGGAAGACTGAGAAGTACAAGCATTATCAGACATCAGGAGGAAGGTCCTGTGGTGAGAATAAAGAAGGTGTTGGGAGGAGGCCATGGGGAAGTAGCCCAGGGAGTTGTAGCTGTCACACAGCTGTTACAGGATCCACTGTAGATAGCTGCAATCCACAGGGCCCTGGGCTGGAACCCGGAGTAGAGGGCGGGCCCGGGTTCCCTCCATCCCTCCATCTCCCCAACTCCCCACTTGATACCAGAGGAGTTGACCTGGACTGTGGGTTCCACCAGAGGGGAAGGTCTCTGGCCTGTTCCCCGATCCACTAGGTGGATCAGCAGAGACTGCGGGGATTGTTCTTCTTCCTTTTCCCCATGCTGGCCAGGGATGAGGCTAACTGAGTGAACAGCAGATTTGAGCCATGAAAGTGGCCAAACTGAGGGCTGCCGTGAACCTCTGAGGCGAGCAAATCAGCCAATAAGCGCAGGACCCACCAAGGCAGAGGAGGAACTTTATCACAGCATGTACAATTGGTAGGGTGTTTTTTTTCTGTATTGAAGTAGGTTCTCTTGGCCTATTTGGGTGGCACATTCCATGATGCAATCTACTACTCTGGTGGAGTGTCCTTGTTTGGTAAAGACGATTGTAAGTGTGTTAAGGTGTATATCCTGTACTTTTCCTGAGAACATATTCTGCATTTTCTGAGGACTTGGATAACAGATTTCTTGGTGTGTTTGGGGTGGCTACTGGCTTTGTGAAGATAAGTATGGTGATCTGTGGGTTTCTTGTATATAGTTGTCTGGAGGCTTACACTGCTGAAGCTGATTGTGGTGTCCAGGAAGCTGATGCTGGTGCAGGAGTGTTCTCGAGAAAACTTGATGAATGGCTGGTGGTTGTTGATGGAATTTATGATAGCGTTTATGTTGTCTGTCCAGAGGATGAAAATATCATTGATATATCTCAGGTATATCATTTGAAATTGTTATGGAAATCTGAGGGACTTTAGGGTTGTTTGTCCTTTAAGCTTTGCTCACCAGGAATGCCTTGTGCGGTGCAGTGTAATGAGGCAGAGTGGCCTCCCTCTGAGCCTGAGCCCACAGGACAACTACACTTTCCCTGGTCAACAGAGCCAGGGCAGTTTCACACATGCGTGCGCACACACACACACACACACACACACACACACACACACACCCCAGAAGCAGAGGGACATGATGGAAAGAAGAAAAGGTGGACTGTGCAGCTCAGTTGAGCAGGACCCTGGGAAGGAGACAGACGTCTCCACCCTCCTTCAGAACTCCAGAGCTGAATCTGCACTGTGCCGAGCCCTGCCTCCAGAGCAGACTGACCCTGGAGAGAAGTTGCTGGGACTGCTGTCTGCAGTGTACCCCAAGGAGACGGAGTGTCCTTGGACTATGAACACCCCTCCACCCCGCCCAGACTGTGGTAGGAAATAACCCAAGGAAACCAGACTTTAGTCCAGTTTTGTTGCTGGAACACGGGTAAGTGTGTTTCAGTATGATCCCTTGTGGCACCTTAGAGACTAACCAATTTATTTGAGCATAAGCTTTCGTGAGCTACAGCTCACTTCATCGGATGCATACTGTGGAAAGTGTAGAAGATCTTTTATACACACAAAGCATGAAAAAATACCTCCCCCCACCCCACTCTCCTGCTGGTAATAGCTTATCTAAAGTGACCACTCTCCTTACAATGTGTATGATAATCAAGGTGGGCCATTTCCAGCACAAATCCAGGGTTTAACAAGAACGTCTGGGGGAGGGGGGTAGGAAAAAACAAGGGGAAATAGGTTACCTTGCATAATGACTTAGCCACTCCCAGTCTCTATTCAAGCCTAATGAATCAAATCAAATGTCAAGAATTATAACATTCATAAACCAGTCGGAGAACACTTCAATCTCTCTGGTCACGCGATTACAGACATGAAAGTTGCAATTCTTCAACAAAAAAACTTCAAATCCAGACTCCAGCGAGAAACTGTTGAATTGGAATTCATTTGCAAATTGGATACAATTAACTTAGGCTTGAATAGAGACTGGGAGTGGAATAGAGGGCCACAGCAACACAAAGTGGCTTCCCTCTGAGCCTGAGCCCAAGGAACCACTACATACAGCATGTCATTTTCATCAGCATCCTAGAGATCAGCTGGTAAATATTATTAATCATAGTGAAGCATTTGTTACTGACCAGCAATTTTCTCAGTAAGGACTATCTTTTTGTTCTGTGTTTGTATAGCACCTAACACATTCGGATCCTGACCCCTGACTCAGGCTCCTAGGCATTATCACAATACAAGTAATAATTATTATTATGTACACAAGATGGACAGTCCCTGTCCCAAAGAATTCACAATTTAAATATAGACACAATATATAGGACACAGTCCTGTCTAAGCAAAATAATCTTCCTGCATTTGACAATGGATCTACAATTTATCAATAGTAAAGACAAGGTTCTTTCAAATGTTCCCTAAATTGGCTTAATAATTATTATAATTGATATGAGTGTCTATTAGTTTGCTTCAAAAACAACAAGGAGACCTTGTGGAGTTTGCTTCAGTTAGTGGTGAAGAACTCAAATACATGCCTTCCTATGTCCTGCCTAAACTTCAGGAATTCTATAAGACAAGAAGACAGAAAAATCAGGCAAACAGAACAATGGCAATGAAGCAGAAGGTGACTGGAAACTGTACAGGAATTATGACTAAAGGAGATCTTGTGTTTTTAAAATGGAAACTTCATTCTACTAAGATAGAACATTCTCTCTCAGGCAGAAGGAGTAGGGAATGAGCCCCAGTCTGTTACTTCCTAGAATGACTCATTTTGAGGGTTCTTCTGTTTTCCCCCACAACAGTGATCTGAGAAAATCAACTTGATAAAATACTGCCCATCATTACATACTGACTTGTCACATCATATTTTGAAAACAACAGAGAATAATGTACTTCTTGGTGATCTAGTATCTAATGGTAAGTGAACAATTCACGAATAAATTAAAGTCCCACTGAACCCGAATTACTGTGTAAATTGAATGAACCATGAAAATATAATTGTCCTTTGGGAATTCAATAGGGCTTCCCAACAAGCCTAAATACTTATTCCACAAATACACTATCATTTTTTTTAATACTTCAGTTTTGGAAAGTAAAAGACAAATCAGAAGAATGCTATGTAACATCACACATGAAAGGTTGTAGTCTTTTTGTTGATATCTCTAGAAACGACATTCCAACACTTAAGACAATATCAGATCACCATTGCTGAGCATCTGTAATACAGAAGAATCCTGGTTATCTGAACAAGTTAAGTGACACAGAATATGTTTAGCTAATTGGGAACAAATAGAAAAGTGAGACATGCTGGGAGTTCATTAAAAAGGGAGGTTTGGGAGGGAGGGTTCAGATAAGAGGGTTCTATACTATAATTAATCTTTACAGTCCCTATTATAAAGTACACACCTGTGTGAAAAAAGTACTATCCATTTTCTCTTTAAAAAGAAAAGATGGTGAGTCATTAAGAGGTGCTGACAAGGCAGTTCACTGGGCTTTATTCAGAGCATTAAAATTCTTTCTTCTTGTGAAAATAAGAAACTTTTTCAGTTGGGTAACATCTGAGTTTCTAAAAATTTAGGTCCCAATTAAGCAATCTGATCAGCATGGGCAGACCTTTACACTCCCAAAGAGTGCCAGTGAAATCCACAGAGATGAGTTCAGGCACATATGTCCACTTGCATGGATCAGATTACAGGATCTGGGCCTAAATATTTTCTGGAGGGAAGAAGTGATTATGCTTGAGAACACTGTAGTCAGCCCTAAAACTTTAATAGTATTGTTTTTGTTGGTTCAAAAAGCAATGATTTGTAAACAAACAGAGACAATGTTTGAGCTGCTTACAAAAGCTAAGCGAACAGTCAGCGTCTCTCTACTTTTAATGCAGGCAGAGGTGCATTGCAGTTCAGTAGTGAAATACTTGTTTTCCGTTCGTGCCAAATTGATGTGCGGCTAGCGAGTGCTCAACACAAAGATGCGTAGCAGAGTAATAACTGTTACTTGGCAAAAGATGTAATCTCTTTTTCAGCTTCCCATAGAAGGGACACTGAAATACCCAAGAGCTGGAAATTTATCCAAATGAACTCTTTCTGTCTTTCTGTAACTCTCTACTTCAGAAAAGACATTTAAATTTGAATCTCTGTCTCTATTTTGTAGGCTGATTTCACTGTAGAATTTAGACAGTGAATATAATTTTTTCTTCTCACAATTTGCCCACTGATGTATTGGAAGGGGCTCGTGTTGGACCCCGAATTTAACTGAGGCAGACTTTGAGTCCCACACCAACTTTCATGTCTTACAAAAAAAAACAAAACACTTTCTAACTCTTTTCCTTGCACATATATCCTTGTAAATGTGAACTGATTTCTAGGGGTGAGAGATGAAAAGGTGAAGCAGCAGGGAAAAAGCTGGGTGTAGCAGGAGGGTTGGAAGCACCTACAGATTCTTTTTCTCCCCCTCTGACCCACTTTTCTATATCATGTTGCCAACTCTTGCGATTTTATGTGGTTTTTTTCTGAAAGCCCCAGCTGCTGGAATTAAGAGACCTCGTAAGAAACTCAGTTTACATTTAAAAAAAAAAAAAGTAAGTTTCTAGCCCTCATAGTTGTGGAGAAAAGCTAGAAAACATGGCCTGAGTGCATCCTAACAGCATCAGAAACCAGAAGGCAAATAATAAGAACCCAAAATTTATTTTTCTGAAAAAAATATCCTGGTTTTTAAAACCAATCTCATGATTTTGGGAGCTTGACTCATGATTTTTAAATGCTCTGGCTGGAAATGGTATGTATAAAATGAGTTCATTAAGTGTGTCCCAAAGAATCTGTTCACTATTCCACCCAGAAATCCTCAGACCCGCCCTCTCCATAATACTGTGATCGTAGTGGGCATGAACGGGTTAACTGAGTAAGAATTTTTTTCCATGGCCCACACAAAAATGTTAATAATGGCTGTTCTTTATTAAAATTTCCAAGCATCTCCAAAGCTGGGCCTGAACAGCTACTAAAGTGCTGCTGTACTGAGTGAGAGTCCTGTAGCTGCTGCAGCCTGCCTCTTTGCCTGTCAGCCTGTCTAGACTGTCATTTAAAGAGCTGGTACTGGGGCAAGAAGCCTGAAGTCTTATTTTCCTGCATACCAAGCCCTTCACCAGCCAGGGGGAACCCTCTCCCTCCAAGGACCAGCCGCCATCAACATACACAAAGTTAGGGGAATTGACCAACAGACTAGGGACATGCACCCAACCTCCTGGTCCACCAGAGGAGCCACTCCCCGCTCAGTGAACTACTCCACATTGAGAAACCACACAATGACTCACCGGAAACAACTACCTCCACTGCTGAGGAGGGTGCAGATCTACTGCCATAGCATCTGTTGGAAGGAGCAGCTGCCAGTCAAGCAAGTCACCTCGGTGGTCTAAGGAAAGGGAAGCCTGATGGGCTGATAAGGTTTGGAGTGAAAGGACTGATGGATTTGGGTGGTGGAATGGTGGTTGTTTAGGAAGAGGATGGAGTATAGAATGATGGAACACAAAGAGGTTGGAATTGCTGAGGAGTTTGCAACCGATGGGGCATTTTTGGTGGGGAGGAGAGTATATTTACTAAGGAAATATCATGAGTGTCACAGGCTGAGGCAAAATACTTGAGCAAGTCCCATGTTAAAATTTTGGCAGCACATTACTGAATCTGTCATATTGAATGTTTGAGCTACTGTGGGATGCACATCATAAATTCTGCCAGGGATATGCAGGGTTTTGTGACCTTCTTATTAATCTGTGGGCAAACCTTGTCCAATGGGCTGACTTTTCCTTTTCCCCTACTTCTTCAAGAAAGCCAGCCATGAAAGCTGCTTCAGATACTGAGGGAGGGCTAGGCCCTCAGCACCTGAAGCAGCCAGTGTTCCCTTCCCCTTCCCATGCTGTAGGAATGGAGCACTCCAGGGTCCTGCAGCTGGCTAGGGAGCAGCTGCTCCTTTGCTCTGCAGCTCGTGCTCTGGTTCCCAGCAATGAAGGAGGCTCCCATTGCTACCCCTTATTCCCAAGCCTGGGAGGGAGGCAGAGGTTAAAAGAACCTCCAGAAATGGCTCCCCCACTTCCTCCAGCTTACAAAGGTGAGTATACCATACTTTGAGGGGGAGTGGGAGGTTTAAATTGAAATGCCCGAGGGAGAAAAATAATTGAATGCTGGGGTCTCTCCTTCCTCTCAGCTCTTTCTCTCTCCTTTCCCCTCTCTTTCTTTTTCTTTGTATTCTTCTGTAAATCTATCTCCCCAGCTCTCAGTAGGGCACCTTACAGTAAGGAAAAGCCAGAATTAAGGTTGCCTGAGCATTTTTAATTTGGCCCTCTTGTGCATATGTATTTCGAGATAGTCTTTAATTCCATGATCACATGTAGTTTTTCCACAGGACCCCTGTCTCATTTAGTGTGCAAGCTGAATGCACAAGGGGCAGAATTAAGGTTCCACAGGCAGCCTTATATCTGACATTTCCTAACTTTTCGGTGCTCGATTTTGCAACTTAAATAACATTCTGGTAACATAGTGGGGGCGGATGTATGTAACTATATTATTTATATCATGGTAATGGCTACAGGCCCCTATGAGGGACTGAGGCTTCATTATGCTAGTCACTGTACACAGTTACAGACAGGCAGACACACACAGCAAAAAGACAGACTCTACCTCAAAGAGCTTTTACAATCTGAGTATAAGATGATAGACAGCTGGTGGACACAAGAAGACAGTGAGATTGCTCTACACCAAGGCAAAAAACATTAATTTTTTAAACAAAATTGTAGTGCATTTGGTTTCCTAAAGTAATATTTGATATAGCAACACTTTTGTGTACAAAACTGTTCAGTCCTTTCAGCAGATGCATTGTTTGCTCTGAAAATGCAAATGGTGCAGTAATTCTGTCTGATTTTAAAACTGATTATTTACATGATTTTTGGCTTGTACTCAAAACTACCAATACTTTTTCTAAATGTTGGACTCTTATGACAAATCAACAGCTCTAATCATGTGATAATACCTAACTCAAAATCAGGAGAAAGACCTAAATATATTAAATAGGTATTTCTACCCCGATTTACACTGGTACAAGATATCAGGTCAACAGCCATGATTTGTGAGAGTTTACACCTGTTTCTTCTCCTTCTCTGGCAAGGAACAGATTTTATACATATCTATTATATCTGAAATTTCCAACACCAGTAGAATATCCTATGCTATTGCTAATATACCAATGTACTTCAAACAAAAAAACAAGATTAGCATGTCCTCTTATATTGTTGTTTTAAGATTTAAGTACTCTTTGGCTAGTGCCTAGGATTGCCATCTCTGCCATACAATACAACAGAACATCCGGGATGATCCTGAGCCCATAAAACTGTACAGCTAGCAGTGTATGCTGAGCACCTTACAGATTTCCTAGGGCAGCGACCTCAGAAAAGGACAACCTGGGAAAACCTGGACAGGTGGCAATCCTACTAGTTTCTTACTCTGAAAGTAGGCCAATTGCTCAAATGGAGCTACTATGGAGTAAGGTCCTACACAGTGTGAGTAAGGGGATTAGAATCTATCCGTTAAACAATATTCATTCATATTTCAAGTGGCTGGTATTTGACAAAAATATTTTGTATTTAATCTGATAATGAAGTCTCTGCTCCCTTTACACATGGTCCCTGATGATTTACACAGATAAAATTAAGAGTGATAATGTACTTCCATGTCTGAGATTAGAGACAGCATTATTATAGAATTTTTTAATATGCCACAGAAGTTGGGAGAACTATCACAGTTGAATAAGGTTCACTGATTTATACTATTACCACCTCTCTCACTAGAAAGCACCAGATATCACAGGCTCTTTTCCAGCACAACATATGCCACTTACATTTTAGTTCATCAATTAGATACACTTGCAAGATAGTAATTGCTATTATCCCTTGACAGTCTTATGTATTTTGAATACAAAAGCAGCACTAGTTCAAAAAGAGAGGCTGGTGTGAACATTTGGTATTAAGTTATATTGTAGGTTTTGCACAGAGTAATATAAATTCTGTTGATCTATACCTTTGTTGGTACACAGTCTGAAGATGTATTTGCAAAAAGAAAAGGAGTACTTGTGGCACCCTAGAGACTGACCAATTTATTTGAGCATGAGCTTTCGTGAGCTACAGCTCACTTCATCGGATGCATACTGTGGAAACTGCAGAAGACATTATATACACACAGAGACCATGAAACAATACCTCCTCCCACCCCACTCTCCTGCTGGTAATAGCTTATCTAAAGTGATCATCAAGTGCAGGAAATGGCCCACCTTGATTATCATACACATTGTGAAGAGATGGTCACTTTGGATGGGCTATTACCAGCAGGAGAGTGAGTTTGTGGGGTGGGGAGGGGGGGCGGAGGGTGAGAAAACCTGGATTTGTGCGGGAAATGGCCCAACTTGATGATCACTTTAGATAAGCTATTACCAGCAAGAGAGTGGGGTGGGAGGAGGTATTGTTTCATGGTCTCTGTGTGTATATAATGTCTTCTGCAGTTTCCACAGTATGCATCCGATGAAGTGAGCTGTAGCTCACGAAAACTCATGCTCAAATAAATTGGTTAGTCTCTAAGGTGCCATAAGTACTCCTTTTCTTTTAGTCTGAAGATGATTGAAAGATGATCGTAAGAGGCTAATATGATGCTCTTTAATGACCTGAGAATCAAAAAGAAATCCAACAAAAACTAGAAATAAGGACAAATGGCTAAGGATGAGTACTAAAGAATAGTACAAGCATGTAGGGACAAAATCAGAAAAGCTAAGGCACAAAATGAGTTACGCCTAGCAAGGGACATAAAAGGCAATAAGAAGAGGTTCTTTAAATAAATTAGGAACAAGAGAAAGACAAAGGAAATTTTAGGTCCTCTGCTTAGCAGGGCAGGAGAGCTAATAACGGATGACTAAGCTAATAACTGTAAGCTAAAGGGTCGAATGCCTGTTTTGATTCAGGCTTCACTAAAAAAAGGGTGTGTGACCAGCTGCTTAACACAGTTAATATTAACAAGGGAGAAGGAACACAAGCCAGAGCAGGGGAAGCACAGGTGAAAGAATATTTAAATAAATTAGATTTATTCAAGTTGGCAGGGCCTGACAAAATTCATCTTAGGGTAGTTAAGGAACTAGCTGAAACAATCTTGGAACCATTAGTGATTATCTTTGAGAAGTCCTGGAGAACGGGTGAGGTCCCAGAGGACTAAAGAAGGGCAAACACAGTAACTATCTTTGAAAGGGAACAAAGAGGAGCCAGGGAATTATAGAATATCAGGGTTGGAAGGGACCTCAGGAGGTCATCTAGTCCAACCCCCTGGTCAAAGCAGAACCAATCCCTAATTTTTGGCCCAAATCCCTAAATAGCCCCCTCAAGGATTGAACTCACAACGGTAGGTTTAGCAGGCCAGTGGTCAAACCACTGAGCTATCCCTCCCCCCTCAGACCACTCAGCCTAATTTAGAGACCTGGAAAGATACTTGAACAAATTATTAAACAATCAATTGGTAAGCATTTAGAAGGTAATAGGGTGATAAGTAATAGCCAACAGGGATTAGTCAAGAACAAATAATGCGATACCAATTTAATTTTCTTCTTTGACAGGGTTACTGGCCTCGTGGATAGTGAAGAAGCAGTAGGCATGATATATCTTGATTTTAGTAAGGCTTTTGACACAGTCCCACATGACTTTCTCACAAGCAAACTAGGGATATGTGGTCCAGATGAAATTACTATAAGGTGCATGCACAACTGGTTGAAAGACCATACTCAAATTGCTGTCAGATTGGGAGGGCATATCTAGTGGAGTCCCGCAGCAGTCAGTCCTGGGTCTGATACTATTCACTATTTTCATTAATGACTTGATTAATGGAGTAGAGGGTATGCTTTTAAAATTTGAGGATGACATCAAGATGGGAGAGAGTACAAGCACTTTGGAGGACGGGATTAGAATTCAAAATTATCTTGACAAACTGGAGAATTAGTCTGAAATCAACAAGATGAAATTCAATAAAGACAAGTGCAAAGTACTTCACTTAGGAAGGAAAAATCAAATGCACAAATACAAAATGGGGAATAACAGGCTCGGAAGTAGTATTGCTGAAAAGGATCTGGGATATAATGGATCACAAATTGAATGCGAGTCAACAATGTGATGCGGTTGTGAAAAAGGCTCATATAATAATGGGGTGTATTAGCAGGAGTGTCATGCAAGACACAGGAGGTAATTGTTCTGGCACTGGTGAAGCCTCAGTTAGAGTACTGTGTCCAGTTTTGGATTCCACAATTTAAGAAAGACATGAACAAAATGAAGAGAGTCCAGAAGAGAGCAACAAAAACAATCAAAGTTTTTGAAAAGATGACCTGTGAGGAACAGGTTAAAAAACCTGGGCATGTTTAGTCTGGAAAAAAGACGACTGAGGGGGGCCATAAGTCTTCGAATATGTTAAGGGCTGTTCTAAAGAGGACACGATTAGTTGTTCTCTATGTCCACTGAATGTATGAGAAGGAATTGGCTTAATCTGCAGCAAGGGAGATTTAGTTTAGATATTAGGAAAAGCTTTCTAACTATAAGCTAGTTAAGCACTGCAGTAGGCTTCCAGGGGAGATTGTGGAATCACTCTCATTGGAGGTTTTTAAGAACAAAGTTAGATACACACTGTCAGGTATGATCTCGATAGAGTTGGTCCTGCTTCACTGGGGGGATGGACTAGATCAGTGGTCTCCAAACTGGGGTGTGCGCACCCCAGGTGGTGCGTGAGATGATCCCAGGGGGTGTGCGGCAGCAGGAGCCCTGCCGGTCGGCACTCTGCTGGGTTTTTTTCTTTGCCGGCAGCTCTGCACGTCCACGGCTGGTGTTCCCCTCCGGCGGCCCGCCTGCGGTAAGTCTTCCGGTCTTCTTCCGTCTGCGGCGCATCTGTGGCAGGTCTTCCGGTCTTCACCCTGGGGATGCGCGAGCCAAAAAGTTTGGAGACCACTGGACTAGATGACCTGTCTAGGTCCTTTCCGTTCCTATATTTGTATTATTCTAGGATTCTGTAGTGTAAATCAGCTGAAAATCTGATCCACAGTATCTGAATTTAGTCTACAAAAGTCTGGAACTGTCAAATGTATACATGTAGCAATTATGTTGCAGATATTATATGGCATTGGTCTGTGAGTGACCTGTGAAAATCAACCGTTCATGACACATGACAACTAGCCACATAAAGTTCAGTGATCAAATAGTATAGTGACAAGTTCCACAGAAATATCTGTAAAATAATTTTAAAAGAAAACACACTGGCATTGCTCTCATTGACACCATTGTTAATCAAAATAATTCCACTGACATTAATGGAGTTATTCTGGTTTAACATCCGTATAACAGAGAGCAGAATCTGGCCAATTATGGCCATGATTGCTAATCTGAAAAAGAAGCCCAAACACTTCAGAGAGTTTGTGGAACAACAAAGGAAAGACACAGTTTTATATGATATTTATATTTGATTTTATTTTGATTTACACTATATCAGTAATGCCCACACCAGGTTCTGGGGGCACCTTGCCAGTTATTTAAAAATTAAAAAACAAATAGCAAAACAATCAGCTCACACCATCTACCAAGCAGCAGCACATAACCAAATACTAACTCCCCCATACATCAGCCTGTATCTCTACCTTCCTACTGTCCTTCAAAAGCCAGGTGATAAAAACAGGCCCTCCATTTGTGCCATTTGGCCTTTGCCAGCATGCCCAGAAAGTTGGCAAATCTATTCTGCAATAGCCCAGAAGTGGGAGGGCATTCCAGAGAACTTAGGGAGAACATACTGCTAGACTTCTTTCTACAATGTCAAGGGAGATCTAGCATCAGCACCTCTGCCAACCGCAACTTAGACTCTCTTAACTTAATACCCAGTAGGTAAAATCTATGGGACTCTCAGTGCTTTTAATTCATCTTACTACACTAATTCAGTAAAGCTGCAATGAAGCGGCTTCATGGAATTAGCCCCAATAGTTTTAGTATAGGAAGGAATAATTGAATTCATAATTAGATATATGCCAGCTTCATTACTCCTGACCTCAGTATAGTACTTCTTGATAACAGAGCAATCATAGAACATGATAAAACTCCTGTATAAAAATGCATGTAGGGCAGCTCATGGAGGACCCTGGAACAAATTTGGTATACCTTCTTAGAGCCACAATAGTGGGGTGCAATTTATCACAACTGGCAGAACTTGGTAAATGCTACAAAATAACACCTTAAATGAGGGCCAGGAACCAAACTTTGTCTAATAATTGCTTGTTGCTGAAATCTTAACATGGTTCATTGATTCCCTCTCCACAAAAAAACCCTCACTAACATATTTTAAGCAGAGGAAGGGCAGCCTCAATTAGCTAGGAATGAAGCTTTCGAAGCTAGGACAACGTCCTGCATGTAGATTTCCATAAAAGCTTGAAGGACTTGACCCTGGTTAAAAGAGACAGACTTTCACCTGGTCTGGCAGTTTAGATTGGCTAAGATGTACCTACTATTGGTTCTTGGGACTGAACTTTTCAGGACCTGGAACAGGGCTTCTTTCCAAAGCTAGGAACTCTGCTCTGAATCTGCTATTCTTGGCAATCTCTCTGAGCCCAAATATAATGAGCTTTATAACACAAGACACATACATTTGATTTAGGTTTTGTTTGATTTTTAGTTCCTTGATAAAGTGGCTGTTATATATGGACAAGAAGGTCCAGTGTTTTGGGCACTAGCTTGGGACTTGTGAAACTTGGGTTCAATTCCCTGCTCTACCATGGACTTCCTCTGTGACTTTGGGCAGTCATTTAGAGTATATGTACAATGCAATGTAAGCCCAGGGTTAGTTGAACTTGAGTTAGCAGACCCTGGCTTTGTTAACCTGGGGCTTGAGTGTCTACACTCATTTGTAACACCAGATTAGGAATTGTTGAACCCTGGATCCTAACCTGAGGCTCCAGCACCTACAGTGCATTATGTGAGCCCGAGTCGACCCAACCATATCCCAGACTTCCTAGTGCCTTCCCAAAATGTGGCCGCTCTAGCCCTTAGTTTTTAGTACAGTGTGGGACAACTTGACTGTCTGCCAAACTTGGCTGTCCAGAAAATACTTTTGATGGACTCCCAGAGCATAAGTCCAGTGAGGTTGCATCCACACTGCAAACCAATAGGGCTTGAACCCTGGGTCTCAGCTTGACTCAGGTTTGCACTTACCAGCCCATGGGGTCCTGGGACCCTGGATCTGAGCCCTAGGTTAGTGCAATTTGTGTGTAGAGAGAAGGGGGGTTAGGCTTGATCCTGAGTCTGAACTCCGAGCTTACATTGCAGTGCAGATATACTCTCAGTCTCTCTGTGGCTCAATTCCCCATCTGTAAAATGGGAATAACACTGCACTATACCTAATGTAGGTGTTGTGAGGATAAATGTTAAAGATTGTAGTTACATGCTATGGTACTGGAGGCCATAAATACCTTAGACAGATAGAATATGACCACTAATGTTTCTGGTGGCAGGAGAAGAGGTTTCAATTAATATTAACAACTGTGGGGAACACCTAGCATCACAGCTCCTGCAGGACCATCTATAAGGGACCTTCAGCCTGGACTGCAGGTCTATGGGGCAATTGTAGTCCCAGTGTGGAGGTAGCATGTCTGCATTTTTCTTTTCAAAAATCATAGAACCATAGAATATCAGGGTTGGAAGGGACCTCAGGAGGTCATCTAGTCCAACCCCCTGCTCAAAGCAGGACCAATCCCCAATTAAATCATCCCAGCCAGGGCTTTGTCAAGCCTGACCTTAAAAACTTCTAAGGAGGGAGATTCTACCACCTCCCTAGGTAACGCATTCCAGTGTTTCACCACCCTCCTAGTGAAAAAGTTTTTCCTAATATCCAACCTAAACCTCCCCCTCTGCAACTTGAGACCATTACTCCTTGTCCTGTCCTCTTCTACCACTGAGAATAGTCTAGAACCATCCTCTCTGGAACCACCTCTCAGGTAGTTGAAAGCAGCTATCAAATCCCCCCTCATTCTTCTCTTCTGCAGACTAAACAATCCCAGTTCCCTCAGCCTCTCCTCATAAGTCATGTGTTCCAGACCCCTAATCATTTTTGTTGCCCTTCGTTGGACTCCCTCCAATTTATCCACATCCTTCTTGTAGTGTGGGGCCCAAAACTGGACACAGTACTCCAGATGAGGCCTCACCAATGTCGAATAGAGGGGAACGATCACGTCCCTCGATCTGCTCGCTATGCCCCTACTTATACATCCCAAAATGCCATTGGCCTTCTTGGAAACAAGGCACACTGCTGACTCATATCCAGCTTCTCGTCCACTGTCACCCCTAGGTCCTTTTCCGCAGGACTGCTGCCTAGCCATTCGGTCCCTAGTCTGTAGCTGTGCATTGGGTTCTTCTGTCCTAAGTGCAGGACCCTGCACTTATCCTTACTGAACCTCATCAGATTTCTTTTGGCCCAATCCTTCAATTTGTCTAGGTCCCTCTGTATCCTATCCCTGCCCTCCAGCGTATCTACCACTCCTCCCAGTTTAGTATCATCCGCAAATTTGCTGAGGGTGCAATCCACACCATCCTCCAGATCATTTATGAAGTAGTGGGGGCAAAAGATCTATCTTGCTTTAAGATTAAACTCGATAAGTTTATGGAGGAGATGGTATGATGGGATAACATGATTTTGGTAATTAAATATTCATGGTAAATAGGCCCAATGGCCTGTGATGGGTTTTTAGATGGGGTAAGATCCAAGTTACCCGGGAAAGAATTTTCTGTAGTATCTGGCTGATGAATCTTGCCCATATGCTCAGGGTTTAGCTGATTGCCATATTTGGGGTCGGGAAGGAATTTTCCTCCAGGGCAGATTGGAAGGCCCTGGAGGTTTTTCGCCTTACTCTGTAGCATGGGGCACGGGTCACTTGCTGGAGGATTCTCTGCTCCTTGAAGTCTTTAAACTACGATTTGAGGACTTCAATAGCACAGATATAGGTGTGAGGTTTTTTTGTAGGAGTGGTGGGTGAAATTCTGTGGCCTGCATTGTGCAGGAGGTCAGACTAGATGATCATAATGGTCCCTTCTGACCTAAATATCTATGAATCTATATTGAACAAAACCGGCCCCAAGACCGACCCCTGGGGCATTCCACTTGACACCGGCTGCCAACTGGACATGGAGCCATTGATCACTACCCGTTGAGCCCGACAATCTAGCCAACTTTCTACCCACCTTATAGTGCATTCATCCAGCCCATACTTCTTTAACTTACTGACAAGAATACTGTGGGAGACCGTGTCGAAAGCTTTGCTAAAGTCAAGAAACAATACATCCACTGCTTTCCCTTCATCCACAGAACCAGTAATCTCATCATAGAAGGCAATTAGATTAGTCAGGCATGACCTACCCTTGGTGAATCCATGCTGACTGTTCCTGATCACTTTCCTCTCATGTAAGTGCTTCAGGATTGATTCTTTGAGGACCTGCTCCATGATTTTTCCGGGGACTGAGGTGAGGCTGACTGGCCTGTAGTTCCCAGGATCCTCCTTCTTCCCTTTTTTAAAGATTGGCACTACATTAGCCTTTTTCCAGTCATCTGGGACTTCCCCCGTTCGCCACGAGTTTTCAAAGATAATGGCCAATGGCTCTGCAATCACATCCGCCAATTCCTTTAGCACTCTCGGATGCAACTCATCCGGCCCCATGGACTTGTGCACGTCCAGCTTTTCCAAATAGTCCCTAACCACCTCTTTCTCCACAGAGGGCTGGCCATCTACTCCCCATGTTGTGATGCCCAGCGCAGCAGCCTGGGAGCTGTCCTTGTTAGTGAAGACAGAGGCAAAAAAAGCATTGAGCACATTAGCTTTTTGCACATCCTCTGTCACTAGGTTGCCTCCCTCATTCAGTAAGGGGCCCACACTTTCCTTGGCTTTCTTCTTGTTGCCAACATACCTGAAGAAACCCTTCTTGTTACTCTTGACATCTCTTGCTAGCTGCAGTTCCAGGTGCGATTTGGCCCTCCTGATTTCATTCCTACATGCCCGAGCAATATTTTTATACTCTTCCCTGGTCATATTTCCAACCTTCCCAGTATTGTCCACATACTCCCAGTATTTACCATGTAGATGGGGACGCAAGCTTGGGAGCACCACCATCTGTGGTTCCCACACAGGTGCTGTCACTTCTGATCTGTTGCAGGAGCGTGGGACTGAAGGGGTGGGGCTGGCTGTATGCAGGGAGAACCTTTGGCAATGTTCAGAGGGGAAGCTGATCTTTTTCTCTCACCAGGAGTTGCAAGGGTCATGCTGCTCCAGCCAGTTGATGCCAAGAATCAGTGGGTAGTGTGGAGAGTAAATCACACTGAATTGGAGCAGTTCTTGATGAACCTGGAGTACAGACTCTAGGGGCACTGTTTCCTGTGTCACTGGCCCCAAGGACATGGCCCATCTATCATCTCTATGAGAACTGACATAGGGGGATTTGTAGGGCTCAAATGGCTTCAGAGTCTATAAAAATTATCAGCAGCCCAGAACTGATCAGGGCCCACTGAAGGGAAAACCATCTTGGCCCCATCTGTAGTACATAACTTTTATCTGTACTTGGAAGTGTGGAGAGGACCTGCGTGTCCTGGCTCAGGTTTCCCTTGAGGGCTGGGGGGGGAGTAGTTTTGGAGCATAGCACTCTGGTGGTCCAGGCTGTCCCCCCCATACAGCCTGGGCTTGTTTGTTTCCCAATTCCTTTCTGGTTGAGGTCCGCAATAGGCAAGAGGTGAGGGCATGTCCTGGTGCTTGGTAATATAAGCATGTTATTACGCCATCACCATTCCTTTTCCTCCAGGCTCAAGGATCGGTGGCCCAGATCAACCTGCATCAGGTCATGGTTGGGCCCTGGGGTTTTTGGCATGGAATGTGGGTGAGGTGATGGCTTGATTCCCCTCCTCTCCTCTTTTCACTCATGCAGCTGTTTGTTGATGCAGAGAGAGAGGTCAATAAAAGCATCCAAGCTGGTTGGGATCTCGAGGTGGGCTAGCTCATCCTTTATCTCCTCACAAGGTCTGTACCAAAACTGGTGTAGTTGGGCCACCTTGTTCCACTCAACATCAGCTGTGAGTCACCGGGCAGCGTGTGAGGACTTTGGCTCTCACCCTCGCTGGAGCCTTCATAGAGTGGCTTCTGCTGAGTGAGCATGATGAGCGTCAGATGTGATTGCAGAGCCATTGGCCATTATCTTTGAAAACTCATGGCGATCGGGGGAAGTCCCGGACAACTGGAAAAAGGCTAATGTAGTGCCCATCTTTAAAAAAGGGAAGAAGGAGGATCCTGGGAACTACAGGCCAGTCAGCCTCACCTCAGTCCCTGGAAAAATCATGGAGCAGGTCCTCAAGGAATCAATTCTGAAGCACGTAGAGGAGAGGAAAGTGATCAGGAACAGTCAGCATGGATTCGCCAAGGGCAAGTCATGCCTGACTAATCTAATTGCCTTCTATGACGAGATAACTGGCTCTGTGAATGAGGGGAAAGCAGTGGACTTGTTGTTCCTTGACTTTAGCAAAGCTTTTGATACAGTTTCCCACAGTATTCTTGCCAGCAAGTTAAAGAAGTATGGGCTGGATGAATGGACTATAAGGTGGATAGAAAGCTGGCTAGATTGTCAGGCTCAATGGGTAGTGATCAATGGCTCCATGTCTAGTTGGCAGCCGGTATCAAGTTGAGTGCCTCAAGTGTCGGCCCTCGGGCTGGTTTTGTTCAATATCTTCATAAATGATCTGGAGGATGGTGTGGATTGCACCCTCAGCAAGTTTGCAGATGACACTAAACTGGGAGGAGAGGTAGATATGCTGGAGGGTAGGGATAGGATACAGAGGGCCCTAGACAAATTAGAGGATTGGGCCGAAAGAAATCTGATGAGGTTCAACAAGGACAAGTGCAGAGTCCTTCACTTAGGATGGAAGAACCCCATGCACCTCTACAGACAAGGGACCGAATAGCTCGGCAGCAGTTCTGCAGAAAAGGACCTAGGGGTTACAGTGGACGAGAAGCGGGATATGAGTCAACAGTGTGCCCTTGTTTCCAAGAAGGCCAATGGCATTTTGGGATGTATAAGTAGGGGCATTGCCAGCAGATTGAGGGATGTGATCGTTCCCCTCTATTCAACATTGGTGAGGCCTCATCTGGAGTACTATGTCCAGTTTTGGGCCACGCACTACAAGAAGGATGTGGAAAAATTGGAAAGAGTCCAGCGGAGGGCAACAAAAATAATTAGGGGACTGGAACACATGACTTACGAGGAGAGGATGAGGGAACTGGGATTGTTTAGTCTGTGGAAGAGAAGAATGAGGGGGGATTTGATAGCTGCTTTCAACTACCTGAAAGGGGGTTCCAAAGAGGATGGCTCTAGACTGTTCTCAGTGGTAGCAGATGACAGAACAAGGAGTAATGGTCTCAAGTTGCAGAGGGGGAGGTTTAGGTTGCATATTAGGAAAAAATTTTTCACCAGGAGGGTGGTGAATCTCTGGAATGCATTACTTAGGGAGGTGGTGGAATCTCCTTCCTTAGATATTTTTAAGGTCAGGCTTGACAAAGCCCTGGCCAGGATGATTTAGTTGGGGATTGGTCCTGCTTTGAGCAGGGGGTTGGACTAGATGTCCTCCTAAGGTCCCTTCCAACCCTGATATTCTATGATTCTATGATTCTATGTCTCACTACTCTGCTTGACTCTTCTGTATTCTGTAGAACTTCAGTTGTTAACTTGCACATCTGTCATAAATTTACAAAAAAAATCCTGCATGCAATGTGATAATATGAATATGACTCATCTGAAAAGGAAAAACTGTTTTCTGTATCGTTATATAGCTAAAGCACCATACTCCTTATGCAAAAAAATTAAATAGTTAGCTTATTATAAATATAGATTTAAAGCATTTATGCACACAAATAGAGATCAGTCACAAAGTCATCCTAATTTGGATTTTTTTCCACACTGGAGCTCATGCTCTGTTTTTCTATCTTTCACCTCTCAGGGCAGTGTCTGTATATTGTGTACTGAATAGCGCTGAGCACTCTGATACTAAGGGCTCAATCATGCACCAGTGAAGTTAATGGGAGTTTGACCAGTGACTTCAGTGAGAGCTGGATCAGGCCCTAAATAAATAATAATTGCATATTCTGAATTTATTTCATTGAGCATAATGCTTCTGTATTTCCCATGAAATTCTGTGTAATTGATGGAGAGAAGTATATATTTTTGACTGATAATTCTAAAATATTGCTCAACATTTTTTTAAAAATTTAATTTAAATGTTTCTAAAGATACGTACTCTTTTTAGTTCCTGGGTTTGCATAACTGTTTGTATCCTTGTGGCTGTGGTGACTATTTATAAGAAAGTAGATTTTTATATGCTAACAAGCCTAATTTATGAGACAGTAGCTGGTTCATTTCTTTACAACTAGATAATATAGCAAGTTTATTTATGTTTTCCTTTTAAATTATACTGGATATTTAGGGGCCTTAGCTTGACAAGTTTTCTATTACACTGTCTTTTTTCCTTTTCTGTTCAATTAAGTATTTATTGGTGTATTAATCATGAAAATACATATAAATGGAAGGGGGAGAGTTTCAAACTGCAACAAGCAGAAGAAAACATATGCAAGGCTACTGGACAGACTTCATTAGGATATACAGTTTCCAGTTTGTAAGATCAACGAATGACCTGGTTTTCTCATATTGACAATAGTTCCTTACATTTACTTACCACAGTGAAAGATAACTGCCCAACTAACTCCTATATCAGTGGTCTACAATGTTTCATATCATGGACTTTGTGTAGTGGTCATTGTGTTGGTCATCTCCCATCCTAATTCCAACCCCAACATTTCTCTGCAGCAACTATAGCGGTAAATTACACAAAGATGGGATATTAGGATAGTGTTAAGGATGTAAGATGAAAAAAAGCTCACATTGATGTGAAGGGTGTATCCCTTTTTTATACCTGCTGGTTAAGGTCTGACTGTATGATTTAACATTTATTAGAGTGTGATTCCCAGCCAGGTAGACATACACATACTAGCTCTCATCAAGCTAATGTGCTAAAAATAGAAGTGCAGAGGTAGTGGCACAGGCAGAAGCTCAGGCTAGCCACGTGAGTACAACCCCATCCTAGGTACATACTCGACAGTTAACCTGAGCTGCTGCCTGTACTGCTGAAGCCACACTGCTACTGTAAATATGCTAGTATGAACAGAGCTATCATGTGTATATCTACCTGAGCTGGGAATCACACCTCCCAGTGCATATATGTAGCTTTAGATTCTAAGCCTTCAAAGCAGGGACTGTCTGCCTCTGTTGGTATCGTGTCTACCACAGTAGGGCCCCAAATTGGGGGGCCCTGGCAATTTAGCATGACCAGATGTCCCGATTTTATAGGGACAGTCCCAATATGTGAGGCTTTTTCTTACATAGAAGCCTATTACCTCCCACCCCGTCCCAATTTTTCACACTTGCTGTCTGGTCACCCTACCTGGCACTTGCTTTCTGGTCACCCAACCCTGTTTTTATGTATTAATTATTTGTTTCTGGAAGCACCCAAGATGTGCTAGGCACAGATATTACATAAAACAATAATACACCAACATGAACAAATGTACTCTGTGTAAATTTTTTGTGTCAAGAAGGCAAGAACTAGCAAAATAATGTACAGCCATCACTTTGTGGGGATATGTGTACTGGTTCTTTAAATCTGTACTAAAAATCAGAGACTACTGAAGACAGGGATACTTCAAGCAGAAGGGCTGAGGAAAAGACTACCAAGTGCTTGGGGCAGCACCTTTGCAGTGGTAGGTCCCCCACCTGTGGGACACCTTACAAGTGGAGATCAAATATTCCTTCCCTGACCATGTTCAGGCCTCAGTTCAAGATTCACCTTTTTGACAAAATCTTATCCTGGTGATGACATCTTCCCAGGACCAATCTCCATAAGTGGGGAGATTAGAGGAGAAGAAAGCAGCAAGATGGAGAAGAGAAAATACAAACAAACACCCCACATCTAAACATGCACACCAACGACATGGAAAACTGTGAGAATATTGCCAGTTGGAGCACACTTACTTAATATTAATTGTTGTATTAAAGGTATCACAGTGAAAGATGACTTGAGAAAAATCTAAAACAGAGAAAGGCCTTGTCATTCATGTTTACAAGCTATATAACTTGCCCTCAGGTGATAACCATGAGTTCTCGCAGGAATTGAAATGTCCCTAGCCTCTGTTTTCCAGAAACTGGGAATGGGTGACAGGGGATGGATCACTTGATGATTACCTATTTTGTTCATTCCCTCTGAAGCACCTGGCATTGGTCACTGTCAGAAGACAGGATACTGGGCTAGATGGACCATTGGTCTGATCTAGTATGGCTGGCCTTAATTTCTTATGAATTTGTGTAACAGGAAGAAAACCAGAACAGCAGGTGGATTTATGCTGTCCTACTCTGACAATGAACTGGATAACTATTGGGTGATTTTTTTGCTGCTTCCTTACAGTGCAGAGTGGTTTTACAGTATTGTACACTTGCACCATGACTTAGTAGAACTTTTTTGTCATCCTGGAGCCCAATTTCTCTTCATCTTCATTTTAATTACCTTTCTGTAATTTTATGTCAAATTTCATGCTTAAATCACAGTGAGTTTCAGGCAAATCTAACAGAACTGAACCTTCTTTACAGCAGATAGCTGCAGAGAGACAATTATTTAAGTTCTCCCCCCAACCCTTCAAAAATTAATGTGTTATGGTGTTTGTTCATTTTTGTAATTCTCAGGAATCAAAGAGGCTCCAGAAGCCTCTAAGGAACAATCCAAATATTGGGTTTGTATTGCTAGATGTTACCTTGATCACTTTGACCTCAGTTGCACCAGCTGATGATCTGACCATGGTACTGAGAGAGTCCAAGAATACCCCCAGCTCTCCCAATGTACACATTTTCGGCCAAATCCTGTTCTCAATTATATGAGTGTAGCTACAGTTGATTCATTAGCAGTTGGGTCCCTCTTCTTTACAACTAGCTGGGTGAAGGTTATGGCAAACAAACATCCATTAACATGGCAAATTAAATCCCTCTACAATGGGGGATGTGGGACTGATTGTACTTTTGACAAATGGATTGAATCTTTACACAAACTTTCTTCTCTGTAATAGCTACTAGTGCTTTGCCTTACTCCTTTTACTACTGTCCATTGTGGGACTTTTTCCAAGTGCCATTATGTTAATAGTGTCATTATCAGAGTGGAAGCAGGATTTTAAAAGGGTACAATGAAGATTTAGTGTGGCTCTGAGGGCACCTGTATCAATGATCACAGGGGGCCCCAACAAATCTCAGGCCTGTCCTCTCACTTTTAGAACCTGTAACATATTTTTGTATGTTGATCTGTAATCCTGACATTCATTAACACTTTTCCTATTTAGGGAGATACCAGTGCTGCCCTAATACCCATTTCTTTTTAAAAATATCCAAATCCTTATGTAAATTCCTTTATACTAATTGCCCTGTGATGCAGCCTTCTATTATAATGACCAGAACACTAGCAGTTCCTTTATTGTTAATGTTCATTGTTATTTACAGGTTTTGCTGTGTTCTGGACTGGTTAGTTGGAAGTAGAAAAGTGCTAACAATTGCTAGATTGTGGGATATTTGGGGTGAAGGGCCCATGTTTGGTCCATCCACCTGCAAACAGTCAGGGCACACCCTGACCGTTGTGAGGAGCAACACATTGCTCCGTCCAAGGACGAGGACCAGATATGAACCCTGGGAACTTGATTAAAGGTGGGAACTTGATTAAAGGACAGTAATCGTGGGAAGCTTCCTTGGCTTGGCCTTAAGGCCTGAGAATTAAGAATGTAGTAGATAGAGGCTGAAAAACAAGAATATTAATCAATGTCATGCATTCCTTTGCGGTGAAAGTAGGTAATGTGCAGGGGGGAGAAATATAATAAAGGAGAAGGTGGAAAGCTGACAAGCAGCAGCCCATTTTCAGCTGACCAGCTTGCTTGCTTGAATAAATCTGTGTTCTGTCTCATCATTGAACCGCCACAACTGGCGCCCAAACGTGGGGCCCTCAGCACTCACCTCGCCCGGCAAGGGTTTCAGACGCGTCACTCATCCACTTCGTGGATCCCGGTGAGTATTTTTCGTTGTGGTAAGTATGGGAAGTTCCCTCTCTGCTTTGCAAGTGCAACATCGCACTGAGCTACAGTATTTGCTGCGTAAGGCTCAGCATGTCTGCCCCACTCGAGAACTCACTCTCCTGTTACAGGAGGTGAGTGCCCAGTGCCCGTGGTACCCTGAAGCCGGAACCCTTAAGCTAGCGGACTGGGAGCGTTTGGGCCAGACATTGCATGAAGAACCTCGGGCGCCCGTGCAGGCTCTACATGCCTGGCACCTCTGCCGCGATGCGATACAGCGTGTCGCCTCGGACAGGCCCTCCGTCGCGAGGCTGGTGATCTCGCCACGCCCGTCGGCTCCTGCAGTCACCCCCCCTCCTACCGATGCAACACAGTGTGTCGCCTCGGAAGAACCTTCTCTCGCGCCAATAGAGGGACTGCCAATTCCGCCACCGCCGTCGGCTCCTGCAGCCATCCCTCTCCCTGCTTCGCCCCCAGTGCCTTTTTTACCACCGCCTCCCTTACCTTCCCCGCCGGAGCCGGTGTGTGATTACCCTCCCCCCCTAGGACCCCATGCTTCGGGGCCCCCCCACGGGGTCGTCTGCATCTGCTCAGAGGCTTTCGCTGGTGCAACAAATGGTTCACGCAGCGAAGACTCGCTCAGATCTTACAGCAGAGGAGCTGGCTGAGCTGGTCTCAGTTTGTCCGGTGACCTGGCAGAATGACGACCAGGGCAACCCGGTTGGAACCTGGGTTACATTGCCTTACTCGGTGGTTAGAGAGGTAAAGAAGGCGATTCGCGAGTTCGGTCTGACTAGCACGTTTGTGCGTGGTCTCATTGAAGGGCTAGGTAGTGGGTACTCCTTGATCCCTGAAGATTGGAAGGCGCTGTTGCGCATGATGTTGTCACCCAGTCAGTATGTTATTTGGGTCAGTGAGTATCGGCAGGAGGCGGACCGTCAGGCCCAGATTCATAGAGCAGCAGGTGTTAATGTTATTTATGAGCAATTGGCAGGGGAGGGACAGTTTGCTACCGTTGAGCAGCAGACCCAACTCCCTCAGGTCTTCTTCCCTATCATTTCCACCTGCGCCCAGCATGCTTTCCGGAGGGTCCCGGATTCAGGCAAGCCTACAAAAAGCTTTGTCAGTATCCGTCAGGGTGCATCAGAGTCCTTTCTGGATTTTACCAACAGATTGCAGGAGGCTATCCTCCGACAGGTGGATAATGCTGTGGCCGCTCAGGAGATCCTGTTAAAATTGGCGGTTGAGAATGCGAATGAGGATTGCCGCCGTGCTCTCCAGACGGCGCAAGTCTCTGGCATTTTAGAGCTCTCAGACATGCTACGGGCGTGCCAGAACATCGGCACACAAGCCCATAAGGCTGGAGTTCTGGCTGCCGCCCTGAGAAAAACCGGGAGGGCAGGGAAGCGTTGTTACCGCTGTGGTAAGGAGGGTCACTTTCAGCGGGAGTGCCGCTCATCAAAGGCACCCGCTCGACCCTCAAAGAAGTGCCCCAAGTGTGGGAAGGGCTATCACTGGGCTAATCAGTGTCGTAGCGGGTCGGGAAACCGCGCAGCGGGTACCCCCCGAACCCAGGGCCAAACGGGGGTGTTTCCCACTCAGACAACCGTTCCTCTGCCTTAAAATCCATAGACTCTATGAGGGCGGCGACTGCTGGAAGTGCAGGGCTTGATTTGATCATGCAGGAGGACACTGATTTTCGGCTGCCAGGGGAGGTCTGCGCCATACCTACTCAGGTGACGGGACCTCTCCCTGCCGGCTTTGTGGGTCTCGTTCTCCCTCGCTCTCATGCTGGGAAACAGGGCTTTTTTGTCATCCCCGGAGTCATTGATGCCGACTACACCGGCATTATTAAGGTTCAGGTGTGGACTCATCTTCCACAGTCGCTCCCGCGTGGACGGTCAATTGCACAATTGATTTTAGTCCCCTATCAGGTACCAGCTGCCGAGGATCGAGCTCGGGGCGGAGGCGGCTTTGGATCAACGTTGTCTCACTCGCCGTCTCACAGCACGTCCTCTCCACTTGTTGCTCTGACAATGTCAGTCCGCCCCTCGAAACCTCAGTTAACACTTCTCTTAAATGATGTTCCCTTCACAGGGCTGGTGGACACTGGAGCTGACGTTACGGTGATTCGTGATCCGGAGTGGCCGGTTAGTTGGCCTACGGTTCCTTCTAAAGAGTTGTGGGGGATCGGGGGTAGTAAACCCGGGCGACAGAGTTTGTCTTGGGTCACGGTCTCTAAACCGGGAGGCCGTGCCCTTGCTACTATCCGCCCTTTTGTGCTCCCTGTCCACCTCAATATTTGGGGCCGTGATTTACTTACAAAGCTGGACACCACCCTCGATATTAATATCTGATGGCTCAAAACCCTCCCTCACCCACATTGCCCTCCGCATTACCCTTGGTATGGCAATCCTTAGAGCCCGTCTGGATTGACCAGTGGCCCCTCCCTCTAGAAAAACTGAAAGTGCTTCATTCGCTTGTGCAGCAGCATTTGCAGGCACAGCGCTTGGAGTGCTCTACTAGTCCCTGGAACACCCCGGTGTTCGTTATTAAGAAAAAATCTGGTGCTTGGCGGCTGTTACATGATTTAAGGGAAATAAATAAACGCATCCAACCTATGGGCCCCTTGCAGTTTGGCTTGCCAAATCCAAATTTAATTCCTCAAACCGATCAGCTTTGTGTGTTAGATTTAAAAGATTGTTTTTTCACCATCCCCCTTTGCCCGCAAGATCGCGAAAAATTCGCGTTTACGGTGCCACAATATAATAATCAGCAACCCTCTCAAAGATATCAGTGGAAGGTCTTACCCCAGGGAATGCAAAATAGTCCAACCTTGTGTCAGCTTTTTGTGGATCGGGCCCTCGCCCCTTTTCGTGCCCGGTACCCTACGCTAAACGTCTACCATTATATGGATGACATTTTGCTTAGTGGTCCCCAGGTCACGGAACAACAGATTGAATCTTTGTCTCAAATTCTCGGCCAAAATGGCCTGTTGGTGGCACCAGAAAAAATCCAACACTCTTATCCCTACCACTACCTCGGCCATAAGGTTTTACAAACCTATGCTGCTCCGGTTCGTCCGGCACTAACTCTACCTCAACCCCTAACCCTTGTTAAATTACAACAGATTTTGGGTCATTTAAATTGGATTCGGCCCTATTTTCGTCTCCCCACCTCAATGCTGCAGCCGTTGTTCGAGCTCCTACGTGGAGCCCGAGCACCGGGTGCAGTTATTGCCATCACTGAAGAGCACATTGCCTGCATTCGACAAATTAATGCAGCATTGAGTCAGCAGTTTGTGGACAGACCCCCTGAGGTCCGTCCCCTACGGTTGATTCTTCTTGCCACCCCTCATACGCCCACTGCGGCTCTGTTTGTACCCCGTACGAATACAGCCGTCTCTATCATAGAGTGGCTGTACCTCTCCTCCACTCCTCCTCGGAATATTTACCCCTATCTAGATGCCCTGTCTGATCTTGTTCGTAAAGCCCGCCACCGTGCAGTGCAACTCACTGGCACTGATTTAGTTGATATTGTGTTCCCCTTGTCCCGTAGTGAATTTGATTCCTTGTGCCACACCTCTTTGGCTTGGCAGGTTGCTCTTTGTGATTATGTGGGAGAAATTTCTTATAACCCCCCAAAAGATCCTCGGTTGGTAATTACCCAAAAGGTGCCTCTAATTGTTCATCGTCTTAGCCACTCTCAACCCATTGTTTCTGCTGTTACTCTTTTTACTGATGGCTCTTCACATCGAGGTGTTGTCACCTATCAATCCGGTGACCCCCCTCGCTGGCATTCTCGTTTTACACTGCCTCAGCGTTCCGCGCAGCGCTCGGAACTGGCTGCTGTTATTTTGGCCTTTCAACTTTTTGCTGATTGTCCCTTTAATTTAATTGTGGACACCCATTATGTTTATCAAGTGATTGATCATTTACCCCTTGCCCTCATTACCCCTCAGGTCGATGCGGACCTCCTTCGCCTATTTTTGTCTTTGCAATATCTTATCTCCACTCGTAATTTTCCTTATTTTGTTGCTCACATTCGCAGTCATACCCCTTTGCCTGGGTCACTCACTGAGGGCAATGCGCGCGCCGATCGCGCGCTACGTGGTCAGGTAAATTCTCTTTTTTCTGACCCCATTGAAAGCCATGCCTTTTTTCATCAGTCTGCCTCAGTTTTGGCCCGGCAGTTTCACATTCCTACTGATCATGCACGTTCCATTGTTCGTTCCTGCCCCCACTGTGCCGCTGCTGCCCCTACCTTTTCTTATGCCGTTAACCCCAGAGGTACCGCAGCGAATCAGTTGTGGCAAATGGATGTCACTCACGTGCCACAATTCCGCCCCTATTCCTTTTTACATGTTTCTGTTGATACTTATTCAGGATTTCTCTGGGCAACCCCACAGCGTGGGGAAGCCACTGCCAAAGTGATTCACCATTTGCTAGCCTGTTTTTCTGTTATGGGTCGCCCAAGCCAGATTAAAACAGATAATGCCCCAGCCTACTGCTCCACAGCCCTCTCCACCTTTTGTGCCCGATGGGACGTCCGTCTTAAACACGGGATCCCTTATAATTCCACGGGCCAAGCCATTGTTGAACGTGCCAATCGCACGCTCAAAACCTTGCTTGATAAACAATTAAAACAAGGGGAGCTGCGTCTCCGAACCTTAGGAGACATTCAACAACAAATGCATATCCTTTTGTTTACTTTAAATAATTTAACGCTGAACGCAGATCAGCAGACCCCCGCGGATCGGCATTTTCACAAATCTGAGGTACTGGAAAGACCGCGTGTCTTTTACCGTCAGCTGCCTGATCCGCAGTGGCTGGGCCCAGTACCTCTAATCACTTGGGGTCGGGGATATGCTGCGGTGTCTCTCCCTGCAGGACCGTTGTGGGTTCCAGCCCGGTGTGTGCGACCGGCACTGAAACAGCATGGCATGGCGCCAGGGGCTGCCGAACCCCATACCGGAGTTTCAGCTGACCTTGGAGGAGAACGCGGTGCCTCCCGGGTCAACAACGGCGGGACGGAAACGGAAGAGGCGTAGCGCCCCAAGCCAGCCCGTGACATGGGGAGCAGTAAAAGCATTGGTCGCGGCGGCTCAACGAAGACTGGCAGCAAACCAACAGCCAGAGACTCCTGAGACTTTGTTTGTGGCGATTCTCGCCCAAATCACTGCTAATTCTGTACTGATTGTATGCTTTTTGTGCCTGCTGTTTCCTGTGGGGGTTGGCTCGGAAGCGCTTCCCCCGTTACGGGCCCGAATGACATATAACATATGGGAAAGATTGGCTTCAATAGCAAATGTTACCCACTTTTGCTTGTCTAATTTTGTAGAAGCCGGAGAATTGTTAGGTACATGCCTTATTCCAGTATGTCATCACCCTGAGGAGATAGGGAATGAGACGATGCTCGCTGCTTACGCGAATCTCTCTTCCCGGTACTCTGGCATGGCTAATTGGGGCCCGGCCCACTATACCTTGCCTCGCACGGCTATATCCCTCCACACACCGTACCCGGCCGGGGCCAACGATGTCACCTGTGCGCGTGTGGTTAACTGCACTAGTACAAGCCATCTCTAGGCTGGCTGCGACAATTTTTTGGTTATGCTGTGTTTATAATCATTGGGCTTATTTTTTGCTGCTGCTGTGTACAATGTATTCCCTCTTTGCTAAGGCTTTGTAGAGATACGCCCTGGCAAGCTCCCCGAGTTATGTCCTTGTCTGTTTGGGAGTTAAATTGCTCGCAAAAGCAAATTGACGGCTCCCATGAGAGGGCCGAGTATAATTAAACAAAAAGGGGGAGATGAAGGGCCCATGTTTGGTCCATCCACCTGCAAACAGTCAGGGCACACCCTGACCGTTGTGAGGAGCAACACATTGCTCCGTCCAAGGACGAGGACCAGATATGAACCCTGGGAACTTGATTAAAGGTGGGAACTTGATTAAAGGACAGTAATCGTGGGAAGCTTCCTTGGCTTGGCCTTAAGGCCTGAGAATTAAGAATGTAGTAGATAGAGGCTGAAAAACAAGAATATTAATCAATGTCATGCATTCCTTTGCGGTGAAAGTAGGTAATGTGCAGGGGGGAGAAATATAATAAAGGAGAAGGTGGAAAGCTGACAAGCAGCAGCCCATTTTCAGCTGACCAGCTTGCTTGCTTGAATAAATCTGTGTTCTGTCTCATCATTGAACCGCCACATTGGGGCTTAGTCATGTTTGAATATATGGAACTAATAGGATATGTGTTGATCACAACTGTATGTTGTACCCTGTTTCCCTCTGTCTTTTTAGGTTATAAGCTTTCTTTACATTATAAGCTGTTTGGGATAAGGCCTATTTCTACATATGTGTTTTATAAAGGTCTCAGTTAACAGGGCCCCAAGACTGATTGGGATCTTAGGGTTGTACCACAATGTAAATAATATTTAAGATGTACCTGGAACATGGAGGGCAGTGGAGATGTGGGATTGTAATACTTGTCTCTGCCTTCTTCCTAAACATGAAGATCCCCCTAAATATTCCAGAAAAGTGGCAATATAATACAGTTGTACCCCCCACTTCCAACTGCATGACTGATTCCCTATTAATCTCCATATAAATGGAGTATTGGAAACACAATTAATTTTCAGATCAGTGAAAACAATGGTTTTCAAAATGTGGTCAAAATGTGGCCTATGCTATTCTTCGTTGTGGCCAATAAATTGGTTAGTCTCTAAGGTGCCACAAGTACTCCTTTTCTTTTTGCGAATACAGACTAACACGGCTGTTACTCTGAAACTTTCACTTTTGTTTCTACTGCCTGTTCCTCCCTTCTCACATTTATCTCCAGATTTCTCCTTGTCCAGATCTATTCTGCCCCCAACAATCTTCTGTTTATTAAATTTTTTGAAACTTTGCACTTTCAGAGAGAGGTAAGGGATTGACTCTGTGTACACAAATTTGCAGAGGGATAATAGGGTTTAGGTCTGTTATTTCTCACTTCTATATATTATTTATTTATTTATTTATTTTAAACCATTTTTGCTGTTAACAAGCATGTTATCTCTGGAGACACAAATCCACAGTTTGAGAACTGCAAAACTAAGCATCTCTGCTGGTGTCTTCTAGACTGAGCACGGAGTCCCACTGGGTAGATAGAAAGTTTAACCTAAATAATCCATACAGAAGCCCCTGGAACCCCATAAGATTGAGTCCCTAATCCATGACCCATTGGAACTCATTTACAAAACTTTTCTTAAACATTCCATGACTATATTGTCTCATGTTACAGAATTAGAATTTATAATCCCTATTCCATGACGAGATATATTTGAGCTATATTGTATCTATCTTATAATTAGTTTATCTTATAATGTATCTTAAAACTATCTTTAGATAGTTTTTTCCTTAAAAAGCATTTTATCAAAAAAATCTGATTTTTTTTATTTAAAAAAAAATCATTTATTTTTATCCACCCTAGGCTTGCATCTTTAGTACAGTGTTACATACTGTTAGTCTATAAGATGCCACAGGACTCTTTGCCGCTTTTACAGATCCAGACTAACACGGCTACCCCTCTGATACTTGACACCTCCTTAACCCTAATTGAATCCCCCTTTACTTATCCCGTGCTCCTATTGCCCTCCCAGATTTACCCTCCTCTGGTAGCTGAGAATTAAATAGATTGGAGTAAAAGACAAAATGGAATAAATTTGTGGGGAGTAAGAATTGTGCAAAGGGCTGAAGGAAAGCCTGAGAACCAACTGATGAATAAAGAAGGCAAGAATTGAAGCAATTTGGAAGAAGAGGACAAACTGGGAATTGACAAGAGAGGTTATACATTGTTAAATTAATGAGAGGACAGAGAGGTGGGGCAAGTGGAGAATTTATGGGAGAGAATGGACAATTGGTCTATGGTGTGAAGGGCTGGAGACTGACCAACAGATGGATGTACAAAGCAAAAAGTAGGGAATAGAAAGGACAGTGGATATGAGGGGCAAATTTTGGGTGAATATTAGGGGCATGGGAAGGAGAAAAAAAGGAGGGAGAGGCTGAGGGAAGTGGGAGAGAGCAGCATTCAAGGGGAAAAGATAGCAAGGGGGAAGATTTAAAGACCGTCAAAGAAGGGGAACAATTGGAATAGAAGAGGGGAGAACCATTTTGTGTACATTTATGTAGGTGTCTGGCAAATCCAAAGATGCTTTTTTTGTGTGGGGGGTGGGGGTCCCTGTTGTTTGATGGGTGGCATTTGTTACTCGGAAGATAACTTGCCAGATACAGGTATAACTATGCTGTTTGTTGTGAAATGTTTAAAAATCTTATTAAATGTTGGACATAGCTCCAGACGGCTCCCCATGTGCCCCCCAGCCTCCCCACTTCTGTTTGGCTATTTGGGGGCCTGCTACTACCCAGTCAGCGCAGGCTACCTCACCCCAGCGTGCCCTGCATCTGAACCACACGGACGTCCCCTGATTAGTCTATTCCCTTCAGAGGAGGGCGGGGGCTACAGAATTGGGGAGCCAATCAGAAAGAAGAGCTGCCCCATTGTCGCCTCTCGGTAGCCGCGGTGGGCGCCTGTGGGCAGGGGGCTCTCGGGTGTCAGCGGCGCAGGGGCAGTGAGCGTGGAGCGTGCGCAGCGGAGCGGGTTAGAGATTGCCTTGCCACCGCCGCGGCGTTAGGAGGAGGGATCTGCGCTTGTGCAGAAGCCTGCTCGTTGCTTTACTTTTGCAGCCCGGGGCAGGGACATTATGCCGAAGAGAAAGGTAACGCGCCTGTGTTGATTGTGTTGTGGTGCATTCCTTTTGACGCCCGTTTGCAGTTAATAATCTCAGCCTCCGGTTGCCTGCAAGCCTGGGGCAATTTTTTTGGACTGCGCTGATTGAGTCTGGGTATTTGTACTGCCTGTTGCAAAGATCTTCCACCCTTCCCTCCGGTTGCTGATTTGTTGATTTGCTCCTTACTTCCTCTAACCTTGTAGTGAGGGCTGCAGTTGTCACCCCCTCCTCTCGAATGCGAACTCGCTGTCACAACTCCGATCTCCCCCCCCCCCCCCGCCACCGGAAAAAAATGCAGCAGCTGCAGCTTCGCCTTTTACCTCCCCCGGAGGAGTTTCCTGCTTGCAAACTCCAAGCCGTAGCTCATCAATCTCTGGAAAAATCCCCCATGTCCTGGCTGATTCTGCCCTGGGCTGATTCTGCGTTCTGCTTTGCATGGTGCCCCGGTGATGGCTCCAAGGTAAAAGGCGGAAGGGAGAGAAAAGCCATGTTTAAAACAAACTACACCCTTCTCCTTGCCTCCTGTGACAGACCCGTATGTACCAACTCTGGTGTCAATCAGGACAGGAGTCTGCACAGACAGGGCCCCGTGCAGCACAGGGGGGATCTGCTTACACATGGTATCAACAACAGCAGAGAGTTTAAAAACAGCACCATGGGAGACTCCTCTGTGCAACACAGCAGAGCGCTACACACCCCAGAGACGGGCAAGGGGGTGGGGATGGAGGGAGAGGGAGCTGCTTCTGCGGAGCCTCTGCCTTCTTGTGTGGCTTTGAGACTTATACTGAACGAGTGTATTTGCCTCCCTCCTCCCAGTCACTTCGCCTCCTCCCTTGTGCCTCAGTGTTTCCTTCCTTCCTTCCTCTGCAGGGCTGCTACAGCTGGGATTTACTTGCGTCCCTCATTTGCCTCCCTGGCTGTGCTGTACTTTACTTTTCCTTCTCACACACTGTCTCCCTACCCTTCATGGTGGAGGATCTGGTATTTTTGAGGGGGAAGGTGGGGAAATGATGCTTCACTTGCCTACCCGCCCCAGTGATCCCCATGCTGGAAATCAGTCCAGGCAAAAGTGCAATATGTGCTTCACTGATTTTACGCTATTGCCTACTATTTTCTGTCTGCCCACTGAAATACTATTCATAATGTTAACTTCCATAATTGTCTGTTATGGGGCTTCTTGCACCTCCTTTGAGTCATCTGATACTGGCCGCTTTTGGAGGCAGGACACAGGAGTAGATGAACCGCTGGTCTGATCCTGTATGAGAATTCATTTCTTTCTCTTAATTCAGGAAGTAAGGAATGTAAAGGATTACAAGCTTGCAAATTATTTATTACTGGTTGCATCTTTCACAAACTCAGTGCCTGAGCTTCAGGGAACATCTGTAGTATTTTGAAAATGCTCATTTGTTACAACTGTTAACAGACATTTCACTAGGGCTGGGTTTTCTAAGGGGCCTATGGAAGTTAGCCACCCAGATTGGAGTTGGGTAGCTAACATCCTTTGGCCCCCTTGAAAATCCTGGCCTGGAGCACTTTCTTTTTACTGCAATTACTAATGGAGTGTAATTGGAGACTTGACACTAATATACCGTGGTTTAAATAAAACCAACAGACAAACCAATGACCACAACAAAAAACTCGGCAGTCTTTTAATATTAAACTAGGTCAACTGAGGAGACGCAATTTTACTGTAATGGAGATGTCCAGAATGTCTGTCTGCCTATGACCTCCCCATAATGCAGATCATGGTTGAATCTGAAAACTGTTTTAATAGGGTAATCGTTAGATGTTAATTTCCACACACTTATGAGTTCCATTTTTGTCCTGTACTGATTCCTTGCTGCATTATGGGTACAGAAAAAATATTCAGTGCTCCACTGAAATATTTCCATTTTTAATTTTTTTTAACTTGAGTTGATATATTTCTCATGAAATTGAGGGACTAATAGCTCTGTACATAATACTTGGCTTACATTTAAAAGATACTGTATCATTTTCTTCATCATACTCTGTCATTGCATTCTTGTCCAGGCCTAAAATGCTCCTTCTCTTCCACAGCTATGCCTTTCATAAGTGAAGACTGATGGTTAGGCTGTGCTTTGAGGAAGCTCTTTGAAGCTAGGCCTACACAGTCCATTAGGAACCTTGCAGAGCTCTCTCATGCTTCCCTAACATTTTTACATTCTTGCCCTGCATGTAGTCTTCAATACTTCAAAAATATCTTGGTGGGCTGGGAAATTAAATGAGGTCTCTTCCCCCATGATTGAGGAGCACATTGTGGCTAAACAGTGGGCTTAGATTTTTGTTGTTGTGTGTTGTATCAGTTAGCTCTGGTCTACACTAAAACCTTAGGTTGGTATAACTATGTCACCCCGAGCGACGCAGTTATACCGACTGAACTCACAATGTAGACAGCACTAAGTTGACAAGAGGGCTCCTCTTGGGGAGGTGGAGTACCTATGCCGATGGGAGAAACTCACGCATTGGCATAGGTTGTGTCTTCAATAAGCACTACAGTGGCGAAGCTGCAGCGCTGTAAGCATAGATAAGCCCTTAGCCTTTGAGAAGTAAGTCTGTAAAAGGAGAACTTGGGTTTTTTTTCTTTTGTTTTCTGTCATAATTAGTCTTTTAAAATTACATCCACAACTGAAGTACTTAAAGAGAAGCTTATTAAGTAAAGTTAATGTATTTAGCTTTGTGAGTCTTTGTGTGACTTAGTCTTAAAGCTAAGTGTGTTTATTAATTCTGGTTCTTGAAAAGCCCAGAAACTCATAGGAAGTAGAGACTATAGGCTTGTCCACATGGGGAAATTGACTGGCATAACTACGGTGGAATAATTACTTCATCATTATTCTGGAATAAAGTCACTTTTATTCCGGAATAGCGTGTTCATATGGGGAAATTATACTGGCATAGCTATTGCAGAAAAATGATTTCACTGTAGCGTTGCCAGTACATTTCTCTGTGTAGAGAAATCCTACTTGTACATCTGTTACTGAAGTGGGTTTCCTAGTTAAAACAAATATTAACACAGAAAAATGTGATTTAATACTTGTTTAGTTGGGAAATTATAACGGTCTACTAAAAAAAAAAAAAATTACAGATCACCGATACTTCAGTTTGCATGTTTATGGGGCTATGTGTCCAACTAATAAATTTGCAGAAAGGGCGTGTGGGAAATGCAGAAGTAAAAACAGATTCATACCTGTCTTTATGCATGCTTTATTTATCTAACCAGATTGACCAGTCATGCTCCTTTTTCCTTTTGTCCCTTAACTCTTTCTTCTATGTGTAACTCAAGAAGCTATCCCTGGGGGACAGATAGCTCAGTGGTTTGAGCATTGGCCTGAGTTCAATCCTTCAATTGTGAGTTCAATCCTTGAGGGGGCCATTTAGGGATCTGGGCCAAAAACTGGGGATTGGTCCTGCTTTGTGCAGGGGGTTGGAGTAGATGATCTCCTGAGGTTTCTTCCAACCCTGATATTCTATGATGACTCTAAGTCAGCATCTGAATTGCTTCATTATCAAACAAAGGTTGGAAATTACTTTTTAATTTACTTTTCCACAGTATGCATCCGATGAAGTGAGCTGTAGCTCACAAAAGCTTATGCTCAAATAAATTGGTTAGTCTCTAAGGTGCCACAAGTACTCCTTTTCTTTTTGCAAATACAGACTAACACGGCTGTTACTCTGAAACCTTTTTAATTTAGTTTCCCCAACTCTGATGGGCCACTGGTTATGGGCGTGGAAGGGGCAAGTGAAAACATTTGTGCATTGAGATGATGTCAAATACCACCACAAAACAAAAAGAGGCTGAGCACTGGACTCTTCCAGTCAGACCTTCATATGTGTTACTGGTCGTTGTAACACCACATAATGAAGTGAATACAGTACAACCTTTCACAAAGAGACTAGTGTGCATGCATGGGATAAACTAGAACATATGTGTGATATTGTTAGCAGGAAACTTTTTTTGGAGTTTGTCCTTTTTTGTTTTTGTTTTTTGTTCTTCAGCCCCAGTTGAACTTATCTTTCAAAAATACAATATAAGCTGGTTTGGAAGGAGTACATTCTTTTATAGCTATGAAACAGGTACGTTAAAAATATCTTTGCATCAGCCATAGAAAAATGAGGAAGCAAAATCTGTCCTATGACAAACTCACAATAGCATGAAAAGTCTGGTTGCCAAAGAATTTTTTTTAAAATGGTTTTAACAAGATCACCATCAAATTGCAGTATTTGTGGGCCTGAGTATTTGTGCATGATGACTGAGAAATATAAAGAGGTCAGGTAACTTGTCCAAGGTCAGACAGGGAGCCTGTGATTTAGTTGGGATTACATTCCAGAGTGATCCTCTTTGTTCCTTCTGTCTAACCATAAGACAATACTGTCTGAACCTGTTGTCAAAACATTTTTCTGCCTTGGGGTTGAACCAAATGTGAGGACTAATTGCAGCTTGATTTTTTTTTTTAAATCTTTTTAACAACACTGTTGACCACTATAGTACTGTTTCAAAGCAAGAAAAATGACTTAGTGGATACATCTTTAATTAGTCACATGAGTAGGTCATTTGCACACTTATTGCAATCCCAAATCCCAAGTCTTGCAGTAGGGTTGATGGCAGATTGTGGTGTATGCTTAGCAGAGATAACAAGGGATTTTGGGTTAATATCTGTGGTAGGGTACTATAGAATTCTAAAAACTCACTTTAAAAAAAATCTGTGTACGCTGTTTTTTTTAACTATGCTAAAGGAGTATGAAGGTTGCAACATAAAGTATTTAGAAGTTATGAAATGCCTTAATTTGGCCTTATGAATTATGATATTCTGTTTAATAATATGATTACATATTACTCTTTCTACAGGACCTCATCTAGCACACAAGATGCACAGTGCTAGCTGAATGGGTATCTATTAAATATTTTGTTTACTCCTCCTCATTAAATGTGTGGCCCCAGACCTTATTCACTGCACATCATCCAAGCCCTGCACTAAATACAGAACTCGTTTCCTCATGGATTTTTCTGTGGTTCTCTCAGTGCCTCAGTCTCTTCAGGTTTCAGGGTAGCAGCCGTGTTAGTCTGTATCCGTAAAAAGAAAAGGAGAACTTGTGGCACCTTAGAGACTAACAAATTTATTAGAGCATAAGCTTTTGTGAGCTACAGCTGAAGCATCCGATGAAGTGAGCTGTAGCTCACGAAAGCTTATGCTCTAATAAATTTGTTAGTCTCTAAGGTGCCACAAGTACTCCTTTTCTTTTTTCAGTCCCTTCACAGATTCAGGCCATAGAGCTCCCCCTCGTCGCAAGTTACACATGAGCAGAACTTGTTTCGACTCTTCAAAGCTTGACAAGAAAATAATACTTTTTTTTATTTACGCCAAAAATTAAAGTTTACTACATTTAGGAATAGTGCAATGTAGAAGTGTTGAGTGCCAAAGAAACTGGTTGAGTGATGCTTCTTCTATATATATAGTTACAAGAAATTTTGTGTTCAGATGTCCAGATAAAAACAGATTGAAGTTACTTGCTTTATGTTGAAAGTGCAATTGTAAATATTTTATGAAGGGTTAATGATGTTATAAGTGTTTTACAGTCATGGGAATATTACACGTTTATAGGTGGCTGTAAAGACACCAATATAAGGTGCTAGAGGTGGCGATGAGCCAAAGGTACTGAAACAATTTGAATAGTGGGGGTGCTGAAAGCCAAAGTTTACCAAACTGTAAACCCTGCATGTGATGGAAACCACTTCAAGCCAGGGGTTGCGGCATCACCCCCGCTCTCCTACTTCTAACACCTGTGCTATAAGCCATGTTTATAATCAGCCTGTTCACACTAACAATTTGTAGCAATCATTTATTAAAACATGTATTCAGTTTATTAACTCATTGTTCCCCAGTGGTTCACACAGCAAGCTTCTGAGTGTAGCGCCCCTTATAAATTAAAGCACTTTTTAAAATATTTGTATATTTAACACTGTTATAAATGCTGGAGGTAAAGTAGGGTTTGGGGTGGAGGCTTCAGCTCGCGGCCCCCATGTAATAACCTCATGACCCCCAGTTTGAGAACCCCTGCTTTAGCCCATGTCACCCGTCCACTAACTCCAGTTGAATTTTGGCCTGAACACCAGGTGAATTATCAGTGAAAGGCCATTCACAACATTGTTCCATGTAGTAAAGTATAAAGCAAATTGTATTGTTAGCTACAGTTCATCAGGTATCACAAGTGATTATCTCCCAGTATAAAAATTAACAGGTGCAGATAATCCATTTTATAAAGGGATTTTAGAAAAAGAACTGCCTCTTCTCAATTGAGATAAAAATGGATTTGAAAGCAGAGCAGCAAGTCAATTGAAAAATGTTATTTCAGACTGTGGGATATCAGTTTTGTTGATGAGCTTCACAAAATTAGTCTACTGTGTGTAAGTGAAATAGATATGCCAAAAGATGTAGCTAACAAATGCTACACAATTAAAAGTTTGCTTTGATTAATAAATTACTGAGTTCTAATTTCTCCATTAAAATGTATCAGTTGTACCAAAAGCAATAGTTTTGTATAGGTTTGTCGGAGTCTGAGGTCTATGTTAATACCGTTGTAGCAAAGTAGTTTAACATTACATTTTACTGGAAATTGTCATAGTATCATTTGTGTAGGGTGAAGGCAAACCAGGTTATGATCTCTCTTAGAAATTGCATTTTGTAGGATTATATAGCTTCAATAAAATTGTCTTCTTTAATTCAGCATGCCTTCTAAGGTACTAAAGAAGGGTGGCTCATCCACATGCTTATGGTTAGAGAGGATTTTTCAAGTGCTAGACATATACCCCAAGTTGTGATCCTTTCTCCTGCAGACTAAGTGGGCTTTTTACTTCAGTATTCCCTAAAGGCCACTACCCAAGTGCAGCAGGACATAGTGTTGATTCAGTGGGTGACACTCAGATTAAGTCAGTACTGAAAAAGTGCCCTAGCATAATGAAAGAGGGCACTGATGTTTGAGGTGCCTCTTCTAAATGAGATAAAAGCCTACGTCCTATATAAAGATCCATGGCACTTTCCCTGAAGTAGGGGTATTTAATCTCTGTGTCCTGGCTAATGTGTATCTTGATTAATTGTATTCAGTCTTATAAATCATCCTATGACTTGAATTCATTTCCTGTTAGAAACAGTATTGTAATGTTCTGTGCTTCTTAAACAGTTGATGCATTTCTGTGGTCATAACAGTAGAAGATCATAGAACTATAGGACTGGAAGGGACTTCGAGAGGTCTACTAAGTCAGTCCCATGCACTCAAGGCAGGACTAAGTATTATCTAGACCATCCCTGACGGGTGTTTGTCTAACCTGCCCTTAAAATCCTCCAATGACAGATTCCAGAACCTCTCTGGGCAATGTATTGCAGTGCTTAACCGCCCTGACGGTTAGAAAGTTTTTCCTAATGTCCAACCTAAAATACCCTTGCTGCAATTAAAACCCATTGCTTCTTGTCCTATCCTCGGAGGTTAAGGAGAACAATTTTTCTCCCTCCTCCTTGTAACAACCTTTTTCTGTACTTGAAAACTGTTATCATGTCCCATTTCAGTCTTCTGTTCTCCAGACTAAACAAATCCAGTTTTTTCAATCTTTCCTCATAGGTCATGTTTTCTAGACCTTTAATTATTTTTGTTACTCTCCTTTAGACTTTCTCCAATTTGTCCACATCTTTCCTGAAATGTAGTGCTCAGAACTGGACATAACACTCCAATTGAGGCCTGATCAGCATGGAATAAAGTAGAAGAATTACTTCTTGTGTCTTGTTTACAACACTCCTGCTAAAACATCCCAGAATGATGTTTGCTTTTTTTTCCCCCCCCAACAGTTTTATACTGTTGACTCATATTTAGCTTGTGATCCACTATGACCCCCAGATCCCTTTCCGCAGTGCTCCTTCCTAGGCAGTCATTTCCCATTTTGTATGTGTGCAACTGATTGTTTCTTCCTAAGTGGAGTTCTTTGCACTTGTCCTTATTCAGTTTCATCCTGTTTACCTCAGACTATTTCTCCAGTTTATCTAGATCATTTTGAATTTTAATCCTATCCTCCAAAGCACTTGCAACCCCTCTCATCTTGGTCTTGTCCATAAACTCTCTATGCCATTGTCTAAACCACTAATGAAGATATTGAACAGAACCGGGACTGATATCTGTATAGTTTAAAATCTGTAATATTTTGAAAGCACTTTGAGATCCTTCTGGGTGAAAGGTATGATAGAATAGGTTGCATCAAAACTTATCGGGGGACTATTCAACTATGTCTGCTCTAGACTCTTTCCTTCTTCCCTCTCCCCTCTCTCCCTAGTCAGTCTCCCAGCGTTATCCTATCACTGGTGATGGCAGTAAAGGGAGTGCTAATATAGATGGGATTCAGATGGCTGACAGCATTTGTACCATTATATAGTCTAGACCTACTTGAGCAGAGTTTGAAGATGCTGTGAGGAAATATCTCTCTCTCTCGTCTCGAATGGACAGGGTCTTTTGAGAGCCATTTTTAAAGTTGGTTCACACTCAAATGGGTTCTAAAAAACTTTAAAGGCTAGTGTGGACAAGCCAGAACCTTGTTAGAATCATTTTTAAAATCTGCTTTCCAAGATATGAACTTGATATTAATTCTTAGATGGCTTTGGCCCCTCCATACTAGTTCTTTAAACCATGTTAGAACCCAGATTAGCAGGTAACATGTTTAAATGCAATTTGTAACAAGGGTAAATAGAACCAAATAAATGGAAGGTCACATTGTAAGGTAACATTTGGCTCTTAAGTCTTCACACATCAGTGCCTCTCCTCTCTGCCCCTCCCAACAGCCAACTTCAGTTGACAACACAAGAAGCTAGGGTTGGGGATACAGAGGATGTATTACTTGGAAAAATAGGGTTGGGGATACAGAGGATGTATTACTTGGAAAAATAGCCTCTTAAGGATATGTTGTACTCTTAGTCACAAATATAATTTTTAAAATAAGTGTTTCAAATACTAATTATCAGTCAAACTGTTAGAACGCATTTTGGGGACAGGAAAGGAAAGTTAGAGATGGACAGACAAGAGCCTGTGATCGTTGAACAGTCATCAAGGGAGAGACTTTTGAGTCATGGTTATTCTAAAAGGTGTGTGATCTGGTACACTGTACAGCATATCCAGGTGTGGCCCTATCAGAGGGGACAGAATTCCTGGCTGTCACCCCTCCAAGAAGCCTGCCCTACAGAATAAGGGTGAACCTATAACAGAAATAGAAGGGCCAAAACAGGAAATGGAGTCCCGTGTTCTGGGAGGTCTTTATGAGAGAACAGAACACCCCCCAGAGCTAAGGGGTAACCTAAGAGTGCAGAGACCCCACTGGCACAAGGGCTCTGTGTAGATTCATGCTGGATGTGAGGACGTGTCATGTGCCTTTTTCAAAGGGAAGCGGGTAGCATCATGAATCTTCTAAGCGAGAAACTACCATTCCCATAAGCCCATTTCCCACTGGCCTACAACCTTCCAGGGTGGACCTGGTCAGGAGGGGCTGGAAACTCTATGGATCACCCTAGTCCAGGAAGTAACCTTGTTTTGAGGGGAAGTGGTAGCCCCATGGCAAATTGGGAGCAGCAGGGAAGCTAAATGCAGGAGAAACTTTTGGGGAGCCTTATGCAGAGCTGGCTGCAGCAGCAGTGAGGGAACTGTGTGAAAAGGCTGTGACTCGCCGACGTCACAGTCAGGTTCAGGTCTGGGCACAGTCTGTGAGGAAGCAGCAGAGACTGGGCAGGGAACCAGTGTAGAGTGGCCCCAAGGAGAGAGACAACTAACTGATCCTGGCCTGGAAAGCTGCAAGCTCCTATTTCCCTGTAGCATAGACTGGATTGGAGAGGGAACTCCAGGCACTAGGCCTGAGGAACCCTAATTCTCATTGAAGTGTCCCCTGACCCCCGAAAGGGCCCAAATAGGAACCACTATTGTTTTACCTTAAATTGCAACTGTTTAAGCCACTGTTCATACGGTGTTTTGCAATCTTCCCATTTCTGCCAACCCTAGTAAAATACCCTTTCGCTTAGCCACGTGTCCGAGTCATTAGTGGGAGGACCCCAGGGCTAGCACTTTTAGGACCTAGTATCTGAAGTCCTTTCAGTGCTTGCTTCAGAGTCATGGCAGTCTGGTGGAATACTGGTCCAGTAAAGGTTTGGTGTGCCACAGCACTGAATAGCTGTAAGAGTTACAAAAATATAAAACTTTTTCTCACAGAAGAACATTCTTTAATATTACTTATTTGCTTTTTAGTCACAACTGCGTATTCTGTGGGTTTTGCACTCGTCTTTTTTTCTGTCTTTCCATCCCTGAAAGCTACCGTTAGATATTTGCTGGAGTAAATTATTTTCAAAACCAGAGCTAATGTTGTCAAAATGGTCGTCTAGGGTTAAGCGCCTAAATCTATATTTAGATACTGAAAATAGATCTGTCCTGATTTCAGAGAAGCTCATTCACCTTAGTGGGTGCAATGGTCGCTCTGAAAATCAGGCTAATTCTGTTTCATAGAATATCAGGGTTGGAAGGGACCTCAGGAGGTCTTCTAGTCCAACCCCCTGCTCAAAGCAGGACCAATCCCCAATTTTTGCCCCAGATCCCTAAATGGCCCCCTCAACGATTGAACTCACAACCCTGGGTTTAGCAGGCCAATGCTCAAACCACTGAGCTATCCCTCCCCCCGAATAGTTTAAATATGGATTTAAGTACTTTAAATATGGATTTAGGAGCCTCAGGTTTAATTGCTGGAAATGGATCTGCTGAGGTCCTTCTTCATGGTTCAATTTTCAGAACCAGAGCCCAATTTTGAAAAATTTGACTTAAAGGAATAATATTGAACAGTCTTTAGCTTCCACTACAGTTCTACCATGCTGTTTTGACGTTGCTGTTTAATTGTACAATAATAGTAAAACAAAGGAACAAATAATAAGAAAAGAATTTACTAACATCCTGGCTCGCATTTTGAAATGTGGGGTCCTAAAATTATTAGTCTAAGTGAGTTGTCTATTGTAGGTGCTCAGCATGTCTGACATCTCCCATAACTGATCTGTATCCCTGAAAATCAGGCTGTGTTTTTAGATGCCTAAATATGGAATTGGTTTCTAATTTTATACACCAAACCTGAAAATATTGGTTCTAGAAGATAGTGGAAACCTGAGCAACAAGTTTATGTAGGCTTAAACAGAACTGCTTTCAATTCAGGGATCGGTAACCTTTGGCATGCGGCTCGCTAGGGTAAGCTCCCTGAAGGGCCGGGCCGGCTTGTTTACCTGCCACATCTGCACGTTTGGCCGATCGCAGCTCCCACTGGGTGCAATTTGCTGCTCCAGGCCAATGGGGGCTGTGGGAAGTGGCGTGGGCCGAAGGATGTGTTGGCCGCTGCTTCCCGCAGCACCCATTGGCCTGGAGTGGTGAATCGCGGCCAGTGGGATCCGTGATCGACCGAACCTGCGGATGCAGCAGGTAAACAAACCAGCCTGGCCCACCATGAGGCTTACCCTAGCGGGCCATGTGCCAAAGGTTGCCGATCCCTGTTTTAATCCTTCATCCTACTGAATAAGGAAACTATTGTATTTTTAAGTGATTAAAAGGAGAAGCTTTGAATGTTTACCTATATATTCCTATAATGATAAAAACATAGGTTGCTTGTTCCACTCAGAATTGTATAGCGCAGTCAGGTGAACAGCATTAGTTGTAATTCAGAGTTTGTGAAATGCCCCATTAAATGCTCATGTGGCTTAAGTTATGCTGGCCAAACATCTAGATCTTTTCAAGCGGGAATTACAGAACATACATACACAATAAGAGCAGATTTAAATACATATATGGGAAAAACATTTACATGGAAAATAATCACACACTTTTCATTTTTTGATTTGTGGAAATATAATTTATACCAGAGGTATTTTTTTTTTTTTTAAAAAGAGGAAGGAATACAGTTAATGTTCTGAAAGAGTATGAAGCATGTTGGATTTACACGTTACAAACATTAATCTGTTAGGTTTAATAAAGAATTAGACTTTTCTTGTTTTCTGACTCGATGAAATTTCACTGTAATCTTGATATACGTCCCCTCTTTCTTTCTTGTTTGTGTTTATGCACACACGTGCGCGCACACAATCAAAGGACTTTCTTTGGTGGATGATTGGAGGATTTTTTATCTTTTTCATATTAGAACTTTAAGTATACTCTTCCCTTTCATCACATCATGATGTTGACATTATCCCCATAAAGGATTAGAAATTGATATATTCCTCTTCTAATAGATATTTTTAGAATTTAAATCCCTTAATCATTTCTAAGTCTTGCATTGTATTTTATTATCTGTAATTTCAGAAAATCAAAATGTTATATAGGTTTAGTTTAAAGAATAAATATTTCAGAAGCATTTCCTTTTACATTGAAGAATGTATGTGCTTAATGCAGGTAACTCTGTAGCTTCTAATTGATTAGGTAACTGGGAAAGGATAATTGCCTAGGAGATAGAGGGAGTTACTATATTATGCAGTTTTAGCATGTTTGTAAATACTCTTTGAAAAGGCCAAGAAGGTGTGGAAACTGTGGAGCTCTCTCTCCATGCTATCTCATAAGAATTAATGTTGAGATGTTTCTAATCTGTAAGTAAAGTTTAATGGAATACGCTGGATAAAAGTTTAATTAAAAAAGGACATGCCTTAAAACCTGATTATTTTTTTTTCTTGTTTTTGGGTGAGATTTAAAAAATTAGGCTGTGATTCTGCAAATATTTAAGCACATGAGTAACTTCATGTGCTTCAAATGTGAATTCAGTGGAATTGTTCATGTGCATGAAGTTACTGCCATGTTAAACATTTTTCAGGATTGCGTCCTTTGTGGATAAAAGAAATGCAATAGATATGTATCTGGCTTTTAGTAAAGCATTTGATGCAGTATCTGTTTTACTTGCACAGTTAATTCAGATTGGCTCGGCTATGAACACTGTTGCATCTGCTAAAAATTGGTCAAAGAAGCACAAAAAAAAAGTTTTAATGATAAATAAGGTATTGTACTGGGACAGGGTGGGGCAGAGGTGTCGAGAAGAGTGTCAGAGGAGTTGGTTGGTGTTTAAATAACATGGGATTGAATGTCTTTATTAAAAATCTGAAATGGGAAGTAAACAGCACCTTAATTAATTTAAAAAACCCAAAAAACGAGGAGTCCTTATGGCACCTTAGAGACTAACAAATTTATTTGGGCATAAACTTTCGTGGGCTAGAACCCACTTCATCAGATGCATGAAGTAAAAGGTACAGGAGCAGGTTTGCATTTGGAAAGGAAGATGATGTCTGTCTGTATCTGCACAAGTATTTTCATGAAGTTGATGGATTTCCACTTCATGCAAACCTGCTTCTGTATCTTTTACCTCATACATCTGATGAAGTGGGTTCTAGCCCATGAAAGCTTATGCCCAAATAAATTTGTTAGTCTCTAAGGTGCCACAAGGACTCCTTGGTTGGTTGTTTTTTTGTTTTTTTTTTTTTTTTGCTGATACAGACTAACATGGCTACCACTGAAACCTGTCACCATGCAAGGCACTTAATTAATTTAGTATCACTTTGTAAATTTCAGAGCTATTGTGAAGACAGAAATAATTAAAGGGACCTAAAGAAGTAGAAACACTACGGTGAGTTTGGCTCACCATCCATATAGCTCTACTGACTTAAATTTAATGACACTAGCAATGAACTTGGTCTGAGTTTTAGCTTGGGAAAACCTCAAGGTAATACATGTAGGGCAGTGGTTCTCAAACTTTTGTACTGATGACCCCTTTCACATCGCAGGCTTCTGAGTGCAGCCCCCTTATAAATTAACAACACTTTTTTATATATTTAACACCATTATAAATGCTGGAGGCAAAGTGGGGTTTGGGGTGGAGGCTGACAACTCGCAACCCCCCCCCATGTAATAACCTCATGACCCCTTGAGGGTTCCCGACCCCCAGTTTGAGAACTCCTGATGTAGGTGAAAACTGTCTGAGACGTATATATTCAAAGGGAAGAAAAAACCTGGACAGCAGTAATTCTGAAGTAGGCATATGGAATGATATGTCCTTTTGCTGATGGCTGAGTTTTGTTGCAAAGCGTATTTTGTTTGGTTTTTGGTGGAGGGGAAAATGGATTGGGAGTGGGAGGAGTAACAGGCACCAAATCAGGGAGCAGGGAAATGATGGTGAACTCAGAGACTGCACCTAAAATGCTGTGCCAGAATGATGTCTGGAGAAAATTCTTATTGCATGGAAAATTTTAAAATGTGACTAGATAAAACTCTAGAAAAAATACTTTAGCGAGTAATCCATGTACTGGTAGGGGTTTCAACTCAATGTCCTAAAGGGCCTCTTTTCCTCTAACTTCTAATGTAGTAGTTAGAATGAAATCGGTATGTGCTTTTTAAATTCACATGGGTATGATCCTGTAATTTCTGACCATACGGGCCCTTGGTATTTGGCATGATTTAATATTAACATCCTTTACAAGATGTTGTTTAATCAGTTTTACCATATCTTATCTTTCCATATTGGCTTTTTAATACATTGCTTACATTACTAAAACTAATCCATTCACCTGTAAAGATCAATATCTGTGCTGAAGTTGTAGCGCTTGGATACGATAGCCCCCTTCGGCTATCTAAATTGATTGATTGCCATTTGACCGATAAACAGTAACCTTGCTAATGTCGTTGCACTATTTTACTTAAGATACATCTTGTTTATATTTCAGCATTTTAATTACTAAAGTTTTGTCAGTTTGTCAACCTATAGCCACCTCTGTCAGATAACTCTTTAAAAATATGAAAATTATCTTAATTTTTTCAATTTAATGATTTCCCCTGTAGCGTTGGCAACCCAAATGCCATAGTATTGTGCTAATGTATGAGGACTAGAAAGTGAGATCAACCAGGGGGTCGCAGCTCATTCTCCAAAATGAGTGAAATGAAAAAATTAGCACATACAAATAAATAAACTTGGTTTTATAATCCACTGTTAATACAAAAACCTGATTTTTAACCTGTCACTTTTTAAAAAGCTCTTCCTCATCACTGATGGGCACAGGGAGTGTGTGTATAGCCATCCTGGTTAACCCAGAGATATAAAATATGTGGAACTGATTGATCGTCTAAAGTTTAACTGCTGCTTAATTTACAAAACTGTTAGCTCACAAAACTGATGATCCAGACACCAAATCTGCAATGGCACTTAAGGTACAATACATATCTGTGGTCTGCTGAGACTTAAAATGTACCATTAGTTATAATATTGAAAGCATAAGTCTTGCTGGCCAGGCAGCTGGTTTGCTGTGACCATTGCTTATGACACTGATCATAGTCCTCTCATTGTTTGGTGGTGGTTTTTTAAATCACCTGTTGTTGTCGGTCACCTTATTCTTCATGTCTGTCCCAAAGAGAGAACCTCTTTTTATGTGCTTGTACAGCACCTATCACAGTGGGCCTATAGATACTACTGTGATGATGATGATGATGATACAAGTAATCTGAAGAATTGCCGTACAGTTAGAAAGCTTATCTATGCTGGAGCAATGCCTTTTGAACAATTCAGTGCCAACAGTATGCTTGGTGGTATACAAGGCTTGTGATGCTAGTGGTCTCTTCTCTGAAGAGTTTACAATGTAAGCAAGACAGACATAGCAAGGATGCACTGCAACTTGACAGGTGACAGTGTCATGTTAAATACTGTGAGCCATTGCATTACCACATGGAAAAAACCTATGGGAGAGGATGAATTATTTAATAAACTCGGCTACTTTGAAATCAGTTCCTTAGGTGATATGATATCACAGTGGGAAGTCAAGGAATGTTAGCTTTCTGTGGAAGGGGTCAGGAGAAAGTCCTTCAAGCCTGTGAGGACTTCCAGGGGGGAAGTCTTGTGAATCTTGGGATATCCATGTAGAGAACTGCTGCTCATGCCATGTAGTTCACTGGAAATTATGCTCCTGTTGGGTCTATTTATGCCCAAACCTCTCTCCTCTCCACTAGTCCACCTCCTCTTGTGGAGGTAATGCTGCATAAAGCTGTATTCTTCTGCTTGGCTTAATTCTTGCCAGGTACTCTGAACTTGTGTTGCTTTGGGGAGCAGTTGGGTTTGGATGGGGATTATGACACTGAGGCTCCTGTTTCTCCACCACACCTCCAAGTTTATTTGTGTCTATTTCACCCCATCCATGCTAAAAGCAGACTGGATTGTTTGGCCCCTGAAATGTTCTAACTTTATAAAACTATACATTTTAGCGTAACAAGTGGATTATAAACTATTTTAATTGAAGTACACTACTTGCCAAGACACTGTCAGATAAAGACAAAATGGAGTGAGCTTAAAAAAACCTCACACATACAAGTTAAATGTTTTGTCAAGATAAGTCAATATATGGATTGTGATACTGTTAAAAAATATATATGTATTTCATGGCTTCCAAAGCCAGAGAGGACCATTGTGATTACCTAGTCTGACCTAATATATAATACAGACCATAGAATTTACCCAAAATAATGCCTAGGGCATATCTTTTAGAAAAAGTTCTTAGCGGGATTTAAAAATTGTCAGTGATGGAAAATTCCCCATGATCCTTGTTAAATTGGTCCAATGGTTAATTTCTGTCACTGTTTAAAAAAGTACAACTTACGGAAAGCCTGAATTTGTCCAGTTTCAACTTCCAACCATTAGATTGTATTGTACATTTCTCTGTTAGATTGTAGAGCCCATTATTAAGATTTGTTTAGCTTAACAAAAAGAAGGTTAAAGGCTGATGTAACAGTCTATAAGAAATAGAGCAAGGGACATCCCACTTTATCTCCCACACAGTACATAATGGGCCTAATTCTCAATTACACAAAGGCTCATTAGTATAAAGCCTGAGCTATGTGAAACAGCCTTCATGTAAATGAGGATCTGCTGCAAATTGCTTATGCTGTGGTGTTTTGCTTCTGAGCTCTCACCCAAGGAATGGCAGCTGAAACTGTTTTTGTGATTACAGAGATCATCATCCATTTTCTGAAAGTCTTGAAACTATCTCCGAACCCCACTGCCATGGGTTGGTGAGGGCCATAGTTGCTGAGAGAAATAGCCATACTCCATTTTAAAAGTCTAATTGTGTGGGTTTTCCTAGCTGCTTTGCTGTGTTCTGTGTAGTGCTGCCTAATTTCTTGCTAAGTCTCAGTCATTTAAATTACTGGCAGTAGTTATCTTTTTATGACCTGCTATTGTGGCACCTTCCCTTTCTATCAGGAGATTGTATGTTACAACTAGGAAGTCACATTCATTATCCATCCATACCCGGCTGGTAGGGCACAAATTGTTAGCACCCTTTCTATGAGCAATTCACAGTCCAGTGACCCTACAGAGTTACAGAAGAAGGTAACTCTGTGTCAAGGTTCCTTCCCCACTCTGAACTCTAGGATACAGATGTGGGGACCTGCAACGAAAACCCCCTAAGCTTATTTTTACCAGCTTAGGTTAAAACTTCCCCAAGGTACAAACTATTTTACCTTTTGAAAGCCTTTGTTTCTCCCCCACTCCAGCTTTGAAAATATCTTGTCTCCTCATTGGTCATTTTGGTCAGGTGCCAGCGAGATTATCCTAGCTTCTTAACCCGTTACAGGTGAAACGGTTTTTCCTCTGGCCAGGAGGGATTTTAAAGGTGTTTACCCTTCCCTTTATATTTATGACACTCTGTGTAGCAAATTAGCCTGTTTTCTTCTGTGCTCCGAGCAACATTGTTCTACTCTCTCAAATCCCTTCTCAAAATCAGTTTATTTTGGTTACCTTTCCACTGCTGATCTCCACTACATTCTTATCTACTCCTGTTCTTGTACCCGATCAGAAAACACAAAGAAAAAATATGTAAAACTGAACCATCTGCTCTTATTTTTTTTTAAAAAAATGCTCTCCTCAAAGCTGTGTTCTCTTCCCCTTCCATAGACCTCTTCCTTCCTTTCTGACTGAAAATACTGTTAGTCACTTTTCATTAGATTATCTCTTTAGATTGTAAGCACTTCACACTTTGAAGATGAGAGAGTCCCTGTCCTGAAGTGCTGTTGTGTAGGCTGATAAACATAATAGTTAATAATTGACATAACAGAGGCCTGATTTAACTGTAATTGGGATTATAATTAAATCGACTAACCCCTTCTGTACTTTTTAGATGACACAGGTAAGAGTAAGCAGGAGCAAACTTGACTTGAACTATTTTGATGGAGGCTATGAGGGAGGTTAAGCAATAATGAAAGCTGAATCTGAGGCATAAGAAGACTGAATTTAACTTTTTCAACTCATTTCAATATATTTGTGTTTTGTGGCTTGATATTGCTTAATTACTAGTGGAGTGTATGTGTGGGAGGAGAAGAGTTAAATTTCCCAGGGGTTCTCAAAATCCCTGTTAGAGCAAACCTCAGGGCTTCACTTCAAACCATTATCCTACCAACTGTTGACTAGCTGGTACTCCCATTGGAGCCTGTGGATGTTTTTTGTTAATTGGCTGGGATGGTCACTGTGTAATGCAAGGTGTTGTCTACCTGATGTGCTGCTCTGTAGCAGTCCCAGCTTTTTGCTGGTAATCAGTCCTGTGTTTCTTCCTTGAGAAATCTAGAATGATTTTACTTGATAGTGTTTGGTTTGCAAGCCTTAACTTGTAAGTCTGACAAACATCTCTTTTCAAGGGGAATTCAGTTATTGTGGCATATAGACAGGTAACTTTATTTTAATCCATGTCATAACCCCAATGCTTTTTTTTATAGATGCATAATAAAATAGCTGACTTTATTCAATATTTTCTCTTCAGTCTCCAGAGGGTGCTGAGGGCAAGGATGCAGCAAAAATAACTAAACAAGAGGCAAGTATAACTCCTGTTTTTCATCTGTTGTGGTTTTATATTATTAAATTGGAGATTCCCAGTTTTATAAGACTAAATAGTATTTGTTGCTTCATAGAGAGCCACTTATGATGAGGGGTTTTTATGGGAATTATGATATTGGTGTTAAAACTGCAAATGTACCACAGATTTGGTTTACTTGGTAAAATTTAATCCTTTGGTACTGAAGAATCAGAGGATGCATTGCTACATTAGGTATTTTCCAGTAGCACGTTAGTTGATGGGGAAGGATCCTGAATCCTAGTGCCAGGGGAATTTAGCTTGCCCCCCATCCCCCACTTCTTTTTAAATCCAGTAAGGAAGTTCACTGCTTTGATTTCAAAAACTGAGTAAACATTCAGGTGAATTAACAGTGAATTTCCTCTTTTTAAAGTTATGAACATTCTCCAAAGGGCATATTTGAACTGAAAACATGAGTAAGAACATAAATTATAGGTCTTTGGAAAATGTAAAAATTAGTGAGCCAAGACAAGGAAGCTGACTTGAGGCTCAGTCATTTAGGAAAAAATGGTGCAGTGGAAGGGGCAAAACAATAGCAATATTCAGTCATAACCCCTTGAAGGAATAAATGAGCTCTTTGGAAAAGGATGTCTTGGTTTTTGGATTCTTAGTAGCAATGTCTTCCTGTGACATTTCCTAGAAGATCAAGAAAAGAAGCATATGATTGCACAAATTAGTACAGTTGAGAGTTTTATGTAGTTTCTATTATATCTTATAAAATATTATTATTACAAAGGCAGGTTAAAAAGAATACCTTAGGCAAGTATTAAACTTTTAATGTGACTTACTTTGCGTAAAACAATACAGATTCTCCTCCTGTATACATGTTTAAATACTGTTTCCTCAAAATAAAATAATTTTGAAGGAGGGCAGTCCTAAGGTTCCCCCCTATGCCCCCAAAGATTTGACAGACATCACTGATGTCCATTGGTTACCAGTATAAAGAATGAACATTTCTAGCTTCTAACTAGGAGCTTGCAGATGCCTGCAAGGTTTCTAAACTGTTTCAAAAGAGCCTGTTCTCTCTCAAACACAAGAACACCCATCGTGGATGTGGAGTCAAGAATAGATATGATGGCTTTGTTCACAAGGGCATTATAGCTCTCTGTATGTAACTTCTGTTACCTATAAGGACTGAGGTGCAATCAGATAGCAGAGCTTCTAGGCAAAATGGGACAAGAGAATTAAATAACCTACCCTCTCCACTCAGGGATTTTTAAAGAATTGTGTTTAACTCACTGTGCTCCTGATGTTAGTGCAAACCCTTATGTGAAGCAGATCAGTGAGTAAAACCCTCTACTACATGACCAAAGCCGTTGTAGCCTCTTTATATATTTAAAAAAAAATCATTGTGATTTAGATGAGCGCTGTCTTATCTATACCTTCTATTGTTCAAATGCTTTCTGGAGAACCAGGGGATGTAAATGTAGATTTAAGTTGGGACTTGGGGTACAGGGGATCTACAATTCTGTACTTACAAACTAATTGAAATGCTGTCTTTTTAAACTGTTTAACAGTAGTGCTGGGAAAACTGTTAGTGCTCAACAAATAGATATCCCAAATCACTAAGAGAAGAGACATATAGATTTTAGAATGATGTATAAATACTAGAATCTGAAAATCAGTTTTGTTTTGGTTTTTTTTTCTTGGACAAAACCTTCCTCCTGCCAAGAACCGAGTTCAAGATTTTATTTACCCTGTAGGTATTTACTAGTAAGGGACAGTAAAATCATTACACGGAACACCGCTGACTGTACTCCTCCGGTGTTGATGGCCTCATCTGTTGCAGGAGAAATGCAGAACCTTTGACTCAGGTTTTTCAGGTCACCTTTGAAATGTATTTTTTATATATTGTTGGTGGGGTTTTTTTTTTTCTTTAAAGCCTTTCAGTTCATCTTTAGGTTCTGTTTTGTTGGGGGATGGGTTACAAATCAGGTAAGGGACATCTGAATATAAACGTGGTTCCAAAATTGTAGCATAGACCAAATTTTATCTGTTTTTCTTTTAACCAAGACAAAGCCTTGGCCAAATCAAAACAGTACAAATAGAGCTGAGTCAGGGACTAGTTACATGGTTTTGTCTTGACCCTGTTACAACACAATTCCCGTTTTTAATATACATGAGCTCTTTAGTCATGCTCTGTAACCAGCTTCATGAACTCATCTGTTGTTTTAATGAATTCAGGGGCCTGGGAGTGGAGAACAAGATAGTCTGGGAAATATTATTTAAAAACAAGTTTTCTCATCTTCCACACTTGACTTATGAAAAAAAGTAGAGACATTTAATTTTATTTGTGGGTGGGGGAGAGGAGTTCACATCTTTTATTTTTCCCTTAATAATTTTCTTTAAGTGGAAAAACAGTCAAATGCTTACCCTCTGCTCCTGCAACTGGCTCTGTGCAGGTGGACTCCTGTAACCACATGGTATCAGCTGCAGGACTGGTCCTTTAATTTACTTCTTTTAAATATCAGCACTGTACTAAGGGACACCATCAACTTAACTTGCATTTCTGTCAGAAATTCTTTTTACAGTGTTAAAAGTAACAGCTAAGAGATTAAAGAAACACTGTTCTCCTCAATATTTTCAGTTCACTTGCTTTGTGCTTTTGACAGTCCTCTGTAGAATCAGTTTCACTGTTTCCACTGTGTAGACAGTTGGTCTCTCCTATTTGCATAGGCCTTTCACACAGCAATAAGGGTGAGATAAACACTTATAAAATAGGTCACTGTTATTGTAAAACTGCACTTGCTCCCAAATCTGTCAATATTAGTAGTCACTGAAACTTCTGAACTTTGTGTGTGTGTGTGTGTAAGCAACTGGATTTGAAGTTCACTATGTCTCTTTAAAACTCAAAAAATCCAGTGGAGGAGGCACCCTTTATGTGTATTTGGAAGTAAGGACTTTTGTTGTCCTAATGGTATATTTTAAGTTATCATCAAATGAATGAGTGACATATTTTGCCTTGGTTTGACTATGATCTGCTGAAAGCCTACAAACATTTTTTCCCCCTTTTTATAGCCCACAAGACGATCGGCAAGATTGTCAGCTGTAAGTATTCCTAAAGAGCTGTTGGTCTATACCTTCCTAGGCACATGCTTTCTCATGCCAAGCAAACAGGATGTCATATTTTGTTGAATTCATTTATTCTTGAAGACCATTAAAGCTGTCTGGAGGGAAGGATGTTTATATTAATATAACCAAAGGCACACAGACTCCTAAAAAGAAGTGTGTTCTTTTCTTTCACTGGTCTGCCTGTTGCACACGAAATGTGACTTGGCACTTCTGGAAGCTCTGTCTCCTGGTAGGTCAACAGATCCTGGTTGTGAAGATGCAACTTCCTCTGTGAAAGACTGGGGGCCACTGTAGCAGGGCTCGATTTGATACTTTTTGGTTATTTTTCTTTGTTAGATATGGGTAGAAGGACAAGTAGGAGGGGGGAATCTCCCTTTTTCTTCCCAGTAAATTTGCTTAATATATGTGTGTTCATATATTAAAAACAATAATAATTAATAAATAGCCCACTTCAGGAGGAATAGAAGAGGAAGAACCTTCTAGCAATGTCACATTAGATAGGTTAAAGGGGAGGGTGAGTTCTGTTAATGGTTCACCCTAAACTCCCTGTTAAACTCTTAAAATGATTCCAAAACTACTTTCACTCCTGCATATGGTGAGCCAGTAGATACAGGCTAACTTAGTCTGTGGTGTCAGTTGAGGTATATCTGAACATGAAACTTTTCTGGTCTTTTAAGAGGCGCATAGTAGGAAGTAAGGGAAATGTCTGGGTGAGAGGCTAGTGGTGAATTATCTAATATATTGTGTAACTGGAAATGTTTTATAGAAACCTGCTCCACCAAAACCTGAACCCAAACCAAGGAAAACCACAAAGGTAAAATTCCTGTAATTTAAATCACTATAACCAAATAATCATGCATTTTTGTTTTTGCATTGCATATATCATTCTGTTTCAAATGTGCATGGACAACTTGTGAAGCATCCACATTTTTTCATGTTTTATCTTTAAAAGCAAAACAAAGACACACACACTTCTGTCCTAATTTAAATGTATTGCTGTCTGCCTGCAATGCATACTCTGTCAGCTGCATACTCTTGCTTCCTAAGCAGAGCTATTCACTGTAGCAACATCTTTTCCTTCCCCAGAGATGGCGCCCACCTTTCCTGGACTTGCAGGGTTGGTCAAGGTGGCTCCACTACCAACCTGGGGCCTAGCAGTTCCCACACTAGTGTGTCAGTTTATTCAGCATTGCCCTCCCTGCTTGACTAAATGGACAGTACTCCACCCACTAGTGAGACGCTCTTGTCTTATACATATTTTTCTTATGAAAATGCAGCTATTGCCAAGGATGCTGATTATAAATAAAGGTAGAATTAAAGATATGGCTAAATGAGGTGGTGTTGACTTTCTAGGCCAAATACAGTCAAAATAAAAATTCTATGGTACATACATAGGTTAGTAGTTTGACACTATTAAGAGAAGTTCTAGAAAGGTTCTTCAGAAAACAGATTTATTGGGGTCCAAGGAAGATGCAAAATAAGAACAATTGTTGTACCAGAAAAAGCATGTTGGGGGGGAAACTGTTTTAGCCCTCCCCAGTGTATATTTCTGATTGACAAATATTAGAATCTTAAGATCCAGTATATGAGTTTCTAATTCTGTGACTTGGCACATTTTGGGTGTAAACCTATCATATCTGATATTACTGACTAAATAATGTTAAGATTATTATGTTCTCTCAAAAAGTGATTTATAGTTTGGGGGAAACAGGTTTATATAAAAAAGAAGGAGGGAGGAGCTTATTAAAGAAGGGAATGTGGTAGGTTTTATATTTCGGTACAAGTAATGAAAATGTAGCTTCAATATATGTCCTTAACAAAAGAGGACATATTTGAGGCATATTTCCAGGACTTGATTCTTTGATAAGAACTAATTTAATATGCTGTTTTGTTTTTTTTTAACAACCACCTGTTTCCTCAAACTATAATTTGATTACATTTAAGGACAGGATTAAATTTGGTCTAGATACAGTTGAGCAAGTCTTACACAAAATGAGCAAGCTTATACTTTTGATCAACTAATAAGAAATTTCTGATTAACATTATGTTGTAAGTAATTTCAGATATGGTAATTTTTAGTGTTCAAAGCTAACATATAGCAGTTTTACAAACTCAAATATTTAACTGTTCCTTTTTTTATGTGAAAACTTACCTAGAATGTATACATTCTTGCTAAAAGATTAAAACTCAGAAAATAGTTTCTATGTAGATAAATGGAAGGAAGCTTGATCTTAATATATCATTTGACAGTAATAGTTGACTCTTTCTTTTTTGTGGGGGGAGGGAGGAGTAGAGAAGTGGGGAGCATGGAACATCTTCTAAATGTTTATCAGGATTAATCTCAATACTCAATGCCAAATCCTCAACCTTACCTTTGTAACCCCATAAAGACTTTACAAAATTGGGTAGCTAAGCATAGGCCTCTGCTGGCATTGCAGGTTTCAACAGGTACTCTTAAGTGGGTCTAGAACACATGGAGCGGTAGAACAGATACAAAAATAATAGGTCTTAGCCCATTGTTCTGCTATCTAACAACCTTGTTCTGCCCATTGTTCTTCTGTGTAAACCTCCAAATGAAAATGTAACTTCCCCCCCCACCCCCAACTGGGTTCCTGTTCATAGCTTCTTGCCTTTCTGTTACTGCTGACTGGTGAAATTCCCTGTGTGACAATTCTAGAATATTCGTTCATTAACATCTGGGGTGTTCTTTCCAAAGAGAAACATGCAAGCCTAAAATAGCAAAAATTACTTAATTTTTCTTCTCTGATGTAATAAGGATGTTACTAAATCAACCTGATATCCTTCAGACATGGGGGGGCTAGTTTCTCAGCCAGTGTAAGTTGGTGCATTTCTGTTGAATTCAAAAGTGCTGTGCCATCACATCAGCTGTTGTTCTGGTCCAGTTAATGTGCTTGACTGTATAAGACTTTAACAGACAGTACTTGTTCTGATATTTATGTCCATCCTGGTTCGTTTTTGTACAATGTATGGACTGTTTTCTTATTCTACTAGAGTAATAATTTTTTAAATCCCTGAAAATTAAGAGAAACAATAGAGTTTCAGTTAAATTTTGCTAGTGATGACAGCAGTTGCAGGAGAGTTTTAGAACACTCAGCTTTGGCACTTGTAGGTAAAAGCATTCCAGATCCTCTTTACAGAGGTAGCTGACATTTTGTACTAATTTGTCACACACAACTTACTCATACAGTAGATAGTTCATAGAGGGTAACAAGTATCCAACGTCTTCTAATGCACACTTTCTCCATGTTTTTGATCCTCTATCAGAAGGAACCTGGAACAAAGGCTAACAAAGGTGCTAAGGGGAAGAAGGATGAAAAGCAAGAAGCTGCAAAGGAAGGTACTACACCATCTGAAAATGGTGAAAATAAAGCTGAAGAGGTACTTTCCACACAGACCTCCCACTGATTGAAGCAGTATTTTTTTAAAAATTATTCAATCTTTCAGCCATTGATAGCATGTTCATAATGTTTCTTTTTATTGCCCATAATGTTATTGCAGATTCGCATCTCTCGCTCAACTGTTAGTGTTTCAACATCCAGAGGTGCCCCACCCAGCACACTGTCAGTAAAAGGGCAGATTGAAACAGTGAAAGTTAAGGGTACGGTAGAGCATTCTGCATGTGTGCAGTGAATAGAAACAGATAGTAGTGTGGTGCTTTTCATTATGAACAATGGAAGCTGGCAGGTAAGGCTTCTATGGCTTTTGAAAAGCAGGGATCAATAAATGAAGACAAGTGTGTGTGTACCTGTTGTGTCTGTAAACATAATACTAAAATAGTTTGAAATTGAGCCATTGCAAATAATGCATCAAAGGAGAAGGTGCTAGTGTGGGGGCTTTTTTTATGTGTGGAGCAGTAACTTTTTATAGTAATTGTTGTTTTTTTGTTTTTTTCCCCTTCCCCTTCGCAGGCACAGAGAACTGAATCTGTAGGTGACAAGAGCGAATGAATTGTCATGAAAATTTTGGGTTGATTTTATGTACCTCTTGGACAACTTTTAAAAGATATTTTTATCAAGTATTTTGTAAATGCTAATTTTTTTAGGACGATGATAGTTGACATATTAAACTGTATAGGAACATATCCCTTCTCATAACCATGCTCTTAGAAATTCCCACTGCTGCCAAGTAATATAAATATCAACTTAGCATTGGAAGGTGTGTGTCAAATTGGATCAGCATTCCATACACTTGCTTTAAGAAATTAAGTCTTGTGCATATGGTGATGGTTTTTACTGTGTGTATTTGAATTTTTCATGCAGTTTTTCTAGAGCAATAATCAGTGGTGCTTTTGTACTTAGGGTTTATGTGATTTTAATGAAACATGGATAGATGTGGCCACCTGCTGACTATTTTGGGTTCTATTAATGGATTAAAATAAAAGGTCTCCTTGCCTGCAAATCTACAGCCTCCTAATGTTTTCTCTAAATTTGAGGAATGCCTGACTCATTTTTTAACTATTGTGTGGAAGACTAAATGGTTTAGCAGCTATTGTGTTCTGCATGCACTACGTTTGATGCTTTTTGCTGGTCTCTAATAAACATATTTAAATGTCCACATATGAGTAACAGGTCAAGATTTTCAATGGTCCACATATTAATGGACTTCTCAATATGAACCAGTGTATTCGTATTTACTATCACAGCTGAATAGGCTTTGTATTACTGTACCAGTATAACATACAGTGAGATACCAAAACAGAATGAATTGCTTGATTGAAGCAAATGTACAGTAACTGAAAGGCATGCAGGAGTAGCTTTGCTTCCTCTCTCCCTGCCCCCTCACCCCCATCTAATACAGGAGTTTTTAATTTCAGCAGCTTATTACATGGGACTCTTGTTTCTATCTACAGCCCCAAATTTAACATAAAATAGTAATTGCTGTTCTGCTTCAGCAGACAACAGTTGTAAATGTAGTGCAATTGCTGTTAAACAGCACTATACTTGGTATGTGGTGGAGATGGAACAATTAAAGTATTTTTGAGGGGCTTGTGGTGGTGGTAAATTAGCTAATGATCTTTAGTACCTATACATTACACCTCTCCAGCTCATTATAAGCGCCTTTGATAGTTTTCTCTTTATCCTCTTCTGGAACTCTAGTATTTCTATTATTGTTTGTGGGGGGTTGGAAGGTGAGAAAGAAATGTTCCCTGTTCAGTAACATTTATTTGTATTGCTGAAGTGGTGGCCATTATATCTGGGGATACTTTTGTTTGTTTCAGTCAATAAATAAATGACTGTATTGCTTGACCTTAGTGTCTTCTTTATTATTTAGGAAGCAAGTTGTCATCTGCAGTAGCCTGGTGTTAATTTTTTAACCCCCCTCCCTTCAGTTATATTACATTTACATAATAGCATCCAATGCCGCAGTCAGGATCAGTGTTTCTATTCTGATAGGTCCTGTGCAATAGCATAAGGAGTTGCTGTCCCAACACCAAGGAGCTTACCATTTAAGAACAGGTTGAAAATAAGGGTAGTGATAGAAGGGGACACAATAAAGATGACAATCCAATTAGAAGGGAAGCGGTTACTCCTCTTCATAGAATGATTCCTGCACAACACTCTATGATTTGCTTGCTAAAGACAGGCCCTGCTGAGGTGGGTCTATCAATCTAAATACATATGGCCCCCCCATCACCATAATATCTGAGTCACTCCCAAACATTAATGAATTTATGCTTTCCCCACCGCCACGGGTTAGAAAGGTAGCATTACCCCCATTTTATAGATGGTAACCGAGATAGAGATTAAGTGATTTGGCCAGTGTCACACTGTAAGTCTATGGCAGAGCTAGGCTTTGAACCCTGATCTCCTAACTCCCACTAAGACCATCCATTTTCCCAGAAAATTCCACTCAGAAGAACTTCCATAAAATTCTAGATCCCTAAAATTCCTGTTTATTCACTTAAGACTTTTGATTTTCAGAAAAATTGAGACATTTGTGTATATGGTATTTTCTATTTTTTTCCCCTCTCTAGTCACTGACAACCCTTGTGTAAAATTTTCAAAGCACTCCATGGGATTTTAGGACACACTTCTTTTTAACCCTCAAAATGCAGGCACTTTGCATGCCTCTAACCAAACGAGTGCTTTAAAACTGTGGTCTGTAGTCAATTGGTGATCTGCAGACCACCTCCAAGTAATCTGGAGCTACTTCTGAAATTGCTTTAGCTATGAAATTCTAACTTAAAGTTGCCAGGTGTCTTAGAGTTCATGGCAAGTTAAATTTTTTGAACAAAATTAGCTTAGTAGTTTTAAAGCTTAGTTATCAAGCTTAAAATTTTTTACAAGTAGTCTTTTAAACTAATTCAAAGTTAGTGTGGTTTAAAATATTTAAAACTATTAAACAGATTGTCTTCAAATGTGACGTGTTCAGTAGCTATCACTGATTTCAAAATAAAGCCAAAATTGGAAGACTGTAGGTACTTATTGTAGGTCAGGTTACATAAAACCTTCAGTTTATTTTAGATGTTGTATTTCACAAATCCTTTATAATATAAAGAGACCATGTTTTAAGGCATAAGCACAACAGAGCTGAGTTAAGGTTGAACTTTCAACCTTAAATGTAGATTTCTCAATCCAACTGTTGTGTTCATGATGGTTTTACCATATATTAATTTTAAAATATATCACTGTTTATTGTAAATCAAACTCTTCTTCTAAATTATTACTAAATTACTAAAGTATTACTAAATTCCCATGGTCATAACTCTCCTTATTAAGCAGTCAGCCACTTTTATCCAGTGCTTACAATCTATTTAAAATTCTGCTTCTTATCTAATTGTCCCTTCCAAGTTATTCTATCCCTCTGCCAATTCAGTTGCATTGAATTACAACTGAATTTGAGATTCAGATTGAAAATCCTATTGCTGCCATTTTAAGGCTCTTGAAGCACTAATCACCAATATATTTAGAATTTGTAAAAATCTATTCTATTGTGCAGCCTTATGGTGTTTTAAAATTGTGTCATTTGCTTTTTGCACTGGTCTAGTAGAGTTCTGATTTTTTTCTCATATCTGATTTTTGTCATATTACGTTTAAAACCACCTAATTTTCAAAATATTTTTCCTTTTACTGTTAACTTTGTTTTGCTTTTTGCATTTTAAAGTTTACTTTTAAAGACTGTTATAGTAGTCATGAAAACTAAGTTCCAATCAAATGAAATGCAAAATAAAAAGGGAAATTACTTATTGCTATTTTTGTTTTGTAGTTCTCTTTTCTCATCTATGCTAATAATGCTTACACAAGTTATGGCTTTATTTACCAAGAACCAGGCTGGTTCCTATAAAGGGGACAGTTAGCCCATTTCCTGTGTCAGTTTTTCTTTCCCTTGCCTGTGAATACAATCATGTAACACAGTCGTCTAGCTCTAATACAAATACTCACTCACCCGAAATAGCTAGTGAGAAACATCAAGGCTTTCAACCCTTGGAACCACTGGGGATGTGAAGTTTGAGTTCTGTATAAACAGGGGAGTAGTAAGGAGAAAGAGAGTGGTGATTTTTTTTACCTCTGTCTATGGGATTGGTGAGACCAATACTGGAATATTATGTAGCATTCTGGTGTCAACATTTTTTAAAGGATGATGAAAAATTGGAGAGACTGCAGAATCATAGAATATCAGGTTGGAAGGGACTTCAGGAGGTCATCTAGTCCAACCCCCTGCTCAAAGCAGGACCAATCTCCAACTAAATCAAGCCTGACCTTAAAAATATCTAAGGAAGGATATTCCACCACCTCCCTAGGTAATGCATTCCAGTGTTTCACCACCCTCCTAGTGAAAAAGTTTTTCCTAATATCCAACCTAAATCTCCCCCACTGCAACTTGAGACCATTACTCCTTGTTCTGTCATCCGCTACCACTGAGAACAGTCTAGATCCATCCTCTTTGGAACCCCCTTTCAGGTAGTTGAAAGCAGCTATCAAATCCCCCCTCATTCTTCTCTTCCGCAGACTAAACAATCCCAGTTCCCTCAGCCTTTCCTCATAAGTCATGTGTTCCAGTCCCCTAATCATTTTTGTTGCCCTCTGCTGGACTCTTTCCAGTTTTTCCACATCCTTCTTGTAGTGTGGGGCCCAAAACTGGACATAGTACTCCAGATGAGGCCTCACCAATGTCGAACAGAGGGGAACGATCACGTCCCTCAGTCTGCTGGCAATGCCCCTACTTATACATCCCAAAATGCCATTGGCCTTGTTGGCAACAAGGGCACACTGTTGACTCATATCCAGCTTCTCGTCCACTGTAACCCCTAGGTCCTTTTCTGCAGAACTGCTGCCGAGCCATTCGGTCCCTAGTCTGTAGCGGTGCATGGGATTCTTCCGTCCGAAGTGCAGGACTCTGCACTTGTCCTTGTTGAACCTCATCAGATTTCTTTAGGCCCAATCCTCTAATTTGTCTAGGTCCCTCTGTATCCTATCCCTATCCTCCAGCGTATCTACCTCTCCTCCCAGTTTAGTGTCATCTGCAAACTTGCTGAGGGTGCAATCCACACCATCCTCCAGATCATTTATGAAGATACTGAACAAAACGGGCCCGAAGACCGACCCTTGGGGCACTCCACCTGATACCGGCTGCCAACTAGACATGGAGCCATTGATCACTAACCGTTGAGCCCGACAATCTTGCCAACTTCCTATCCACCTTATAGTCCATTCATCCAGCCCATACTTCTTTAACTTGCTGGCAAGAATACTGTGGGAGACGGTGTGAAAAGCTTTGCTAAAGTCAAGGAATTACACATCCACTGCTTTCCCCTGATCCACAGAGCCAGTTATCTTGTCATAGAAGGCAATTAGATTAGTCAGGCATGACTTTCCCTTGGTGAATCCATGCTGACTGTTCCTGATCACTTTCCTCTCTTCTAAGTGCTTCAGAATTGACTCCTTGAGGACCTGCTACATGATTTTTCCAGGGACTGAGGTGAGGCTGACTGGCCTGTAGTTCCCAGGATCCTCCTCCTCCCCTTTTTCCAGTCATCTGGGACTTCCCCCAATCACCATGAGTTTTCAAAGATAATGGCCAATAGCTCTGCAATCACATCCGCCAACTCCTTTAGCACTCTCGGATGCAGCGCATCTGGCCCCGTGGACTTGTGCTCGTCCAGCTTTTCTAAATAGTCCCGAACCACTTCTTTCTCCACAGAGGGCTGGTCACCTCCTCACCATGCTGTGCTGCCTAGTGCAGTAGTCTGGGAGCTGATCTTGTTCGTGAAGACAGAGGCAAAAAAAGCATTGAGTACATTAGCTTTTTCCACATACTCTGTCACTAGGTTGTCTCCCTCATTCAGTAAGGGACCCACACTTTCCTTGACTTTCTTCTTGTTGCCAACATACCTGAAGAAACCCTTCTTGTTACTCTTAACATCTCTTGCTAGCTGCAACTCCAGGTGTGATTTGGCCTTCCTGATTTCACTCCTGCATGCCCGAGCAATATTTTTATACTCTTCTCTGGTCCTCTGGTCATTTGTCCAATCTTCCACTTCTTGTAAGCTTCTTTTTTGTGTTTAAGATCAGCAAGGATTTCGCTGTGAAGCCAAGCTGGTCACCTGCCATATTTACTATTCTTTCTACACTTTGGGATGGTTTGTCCCTGTAACCTCAATAAGGAGTCTTTAAAATACAGCCAGCTCTCCTGGACTCCTTTCCCCCTCGTGTTATTCTCCCAGGGGATCCTGCCCATCAGTTCCCTGAGGGAGTCAAAGTCTGCTTTTCTGAAGTCCAGGGTCTGTATTCTGCTGCTCTCCATTCTTTCCTGTGTCAGGATCCTGAACTCGACCATCTCATGGTCACTGTCTCCCAGGTTCCCATCCACTTTTGCTTCCCCTACTAATTCTTCCTGGTTTGTGAGCAGCAGGTCAAGAAGAGCTCTGCCCCTAGATGGTTCCTCCAGCACTTGCACGAGGAAATTGTCCCCTACACTTTCCAAAAACTTCCTGGATTGTCTGTGCACCGCTGTATTGCTCTCCCAGCAGATATCAGGGTGATTGAAGTCTCCCATGAGAACCAGGGCCTGCGATCTAGTAACTTCCGTTAGTTGCCAGAAGAAAGCCTCGTCCACCTCATCCCCCTGATCCTGTTGTCTATAGCAGACTCCCACCACGACATCACCCATGTTGCTCACACTTCTAAACTTAATCCAGAGACTCTCAGGTTTTTCTGCAGTTTCATACCGGAGATCTGAGCAGTCATACTGCTCTTACATACAGTGCAACTCCCCCACCTTTTCTGCCCTGCCTGTCCTTCCTGAACAGTTTATATCCATCCATGACAGTACTCCAGTCATGTGAGTTATCCCACCAAGTCTCTGTTATTCCAATCACATCATAATTCCTTGACTGTGCCAGGACTTCCAGTTCTCCCTTCTTGTTTCCCAGGCTTCTTGCATTTGTGTATAGGCATTTGAGATAACTCGCTGATCATCCCTCTTTCTCAGTATGAGGCAGGAGCCCTCCCTCTCGTGCTCTCCTGCTCGTGCTTCCTCCCAGTATCCCACTTCCCCACTTACCTCAGGGCTTTGGTCTCTTTCCCCCGGTGAACCTAGTTTAAAGCCCTCCTCACTAGGTTAGCCAGCTTGCTTGCGAAGATGCTCTTCCCTCTCTTCGATAGATGGAGCCCGTCTCTGCCTAGCATTCCTCCTTCTTGGAACACCATCCCATGGTCAAAGAATCCAAAGCCTTCTCTCCGACACCACCTGCGTAGCCATTCGTTGACTTCCACGCTTCGACGTTCTCTACCCAGGCCTTTTCCTTCCACGGGAAGGATGGACAAGAAGACACTTGCGCCTCAAACTCCTTTATCCTTCTTCCCAGAGCCATGTAGTCTGCAGTGATCCGCTCAAGGTCATTCTTGGCAGTATCATTGGTGCCCACCTGGAGAAGCAGTAGGGGGTAGCGAGGGCTTGATGAGTCTCGGCAGTCTCTCCGTCACATCGTGAATCCTAGCTCCTGGCAAGCAGCAGACTTCTCGGTTTTCCCGGTCAGGGCGGCAGATTGATGACTCAGTCCCCCTGAGGAGAGAGTCCCCGACCACCACCACCTGCCTCCTTCTCTTGGGAGCAGTGGTCGTGGAACCCCCAACCCTAGGACAGTGCATCTCTTGCCTTCCAATCGGCGGAGTCTCCTTCTGTTCCCTTCCCTCAGATGTATCATCTAGTCCACTCTCCGCATGGGTACCTGTGGAGAGAACATGAAAACGGTTACTTACCTGTATCTGCGTTGTTGATACATGGACGCTCCTCTTTCTTCTTCTGGAGGTCACATGCTGCCAAATTTCTTCACTGTCCTCCTGTCCCCGCAGTGCGGCCTGCTCTGAATCTTCAGAACGTTGTGTCTGTAGAAGCATATCCTGACGTCTGTCCAGGAAATCTTCAGTTTCTCTTATGCAACACAGGGTCGATAGCTGTTGCTCCAGACCTTCAGTTTTCTCTTCGAATATGGAGACCAGCTTGCACTTTGTACAGACAAAGTCGCTCCTGTCGTGTGGAAGAAAGATAAACATGGCACATCCTGTGCAGGTCACAACAGCTGAACACTCCCCATCCATATTACCTTCCTTCTACGAGCTTCCTCAGGAGTTGTAGTAACTACTCAGTGAAGCCGGCAAGATGTAAGCCTCAGTGGGCTCTCCCCAGGCGAACTCCCAGACAAACTCCCTCTGTTAGCCCCTCTGCTGTTCGCTGCTCAGAAAATAGCCACAAACCTTATGTGAAAGTCTTACAGGGAGGGACTTGAAGAGCTCTATCTGATTCGCTTGTCAAAAAGATCAACAGGTGACTTGACTCTCCTCTTCATGGGGAGAAAAATACTGAGCGCTAAAGAGCTCTTCAGTCTAGAGGAGAAAGCCATAACAAGAACCAATGGCTACAAGCTGAAGCCAAAGTCAAATTAGAAATAAGGCACAATTTTTTTAAACAGTGAGCGTGGTTAACCATTTGAACAAACTACCAAGGAAAGTGGTGGATTCTCCACTCTTTGATGTCTTCAAATCAAGAACGGATGCCGTTCTGGAAGATATGCTTTAGTCACTCACAAGTTACTGAGTTCAGTAGAGGTGAGTGAGTGAAATCTTTGGTCGATGATATGCAGGAGGCCAGATAAGATGAACTAATGGTTCCTCCTGGCCTTACAAATAAATGAAGTACGATATTTCACATATTACTGTATTTGTTTTTTTTCAAGTTTAAAAGTCCACAGGTTGATGCCATAATTGCAGTAGATACAGGATTTCAATAATGAAAAGGAAAATGAAGGTCTAATTGACTGGATTTAGGCTAGAAAGACTAAATACAATTTTAAAGAAGTAACAAGTGAAAAAACAGACATTTGGAGCGGGTGAAATGTGTTTCACAAAAACTAGTAAGTGCAACATACTAAAAGCTGAGTGTTGAAGTTCATAATATATACAATAGAAATTAAAGTATATCCTTAAAGTGGTTCTGCCCTTAAATACAAAAGTAAAAATTCATGAAACAGGAACATAAAATTCTTCACATGTAGTAAGCTAATTATTGAGCAAGATGGCCATCTCAGTGAGAGACGAATGGATGATAGTGCTAGTAGATTTAAATGTCTTTTGTTGAAGAGATCAAAGTGATCTATAACATTTCCATGACAGACTGAAATCTATTTGGAGGGGAGGTAAGTGAATAGCAAGACATTAGCTTTGAATCAGACCACATATGGTTCTAAGTGTCTTGTTGGTTCTGCAGTTACGCAAGATTTTTTTAATTCTTTCAGCAGGGCTAATTGCCCCAACCTTCCTTTTTCCATTGCTCTTCCATCTTTTGCTTTACCAAGTTAGTCCCTTCTCAAAAATAAACCAGCAGTTTCTAACATTGTGTCAAAACCTATGTTGCCAACTTCAGTGATATTTGGTAGTAGTCTTAAATCTTGGTTCCTGTAGTCTTGCGTTTACATGAGAATCTCAGCTTTCATTTGAAAAAAATTCTAGTGCTCATGCTATGGAGAAAAGCTTGAAAATGTGAATCCTAATGACTCAAAAGCCAAAAGAACCCCAAATTTATTATTTCTTAAATCCTCATTAGGTTAGGGGCCTGGCAATATTGTGAAACGGAAAAGGGGGGAGATAACTAATTTCAAAATGAGGCTCATTTTGGGGAAGTAGGAGGGAACAGTCCCTCTTGTACAGCAAAAGTAAGCTAGCTTCCTTGAGTTTTCCCTAATCGCATCTCACTTCTTGTGCTGTTACTTCTCACCTGTTCCTTATTGCCTGTGGGAGCAAAGGGCAACTCTGGATGCTCAACTCTTCTAATGATGGCAGCAACAGTTCCCAAACATTTCTCCTGGACTGGCAAGACCAAAACATTACTGGGACAGCTGGTGGAAGACTTACGCCCTTGCGTTACAACAGTGAAAACTGAGGATGGACAAACTTGTTTTCCTGAACTTTGCACTCAAGTGTCACAGATTTGAAAATCTGACAGACGCTATTGGGTTTGCTTCTTTGGCAGCTGTGCAGAGAAAGTCTAATAGGGAGAGGTAGAGAGAAGTGAAACACCAGGAGAAGTGGAAAGAGACTTCATATTGGAAAAATAAAATACATGAATACACTTGTGAGAGTTTAGGTCTTTTTGGGTTAGGAGGGGTCTTGTATCCCTAATATAACCAGGCTCAGCTTTAGTTTGATTACATTTAAAAAAATCACAGAATCAGTGGGAAAGATGGCTTAAAATTATAAAATGGGGAGAAGGGGCATTGGTTTGCGAACTGAAAACAGTTTTACTGAAACCTGAAAATACAGTTCAAGGGACTTAAAATGTCAAATTCCACAAGTTTTATTCATCCCTGTTAATATTACACATGGAGCTGTGACCCTATCCTGAGGAGCATACAACTAAGGATGCTTTCCCAGAGGAGAATCAAGAAGCAATTTTATATTCTGTTAAGATAAAGGACCAACTTGTAAGAAAAGTTTTTTCTGGATTTTCAGACACTAAGTGTTTCTGCTGACCAATTCTGTTTTGAAGACCTGGCTACATCAGTGGATTTGGACTCTTAGGAAACACGCCTCTTTCAGATGTGCTATTTTAGCTGAAATACTGCTTTAAAGTTGGAACCGAGATCTGATTTTTGATATGTATACACTATGTGGTCTATCAAGGTGTTCTTTCATATTCACAGACAACTTTTTATTTTGTCTCATTTTAGGAAGTTTAGAAATTTATAGATAGTTCTGATGATAAAACATCATCCCTTAATTTGAGAATTTTCTGTATTTGTGTATCCATAAGAGAGGCCCCTGAGGTTTTGAGGGATGCTTTTAATGTTGGTTAAATTACTATGAACTTAACTGTTAAGGTGTTTGTATAACTACTCTTTCCATACCCTGTCCTCCATAATACAGAAGACAGTGCTGAAATATGATTTTTGTAACTCCATTCTTAATACTGAAACTTCTTTTAATTTTTGTTTTGGAGGAAGTATTTTTCTGAAATATGACATTACCTTCCATAACAGTGGTCCCCAAACTTTTCACACTGCCCTGGGAGCTGTGATCAGGAGCGGGCTGTGGTTCCCAGGAGGGCACAGACACGTGTAAGGGGACCAGGGCTGGAGCTGTGGCCGGGCTGGAGCCAGGGCCCAAGGCAGGGGCTGCAGCTGGGAGCGGAGCCACAGTCAGGGTTGGCAGCTGGGCCAGGGGCCAAGGCTAGGGCCAGGGCTGCAGCTGGGGGTGGGGCTGGGGCCAAGAGCTGTAGTAGCAGCTGGGACCGCAGCTGGAGGTGGGGCCAGAGCAGAGCTGGAGGTGGAGGGGGAACTGGCCCGGGCCCTGCCACACGCCCTCCCAAACATTCCTCCATGCTCTCCTAAAGGGGTGCACTGCACAGTTTAGGGATCACTGTTGTATAACCTCCAATTATGGATTTAACAATAGTTTAAAGTAAATAAAAATCAAATAAATTGATTATGACTAAGGCTGCATGTCTATCATGGAAGGCATGGATGCCGTGACTTCTGGGGCAGCTTAGGTGTGGGAGGGGACTCAGGGTTGGGGTGTGGGGTGGTGCTTACCTGGGGCGGGGGGGTTCCCTGGAAGCGGCCAGCATGTCCCTGCAGCTCCTAGATGGAGGGACCAAGGGCCTCTGTGCACTGCCCCCACTTGCAGGCACTACCCTCACAGCTCCCCTTGGCTGCAGTTCCCAGCCAAGGGGAGCTGCGGAGCTGGAGCTCATGGCAGGGGCAGCGCGGAGAGCCCTCCTGGCCTTCCCTTCCCCCTAGGAGCTGCAGGGACACTTGGAGTTGGATAGGGAGCCTACCAGCACTGCCAACTCTCCCCCAAACCAGCAGGGTCCTGGGCCTGCCCTCCCAGCACACGTGGCCTCACAGCCCGAGTTTTAGTTAGGGGTATATAGTACAAGTGACGGACAGGTCACGGGCTGTGAATTTTTGTTTACTGCCCATGATCTGTCCATGACTAAAACATAGCCTTAATTATGACCCGAACATTGAAAATGAACTGGCTAGTAAATATAGTTATTTGGATATTGAGTGTACAGTTTCTCAGCACGGAGTATTTGGAGATAAACCCATAAAAGGGTTATATGGACCCAACTGCCTCAGTTCCATCTGCTAAACCTCAGAACTAGAGGAGAAGAAGAATTCAGAAGAAATTAGGGTGAAAGTGTAGGGATAATCCATTAAAAAGAATGACATTTACTGGCAAGTAACCTTTCATCTTTGACAGGAGCCCCTGCATATTCTCACATGTGGAAATGTATGTGAAGTACACCGCCAGGAAAGTAGACTAAGGTGTTCCACTTAAGCCTACTGAACTGCCCTCCTAAGATGACCATAGGAGCTAAATGTCAAATGGAGAGGGTAACATGTAAACCAGGGGTGGGCAAACTACAGGCCGTATCTGGCCCGTTAGACCTTTTAATCTGGCTCTCAAGCTCCCAGTGGGGAGCGGGGCTGGGGTCTTGCGTGGCTCCTGGAAGCAGAAGCATGTCTCCCCCCGGCTCCTATGCTTAGGGTCAGCCAGGGGCCTCTGCACACTGTCCCTGTTCCAAGTGCCACCTCCACAGCTCCCATTGGCTGGGAACTGTGGCCAATGGGAGCTGCAGGGGTGACACCTGTGGATGAGGCAGTACACAGAGCTGCCTGGCTGGCGCCACGCCTCCACATAGGCTGAAGGGGGGACATGCTGCTGCTTCCAGGAGCTGCGGAGGCGGCGCCTGAGGACGGGGCAGCGTGCAGAGCTGCCTGGCTGCACCTCCACATAGGAGCTGGAAGGAGGCATGCCGCTGTTTCTGGGAGCTGCCTGAGGTAAGCGCCGCCTGGAGCCTGCACCCTTGACCTCCTCCCGCGCCCCTGCCCTGATCCCCCTCCCCGAAGCCGTGTCCCGTCCCCACTCCTCCCCTTTGCCCCCAGCACTTGCACATCTTGGAACAGTTGATCGCAGCGGGTAGGAGGCGCTGGGAGGTAGGAGGGAGCTGGCTGCTGGTGGTGCTAAGCACCCACTAATTTTTTTCCATGGATGCTCCAGGTCTGGAGCACCCATGGAGTTGGCACCTATGTTTCTGACCACCAGTGGAAAAGCCTTAAAAATCATATTTGCTTCAGTCTAACAAGAATGCATCTGTGATTCAATTCATAACAATCTTTGCTTTGGAACAAAACCAAGGATTTGTTGCATTCTTGATAATTGTAAATAGATCTAGCAAGAGACTGCTCCATTTCTTGAACAATAGGATTAGTACTGTTTTTAGAGGCTGTTTATGCTTGTCACATAATCTAAACTTTAGATTGTCTGGCTGCTAGTACTTTCTTTGTGGCCAAATATGGGGCTGAGGGATGTATTCTGTGTCATGGAACCTAATAATTTCAGTTTCTGGATTTTGGAGAGTCTTATTCTCTACAGGTCAGACTATGCCAATCCCTGTCATGACTGCTGCACGAAAAGACGGAATCACTTCTGTTCTCTCTGAGCCATAGAAGAGGCTCCTCTGTAGGTTGTGGGAAAAGGTTTTTATTCCAATTATTCCCTAATACCAAAGAAAAAGGACACTTATTCCCATCTTTTAATACCATCTAAGAGACTCACAAAAGGGTAGTTTTTCCTTCTAAAACACTCTCCAGCTAAAGGGGGAAAGAGAACAAAAAATGTTAAAAGGAAAGCCTTACTTAATACTTTACATTTCAAATGCTTTAATTGTTTTTCCTTCTTCTCTGTATCATTTTAATAAAAGGTTAAAAGGATTTTTAATAGTGTTTGTGCCATGGTACTAAGCAGGCTGACGTCTCTGTATACCAACACTAACCCTGTTTAACACTGTTTAATGTTGGACAGTCACCGGGTTAACACCATGGTCCCATATATTACATCTAAATTAATACAACAGGCAGCACTCTGTAGATGTTTGCAGGATTGTATTCCTTTATTTGTCAAGATCCAAAATTTTAGAGTTTCTCCAGGACTACTTGTATCATTTGCTGAGTGAATCAGACTACCCAAATGGATGTCAGATGTATTAGGGATTGTTATGAGCTAGATAGTTCAGATCCCCCAGCTCATATCAGGGCTCCCTCCACTAGGGCCCAGACAGTTTCTTCAGTTTCCTTGCAAAGCATACCAATTTCAGGCATCTGCAGGGCAGTTACTTGGGGTTCAGTCCACACATTTACTAAGCCTTTTTCTCTAGTGGAATCATCAATATCCACTGCTGCTTTAGCAGAGCGGCACTGCAGTCTTTAAGTAGACTCTTAGCATTCCCCTCCTTAATTTAGGTTACTACTTGCGAGTCACCAAAAGTCAAGAGTAGAATGAAATAAATGTATATGGACAAGCACTCGAAGAAAGAAAAGTTACTTACCTTAAACTGCAGGTCTTTGAGATGTTGTCCATATATATTTCATGACACCCCCTCTCTGCTACCATGGAGTCCTATATATAACAGCTGGATTCTGTGCTTGGAAAGGAACTGAATGGCAGCAGCTGGGCCTGTTTCACCCTTTATGTCCTTGGTACAGGAGGATGAGGACACTCAGCATGCCTGCATGGCCCAACAAACACTGCTGTTCAAAAGAATCCAATCTGTTGTGCATAGGGAGCGTGCACACCAAGAATGGAATATATATGGACAACATCTTGAACTAGTTACTGAAGTTAAGTAACCTTTCTTTTAGTTAAAAGACTTTCAGGACCACCAGTGGTGAATCTTACACCAAGAGGTGAAATTTTGAAATTTTGTTAAGCTTTTGTTCTTTTGGATTTGCTTACCAAAATTAGTTTAGACTGGCAGACCCTCTTGGAAGGACCATAACCCCAGGATAGACTGAGGTAGTTCTGGAATTTTAATTTGAACTTTGAGTTTTCCTTAGGTCTCCTGTTACCCCAGAATGAAAGCACTTTGTTGGATTCATCACAGGGCTAAATTATATTAACATACCAGTAAGAAGAGAAAACTGAGACAGGAGCCACACCCATCAGCAGAGGGGTAAGATGCTGTAATAAGGTCCCCTTTAGAACTTGATTGAAGTACTTTTGTCTGGGCTTACTTAGTCAGCTGAATACTTCCAATTTTTAGAATGTCCACCACTTTTTTTAAATACTGGTTTAAAAAAAAATGGAAAAGGTTTGTCAAGGCTCAATGATCAGATTTCTCCACAGGAGGTGGAGAACTCCCTCTATTCCACAAAAGGAACAAACAATAAGAAAAATTTCTGTGCCTCTGACTTTTTGATCCTCCTGTATCATCATCGTAACACTTTCAGGGGATAAAGATGAGCAGGATAAAGCTGAGTTTGAACTAAGGACATACTTTCTAGACTGCGTGGAGAGCCTGACAAGATGTATGAAAGCCTTCCCACTATCTGATTCCTCAGAGAGTGCTATGCCTTTCTCTTGGTGTGCTTTTTAACCAGAGAGGAAGAGGGGTATGGCTATAAATAAACAATGCTCTGCTGAGACTGGAATGGCTGCTGCAATCTGACTGTTAGTACTAAACAGGAATTTGAAATAGGTAACAACATTGGGCCAGATTTTTAATGTATGTTAGTTGCCTAATGGAATTTACAAAAAAAGCAGCTAGGCACCTAACTCATTGATTTCACACAAAGCACCTAAATATCTTTACAAATCTGGCCCATAGGGTTAATTATCTGATTGAAGATATTTCATTCCCAACAGCCAGAAATATAAATTTTAGAACTTCAGTTGGAAACCCTCTTATACCAAAAGGTATCGATAACTTTGGTATGGATGAAACGTTCCAAGGCTCAGATACTTACCAGAAGTCTTTTGACAGTTGTTATTCTTCTCCATGAATTTGGGGGCTATTTGCAAAGCCCTTTAAAATGGAAGTTTACCTTGTTCTGCGTTTGCTTTGGCAGTGGTCTGGCTTATCTTTGCCTTTAGCTGCTTTTCTGCCTTTTTCTCTCTCCTCCCCTGCATCTCCCCCGCACCTCACTTAATCATACTTAAAAGACAAAATGCAATTGCCAAATGGTCTATGTTCCACATTTAGTCAACTTGGAGCACAAATTAAAAGAGTAAAGTAAGTCTGCAGGCAAGACTTGCATTGTTTTTCCGAGCAGGTGCACCTACCTCCTCTCAGTAAAGGCAGAACAGCTAGTCCTGTGTTCTGAGAGTAGAAATATTGGCCCTCTTGGGTATCCAGCTGGTTTTTAGTTTTTCTTGAACTCTATGTTCACAAATCGCACATCAGTAAGGATTGTTAGCAATAAAAGCTAGTCAAAATGTTGATATTTTTCATGAAAAACTTTCACCATTTTCTGACCAGCTCTACTGCTGATGTATTTGGCAGATAAGACCCATACATTTTAATATAAAAGGGACACAATACTTTTGTCTTAAAAATTAGGTTCTGTTAACCTACTATGAAATAAGTATTCAGTCATTTTTTAAAAAGTCGTAACAATCAACTATTTAGATCAGTGATACTCAGACCTCAGTGGTTCAGGAGCCAAATCAGCAATCAAAATTACCCAAAAAAGCCACCAGTGTGAATTTATTGTTTCATTTACTGTTTTATTTCTATACATAATATTCTCACAGCAAAATAACTGTCCAAGTATTCTATAATTGGTTAATAACATAGTAAAAGCATCCTGATTGGTTAATAGCTTAGATTAGTTAATAATTAAATCACAGTGTTTTAATATCATGTGCTGCAAAGAGCAGCAGGAGACACATTAAAGAGCCACTTGCAGCTCCCAAACCTCAGTCTGAATATCACTAGTCGATATCTATCACTTAAATATCGATCAGGACTACTTCTATCACTTAGATCGAAGTAGTCCTCTGCAGTGTTGGCAATGAACAATAAATATTTCCTACAGGCATAGTGCCTCATGCTCTTTCTTCTGGTGCATCTTGCATAATAAATTGAGTCAGGCCTGGTCAGTATTTGAATGAGGAACATCTGATATTGTACAAAATATTGTTGGTATTCATTAAGCTGGTCTCTTCTCTCTGTTGTACTAAACAAATACTCCAGAATTCTGCTAGTGGTGACTGTGGTGCTTGGGAGCCCATCTTTCATTTGAGACATAAAATTAAGGTTTTGGAGTATTTGATTAATAAGACTCCCACAATTCCACAGCCCTTTTATAAGAGTAAGGATGTCACTCTCGCTGTCTTGTACAAATTTCAATTTGGGTAAAATCTCCTTGTATTTTGAAAAGTTAATTTCTCTTTGACTTGTATTTGTTATGTAGCTGTATTGCTGATTTATGCAATGTCTTGCTTATAGCCCAATTTCTGGAAGACAAGTGATTGTGCAGATCTCAGCTTTCATTAAAAATAAAAAACCCAAAAAAACAACCAACCAACTTCTAGCCTTCATGTTTGTGGATAAAATCCTGAAAATGTAACCTAAATGTAAGCTAAAGGTTCAAACATGAATGCGAATAAAGAACCCCAAATTTTACAAAATCTCATGACTTTTTGGGGCCTGATCATGATTTAACATTTGGAGTTGGCAGTACTGGTAATGTGTGCTGATTGACAATTGTTTCAACCCTGAGGTAGTTGCATATGAATAATGATTAAAATGATCCTTATGTAGACATTTGGGTAACTGTTCGAAAGCACTTTAGAGATAAAAGGGACTAGAAAAAGTTACGCTAGTGTCTGAGAACACTAAAGTGAAACAAACGATCCTAAAGTTGTATTTTTAAAAAAAGCTGCGTTTTTTTAAAGGGTTAGTATTGTTATTGTAAATCTCAAATGTAAAATGTAAAGTCAGGAATGCCCCTTGAACTTAATTACATGCAAGTCTGGACTTGAGCTTGGAGAACAGGTTGGATAAGTAATCATTACAACTGCATAAATATACTATATTAAAATGTTGTGTTCTATTTAAATTTGGCATTGATCTTCAAGTAACTATCAACTTTCAAGTAAAAAATTGCCACTTTAGAGTGTTAAAATATTATTTTTATTAAATGTTAGTTTGAGATCTTTTTTCACTCACCAAAACTTGCAGAAACATATTACACTAAAAGGGTCACTTTCTTACTTGAAGTTGTAACAGAACATACTTTAGAAAAGGTTTCTAGAAGCAATCATTTAAAAAAAGTAACTCCTCTTATAGAGCAATATAGTAACAGGTTTTCTTCTGGTACAATTCTCATTACACAGTAGCTCTGCCTAGAGTATATGGCGTACATAAGTTATCAGAACAATGCTATTAAAAAAACCTTTAAATGGTTAAAATTTACAAATTTGTATTACATTGTAAAGTAACCCTGGTGGCATTAAATGGACATGAAATTGAGTATGGCAGATATCCAAGCTTGTCTGCAAAGAACAATGCAGCAGCAACCAATAAAGCATAGCAGTTAAATTTTTTGCTTAAATTTATTTGGACAATTAGGGAATGTATTCAGCATACAAAGTCTTACTGTCAAGCTGATCCAGTAAACTAAACTGAAGAACATTTATGAAACTGATGGGGACAAATTACATGAATCACAGACAAAGCTTAAATAAAACAGTATTAGTCCTTTATTCTGAGGGAATTAAATAGCTCCAAGTCTTAAACTTTCCTAGTCAAGAAAAATTATATGAATGAGAATATAAGCAAAGATTTAATAGTGAAGCCAAAAATGTAATAGGTACAATTTATATGTGTAAATCTAAAGATGAAGAAGGTCCCCCAAGTGATTGGCTGAATTTGATTCAAACCTAAAACTTTGCAACTCATCGTATACATACGATATAATGGGTTGACTAGTGATGCATTTTATTTTTTATATTTTTACAAGTTAATCAGTTTTCATCGCTCTAGACTTCACTTTACTCTGAGATAACAGAGAACGTGTAGAAATAAATTTGTCAAAACTCAGCCCATTATATATTGTGTTTATTAAACTAGTTTTAGGCAGTATTGTTGGTGGTTTGTGTACTGCAAGCCTCCAGCTGCAGGAGCTAACTCCTACCAGCAGGGGAGAGGAGAGAGAGTGAAAGATGTGATAGAATGCTTCACTATAACAAGTGTTGCTATGAATGGGAAGAAAAAGGCATGTGGTGGAGAGAGTAGAATGATTAAAGGAATATAAATGGAGCACATAAATAGGTGTTCAAATAGTTAAGTATTTTTAAAATCTGATATTGGCATAACACATACTTGCCAGGAACTTGGAGAACAAATGTATACCTGAATGGGCAACTAAGTTACTAATTTAGAGAGTGCAAAAATAACTGATTAATGACCTAAAGTGTGAACAAATGGCTTTTAGCACTTTGACATGAAATTATTTTATCACTTTATAGATTGTTAAAACAACATTTGTCAGTTAGAATTTATTCAAACTAATGTTGTAAAAAAACACATACCCACATTTCACTCTTTCAAATGGTTAAAATACAATAAATAAGATAATGGGTTATTTCAGGAAAAAGAAATTTAATGAATGAAGCTTCTGATAAAAAAAGACAAATCTAGGAAGCTTAAGACTTAAGTTAATGTCTCCCAGCAAGCAGAGTTTGGTGCTTAAAAGAATTCTTCTATAAAAAAAATTTAATTAGACAATTTCATGTGTCATTTGTTAATTTATGAACCTCATTCATAAGGAAATGTTTATCACAGAAAAATAAGGCTGCGGATTAGATGTCACAAAAATAGAAATCACATTGATACAAAAATATAATAAACTACAGCCACCAAAACGTTTGATAATGCAACTGTCAAAAGCAGGAAATTAAGTTAAACCTGAATGAGAGTTAATACAGCTATGAAGCACGAAGGGGAGTAAAAACAAACTCCGCTCCATCAATATAACTAAAACTCATACAGAAATTGCATCACATAAAGACATACGTAAAAAAATGCAGACATGTGAACAAGATGTCCTAAAATATGCCAATATTTTCAAAGTGACTAGTGAGTTTGGGTACCCACATTATGAGGATGTAATTTTCAGAAAGTGTTTTGCTTCCAACCTTTGAAAGTTACACTAGTGTGTGAAGTTGGACACAAAAATTGAGGCTCAAGGGCTCAGAGCATAACTGATGTATGGATTTTACACTATAATTTTGTTAATTGCAACATATATAAACTTTACTCCTGCTTTTAAACAACTATTTCCTTGATGAAAACAGTAATTCATTTAAAAAAAAAGAACGAGAAAAATGGGTACTACAAGGTACAGTTTACATCTTCAAAAAGATATAGTATGTGGGTATAATAAGCTTTGATGTGTTTAAGTCCATCACATTACAAATCATGTTAAAGTAATCAAATTGAGAGTTTTTTTACTTTAATAACAATCTCAAACTGAAAAGGCAATAATCCAGACCTCAAAACAGAAAAAAAACCCAGAGCAGCACAGAATCTCAGTGACATAGCAGAACTAAAATATTTTTTGCTTAAGGATAATGTAAGTTGACAAGAACATACTCTGAAGTAGTCCTTTTTATTTTGCAGGTAAGCCACAGTGTGAAAATTCAGAGATAAGGATTTTTTTCCTCTATAGAAAACAAAAAAAAATCTCTGAGTTTAAGGAGAATGCACTGCAAAATTATCCTTGAAAATAAGTTAATGGAATGTTTATTACCACAGCAGATTTCTTAAAACTCATTCCAACATGCATCAGTAAACAGAAATAATTCCAAATCTTCTCATGACATGTGATTTACATGTGTAAAAAAAACAAAAAGAAAACCCAACTAACCCCCCCTGCATTTTATCTTACTGCATCTGCAATAAGAATTTTAAAATGCAATAGCACAAATGGATCTCGTGTTTATCAGATTGAATCCTTGGAATTTTGATAATAGCAGTAAGAAAATTTTGGTTCTCTGAACTGCATCAGAAAATTTATTACATAAGTTGTCAAAAAGAGGAACACAGTTTTCCTTCCAATATCATCAAAAACTCCCTCAGAATTCAAGTATTAAGATACCTGACATATAGGTACAGCAATATCATACACAAGGTATACTTCAGTATATACAGACATCATAGAATAATCAGAAAATGTTAATCTCATTACTCATGTAATCCTTTGCTGTTAACATCACTTACCATTAGAATTACAATAGATACTTTGCATTTCTAAAAAAGAAAACTCAAATAATTAAAAATAATATTTATTTAGTAGTAAGTGTGATTACACCATCATGACACTTATTTGAAGCGTTGATTAAGAGACAGAGGTTAAAAGGTAGGCCAGTTACTGTCCTAGGAAAATGGTAAAAGGGAGATACAGATATTTGGAAGAAAACATTAGATGACCGGAGTTACAGAAAAACTGATCAGCCCTGTTACAATACCTTTATTTTCAATACTTAGAGAAGTAAATATATAAAGAATTATTAGCTTACTTCATCATTATACTTTACAGTAATACACAGGTTACAATTTTAGTACTTAGGACATGATAAACCAACATACGCAATAATAATAAGTAGAATAGATGTTCAGTTGCCTGTTTAAGTATTTTTATTTATATTCACAGAGAATGTGACATATTAACTTCCTCTCTCATACAGATATTTATATACTAAAGCTAAAGAAAGGGTGGTTGCAACAAGCCTTCTCACCACATTAAGCACAAAGCAGCAGGGCCTAGGCAAGATTCTAGTCTTCCAAAGGCTGAGCTTGTGGGCCTTGGAGACTTATATATAAAACTCCACCTCTAAAGCCCCTTGGGTCAGTTTCACAGAAATATGGTTTAATTTGAAATGTTTAAAAGCTTACAGCAGTTGAAAGCTCCAAATTCTCTGATTACAGAAGACTTTTTTCCTGTCTAATTTTTACATTCTTTTAATTCAAGATGTGCTTTCTGAGGGGTAACATTAATCATTGTGTTTACTTAGAAATGACAATTTTCCTTGTTTACATCCATTGCTGCTGAATTTCATTTTCATTTTCTACAACTCTGTTAATTTTTACAAGGCCCAAACTCGATCTGAAAAGCATAGATACATGACAGATCATAAAGACCGATCATTATTTATCATTTATTTAAATCTGGTAGAAAACACAGTATTTATTAGAGGTCAGTTTGACCACGGCCGAATATTAGCTTTGTTTTTGTGCCCGACTATAAGCAGTAAGTAACAATAAACAAATCTTCTGCTCTAACATATAATCATTACTTAAAGTTAATGCAAGATAAATACACAATTTAAATTATTTAATCGCAAATCACGCTTGCTACTGTATAACAGTCTTTCAAGAACCTTCGCATGTTATTGATCCACCCATAAATTACCTCCAGTTCAGCCATAGGTTGCAAGTATCACCATCTTTCGCATGTCCTCATGTTCACGGCATTCCTCCTCCTCTTGCAAATATTCCTAGAAGCCTGAAGATTCACTGATTCAGGGTCTATGATGCGCCAGCAGCAGGAATAACGACTACAATGCGCATTAAGTAAAAAAAAGCCAGGTCTACGAGCAAAGCACTTTTTAAGATCCTTTCCCCCGGCTCCCAGCGAGGCGGTACCAACGAAGGATGCAGAGCGCTTTGCTCAGCTTTTACAAACCGGGGCATTATTGTTTCCCAAAAAGCAAGACGAGCCAGCCCCGAGCAGGACGTTGCACCGGGTCACGCCGGGCTGGCACATACGCCCCTGGGACATACACCCCGGCGCGCCGGGCGCTGCAACTTACAGACAGACGCGAAATCCGCAGCCTTCGCCCCAGGGAGCGTGCTGGGGCAGCGTCGCCCGGCAGTCCGTGGCCCCGCGGGGGCTGCCGCGCCCGCCTCGCCCAGGGCTCCCGCGGGGCATTTTCGCTTCATTTGCCGACTACCCTGACACTGGTAACTTCCAGCCCAGCCCGCTGCGAGCCGCCGCCGCCGCCCCCTCCCCCCGCGTACGTCGTATCCCTCCGCTGCGGCCTCCTCTCCTCCCAGCCCTCACAGAGAAAGCGCCTTTCAGCCAAGCTCCCCGCCCACCCTGCCTCTGCCGCTCCGACATCTTCTCGGCCGGCCGGGCGGCCGGCCTGCTCGTACCTGTGCCGCGCTCCCGCCTCTCTGGGCGTGTCAGCGGCGGGGGCCGCGGGGCAGGCCGCTGGGGAGCGGGTGTCGGGGCAGGGGGCGCGCGCGCGCTCGGCGCGAGGGGCCGAGGGAGGACGAGGAGGAGGGGGCAGGGACTCTTTCCCCGGGCGGAGGGATCGCGCTCGCTTGCGGTGCTTCGGCGGTGGCGGCAGCAGCGGCGGCGGCGTTGGCGGCGGGCTGCTGCTGCCTGCGAGTTGTTGTTTCCTCCTCCTCCTCCTCCCGGCCGCGGGTTGAATGGTGGAGCCGAGACTCTTCCTGCCGAGCGAACAGTGACAGCTACCGGGCGGGCGGACGCGTTCGCAGGGCCCCGCCGCCGCCGGGGAGCGCGGCCCGAGCGCCGCTCGCCATGTCCGGGGACGGCGGCAGGCACAGCGCGGAGCTGCGAGCGGGTAAGTGGAGGGCTCCGGCTGCTGGGCGCCGCGGAGCCGGAATGGCTGGTGCCCAGCCCGCCGCTCACCGTCTCTCTCTCCCTCCCCCCGCAGAGCTCTACTTCCTCATCGCCCGCTTTCTGGAGGACGGACCCTGCCAGCAAGCGGCTCAGGTAGGGATGGCGCCGCCGGGGCCTGGGGGGCCGGGCAGGGCGGGGTGTTCGCGGCGCACTCACAGCCGTTCCCCCTTTTGTTGTTGCTGCAGGTCCTGATCCGAGAAGTGGCGGAGAAGGAGGTAAGCGGCGCCGCACGCCCCGCGGTCGCCCCGCCTGCGGCCTCTCCCCGGCCCGGGCGCCGGGGGCTTTTCGGGGAGGGGGCGGCCGTGAGTGACTGAAAGGTGCTTTTTCTTCCCTAGCTGCTGCCCAAGCGCACGGACTGGACAGGCAAGGAGCATCCGCGGAGCTACGAGAACCTGGTGAGCCGAGCGGCCGGCCGGCGCGAGGCGGCGGGGAAACTTTCCGAGCAGCCCAATAAAAATTGAATTTCCCGCAAAAAATTTTTTTTTACAACTTAAAAAAAAAAGGGGGAAAAAAAACTTCAGGGAGCTTTGACCCCCCCCCCGTCAGTGACGGGGAGAGGGGGAGGGGAGGCGGCTGCCCCGGGGCAAGCCCCCCGCTGCGGGGGTCCGGGTGTGAGGGTAAATAACAACAATTGTCCTAATGGGAGAGCCCCAGAGTCACTGTGCTAGAAATAAAGGTACGTCATGGATGTTGTGCAGGGAGAGCAGGAGGCAGTGAGGGGAGGAGCGAGCGGAGAGAGCCTGCCGGAGCCAGCCAGGCCGGCAGGAGACGGGGGCGCTGTATTCTGTGCAATCCTGCTTCTCTCACACAAAGGCTCAGAGCTGCTGCATCACAATTCCACAACTTCCGAATATCACCCCACAGCCTCACCTGTGGCACACACATGTGGTGGGGAAGGAGGGTGGTCGCCAGCTGGCTGATTGGCCGGAGCAATACCCCGAGTTCAGAAAGCTTAAGTTTGCTTTCAGTACTGGCCTGGCTGTGTGTGAGACTCTCAGAATGGTATGTTGACTCCTTTTCCTTCCTGGTATGGCAACTTCATTGACAGGTGTCTGCTCTATCTCTTGACTCCATGCAACTTGTGCAACAGAATGTGGGCTTAGGAGCATTTATATTGTTTATAGGGCAACATTGTGTTGCCAGATTCATAGGATAGATCAGATTTTTTTATACTCTGCTCTCCCTGTAAGTTGCTTTCACTCTGATAGTGCATCTACAGTAGAAAAGTTAATAGCTGTAATACAGCTCAAGTGTAGGTGCATTGGTGCTAAGCTGCTATTGTGGATGGGCTCAAGCATTTTTTGCAACATGTCATGATCTGTAGGTTTTCATGAAACAGTAGCCAAAAGGCCTAAGCCTTGCCTGCATTAGCAGTTTATCCAGTAATAGTTGTTTTAATATGGGTCTACATTTCTAGACAACCTGAGAGGAAAACTTTGCCCTATGTGTTCTCATAATATTGTCATTCAGAAAGCAACATTGTCCTGTCAAACCTGTAAATTGATTAGACTAGCTGTAGGTCCCAGTCCTTCTGAGACTTATGTTGCTCATGGTTAACTTTACGTACAAGAATAATACTGTTGATTTGAGTGGGGCTATGGTCATAATGTTGAGCATTTCCATAATATCTCATTGATGCTTGTGGTAGAATAATTTGAAGAGAATAAGTCTTTGCAGGTTTTATTTATAAAAACTCACCCTGGGACAGAGTGAAGCGTTTAAAAAATGCTGTCAAGCTGCAGATTTATAATGTTTAAAAAACATTTTTGCTGTTCACATGTGCCTAGTAAATGTAAAACAAACAGATAATGTTCCTCTTATGCCTCTTTTCAAGGTTTTAAACTGAAACTGTTAGCCATTTAACTAATGTGGACCAGCAACCAGGATATTTTGCTTTTAAGGAAACTGTAAACAATTTATTTAGAAACTGCAGTTACTTGTTGTTTGTAGCTAGCAATTACAAGTTATTTCAACTTAAATTTCATAATGATTTTTAGCACATAGATTTGATGGATGTTTGTGGTAGCTGGAACAATATTGAATTAGTGAGTTTCTTCAGAGCATATATGGCAGTGGTTCCCAAACTGGGGTTCGCGTACCCTTGAGGGGTTTGCAGAACGTTACAGGGGGTTTGCCAGAAAAATTTCTCTAATGGCGGTCAGAGGACCCCTGGGCATTGGAGGCAACAGGTGGGACCCAGTTGCAGGGCAGACAGCCCGAGCCCCAGGGAGAGCGGGGCAGGGCAGTTGGGGCTGGCAGTCCGAGCCCTGTCCTTGTGAGCAGGGAAGCCGGCAGCCCGAACCCCAGTGCTCCGCGCGGGGCTGGCAGCCAAGCCCGAGGGAGAGCAGGGCTGGGCAGTTGGGGCTGGCAGCCCGAGCCCCGGCAGTCAGCAGAACCTGCAGCCTGAGCTCAGTGGAGCTAAGTTGACTGGGGCGGTCAACAGGGTCCAGCAGCAGGAGCCCTGCGGAGTGTGGAGGAAATTTAAACTTAAATCCCTGGAAATACTCATTTTTAGGAGGCGGTTCACGAGATTTCACAATTTAGCGAAAGGGGTTCGCGGGCTGTTAAAGTTTGGGAACCAGTGATCTATGGTATATTGGTCAGTAGTTTGTGTTAAATGTTGTTAGTGGTCATGAAGGAGCTTTTGCTGTTCAACTTATTAAATATATTCTCATACTTATGTGTATAAGCTTTTCCTAATCGTCCATAATGTTTTTTAAAACACGTTGAGAAAAATGTAACAAGGAAATTATGAGACACACAATATTTTAAACTGAGTTCATCACAGTATATAGGTTTTGAAATGCTGGTTCTGAGGTGGCAGGCTAGAGGGATAGGTATGGGGTTATGGAGGGGATAAGAGGACATCCTAAAAGATGTGACAACAGAAAAGAATGGAAAGGACTAGCAGAATTGATAAAGGAGCTAGCATTAGTAGGGCCATTGTAGAATTGCCACTGTAGAGACGTACTGAGGAATATATAGGGGCAGGGTACAGCCCCTGATTCACAGGCATCAGGGACATCTTGCTGTTGGAGTGCAGAGGGTTCCTGCAAAGGGAGATGAGAATAAATAAATACCAACTCAGCATTATTATTTTATAGTATATAATATGCAGTTTTTCATTGGGGAGGTTGAGGAGGAGTGGAATATGGTTCTCCAAAATCCATGAAATCCCAAATGTGTGCAGGACTTCCATGGATATGGAGAAATGCTACTACTTGTCTCTCCCACCTGTACATTCCTTACAGTGCCCTCTTACATTTTTGATAAGTATTTGCATGATTTTCTTTTGCTTTAAAGTAATGGGGGGAGGAGAAAGGAAAATACAGACAACTAATTGTTTGTGGCATTTTTTTCTTACGCTCTTGCTTTAATTAAGGAAGGTATGCCTTAACTGTATTGCTTGATCCTGTTTGTTTCTGAAACGTGGCATTGAGTATCAGCATGGAAGTATTTAAAAAAAAAAAAGAAAAAAAAGGATTTACTGAACTTACAGTTCCATTTAAGATTTTTTAAAAATCTTTTGATTTGTTGTTTGGGATGCTTTCTTTGCTTGCTTAACTCCTAAAATACCTTTAATATAAATATTTAGATTGGACGTCCATCTGTAATGTCAGCTCAGGTGTCTTTCTTTTAGTTTTGGTTCTTAAAAGTCTGAAATCTGAGCCCTGAAAAGGTTACTGATGCAAATGCTGTTGTTGGCATCCTTTGGCATCTGCCAGTTCGTGTCTTACCTGAATACCCTCGGCTCCCACTGAAGTCAGTAAAGGCAGGAGTTGAAAGAAGCTAAATAGGAACCCAAAGTTTCAAAAATATGATAAATTAGTGACTCCAGAAATCAAAGGTAATTGAGGTTACGCAGTACTTCATGGAATTTGACTTTAAACGTTGATTTATGTGGATTTGTAATTGTTAAAAGTTAGTGCAGATTTACCTATCTAAACAAGAATATTATAGCATCTTAATGCATTAGGTGTTCTGGTTTGAGTTTTATCAGATACTTGGATTTATTAAAAACTTTTCTTGGAGAATATGATTCTTTGTTAATTCTTAATTTTATTAAAATAAAATCATAATCTTAAAATATTACATATTTTATTGCTAAAATTTAAGATTATTCAAACAAGTTACAAAATTTAATGTACTGGTCACCATTTGTGCTTTTTATTTATTGTTTGCTCGAACAGTGAAACTACATTTGTCTGTTTCTGATAAACTAACATTGTGCTGTTTGGGTTTTCAACGCTATAGGAGAATATATAAATTCAAAAAACTCAACCTGTGTTCCTTTTTTATAATTCAAACAGATATTTTCCTATAATGCTATCTTTTCAAAAAACCACCTATTTGTGGCCTAAGCTACGTGAGTGTTCCTTGCTTGAGAGTCGCTTCCTTCCAAGTGTCAAACTGACTTTCCTAATATTAATGTTATAACTTTATTTGTATCATGGAAGTACACAAAAGCACATAAGCTTTAAATGAGCAGTTGGGTCCATCATGCCATTTGCTGTACAAACACTAAGGAAGAGAGAAATAGTTTTTCAGGAGAAAAACATCAAGACATGTTTATTAAAGTTCATAGCTCACTTTTGGTTAATATTTATGTTCTCTGTCTTCACTTCCATTTTCTATTGGAAGACTCGGATATTCTGGTGAAAAGAACAGAAACAGCTCTCGGTAAGATGCGCTGCCAGTTCCCCAAAGAATGCACTTGATAAGGAGCAAAAGGACATTGTTTCTTATTTTGTTTGTATGTGTAGCTAGCTGCTCAGCCATGGTAGCTAGCTACATGGTTCCAAGACGTGATTTTGGTCCCCTGTAGTTGAAGGGATACTTCCTTCTCTCTTGCCGCCTCCTGCTATTCTGTAGGTCTCCTCTTGGCAAAGGAGAAAGCAAGACTGTCACCCGCTCTTAGCAGATAGGGAACCTTCTGCTGCAAACTGGTGTGTGTGGAGCTGTGTTCAGTCTGTGACATGAGCATGTCGTTGCTATGTAAATATCAGGTTTTTTTGAATATATTGTGTTCTACAGTTAGACTTTAAAGCCTATTTCTGTTAGAGTCTGTCTTTATGTGGGGCAGGGACAGAACTCTTGGTTGAAGGCTGATTACAAGATCATAGATGTTGCAGCTTGCTCTCTTCACCCTCTAAGAGTGCCGTGAGGAAGCTGTTTAAGGCAAGTTTGGACTCATGGGGAGACTAGCTATCAGAAGGGTGTTAAAGATTCCTATATGCAGCTTACAAGATGTCATAGGAAGGAGACAGAAAGGGAGCTGTGCCACTGCTGCGGATCAGAATCTAGTACCTACCTCCTCATCTCATCTTTGAGACATTCAGGCAATTGTTCTCTCCCTTTCAGCTGCTTTCTTAGATATCTGACTTCCTTTCCCCAAATCAGCAGTGACATTGTGGGGTCCACACCAGCTTTGGGAGAGGATGCAGTAATGTAGCTGGGACTCTTGTGCCTTACTAACAGTCTTTCTGTCCTCAGTATTATCTGTATTGCCCTTGTTTTCAAAGCGAAAATGGGGAGATGTACACCTTAAGGCCCATAGAATAACCTTCTTAGGCACTGGGTCTGCAAAGATTTACCCCATGTGCTTAACTTTACACACTGTATATAATCTCACTTCAAAGGGACTTCTCACATTGCATCAAGTTAACATGTGTCTTGTCTTCATGGGGTGGGTTAGGGCATTAGTGCAATTTACGATCTATCGCGACACCGTATTTGATTTGTGTTTGTACAACACCTAGCACGATGGAGTTTGTCCCAGTGCTTACTGGGGCCTCTGGACAATATTGCAATTATTGTTTAATAACAATTTACCCCTTAATAAATGGCTGAGATGATAGTGGCTCGTTCAGGAAGTCTAGCACTGTACAGGTGTCTGCATGGTGTAAAGTGGACAAAAATGAAATTTTCAGAGAAATGAATCTAGAAGAACAAAAGAAAATATAGTTTGTTGCATCCCAGATAAATGTTGTCTAGGAAATATTATAAAGTTATCATTAATAGTTCTTTGAAGTCTCTATAAAGTTTTGAAAGTGGTTCTGAAAGGTGTAGGGGATTGGTAATAGGTCACTGGTTCAGATATCTCTTATTGATAGTGAGACTAAAAATCATAACCGTCTGGAGCTGCTGTTCAGTGTACGTGAATTTAGATGGCCTCAGTTTAGTTCTGCTAGACAGGTGTTCACATCATACAAATCACTCCCATACAGTCACTTTAGCTGGGGGTGTCAGAGAGTTACAGACTGTTATTTAATTTAGAGTAAATTTAGGACAAGGATATTTCCCATTTAATGACAACAACAGTTAAAGCTCCTAACACCTCTTTGTTGCTATATAAATGCTTAATGTCCATGGAAAGTAAACTACCCTTTTGCTCCTGTTTCCTTCTGGTCATGATTAAGGAGCATTGTTAGGACTTTGAATAAATAGACTTTAGTTTCCAAGATAATCTATCTAGTATTTCTTACCAGGACTTAATTAACTTTAAACATTTTAAAATTCCAAAATGTTTGAATAAGAAAATGTATATCAAAATTTTATAATTGTGGATGAAGCGAATTAAATTTATTTGGGTATCTTAAATAATTGGCTTAATTTGCAGCAGTGGAAATTTTAGGTTAGATATTAGGAAAAACTATCTAACTTTTAAGAAGAGTTAAGCACTGGAATAAGTTACCTTGGGCGGTTGTGAAATCCCTGTCACTGGAGATTTTAAGAACCGGTTAGACAAACATTGATCAGGGATGGTCTGGGTATACTTAATCCTGCCTCAGCACAGGGGGATGGATTAGATAGATGAATGCCTGAGATCCTTTTCAGTTCTACATTTGTATGACCTTTATGTAAACTCTGTATTTCTTGAAAATTTTCCCCAAGGCTGAACTGTAGGTACAGTAGTACCTTTTTTTCTGTTAGCCCCTTTACTGGTGTTTATATTCTTACGTTACAAATTTTTAAATACTCTGACTTTTTGCAAATTTCCTATGTTTGCAATAGGACAAAAATTATGTGATCTCATAACAGTTGGTTCTAGTTAGCTCTGTTTCATTAGCAGTAAAAGTAACCTCAAGTTAAAAGAAAATACATCCCTGTAGTGTCTTATAGCCAAATCCCCATCTTTGTTTAGCCTACATATAAATCAGAAGATACTTCAGATGTGGAAATGAATTCTTATAAAGAAGCATCTCAGAGGGAGAATAAGAACACTTTAAAATTAGGAGTTGCAATAACATGGTTATTTTTCTCTGAAGCAATTAGGCACTGGCCATTGGTTATAAGATACTGATGGTCTGGTCTGTTCCAGAATGACAATTGCTGTAATTCAATTCTTTGCCTTGTGTAACACTTGATACAGTGTGTGGCAATATACATATGGCTCAAAAGGTGGCTAAAGTTGGCTGGATTGAGTATTCCAGACTTTGAATATAGGTAACTGATTTATTTTTAAAAACAGTTTTCTGAGGAAATTCAGTCCACTAGCTCAGTGGTTCTCAAAGCCGGTCCACCGCTTGTTCAGGGAAAGCCCCGGCGCGCCGGGCTGGTTTGTTTACCTGCCGCGTCCGCAGGTTCGGCCGATCGTGGCTCCCACTGGCTGTGGTTCGCTGCTCCAGGCCAATGGGGGCTGCGGGAAGCGGTGCAGGCCAAGGGGCGTGCTGGCTGCCCTTCCCGCAGCCCCCATTGGCCTGGAGCAGCGAACCACGGCCAGTAGGAGCCGCGATCGGCCGAACCTGCGGACGCGGCAGGTAAACAAACCAGCCTGGCGCCCCGGGGCTTTCCCTGAACAAGCAGCAGACTGGCTTTGAGAACCACTGCACTAGATTCTTTCTGTGATGAAGTTCTTGTTGATAAAATTATAGTTAGCTCAGGTCACTGTTAGCATAGAAATAAATAACCCAGTATTTTGGAAAATGTTTCAGTACAGGTATTGCTTTGGAGGATGAGTTTATAATAACTTAATACTAGGGTCCTGGACATTTGAATGTCTGTGTAGCTGCATTTTATATATGTCCACAGTTGGTTCTAGATAGTTATTGGTAAATACAGGGCTGTCAATGGAACACTCTTTGTTTCTAGAAAATATTATTTTATTGTTATGGTCTGAAAACTGACACAAAATAGCTCTTATTACTTAACACCTCTGATTCCTGTTTGTGTTTGAGTCTGCTTAGTTTGGTGTTTAAACAAAACAAAACATGCTCTCTACTTCTACTAGCTTGGCAGAGCCAACACAGGTAAGAGTAAGAGTGCTGTATTCTATTTCTTGTTCATCATTAATATAGTAACATCACTTATATCTGTGCAAATCCTTTGAAAACAATGGGGGTGCAAGCAGGTATCACTGACAATCTAAGATGACTTGCAAGACCCTCTTATTGTGGTGATATGCAAGAAGGAAGGAATCCATCTAGAATCTCGTAATATAGATAGCATTTGTGGACCTGGCAGGAACCCTCCTTGCCCACCCAGATTATTTGTAGACTACATGTATTTTATGTTGAAATCATGATGCCAAATACTGAATCGTGCAATGCTCTCTTTTTAGAGCCATATTGTGTTGCACATCTAAATATTCATCCCTTGTTTTCTTTCCCCTTTTCCCCTCTGCTCTGTCAGACATCGGGATAGAGACAAGTTTCTATCTTCCTATCTCTTTACCTCCTTGTCTTGCTCTAACTTGTTTCTGACTTGGCTTCTTACAGCTAGGGTGACCAAATAATAAGTGTAGAAGAATTTGGACAGGGTGTGAGGGGTAATAGGTGCCTGTATATGAAAAAGCCCCAAATATCGGGACTGTCCCTATAAAATTGGGACATCTGGTCACCCTACTTACAGCTACCCTCTCCTTTAGTGTGGTGTTTTTTTTTCCTCACTTCTGCCTGCCCTGAGAGCAGCTTTACCAGGTTTCTCTTTGCACCTGTTTTTGTTGCTCTCAGCTTTTTGTTTCCCTGTTTGCATACCTTTTCCTTCAGCAGGCCACCTCATAGGCTTTTCTCTCCCTTTCTTTAGCTGTCACTTAGCTGCTCATTCTTCCTGATGTTTGTTTTTTACCCTTATAGTGAATGACTTCACTTCCCATATGGATAATCTGGCTGACTCCATCCAACTTCCCCTTCTTACTAGTTACCCTCACTTAATCTTCACAAATAATTGGTCCATTAAATTCCTCTTTTACTGCTGCCATACTTCATTTAATACTCTTCACTTTCTTGCTGTCTTCTGCACAATCACTTTTTTTTAAACTCCCACTCCATAAACTTCTTTCTCTTAGAAGACAACCCAACCTCTTGTTTCCATCTCTCACCTCCCTTCCATGGTTTTTACTTTCTGATCCACCTACTTCTCTGCGTTTGACTCATTTACTCCCCAAACTGTTAGTCTGTGTCAGATCCCCCCACATCCTGGCTCTGTGGTTGCATTTTTTACTCCTTTTCCCAATTTGCAAAGCAAGGAGTCCCAGTATATGCCTCCACTACAAATTTTGTTCCTTCAGCTACTTTTCCTAAGTAATATTAATTCCTGTAATTATAAGCTTACCACCTGAGGGGAAAGGAAGTGATTACAGTAACTCCCACTTCCATTCTTTTATAAGCTGAGGAGAAGGAAAAAGTAATCCAAAAATAAACAGCATCCCTTTAAGGTCTTTTAGGACAGTGGTTTTCAACCGGGGATCTGCGATTCCTTTCAGGGTTGGCCGTGGGCACCGCGGCTGAAGCTCAGAGTCCAAGCCCTAGTGCCCCCTGTGGGGCTGAAGCCCTGAGCTCTTGTGCTCCTTGCGGGGCAGAAGCCCTGAGCCTATGGGCAGAGTTGGGGACATGGGTGGCATTGCCCTCTCCACCCCCCAAACTGCAGTGCAAGAGCACGGCAATCCCGGGGGCTCCACACCTTCCCTCCCCCCCTCTGCCCTATCTCCTCTCCCCGCCTCCTGGCCAGGTCGGAGACCGGAAACCGGAGCTGGGCAGTGCAGGGCAGCTGCTGTTGTGGCTGGTGCCATGGAGTAGGCAGTGGCAGTGTTCCCTTGTCTCTTTCTGGTGCCCCAGATTGAAGCTGCTCCTCAGCTTTCAGCCCCCTTTGCTCCTGCAGAGGCAGCTAGTAAGAGCCACCTAGGTGGGGAGACCTGGCTCCATGGCTGGCAGACCCCTCTGGGAACAGGGACCGGAGGGGAGCCTTCCCAGCACACAGTCCCTAATGCGTCTCTCCCTGCACCCTGAGCTACAGCCTCTAGCCACCCCCCTCCCTGCACCCTGAGCTATCCCCTTGTCCGCACACAGCCCCTAGTCACCCCCCTCCCTTCACCCTGAGTACCCCCCTGCCTGCACACAGCCCAGTTTACCCCCTCCCTGCACCCTAAGCTGTTTTCAAACTTTCTGAGCTAAGCCCCCCACCTTTGAGTTATAATTTTTGATTGTGCCCCCGCCCCTCCCCCAACCCAGACAGGCTGGGTGGTCTTCTGAGGTGAGTCTGGCGTGGAGGTGGCACTCCCTCCCTGGACCCTGCCATAGGGAGGTGGCTTGAGCCCTGCTGGTCCCTGCCCTCCTTCCCCATAGAAGTCAAACTACTCTTATGCCCAGGCCCCTGCCTCTCTGCCCCTGCTGGGCCCTGGAGTTTTTATAGCATGTTGAGGGGTGCCTCCGAGAGAAACAGGTTGAGAACTCCTGTTTTAGGAGACTTCTGACTTAGTTGGCTAATATTACTAGTTTGTCCGAGAACTAGGTTAATTTACTGTTTTGGTAACCAATACAAATGATTATTCCTTAGCTGACATTTATCTACAGCATGAAACTGCTCCGTAATTTGGCATGATTAGCCATCTTTGCACAAAAGAGGTCTGGGATTTAGAGTAAAAGGCAATTTGCATGGTGGGCATGAGGTGTATTTGAAGAATGTACAGCACCTTCTTGCAGTGACTAGAGCCAAGGTTAATACAAATAGTCTTCATTTTCTAAAGTACTTCTGAAATGTCACTTCTAGAATCAAACATTTATAGACCTTGTTTTTGTTTACAGTTGTTTATAAAACAGATGCAGTTACATGACAAAAATCACAAAAGGAGAGCTGATGCAAGAAGTAGGCTGACTGGAGCTTAGGTATATTTCAAGGCTGACCTTGGACTCCAGGCTTCAATCTTCTATCTACTTCAGTTTTGTTTTGTTTTTATTCAGGCTGTTGAAGTTAAGGAGTTCCCGGGTGCTTAACTGTTTGAGTAAAATAATACTTTTAAACAAACCATATTCTGATGGGAGGAGTTGGCAAATCGGTAATTTAGTATACTGTATTAGTCTTTCTTCTCTGGAGACACAGGTTTAGATTTGACTTTCATTGCCAATGGAAAGTATTTGATTTCAAATACAGCTGCACAGTGGGCATTATTTACTTACAGTCTGGGTACAGTCCCTGGAAGGGAGAAAAGGGAATAAAAAACAAGGGAAACAAGATCGGGTTCCTTAGTTAGAACAAGCTGCACTCACCTCTAAACATTGCTCATAGCCAAGGTTGTGTAGCTTTTAAAAAGCACCCAAATTTATAATTTTCTTTGAGCTTTTACCCTTTTTATTGAAACAAATTCAGAGAGGTCTCAGAATACTAATTTCTTAAAAAGAAAAAAAAAAAAGGGTGGGGGGCGTTAGAATAACGAATCATGGCAAGTAAGTCCTTGAGTTCTCTGGTGTTTTTGCTGTCCTGTTGACACTAACTACGTGTGTCTGAAGTCATTTGTACTTTAAAAAAATGAATTTGAGATGAATTTATACAATGCTTTATTGTGCTTTGTATAACTACTTATATAGCTTTTAAATATGGATTTTTAAATTGCACGTTGTAAGTCATATCTCACCTCAAAGCTAGTCAGAATTCAAGTCATTCACAAGGGTTTTTTATAAATATGTGACAGATGACTCAAATGAGAACAACAAAAGAAAAATTCCTTCCTCCTCCATCAGAAGCTTAAGATGGTAAAAAAACTGTTCTGGTGTAAATAAGGCTTTTCCAGAGTCTCAGTTTTGTAGTTCAGCACCGGTATGTTAATAAATTACTGCAGTGCAAAGTAAGATAACGGCATGTTGGCAAGACAGTAGTACATTTGATGAAGAATAAGGTATGTTCCTCCTAATTGGGTACAGTGTAGGAATATGAGCAATGTTCATCCTCCTTAAAATGTCAGTCATGGCCTTCTGCAGTTATAGTATAACAAAACATCACAAGCTTTCATTGTGAGATAATATAGGATGATTTTTTGTCACAAAATAAATAAAAAACATGTTGCAGGATTAGTATTGAAACAAGGAATAAACCTGTATGCACTAGGTACTCTTATTAGAACGTATATATGCATTCTAATAATGCAAATACAATTGTGAGATTTTTCTTGATTTTTCAGATGCTTTAAGCTAGCAGTAGATTATGTATTGGAAGATATTATTTGTTAATAGCAGGATTAAAGGTTTGTAATAGGGTTTAATTGTGATCACTTATATAAGTATATTTTGAAGTTGATCCCGTAGCACTGAAAAGACCAATCTGACCCGTAACCTAAGCTGTTCAAAAGAATAGATAAGGACTTCGATTTGCCTTTTTTGGACAAAATCCAGTTTTTAACTGGTTTGATGTTAAAATCAAACTGCTGTCATAAAGCATGTGTGATCGATGTTAGAAATCTGCTTTGATGCCAGTGCCACACGGTTAACACGAAGTATAAGTAATCTCCAAATCAACCTGAAAAGGTTTTTTCCCCCTTATTGTACGAAAGGCGTGGATTTATTTGAATAAATAGTGTGTAATAGGGTTTTAAAAATTTATTTGACTCAAACTTTTTTGACTCATGAAAGTTATATTTAAAAGTGTAAATTATGGAGATACTGGTCGTGCCTCCATAGTTAAGGTTGAGTTGTTTTTTTTCACTAAACGTTGAGGTTGGCTCTCTGTTTTATGTATGAAGAATACAGTCAATCATCTCAAAAATTGCAGCACTTACTCTTTGAGTATAGAGTGACTTTTCTAAGAACTATATAAGTATCAGAGTATCTTACCATACTGTTTTCTCATTTTGGTTCAAAGTAATTTAAATTGATCAGAAGCATATTTAAATGTGAGTTTGGACACTTTTTTCTGCATTTTTCTATTAACTAAAATGATTTTAACTAAATCATTTAAGAGCTGCTTTATGCCTTCTGTCATTCATTTAAGTTACAAAATAGTAAACGTGAACTGTGTTTATAATACAGTTGATATACTTTGAACAGAGGAAATTAATTAGGACCAGTTGAAGTAAATTTACCATCTTAAAGGTTTTTATCTGTTTTGATCATTTGTTTAAAGTGATAAACTATTTTTTAGTTTGTTTGCTCATTTCTATTAAGAATTTTGGTAACGAACTTGACAAGAAAATGAGGATTAAAATAATCATTTTTGAAATATTACTGACTTCACCTTTATCACATGGGTTTTTTTTCCTATCACGTAATAGGTGAAGTATTATAGACACTTGGCACCTGATCACTTGCTGCAAATATGCCATCGACTAGGACCACTTCTAGAGCAAGAAATTCCTCAGAGTGTCCCTGGAGTGCAAACCTTATTAGGAGCTGGAAGACAGTCTTTGCTTCGCACAAATAAAAGTATGAAAATTCACAAGGGGGCTTAAAGACATCATTTTTATTATTTCATGCTATATTTTCATATGTTTGTAATTTTTTACAAATAGGTTGCAAACATGTTGTGTGGAAGGGATCTGCTCTTGCTGCATTACATTGTGGTAGGCCTCCAGAGTCACCAATAAACTATGGCAGCCCACCTAGTATAGGTAAGTCAGTTTCGTTATCACACTGAAAAGTATAACATTGCTAGTGCAACATTTGTAAATTCAGCAGAAATTGTTTATTGGCGTGACAGTTGGGTAACAGTGTATTTGTATTTACTTTCTTATGTGCTGTGTACCTTGTGCCTACCATGACTTCTGTTAGGATGGTCAATTATCCTGTTTTGAAAATGACAGGATGTACAATGTATGTCCAAATATTATCAATCCTGTTTTGAAGCTTTTGTTTTATTTGAGCCTTGTGGTATGAATTGGAATAAAATATTTCAAAATGATGAAAACAAGCAAACAATATTTGGCTAGCTGATAACGTGGTTGCAAAAATGAAGCTGCAGGTAGGATAGTCTATCATGTTAATGACTTATTTGGACTCAAGATGCTATAGTCTGCCTCCACTTCTGGAAAATACAATAGAATTCTTTTCTTTTGAAGAGATTGTTTTAGTGTAGGGCTGTCAGGGTTCCTTCCCCACTCTGAACTCTAGGGTACAGATGTGGGGACCCGCATGAAAGACCCCCTAAGCTTATTCTTACCAGCTTAGGTTAAAAACTTCCCCAAGGTAAAACTTTGCCTTGTCCTTGAACAGTATGCTGCCACCACCAAGCGTTTTAAACAAAGAATGGGGAAAGAGACCACTTGGAGAAGTCTTCCCCCCAAAATATCCCCCCAAGCCCTACACACCCCCTTTCCTGGGGAGGCTTGAGAATAATATCCTAATCAATTGGTTACAAAATCATCAAAGACCGAAACCCCTGGATCTTGGAACAATGGAAAAATCTGTCAGGTTCTTGAAGGATTTTATTAAATTATTAATTTAATTAATATAAATTTATTAAAAAAAAAAAGGTAAAAATCATCTCTGTAAAATCAGGATGGAAAATACTTTACAGGGTATTCAGATTCAAAACACAGAGGATCCCCCTCTGGGCAAAACCTTAAAGTTACAGAAAACAGGAATAAACCTTCCTCTTAACATGGGGAAAATTCACATAAAACAAAAGATAAACTAATCCGCCTTGCCTGGTTTACCTATACTGGTTGCAATATTGGATACTTGGATTAGGATGAGTTTGAGAAGATGGATTTCTGTCTGGCCTCTCCCAATCCCAAGAGAGAACAACTACGTAAACAAAGAGCACAAACAAAAGCCTCCCCCCCGCCAAGATTTGAAAGTATCTTGTTCCCTTATTGGTCCTTTGGGTCAGGTGCCAGCCAGGTTAGCTGAGCTTCTTAACCCTTTACAGGTAACAGGATGTTGCCTCTGTCCAGGAGGGATTTTATAGCACTGTATACAGAAAGGTGGTTACCCTTCCCTTTATATTTATGACAAGGACCTTGTAGCAGGGAATATTGTTTCTCTGCTTCAACTGTTTGGTTCCATTTGCTTATTTCTTAGTTTTGTCCAGATTTGCTTTGTGCTATAGCATGGAACATGCACACGTTCTCTCTGTTGGGCTGCAAAATGGCAGAACAACAGAAGTCTATTTCCTCCTCTTTTTTGTTCTTCCATGATTACCTTGAAGTTCTCACTCTGTCCGTGAGGAAGTGTTTCATTAGCCTTCAGCCTGTAATGAGGGACAGTTGTTTTGCTTTCTCTTTACCTCAAAGAGGGTAGTGATGAACATGATTTTGGAGAGAAGTCATTGAGTCTTAATCTCTTCCTGTCGTAGAAAGGATAGCAGTGAGCAGAAATCTCACATTTTGAGCTTCCATCCATGCAGTCCTGCCATAGTTCCCCTTTCCATAAGGACAGTAGCTGAGTGAAAATAGGTATGTCAGCAGTGAGTGAAAACTTACACAGCACCTCTTCAGGTTTAACACTGAGTTAAAAATATTTTAAGTAATTTAATGAGTTTTTGGATTCCTCTTTAAGAAATCAAGTTAGTCTCCTCTTCCTCCATTGTAAACTCTCCAGTAAACGTGATAGATGTCAACATAAGAGCAGTCTTCACATTGATTTTGCAATGATTACATGAATGGAAAGAGACTTGTTTAAATTTAATTTTTTCTTGAGGGAAACTGAATTTAAAACAGAATTTTTTTTCTCTTTTTTGGAACCTGCTGTGGGGAAGGACATGGGAGGCGGGGACAGATCAAAATAAAAATAAATCTGGGAAGCAAGTTCTACCAGATGTCTTCAATAGCTCTTCTTGGACTGAAATGGGGAGCGCTCTCAAATAGGTTTTCAGGCCTTATATATTAAGCAGCAGAAGGGTGGATTGATTTAACACTTATTTTAATTATGATTTAAATCAAGATTTCTTGCTTGCTGAGTTAAATAATTGGTGTTAATCTTGTTTTGGATTTACTTTTTAGTTATTTTCCTAAAGAAAGGTTCATTTTCATTGGTTAGTATAAGTATTAAAACATGCTGATGGAACAAGATATAGCCTATACATTAACTTTGGTACTTTCTGTTAACCAGGAGGATACATTATATTTATACATGCTTATTTAAGGACTCATATAACTTAAGATACATTTATTCAAATTCTTAATTTTTCCCTTTTTTAATTGTTAGAAAATGGTGAATAACAGTTAGCATTTGTGTTAAGTTGTGTGTGGATGCGAATTCAGTTCAATTTAAAATGTACAAAAACAGCACTGAAAAATTGCTTTTATTAAATAAGGCTACCTTAAATGTGTTGGATATTTTTTCTTACGTAAGCTTATCAAAACATGTTTTGCTTTTAAAATTAACTGATTTATTAAAGGAAGTATTAACTGTAGGTAGTGAATTGACAGATTGCTTCTGGTCTCTGTGGACCAGATTTCAAAGGTATTTAGGCACCTAAAGATGCAGTTGGGTGCTTTTGAAAAATTCCACTAGGCACCTAACTGCGCTTTTAGGTGCCTAAATACTTTTAAAAATCTAGCCCCAGGTCCTTAAGTTTTTTAGAATTAGATCTCATCTTCTCCCACCTGGTTTTTATTCATAGACTGGAAAAGGAAAACAAGCTTTCCTGCTTTTTCAACTCAGTTTCTCAGCTTTGAATGAACTAGCCCAAATGAAGAAAATATTTTCTCGACAGTTGCTAGCTAAACTGAAACCAAAAGTTGTTAATGCGACAGCTTTTCTGCACAACAGAAGCTGAATGTTCTTACATTGTAAATAATGTAAATACCAGCATTTGCACCATTGCAAGGACTAATAATGATATAGATCAGTGATTCTGAAACTTTTTTTCACTGACCACTTGAAAATTGCCGAGGGTCTTGATGGACCAATTAATGATCTTTCCAGATGTTTTTTGTACTATTAGCTAACTGTTGTAAAGCACTTTGGCTAAAAGTGCTATATACAAAAAAATTAATAATAATAAACTTTTTTTGTTCTACAAATAAAAACACACAACTCATATTTTAATATGAGTAATTTTACCTTTCTAATGCAATAGATGTGCCCTGTCTCTCCTGCTGCGGCAGCCCCTGAGCTGGGTCTGGGAAGGAGGACGGTCTCTCCCCTGCCCCAGCGGCCCCTGAGCTGGGACTGGGAAGGAGGGAGGTCTGTCCCCCACCACAGCAGCCACATAGCTGAAGCTGGGAAAGAGGGCCATCTCTCCCTGGCAGCCGCAGCCCTGGAGCCGGGGAAAGTCACCTCTTTCTCCGGCCACTGCAGCCCTTCACGTCCCAAATTCCCCCCACCCTTTCTTCTCACCCCACTGCCCCCTACCCCCTATTCCCCCAAGGCCACCACCTCATCTTACATGTGCATCTTCTCCAGGGTCCAGGCACCTAATTAGTGGAGCCATGCCTGTGCGGCTCCACTAATTAGGTGGGTGGCCCTTCGTTCTCTTGTGCTGCTGCCTATCTGCGCACATTAGAGGGAACTATCCGCGGACCACCTGAATGGAGCTCGCGGACCACTGATGGTCCGAGGACCACAGTTTGAGAACCTTTGATATAGATAATGCAGTATATGACATTGTGACATATTTAGAATGTTTGAGTTGACTGTTTTTCCCCTTACCTTGTGTTACTTAATAATTCAGCACCTTTTAAGAACATAAGAATGGCTGTGGTGCGTCAGTCCATCATCCACCTACCCCAGTATCCTATCTTCTGACAGTGGTTAGTGCCAGATGCTTTAGAGGGAGGGAACAGAACAGGGCAGTTACTGAGTGATCCATCCCCTGTTGTCCTGTCCCAGCTTTTGGCAGTCAGAGGCTTTGGGATACCTGGAGCATAGGATTGCATCCCTGACCATCTTGCCTAACAGCCATTGATGGACATGTCCTCCATGACTTTAATTCTTTTTTGAACCCAATTATATTTTGGCCTTCATAACATTCCCTGGCAGTGAGTTGCACAGGGTGACTGTTTGCTGTTTGAAATACATCCTTACGTTTGTTTTAAACCTGTCTATTAATTTCATGGATGACCACTGGTTCTTGTGTTATGTGAAGGGGTAAATAACATTTCCCTATTCATTTTCTCCACACTGTTCATGATTTATAGACCTCTATCATGTCCCCCCTTAGTCGTCTCTTTTCTAAGATGAACAGTCCCAGTCTCTTTAATCTCTTCTTGTATGGAAGCTGTTGCATAGCCCTAATAATTTTTGCTGCCCTTCTCTGTACCTGTTCCAATTCTAATGTATCATTTTTAAGATGGGACAACCAGAACTGGACACAGTATTCAAGGTGTGGGTGCACCCTGGATTTCTGTGGTGGCATTACGATATTTTCTTATGTTTCCTTTTCCTAATGGTTCCTAATATTGGTAGCTTTTTTTGACTGCCACTGTTCATTGGGCAGATGCTCTCAGAGAACTATCCACAGTGACTCCAAGATCTTTCTTGAGTGGTAATAGCTAATTTAGATCCCATTAGTTTGAATGTATAATTGGGATTAATTTCTCCAGTGTTCATTACTTTGCATTTATCAACATTGAATTTTATCTGCCATTTGGTTGCCCAGTTTTATGAGATTCCTTTGTAACTTCTTGTCAGCTTTGGACTGAGCTATCTTAATTAGTTCAGTATGCCACCTCGCTATTAACCCCTTTTCCAGATCATTTATGAATGTGTTGAACAGCAAAGGTCCCACTACAGATGCTTAGGGAACCTCGTTATTTACCTCTTTTTTTTTTTTTTTTTGGGTGAAAACTGACCATTTATTCTGACCTTTTGTGTCCTATTTTTTAACCAGTTACTGATCCTTAAGAGGTCATTCCTTCCTATCCCATGACTGCATGCTTTGCTTAAGAGTCTTTGGTGAGGGACCTGTCAAAGGCTTTCTGAAAGTCCAAGATCATTACATCCACTGGATCACCTTTGTTCACATGCTTGTTGACCCCCTCAAAGAATTCTACTAGATTGGTGAGGCATGGTTTCTGTTTACAGAACATGTGTTGACTCTTCCCCAACAAATTGTGTTAATCTGTGTGTCTGATAATTCTGTTCTTTACTATAGTTTCAACGAGTTTGCCTGGTACTGAAGTTAGGCTTACTGGTTGGCAATTGCCAAGATGGCCTCTGGAGCCTTTTTAAAAATTGATGTTATGTGAGCTATCCTTCAGTCTTCTGATATGGAGACTGATTTAAGTGATAGCTTACGTGCAGTTTCATATTTGAGTTCCTTCAGAACTGTTGGGGAAAAACCATCTGGTCCTGGTGACTTATTACTGTTTAATTTATCAATTTGTTCCAAAACTACCTCTTTTGACACCTCAGTCTGGGACAGTTCCTCAGATTTGTCACTTGGGCCATTCCTTTTAGGTGTGGGAATCTCCCTCACATCCTCTGCAGTGAAGATAGATGCAAAGAATTCATTTAGCTTTTCTGCAATGGCCTTGTCGTCTTTGAGTGCACTTTTAGCACCCTGATCATCCATTGGCCCCACTCATTGTTTGGCAGGCTACCTGCTTCTGATGTACCAGGGGCAGAACCATTTAGAGAGGGCAGGGGTGGCCCCTGCCTCTAGGCCCCCGCATTGGTGGAGATTGAAGGGGTATGGAGGGGGGACAGTGACCCCTGAAATGGATACATAGCAGAAGTGATATGTGGGGAGGGGCACCCAAATTTCTGCCTTCCATTTGGCCCTGCTCCCTCCCCAAGGGAGGAATGTTTGGTGTGGGAGTGGTGAGCTGGGTAATGGCTGCCGCGTCCTCCAGGTTCAGGTTGGTGTAGTCCTCCGTGCCTGGGAACCACTGGGTACTGGTGGCCATGGTGACCGTGTAGGACGGCATGGCCTGCTCCGATGTGCGCACAGCCACAAGGAGTGGAGCTGCCCCCCACTGTGCCAGCTAGGGACTGAGTGCACGGGTGGGCCCCCCAGCAAGCGCCTCCTTAGACATAGCTCCTCCCTGCACCCTGAGCTACACCCCCACCACAGCACACAGCCACTAGCTACCCCCTCCCTGCTTGCTCCCTGAGCTACACCCCTCTCTGCACAAAACCCCTCGCTATCCCTCTGCCAGCACCCTGAGCTACTCCCCTGCTTGCACACAGAGCCTAACTATCCCCTGCCTGGATCCTGAACAGTTTTCAAACTTTTTGAGCTGAGCCCTCCTTTGAGTTATAATTTTTGGTCTCTCTCCCCTCTTCTCCTCCCTCCCTCCTCCCCCCCCCCCCCCCATCTGCAAAAAAGCAAGAGTTTTCAAGTGCCTAAGTAGCCCCTGGAATCATGGTTAAAATTGCGCCCCCTCCTCCCCCACCTGAAATGGCACCCCTGTGATGTTCTTAAACATTTTTTTGCTGTCAGGTTTAGTGTCTTGCTAGTTGCTCTTCAGATTCTTTTTTGGCCTTTAAACTTTTAAACTTGACTTGCCAGAGTTTATTCTCCTTTCTGTTTACCTCAGTTGGATTTGACTTCCAATTTTTAAAGGATTTCTTTTTGCCTCTAGCTGTCTGTTTTTTACTCAGTTGTTTAGCCATGGTGGCATTTTTTTGGTCGTCTGACTAGTTTTAGGGCTTGGGGGGGGTGTGTGTCTAGTTTAGTTTGAGCCTCCATTATGGTGTTTTTAAATAGTTTCAGTGCAGTTTGCAGGCATTTCACTCTTGTGACGGTTTCTTTTGATTTCTGTTTAATTAGCTTCCTCATTTTTGTGTAGTTCCCTGTTTTGAAGTTAAATGCTGCTATGGTGGATTTCTCTAGTATTTTCCTCCCTACCAGGATGTTAAATGTAATTACCTTATGGTTGCTGTTACTGAGGAGTCTGCCACTTGGACCAGATCCTGTGCTCCACTTAGTACTAAATCAAGAGTTGCCTTTCCTCTGGTAGGTTCCAGGACTATCTGTTTCAAGAAGCAGTCATTTATGGTATCTAGATATTTTATCTCTGCATCCTGTCCTGAGGTGACATGTACCCAGTCAGTATGGGGATAGTTGAAATTCCCCATTATCATTGTGTTTTCTGGTAGCCTCTCTAATCTCCCTGAGCATTTTACCGTCTCTGTCAGCATTCAATCCATTTTTTTCCATTTGGGAAAAAAAAAGATTAGAACAATGTGACGTTGATACATATGGCCTAAAACGAAACAATTCAAGGCTATTTGATCTAGACTTTGCTGACGACATCGCTCTTATCAGTGAAGATGCCAACAGACTACAAAAATGCACAAACCAAGTAAAAGAAGTAACGGAGAGGATAGGTTTGAGATACAAAGCAAAGAAATGTAAAGTCATGTTAATGGGGACTATAGGGATAGAAATCAAAATTGAAGAGAAGCTGGAGAAGGTGGACAGTTTTATGTATCTTGGAAGTATCATCCGTCAAGATGGTATTACTTCTGAGGAGATAATAAGAATTGGGAAGGCAAACGCTGCATTTGGAAGACTCAAAAACATCTCCCTCAAGACAAAACTGAGCATGTACAAAGCAATTATCATCACCATCACAACGTATAGCAGTGAGACATGGCAACTTACCAAGAAAGATATGCAAAAGCTGGATGCATTTAATCACAAATGTCTGAGAAGAATATTGGAGAATAATATATAAAGATAGGAAGACGAATGAATATTACGTTTCACATTGATTATCAGGAAGTTTCTGTGATGCCTGTTATATCAATATCCTCATTTAATACCAGGCACTCAAGTTCATCCTTCTTAGTATATACACTTCTTGCATTTGTATATAAGCACTTACAAAATTTGTCAATGTTTAGTTGTCTGCCTTCATGTAATGTAATTAAATGGGACTATGTTTTTGTTTGACTCTTTCTCTTAAGTTCTGAACTGTACTTTATCAGCTTCTGTCTCCTGTCTTTAACTCATTAAAATTTGAAGGCTTGTCGATACAGCATATTTTTATTTAAATGATTATAGTAAGTTTAGGCCTTAATATAGGTTTTCCTAATTTCAAATTTAATTTTAAACACGTTTATTTTTTAAAGAAAAATGTATTTCAGTACACACAATCCAATTAAAATTGAATGTTATTCTTCTTCGAGTGCTTGTTCATGTCCATTCCATAGTGGGTGTATGTGCTCGCCACATGCACCGGTGCCGGATGCTTTTCACTTAGCGGTATCTGTAAGGGACTGGCTCTGGCGACCTTTGGAGTGGTGCCCGTATGGCTTGGTATAAGGGGCGCCGCTCACTGCCCCCTCCCTCAGTTCCTTCTTACCACCAGTGATGGTGCTTTAACATCTTCTTGGTTTGGCAAGCCTTCTCTTTCTCAATCAGCTGATATCTATTTATAGGGAAAAGGTCATAAGTTATTAGTTTCCCTTAATGTAGTTAGTTATTCTCGGATGGGACTCAGACTAGGGATGGAGCATGCCCTGGTCCCCAGGCTTCAAACCTTGCGATCACCGTAAAAAACGGATACCCATCAGCGACCCTCATAGTAATTGTCTGAGGTGCCTGGGCAAGACCCATATCAGCAACAAGTCTCTTATCTGTAAAGGGATCAAACCTTGGACCAAAAAGGAGCGATACATATGTCTCTGGGCGCTCCTGATGGAATCAGCACTGACACTGGCACTGGAGCTGTCCAGGTTGGACTCTGCTCTCAGTACTGCTGTGTTGGTATGGAGCTCTCCACCAGTGCTGTCTTCGGGCCGACGCTGATCCCCCCTCTCCGGCACTGTCCAGAAGGCAAAGAAAGGCTGGGAGGTTATGATCTCCTACATCCTGTAAAGGGAAGGAGAGGGCCGGAGGGGAGCAAGGACCCGAGAAGGGCAGCTCCTCACCCACAAGCAGGAGTCAGGCCCCGGCTCAGGTTGAGTGAGTTAGCCCATCCCAAGACGCGCCTGCCACGCCTGACAGCGACGTGGGTGTCCAGCACCTGGACATGCCATCAATGCCTCAGGCGGCGCAGGACATGTTAGTCTTACCGGTGCTGCTCACACTTGCCAGGGTGGTGTCCCGTTCTAAGGGCAAACCGCCCTGGGACCTTTCCAGCGGCCCCCATCTGTGTTGCCCTGTTCCTCTCCTCAGGAAGTGTCTCGCCAGTGGTCACCCTCACGGAGCTGCCAGACCTCGGTCATGGGGAGGCAGACCTGTCAAAGCCCCCACCTGTCTCGGGGCACCATTCACCAGGCTTGAGACACAGATTGCTGGTGACTTGGCGCAAACCCATGGAGGTGCGTCTGCCCCTACAGCCCCAGTATTGGAATCGACCTAGTGTTCAGCGCCGCTCCAGGAGCCTCGTTGCTGGAGCGCTGGTATGGATTGCCGTCAGGTCAGCGTTCCCCACCTCAGTGGTCGACTCGCTCCTGCTCCGCGGACTGGCACCGCTGAAGAAGCACAAGGTGTAGGTCACCTGGCTGCCATTGACAATCTGCCAAATGCCATCGGTCTCCGGGAGCTCAGCACAGGGACTTGTCACCCTCGGACAGATCCATGTTGCAGCACTGGGATCAGTAGCATCACTACTGGAATGAACAGTTGGCACCATCCTGGTCTCCCAGAAGCAGTCCCTCCTCTTCAGATTCCAGTACTGAGCAGGAGTCCATACCAGCGGGCCAGGGCCCCGCATCGGGGTACCTACGCTACCGGTGGCGCAGCCGTTGCACCGGGCTTCCCCATGGTACTCCCAGAATCCTTGGGGTTTCTGCAGCCCTCACATGGGTTCAGGTCAGACTCGAGGGCCTCGGACAAGCCATCAGCCACTGTCTCCTGCCTGCCCCAGGATGCAGAGGGCTCTGGGGAGAAGCTCCTCCTCCCCCCCCACCCCCCTCGATTCACCCAGCTCCTATGGAGGAACCAGTCGAGCAGCCTGTGGAGGCGTCAGTTCCTTCAGTGCCTGCTTCCTTCTCGTCCTTGCCTGACGAGGCGATTACAGGACTCCCTCATCCAGTCCCGCAGGATGATGCTAAGGCCCGTCAGGAGCCATTAAAGAGGATCGCCTTGAACTTGGAGCTTCATGCTGAGCAGCTGGAAGAACCCTCGGACTCACTATCCGATGTCCTCAGCTCAGCAGCCCCAGCCAGGGTGGCATTGCCCTTACATGAGGGGGTGGCAAAGATCACCAAGTCCTTATTGCAGACTCCCTCATCACTGCCTCCATCTCCAAAAGGGCAGAGTGAAAGTATTATGTGCCCGCTAAGGGATATGAATACCTTTATGTGCACCCTGCCCCAAGCTCCCTGGTGGTCTCGGCCGTTAATGAATGGGAAAGGCAGGGCCAGCCTGCAGCGACCCGCAAGAATAAAGACTTGAAGAGGCTCAATTTATTTGGGAGGGAAATTTATTCTTGAGCCTACAGCTGCGAGTGGCCAATTACCAGGCCCTGCTTGGCTGCTATGATTTCTACATGTGGCAGTCCATGGCCAAGTTCGGGGATTTGCTGCCTGAGGACCCCAAGAAGGAGTTCTATGCAGTCCTTGAAGAGGGCAAAGTGGTAGTCAGAGCGGCCCTCCACATGGCTTCAGATGTGGCGGACTCTGTGGCCAGAACCATGGCCTTGGCATCTCCATGAGGAGGGTATCCTGGCTGCAGTCTTCGGGCCTGTTGACGGAAGTCCAACAGTGAATACAGGACCTTCCGTTTGATGGCCAAGCTCTGTTTGTCGAACAAACAGACACAAAACTGCATGGGCTCAAGGACTCCTGGCCGACCTTACAGACCCTGGACCAGTACACCCTGCGCCCACAGCATTTCCAGGGCTCTGGGAGCCAACCCAGGTCGGAGCCTGCCTGTAAAAAGGGCAGAGGCTACAGATGCCTGCAAAGTTACCAGCCAGTGCCCTCTGCCCAGTCAACCTCCACCCACAACCATCCGGGTGGTAAGTGGGCATTTTGAGGGTGTTCCCGAGGGCGACCTACCAGCTTGTTTCCCGGATCGTGTTTCTTTGCATTTCTCCAACCACCTGTCTCCTTTCCTCCCTCTATGGGCTTCTATAACTTTGGACCGCTGGATCTTCAGCGCCGTGGCCCAGGGTTATACCCTCCAGTTTCTTTCTGTTCCTCCCTCCCACCCCTGTTCCCCGTCCCTCTTCAGAGACCCTTCTCACGAGCAACTGCTCGCCCAAGAGGTTCAGAGGCTTCTGCAAGTGGGGGCCATGGAGGAAATCCCTCAGGAGTACAGGGGCAAGGGATTCTACTCCTGGTACTTTCTGATCCCCAAAGCCAAAGGGAGTCTGAGACCCATTCTGGACGTGTGAGATCTCAATAAACATCTCAAGAAGTTAAAGTTCCGCTGGGCCTCCATCATTCCCGCGCTGGTATGCCTCTATTTGAAAGACGTTTACTTCCACATATCGATATTCCAAGGACACAGGCTATTCCTGCATTTCACGGTTGGCCCTGCTCACTACCAGCTTGTGATGCACCTGTTCGGCCTGGCTACAGTCCTGAGGGTGTTTACCAAATGCATGGTGGTGGCGGCCTACCTCAGGCGTCGAGGTATCCAGGTTTACCTGTACCTCGATGACTGGCTTATCAAGGGCCACTCCACGTCTCAAGTCCTGTGTGACGTCTTGGTGCTGCAGATCACATGCCGTGTCCTGGGCCTGTTGATAAACAAGTCAAAATCAACGTTCGTCGCGGTTCAAAGGATAGAATTAATCAGCGTGGTTCCTGACTTCACCCGTGCTAGAGTGTTTCTGCCGCAGAACAGGTTCAAGATGATGGTGAGTCTCATTGCCAGCGTCTCCATATGTCCCCTAACCATGACCTGGGTCTGCCTCATGTTCTTGGGCCACATGGCGGCGTGCACTTACGTTGTTTGTCATGCGAGGCTCAGGCTGCAACCCCTCCAGTGGTGGCTGTCAACAGTCTACATCCCGTCACGATTCCACCAAAAGTACTTAACTTCCCTGCAGTGGTGGGCCGATCCGAGGACAGTCCTGGAAGGAGTTCCATTCAAGAGTCCTCAGTCCTCGTTTTCTCTGTCGGAGGCCTCTGACCTTGGCTGGGGAGCATATCTCGGCACGTTGTGGACACAAGGGATGTGGTCCCCAGAGGAGCTGACATTGCACATAAACGTCCGGGAGCAGAGGGCAATCCCCCTAGCCTGCGGGGTCTTTCTGCTGCACCTTTCCGGTCTAAGTGTGCAGGTACTCTCGGACAGCACGGCCTCGATGTTTACATCAACAAGCAAGGGGGGGGCCCTGCTCTTTGGCTTTCAGGAAGCATTCCATTTGTGGGTCTTTTGCATCCAGCACAACATCCATCTCAAGGCATTGCACCTCCCTGGTGTCCGGAATGCGCTTGTGGATCGCCTCAGCAGGTCCTTCTCTCCCGACAAGTGGTTCCTCCGACCGGAGGTTGTCCAGATACTTTTCTGATGGTGGGGAGATCCCCGAGTGGACCTGTTCGCCACCAGACAGAACAGGAAGTGCCAGCAGTTCTGCTGTCTCCAGGGCTTAGGCAACAACACACTCTCTGATGCCCCCCTTCTGTTGTGGGAAGGGGATCTAATGTACACATTGCCGCTGATTCTGCTAGCTAGCAGGGTCCTAACAAAAGTCAAAAGAGAAGAGGTGAGAGTCATCGTGATCGCCCTGGGGTGGCCTCGCCAGCACTGGTTTGGCACACTCATGGACCTGGCCGTGGCTCCCTCATGGCTGCTGCCTAGCCGTCCAGATTTCCTCTCTCAAGACCACAGTCTGCTCCTGCACCCAAACCTTCCCTCTCTCCACCTCACGACTTGGTTGCTGAGTGGCTGAACCTGGCGGAAAGGGCCTGCTCCAGACAGGTACAGCAGATCCTTTTGGAAAGCAGAAAACCCTCCACCATGGCAACTTACTTGGCAAAGTGGAGGCGGTTCTCCTGCTGGGCAGAAATGCGTGGCATCTCCACGACACAGTCGTTTGTACAGTCCATCCTCGATTACTTGCTCCACCTTAAGCAGCGAGGCCTCGCATTTTTCTCCATCAAGGTGCACTTGGCAGCCATATTGGCTTTGCACCAGCAGGTTCAGGGCAAATTGGTGTGCCCACATGACATGTCTCTCTGGTTCCTGAAAGGACTAGAATGGCTCTTCCTACCTGTTCAGGACCTGATTCCACAATGGCACCTCAGCCTCGTCCTCTCGAGGATCACAGGGCCTCCCTTTGAGTCACTGACCTCTTGCTCCTTGTCACATCTGTCATGGAAGGTAGCTTTTCTTGTAGCCATTACTTTGGCGAGGTGAGGTTCCGAGATTAAAACTCTCACTTTGGAACCCCCATACACGGTTTTCTACAAGGACAAGGTCCAGCTGCGACCCCACCCGGCGTTCCAGCCTAAGGTGGTGACTCACTTCCATGTTAACCAGGATATCTTTCTCCTGGTTCTCTGTCTGAAGCGGCACTGAATTGTGGCGGAGAGGCAGCTGCACACCTTGAATGTCTGGCACGCCCTGACCTTCTACCTGGAGCACACCAAGGCCTTCTGCAAGTTCACCCAACTCTTTATTGCGACAGTGGACCGGATGAAAGGTTTACCGGTGTTCTTGCAGAGGATCTCTAATTGGATCACATAGTGCATCCGGATCTATTATGAGTTGGCATTGACTGACTCACCACCTATACTAAAGGCCCAGTTGACCAGGGCACAAGCGCCCTCGGCAGCCTTCCTATTGCATGTCCCCACCCACGACATCTGCAGTGCCCCAACGTGGTCATCGGTACACGTTCACGACACGTTACACCATTAACCAGCAGCACAGAGATGATGCTGGATTCGGTAGAGCTGTGTTCCAATAGACACATCCATGAACTCCTACCCGCCTCTGGTGGCACTGCTTGGGAGTCAACTACAATGGAATGGACATGAGCAAGCACTCGAAGAAGAAAAGACAGTTACCTGGTTCATAACTGGTGTTCTTCAAAATGTGTTGCTCATGTCCATTCCATGACCCGTCCTCCTTCCCCACTGTTGGAGTTTCCGGCAAGAAGGAACTGAAGGTCAGGGGGAGCCAGGGTGCCCCTTATACCACGCCATACGGGCACCACTCCATAGGGTGCCAGAGCTGGTCCTTACTGCTGAGGGGAAAACTTCCGGCACTGGTGCATGTGGCGAGCAGACACCACTACAATGGAATGGACATGACCAACACATCTCAAAGAACACCAGTTACAAAACCGGTAACTCTCATGTTCTTTAATCTACCCCGAGAAGTAGTTTCCAGCTAATTTCCTGTTTCAACCCCCCATGGACCCAGTATTGTTTCAAAAGTAACCAAGACACTGAATCCATCCAAAGCAGGAGGAAAAAAACATCCCTGGGAAAAACATTTTTTCTTTTGGATCTAAGGCGAGAAAGCTCATTAATTTGGTACTTTTTATATGGGTGTACTGCAGTCAGGAGTGGGAGCATTCTAGCAACAGCAGGCTATAGAAAAATGCATAGATTAAAAAAAAATTTAATGCACAAACAACAAAGGTAAATGTACAGGCACTATGCTTTCCACAGAAGAGTGAGAGGGGTTTGTTTTGCTAGAATAGCTGGTTGAAGCTGCTTTCTCCAGATGTCCTGTTGGTTTTACCAGAACAATTTTGACAAAATCTATTGAATTCAACTTCTTGATGTGTAAAGATAAAATCCCTATTCTACACAAATCTTTTCTGATTTTCTGATTCAAATCTGACTTCAACACCTGGAGGTTCTTCACTAAATCCTAAATTCTAGTCTTTAAATACATACACTAGATAAGCATTCTGGGGGAACGAAAACTGCACATCCCTTCTTGATGCAGGAAAGATACATATCCAGCTCTTAGTCTGACAACAAAAGGTGGTAATATATCTGTTTATTTCTTTATTCTGTATAGTGCTGTACTAATCTCTGATTAATCTTAGATTAAATCATTTAAATTGAGCCTGTTACTTCAACAGTCTCGAGTCGTTAACTCAGACACGCAACAAGTTTGACCAACATAAATGCTTTTAACACACTTTTAAAAAAACAAAACAAAACTGCACACAGCGTCAGCCAGCCTTCTAGGCAGACATTCGTATGGAATTAAAATACATTGTACAATTCCTGCTTCTCAAGGAAACTATAGAAATATGTACGGCATGTAAAAACCTGTATATTCATATGTACTGATCTAATTGTTGTCATATCACTAATTCCTTTCTATACAATTTAAGACTTTTTGTAAAAGCTGCCTAAAAGCTAGCTTAAGAACAAAAATAATTTAAAAAAATTGTGGGCTTTTAAACTTTTTTTTTTTTTAAAGTACACTTCCTCCAGGGAGGGGAGGATGCTGAAGCAAAAAATGGTGTTCCTTCAAACCTGAATTTCCACAGTTGAAAAGAGCTCTTGCACTTTTAAAGATTCTTGTAGACTCTCCTGAAAACAGTACTGTACTCTGTGCTTGGAGTCTTCGAGGACAGTTGGACCCACAGGCACGAGAACTTGAATTAGCCCTGCTGCCTCTCCTTGTGACCATGAAGAATATTTCTAGACTTTGTGGAGACCACCCACAGAAATAGGTCTCTCTGGAAAATAATAGTGATTATTTACTATGTCTTTTTCAACTGGTCCATTTTTGGCTATGTAAAAGTTTTCAGAGGTCTTGCCTGTTGTCCTGTTTCCCAAAGCCACTAAGGTTAATGGTGCTGCCATCTCAGCTGTGATTGAACCAGCGTTCTCTGGAGGTATAGTGTAACTATCTCCCTTCATAAATTCAGAGCTTTCAGAGGTGTGTGTGTGTGTGTGTGTGAGAGAGAGAGAATTGTACTTTCCAACATGAACAATTTTTTGATTTGGCATTGAATGTCTTGGGCCTTTCAGCATTTTTGAACTAGTTCTGTATGCTTGTCAACCACAGCATGGCCTCAGGGTTCTCTTGTTGAGTGATAGCAAAAAAAGCTTTGGCAATGAGCCAAAAAGATGACTTCTTTAAGTAAAATTTTGTATCGGAGGACCAACATAAAATGATCATCTTCTTCGAGTAGTGTCCACATGTGCTCCACTGTAGGTGTGTCTCTGTCCCTGCGCCTCTGATTGGTGCTCTTTGGTAGCAGTGCCCGTTTGGCCTGCACATACATACTCCCGCTCTTGTGCTCTTCCTCGAGGCTAACTAGTGCTGCCCTGGGGAACCACCCTCAGTTCCTTCTCAGCTGCCTCTGACTTGAGATGGAGTGAATAGCAGTCCACTTTCTCTTACCCTCAGAGTTTAGAATTCGGTTTTGTTCTGTAGCTTCTATTAGAGTTTCTCTTTGATTTTCATAGTCGTATAGGTTTTCTGTTAGTTTTCTTTCCCCTGTTTAAAAACCAACAACAAAAATCCCCCTCTGAGGATTACCCCCAGAAAGGGTTATTCCTGGATCCCCCGGGTTTAAAAGGTGCCTTTCCTGCGGGGAGGCAATACTGGTTACAGAGAGATGCTCCCGCTACGTCCAGTGCCTCTAAGAGGCTCACATTCCACAAAAGTGTACCACCTTCTTCGAGTTGTGTCCCTGCGGGTGCTCCACTTTAGGTGTCGATGCGCCCCTGTGCTTGTAGCCGGAGATTTATGGTAGCAGTGCCCGGTTAGGTCGCACATGCGCTGTCCCTGTCTTGCTCTGCTTCAGGTGGTTAACTGATGCTGTGCGACCGAACCCCCCCGCCCCAGTTCCTTCTCTTCCACTGTTGGCTCAAGTTGGAGCACTCAGCAGCACCTTGTAGCGTAGAAATACCCTTTTTTCCATTAGTCTTAGTTTATAGTTAGAATAAGTTAGTATACTTAACCTTCCTACTTATCCCCGTCCCTTTAAATTTTTTTAAAAATTCTTCCTCATAGGACTCTAAGTTTCTGTTCTGCTCTATCGAAGCAGCATGATAACCCTACCACTCTCCATCTTAGAGAGAATACGCTCTCTAAAGGGCATGCCTGGCTGCCCAGGGTTCAAATGCTGCACTGTCTGCAGGCTCTCGATACCCCTTTCAGACAGGTACTCTCAGTGCGTCAAGTGTCTCAGTGAGGCACATATACCTCAGAAGTGCTTGCACTCTCACAACTTGAAAGCCTGCACCAGAAAGGTAAGAGATCTTCAGCTAAAACTTCTCCTCATGGAAAAATCTCTTTGCCTGGCCTCTGAGCCTGAGGTACGCATCCCTCCCGGCCAGAAATTGTCAACTGCCTTGATCTCAACAACGCGGAACGGCCCTCAAGTGTCTGCCAGAACTTGCCTACGACTCCTAGGCCACATGGCCACCATGACCTTCATCCGACATGCAAGACTACACAGGCAGTGTCTACAAGCCTGGCTCCGGACAAATTACGTCGCACACAAGCACAGCATAAACAAGCTCATCACTATGCCCAGTACAGTCAAGGATTCCCTTTTATGGTGGACCAATCCAGACAACGTCAGCAGGGGGATGCCATTCCGACAGAATCCACCATTACTCACCATCATCACGAACGCATCCCTCCTAGGTTCAGGGGGCACATCTGCAAACACACTTCATACAGGGCCAATGGTCTATGGCGGAGTCCCATCTTTGTATCAACCTGCTGGAACTAAGAGCGGTTTGAAACAGCTGTTTTCACTTCCTACCACTAATCAAAACCAAAATGGTACAGATTCTCACGGGCAGTGTATGTTCTACATACACAGACGAGGGGGAGCACTATCGCACTCCCTATATGTAGAAGCCATGTGTCTTTGGCAATGGTGCATCAAACACAACATCCATGTTACAACATCATACCTACCTGGCTGCCAGAACATCATAACAGATACCCTGAGCAGGAAGTTTTATCAAGACCATGAATGGGAGCTGAATATGCGGGTAATCCTAGATAGTTTTCGGATGTGAGGGTTCCCAACAATAGACCTCTTTACAACCACACAAATCTCCAAATGCCCCCGTTCTGCTCCTGAGCAGGACTCAGTCAACACTCTCTGGGCGATGTCTTCCTCATCAAGTGGAATGTTACTTTCCTATAGGCCTTCTCTCCCAGCCCCCAGGAGTGATTTGACTCGTGGTGCCAATGCAAACAGACTACACCTGTGTCAGCCACCTTGCCTCTCATTTTAGATTACTTAGTGGAACGCAAACAAATGGGCCTTTTCCATGAGTTTGATTGGTGTACATTTGTCATCCATCACAACATTTCATCATAAAGTTGATGAATTTTCTGTTTTCATGCATCCGCTTCCTAAAGGGTTTCTTCAACTCCTATCCAGAAGTTAGGAACCCTTCCCTGCTATGGGACCTCAACTTAATCTTCCATGCCCTCACCGGGCCTCCTTTTGAGCCCATGGCTATAAGCTCATTACTACACCTCTCTATGAAGGTTGCATTCCTAGGGGCCATTACATCTGCCAGGAGGGTGGGGGAGCTAGCAGCTCTCCTGACAAACCCACATTATACAATCTTTTTCAAAGATAAAGTATCTCTCAGACCACATCCTAAGTTTTTACCTAAGGTTGTCTTATTTTTTCACCTTAATCAACTTATATACTTACTGACATTTTTTCCAAAACCACATACGAACAGGCGCTAATCTAGGCTATGCTCCTTGGATGTCTGCAGGGCTATAGCCTTTTACATTGATAGAACAAAATCTTTTCACAAGTCTCCAGAACTGTTGTTTCAATCACCAAATGATCAAAAGACGATGCCATTTCCAAACAGTGGCTATCCAAATGAATATCAGACTGTAGCAAATTGTGTTATCTCCAGCATGAATGACAACCCCCTACAGCAGAGGTGGGCAAACTACGGCCCGTGGGCCACATCTGGCCCGCGGGACCATCCTGCCCGGCCCTTGAGCTCTTGGCTGGGGAGGCTAGCACCCCCACCCCTTGAGCTACGCCACAATGCGGGCAGCAGGGCTGCGAGCTCCTGCTGCTCTGAGTGGCATGGTAAGGGGGCACCGGCACACGCGTGGTGGTGTAGGGGTTGGCTAGGGAGTCCTGGGGGGCAGTCAGGGGACAGGGAGTGGTTGGATGGGGCAGAGGTTCTGGGGCAGTTGGGGACAGGGAATGGGGGGTTGGATGGGAGTCCTGGGTGGCCTGGCAGGGGGCAGTCAGGGTACAGGGTGCGGGGGGGGTTGAATGGGGGTGGGATCCGGGGGGGATGGTTTGGGGCGGGGGGTCCTGGGAGGGGGCGGTCAGGGGACAAGGAGCTGGGGGGTTGGATGGGTTGAGGGTTCTGAGGGGGGCAGTTAGGGGGCAGATAGGGGGCGGGGACCAGACTGTTTGGGGGGCACAGCCTTCCCTACCTGGCCCTCCATACAGTTTTGCACCCCGATGTGGCCCTTGGGTCAAAAAGTTTGCCCACCCCAATACCGAGCACATCTCGATCCCTAAGATCACCGCTGGCACCAGGGCATTCACTTCCAGTCTCCTTGTCGCCTCCACCGCTTTCTAGCAAGGTTTCACATGGTGACCAAGGTGATATCCTCTCACTACCCTCACATCATGGCCCATCTCTATCCCAACCAGGGCCTCCCTAGTCACACACTCAGTTGGAGTCTCAACCTTCTTGGTATGACCACCTGTGGGTACTGCTGCCAATGCCCTTCCCCTCTGCCCCAGTGGCTGTTTTGGGGTCAGTGGGCAGCCTACAGGCACTATGGTTCTTGGGCACCTAGTGTCTCCTACCGAGAGTCAGTAAGACGATCTCCTTCAGTTTCTGTGTCCAGAGTCCCAGAACCTCAAGAGGAGCAGAAGGCCAGACTAGAAAAGGAGGTTACACCACCGACCAATATCTCCTTCTCCTCTCCAGGCAAGGTGGTGATACTCCGTCCACCTTCCATGGCTCACGATTTTAAGCTCTTTCAGGATCTCACAAAAAGGGTGACAGGCACACTGCAGATTCCCCTAGAGGAGGTCAAAGATACCCACCACAAGATGCTATGTATATTGCACACGTTCTTCTCACTAAGAATTATCCTCCCTGTTAACAAGGCGCTTCTGGGTCCTGCTAAGGTCATTTGGCAAACGCCAGCTTCTAACACGCCAGCATGCAAAAGGGCAGATAAAAAGTATTATGCACCTTCCAAGGATGCGGAATTCCTCTTTTAATGCCTGCCACGTAATTCCATCGTGGTGGACGCTGTGAAATCCCGTGGCCGACAGCATCATAGTAGAGCCACCCTTTATGACAGAGACTGGAAAATACTTGATTTATTTGATAGGAAAGCATACTCCATGGCAACTTTGCAATTCAGCAACGTGAATTACTAGGCCTTTTTGGTGAAGTATGACCACATGAACTTTGCCAAATTTCATGCATCTATTGACTGCTTGCCAGAAGCACAACAGGAACAGTTTCAGACCATCATACATGAGGAACGCTGAGTGGCAAGAACAGCTCGCCAGACTGCACTAGATGATGTGGATACAGCGAGCCGCTCTTTATCGATGGCAGTGGTGATGCATTGGGAATTGTGATTACACCTCTCAGGACTGCCAGAAGAAGTACAGATGATGGTCAAAGACCTCTCTTTTGAGGGCTCTAAACTGTTTCCAGGCAAGACCCAGAGCCAGCCGCTGAGGGTGGCCCGCCAAAGAGAGCACTGTGGGCAGGGTTTGCCTGAGTCCCACCAGACCTGCCGAGAGCCAGCTGGGAGAGGGTGGAGGGACCCTAGCTGCAGGGGGCAGTTGGACAATTACCAGCCAGGTGACTCTCCGGAAAAGGGGTTCCCATCCTTCCCCTTGCTCCACTGCCGTGTGCAGCCACTGCTGCTCCTGTTTTCCCCGCCTACCCCAGAGCCACCCCTGGCCATGCTGCTCTGGACAGGGAGCATCCTGTCTGCTGTGCGGGGGGGAATGGGGGAAGGCTGATTTTGGGGTGTCCCTCTTCCCCTGCCCATGTAGCCTGTCTCCACTGGGGTGGGGTGACAGGACGGGGATCTGTGGGTGCTGCTGCCTCTCTGGGTCTGGAGCTGCTGGCAGCTGCTTGTGTTGGAACAATCCTTCAGGCTTCTGATTGTGAGTATTTTCTTAGAGACAGCACACCACCCCCCCCCCCCCCCCCAATACACACAACACCAGTGTCCCTGCATCCAGGTCAGTTTCCCTACATGGGTGTAGGAGACGGACGCAGGGGTTGGGGCTCAGGAGGGAGGCAGGGTTTGGGGTGCAGGACGGGGCAGGGGTTAGGGTGAAGGGGACACTGCAGGGTTGGGGCGGGGGTTGGGGTGCAGGAGGGGGCACAGATTAGGATGAAGGCACAATACAGGGGCTAGGGCTGCTGGAGCAGGCAGGGGTTGGGATACAGGAGGGGGCAGGGATTAGGGTGAAGGGGGCACGGTGCAGGGGATAGAAGAGAAGGGATGCAGGGACTAGGGGCATAGGAGGGGAGTGCAGGGATTAGTGGTGAAAGGGTCACAGTGTAAGTGTTAGGACACAGGATGGGGGGAAGGGGTTAGGAGTGAAGGAGGTGTAGGATATATGGGATGCAGGAGGAGAGTGCAGGCATGAGGGGGCAGGTGTTAGGGGCGCAGGGGGCATAGTGCAGGGGTTAGGGGTGAAGGGAGAGTGTGGAGCCTGGGGAGCTCATGGGGGCCAGGGGCAATGGGGTGGGGGGGCACCACACCCACATTGGCACCAAAATGCAAGTTCGCCCAGGGTGCCATTTTCCCTAAGGCTGGCCCTGACAAGACCAACACATCACTTTACCCTCTTAAGGACTCCAGGACTGTACGACTCTTGCTAGGGATCTATACACAGGACAGAAAAGGAAATTCAGTCCTCAGTCATCCCATACATCCCGACTACCCCAGTATTCACCACTGCAGCATTACTATGAGCCACAGAGAAGGAGACCTAAGATTCAGAGACTTAAACCATTAGCCCCATAATCCCCGATATCCCAGACCTAGACTTGAAACAACAGTTTTGACGCGTGGGTTGAGGCCCTAAGAGACCACTCCCCACAATATAAGCTGCAACCTACAGATCTTCCACATCCCTTTGGATGCTGCCTAGCTCCTTTCTTCCAAAATTGGGAAAGCGTAGCTTCAGACAGATGGGTCCTGGAGATGATCTCTAGCTAGTATTCTATCCACTTCACCTCCCTCCCTCCTCTACACCCTCCCTGTCCCTTTTCAGGAACCTTTCTCACAAGAGTCTTTTAAGACAGGAAGTAGATCACCTGGTAAACCTAGGAGCCATAGAATCCTTTCTTGTCTATCTCAGAGGCAAAGGCTTTTATACCCGATACTTCCTGATCCCCAAGAAAAGTGGAGGGTGGAGACACATCCTAGATCTGAGAGCACTGAACAAATATGCGAAGGCACAAAAGTTCAAGATGGTCACACTAGTAGCAGTTATCCCATCTATAGAGCAGGGGGTTTGTTTCTTGGCCCTTGAGCTCCATAATGCCAACTTCCATATATCAATCCAGCCATCCCACAGATGATTCCTCAGGTGTACCTTTGATCAGGACCATTACCAGTACAGACTACTTCTCTTCGGCCTCTCACTGCACTCAGAGTATTCTCCAAAATCCTCTCCATAGTAGCAGCTCATCCACATAGCCTGGGGATCATGATTTACCCTTACTTGGATGACTGTCTCCTCAGAGCCCACTCCTTTGAAGATGTCCTATGGGCCATCCAGTTGACTGTGGATGTACGCTCGCATTTGGGCTTGCAAATAAATGCTCAAAAATCGACCTTGACTCCAGTATTGCGTTTGGAGTTCATAGGGGCTGATCTCGACTCAGTACAAGTGAGAGCACTCCTCCTGTGACACAGATTTCACACTCTGACCACTCTCATAAACACAGTTCAAGTCAGCCCACAAATGCCAGCCAGATATTGCCTCAAACTTCTCGGGCACATGGCGGAATTCATGTTTGTGAGCTCTCATGCTGGACTACACGTGAGGTGCCTGCGGGCATGGCTTAGGTCTGCCTACACACAGAGACAGATTAGACAAACCTGTCTTTATGCCTTCCAGAGTAAAACACTTCATGGAATGGTGGAAAGACCCTATGAATGTCTGTGCCAACCTCCCTCTCCCCCAACATTGCGTCTCACAACGGATACATCCCTAATAGGTTGGGATCTGAACAACCGCAAGGTTCAGGGCAAATGGTCCCGAATGGAGTCAACTCTCCATATCAACATCTTAGAAGTAAGAGCGGTCAGTAATGTTAGTGCTCATGTACTTCCACTAATCAGGGACGCTCTCACAAAAGTCATGACAGACAAACATAGTATGCATGTTTTATATCATCACGGGAGCGCCAGATCATCCTCCCTGTGCACAGAAGTGCTAAAACTATAGAATTGGTGCATTCACCATAATGTCCTCATATCAGCTACATACCTGCTAGGAGTACAGAATATAACAGTGGACAGCCTCAGCAGGAATTTCTCACATGACCACAAACGGGAAATGAACGCAACAGTACTCCGCTGCATATTCTGTCACTGGGGAACCCCCATGATAGACTTGTTTGGTACTTACCTGAACAGGAGGTGCTCATGCTATTGTTCCAGAGCCTGCCTTGGAAAACGCTCATTAGGGGATGCTTTCCTTCTTCCATGGGACACAGGCCTCCTATATGCTTTCCCTTGTTACCTCTGCTGCTGAAGGTCCTGATAAAAATAAAGAAGGAGAAAGCAAAAGTTGTACTGATTGTTCCCACCTGGCCTAATCCATAACTGACACAGCTAGTGACATGTCCTCCAATCTCTTGTTAGCTCATTCCTTACCTTCTTTCTCAGAACAATGGACAAACTTTCTATCCCAACTTACGGATCCTGTGGCCCAAGGCTTGGCTCCTTCATTATTCCGCCAGATAGAGAACTGCTGCTCTGAGGAGGTATAAGAAGTGTTCTTGCACAGTAGAAAATCAGTTACCCGTCGCATGGAAAAGGTTCCAGGTTTGGTGTATTTCCAAGCAAATTACCTCAATATCTTCCTCCCTCCCTGTCATGCTGGACTACGCACTAGGCTTCAAGAGGGCAGGACTATCTTTTGGCTTGCTCAAAGTACATCTTGCGGCCACAATGGCTTTCCACCAGCAGATAGAGGGGTACTTGGTTTTCACCCATCCAATGACAAAGAGATTTCTCAAGGGCATAGGAAACCTCTTTCCCCAATCCAGACACCCCTCTCTAACATGGGACCTGAATCAAACAGCCTGACTAGGCTGCTGTTTGAACCTATGGCCACCTGTTCCTTATGCATCTGTCAATGAAGACAGTATTCCTGGTAGCCATCACCGTGGCACGAAGAATAGGGGAAATAGCGGCATTAATGGCACACTCTTCCTTTATAATTTCCTTTAAAGACAAGGTTACTCTCAGACAATACCCAGAGTTCATCCCCAAGGTGACCCCGTCTTTTCACATGAACCAGCTTATTCACCTTCCTACCTTTTACCTAAAGCCTCACCATGATAACAGGTAGGCTATACTACATACACTGGATGTAAGGAGAGCCGTGGCCTTTTATTTGGATAAGACCAAGGCCTTTACAGAATCTCCCAACTTCTTCCTCTCAATTGCCGAAAGGTCAAAAGATGCAGGAATATCAGCCCAGAGACTCTCCAGATGGCTCTCAAACTGAATTAACTACTGCTGTCATACTTGTTCTTCGTTACCTCCGCCTGGAATCCCTAGGCATTCCACGAGATCAGTTTCCACCTCTATTGCATCCATTGAAAATGTTCCCATTTCAGAAATCTGCAGGGCAGCGACTTGGGCATGTGCTCATACTTTCGCAGAACACAATGTGGTTACTAGAGACTCTGCTTCCGATGTCAGGTTTGGTTTCACAGTATTGTAATCCATAAGGGACTCAGTTCTTAAGCCCCAACCCTCCTTCAGGGATACTGCTCGGAAGTCACCTACAATGGAGCACCCATAGGGACACTTCTCGAAGAAGAACCATCGTTACAGCACAAGGTGACTAACTTCCTCTTATTAAAAGTTTGAAAAATTTAGTTAAAGCCAAAAGGAATTGCATAAAAAAAGCACAATTAATGCATAATTTCTGATATAAGAAAATACTGTTTTCAAAAAACCATAAAATATCAGCACTTCAGTTTTCGTGTTTGAAATACAAATACTTAAAGTAGTTTTTTAAAAATCCAAAAAGTTCACTTGTAGCTGAAACCTACAGTCTCCTAGTTTTCTTAGATATGTATCTGAAATAAAAATATAAAGTTTTGTTTAACTGCTCTTTGGTATTGCGGTATAAACACTTAAAACCACATGCAGAACAATGCAAGTGCACAGTCTCCTGTGTGTAGTGCAGCCAGTCACTTAGGAATGGATGTTGCTGTATATAGGACAGATTGTAGCTGGTCACTAGTCACATTTGTTGTATACTAATTTAATATAGGTAATGTTGCTGCTGTGAATAATATTTAGCTCTTATAGTGCTTTATCTGTAGATTTCAAAGTATTTTATAAAGGAAGGTAGGTATCCTTACCCACATTTTACAGATTGGAAAACTAAGGCACGGAGATGAAGGGGAAGAGCTGGGAATAGAACTCAGTTTTTTTAACTCCCAGTAAAGCGTCCTAACCACTGGGTGATGCTGACTCTCATTAAGAAAAATACAAATTTTACTGTGAAAAGGAACTTAACTGTAACTGGACAATAGTTATCCAGAAGAGGTGTTTCTAGTGCAGTACTGCAGGGACCTTCTGTTATTGGCCCAATGCTTTTCAATATCTTTATCAATCATCTGTAAGAAAATATAAAATCATTGCTGGTAGAGTTTGCACTTGACATAAAAATTGGACTGGTAAATAATGATGGGGATAGGTCAGTTATACAGACTGACTTGGATCTCTTGTTAAAGTGGGTTTTTTTGAATAGGTGTTTTAACACTGAATGCAACATTATGCATCTAGGAACAAAGTATGACGGTCACTTTTATAAGATGGTGGTGGTGTGCGGGGTCTAGATCCTGAAAAACAGTGACAGTGAAAAGGAGTTAGGGGTAATGGCATATAATCAGTTTAATATGAGCTCTTATTTCGAGGCTTTAGCTAAGAGGGTAAAAGCTATTCTTGGATGCAAAAGCATGAGGATATTTAGAAGCAGTAGGGAGGGTTGTTATATGTGTGGATGGTATTATTGATACCATTATTGGAATACCATGTCGAACTCTATTGTCCACACTTCAAAAAAGATATTGAAAAATTATGTTAAGAAAAGAGCTAGGAGCCTGGATAACGAACAAGAGGAATTGGAATTGCTCGTTTTTTAGCATTAATTCATTCTAATCGATATTACTGAAACTTGGTGGGATGATTTGCATATTTGGAATATTAAAATAAATGTTTATAACCTATTTGGGAAGAATCAAGTGGGCAAAAGGGAAGGAGGAGTTGCACTCTGTCAAAATTGGCATTACCTGTTTCCGAGTCACTAATAACTCAGAAGAAAATGATGGGTTCTCCTGTCAGCGTAGGTAATCCACATCTCCAAGAGGTGGGAGCTATGTTGACTGAAGAATTCTTCCACTGACCTAGTGCTGTCTACACCGGGCATTAGGTTGGTATAGCTACATCTCTCGGGGATGTGGATTTTTCACGCCTCTGAGAGACGTAACTATGCCAATGCAAGTTTCTAGTGTAGACCGAGCCTCAAAGTGTCACAGCTAAATACAAGGTGGAATAGATTGTTTAGCATAAGTATTTCAGGGGACAATTTAAGCTAACTGGCCTGTTAACACCTCTCCAGTCATGTGAGAGTAGGGGGCAGGAGGCAGGTTTAGTGGGTTATAGATTGTTGTAATAAGCTATAAATCCATCTTGTCCATCTCAGTCCATGACATCTCAGTCCATGATGTTTATGCTAGCACTTTTGTCGATATAACTTACGTTACTCAGGAGTCTGAAAAAGTTCCACCGACAGAAGCGCCGGTGTGGACAGCTCTATGTTGGTGGGAGATGCTCTCCCACTTAAATAGCTACTGCTGTTCATTGGGGGTGGTTTAATTATGTCGACGGGAGAGTTCTCTCCCATTGGCATAGAGTGGCTACACGGGAAATCTTACAGTAGCGCAGCTGCAGCGGTACAGCTGTGCCGCTGTAAGGTCTCTAGTGGAGACATGGCCTTAGTGTCAAGCAGAATTTAAGCTCCCAGGTCCATCTTTTGAAGGTGGTGTGCAGCTTTTAGGTTTCCTTTTGAGAATGAGGACTGAGAGGTCAAATATAGAGTGATCACTTTGTGAAAAGTGTTCACCCACAGGTGAGAGGACGTTTTTGTCTTTTATCATTTTTCTGTGTGAATTCATTTGAGAGAGTAGTGATTGTCTGATTTTACCCACATAGATGATGATGGGGCATTTAGTGAACTGGATGAGGTACACCATGTTGATAGGCATGTGTTGGATCCTTGGATCTTGAGAGATGTGTGGAGCATGTTAAGCATCATAGAAGTGGAGCTATGTCTACCGGTTTTGCATCTGTTGTTCTGGTGCCACTTTCAGTTGGTGTGTCCTGGTTTTTGGGGATTTTGCTTCTGGTGGTGGGCTTGGTGAGGTTGGGAGGTTTGTTTGAATGCCAGAAGAGGGGGTTCGGGAAAATTTCTTGCAGGATGTGGTCCCCATTGAATATGGGTTATAATTGTTTGATACCCGGTATGGGTTCCACTGTCGGATAGTAGGGGACAACTAAAGGTGTGCGATCAGAGGGGGTTTTATTTCTGTCCCGAAGCAGGTTCTGTCGGGGTATTTGTGTGGCCTATTTCAATGATGTGATTTACTTCTCTGGTGGAGTGTTCTTGTTTGGTTAAGGCAGTTTTAAGTGTGTTAAGGTGTGTGTCCTGGACTTTCTCCTTGGAGCTTATTCTATGGTATTTGGCTGCCTGGCTATAGATAACCGCTTACTTGGTATGTTTACGGTGGTTATTGGATCTGTGAAGGTAGGTGTGGTGATTGGCTTTCTTAGATATAGTTGTCTGGAGGGTTCCATGGTTGAAGTTGATTGTGGTGTCTAGGAAGTTGATGCTAATGATAATGATAACTGGGAAGCAGTTGAGGCATGTAGTAAAGTATTCTTAAAAGCCCCAGTTCCACAACTGAGGAAGGAGGCTGTACTGGTTAAAAAATTGACCTGGTTTAAAGGGTAAGTGAAGGTAGCTATAAACAATTAAAAATAATATATAAGAAATGGACGTTGATACTAATGAATAAGGAGACGGTTTTGTCATGGAGGTCATGGATTCCACCTCCCATTCCACTAGTATTTCAGGAAGATGTTAAACAGCAGCTATTAAAGTTAGATTTTTTTTTCATTAGCAGGCCCAGATAATTTGCATCCAAGAGTTTTAAAAGAACTGTCTGAGGAGCTCTGGACTGTTAGTGTTGATTTTCAGTAAGTCCTGGAACACTGGGGGAGTTCCAGAAGACTGGAAGAAAGCTAATATTGTGCCAGTTTTTAAAAAGGGTGAACAGGATGACCTGGGTAACCAACGTCAGGACGACAGGCCTATATATGATCTCCGGCAAGATAATGGAGTGGCTGATACAGGACTTGATTCGTAAAGAATTAAAGGAGGGTAACTAATGCAAATTAGTATGGGTTAATAAGAAATATATCCTGTCTAGCTAGATATCTCTTTCTTTGGTGAGCTTATAAATGTGGTTGATAACGGTAATAGTGTTGACTGATGTTGATAAATTGGAGAGGGCTCAGAGAAGAGCCAGGAGCATGATGAAAGGATTGGAAAACACACCTTATAGAGATTGAGCTCCTTGAGTCTGTTTAATTTGACAAAGAGGTTAAAGAGTGTCTTGATTAAAATCTATAAGTATCTACCTTTGGAACAAATATTTAACGATGGGATCTTCAGTCTAGCCTAGCAGAGAATGGTGTAACATGATCCAATGACTGGAAGCTGAAGCTAGAGAAATTCAGACTGGAAATGGAGTGTAAATTTTTAACAGGGAGGGTAATTAACCATTGGAACAAATTAGCAAGGGTGGATTCTCCAGCATGGACAATTTTTAAATCCAGATTGGATGTTTTTCTAAAAAAATGCTCTAGGATTTATTTTGGGGAAGTTCTGTGGCCTGTTAAACAGGAAGTCAGAGTAGATAATCAAAATGGTCCCTTCTGTCCTTGGAATCTATGACTCTGAATGATTAGAGGTTTGGAAAACATGCCTAATAGTGAGAGACTTAAAAAGATCAGTTTATTTAAGATTAAGAGGTGACTTGGTCATGGTCTCCAAGTACTTCCCTGGAAGAGATTTTTGATAGTGGATAGCTCTTTAGTCTAGCGGAAAGGCATAATGAGATGCAATGGTTGGAAGATGAATTTAGGCAAATTCATACTAGAAATAAGATGCAAATTTTTAATAGTGAGGGTAAGTAACTATTGGATCAATTTCCTGGGGATGTGGTGGATCCTCCATCGCTTGAAATCATATCAAGACTGGATATCTTTCTAAAAGATATGCATGCTATAGCTCAAACTGAAGTTATAGATTTTATCCAGAAATTATTGGATGAGGCTCTTTGTCCTGGTTTTTCTTCTGCAGGAGGTCAGCCTAGATGATCAAAGTAGACCCTTAGGGCCTTAAAATCTGTGAAATTAACTTGGCATTCTATTGAGAGCCAATGTAATGCTCAGAACACAAGGATGTTGTGTGCTGGGCAACTGGTATTGCTCAGGATGACAGCTGGTGCATTTTGGATCAGCTGAAATGTTTTTTGTTTGTGTGTCTTTATGTACTCATTCTAAAGTATAGAGAATTGCAGTAACTTAGCCTAGAAATCAAACTAGCATAGATCGCTGTGGTCTGGTCATCGCTAGGAAAGTAGGGGGCACCACCTGCTTGGCAGTTTCAGGTGGAAATTTGTTATTTATTTGAGCGAAACAGCTTGGGAGTACTAAAATTCTCTCTGTATTGACAGACTGCCTCAGCAGTGGATGATGAAATTATGGTGGCTAGCACTTCAAAATTGTTTTCTTTCCCCACCAAGGTAACCTCAGCTTTATTTTTAGCTAGCTACTTTTTCATCTACTTGCTGATCTTTGCCAGACATTGATATAGTTGGGTCATAGCACTACCAGCAGTGCAAGTGAGAGAGACATCAAACTGATTGACATTTGACACTGTGATATCTCACTAGGTTCTCCAGTAGCCTGATACAGATATTGAACAGGATGGATGTAGGAATAGAGCTCTGAGGGACTCCACAGATGAGCAGATTGGTATGAGGGAAGTTGCCCATTGTGTGAGAGCCAAAAGGAAGGATTTCATCTGGCTTAGTACTTTCCTGGTCTTCCTCATCCATGAACACGTGGTCATCCATTTTCATGACTAATGAAACTTCGATTCCATGTTCTAAACCAGGGGTGGGCATATTTTGGCCTGGGGGCCACATCCAGCCCTTCAGATGTTTTAATCTGGCCCTCAAACTCTCGCTGGAGAGCGGGGTCCGGGGCTTGCCCCGCTCCACATGTGCCATGGCTCTGCATGGCTACTGGAAGCAGCGGCATGTCCCCACTTAGGCTTCTACATGTATGGGCATCCGGGGGCTCTGCACATTGCCCCCGCCCCAAGCGCTGTCCCCGCAGTTCTCATTGGCTGGGAACTGTGGCCAATGGGAGCTGCAGGGGCAGCGCCTGTGGACAGGGAAGCACGCAGAGCCGCTTGGCTGTGCCTCCGTGTAGGAGCCAGAGTGGGGACATGCCACTGCTTCCGGTAGCTGCTTAAGGTAATAGCTGCCAGGAGCCTGCATCCCTGGCCCCCCCGCGCCCCAACCCTGATCCCCCTCCCAATGTCTGAACACCTCGGTCCCAGCCTGGAGTACCCTTCTGCACCCCCAACCCCTCATTCCCAGTCCCACCCCAGAGCCTGCACACCTAGCTGGAGCCCCCTCCAACCTGCTGCCCCAGCCCAGAGCCCCCTCTTGCATCCTGAACTCCTCATTTCTAGCTCCACCCCAGAGCCCGCGCCCCCAGCTGGTGCTCTCACCCCCTCTTGCACCCCAATCCCCAATTTCGTGAGCATTCATGGCCCACCATACAGTTTCCATATCCAGATGTGGCTGTCGGTCCAAAAAGTTTGCCCATTTCTGTCCTAAACTGAAACCTGATGGGAGAAGTGCCCAGTATCTTGGTGGTGGATACTTGTATTCGAATGCTGCTCTTTTGCCTGTGTAGTCCTCTGTGTTCTGCTCTGTAGATAAGCGGTATTACATTAAAAGCATGTGCTTCGTATTTAATTTTGTAAAATAATGATCTTACTTATATGTTTTTGTTCTGTAAAACTATTATAAATTCCTAAATATCCTTGTAAGTTACATGTAATTGTAAAGTGAGGATTTTTTTTGGTGGTCTTCCCTTTTTCATATGCTAAATTGCACCGTCTGTTTCTAAGTGTATTGGCAGCGGAGAATCTCCCTGCAAACAAAAAGTTTTACGGTAAACATTTTTTTTCCCCACTGTTGATGGCTTTGGTACGATCAAATTAAAATCTTTCATTTTAAATGGATCAAGGTTTTTATGTAATGCAACTTTGTAGTTGATCTAAAAATGGGAAGTCCTGGATTCTTTTGCTTTAATCTACGTACAGTATTGATTTAATTATGCTTAGTGTAGGATGAATTGTTAAAAGCAGAAGCTTGGTTTTTTCCACTTCCAGGGCTAGAGACACTCTGGGTTAACTCTTGCCAAAAGGAGGCAAAATTGACCCACAACAGCTTTGCATGGAGGTCCATGGGTTCAGCGCAACATAAAAAGTGAAAGACCTGACAGAGAGGTGTAGCTGGGGGTTCAGCTCCTCTAATAAGCAGCTTGAATTAGTGGGACGCCAATGGATCCCTAGTTAAGTTTAAAGCTGCCTCTCCCTGGCAAGTGTGGGCCGTGGAAACACCATCTCTCTTCATGGGCGCAAATTTTGCCTTTTTTTTTTTTTTTTTTTAACTCTGCTCCCACAATCCTGCAGGCTCTGCTGGGGCAGTGAGGTGTAGCCTGTGCTAGCCAGAATGAATTTGAATAATAAATGAATTAAATTTTTAACCAGGAGTGTTCCTATAATGTGAATAATCGTTACTAAAACGTCTAATGTGTTTATGTGCAAATGAAAACGTGATGAAAAATCAGAGGCTGAATAAACTATAATCTGCATTATCACAATTTCAGTGTGTATAAAATACATTGCTCTTATCTTTCCCTTTGCTCTGCAACATAAATATTCTAAACACAGATTGAGAACTATTTGGTTAGTGTTAACCTGGGTGTATGTATGTCAAGTTTCATTATTGCTAAACCTGAGTTTATTGTGGGGTAAGTGATCTAAATATCACTATGCTGAGCTTTATTTACAATCTTTTTATTTTCTTGGAGGTTCTTGATCTAGCACTACTGACTTTTGTAACAAGAATCAAAACAGCAAACAAGGAGCAAACTTATTTCCTCCTCACAAACCTTTTTACCTTTTAACAGGATTGTTTAGAAAGTTTCACTAGTCAAAAATAGAGTTCACCTTAAGCAGACGAGAACTAGACTCATGCCAAACTTGTATGTAACCAGATGATTATTTTTCCTTTTGTATCTTTGAAAAGCAGAACGTAGATTTATGAGCATGTGATGGAAGCGCTAGACAAGATCATCTGAAGTATTTTTGCCCTATGTTTTTTTTTCCTGTTAAGTGTGCTATGGATTTTGATTAAACTGTGTGTTGTTGTTATAAAATTGGAGAATGATTGCAAAAGTTGCACATGCTATAAGTGGTCAAACACTGTGTGTAACTTTCCTTTTTTTGACATGCAGCTTAGCTGTAGTACAAAATATAATCACTGTTAATATTTTTTCCTTTGGTAGCAGACACCCTTTTTTCAAGAAAACTAAATGGAAAATACAGACTTGAACAACTTGTTCCAACTGCTGTGTATCAACATATGAAAATGCACAAACGAATCCTAGGACACTTATCTTCTGTATACTGTGTAACTTTTGATCGGACTGGCAGACGGATATTTACCGTAAGTACAAATTCCTTATTTTCATACTGCTGTTTTAAATATAGCTCAGAACATATGGTCAAATAACCACTGTTCTCAAGAATCCTAAACTGTACTCATTTTATGTACTAAGAGCAGATAAGTGATAACTAAATACATGACTTGTTGACTTTGACATTTAAAGTAGATTTCTTTAAAGAGACTATAACTGAATATCTGTCTTGACAGTCACACTTTTTCAGAATTACCATTTGAGACATATATGCAGGTTTTCCACAGCTACATTTAGAAGGTAATTTGTTTTAAGTAAATTTTGGTTGTTTTAATGAATGGTAAATCTTGGTTGTCCCCCATCTTTCCCCCCAAATTTTTCTGTATAGCATACACACAGGAAAAGTAATTGAATAGTGGTATAGATTAATAAAGAATTTAGAGGGTGTTATAATTAATGCCAATTGACAAGGGTTTATGGAAATAGCTCCTGTCAAACTAATTAGATACTTTTTTTTTTTTATTAAATTATAAATATGGCTGATAAAGTTAATAGTGGTGATGTGATAAACTTCTGTAAGGCATGACATTTTAATTTAAGAAACTGGAAGGATTCAAAATTAACATGGCACATTAAATGGATTAAAAAGTGGCTAACTGATGGGTCTCAGTGTAATCAGGAAATCATTGAGCAAGCATGTTTCAAATGTCCCACAAGGATTGATTTTTGGCCCTATGCTGTTTAATACTTTTGTCAGTGAGCTGGAAGAAAACATTACCTGATAAAGATTGCAGATTCATTGTGGGAGTGGTAAATAATGGAAAAAAGAATTAGCTGACACAGCGATCTGGATCGCTAGGTAAGCTGGCCACAGGCAAACATGTCCATGTCCATACCGTCCAATGTAATGTCATACATCTAGGAACAAAGAATATAGGTCACAGAGGATGAGGAACTCCTTTTGGGAAGCCCTTTTGGGAAGCAGCGACACTGAAAAAGACTTGAGGGTCATGTTGCATAATCAGCTGAATCTTAGCTTGCAGTGTGATGCTGTGGCTAAAAGGGCTAATGCAGATCTTGGGTCTATTAACGGGAATATCAAATAGAAGGGAAGTTTATTTTGCCTCTGTGTTTGGAATACTGTGTCCAGTTCTGGAGTCAACACTTCAAGAAGGATGTTGATAAATTGGAGAGGATTTAGAGAAGATCCATGAGAATGAATGAAGGATTAGAAAACGTGCTTTAATAGTGATAGACTCAAGGAGCTCAATTTGTTTAGATGTCAAAGAGGTGGCTAATATTTATTTGATCAGTCTGTAAGTACCTGTATGGAAAACAGAATTTGATAAGGGCTATTTATTCTAGCAGACAAAGGTATAAAAAGATCAAATAACTGGAAGTTGAAGCTAGACAAATTCAGACAAGAAATAAGGCATGCCTTTTTTAACATTGACAACAATTAATCGTTGGAAAACTTTATTAAAGATTAAAGATTCTGAATCACTGGAAATTTTTAAATCAACGGTGGATGCTTTTATAAAAGATATTTTCTAGTTCAAACGGGAGTTCAGGGAAGTTTTAGGACCTGTGTTAGTCAGGAGGTCAGACTAGATGATCACAATGGTCCTTTCTGGCCTTAGAATTTATCTCCCAATCTGAAACAGCTTGATATTAGTCTCTGAAACTCTGGGGCTTGCTTACATGCCAGGTATTATGGCAATACAAGCAGAGGGATGGGGCAGTGCTCCTGCTTTATCTATTACAATCTTAGCTTGTAAAACTTTTTGGTTTAAAAGCAGTGAACCTTATCTTTTCACTCCACATTCTCCACTTGCTTAGGGGATGAAAGTTTCCAGGTTTCTGACGAAACTTCTGTTCATTTTGCTCACCTGTCAGCTTCATGGCAGAGCAGGCAAAATGGAGAATCTCTTGGTCTTCCTTCAGCTTGCTCTGTTGATGAGCAGGCTCTGTCAGCAGCCACAGAGTTATTTCACAGTTGCTCCCATCCTCCAACCAATGCTCTGGATAGTGGAAGTAGCTCAGTCTGGATGGCTTGTGTTCTTCACATGCCACTCAGCAGACGCAATCCTTACTGATTAGCACTTCTTTAGGGGCAAGTCCCTAAATCCCCCCATGCTGGTCCAGTTCACCTCCAGAAGTGAAAAATGTCTGGTTCACTTTTTCCAGATTTTTAAGTGGGTAATCAAGTGGCAGGGAATCTCTTATTCGTTCTGACCATCTGTGGTGTTCTGGGTTGCAATCCACACCAGTGGAGTTTTTGTCACTGCCTGCCCTATAACCTGAGTGCTTCAAAGTGCTCTTCTGCTATAGCTCCCTCGTCTGGAAAGTTCCAGCCAGCATACAGTCATGTACTGTCTACGTGTTAAGCAGCTCTAACTAAGCAATTCTGATTCCAGAAGCCTGCTTGTTACACCATTGCCACACTCTGACCTCAGTTACCCTTGCAAAATGACTCCAACAATCCCCAGTGCCAGATTTTCCCCAAACCATGTGCTATGCAATGTCCACGCCTCTCCTGGACCATTAAAAGAGATATTAAGGTTCATTCGTTCTTCTAAAGATATAATACCCGACAGCTTGCCATATTAACTGGAGTTAATCAAACACAGCTCAGGGTTGATTTAGACTAAATGTAAAACAAGATTAAAAACAAAAGGAGGTAAGAACTCACTTAAAATCCTGTATAAAGGGTAGAGTTAGAAATGGTTACAAGCAAATAAAAGTGAAAAATGTTTTCTAGAGGCTGACTTAACAAAACAAGTACAAAACAAAACAGCTTTTGTTCAAGATAGTTTGCTTACCAGTCCAATTCCAGCAAGATGGCTTGACCACTCCTCTGATCAGGATCTCCCATAAAGTCCAAAGTGCTGGGTTCCTTTGTCGTCTTAAGTGAAAGATAACATAGGGTTCTTTGCTCCTCTCTTTTACAGTCTAATGCACCTTTGAAATGGATTCTTTTGAATATAATCCAACAATGTAAAGTTAGTTCAAGCTGTGAGGAAGGGGACATGTAGTCTGGTAGTGAAGGAGATTCCATGCTGGTTTCTTCCTCTGCTGATGTTTGTAGGAAACAGAGCAATCTGCATTTTAGCAGTCTCCTCTATCTGCTGTGATAAGGCGTGGTTATCTCATCACCTTGTTGCTTTGATTACCTTTTATGTAAACTGTATTCCCATTGTCTCTTAATGTACGTTGGAAATATCTTCAAGGTGGCAGAAACAATTTCTTTGTCTGGGTGGGGTAATTTCAGCTCTGCTGGGCAGATATATTTTAATGACATAATTTCCAGTATGTTTATAACTTTAAATTTGTCCTCTGTACATACACCACATAGTGTTATTAATGATCAGTATGTTGTTAGCTTTCTATTGCTATCTTACATGATACCTTTTAGATACAAATTATGATCTTATTGAGTTGAGATACACTGAACTGGTCAGGCCAGCTGAAACTTATTACCTGATACTATTGAGTCTCTTGCATTGTGATGCTGCTAGGGTCACACCCTCCATCTTCCAAAAATGAAGACTCAGACTCTTTCAGGGGTTTATCACTACATTTTTTCTCCAAGTACATATTGGATGAAGAATAACAGTGGGGCTCAAAACATCATGCCCTGCAACCCATGGTCCAAGGGGAGCCTCAGTTAATAAAAGGCAGTTCTCCTGCAGCAACCATCTTTTTGCCAAAAGGCAAAAGTAAAACACACAGACCAGAAAACACAAGGAGGAAAAACACCAATTACACAAGAATCCTCCTCATCACTGAGCTCTAGCTTTTCTCCTGATGAAGGGGACTTGGTGCTTTGGGTTATGATACCCTTGAATCTGAGAAGCAGGAGGCATTCTTTTACCCCAGGCTTGTTTGGAACTATTTGCAAATATCTTATTCAAAACCAAAAGTGTATCTACCATTGCCCTTCAGTCCTTCTTTGAGGAAATTGCTGATGAAGGGAAGAGGCTTATTTGTCAAATTTTAAAATTCCATGGGGTCTTAGAGTCAAAGATTCTCTCTTCACACTCCTCAAGGACAATTATAGTAACAATTTCCCTAGCAGCAGACTTTGTCATTTCTGCTGAGAATGTCATTTTCCAAAAAAACTGAACAGACAAGTAGACAGAAACTGCCTTTAGAAGGAACTTCAAAACACCTTTGGAAGCCCTAGAACTTCACTGGCAACCAAGTGCTCTGCTAATGGCAGTATTCTGCTGTGACAACCTGAAAAACTTTAACTATCAGACCATAGTCAATTCAAGTCTATATTAAATAAACTGCCCCTAGAAATGGCACTCTTGGAAGACAGATCCATGGATTTAAACCCTAGAGGTTGAGTGATAATTCAGAAGAAATACTCTGACGAATGTTGTTCTGGAAGAAGCTGTAATAAGTGGTGTCTCACTGATAAGCCAAAATCTTTCCTCTCCACACCAGTAAAACTCAAAGTGCTAGAGATAATGTGATGTGACTGCTGCTTATTACACTAATAACTGTCTCTGTCTTTATCCTGGTTCCTAGATGTTACTATAGTACTAATAATTAGGGCCCTACCAAATTCACAGCCATGAAAAATGCATCATGGACCGTGAAATCTGGTCTCCCCCCATAAAATCTGGTCTTTTGTATGCTTTTACCCTATACTATACAGATTTCATGAGGGAGACTAACGTTTCTCAGGTTGGGGGTCCTGACCCAAAAAGGAGTTGCGGGAGGAGTGGGGGGGGGTCGTCACAAGATTATTTTAGGGGGTCATGGTATTGCCACCCTTATTTCTGTGCTGACTTCAGGGCTGGGCGGCCAGAGAGTGGCAGCTGTTGGCCAGGAACCCAGCTCTGAAGGCAGCGCCGTGCCAGCAGCAATGCAGAAGTAAGGGTGGCAATTCCATAGCAGGCCAGCCTCACTTCTGTGCTGCTGCTGGCGGTGGCTCTGCTTTCAGAGCTGGGCCTCCTGGTCAGCAGCCCCCGCTCTCCAGATGCTCAGCTCTGAATGCAGCACCACCGCAAGCAGCAGCACAGAAATGTCGCAACCTCCCCTACAATAACCTTGCGACCCCCCCCCCCCCAACTCCTTTTTGGGTCAGGACCGTGACAATTACAACACTGTGAAATTTCAGTTTTAAATAGCTGAAATCATGAACTTACAATTTAAAAAATCCTATGACTGTGAAATTGACCAAAATGAACTGTGAGTTTGGTAGGGCCCCACTAGTGATAGAACCACATTGACGAGCAGAAGCTTTTTTTCCTACCCTGAAGCTAAGTTTCAGAAATGTCTCAGCTTTCACCCAGTGTGCAAGGACTTGGGGACTAGAACCTGGATCATCAGAGTCTGGGGCAGCTGATATTTCCACAGTGCCACTGGGAGGCCATGTAGAGTCACGGCAAGGGAGCACTGTTGAGAATAGGTGCCGCAGACGAACCCCCAAGAGATTGAGTGACAGTACCCTGTGGCCCTCTGATTAGCTAACTGTCCATACTCAACCACACAGACTTCAGCTTGCTGCAGTGCCAGACTTCGCCTTGTCTCCTGATCTCCGGTCTCGGTCTCTAGCCTGACTCTGACCCTGACTCTTGTTTTGGAATTAAACCTTGAGATTGCTCCAGTTCTGGCCCAGTGACTTCCATCCCTGCTGGACAGACCTCAGTCCAGCTGTGACTGCTAGACCAGACCACCTTATGCCCGGGTCCCTTACACAGTATCTTTGTTTCGGGTCTACATTATGTTTTAGGTAAGCCCAGACTTGTATACTTGTAACAGACTTGTCTACCATCAGCATAATGACAACTGTGCCTATTCCAAACCTGAAATAGGCCTATGACGCCACTTACATACATGGAGACAATCTGAGAGATGGGTGGGTCATGAAGTTAATGCAGAATACTATTCTTTGGAGTTTCAGGCCTTCCTACATCTTGTCCCTCATCCCCTTTCCTACCTTGAGAGAGACTGAGAAACATCAGATATTTCTAAAAGAAACCTTATACCTCTTAGAGATAGGAACAGTAATCTGTCCCTCAGAATCAAAGGCGCTCCAGGCCTACTTCATTTTCTTCACAGTAAGAAAAAATAACAGAATATTTGGGGTTTTTTAGACACAACAGAGCTGAGTGATCTTGATGGAAACCAGAGTCAGTCAGTCAGGTCTTGGAGACCTTTCAACCAAATGTGGATCTGTCAGAAACTTATCTGCATATTCCCCTCTGGGACTGTTATTAGCAATTTCTTTAATGAGTCTGTGGACAAATTCTTATCTTTTGGTCTGTCTTTTGCCCCTGGTAAAAACTGTCAGATTGAGGAATCTGGGGCTTATCCATAACCATTCTTAGCAAACTTATAATAGTCGTGTCGTTGAGAACCTGACAGGAAGCAACTTGGAAGATCCTCTCCATGCTCCAGGGATACAGATTTGTGATAAACGTAAAGAGCTCCTTGATCGCCTCTCAGATGATCACCCATAGGGGAGTCAAGGTAGAGAAAAAGGACTAGAAACTGTGATGTAGGAAAGGCTCAACAAGACACAAACACTGGTCGCCACGATGTTGCAGAACCAAGAGTCTTTCATCCATCTTTACATGCAGTTTTCCTTCGTTTTCTAGTAGCAGAGAGATTACCTGTGAGATTCAGAGATTTCTGTTATGAGATGGAAACCGTTCCTGCCAAGAGATGCAAAGAAAAGTAGATAGCATGTAGAATGATACAGACTTGATGTTGGTGGGTACAGGAAGTAGCACTTTATGGTATGATCCCATAACAATTCAGGTCCCACAAATCATGACAATGCCAGCACTGTAATAAATGCAGGTTTATCCTAGTTCTTGTGTTGGGAACCAGATGATATGGGTTCCTCTCTGATAACACATCTGTCCAGATCAGTAGTTTGACCTGTCTTTGCAATTTGAGACCTGCCACATGCTTATGTAGTCCATCCATTCAAATGGAAGGCATCAAATCTCCCATATGTTACTCTCTATAAAGACATGCTTTCTGTTCACAATTGCCTTAGAGAGAAGTGTGTCTGAAATCTGTGCTCTTAGAAGGTAGAAATCTGACTGAATAATTCACAAGGACATAGTGATTCTCCTTTAAGTGGCCTTTGCATAATTCCACTCATGAGTTGTGCTGACTGGTACAGCGTTGATGGTGCAACCTTAGCTAGCAGTGCCCTTTTGAGGGCTCATGCACCCCGTCCTGCCCTTCCCTTCTCTATTCCTGAATGTTTTAGGGACAATGCTATAAAAAGGGACATGGTGCTCTAGCCACTGCAATTCATTTTAAACCCCCCCACCCCCACCCCACCCCTTCCCCACAGCCACTGACTAGGAACCTTTTTGGACTTCTTATCTGGATCCTTCATAGATGGAATGCCAACTTTTTAATACTTTTATACTTAGTTGGTTTTTTTATTAGATGGTTCCTGGTATCCTGTTCTGTGGGAGAACATTTATATGGTGGATCTGAAGATCATGGTTTATATATTGTTCTTGCTACCCCACAGTCTCCCCACAGTAGCACCCATAGGATGCCTTGCCTACCTTGAAAAAGGTCATTCACTTTCTAGGTGTGCTGTATTTGTAGCACATTTACTCTAAAAGCAGGGAAAAAGTGGTAGAATAGACTGCAGGTCATTCTTCTTCAGGAGGCATTCTGGATCAATCAAAGCACCTGATTTTCTGAAATACGACACACACCAACCTCAGCTTCAACCATGTCTATAAAGAAGATTAAATAGAAGCATCACAAGATGTGGAAGTGCCTTCTGCATCATCTCCATTAGAGGATGCTTTTGTCTTCCAAGAATTGTTAGAGAGAATCGTGACTACTCTTAAGTTGCCAACTTCTTCCATAAAGGAGACTTCCCATCCAATATTTACCATCTTGGGTTCTTATTCTTGCAGTAAAGTTTCTTAGCTTTTATTGGATTGACTTAAAACCTGCAAAACTCATTTGGATGAATCCAGCCGCTGTCCAGGCAGTATCAAAAAGGTGGACGAATTTATATCATCTTCCTCAAAAAGGATTTTCCTATTTTCACATTCATCCTGCCCCAAATTCTCTATTGGTAGAAGCAGCCATTCAGAAATCAAAGGGAGCATGGACAAGGATGGGAAGAAGATAGAAATATTAGGAGGGAAAATCTTTTTTTCTCAATTCTAGGATTAAGGATAGCAAACTATCAAGTCTTAATGGCTTGCTACCAGTACCATCTGTGAGGGGAAAAAAAATTAAATTTCCCAGACGATCCAAGATAGTTGGCCTGTGTCATCATTGGAAAAATACAGCCAAGTAGAAAGGCATGCCCTAAAGACATCTTTTGATTCCTCAGATTCAGTAGCTAGTTCTGTGGCTTCTTCTATGTTGGTTTAGGTGGTTCAAATCTTCAGGTCTTCCTCAAGATACCAAGGCCTATTTCATGCTAGGACTCATGAGATTTTAGGAAAAATGGAAGAAACAAGAGAAACAGGTCTTTTGATGTATGTATCAACCTCCAAGGAGAAAACCAGGAGTTGCAGGTTTAGATATCAAAAAAACCCCAGTATCCCTCATCTTCTACCTCATATTAGTTTGCAAAAAGGAGACAGCATTGTTATCAACAGTATCTTCCCCAACACTCTTCTCAACAAAAGAGAGGTTTTTAAACAGAGGCTAAGGAGCAAGCAGTGCACCTTCAACATCTGTGGGCCAGGCCCTATATCCCAAGTCTGACAACTTACCCAAGAGCTGCAACCTGATTTTTCTTTAACAACTACTTGGAGACTATCTTGAACCAATTTTCCCACTGTTGGGCTTCTGTTACAACAGACAAGTGGATTCTGGCAATAGTTCAAAACAAGTATCTGGTACAATTCAAGGCTATTCCTTCCTAAACCCTTCTACCCCTTCCTTTCAGGGATCCCTTTTCATGAAAACCTGTTGAAATTAGAAATTGACGGCTCAAAATGAAGGCTATAGAGGAGGTCCCAAGGGAATTAAAAGCTAAAAGGTTTTATTGAAGATCTTTCCTAATTCCCAAGGAAGGTGGTAGTCTCTGTCCTATCTTAGATCTAAGAAGTTCAACGCTTCCATCACGAGGTTTCGCTTTGTATGCTGCAGTTCTTTTTAAATTTACTGGTTCATCTCTAGTAGGGCTGGCCACTTTCAAAATAAAGTTATCTGAAACACAAAAAAACCTTTAATGGCAAAAACCTTCCCCGTGTTTCCTGCCACAGTGGTTTTCCGTTCCTCCTCCCCAACTGGAAAGGAGACTGTCCACCCTTTTCCTCCTGGTGATTTTAAGGCTCACTGGCAAATAGATCCTTTTTATTTCCTCCCCACTTCAAATGGACCTTTTTGTGCTGTTCTTCCCTCCCCACAGATGGTTTTTATTGGTTTGGTGGTTGATTGTCACAAAGGGGACTCTTGCCCTACACTGCTATGCTCCTTGTTCTGGGGTCTTTATGAAACAGTGACCTGTTTATTTTTTTTTTTTTTTCCCCAAAACAGTAACTGTCTCTCCCCAGGAACACGACTCCTCTCCCAACACCTGCCATTTCCCAGGCCTTCATTTGCTTATTTTCATAGTTCCATGAGACATATCACAAATACCTCCAGTTCATAGTGGGAAACAATCATCATCAATAAAAGGTTCTCCCCTTTGATCTCTCTCTCTCTCTCCTCCAGGGTGTTCACAAAATGTCTACTTTTGGTGGCAGAGCACTTAAGAAGAGAAGGCATCTTTCTTTCTCTCCTGCCACTCCCATATGGATGGTTGGCTAATAAAAGCATCATCAAAAGAGAATCTTTTCAATGCCTTTTCTTGAACATGTGTTGTCTTTAAGAAGCTAAGTTTGATGATACACAGAAAGTCACTCTTGGAACCTACAGAGAGAATCCCTTTCATAAGGAACATCTTACATGCTCAAATAAGCAGAACACTTTTCCGTCAGGAAAGATTCGTAAGCATCCAGGCTGCTATAGCCCTGCTACATATTCAGCCTTCTCTAAGAGTGATCTTCTGCCTCAAACTATTGGGTCTTCTGGCTTTGACTTAAGTGACCCTGTATGCCTATCTAAAGATAAGATCCCTACAAAGCTGGCTGTCATCCAGCCACAGGGCATACATTGCATATATCAAAAGTTAACCATTCTTCAGAAGGTGTTAACATCACTGGGGTTGTATACTCAAGGAGTAACATTCAGTCTTCCAATACAATCTGTCACAGTGACAATGGTTGCATCCAGCTTGGGATGGTGAGCTCATTAAGGCAACCTTATAGCTTGGAGTCTGTGGTCCATGTAAGAGTCAAGGTTGCATGTAAACCTTTTGGAACTCAGAATGATTTGTCTAGCATTAAAAGCATTTCTTCAGGTTCGACCCAAAGTAGTCCAGGTAGTTATGGACAACACCGAAGCAACGTTCATGTGAACAAGCAAGGTGTGACACACACATTTCTCAGCTTTGCAGTGAAGCACCATCTCTGTTCTTCCCAACATGGAGTCCTACAGCGCTACATTTTGCAGGGGAAGACAGCAATCTGGTGGATCACCTAAGCAGTTTCATTGATATATGGACAACCGCAAGTCGGCTCAGCAAACAATAGTAGGCAAAATCTTTGCACAGTAGAATCAGCCAGACATAGAATTTTTTGCAACCAAACTGCATGCGAAGTATCAGGAAAACCCAGTCATCAGAACGCTACTCCAGACTTGGTTAATAGACTCTTTACTGATTACAGGTAAAACCCACAAGCCCAGAGAAGGGTTACTAGGATGATCCGAGGAATGAAAAGCCTGTTTTATGAAAGGATGCTCGAAGAACTTGGCTTGTTTAGCCTAACCAAAGAAGGCTGATGGGAGATATGATTGCTCTCTCTAAATATATCAGAGGGATAAATACCAGGGAGGCAGAGGAATTATTTAAGCTCAGTAGCAATGTGGACACAAGAACAAATGGATATAAACTGACCATCAGGAAGTTTAGACTTGAAATTAGACGAAGGTTTCTAACCATCAGAGGAGTGAAGTTCTGGAATAGCCTTCCAAGGGGAGCAGTGGAGGCAAAAGACATATCTGGCTTCAAGACTAAGCTTGGTAAGTTTATGGAGGGGATGGTATGATGCGATTGCTTAATTTTGGTAATTAATTGATCTTTCACTATTAGCGGTAAATATGCCCAATGGCCTGTGATGGGACACTAGATAGGGTGGCATCTGAGTTACTACAGAGAATTCTTTCCTGGGTGTCTGGCTGGTGAGTTTTGCCCACATGCTCAGGGTTTAGCTGATTGCCATATTTGGGGTCGGGAAAGAATTTTCCTCCAGGGCAAATTGGCAGAGGCCTGGGGTTTTTCGCCTTCCTCTGCAGCATGGGGCACGGGTCACTTGGTAGAGGATTCTCTGCATCTTGAAGTCTTTAAACCATGAGTTGAGGACTTCAGTAGCTCAGACATAGGTCAGGGGTTTTTACAGGACTGGATGGGTGAGATTCTGTGGCCTGCGTTGTGCAGGAGGTCAGACTAGATGGTCATAACGGTCCCTTCTCACCTTAAAGTCTATGAGTCTATGAACTCACTTACTGTTTAACTAGATGTGCTTTCTTTGCCTTTTTAAGCACAGGTTAGTCTTATTACAGTTCTCAATTCAGCTGTCATTCTCAGAAGGTGCTGCGTCCTGCGTACTCCGAACTTGGTCTCAGTGCTACCTTCTTGGTAACCCAAACTCCTGCTGTCTTCAGTGGATTAGTCTCTGGCATCTTGAGTCCTTCCAGATGTCCTTGGAAGAGGTGCAGGAACCACAACACAGACTAGTGGATATTCTTGATCATACCACCTCTCTTGGGGTGGGATTGCCTTTCCAATAAATGATGCCTTGCTGGAAACAGCAGTAACAGTATGGCAGGTCTGAGCCACTGTCCCTCCCACTTGCAAAAGAGCTGAAAAAATATTATAGAATTATGGAATCATAGGACTGGGAGGGATCTCGAGAGGTCATCTAGTCCAGTTCGCTGCACTCATGGCAGAACAAAGTATTATCTAGGTAGGACATCCCTGACAGGTGTTTGTCTAACCTGCTCTTAAAAATCTCCAATGACCGAGATTCCACAACTTCCTAGGCAATATATTCCAGTGCTTAACCACCCTGACAGGAAGTTTTTCCTAATGTCCAACCTAAACCTCCTTTGCTGCAATCTAAGCCCATTGCTTCTTGTCTTATCCTCAGTGGTTAAGAAGAACAATTTTTCTCCCTCCTCCTTGTAACAATCTTTTATGTACTTGGAAACTGTTATCATGTCCCCTCTGTCTTCTCTTTTCCAGACTAAACAAACCCAATTTTTTCCCTCATAGGTCATGTTTTCTAAACCTTTAATCATTTTTGTTGCACTTCTCTGGACTATCTCCAATTTGTCCACATCCTTCCTGAAGTGTGGTGCCCAGAACTGGACACACTACGCCAATTGAGGCCTAATCAGCGTGGAGTAGAGCGGAAGAATTACTTCTCGTGTCTTGCTTACAACACTCCTGTTAATATGCCCATCAGGGGTCCAGAATATATGTTCTCCTACGCAGGCCCAGATTCCCAAGTGATTGATATTGTGAATGAAAGGAACAAACAGTACCGTTCTGCACCACACAACAAGGAACTTAAGTGGCTGGACTGCCATGGCCATAAAAGTTATTCTTAGGTTGCTTTATAGTTTAGGGAAGTTAATTACCATGGCTTGATGGCCAAATGTGACTACACAAAGTTCAGCAAACTCACTCAGTACATTGGCTATTTACTACAGGAACAAAAGAATCAATTCCAGGCTCTCTCTACTCAAGACCAACTGGTTGCCAAAGGCTCCTTGCAGGGCTTGCTGGATGCAGGAGATGTGGCTTCCTGCTCTGTGGAAACAACCATGGTAATACACCGTGTATCACATTTGCAATGCTGGGATCCTCAGAGAGGTCCAGAACACAGTGGAGGACCTTTAATTTGAGGGTTCCGAGCTCTTCAGTGATGGAAATTATTTTCGGTTCCTACCTGAATATCATCATTGTTCAGATCTGTTCGGGAATTGGAAGACCAAATCAAGGCTGAATTAATAATCTTGTTCTGAAAGATATGTAAAGGCTACTGAAGAAACTGAAGCATTTGATGATGATAGAAGGGTAGAGTGCATGAGAAACTTGTATGCTCAGTAATTCCTCCATATGAATCTGTTTATTTTAGTAAATGACTCTCCCCTTGTACTCCTGCTTGAAGGAGCACACATACTTGGTTACACTAAGGAAAATTGCAGAAAAGATCATCCAACAGTATCCATCACAAGGGAAACAGATTCACTTGTACCCAGATGGTTCATCAGATAAATCCTTCAAGAATGGTGTCTTTATCCAGTGGCCTAATGATGAAAGTACAAGAAAGAGTATTAATTTGGGATATATCTTCTTAAACTATATGGCTGTAATAAAAGCTATTCTCACTGACCTGCAAGAAGAAAACAGAGCAGAAATAAAGGCAGATGTTGTAATGTTTGTTTACTCACAGGTGGCAATCCTTGGTTCCTTTTTGAAGAAACCAGAACATTATAAACAATGCAATTTGTTAGTAGGTTTGGAGGATCGAAGAGAGAAGCAATAAATAGACTCTTCAGTGGATTCTGTTGTACATTGGTATGTATGGGAATGAGGTAGCTAATGATGCGATTGAAGTTGGAAGATTGCCATCCCCACCTAAATTTTCAATGGTTGAGGATATTGAAGCCCTATCAAGGAAAATACTAGCTGAAGTAAATGGTTAAGATAAAAGATCCCCTGATATCAAAGCATCTTGGAAAATTACATCCACTATCATTTGTTGTTTTCCACTGAATGCATCCGATGAAGTGAGCTGTAGCTCACGAAAGCTTATGCTCAAATAAATTTGTTAGTTTCTAAGGTGCCACAAGTCCTCCTTTTCTTTCTATCCACTATCATGAAATTTTGGACAGGGCACGCTACAGGAATGAAAATCAGTAGAGATGGGATTCATATATCCAACTTTGCAAGTTGTGTTGTGGGGCGGGTTTTGACATCTGCCCATGCTTTTGAATGTAATATTATTGTATGGAAGGCGGTGCTTTTCAGATTTGATACCTTGGATCAAGCCCTTACCCATGACCCTGTGAAAGTCACCAAATTCATTCTTGAACTTCTTGGCCTAATATAATTATTGTGGGACAAAACGACGACAAGAGTGGAATCCATCTTGCAACTGGGGTTGATAGAACCAGTTCCCCCTTCATCATCCAGAAGGGGTTAGATTCCAGATATTTTTGATGCCCAAGAAGAAAGGAGTATGCAGAACTCTGAATGCATTCATCCAAACTCAGAGGTTCATGGTAGTAACCTTAGTGACAATACCATCTCTAGATCCAGGGCACTGGTGTGTGGCCCTTTACCTTCAGGATGTATACTTTCACGTAGTGATGCATCCAGCTCACAAAGGCTTTCTATGGTTTGTGGTCAGCCACAGACAATATCAGTATTGAATGCTTCCTTTTGACCTATTGGCTGTCCTGAGAGTGTTTACAAAGGTCCTTTTTATTGTCTGCCCAGCTAAGCCAATTGGGAGTAGTGGTCTTTCCCTACCTGGACAACTGGCTCATCAAGGATTGATCCTACTGTGACAGAATATACCCATGGACACTATTGCAATAATGTTTGTACAAGGTATGCCTTGTGAGGTATTGTTTTAAAAACTCATAATTTGCTGGTCAATATTATCCAGGCAAAATGTGTGGCAACGTTGTGTGTGAAGTTATAAGATTTCCCTCTGTGATGTTAACACCATGTTCCAAACCCCACAGCCAAGCAGAAGGTGGGTCTGTCCTAAACAAATGAAGGATTGTGTGCTTGCCTTAATTTGCACTTAAGCGGTAAACAGAGTCATCAAGCAGGGAAAGAAAACAAAGAAAGTTCAAATAGGTGGAAAAACCCATCAGGGTATATCGTTCCACATAGACTGTCTCTCCTGGGTCTCTGGTGGAAATGGTTTTCAAGAGGGGGATGGAAATTATAAAAAGGAGGGAGAAACATCCCATGATCCCTCTCTCTCTCCCTGCCCATTGCATTCACTGCACTTGAAAAGATGAAGCAGCTGTTGCACTCCGGGGGAGAGCTCCTGATCTAAAGAGTTTGGTCAGCAAGATTGTTGAAGGGTTGTGGTGAGAACTTTTGCTTTGAATCTAATGTAGTTTGTTAGATTAGACATTAGTAAGCGTTTTATCCTGTAACCATTTCTAACTTTTATGCCTCATTACCTGTACTCACTTAAGATCTCTCTCTTTGTAGTTAATAAACTTGTTTTATTGTTTTATCTAATCCAGTGTGTTCAAGTTGAAGTGTTTAGGTTAGTGGTTCTCAGCCTGCAGCCCGTGGGCCACTTGCAGCCCAATTAGCACACAGCTGTTGCTCAGCTGTGTGCTAAAAAAATTCAAGATTGCTGTGCCGATTACCTTGCTTCTAGGTCCCAGCCGGGTCCGGCTGAGGGGAAGATGGTACCACGGAGCCATACTGGAGCACTCCCTGCCAGCAGGGAAGGCAGGGGAAGAGCTTGGCCTGCAGCCAGCTGGCAGCCTGCTGCTTTCTCCCTCCCCGTGCTGCACAGACACACTGAGAATGCTGCTGCCATGGGGGATGCTGCCTCTTCACTTCTGGGTGTCTGTGCCAGAGGTGTGTGGATAAATGGGGGGGCATGTGACCCTCCCCAGAACCTTTCATTTGTGCCTCCACGCTAGCGACAGCTGCATGTTTCCTCCGGGGGGTGGGGGGATGTGCATGCTCCAGGCTGCAGCGTGCTCTGAGCTGCTACAGCAGACAGCACCCACCTGCCCATCCCCTGCTGGCTATGCCCAGACCCAGAGCTCACAGCCAGAGCAGGAGGCTGCTCTGGAAGTCATTACGTTAAAATTTGTACCATTATTTGTAAGCAACAGCTTATGTGGGGAGGAAATTTGTCTTGTGGGCAGCTTCCCAGCAAGGGTCCCCCCATGGCTTGGTGGGTGGGATCACCTCTGCCCCTGAGTGCATGGGAGCAGGCATGGAAGGACATGTGCCCGACCGGGAAGCCACAGCAGGCAGGGTGTGGAAGAGACCTCTCCACCTCCTGTGCAATCTCTGCTACAGGGTTCTAATGGCCTCTGCAGCAGTGACCCTCTTTGGCCTGGAGAGAGAGGCACTGTTGAGCCCCACATGGGGCTGAGTGCATGCTCCTTGTGCCTGCTGCACTGAGCTGGGCTTGAAGCAATACTTTCTATCCCAGCTGCACCTCCTACACAGTCACTACTTGTCTGTCAAAGGTCAGTGCCTGCTCATTCACTCATAGAGATAGCAGATAGGCAGCCTCCAGCAGGGCTGTGCCCCCTGCCTCAGCCAGTCTCCAGGTGTGAGGTGTCCAGGGCACAAAATTGCTCTGCACCCATATGCTCTCCCCTATACTACAGCACAGCAGCCTGGAGGAGACACTGCTGACACTGCAGCTGTTTTGTGGGCCTAGCTCAGGCAAGGCTTAAAGGGTGCAGAGTCGCAATGGGTCACATTCCTGGCACAAAAGAATTAAAAATGGAGTCTGGACACTGAGGGGTACACTTTAAGCGCTGCCCTACGAAAAGTAGGTATATTTATTTCAGGTGAGATTATCATAGACACCTCTGTCCCCTACCCCCCAAAGCGCGCACATGCGCGTTTTTGCAGTCTTGACTATTGTACAGAAACTGGTTGATTCACAGCCCTCCTGCCCAAATATTGTATATTATGGGCACTGGTATTATATATTCTGTGGATGTGGCCCATGTAACACACCAAGATCTGCATATATGGCCCACAAAGATAAATAGGTCGAGTACCACTGGTCTAGATAACTCCATTTGACATAACAAATTGTGTGCATATTATTTCCTTAAAGAAATAATGGACTCAGTATTTTTGTACTGTCCTAGAGAGGGCTAAACAGTACAGGATATAGGTTTCTGGGGGAAAATCTGGGACTGGGGTGTGTTGTGGTTACCCTGCAGCATAACAAAGGCTGGTAAGAGCCAAGGGCTGGCTGTAGCACACACACAGACATAGCTGGGAATGACCTACATGCTGGAGGCTGTTCGTGACTAACCCCACGTTACTCTTTAGTTTGGATCGTACCCTGGTGTGTCACACCTACCTCAGGGTACAGTTGGCAGTCAACAAGGCCCTATCCATTTTCCACTCACAGGGTCTAAGTCTCAATATAGAAAAAACCTACTCTGACACTCATCCAATGGATCTAATTTATAGAGGTTACCCTGAACTCCATGGCTGCCCGGGCTTACCTGCCGATGGACAGATTTGTCACAGTGTCCAGCCTTATTTCTCACCTTCAGTTAAGCCCCCAAACAATGGGAAGAACCTGCCTACAACTGCTGGGTCACATGATAGCATGTACATCTGTGACACCTCATGCCAGATTATATTCCTGTTGCCTTGAGGCCTGGCTCAGAACTGTCTATATACCCAAAAAGCACAACCCGAACAACTAAAAGGCCCTTAAGTCTCTTAATTGATGGAAGGATCCTCACAAAGCTTGTGTTGGGTGTCCCATTCAATCATCCACTCGCCACAGAGACCATAACAGATGCTTCCTTGATAGGCTGGGGTGCCTTACTACACAGGGCAAATGGACCCATCAAGAATCTGTCCTTCACACTGATCTACTCGACCTTAGAGCACATGTGCAGTCACTTCTTACCGATAATCAAGTGTTGTTAAGTCAGGATCGTGACTGACAAAGCAACTATGTATTTTACTGCGTCTGTACACAAGATAGCTATCCTTTTGCACAGAAGGAATAAAACTGTTACTCCTGAGGGAATTCTGCTTTGAAAAATTAAAATTCTGCACCCAGTATTTTAAAATTCTGCAAATTTTATTTGTCAATAAATGAATGTGGAGGCTCCAGCATGGCAGTGGAGAGCACAGGTGACTGGCTGCATGGAGGTGGGACATCACCTTGTGAATCCCCTGCCCCCGGACACGGACTTGGCAGTGAGGCTGCACCTGACGCTGCGCAAGGGCGGGCCCTGCCGGAGAGGTCTGTGGGGGGCGGGGTGGGGAAAGGCTGCAGGGTGATCTCCCACCTGCATGAAGCCAGTGTCCTGTGCTCCCCACTCCCCATTTATTTATTGACAAATAAAATTTGCAGAATTTTAAAATATTATGCATAGAATTTTTAATTTTTTAGTGCAGAATTCCCTCAGGAGTAGCAAATGAAGCAACTCCCCAGGGTTAGCAGCCCTGTGTCAGATGTGGGAGGACAGGCTCAGACGGGCAGGATCCTAGTGTGGGGGGATCCAGGTGTGGGCTGAGAGGGTTCTGTATGGGGCAGTCTGGATGCAGGCAGCTCAGTAGGGGGATCTAGATGCACAGGGTCTTGGTCGGGGGACAAGTTCCAGGTGCAGGGGCAATGGGACTCTGTATGGGGTTCCAGGTGAAGGTGGTGGTGGCCCATTGGGAGGGTCTGGGTGTGGGGGGATGGGACTAATCAGAGGGGCGTGGGTACTCGGGGAGTAGGGCTTGGTGGGATGGGGCTCTGGGTGCAGCTGGTTAGGGCTTAGTGGGGTGGGGGTCCAGGTGTGGGGGGCGCATGGGGTGGTCCAGGTGCATAGGGGGTAGGGATTGTCAGGGTGGGGGTTTGAGTGCACGGGTCTCAGGGTGGTGGTCTGGGTACAGAGGTGGGGCTCCAGATACAGGATGGTGGTGCTTGGCAGGATGCAGGGGCGGGAGTCCGGATGAAGAGGGAGTGGGGCTCGGCTGGGGGTTCTGGGTATTGTCAGGATGCACAGGGGTTGGGCAAATGGGGGGAGCAGCTCCCCATATAGTGTTGCCCTCTCCTGCAGCTGAGGAGCGATAGGGGCAGGGGTCAGGAAGCAGGGGTCAGGAAGCAGGGGTGGGGCCCCAGCTGTTCCGTGCAGGGGAAGTCCGCTACTTCTCCAGCCAGGACTAGCAGCTGAACCTGGTGCGGGGTAGGAGCCACCGGCTGGGGTGGGGTTGGGGAGGGAATCAGCGCTGGGTGTGTGTGTGTATGTGCTTCGGGTGCAGGGGGTGAGGCTTGACGGGATGGGGGTTTGGGTTTGGGGGGATTCTGCGGGCAGGGGGATAAGGTTTGGTGGGGGTGTCTGGGTATGGGTGGCTACTGATGCATGGGGGTTTGGTGGATGGGGTGCGGGGTAGTTCTGACCCACCCTCCTACAGTGATTTACCTTTCTGCTGATTGCTGTGGGTGCCGGAAATGACTCATTCGTGCTACTGGGGACTGGCGTGTGACCGCTCATAAGAACATAAGAATGGCCATACTGGGTAAGATCAAAGGTCCATCTAGCTCAGTATCCTGTCTTCCGACAGGGGCCAATGGCAGATGCTTCAGAGGGAATGAACAGAGCAGGTACTCATCAAGTGATACATCCCCCATTGCCCATTCCCAGCTTCTGGCAAACCGAGGCTACGGACACTTCAGAGCATGATTTTGTATCCCTGCCCATCCTGGAGAATGATTATTGAGGGTCCTATCCTCCACCAACTTATCCAGTTCTTTTTTGAACCCTATTATAGTCTTGGCCTTCACAACACCCTATGGCAAAGAGTTCCCACAGGTTGACTGTGCATTGTGTAAAGAAATACTTCCTTTTGTTTGTTTTAAACCTGCTGCCTATTAATTTCATTGGGTGGCCTTTTGTGGCTTCCCTTTGCTTCCCATCAGAAAGTCATTTTTCTGTGGGGAAGCAAAGAAATCAGCAGTTGACGTGAATTCTACGCACGCATAGTAGCATGGAATTCCCCCAGGAGTAAACTGTGGAATTTGTGCATACCTCAGTAGATCAACATCTCAGTGGCATACTTGCCTGGTTTACAGAACACTAGCAGAAATGGTGATCAGGCATTTTTGTCAGGGCCATGAATGGGAGCTTAGCAGTCTAATCCTGTGAGAAATATTCTGATCTGGGGCTTCCTGGAGATAAACCTCCTTGCGACAGTGTCCAACAAGAAATGTCGAAGTTCTGCTCTAAGGGAGGTTGCGGTCAGAATTCCCTAAGAGATGTCTTCCTCATTCTTTGGCCATGAACTCTGCTGTATGCATGCTTTCCCTTCCCCCACCCCTCCAGTTGGTTCTCACAGTCCTGCAAAAGATAAAACAGAGCTGGGTGGCTGATAGTGCCAGCCTGGTCGAGACAGATATGGTGCCCAGACCTGATTCGCCTGTCACTTTGCCCACCTTTTCGCTTGCCTCTGACAACAAACTTATTGACTCAAGATTCAGGGAAAACTATTCACCCTAGCCTTCCAACATGTCTTGGATGGTTTTCGGGTGTAGGAATTTGCATTGTAGAACTTACTATTGAGACCATCCACAGGAAAGACTTACCTGCAAAATAGGAAGCATTTCCACTCCTGGTGCATGCTGTGTGGGTTGTAGTCAACAATTTGCAACTAACTCACATACTTTACAACCTGTTGAATTTAAAGGTCTTAGGTTTATCACTGAGCTGTCTGTAACCTGTTATCAGCCTTCCACTCAGTGGAGTTCTCAGCCTACACCATCTTGGGACCTTAATCTAGTCCTCAGGAGACCACCCATTGAGCTCCTAGCAAATTGCTGATTTCTTCATTAGCCTTTTAAAGCATGCTTTCTTATAGCCATCATGTTCACTAGCAGAGTAGAGGAACTGGGAGCCCTACTGGGAGATCCACCCTAGATCATGTTCTTCTGGGACAAAGGGACTCTTCGCCCCCATCCTTGTTTTCTACCCAAGATCTCATCTGTCGTGTGTGTTAATCAAGACATACCATTGCCAATCTTCTACCCTAAACCATACAACTTTAGGGAAGAAGCTGTTCTATACACTCTGGACATTAGAAAGGCTCTCATATTGTACCTGGAAAGAACTAGATCCTTCAGGGCCTCCCCAAGACTTCTTGTTTCCTTTGCCGACAGAATGAAAGGAAACCCCTGTTTTCATCCAAAGACTATATAAATGGGTGTCAGGATGCATTTGTCTTGGTACAAGGTATCTAGTGTGCATCTTCCCTCTAGGGTGACTGCCCATGCTGCCATGACACAGTCCACCTCTATTGCCTTGCTTAAGAACATCCACTTCAAGAACGTTGGTAAAGCTGCCACCTGGTTGGCTTTCTCTATTTCTGCCATTGTATATATTTTCAGGGCAGATGCAGTTTTTGTGACAATAGTTCTTCGATCTATATTAGATATGACTCAGTGCCCAGCCCTGTAATTTGGGCACTACTTGGAAGTCATCTGAAGTGTAACTCCCATAGGGACAATTTCTCAGGGAAGGAGAGGTTACTTACTTGTACAGTAACCAGTGTTCTTTGATGTTTTGTCTGTATGAGTGCTCCACTACCTCGGTTCTTCCCCTCTACTTTGGAGTCTTTGCCTTTTGTGAGATTTCACACATGTCACCTTGAAGTGGAGCAGCCAGAGTGGCAAAACATCTCTAATAACTACAGTTACTGTACAGATAACCTCTCTCTCTTTGAGATGGGCTCTGCATGTTCACACTCCTCTTCCACAAAGTCCTAATTATAAACTCATGAATTTTAGAGTATGTCTACACTGCACATTAAGTCTGGGTCTGTGGGACCTGGGCTTGTGGACTTGGTGTTTCCAAGCTTCTGCTTGAATGTCCACATTACAGTGCGGTTCACATTCATGTTGGAGTGTCCATACTACAGTATGCAGACCCGAGTCAGAACTTCAGTTTCTGTGGGCATATACTATCATATCGCAGGGCTCCAAGCACCCTTGCCAGCTGAAGCTGCTCTAGGGCTTATTTTGTAGTGGGTTGTGGGAGAACTTGTCTGTCAGTTCCAGGGGAGTTGAGTGGAAGTGTTTTAGGTGCGTTTAACCCGTGAACACATCCAGTGGAACCATTTTGTGTCTGCATGCTCCAGCAGCCAGAGACAACATGGGTCCCAACCCTGTGTAAGAACTGCTCTCTGCCTCATGCTCATTCCTGTTTTGGGAATCAGGCGGAGCATCTGCAAGACAGTGGTGGACATTTCATTGGCAGTTTTGCCAAATGCACCTGTCTGAGGGAGATACTGGCATGTCAGCTGTGACCCAGGTGATGTAGCTCATACCTGTTGCCTTAGTGTCAGATTTGCCCTGTGTAGACTGGCACTTCTGGAGCAGGGCCCCAACTATGTACTGGTGAGATCACGTTGTCATGCAGACCTGGGATGACCAACAGTGGGTACTGAACATTTGCATAAATGATGTTCCTGGAGGTTTGTGATCAGCTAGTCCCTGTCCTTTAGCACTAAGCATGCTGGTCCAGAAGTGGGTTGCTATAGCCATCTGAACACTGGCTACCCTATACTGCTACTGGTCCGTGGCTAACCAGTTTGGAGTTGGAAAATAAACTGTGGGAGTTGTCGTAGCAGAGGTTTCTGAGGCAATCAGGACTAGGGTGACCAGATGTCCCAATTTTATAGGGACAGTCCCGATTTTTGGAGCTTTTTCTTACATAGGCACCTATTACTCACCACCCCTTGTCCCGATTTTTCACACTTACTATCTGGTCACCCTAATCAGGACTGTGATTTGCCCCAAAGAAGATAGGCATAAGAAATGTTCTTGAAATAATTGCTGCCTTTCCAAAGTGAATTGGCTTTCCAAACTGCCATGATGGGACTCATGTGCTTATAGATTGCCCACTGCAAGGAGCACATGAGTACATAAACCTTGGTGGATACTGCTCCATTATTATGCAGACCCTGGTCAACTACAGGGGCAGACACATGGATAGAAATGTGGGATGCAGTGGCCGAGTGCGTGATACCAGAGTGTTCCAGAGATCAGGACTATACCTTCATGCACAAGCTGGGACAGTTTTTCCCACTGCATGACATGGTTATAAATGGAGTCACTGTACCTGTACATGCGCATGCATCCGATGAAGTGAGCTGTAGCTCACGAAAGCTTATGCTCAAATAAATTTGTTAGTCTCTAAGGTGCCACAAGTACTCCTTTTCTTTTTACTGTACCTACTGTTCGGCTAAGGGATCCTGCTTACCCTCCGTTGCTATGACTTATGAATGTGAACTCCTGATTTTAGAGGTCCTGGTAAAAGATGCTTCAACTATACCTTCAGTAGCTGTAGGATGTGGTGGTGAAATGTGCATATGGCAGATTGAAATCCGGTTGTTGCTGCCTTCAAAACCATTTGGATGCTAGTGTTGACAGTGCACATTATTGTGGTCTGCTGTGTTCTTCACAATGTCTGTGAGGACAAGGCGAGCTTTTTTTCCAGGAGTGGACTCAGTACACTGCCTGATACCTGAACTGGTACACACAACCAGAAACTGCACCTGTCAAGGCTAGTGCTGGCATGTTGGCATTCAACAGAAGTCAGAGGTGCTTTGTGTGTCCACATAATGGGTTTGCACAGTCTGGTGGGAAGTGGAGGAATTAACTGGTATTTGAGGTTGTGCTGTGTATGGGTATGAGGCAGCTGTGTGAAAATTTTTGTAAATGTGTTGGTGTCATGAATTTTTTAAACACTTCCATGTAATTTATAGAGATGTATTATGCATTTTACAAAACTAGCAATGTACTGCAATTCATGGTTTGTGGATTACTATGATGAAAATTTGTAATTTTTCATTATTACTGTTAAATTATTGAGAATGGGCATATGATGATATTCAGTAAAGTTGGTGTTAATTCAACATGTTGTTTATGCAGGTATTTACCAGCTACTGTAAGAATCAGGCAGACCAGCTGCCATCAAAGCATGCAGTGCAATGAACAAACTCATCATACAGCCAAAGGTCCATGTGCCCAAATGACATGTTCAGCTATTCTTGTGTATCCCCCTGTTCTTCTGTTCTCCTTGATCTTTCTGCTGTGTTTTGCACACGTGGGCTGTGACTCAACTGGAGCAGGTGAATGCACAGGATACTTTTCACCATTCCATGTACTGTGTTTATGCCAGTGACATGGTCCAGCCACCCCCTGAATTGTCCAAAGGATGCATACTCTGCAGGTCACAATTGAGTGGAGGGGATTCAAGCCATGGGGCAGGAGCAGGAGTTGAAGGTGGCAGTGGAGTCTGCAGTCTGGAAGTCATGAGCATAAGTAATTGCCTGAACAGCTCCTTCTCCCCTGCTCTGTCTTGCTCCCTCAACTTGTGGTCATGCTCTCTGAATCTGTTTGCCAGTTTTTACTTGCTCTGTGCAGCCTCTGTCTTTCTTTCCAACCTGTGTGCATATTTATCTTTTGGTAATACATTTGGTCCTTCTGAAACTCTGTCTGCCAATTAGTTTTATCTGGTAGCTCTCCCATGAGCTCATCTCACACACTTTTCTTTCAGTGGGCTGGTCTGCACCCCCAAGCTCCTACTGCCATAGGTTTGCCCTGTGGAGGTGGAAGGCCCTTGAAAGGAGAAACAGAACATTGCTCTTTGAGCATGATAAAAAATTACATTTCCCATTCTATGAAAGGGGGCTGCTTTAAATCAAGGTCAAAAAATTATACTGTTTATCAGTGGGCTGTATTCTAGTCACACAAAAACATTCTTTCAGACATTCTTTGGAGAAAGCACTGAAAATCATCACACATCATGGTAAGGCACACACAAAAGTTTGTGGAAATTATTTCTGCATCCCCTTCATGTTTTCTGGGGGTAGGGAACTTATGACTGCTCTAAGTACTAGCTATGGTTTTTCAATCCTGTCAGGGAGGGCAATCTTTGAAGAACATTGATATTCTGGAGGTCCTAGGGTGGACATGTGAACTTCTGTTTCAAGCCAGTGGAGGACAGCCATCTGTGCATGCCAAGGATATATTTAGGCATCTAGCAACCAAACACATCGCTGAGTGGAGTGGGCTTGTGAGTTTTGGAGATGGCCATAATAAATATTCCCTGCCTTGGAATATAACTGAGCTGCTGGAGTTCCAACTCTGTGAGAAATTTGCTTTCCTCACCAACCATCAGTGGGTGAAAATTAGTGGAAAAATCAATAAGATGCTGATTTATCATGCAGATGCGGTACTGTCTCTTTACAACACCCTGCTTCCATGTATACAACTGAATCAATCAACCATGGGACTTCTAACAGACAGACTGTCATCCTCCGCTGTAATATGGACTCATATATTAAAGCCAGCAATGGACGAAATACACGCTCCGATTTTGTGTGGAATCATAGCAGCCAGGCTTTTGGGGGAGTCAGTCACAGGCAGTCTGGGACAATGTGGGCATCACCGGTGTATAAAGTGTGCTGCATTAGATGACTGGGGCATATGGGGCTCCACAATTAATAGCCTCAACCCAAACTCATATCAATCAGTAAGTAATAAAAAATATCTTGTTAACTTCTTGAACATTTCATGGTATCCATTTTGAATCCCATATTGCGGGAGGAGAGGGAAGGGGTGGTGCTAGGGGAATGGTGTGGGTTCTGCAGTGAACAGAAGCACAGAAAACCTTGGCTTGAATTAATAACTTAATAGCCCATAAGCTGGGAGTCTCTTCCATCCACATACTAATAAACACAAACATGGTGGTTGAAACTTACCAGGCTTAGAAGCTTGTTCTGATGCTGTTTCTTCAGTAGCCCGACCCTCCTCCAGAGCTGTTCCTAAATTGCTCCTTTGAGTATGGACCTAGAATGTGCTTTAGATGCTCCAGTGGCATAGCATCTTGGCTAACTGGCCTCAGTTACAGGATCACTTCTTGCCCTACATCTGGCTGACTCTGATGCCGGTGGAGGGGGAGGGAGGGATGTTTAAGGGCACCATTCCCATTCAGCTAGTTGTCATACACCACTATGGACCCAGCGCCTGCTGCAGTTCCCAGTACCTGGTTGAATTCATCATAAACGAGGCACGAAGATGTGTTGTTCCCCATTAGCACCCTTGATTTTGCAGTGGTCTCTTCAGCCACTTGATTTGCTCTCTGCGTTGTTCTGCTGTCTGGTCAATCCCATGCTTACAGCTGCTTGGATATAGTTTTGTAGGTATGATCATTTCTTATGTGCTTGTTCAAGTCGAACGTCTTGCTTGCCTCCCACCAAAGGTTAACCCGAATCTGTCTATATTCCTTTCATGAGCTAGCAGTACACTTGATGCAGAAGGACTGCTACTTGCTGGCCATAGTTAATACACATGAGCATTGATTGCATATCCAATTGAGCACTCCATGTAGAAGTGAAGGGCTCAATGATGAGAAGCTGCATTTGAACCAGAAGATTATTTCCAGTTCCAGTAGAGTAGATTGTTAGTCTGTTTCTGGACTTTTCTGTGCCTCCTCCCAAGACTCCAACAGGGTCTCTGTGACACTGACAGGCCAGGTGCCAGCTCATGCAAGGTTCCCGTATCTCAGCTGGACACAGACAGATACATAGTTGTAATCTGTCTGGCTCTCAGGAGTTAATATTGATGAAATAGGATTATAATGATAAAGTATTTAGTGTTAATTTAAAGCTTGTGAGTTGCTGCATGCATTAATCTTATTTGTAATATCCATGTTCCATATAGTAATGTAATATTTGCGTGGTTGTAGGGTGAGCCTCTGACTGTATGGATTGCCATATAGGAGAGGGACCTTAATTGTTGTAGAGAGCTGCTCTTCTGCAGAAATTGTTACATCTCTCCTGAAAGAGGAGATCCATTATATCAGACGGGCTCTAGTTGGATCTTACAATTGGAAACCCCCTGCATCTGGATTGAGAAACCATCAGCTGAAGGACTAAAGACTCCTTCTTTTCTGCTCTTGTGAAGACAAGTCATGCAAGTGGAGTGCTCCCATCAGCTGAATTTTCAGCTCAGAGTACTTGGCAGGAAGGGGGATAAAAAACCCCAAACAGAAGGAAATAGGTATCTCTATGCTGCTTGGACTCCAGGGGGAGGTGGGGTGCAAGGTATTTCTAAGCATAAGCAAGAGGTCCCCTAAAGGTCAAACAGAGGTTGCTGAATATGAAAGCCTATATTACCTTTTGAAACCTAAGATAACTCATTCCAGTATCTGTTTGCTTACTCTAACCTTGTAAATAATTCTCTAATCTCCTTTTCCTATTTAATAAATCTTCCTATAGTTTACTGTGGGATTCACAAGTGTTGTCTTTGGTGTGAGACCTAAAGCACAATGACCTAGGGTAAGTGACTGGTCCTTTGGGGTAAGTAGTAACCTGAATATTACTGTGAATTTGGTGTCTGGCACCATCTGTCACAGAGATACTCTCACCTGGATGGCAAGACAGACTGGAGCACTGTCAGTGAATCTGTGTTAAAGCTGTATAACTGCCCAAGGAGTTCGTACGTGGCGCAAATCGAATTTGAGAACTTGGATCCAATTTGGGGTTTGTGCCCTGGTTTTTAACCGTCTGCCCTGAGATTGATATTCATGCTCTTGCATCACCATTGAGAGCTTACAGTCTCCATGAAGATCTTTCTCATCCTTTGTATCTCTCCATTGTCTTCTTTCAAGGTTGTATCTGTCTGCAGAGGATAGAGGAAAAGTCAGGAGACCTATGTCATCCTGGGTTATGCTCTTTGCTGCTCCTCCCATGGATGTATTTTCAGATCCCACCTACTGGAAAGACTAGCAGCCACGGTCTTTGTGACCCTATTGGGTTCAGCCACAACAGTTTTTTGATTCTCCTCTTTATAGATGGAGATATAAAGTTTCCTCTGATAAGGATCTGGTAGATCATCAGTCCTTGGATGTGGTTTCTCTGGATCCATTGGTGCAGACAGTGGTATTGGATACAGTATCTGAGGAAGGCAAGAAAGAACTGGCTCTTCTTTTTGAACAGGAATAACTGGATGCAGATTTCTGTCCAGACTTGTTACCTGATGAGCATGAGGATGTGGCTTCAGCCTCCTCTCCTTCTGAGGATGCGTTACAATTCCGTGGTCTTATGGTAGCTGCACTGAATTTACCTTTGTTGACTCTGGAGGAGACCTCCCACCCTGTGTTTGACTTTTTGGGAGCTACCTCCAGAAATAGAAGTTTACTTCCAACTTTGGATGGACTTTTGCAGCCTGCAAAGGCTGTTTGGTGAACTCCTGCTTCCTGTCAGCCTGTATTGAAGAAAGCAGGCAAACTTTATCAGGTGCCACAGGTTTTTGTATTTTCACATGCATCCTATAATGAATTCATTGATGGTGGCGGCTGCTGCTAGGAGAAAGTTTAGATCTGGCCAGGCTCACTTCTACCCCAACAGATAGAGAATGGGGAAGATTGATGCAGTAGGGAGAAAGGTGTTTTATTCCTCTTCTCTGGGTGAATAATTATCAGGTAGTAATGGCCCATTATCATTTCCATCTGTGGGAGAAGATGGCTGTATTCTTGCAGCATTTGCCAGTGGACAAATGAAGATAAACTAATGCTCTTCTCACAGAAGGGCAGAATGTGTCAAAGTATGCCCTCAGGGTATCATTTGATGCTTCAGACTCTTTTAACAGAGGTTTGGCATCTGCAGTCTCATTGAGTAGGCATGCTTGTATCCTGTTATCTTCATTGGCAGTGGACATGAGAGTTCAAGTAGAGGATGTCCCTGTTGTGGGGGATGTTTTTTTTCAGTTCTAAGACCATTTCTTGGAAAAATTAAAGAAGAATAGATAGGCTTGCTCTCCGGGTCTGTGCTATGGACTGTGATGTAGGTGATCTGGCCTAGTAGTCAGAGCAGGAGTCAGATCTAGTGAGCGGAGTAGGAGTCCAGGTTGGGGAATGAAGCTAAGGGTCAGCAGCAGAGTCAACTGCCAATTACCAGAGCCAGGGATCAAATCAGAGTCAGAACCAGAAATCGAAGCAAAGGGTCAGAGCAGAGGTCAGATACCAAAGGCCACAGCCGAAGGGCAAGTCAGAATCAGGGTCTGAAGTCAGAGGCTGCGGTCGGAGCCAGGATTGGTAACTGATGATTGGGGGCAGGAACTGGAAGAGAGGCAAGGATCAAGCACAGAGCAGGAGCACACTGGGAACAAGAGCAAAGACAGGAGTGAGGCAGAAGTGGAGCAGGATTTCAGAACAGGGTTGTGTGCAGGAGACAGTCACAACAGGAAATCACCTTGTTGCTTGGACAAACTTGCTCTGCCACCTCCTGACTTAAATAGTGTGGTTGAACAAATTGCTAGAGCTGGGCAATTCTCCATTTGGGGCTCCCAATTGGCTGAGGCTACAGTGCTCCGAGCTTCTTGATCCACCAGCTTTCAGCAGATATTGGGTGGAAGCCAGGATAGAGCAGCTGTCTGGGAACTTTCAGGCCTCAGTTCAAGAACTGGGACATCAGAGTCTGTATCCATGGACCAGGAGGAGCCTTCTGCTTCATCCTTTAGATACCAGAGATAGTATTACCTGCAGTTGTCATCATCTGATTTTTCTCTATCCAGAGGCATCTGCAATGACACCAGCAACCGCAGACTTAATTTCAGTATCAACAGAAGAAGAAGTTTTTCAGATCTAGACCTGGGATGAAGCAACCAATTTCCTCTTCGTCTTCAGTGAACACCAGGCCTCAGACTTGATGGCAACGCTCGAGAGTTGTGGACCAATCAGTGAACGCTGTTATTTGAAGACAGGCTACCCCAATTTGTCAGCCCATGGAGGCTAATTACATCAGACACACGGATACTGAAAATTATAGAAAAGGGCTGTGCCATTCAGTTGAAACAATTGCCCTCTTCCAATTCCCCCGTCCTTTTCTTTTCAGGGACTCGTCTTATGAGGTGATTTTTACTTACAGATGTTCACAAGGTACTGCAGATAGGAGCTATCGAGGAGGTACGCTAATATCTTTAGAGTCACGGATTGTATTCAAGATATTTTACAATACAGAAAAAGATGTGGGTGTATGTTCAATATTTCAACTTAAGGAGTTTAAACAAGAACATCCAAAAATTCCAGTTGAGAATGTTAACTCCATAATTTCCTCACTTATATCTCTGTTTGGCACAGTCATTAAAAATACCTGAGGTTCATGGTAGCAGAATGCCATTTCCAGTACAAGGTGGTTACATGTGGTCTGTCAGCTGCATCAAGAGGTTTTTTCAAGTGCCATTCTGTGATAGTGACGCAGCTGAGAAAGTAAGGTATTTTTATTTACCCATACTTGGAGGATTGTCTGCTTAAAGCAGCTTAACACAATGTTCAGTTGTTTCACATCTGATTTACAATCTGCTTCATTTTGGACATGGGATGGTGTGATGGGGCGGCTGTCCCTCACTGGCAGAAAAGGGGTTAAAAACAGCCCTTAAGAGTCTGCACAGGAGGCCAATCAGAGAGGGGCTGCGAGGTGTGACCAGTCAGAGAGGGCTGCAGAGCAGCTTTAATCACTCCCTGGAGCTTGAGGAGGGAGGTGGACAGGCTGCCTTGCAGGCTGAAGGCAGCAAGCACCCTGGATAGAGCAGTGCTGCAGGAAGAGACCTGGGTAGCTAAAAGCTAAAGGATCTGCAAGCTGAGGCCCTGAGGCAAGGGTAAAGAGGGTGCTGGGGCTGCGGGGAAGTGGCCCAGGGCAACCTACTGAAGAGTTGGAGGGGGTGCCACAAGCAGCGGCCTTCTACAGGGTCCCTGGGCTAGGACCTGCAGTAGTGGGCAGGCCTGGGGTCCCCTCCCCCCTTTGCCACTGAGGAAGTGGGCCAGATAGTGGGCTGCAGTTGCCACTGAGGGAAGTGGCTGGATAGCGGACTGCAGGCCCCCTGGAATGGGGGAGCACGGAGTGAAGCACAGTCAGAGGGCTGTGTCACTGAAGAGGATGCTGCGGTTCTGGGAGTGATGTGGGTCCCAGAGCAGAAGTGACGGTGGCGAGGCATCACCAGAAGAGGGCGCACTGGCGAGAAGAGCTAATTCCTATGACAGCTGGCAACAGATGCCAGAGTGAAGAATTACACCCCATCACAGATGGCTTCTCAATCGCAAAAAGTCAAATCTCTGCCTGACTTAGAGGATTCCTTTTATAAGTTCCATACTGGACTCAGTGCAGGAAGAGCTTTTATTCCAGAAGAGAGGTTTCTAAAAATAAAAGAAATGATTTCCCAACTTTGTCTTTCATTACCAGAAGGTGATTCCCCTCTCTGGCATTAATTCAGAAAGTGATTAAGAAGACTCAGCAGGACAGAGCAAAAGTGATTTTGATTGTTCCAGCTTGGCCAAGACAGCAGTGTTACACAGACCTGCTACAGTTGTCATACAGAGCGTGCATCTTCCTCTGTCTCTGGATATTTTGTCACAGCAACAAGGCAAGATTGCCAATCCAGACCTGCAGTCTCTTCATCTGATAGCTTGGGCCGTTGGACTTCGATTAGTCTCAAACGGTCATGTTCTTCCTTGGTAGGGAATGTACAGTTCAGTTCTAGAAAATTATCCACAAGAGAATGGTACCAGTTAAAATGGACTAGATTTGTCACTTGGATGGAGGGAAAATCTGATTCTCCAGTGTCAACTTCTATGCCCTGTATTCTGGAGTATTTAATGTACTTAAAGTTTGAAGGATTGTCTCATTCTGGAAAAGAGAAGACTGAGAGGGGACCTGATAACAGTTTTCAAGTATATAAAAGGTTGTTACAAGGAGGAGAGAGAAAAATTGTTGTTCTTAACCACTGAGGAGAAGACAAGAAGCAATGGGCATAAATTGCAGGAAGGGAGGTTTAGGTTGGACATTAGGAAAAATATCCTAACTGTGAGGGTGGTTAAGCACTGCAATAAATTGCCTAGGGAGGTTGTGGAATCTCCATCATTGGAGATATTTAAGAGCAGGTTAGACAAACACCTGCCAGGAATGGTCTAGATAATACTTAGTTCAGCCATGAGTGCAGGGGACTGGACTAGATGACCTCTCGAGGTCCCTTCCAGTCCTATGATTCTATGATTATTCTTTAAGAGTTCACTTGAGTGCTGTTCAGCTTATCATGATTTGGTTGGGGGTAGGTCACTATTTGTATATGATTATGTCAAAAGGTTTATGAAGAGATTACCTAGCAGAGCATTTCTCAAATGCGGCCACTAGGGGTTTTTCGTGTGGCCACGACTGCTTCATGGGCAGAGATGGGGAGGGGGCAAAGCAGTGGCCCCTCCCTGCAGTGCTCAGGGGCTCTGGAAGAGGGCTTCAGCTGCGGGAGTCCAGGGGCAGGCTTCAGACCCCCCTTCCTGGCTTCAGCCATGGAACTCTGGGGCGGGGGGGGAGGGAGGGAAGGGATGGGGAAGGCATGGGGCTAGAGGGATCCCTGGGGGGCCCAGGGAAGGCAGCAGGACTAGAGGCGATTGGTGGGGGGCGGGGGCCAGAAGTGATGCGTGAGGGGGAGGCAGCAGGGGCCAGGGGCACCATAATACAACTACATTATTTTTATCGAGTCTGCAAAAAAAACCCTACATACATAAATTACAATGATTTGGATGTGTATATATGCATGTTTATTTGTTTTCCTCAAAGTTAATTAAGTATTTTAGGAAAATTTGTCAGAGCGGCGACCAGCAAGAGTTGGTGGCCACACTCTGAGGCCACCAAAAATTTTGTTGTGAGAACCCCTGATCTAACATATATCCTCCTTTTAAGGGATCCTGTCCCTTCTTGAGACCTTAACTTGGTATTGTTGTCTAGGCTTATGGGGTCACCGTTCAAACACATGGCAGACTGTTCATTATTTTATTCAGCTTTTAAAGAGGTCTTCATCACCGTTGTTACATCAGCCAGAAGGATGAGTGAATTGCATGTCCTGATGGCTGATCCTCCATTTAATAATTTTCACAAAGGTAAAGTGGTTCTTAGACCTGATCCCAGGATTTTAACAAAATTAATATCAGTTTCACATGATCATACAGTTAATTTACTGGTTTTCTTTCCCAAACCTCGTGCTTAGTAATGTTGAGTTTGCATTACATACTCTATAGGTGCTAGAAGAGCTCTTGCTTACTACTGAATTAGGAGTTTTAGGAAGTCATCTAGATTGTTTCTTATGCTAAGAATTGTATGGGTTATAGTGAGTCCACTCAGACTGTTTCAAGATGGGTTAAAACAATGCACTGAGTTATGAGTTAACTCAAATTCCTGAGCTGTCTAACGATCTCATTCTGCTGGAGCTGTAGCAATATTTTTTGCTTTATTTAAATGTGTTACTATTAGGGAAACATGCAAGGGTACTACATGGAAGTCAGTGTACGCATTCACTAAACATTATGTGCTGGATCTTGCTTCTAGAGTGGATGCCACATTTGGCAGAGCAGTGTTACAATCACTGTTCAGTTAGGACTCTGACCTCGTCTCCGGGGTTTTCAGCACTGCTTTTCAAACTACCCATGCAGCGCCACTCAAAGAAGAAATAAACATTACTTGTAACCAGAGTTCTTTGAAATGTCTCTGCATATTCACCCTTCCCTCCCGCCTTCTGCTCTTTCTCAGAGATCTATCATGGTCATCTGGGTTGGCAGTGAAAGCAGTTGAGACGGTAGAGGGTGCAGCGCCCCTTTATAGCCTCACCTTAGGAACATTCAGAGACACTGAACGGAGGGTTTAGAGTGTGTGTACGTGTACTCCACTAGGCACTGCTTGGAAAAGGTTCTACTGTAAAGTGCCACCAGGTGGCATAGTGCCTATAAGTGTAAATATGCAGTCATTGCAAAGAACTCTGGTTACAGGTAATCAACCTTCATTTACTAGTAAGTAACCTTTCAGTTCTTTGTACTTTAGGTTTGTTTGTTATCAAGATAAGTTCTTTCATATATCCATAGGAGACCATTCTTCCTTCAATTTTTACTCCAAAGCCTCAAATATGTGAAAGTGTAGCACAACCTAGATGTGAGAAGTGCTCTTAGGATTTATCTTTAGCACTGACCAATTGTAGAAGATGCATCACTGCCATTCTCGCCCCTCCCCCCCCCCTCCCCCCCCCAGTTTCAGTGCCTTAAAAGCATCTAAATCAGTGGTCCTCAACCCACGGCCCAAGCAGCACACAGCTGTGACCCATGTGACATCCTCAGGGCCATACAGGTAGTATCTATATTGTGTGGATGCGGCCCACATAACTCAGAGAGCTGCATATGTGGCCCACAGTGGTAAATAGGTTGAGAACCACTGATGTATATCAACTACTATATCAATGAAACATTCTGCTGCAGATAAACCAATTCTGTAAGTGATCAGAGTCTTCTTAGAACATTCTGCACAGATTAGCTCGTATGAAAGGTATTGCCTTCACCAGGGAAAAAAAGGTGTTCTTAACTCAAGTAAAATCCTAATGAAGATCACACAGTTTGTACTTTTTATATGAGTTAGCAGACTCTTGAGAAGAATAGCCTCAGTTCCTGACTGCTGCTATGTCTCCTGTGCTCACTGTGCTTTTCTCCCTGCCTTCATACATGTTGGGTGGTCCTTCCCAGGGCGTAATTCAGCTGATTGTTTGCTGCTGTTCATAGCTTTCCTAACCAGCAGTTAATTTGATGTTCTTTGCCCATCTCACTGCTGTACCCAGGATTCTGAATAATAGTGAAATGGATCATAATTTCACAATGTTGTAGTTATCATCAGGGCCCTGTTTATTATGCAAATGCTGAATTTGCCTCAGAATTCACTCCTTTTCCCAGAATTGTGTTTTTAAAATTTGTTTTTCTTTTTTAATGTTTCTAGTCTTGAAGGGTTGTGGAAATAATATTGAGAACGTGAACTGATTTGTGAGCCAATACAGTGAAGCCTGAATCTGTTGGCAGAGCCTGAAATAATACCTTAAGAGTTGTGACCTGTCCCATTCATTTCAGTCAGAATCACATGGACTCATTAGGTACTGAATTTGGCGTTTTTCCAAGGTGGCACAGAATTTGCCATTTTGCTGCAGCCAATGCCTGGCCATTTGTTGTGTCTCTCTGCAATGGTGAGACCTGCTTTCACTCCCTGTTGCTCTCTGCCTTTTTCCACAAGAGGTAGTTAATTGTTTTGCCATGTATGTTCCCTGAGCTATTCCACGCTCAAGCAGCCAAGGATCAGGGAGCCAGAGCGAGAGTTCAGCTTGCTGTCAGTAGGTGGAGAGAACCAGAAGCGTATTGTGGTGAGCTAGAGTATCTGGAGAACAGTTTAGCAATTTGAGGCCTACAGAGCCAAGAAGATGAGTATCTGAAGGTAGTTACAAGTTCTTGTCTCCTTCCCCACCTTGGCCCTGTATGATAGGTGAAAGGATTAGCTGGACCACTTGTACAACATTGTACAAATTGAATTGCAGGGTATGGGGCTGGGGTACCTTGAGAGCAAGATAAAAACCCCATTCTTGAAAATGAAGTCAGGTAATTAAACTACCTCCATTGAGTATTTTCAGCTACAAGCCATATTTATGTGGGTGTGGGAGAATTCAGGGTATTGTGTAGTGCTAGAATAAACTAATGCCGCCACTGAACCTAAGGGCAGCTGCTGCACGTTGCAGGGGCTTCTGCCTGTTAGCATCAGCAGAGATGCTAGAGCTGTCTTTTTGAAGAATTAGGAAGACAGCTTTTCATCATTTTACATTGATTCATGTTTAGTAGATTGTCTTCAGAATTTTAAGGGCTAGAAATTCATTTTTCTTTTTTCTATTCACAAGGTACTTGTGCTCTGTGTATTTTTAGAAGAATTTGTTCATAAAATTTATGTTGTTTTAAAGTTGGTTTATATTTTTACTACAAGTCATTTTATTGCAACCTGGTTTTTGGAAAGGTCGTGGTTGCACAGACCAGATGTTCGCTCTATGATACATAATAGAACTGTGCTTAGAATGGCAATGGCAACTCTACATAAATCCCATAGACTTCGAGAAGGCTTTTGATAGCATTCACAGGACCAGCCGGTGGCGCATTCTGTGGGCATATGGAATTCTTTCCCATATAATCAATGTCATCAAAAGCTTCTGTTTCAACTTTACATGCAGTGTTGATCACAGTGAGCTCAGTTTTGAAGTCAAAACAGGAGTATGTCAGGATTGTGTCATGTCTACAATCCTCTTCAACATTGCCATTAACTAGATAATGCGGCGTACAACAGAAGACGTGCCAAGAGGCATTAAATGGACACTCTTTTCATCCCTTGAAGACCTGGACTTCGCAGATGATGTCATTCTCCTATCACATACCTGACACCATATACAAGAAAAAACAACTTGACTCAACACATTCAGCCAGCAAACTGGACTGAAAATCCACCGCAATAAGACAGATATCATGACCTTTAATATTGCCTCACTGTCACCGGTACGGATAGAGGATTATGTTCTCACCAATGTAGAAACATTCACATACTTGGGCAGCACCATCAGCCAGGACAGTGGAACAAGCCAGGACATCCGGAACAAAATCAGTAAAGCCAGGAACACCTTCAGGAGCTTAAATACAGTCTGGAAATCATCAAAATACACCACCAAAAACAAACTTAAGATTTATCAGAGCTGCGTACTTTCAACACTACTTTATAGTGCAGAATGCTGGGGAATGAGAAAGTATGACATGTCCAAGCTATCTTTATTCCATACAACCTGCCTCAGAAAAATCCTCTGTATCTTTTGGCCCAGGACAATCTCAAACCAAGATCTATTGACACAGTGCAGCGAAGAGGATCTGAGCACCATCATTGCCAGGAGGCGTTGGAGATGGGTCGGTCATGTGTTTCAGATGGAAACTGATTCCATCTCCAGAGTAGCAATAACATGGACACCTGAAGGCAAGTGAAAATGAGGGTACCCGAAAACAACATGGCAAAGAGCAGTGGAAGCCGAGCTGAAAAACCTGGGGCACAGCTGGGGAACCATTGAAAGACTAGCCAGAAACAGACAGGAGTGGAGGAGCTTCATCACTGCCCTAAACGCCAGAGGCATAATCGGAACATAATGATAAGTCATTTGGTACTATATTCTTGCCTCTTATAGCACTCAGGGATGCTAATGCCTTTATGGAATGCTTTCAAAATAATTTGGTTTCCTTCTGATACTAAGTGACTTCTGCTCTGTAACTCTTTTGACCTTGGTGGAGCTGTTACTTGTAAACTCTTATTATTAAATATTTTGCGGAATTTTGACCTTGCAAAATTTCAGATGTGAGAGAGTCTGCAACACTGTGTTATCCTCAGCCATCACTATTTTAAATACTGGTACACCGTCTTTATTTAGTCTGTTGTGGATAAAACTGTTCAAGTGCTTGCACATGTCGATTCCATTCTAGGTGTGTCCATGCCCACATGCAGAGTTGTTGGAATTTTTTGCCTTAGCGGTATGCATAGAGCCAACTGTGGCAACCTCTGTAGTGCCATACTCATGCGCTGGTATATGAGGCACTGCTGTCCCTATGCCTCCTTACTGCCTGTGACGGTTGGTTGGAATACCTTCCTCTTGTCTCCCAAGTGGATAGCGGTTTTCTAACAATCTGTTGACTGTCCCTTTGTATATAGTTGCTAGTACTTGGTGTTTAAGTGTTAAGCGTTAGTAGCTGGGCTCCCAACAGGGACTCTGCCCTGGGTGGGGCATATACCAGTTCCTAGGGTTCAAACTGTGTTCACCCTGCAACAGCCTGTGCCTGTTAGAAACCCCCATAGCGGCTGCTTAAGTGCTTGGGAGAGTCGCACATAAAGGAGAAGTGCAGAATCTGTAAAAACTTTGGTCCTGGGACTCAGAAAGAGCGGGACATCTGCCTAAAGGCCGTCCTCAAGGAGGCTTCACTTCGCTTGGCGTCGGAGCCGTCCCGCTCCAATTCAATGCCCAGTACATCGGTATCGGTGTGGAGTGCCCTGTCAGTACTGGGTCCCTCCTGGCACCATTACCCCTTGCCAGTGCCCAAGAAACTCCACAAGAAGCAGCATGATTCCTTGGCACAGAATAAAGAGGGGAAGGAGGTGTTGGACAAAGGATGCAGTTAATGCCATAAGCCCACCCTGGGGCCCCAAAAGGGTATCGCTCTGTCTGGACCCCCCAACCCATCCAGGGATCCGCCTCTGACTCCTGGGAGTGGTAGGGGATCTTGGCACCTATTGGTGCCTTCAACTCCTGAGGGCTTCCAGGTGGCTAGGGATCGAATGACCCTTCTGGTGCTGCCCATGACGTGCCCAGCAGTAGATCTCGCTAAGGCTCCCCAACCCAAGGGCAAGCTGGCCATGGGGCCACCTCAAAGGACAGTGGAGCGCCATCAGTCCCTGGAGCAGAGGCGTAGTTCCCTGGCCACAAACCCCAGCATCGCAACCTCGGTCACCGGCCAGATGGCTCAGTTGGCTGGCACCGCGTTCACGGTCCCCACGAACACAGTGCACATCACCCACATCAAGGCACCGGTCTCTGCATTCCTAGTACCTGGTTGTCTCCCATCAGCTGACGCCCCAGCGTGGTCTATGTCCCTGTCGCCTCAGCGCCATTCCCTGGAAAGGCGTTGGTCGCCACTTTCCAGGCGCTGGTTCCCTGCACCCAAAGTGCGCTGCCAGACGCAAGCCTCCATGGCCCCACCTGGTCTGAGTTGGAATGGGAGTTTATCCCTTTGCTGAGGAAGCACTGGTCTCCTCTGGCATTGGAGGCCAGATCAGCACCCTCGATGACCACGTGGCAGTCGGGCCACTGGTCAGCCCAGTGGTCCTACTGGAACCCTGTGGGGCGTACCTATGATAACGATGCCTTATTCGTACCACTCCTCCTTGGCTGCCTTGGATAAGCAACCCCCTGTACCACTGGTACTGAGTCGGAACATGGCACAGACTTTGACACAGGGTTGGAAGAACAGATGCCGTCACAGAGGGAGCCCTCTCTCATGGTGCCATCATTGTCTTTGTCGCCGGACAAAGTGGTGGCGGGCCCCTCTCACGCCAGCCCTCCTGATGATTTCAAGGAGCACCAAGCCCTGCTTAGAAGATTGGCCTCTAATCTAGGCCTGGAGGACAAGGACCTGGCAAAGCAGTAGGACACACTCTTCGATGTGCTCACGGCAGCAACCCTGGCACAGGTTGTGCTGCCAATTGCTAAGGCCCTGTGGGAGACCTTCATCTATTCCTCCCACCTCCAAAGGAGCCAAAAAGAAATATTATGTCCCCGCTAATGGGTTTGAATACCTCTATACACACTCGCCACCTGGGTTGCTGGTTGTATCAGAAGCCAACGAGAGGGACAGGCAGGGTCAGGCGAGTGCCACACCTAAAAATAAGGATGCAAAAAGGCTAGACTTTTTCGGAAGAAAAGTTTATTCAGCTGCAAGTCTACAGTTTAGGGTGTCCAACCACCAGGCCTTGTTGGGGAGGTATAACTTCAATTTTTAGGACTCTCTCAACAAGGTTAAGGACACCTTGCCACAGGACCTCAGTCAGGAGTTTGCGTCCATCCTGGAGGAGTGCAAGGCGGTGGCAAGATGCTTCCTCCAGATGGCCTGGTACATGGCCGATTCAGCTGCCAGAGTTGTTGCCTCGGCTGTGGTAATGAGGAACAGTTCCTGGCTCCAATCCTCAGGTCTGTCCCAGGAGATGCAGTCCTCCATCCAGGCTTCTGTACAAAGGGAATGGACTGCTCTCAGGGCAGACAGAAGTGAGGCTGAATGGTCTAAAAAAGTCCTGGGCCACTCTGCACTCGCTGGGCTTCCACAAGCAACAAGGAGGCAGTTCAGATCTCCTCCACTGCCCAGGTCCTGGGGGCCTCCTCAGCAAAGCATCTTCAGGAGAAAAGACAGAGACATGGGGTTTAAGTACCATCTCCCTTCTTCCTTTCAGCATGGTTGTGTACTCAGTATAATCTCTTTGGGCTACACCCTGCAGTTCACCTCCTCCCTCCTACCCCCCTTCTCCATCCCTCTTCAGAGATCTTTCTCAGGAGCAACTCCTTGTTCTGGAGTTAGAGAACCTCCTACGACTGGGGGCGGTAGAGGAGGTCCCTCGAGACATGAGGGGGAAAGGTTTCTACTCCTGCTTTTTCTTAATCTTGAAAGCAAAAGGGGGCCTAAGACCCATACTGGATCTGTGCCACCTCAACAAATATCTCAAGAAGTTGACATTTCTCATGTCTCCATAGCCTCCATCGTTTCCTCCCTGGATCCAGGAGACAGGTACACCGCCCTTGATTTGAAGGACGCACGGGTTAACCATCCTCAATTCTTTCTCAGCTGCCCGTGCTAGAGACTGAGCCTTTAGCTGTGCACTTGCGTATAGTTAACTCTTTCATTTACTAAATTTTAGCTTCTTTAGAAGCCTCTCATGTTTCTTTTCCTTTTCCGTTTATTTGGCTGTGCCTTAAAGAAAAAAAGAAGATGAAGAAAGGACTTTGTTCTTTTGTCAAACCCCCTCCTCGAGAAGGGTATGCCCGGCTCTGCGGGTTTTAAGAAGTTTTGCACTTGCAGCAAGGTAATCCCGATCTTGGACAAGCACTCTCAGTGCATCCGCTGTCTCGGCCAGGGCGACACTGAACAGAAGTGTTTCCTTTGCCAAGCAATTCCTACCCACAAGGATAGAGAGCTTAGCCAAAAAGTCATCTTTATGTAGGCGGCTCTCTGACCTCAGCCCACAGGCAGGCATGAGTCTTCCCTTCGACTTTGAAGGCTAATAGATCGAAGAAATGGGCTGGGGACTCCTCTCACAAGTTAAAAAGGAGAGCAGGAAGTTCCCTCAACAAGTCCAGGGATAACCAAAAGCTATCACTATCTTTCTCTGTATCTCTGCACTGCCGGCACTGAGACCACAATCTGGTACGCATGCCTCATGGCGGTCATCAGTATCTGGTACTGTTGATAGGCTCACAGATCCTTTGGGTACAGGTACTGAGAAATAAGGGCAAAAGCCCTAAAATGCCCTTGGTATGTGAGTGGACTTCAGTACGTGAGTTGACATCAGTACCATGAGCTTTAATAGCCCGTTCAGTAATGGAGAGACAAGTACAGACGGGGTCTCCATCTCCCCTGGCACCAATGCTGGGGCACTTGGTATAGTGGAATTCCATCAGATCAGTGACCTAGGCATGACAGAAACACCCGACACCCTGCCCCTCGGTACTGAGATCATGACATCGAGCCATTGCCGGGCACAGGTTATCTCCCCACAGTCATGCCATGCTCCTTCACTATCAAGTGAGGGTTCAGAAAGTGAACTGGAAGGGATTTCACAGTACTCCTCCCAAGCTCCATAAGGGACCCGCTATCAACAGGGTTTGGGAATGTAGCAGCAGATGGGATCACCACCATCTTGGTACAGCCATCCATGGGCACCTCCACCAGGCCCTGTGCCACTGCAGTGGCCATACTGGGATCTCTGGGAGGCACATGGATAGACTGCCTCACAGGCTTCATGCATCACCTGACAACCCTCCAGGCCACATCATCGAGGGCCTCAGAGCCTCAAGAAATGGTGGATCAAGAAGAGGACACGGAGGAGGAGATAACACCAAAAGCTGTATCCCCCTCTTCCCTGAATGAAGCAGTTCTGCCTTCACCACCTTCCATGGCAGATGACTTCCACCTGTTTCAGGAGCTGGCGAAAAGAGTAGTGGACACCCTCCCCATACCATTGGAGGGAGTTCAAAGACACGCACCACCAGCTCATCGACATCCTCCACTCTTTGTCCTCCTCGAAAATGGTCCTCTCAATCAACAAGACTATCCTAGACCCGACTAAGGTGGTGTGACAAACTCTGGCATTGGTAGCCCCCAGGTGCAAGCAGGCAGACAAGAAATATTATGTTCCCCGCAAATGAATCAGAGTTCTTTTTCACTCACCCACCACCCAATTCCATCGTGGTGGGCACTTTAAACTCTCAAGGCTGACAACATCATTCCAGGACTACTCCCTATGACTGAGACTGGAAGTGCCTTGGTCTGTTTGGTAGGAAGGCGTATTCCTCAGGCACTTTACAATTTTATATTGCCAACTACCAGACACTCCTGGCAAAATACGGTTACATAAATTATAAGTTAAGTGACTTTACTGACAATCTGCCAGAGAGTTCTCAAGATTCCTTCAAGGTCATCATCTAGGAGGGGCAACTGGTGGCAAAAACATCATTGAAATCGGTCCTCAATGCCACTGACACGGCTGCCAGATCCATCTCCACTGTTGTGGTCATGAGATGGGAGTCATGGCTCTAACTCTTAGTATTCCCGAAGGAGATGCAGACTGCAGTGGAGGACTTCCACTTCGAGGGTGTGATGCTCTTTGCTGAGAAGACCTGTGCCACTCTCTGCTCCTTGAAGGATTCCAGGGCCACCCTCAGAACTCTGGGAATCTGCACACCACGGCAAAAGAGACATTTTAGCCTCCAATCCGAGCCCAGGCCTTATTCATCCCGATTCCCATCACAACATTGCTGTGCACCCCAAAGGACAACAGGAAAATTCACTAAACGGAAACCTGGTTCTCAATTGTCGAGCCAACCTCCGGCCCCTAAGAACAACTTTTGATGGGTAGGTTGAGGCACCACAAGACTATTCCTCACTACTTTCTGTGATCATGCACCCGTTTGACTGCCATTGTCAGTGCTCCGCAGTGCCTGGGAGCGCATAATGTTGGACAGATGAGTCCTAGAGATCGTTAGATCAGTGTACTCCATCCACTTCACCTCCTTACCCCCTCTGCCACAATCTTCCCTGTCGCTGTTCAGGGACCCTTCTTATGAGAGTCTACTTCGTCAGGAGATAGATCGACTCCTGCAGTTAGGAGCTATAGAACCAGTACCTCAACATCTATGAGGCAAGGGGTTCTACTCTCGTTAATTCCTAATACCAAAAAGGAAGGGAGGTTGGAAACCCATTTTGGACCTCACAACTCTCAAGAAGTTTGTCAAAGCTCAGAAGTTTAAGGTGTCATCTTATTGAATATCATTCCATCGTTGGGAAAGGGAGACTGGTTTTCAGTCTTGGACCTACAGGCTTCCTACTTTCATATTTCAATACTACCGACTCTCAGACAATTTCTCAGGTTTACGCTGGGATGCCACTATTACCAATAAGGAATCCTTCCCTTTGGACTTCCATTGGCCCCGAGAGTATTTTTCAAAGTTCTATAAGTGACAGCCGCTCATCTATGATCACAAAGGATAATGATCTACCTGTACCTGAATGATTGTCTCCTCTGAGCCTGATTGCTTCAGGAGGCTCATTGAGCCACCAAGACCATGATATGCTTCTTCACAGAACTGGGCCTACAGATCAGCATGGAGAAGTCGACTCTCAGACCAGTGCAAAGCCTGGAGTTCATAGGGACCGACCTAGATGTGCTACAGGCCAAAGTTTTCCTACCTCAAGACAGGTTCTTATTCCTGGTCTCACTCAGATGCTGCCCTCAGATACCAGCCAGTCTCTGCCTTCGACTCCTTGGGCATATGGCAGGAAGCACAGCGATGATACTGCACGCCAGACTCCACATGCAATGCCTCCAACTGTGGTTCAGTTCGGTTTACAGACTGAACAGGGACAGTCTGGACAAACCCTGTCACTACCTCCCAGGAGCAAAAACTGCCTGGAATGGTAGAAGAACCCAGCCAAAGCATGCAAAGGGATCCCTTTTTTACAGGTGTCAGCATCATCACTCCTTACCATGGATGCACCGCTCATAGGTTGGTACACACGTTTAAATGGCCTCACACCACAAGGCAAATGGTCATCTGTGGAGATATCCCTACACATCAATCTCCTTAAATTGAGAATGGTCAGGAATGCCTTCACCCATTTCCTCCCACTGATCACATATGAAGATCCTAACAGACAACATAGCCTGCATGTATTACATCAGCTGCCAGGGAGGGGCCAGGTTGCCCTTCCTATGCACAGAGTCTGTGGAGCTGGTGCATCTCTGGTCATCTTGTCCGTGGCTTACCTCCTGGGCACACAGAGTTCGATAACAGACAAGCTCAGTCACAAATTCCACATGATCACGAGTGGGAGCTGCACCCGTCAGTACTCTAAGACTTGGTCACATGGTGGGGAAGACCATCCACAGATCTGTTTGCCACTTACCAGAACAGGAAGTGCCCATGATACTGCTCCTGGGTGGGGATGGGACAGCACTATCTGGGTGTTGCTGTATTCCTCCACTGGGACAAGGACCTTCTTTATGCCTTCTCTCCATTTCCTCTTCTGCTAAAGGTCCTGCTAAAGGTAAAGGTGTACGGAACTTACGTAATCCTGATTGCTCCTACTTGGGCAAGACCGATCTGATACCCTTACCTGATGCAGCTCGTGATGTGCCTTCCAATCTCCCTTCCAGCCACTCCACACCTCCTCTCACAAGACAAAGGGCAAACCATACATCCAAACTTGGGGATTCTCTGCCTCAAAGCATAGCTCCTACGTGGTTCCAGCATCTAGAAAGCTCATGCTCAAAGGAAGTACAAGAGGTTCTACCACACGGTAGAAAGTCCTTCACGCGGCGCACTCACCTGCAGAAATGGTTCGGGTTTCAGATTTGGTGCATGTCCCAACAAATCTCTCCAGTGTTAGCAACTCCTCTACATATTCTGGAATATGTCCTAACCTTTAAAAATTGGGTTTATCCCTGAGCGCTCTCAGGGTCCATCTAGCAGCTGTTACAGCATTTCACCAACCCACAGAGGGGTACTCAGTGCTATCGCACCCAACTATCAAGCAATTCCTTAAAGGTCTAACAAACCTCTTCCCTCAGCCTCTACTTTCTACTCCCTCATTGGACCTAAACCTGGTGCTGAAAGGGCTAACCAGGCCCCTCTTTAAGCCTATGGCCACCTCTTCGCTACATACCTATCAATGAAAATGGCTTTTCTGATCATTAGCTCAGCTAGAAGAATAGGGGAGATAGCAGTTCTGATGGGTGCAACCCCTTACACAGTGTTCTTTCCAGATAAGGTTACGCTCAGGCCGCACCCAAAGTTCATTTCTAAAGTAACCTTCTCTTTTCACATGAACCAGTCAATCCACCTTCCCATCTTCTACACCAGGCCTCACCAAGACAGTAGGGAGGCTATACTACATACCAGAGATGTTAAGAGAGCCCTAGCATTCTACCTCAATAGGACAAAAGCCTTTATGAAGTCCCCTAGACTGTTCCTCTCCATGGTGTAAAGATCTAAGGGCTCAGCAATATCAGCCCAAAGACTCTCTAAGTGGGTCTCGAATTGCATTAGTCAGTGCTACCAGATTCATAACATCACCTCTGCAGACTCCATCTGTGCACATTCCACAAGATTGATCTCATCTGTTACCTTCTTTAAGGATGTTCCTATCTCAGAGATCTGCAGAGTGGTGGCATGGGCATCAGTCCACATCTTCTCAGAACATTATGCCATCACTGGGGACTCTGCCTCTGATGCCATCTTTGGCTCCACAGTACTGTCATCTGTGACTGACCCCAGAATCTGAAGTCCCAGCCCTCCAAAAAGCGTACTGGTCGGGAGTTGCCTACAGTGAAGCACCCAGAAAGTCACTACTCGAAAAAGAAGTTACCTTGTGCAGTAAAGATGGTTCTTTGAGAGGTGTGTCCATATGGGTGCCCCGCTACCTACCCTCCTCTCCTGTACTTTGGAGCTTTTGTCACTGCACAAAGTGAGTTATTTCTTCATAGGAGCTGAATAAAACTGTCCAGTGCGCTGTTAATACTTTTAGTAGGTGTTGGCACTTGGACATGGTGTTGACTGGTCCAATGTGAATTTGTATGCAGATGAGAAGATACTGAAAGATCAACATCATTGTGTTCTCTGCTGCATCATTTGACTGAAGCATTTCCTGTTTAAATCAGAAGGTGATGAACCTCCAGGGGCTTTTTCCCTCAGATTTCTTTTCTTTTTTGTGTTTATCTTCCTCCCTGGAATGGACATTGCTAAATAGACACCTACAGTTTGCGCTGGTGGCAACAAGTCCCAGAAATAATTTTTTCACTTGCTAGTTGTTTCCTGTGATTCAGTTACACCAGTGCAGATGAACCACAAGTTGGAACCTTTGTAAAGGATATTTATAAGTCCCTATACTTGTATTTGTAGAGCTAATTGACAGTTAATAAGTATTTTATTCAAAAGATGGTGGTTTTATAGATAGCTTTTAAAATGTCATATAACACGTAGTAGAAATTCCAATTTATAAGGCAGTCTCCTTAGACAGTAAGATGGGTGCAGTGTCAAACTGTAACTGTGGCAGAAAATGAAATGATAACTGACATCAATCATACACTGTAAGAATGGAAGTGAATACAAATTATATAGAGCACATAAGCTCTTTGGGGCGGGGAACTCTTTTGTGTTTATAGAGTGCCCACTAGCTTAAGGCCTTGGTCTGTGATTGGGATCCCTTTACATTACTGCACTACAAATAATGGTACTTTTCATAAATTTGCTGATAATCACTACTTTGCTTCATAGAAAGCTAGCTGTTGCATTTGTATACAGATGAGTGCATGATTTTCCTTGATTCTTACTATTAATTTGAGTCCAAAGCTCAGCAAAAAATGACAAGGATGCAAGTTTGTCTGATTTTTTTAAACCAGTCATTTTAATCACATTTCTCTTAATAAAAGCATTTAGTTGCATGTCTGTTTGACGAGGCTTGTAGTTTTGAGATCTTGTGAATGTTAGTTGCCTGAAAAGTAAGAAGCTAAACAATATGAAAGAAGAGAGTGTGTCTTACAAAAATTTGTGGTGTTGCTATAGCAACATTTTCATCTTTTTTCAAAAGAGAAAATTGCTAGTGAAGTACATGGTAGTGTAGTGGTAATGTGCGAAGAATGAAGCTCTAGGTTCAGCTATTGAAATATTTTAGGCATGAGACTATAAGTGGGCCTATACAACATGGAGTGGTGATGGAGGCTGGTTACAGCTAAATGGGATCCAATGATGAAGCCTTGTTAATGACCGTGTCTGAAGTCATGCCACGCTTTTAGAGAGAAACTGGTGGTGAGGTAGAAAGAAAGAGACTGAAGGAGGAAGCAAAATTGCTTAAAATGCGATTTTTGTGGTAATGGTTTCAATGTTCATTGTCACACTAATTTTAATATCAATTGCCCAGTTTATAAGTAACTTTTTCCCCAGTTCCATACAATGAAGTTGTTCCTTTCCCGTTGCTCTTTCCCGAGTCTTGCTTGTAATTAACAAGACAATAAAATGGAATGAATTGGTGTTGTATAGGGAATTAGATTATTTGTATGACAGCTACCTCATTTGTTGCAGAAAGTGAATTAGGCAGGGGACTACAAGAAGAGAAAGGATGGGTAGTGGTTAAGGCAACTGAATTCTATCCCTGCCTCTGTCATAGACTTTCTGTGCAATTCTGGGCAAGTCATTTAAACACATGTTCACAGCTGGCCACTATTTGGTGTATTTCATTCTAGGTGTCCAGTGTGAGACCTGGATCCTTATTTTCAGAAGTGCTGAGCATGGAGGACTGCAACTGAAGTTGGTGGGACCTGGAGGAAACATAAAATCATTTTTAATAAAGTTTGCAGGTGACACACAGACTGGGGAAGTTGTGAATAATGAAGAGGGCAGGTCACTTTTAGAGAAATCTGGATCATTTGGGTATACTGGGTACAATAAATGTGTTTTAATACAGCCAAATGTAGCTAGGAAGAAAGAATGCAGTTCATACTTACAGGATGGCAGACCCTTTTCTGGTAAGCAGTGACTCTGCAAGAGACCTTGGGGTCATAGTGGGTAATCATCTGAATGTGAGCTTGAAGTATGACTCTGTGTACATCGACACTGCAAAAACAGACCTGTGGCAGAGAGTCTCAGAGCCAGGATCAACTGATTTGGTGTTGCGGAGCTCGTACTACAGGGCTAAAAATATCAGTGTGGAAGTTTGGGCTCAGGCTTGAGCCTGGGCTCTGAAAACCAAGAATAGGGGAGGATCATGGAGCCCAGGCTCCAGCCCGAGCCCAAATATCTGCACTGCTATTTTTAGTCCTGGAGCTCAAGCCTGACTCAGTTGACCCAGGCTCTTAGACTTGCTGCCATGTGGTGTGTGTTTTTTTCCCTTCCATATATAGGCATATCCTCCATGGCTAAAAGGGCTAATGCAATCTTTGGATGTATAAATCGGAATATCAAGTAAGATACTTTTTAGCAGCCTTTGATTTTACAGCATCTATTATGAAGTTTGACCAAACCAATTTTCATGTGGATAGACCTGCTCAGTTAATACTGAGATGGCTGGAATAGGAGTGCAAATATTTTAAAATTTCCAAAATTTTGAATTCAGCTATCCTGTCTTCCATTATTTTATTTTTACAACATTCCAACATCTTGATGCAATAAGTTAACTGGGACAGAACATCTGTTAAAAACGTAGATTTCAGGTAGAAATCTAGATCTTCAATTCTTAATGCTAGAAAAGGAAGAAAACTGAAGATTATGATTTTTCAGCCTCATGTTGGTGAAGAAATGGGTTCCATAGTACCTCAAACATCTTTTGATTCGACTTGTGTCGATCCAGTTTTTTGTTTGTTTGTTTGTTAGATCAGCCAGACTTCCACTCTGACAGTGGTGTCATTAGTATGTAGTCTGTCATGTTCTCCTAAAAACATCTTCAATTATTCTGGTAAATTCTGAGCCCCTCAGTAGATTTCCTTGTGTAAATCAGGTAGTTTGTTTTAATCAAAGTTCTTCTCAATTCCAGCATATATATATATAGTAGACAGATGCAAGTGTAGAGACATTTCTCTTCCTCAGAATTCTACTGAGTATTGTTGATCTGAAGATGGGGCATCAGATACCCTTTTCAGTCAGCTAACCGGGAGGCAGCTGGTGGCTGCAGAAGAAATTTTGAACTTGTAAGTCACGCTGGAGGACGGTTAGGTCTTCTTTTTTCCCCATGAACTTTTAGTATGCTGAACAACCGTGCATGAGAAATCTGGAACACTTGTACAAAAGAAACTTTAATCTTCTTTTACATTAGTCTGAGCACTTGGCAAAATTTTCCATATGATACTTTTCTCTGCATTTTTGGGTGGTATCTTCAGCAACTTGGATACGGTATTCTGCAGTTATTTTACACTGTTTTTCTGTCACAGCAGCCTCTGGTTGCTGGAAGGAAAAACTACAGGAAAAGTTCTGCTTAGCTCCTGTAGCTCAGGGATGGAGTATGGTTAGTACAGATGGCATCTTTGGCTAAATTTTGCTGCCAAACTCTAACAAGTCTCTACTGAGCCTGTGAAAGCTGAGGTTTCTTAGAGAATTATAATTTGGCCAGATTTGGGTGGTTCTTCGTAGGGATGGAAAAAGGCACATCCCGTGACACCCAGGTGATTCTTCCCCACCACCACCCCCCTCTTGCCAAAATTCAGGCCCCTGCTCCAAATCATGGAGAGGCTAGAGCTTCTCAGCACAATAGTTAAAAAAATCAGTATGGGCAAAACTTGTTTTTCCCTAATTTCATTTCCAGAAGCTGCTGACCTGGTTTTGCTGAAAATTTTTTTTTAAAAAAAATTCAGCTTGAAGCAGATACCTGGCATAGAAAATTTCAGACTGAACAGTTTAATTTTGGGAAAGTTGATAAGAAACTGAAAACAAGGTTTTGTACAGTAACTCCTCACTTAACGTTGTCCCGGTTAATGTTGTTTCTTCATTGCTACGTTGCTGATCAATTAGAGAACATGCTCGTTTAAAGTTGTGCAGTGCTCTCTTATAATCTTGTTTGGCAGCCACCTGCTTTGTCCACTGCTTGCAGGAAGAGCAGCCCGTTGGAGCTAGCTGCTGGAGGCTTGGAACTAGGGTGGACCGGCAGCCCCCCATCAGCTCCCCTAAGTTCCCTGTGTGGCAGTCGCCCAGGAGGCTGTCACTTGCCAGGCAGTTCAGCTGTCCCTCCCCACACTGCCGTTTGCTGCTTTACCATATCTCGGGGCGGGGACCGGACAATAGAGGGCTCAGGATTGAGGGAGCTTGCTAGCAGCAGCTGTTGTCTCAACTTGCTGATTTACTTAAAAAGGCAGTGTACTTAAAGGAGCAATGCCACACACACACACACACACACACACACACACACACACACACACACACACACACACACACACACACACACACACACACAGTCTCTATCTCTCTTTGCCATGCTGTGTCTCCTCCCTCCATTTGTGCTCCCTTGTATTGTGTGAGGCTACATTAACAACAATGTGTTAACGCTTGAGAGCTCAGCCAAGTACTAGTTCATCATTTAGCAGTAAGGCATTCCCTGGGAAATATTCCACCCTCTGACTCCTCCACCTCAACCAAGCTTCACAATCATCATTGCTGTGTACAGTATTAAATTGTTTGTTTAAAACTTATACTGTGTATATATGTTTGTGTGTGTGTATACATATATAGTCTTTTGTCTGGTGAAAAAAATTTCCCTGGAACCTAACCCCCCCCTTTACATTAATTCTTATGGGGAAATCGGATTCGCTTAACATTGTTTCACTTAAAGTAGCATTTTTCAATAACATAACATCAATGTTTAGCGAGGAGTTACTGTAATTGAAAGTGTTAGGCAGCCTTAGCTATAGGCATCACTTCCAGCACTACCATGACACTAACTGTACATGACAGCAACTCTACATTACATAGATAAGAGTTACAAGAGATACCTTATGTGTGTAAATGAGAGGGAGAGACATCTCTGACATATGGTTAAATATTCTGAAAAGTAATTTCTCTATACACAGGCAGTGTTGATTTCAGTGTCTGTAAAGTTTAACAAGAGATAGCTACAAAGGAACAAACAAATGGTTCGAGTAGTATGTTCTCATGTCTTTGGCAGTGACCTATGCTCAGTGTTTCAAAGAAAAGTGAAATGCCCTTTCTTTCTGTTTTTATAATACCTCTAGTGAATTGTGCAGTACTTTCCTATTGGGCAGGGGTGAGTGGGCAATCTTTTCCTGACATTAGCTAAACAATCTGGTTCTTTCCTGAAGCATCAAAACTGATAACTCTAATTTTGTTCTAGCTGTAGTAGTGAACTGGGGATGGTATATTTATTTCATACGTCTAATCTTTTCTGAATATTACTAAGCTATTTACCGGAGTATCCTGTGGCAGTGAATTACTTTTGTTAATTGGGTTGTATTAGAGTTCATGTATTTGAACAGTGCTGCTGTTTCATTTTATAAAGTGCGCACAAGTGTGTATCCAAATGGTTTCTCTACCATTCATTTTTATATTCTTGTCTCCATGTTAAATATTTAGACTTCTTTAAAGATGGAGCCCCCATCACATGCACATCCCTGTGTTTTGTTGACCCTCTTTAGACTTTTCTGTTTGCTGTGGAGCTATAGTATTCTGCAGTAATGGGGGTATGAAACTGTACTGGAAAGACACATAAGTGGGGAAGTTCAGTACTACTGAAGTAAAACTTGAACTGAGGATAAAGCAATAGAATATATTGTGATTCAAATCCCAGTGCATAAAAAAGCAAACGATATGGTATGTTATAGCCCTCCAGATTAAAATACTACACAGTATTTAGAGAGATCACATGCCATCAAACTATTAAAACAGGAATGTACAATTGCAAATATTTACTGCCCTAATTTCACATTGGATCATAGTTTGGAGAAGCAACGCTGTAATAATTGAAAGTTTGTTTTTAAAAATACTTTTTTGTTTGCGCTGCTTTACTCTTTTCTCAGTGATTCATTCAGATTTTGCTACTTGTTTTTAGGTTGTCAGATTCCATCCTATTTAAATACTTTAGAGTGTATTTTGATAGGTTAATATCATCTTCATCTCTTTGTTTTGTTAGGGTAAAATCAAGCAGAGACTGTCTTAAACTTGTGCATGCAGCCTTTTACACTTAAACGTGTGTAACTGTGTTCTGTGACTTTCATTCTTCTTTAATTTAGTCTCGTAACCTCTCGTCTTTATTTTCCGTGTGTGTGTGTGCGTGACCTACATAGAATGTATTATAATAGTAATTTTTGTATTTAATGTACACAAATTCTATTTATAATAATAATTTGTATATACAGAATATGCATATTAGACTGCATCTTAGAATTGGAGCTCTGAGTGATACAAAATTTATATCTGCGGATAGAAAGCTGATATCTGCAGTGCTCTAGTGACAATGAATGAGGCCAGCAGGACTATGGCCAGTGACCGGGCCAGGAAGTGCAGTGGAGAAAGCAGCAGCATGTTGGGCCACCACTCGTAGGAGCCAGTGTCCAGCCTGGGTAGCTGCAGCATGGCTGTGCTTCCCCCAGCCCTGCCCACTGGGCCGGGCACCAGATTCAGTGGCAGCTGTCACTGGTCATGTGTGCAAGCGGCTCACAGACTCCAAGACAGGAATCTCACATCGCTGCGAGTCGCAACCCGACATGCTGCTGCTTTTGCCATTGCGGTTCCTGGCCCGGTCGCTTGCCATGGCCCAACCCTGCTAATCCCGCTCATTGTCTCAAGAGCTCTGTGGATATCCGCTTTATATCCGTGGATATACATTTTTTTATCCGCGCACGGCTTTACTTAGAATTTCACTACAATGCTAATTAGATATAATCAATACTTATAGTATCAGGAGCAATTTTTTTAGTATCTTTTTAATAGAACAACAGTATCTTGCTGGAAAGAAAGAGAAAATAAATATTTTAAGAACAGATATGAAAAGACTGTCTTTGCAAAACTAGTTTTGTAAAGAACAGAGCCTGTATATGTATTGGTTTTTTCAGATATTCTAGATGGCTCAATTCTGCCTTTTATGATAGTTAGAGAACCAGTATCAGACCAGTGTTACCAAATCTGAAGAATTTGTTCCCTCCATTGAAGTATCCTGAAAATCTTTCAGAATATCTTTCTTTATCCTCAAAATTTAGTATGTGACCCCAAGTTTTATTTATTTCACCACCTTCAAACTGGGCTCTGAATACAGAATTATTAATTTCCTTGTTGACATTTTAATGGTGGTCACCACCAGACTTTTTCACAAATGTAATAATTTTATCTTCAAAACACTGTTGTCAGATAAGATGATATAATCCCCATTTCACAGATGGGAAATAGAGGCACAGAGAGACTAACCAAATTTTTGGTGCCCAACTTGAGATATCTAGGGCCTGTTTTTTTCAGAATATTTAGTGTTATAAAACACTTCATATGTTCACAGCAGAGCTATCACTGACTTCATTTTGCTGTGAATGCTTAGTACTTCTGCAAGTCAGACCCCAGGGTCTCAATTTGGGCACCCAGAACATGAGGAATGTGAAAAAATTTGCTTAAATGACTTGTCCAGCATCACTTAGAATACTTTGGTAAAGGCGGAGATGGAATCCAGTTCTCCAAGGTGGCCATTCTTCTCCTGCAATCCCCTTAATTTACTACACGTCTTTCAACTTCTGCAAAGAGCCATCAGTTCCTACAGACAGCCTCATTGACTACAGTGGGATGAAGTTAAACACACTCAGCAGGATTGAAACCTTTAGACTTACAGACAGATGTCTGCCACTAAGCTCATAGTAACTGTTAACAGTTGTAGGTTGTCCACCTTTGTGAGTGGACTAGAGGGGGAGATAAAACCCACATTTTGCCTGCAATTTTTACAGCTATTTGCAGACCGCATCAGAAGAAGTTCAAGATTTTGAGAACCTTGCTTCAATTCCAGGTTCTGAGGGGGAGAGTGGGAGTTGGGTGACGCCAAGAGTCACAGGGCAGACAGCCTGGAGAATAGAATTTGTAGGAGAGCATCAAGTCAGGTTGGGGGTTCTCTGGCTTGAGAACCAGAAGGGAGACTGGTGGGCTGGGGAAGACTGCCTGAATCACAGTACAGCCCAAGGGGGGCTGTGAGGCCCCAGTACCAAGGGAAAGAAGTGCATGAGTTCAAGGACCAAGGGAGGCTGTGTGGAATGGGATTGGAATCTGGATACTGGTGGGGTGGGGAAGTATGCTTGAATCACAGCATGGTCCGATAAAGGAAGGCTGTGGAATCCCTCAAACAAGAAGAAGGAGTTGTGAATTTTAGGACCAGGGTATTCTAGTTATTTACTCATTGTAGACAGAGCTGCTCTCCCTGGTACTGCTGGTCTCTTTTGCACTCTCCTTTTTCTCTTCTTTAATTTTATCTCAGTTCCTTGACTAGATTCTTCTCAGACTTTCCCCTGCCCATATTAAACTTTCCTCCCTTGCCACCACTTCAAGGCCCTCTACTGTTGTTGTTACTGTAGCATCCTCTTTTTCTAAGTGTCAAGGAACTTTCTTACAATATTTCATCCCTTCTCCTCTATCTAGGACATCACCCAAATCATTCCAGTTTCTGCTTTAATAATAATAGAGAGAGAAAAAATCATCCCATATATATTATATTATACTTTGAATATTATTTGGATGGGAAGAGTGAGTAGGTTCTTTCTAGGCTGCTGTCATAAATCTAACTTGTAGGCATGGCACATAACATATGATACCAGGACTCAAGGCCCAGAATCCCCTCTTCTCCTGCAGTCCCTTTTAATTAATGAATTTTATCTATGTGCCAACATAAACCTGGGTCTCATAGTTGTGCTGTAACAAATTGGATTTTTTTTAGCTGAGTTAGAACTGGAACCTGTTCAGTTTTACAGAAAGTGGTGGTGACATATGTCTGACTCTCATCCATGGTCTCTGAATTAGAGCTCATAAAACATAAGTTAACTTTCTGGGGTGAAGTTTTTAACTTGCTGGGGTGTGTATCCCTATGGAGAGGAAGAATGGTCCCAGTGGTAAGGGCCTGTGACTCTGGAAGAATGGGCTCAATTCCCTGGTCTGTCACACGCTTCCTGTGTGACTTTAAGCAAGTCATATACAGTTTTTAAAAGTATTTAGGTTCCCAAATGTGCAGATAGGCACCTAGTGGGATTTTCAAAAGCACTGAGGTGTCTGACACTAGTCACCTATCTACATCTTTGTGCTCTCAGGGGGAACAAAGGACAAGCTACGGACAGACCTTTCACTTGTTCTTCCCAGGGTCTTGGATTTTATTTAAAACAAAACCAAAACATCTGTTATGGTTTCAAAGGAAACCGTCAAAATGTGAATTGACTGTAACTGGGACAGAAATGCCTGCCTGAGTTTGCAGAGAACCTGGAACAGCTCTGAGTGCTGTGAATTGCCCCATTCATCTTAATGGGCATTAATAAAGATTTTTTTTTATGCTTTAAAAGTTATCTGTTTCACTGCTTATTAAAGCATGCCGGAAAGGTGAGGAAATATATTCAGAAGATATATGCTAGCATTTCTTAAGTTGGGAGTGCATGAAGGACTAGCTGATGTGAGGAGAGAATAGAAATACGGGTATAACATAAAATATTAAATTTAACATAAAATAAATACAAGCAAAACTGTACTGATTCATTATTCATTTTCATATTCAATATAAACCTCAGTTTTAAAGTATAAATTAGGCTGTTTGCAGTATCTACAGTTTGTTGCCCTGGAGTTCTGCAGAAACTAAAAGGCCTTGCTAAAGAATTTAGATTCAGCTTGCTGTAGGGCTCGTGTGTACATTTATAGATGCATAATTTGTATATACTGTTGGCACTTAGCATACTTTGTATTCTGCTTGCACACTCTTCTGCAGCTTTCCTCAGTGTATTTAGACTGTAGTGAGAAGTGGTTTACAATGAATGTCACTAATTTTGTTGTTTTAGTTAAATAACATAGGTTTGGGACATCAGAAGAGATAATTATATGGTTGTGATGATTGCTGCCTTGTTTTTAGGGTTCTGATGATTGCCTTGTAAAAATCTGGGCAACAGATGATGGAAGGTTGTTGGCAACTTTAAGAGGACATGCAGCTGAAATATCTGACATGGCTGTGAACTATGAGAACACCATGATTGCTGCAGGGAGCTGTGATAAAATGATCAGAGTTTGGTGTCTTCGAACATGTGCACCCTTAGCAGTTTTGCAGGGTCACAGTGCATCCATAACATCACTACAGGTAACAATCTTTCTGTCTTTTTACATATCACAATAAGTGAGGAAGTGGATTGCAGCAATAACAGTTTTTTTCTGTGAAGTTTGTTTTAATAAGAAATGTGCAACAGGTAACTAAATTGTAAAGCATGAACAAGGAGCTTTTAAAAATTGAATGGTCCCTTTAGGTTCTTTTTAATGTCATAAATGTGTGACAGACTGAAGACATGATTTTTGTCCCGAAGATCTGATCCCGAAGATTCTGTTCTGATTCTGCAAAAACACATGCTTCCCTTTATGCACATGTGTAGTCCTGTTGAAGTCAGTGGGACTATTGTATATAAAGTTAGGTACGTAAGTCTTTGCAGGACCAACAGTTAAGTTATGCACAAATGACGATAAATATTGGGTGTGGTAGAGAGAAGATTGTGAAGCATTAAAAGAACGAATTCATTAGATGATTTGTTTAATATTTCACAACACTTGTCATTTATAAAAGAGAGCTTATTGTAAGGCTGTTTCTATTCCTTACATTTGTAAAGATCTTTCCTTGGGTGTTTGTCCCTATTGATGTTCCACTCTAGGTGTACATGCACCCAGGATTGGAGATTTTTTTGCTAGCAGTGTCTGTTTCATCTGTGCATACTTGGCCTGAGATGTAGTGCTCTCTCTCTTTTTTTTTTTTAATTAGTTTTCAGTTCAGATGGCACTGTATGCACAGTATCTTTGGACTGTATTTTTAAAAGAGAACTTAAATGTGTGTGCAAAATAAAATCCATACCCCTCCTTCTTTTGTTTAGTATTCTGGGAATTGATTATGCTAAAATCTTCCAGCTTCAAATATTGTAAAGTGAGCACTTCCCTCTCAGTGATGACTCTGCTTGCTGCCTTTTTTGTTTGAGGGGACATGAGACTCGCCCAAAGTGCAGTATCTGTAAGTTATTTTCCAGAAGAACAAACAATTGCAGGGAGATGAGGCTAAAAATGTCCCCCCCCATCCCCCGCAATGTGGTCAGCCTCAAATTTGGGCCCACCTGACTCCCCTGTACAATGGACAGAAGAGCCAAAGAGTGCTCCTTTCAGCTTGGCATTGGTTAGCTCCAGAACGCATGCAGTTAAGCTTACCTTGAAGGATAGGAGTATCCAGGGGAAAGTAGCAGCGAAAAGTTAAACACCCTCCCAAGGAAACGAGACAAAGCTCTGCTTATATCTTTTTTTTTTTTTTTAAGTTAAAATTGCCTCTTGATTCCAAGATGAGTGAGGCTCCACAACCTGGTGCAGGTACAGATGGAGCATTGAAGGAGTGTGGAACCAGCACTGCGGCACTGATGTCATAGAATCCTATGATCATGCCCAGTACTAAGTCTCTTATTACAGTACCCACCATCGGCACCAGCAGCCACACCATTGGTACCAATTGATGCATTGTAGAAAGCAGATCAGTACTGAGTGCTTTATCAACAGTAATGAGAATGATCCAGCTTCACAGTACTGATTCAATGCATGGTACTGGGGGACCTGCAAATGTCTGAGCCCAAATCCCCATTGCTGTCAGGAGGCTTACATTTATCTCCAGTACAGGACTCAGTTACTTCCTCAGGACCAGTCTCCTCCCTGCTACTAACTTTAAGAGAGGAACATCTTCATTTCAGTCCCATTCCCACTGTTCCTCCTCTGGAGTCAGATGTATCATATTCATTGTCTGACTCCCAGAACAGAGTAAATGATTCACTTACATATTTCCCTACAACCTGTTCATAAGACCATAAGAACAGCTATACTGGGTCAGACCAATGGTCCGTCTAGCCCAGTATCCTGTCTTCCGACAGTGGCCAGTGCCAGATGAACAGAAGAGGGCAATTCCATTTGATCCATCCCCTGTGGTCCAGTCCCAGCCTCAAATTTTGGCTCAGAAAGGTGGTCTAAGATATCCCATCATTCCAGATACAGGGATTATCAGGCTCCTCATATGAGCTGGTATCCATCTCTCTGAGGCCCTTTTTTATTTACTGGTACAGTGCCGTTCGGTGGCCATATTGGGGACCCAAGCCTTTCAAGGTATCCTCTCAAAGAGAGTGATGAAGAGAAAGAAGCAGAAGTCAGCGAAGCCTCATGGGTGGATCTTCTGTGCATACCCAATATCAGGAGGAGCTCTCTGAAGGGAAAGACCAGCTCAGAGAGGAAGACAGCTCAGCTTCTGTAGTCCTTTCCTTGTCTTCTGTGGATGAGGCAGTGATGCCAGCCTGACTGTTGTGTCCTGACTACTTTGAGCTTTTAAGAGCTCATGAAGAGGATAGTGAATTTGTTCCAAATCCTGTTAGAGGAAGTCCTGAGAGGCTCTTCATAAACTATTAGACATCCTTCATACTACTATGCTGGGGCAAATCATGCTTCTGATTAATGATGCTCACTTGGAGCCTGCAAAGACTGTATGGCATACTCCTGCTATTATTTCTAATTCTTCTAAAAAGACTGAGAAGAAATATTATTTTCTTGCAAAAGAAGCTGAATACTTGTACTTCCACTCAGTGCTATGCTATCTTGTGGTAGCTGCAGCTAATGAGAGAAATAAACAGCACCATTCTAAGAGAGCCCCATTTAATAAGAACGTAAAGCCTTTAGACCTTGTTGGACAAAAACTATTCTGCTGTAAGTCTGGAGTTTCAAATTGCTAATTATCAAGTTCTCATGGCAAAGTATGATTTTCTCAACTATAATAAATTCACAAATTTTGTTCACAAGTTGCCAAAGGAATACAGGGAGCCATCTCAGTCATTGATAACGGAAGTGAGTTAATAGCAAGACCTTCATTACAGGCTTCCTTATATGTGGCAGACACCACTTCATGCTCTTTGGTAACTTCTATTATGATGTGTTGGTCTTTGTGGCTTAAGTCTTTGAGTATTCTGAAAGAAGTCCAAACCATAGTGAATGACCTTCCATTAGGGCACCCTGATCTTTTCAGTGAGAGAACAGATGGGTCCCTCCACCCTTTTAAGGTTTCCCATGCTGCTTTATGTTCTTTAGGCATTTATACTCTAATAATAAAAAGGAAATATGGTAAACTTCAGTCTTACCCTAGACAGAGGACAACTCCGTCCTCCTTTTACTAGCTGAGGCCACCAGAGCCTCCAAGGAAAAGTCAGAAACTACAAAAGAGAAATCTGTCTGCTTTCTCTTTGCAGTCCGTGCTGACCAGCAAACATCCCTTTTGATGGGATTGTGGAGAGTGCAAAATAATCATTTCTCTAGATCTGGCTGCTGCTCCTCCTTCCCAGATTCCAATTGGAAACTTTCTTTTTTCCAGTATGGGAGAGCAAAGAATGCTGTAATAGACAAGGGGATGTTAAAAATATACAATTGTTCTTGCCATTCAATTCCATGCTTTTCCCTTTCTCCACCCACCTTCCGTATTCCTTTTCAGGAACCTCTCTCAAAGGAGACTTCTTGTCCAGAAGGAGGATTCTCTCTTCCCTTTCGGAGCAATAGAAACTGTTCCAAAGCAAAGAATTTTTACTTAAAATATTTTCTTCTACCCAAGAAGATGGGAAGTTGGAGGCCAATCCTGGACCTTAGAATGCTCAACACCTGCATTCACCATTTGAAATTTAAGCATGGTTACCTTTGCTACCATAATACCGTTGTTACATCTGGGAGATGGATTTACAGCTGTTGGCCTCCAGGATGCTTATTTCCACATAAATATATTATCTTGTACACAAGAGATTTGTGATTGGTCCAAATCACTACCTATTTAGGGTTCTTTCCCTTTGGCCTGACACTGGCACCAGGGGTATTTACCAAACGGTGGCTGCTTTCCTAAGATAACAGGGCACGATAGTCTGTTTATAACTGGGCTAGTAGCTTCTCAAGCTAAAGTCCTATCAAGAAGTTCAAAACTCTATGTGAGTGGTTCCCCAGCTTTTCCAGACTCTCAATTTGAGAGTAAAAGAAGAAAAGTCAGTTTTAAAACCAACAGAATGTATAGAATTTATTGGCCTGATACTGTATTCCAGGACAGCAAAAGAGTATTTACCTCACAACTTATTCCAGACTATATCCAGCCTCATCATCCAACTTCAGGTGACTCTGCAAATTACAGTAAGATCTTGTCTCAGTCTAATGGGTCACATGGCCTCTAGCGCTTCCATGACTGCATGTCATACTACATCTACTTTGCATGTAAGCTTGGTTGAGGACAGTGTATGCCCTGAGCAAACACAGTCTGGACATGATTGTATCAGTTCCACAAAAGATTCTCTTCCCTTTCAATTTGTGAAAACCTGAATGCAGTTTGTATAGAAGTTTCCTTTGTTCTACCCCTTCCGACAAGAACGATAGCAACAGATGCAAATGGAGTCTAGAAGGGTCACTGTTACATATATCAATATCCTGGAGCTCAGAAAAGTTTACAGCATATGCATACACTTCTTGCCAAGGTTTCAAGGTCAGCCTAGTCAGATCATGACCAACATGATTACAATATTTTACGTAAACAAGCAGAGAGCACAGTCATCTCTTCTGTGCTCATAGGCAATTCCTTTGAGCTCTAGGATATTGATATATATCAATATATATATAACTGGCCAGGTCTGAAGAGCACATTAACAGATAACCTCAGCAAATACTTTTCCACAGAGCATGAATGGGAGATTCAGAAGTCTGTTGTTCAGTTCATTTTCCACCAGTGGGGATGACCAGCAGTCGATTTGTTTGCAACAGACAGGAACAAGAAATGTCAAAAGTTTTTGTTCCAGAGGGGGTCAGAATCCAAACTCTCTGGTTGATATGTTTTTAATTTCAGGGTCACAGATCCTAATGTATGCTTATCCGCCAATTCTTCTACTTCTGAGGGCCTTAAGGAAAATCAAAAAGGACAAGGCAGTAATTATCTTAGTAGTTCCTACGTGGCTCATACAGTGTTGGTTCCCAGCTCTACTTTGCTTCTCCACTTATCCTCTTATTCAATTATTTCTGCTGTTGGACTTCTTGACTCAGAACATGGGAATCGTTAATAATCCTGATCCATCTCAACCTAACCACATGGTTTTTGGATGGATGTCAGAACTAGAAAAGATATGTTCTTCAGAGGAGCAAACTATTCTGATCAACAGTAGAAAAGATTCTGCAAGAAAAGAGTATAATACAAAAAGTGGTAGAGATTTGTGGCTTAGTGTGAACTTGTGCTTCTGGAGTCCTAAATACGTTGTATTTAGGACTATATCCTTTTGCCAAAGACCTTGGGGAACTCACACAGCTGTCTTGGGTACATCTGAATGCTATTAGTGCCTTCCACCCACATGTAGATAGCTCATTGTTCTTTGAGATGTGTGTATTCCATGATCGGCCTTTCTTCCTATCTGCTTTGGACTCTTCCTGTACTCTTTGGGATCTGTGGTAGAAAAGGTGCTCAAGTGACAGTTGGTCACACACTGAGTATGGGTGGGAGGACAGGATGCATGCACGACCAAACGGACACTGCTAGCAGAAATCTCTGGTGCATGCCCACCTAGAATGGAATACATATAGGACAAAACATCTTGAACTCTAGTTACTGTACAGGTAAGTAACTTTTTTTTATGTTTGGGTTTGCGTGTAGACTTGTAGGCCTAGGGGATTCATCCATGAGGATTGTTTTTGTGGGGGAAGATAATCCTTCTGACAAACTTTGCTATATTTTACCAGTTGGTGTTGTTACCATGTGATTTTCCCCCCCTGCTATGTGACTTTTCCTTTGGTAGTGTTGGGTACTACTTGAGTTTGCAATAAAGACTGAATAATTAGGGTCATTTGTTTCTGTTTGAGAGAATGGGACAGCAGTTGAACAAATATATTTTTTTTAACCTGTGGGGGTTTTTGTTTGTTTGTTTTTCCTCCAGTTTTCTCCATTGTGCAGTGGATCAAAGAGATATCTGTCTTCAACTGGAGCAGATGGAACAATATGTTTTTGGCTGTGGGATGCTGGCACCCTTAAAATAAAGTTAGTTGTATTTTACATGTTCTTAATTATATGTCATGAAAAAGTAGTGGTAATTAGTGTTAGAGAAATTTAGTTGGGTACTAACGTCAGCAAATTGAAAAAAGTTACTCATCAATTAACTTTCTATATGGTTACAGAATATAGTTTTTCTGATTGGTATAAAGTTATAAATTGACTGTCTGCCTCCTTTCAGGGTTAAGTTAATACAGCAATGTACTTAAGGTTTTGTAGGTGAAGCAAATAAAGCATCCAACCTCACTGTTTAATTTAATTTAATACATTTCTGTTCAGGTAGACTTTCTGTGGCCTGGCACAGAAGCTCGATTTTTTGATTGATTGATTGATAGATAGATCAATATCTGGCTCCTAATTCCAAGTGAAATGAGAGTAGTGCTAAAGAAAGCAGTAGGACTAGAAGGTTTTTAATTCCAAATGTTAGGTGGGAGAAGGTATCTGTGACGGGTTGGATCACAGAAACCCTCTGGGAGCTTCCACCTGATGTGCCAAGACTACTTCTGCTCCTGCTTTCCTGTCCTGCTAGCTTAGGACTCCAGCACCCTGCCTGGTTTGAGCCAGACCCACTAGCCTGCCGCAAACCCAGACCCAGGTCTGAACCACATCCCCTAACAGCTGTAGGCTTAACTGAAAGCAGCTTACAGAAGTGTTCTCGTCTTTAACACTCAGATTCCCAACTCCCAATGCGGTCCAAACCCAAAAGAAATCTGTTTTACCCTCTTTAAATGTTATACAGGGTAAACTCATAAATTGTTCGCCCTCTGTAACTGATAGAGAGATATGCACAGCTGTTTGCCCCTCCAAGTGTTAATACATACTCTGGGTTAATTAATAAGTAAAAAGTGATTTTATTAAATACAGAAAGTAGGATTTAAGTGGTTCCAAGTAGTAACAGAACAAAGTGAATTACCAAGCAAAATAAAATAAAACCTGCAAGTCTATGTCTAATAAAACTGAATACAAACAAAACCTCACCAGTTCCAGTAAGCTTCCTTTTACAGACTAATCTCCTTTTAGTCTGGGTCCAGCAATCACTCACACCCCTTGTAGTTACTGTCCTTTGTTCCAGTTTCTTTCAGGAATCCTTGGGGGTGGAGAGGCTATCTCCTTAGCCAGCTGAAGACAAAATGAAGGGGGTTTCCCATGGGCTTAAATAGACTTTCTCTTGTGGGCGGAGACCCGCTCCTCTCTCCTATGCAAAGTCCAGCTCCAAGATGGAGTTCTGGAGTCACCTGGGCAAGTCACATGTCCATGCATGACTCAAATGCTCTACTCAGGTTATTTAGAAATCAAGCCAGCACACGGCCAATATAACTTCAAATACAAAATGATACATGCATACAAATAGGATTAATAGATTCAGTAAATCATAACCGCTACATAGATATGTTACATGGCATATGTAGCATAGAACATATTCCAGTTATGTCATATATATTCATAAGCATATTTCCATAAAGCCTTATAGGGGGCACAGACACAGTATCATCCTACTAAAATTCTGAAATATCTTAAAGCATTTTAATGCTAAAATAAATGAAACTTCTTTCTCTCATCTTCCTCTAGACTTTTTGCCTATCAGAGTTATTTCCCCCCTGTCCCTCCCCCATTTTCCTACTTTAGTGAGGTGAGTTTGAGCTTTCTTTCCCTCCTGCTATGTGTCAGCACACAGGGGTATTTCTGGATGGTTATGTAGGTATGCTGGTGTCTAAAATGAATCTGACGAGTAACTTGAGGTGGGGTACATGACATCTTCTTGGAAGCATTGTCAGGATACAGTGTACACAACAGAATTAAATTTTGTGAAAACATTAATTTAGTCTATAAACATGAAATACTATTCATTCTCATTCTACTATCCTCACTCAAAATCTATGGCTCGGTCTTGAAAATATTCATTAACATAAAATTCATTGGGGTTGTTTTTGAGGATGGTATTTTTTTGCTGTGCTCTCTGGGTGGACTGGCTCCACTTCCGAAGCCTGGGCATTCATTATGTTGTCCAAGCAGTCTGGTTCAGACCCTTCTTTTCTTTTCTGTGTGGTAGGGAGCTTGTAGTCAGCTTCCTCATCTTATCTTCCAGGTGTTCCAGGCCTTGGCTGTTGCACTGTTCTCCAGGCAGTTCATTTTGCCAGTTTACATTTCTGGCTCCCCTGTTTCCTGGCTACAAGATGTACTAGTACAGCTCTCACTCTTGACTCTCTGCTGTGGGAGCATATACTAATCCAATTAACTCTGCCTTAGTAGGAAAACAGAAGAGCAAGAGGCTATCCCAATAGGCTAGAGAGACCAGTTCTTCCAACTTTCATGAAGTTTTTCTTAAAGCGTGAGCTTCTGGAGTCAAGTGTTTAGATGAGAATCTCAGCGTTTTCTTTTAAGAAACAAGGTTTCTAGCCCTCGTTGTGGAGAAAAGCTCAGAAATCTGACCTGAGCATACACTAATGGTTCAAAAACCAGAAGGCAAATAAAAAACTTGGAGAGAGTGTGTGTGTGGGTGGGTCAATAGGTTGAGAGTTACATCTTCTGAATTTTAAGACAATGATATGACGTTGGGGGGGGTCTACCCCATGATTTTTGAACACATTGGATTGCCAATACTGAGAGACAAAATAAAATGTGGGGTAGTTGGCTGCAGCAGAATTGCAGATTACATGGCAAGAATGCCTAATTCTGTGGTCCAGAAGATCCTGATCGAGATGAATTAAGCAATTCACTCCTCTGAGCTATTGTTTCTGGCTGTCTGCAGACTCAAGCAAACTTCTCTACATCAGTTTACAGTTATTCATGGTTTCCAATATGATTTCCTTGGTTACAAGGACTAGAAACATTTTTTTCCCTTATTAAACCTGAGATTATGGAGCTCTGTTTTGAAGCACATTCTGCAGTGACAGAATTGTGGAATATATGGGGCTCTGATTATTACATATATATATATATTAATGGGTGCTAGTAAAGAATCAGTCTTTTGAGGGGATGGAGATGTGGGAATGCTGAGGTAGAGGAACAAGGAGTCTATTGGCTGTAGAATAAAGTGTTAGTGGAGTGGGGATATTGAGGCTACTTAGGATACGGGATGTTTGACTATTTCTCGTTCATTCACATCTGCGGTACATATTGGTTTAGTCAGAATTTTTTTGTGAGATGGCATGGGCCTGGGGACAAGTATTGAAGGGAGTAAGTGTTTTTTTTTTTTTAGTTGGTTTAACTGTTTTTTGGATAGTATAAAGTAGTTATTAGTTGGCATGTCTTTTGGAGAGGAGGTATAAAGTATGTCTTGTAGTATTAGAAATTATGTTGTGGTCATGTCTAGAATACAGAAGTAGTGGGTCTCTGGGAAGAATAAATGGGAAATAGCTGGTAGGCTCATTATTGGGAAAGTCTCAGTGAATAGCCTCAGAGGAAGAAAAATCATAATCTCCTCTCCCATTTAATAGTTGAGATCCTCCATTTTAATTCTTTACATTGGAGATGGAATTGCAAGAATCAGTGGTTTTCCCTGGCCTCTTGTTTTTGTAGAAGATTCCTCTGCAGTACCTAAGCAGCATGATCTCAGCAGCACTCCAGCAGAGTAGAAGGTTTCCAGGGGTAGTTTAAAATAGAAGATATTCATTTACAACATGTAGTGCTGCTGTGGGAGTGTGCTGATCTTCACTTATGGGGAGTGTCACCTAGTGATCAGGGCTTAGGTAGTTCTGCTTGCAGAGGGGGTTTTGGTAGGGGAGCCTGTTCCCTTCCACTGCCCCAGGCTCTGGCCCAGGGCCCTTTGAGGGTAACAAAAGGGTCCAACACCCAAGAGTGCCTCCAGGCTGCTCTCTCTGAACCACTTCCTACCATCCCTCTGTTGTCCACAGTTTGCAGACTGAACAGGAAGGCATGAATGGGGTCAGCTCACCGCATGGCACCTCTTCGTGGTCAGGCATGGTGTGTTAACTCTTTCCCTGGGGCAGCAGCTGGCTCCTTGGCCCGCCAGTCAGTTTAGTTCCAGGTCTCTCCACTTCAGGGGTAGCTCATAAACAGGACAAGGAGAATTAGCACAAATAAACTGAGTACACATGAGAGAGGAGGAGGAATGCTTCCCTCTCACAGTGTACCTGAAGCAGGTCCTCAGGGAGGGATCCTGCTTTCTCTCAGCTCTTTTCTCAGGAGCTGCAAGTTGCAGTTCTAAAAATTCCCTGGTCTACCCCCAAGTGAGCTGTCCTGCTCCCTTTTAACTCCTCCTCCAGCCTGTGCATCTCTTGCATGTGTGGCAGGGCAGGGCTGGCTGAGCCCAGAGCAGCTCCTTAACCCCTTGTTGCTCAGTGTGGGGTTTGTATATTCCATCACAGGGGGAAACACACTACTTTGCAGAACCAACGGCAGGATCCTGCTACTTGGAAATCTATTTCTGCTGAAGGAAAGAGGGAGAGATTAATTAAATCTTCCAAACTTTTTTTCCCCCCTCTATCCCAAATTTGCACTGAGGGAAGAAGGCAGGGAGGATTACTTTGCAAGACAAATGTTATATCAAAAGTTCTAGGGGTATATAGGGCCTTATGGGTGGACATGATGTTGATGCATAGGGATTTTCTGGGTACGTAACAATGTAATCCATAATTATTTGACAAATATCACATTTAAAAACTGGTATATGCCTTGATTCTCTCATAGGGTATGTGTACATGGAGCTGGAGGTGTAATTTTAGACAGACATACCCATGCTTGCTTTGATTGAGCTAGCATGCTAAAAATAGCCATGTAGTTGTAGCTCCATGGTTGGTAGGATGGGCTAGTTGCCTTAACTAGAATCCTGTCTTCAATCCTAGGTATGTATTTGGGGCAGCTAATCCATCCCACTGCCGGTTGAGCCACAGCTATGCTGCTGTTTTTACACGCTAGCTCAATCAGTGCTTATACAGTTATATCAACCTGAGCTGGAAATTACACTTCCAGCTCCAGTAGACATACCTGTGGCTATATTATTGCAGTGGTTGCCTTACAGGTCTACTGTTCTAAATGAGACAAGGTGGTGGGATAATATCTTTTGTTGGACCAACTTCTGTTGGTGAGAGAGACAAGCTTTCAAGCCTGTTCTGAGTAATAGTCTACATAGATCTGTGCAACTTGCCTGATTTAAATTTTTGTTTGTCAATTTTTAAATAAATTTTCAGTCCCAGTTTCTCATGTATTTTAGATATCTGCAGCTAGTAAGCCTCCACCCTCGATATGTGTCAAGTTCAAAATGTCATCTGACATTAAGGTCCTTCCCTCTGATTTATCATTGTACTTGTATGATTTGATATTTATTTATATTGTTATTCACATATTATATTAACTATCTTGGTTATCTTTGGTGCCTTTTTTTCTGCTGTTTGCATTTAATATTGGGCCCTTACTCATGTTCCACTCTGTTGTTCTCTTCTTCCAAACATCCATACTGCTAATTCTTTAGTACAATTCAAAGTATACTCAAAAATCTTACTTTTTTTTCTCTTTTTTATGTATTTACTGTTATGTCTTATGATCTTTTGCTATTATTATGTCCCATGCCTCAACACTTAGAACAAATCGGTAGAAATCTGTTGACGTTATTACAGTGGGCTAAGTTTGCCCTCTAACTATCAAGGGACTAGATACTTGGCTGGCATAAATTGGATCGCTAAGATTCTGGACCCCAAGTAGTTTTTAAAAGCCTTAGTAGATAACATAAATTGATAGGGGTAGAGAGACAGTTGGGAACCCAGAAATGTCTTAATGCAGTTTTTTTCAACATAAGAACTTAAGTTCAAAAACTAATGCCCTTGAATTCTAATGGCTTCCATGAATTCTGGTTGAGGTCAAAGGGTCTTCTAAGCTGAAAAGTTTTTCCACCTTTTAAACTGTTGACTGAAATTGTACTAAGTATTTCCATGAGACTGGGAACTTGCATTGTACTTATTATTTGTACTGAAGTCCACAGATCCATGACATCAGACATATTTGTTTTAGGCAGCCAGATGTCTCTGCTCTAGGCAAGAGGGAGGCAGATCAGCTCCACCTTGTTACAGAGCAAATATATAGAATTTCTTTTCAATTGGCTTCAGACTTCCGGGTTTCTGCTCTCTGTCTTTATTGACATGGGGATTCATTTTCTCCTCATAATTACTGGGACTCTTCCTCTACCTCCCTGCTCAACCACACAGAGTGCAGCGTGGAGGAGACTAAGAAGGGGAAAGCCAGATGCAGTCTCCTGTACCTCCTAACTGATTGAGTGCCTATTCTGGAGATCTGTTCTGGTTCTCTGGAGACTCAGGTCTCTCCCATATGTTCAGATTGGGGCAGGGTTTCCTGCAGCCTCTCTCCCCCAAGTAGGAGAGTTCCCAGAGAGCAGCAAAGTCCTCTTGCTCTGGCACAGACAGCCATTCCCTCCTCCTCCCACCTTAAAGAAGGGAGGTTGAAGTGCAATATTAAAGGACCAGAGAAGCTTCTTGCCTAGCTGCCAAAGCCTGCCCAGCCCCACCCCCCTCATGCTAACCCCACCCATCCTGCTGTTACAGTTGGACAGCACTGACATGGAAACAGAACGCAGTCTGGAACATACATACAAGTAGCAACTTGGCCCAACTTTTAAGAAAATCAAACTGACTCTCAAAGCGTTATCAAACTGTCCAAAATAGAGAGACGGTCCTTGTTGGAGATTCAGAAGAAGCAGAAGAAATTTCTGCACAGGACAGTTGGACAACAGGATGGTACGAGACATCACTCTAAGATTGGATGGGCTTTTAAAGATGATGGGCAAGGATCCAGTGGTGATGGTTCATATTGGCACAAATGACATTGTGTCACGGGATATCTCACAGGTAGTAGATATGTGCTGAAGAAGAAAAATGTCCAAGCCATCTTCTCTGTGATCCTTGCTGTCCCTCAAGCAAAGGAAGACAGAAGGCAGAAGATTCTGGAAGAGAATCACTGGCTAGGTAAGTGATGTAGGATGGAGGGCTTTGGTTTTGTCGAACATGGGTCCATCTTCTATGGGAGAGGAGTTGTATAGTTTGGATGGCTTCCACCTCAGTAGAAGGGGGACCGATCTCCTGGGGGACAGGCTGGCTAGAATAGTCAGAAAGGGGGTAAACTAATAGCAAAAGGGGAGGGTAAAAAGAGGGGTGATATGAGCACTCAGTATAAAATGGAGATATTCAGAAGAAAATTAATCAAGGAACCAAAGGACACAAAGGAAAGAAATTCTTTAATTGCCTGTGCACCAATGCTAGGAGCCTGGGTAAACATGAGGAATTAGAGCTGTTCGTTTATAAGCCTAAATTTGATCTAGTTTGTATTACTGTAACCTGCTGGGATGACTCGCACAACTGGAATGTTAAATGGTTGTAACTTATTTTGGAAGGACTGTGTGAGCAAAAGGGAATGGGGAGCGGCACTGTTAAAAATTGCATTACCTGTTTCCGAGTCCCTAATAACTTGGAAGAAAATGATCTTGAATGCATATGGATCAATGTCCTAACAGATAAAGGACAGATGGGGTACTAGCTGTTGTCTGCTACAGACCACAAAATTACACTAAGGCGCAGTAGGACTGCCTTCTTGTGTGCCTACCTACAACATGTAGGGAAAAAATACTGCATGATCATGGGGGGGCCTTCAATTTGAGTGATGTATGCTGGAGGTCTCATGCTGCCAGTACTAAAACATCCTTGGAGTTTTTAAACATGATAGATGACAGTTTCCTAACTCAATAATTTGCAGCCAACACAGGGAAGTTCTATGTTAGACCTTGTCCTAACAGATAAAGAGGAACTGATCTCAGAACTAAAGCTTGATCACGTTTGTAATACGTAAGCAGAATAAAATCTAGACCAGTAATATATATACTTGGTGCTTTAATGGGGCCAATTTCACAAAGCTGAAAACAGTTATTATCCAAATCAGGTGCGAGAAAGATGAAATCAGAAAAATGTGAATAATAATTGGGAATCATTTAAGAATATCTTACTAGATGCCCCAAAAGTCACAATCCCACAATCAAGGAAGAAGGCTGTGGGGTTAAAAAAAGACCTGGTTTAAAGAGGAAGTGAAGTGAAGGCAGCTGTAAAAATAAAAATATAAGAATGGTGAATTTGTTAATAATGAATATAAATCAGTAGTTAGGAATTGTAGAAAACTGATAAGGGAAGCCGAGAGAGAAGGCGAAATCTTGGCCACCAGAGCTGAGGACAGCAAGGACAAGCTTTTTAAATATCTTAGGAACAAAAAGAATCCTGACAATGGTATTGATCCATTACTATATGGAAATAGTAGAATTGTCAATAATGCTGAAAAGGTAGAAGTGTTGATATATTTCTGTTCTGTATTTGGTGGAAAAACAGATGATACACTCTCATCATGTGGCGATGATAACACTCCTTCCATTCCACTGTTATCTCTGGAGCATGTTAAACAGCAGCTACTGAAGTCAGACATTTTAAAATCAGCAGGGCGAGAACTTGCGTCCAAGAGTGTTACAAGAGTTGGCTGAAGAGCTTACTGGACCATTAATGTTAGTTGTCAATAAGATTTGGAGCACTAGGGGTGTTCCAGAAGACTGAAAAAAAGCTAATGTTATGCTAATTTTTAAAAAGGGTAAATGGGATGACCCAGATAATTCTAGGTCTGTCAGTATGTTGTGGATCTTGGGCAAGTTAATGGGGCAGCTGCTATGTGACTAGATTAATAAAGAATTAAAGGAGAGTAGTGTAATTAATGCAAATCAGCATGGGTTTATGGAAAACGTATCCTGTCAGATTAACTTGATTTTTTGATGAGATTACAAGTTTGGTTGATAAAGGTAATAGTGTTGACATAACATACTTAGACTTCTGTCAGGTGTTTGACTTAGTACCACGCAACATTTTGATTATATTCTTCCAGTTGTTTTTTTTTTTTTTAAATTTAACATGGCACACATTAAATGGATTTGAAAACTGGCTGACTGATTTTAAAATGTAACTGTATATAGGGAGTTGTCATTAAGCAGATCTGTTTCCAGGAGTCTGTTGCAGGGATTTGTTCTTGGCTCTTGGCTATTTTATCAGTGAAGAAAACATAAAATCATCACTGACAAAGTTTGCAAAAAGAAAAGGAGTACTAGTGGCACCTTAGAGACTAACCACTTTGCAGATGACGCAAAAACTGGGGGCGTGGTAAATAATGAAGAGGACAGATCGCTGATTCAGGGTTATCTGGATCTCTTGGTAAAGTGGGCGCTAGCAAACAATATGTGTTTTAATACAGCTAAATGTAAATGTATGCATTTAGGAACAAAGAATGTAGACCATACTTACTGGATGGGGATCCTATCCTGGGGAGCAGTGACTTTCTGAAAAAGATTTGGGAGTCACGGTGAATAATCAGCTGAACACGAGCTCCCAGTGTGATACTGTGGCCAAAAGCTTATGCAATCCTGGGATGCGTAAAGAAGGCACAGATTTACCCCATCTCACTTGTCAAAGGATCCACAAAAGAGATTAAATGTGAAGACAGCCATCCTTCATTTTCCATGAATGGGAGTAACTGACCCTGTCCCTTTTTCCAGTAAAGAGTTGAGGCCTTTACTACATCTTGTTCTTAGTCAAAGCAGGTTACGAGTCAGTTCTTTATGTGTAATAACACAACAGAATAATGAAGAAATTAAAACTCAAGGTGGAGACTTTTAATATTCATATTAGCTTCCATGAGCATGGGACACCTGATGACATTGGTAGATCTGAAGGATTCCCAGCCCCCTATCCCAGTTCAGCAGTGTCACAGTTGCTTTGCTTTAGAAGCACAACAACTACTAGCACAGGTCCTTGTCTTTTTTGGTTTACCAACAGCCCTGCAAGTGTTTATGAAAGTGTTGATAGTGTTAATAGCAGCTCTCAGACAGGAGAGTTTCCATGTCTGTCCCTTCCTTGATAACCACCTTATTCAAGCCCCATCCAGAGGCAGGGCCATAGATGAATGATACTGGAGAGCCAGAGCTTTGATAAATTGTGTGTAGTTAGTTAATATCTCAGCAGTTTCCACACCTCAGAGTAGAGATAAATACGGCTCTCTAAAAAGCTTTCATTTACTAGGAAAGATGGGAGAAGCTGAGGAATCTTATCAAAATGGTCAACCCATGTTCACATGCTTCTGTGATCAGTAGATTCCAGTATAGATGTTCCTCAGTGGGCTTGTGTTCTTATGAAGTCAGTACAGACTTTATTCCTATTCCTCCCTCAGTCGCTTCACTCACTACTCCTGGGGGAATTCTGCACCACTGTGTGCACGCAGAATTCATGTTCCCCGCATATTTCTTTGCTTCCCCTCACAATCCCCATGCATCCAGACCTCCTCTGCACCCAGAACCCCGCACTGAACCCCCCACAACTGAACCCCCACCCCACTGAGCCTCACTTCCTATAGTCAGCCCCCCGAACCCCACCCTCCTTCACCCAGACCAGCCCCCACCCTGATGAGCCCCCTGCACCCAGACCCCCAACCAGTTGCACCTAAACCCCCACCCCACCAGCACCCGGACTCCCCGCTAAGCCCTCCAGACTCCCTGCTGAGTCCCATTCCCCCTCACCCAGATTCTGGAGAATGTGGTCCAAACAACAGCAAAGACAGTAAAAACTGGTTACAAGTCAGTACAATTCAATATGGTATCAAGGCTCAGCTCCTGTATCTAGACCCCCCTTATGTGCTGGTCATGAAAGGCAGTACCTCAGCCATGTCATACATCAACAGACAAGATGGAACAAGATGCACAGCACAGGTCAATAAAGAAAAACTCACTTTCTGATGCCTTGGGCGGAGGAGAGTTCACTGTCAGCCTGCTTCCTTCACATATAAAGGAAAATATTACAGGCGACTGGCTCAGCAGCTAGATAGATTACTCACAATGGAAACTACTTGTAGATTTATTCATTTTTCCTGTTGATCTGTGTTTTCTCCACCTGAATCACAGTGTTCACATGTTCTTCTCTCATTGGCAGGATCACAAAACCAAGGCAACAAGATGTCTTATCACAAAATTGGTCAAGAGGATTCTTGAACCCTTTCTTTCCTTTTCATCTTCCCACTAGAACACTATAAAAGATCATATAAGAACCGACATTGGTGATTTTGGTGGTTCCATTTTGGAGAACTAAATCTCTGCACAGTGCTCTTCCATAGGATCTTATCCTGGTTCTTCATGACCTTACTGGCCTCCACTGGAATCGTTCGTGAGGTTGTCTCAGTACTTCTTCACAACTGAAATGGCTTTTTGATAGCAGTCACTTCTGCTCACAGGGGATATTTCTCCTGGGAACCTTAATACTACGTTTTCCATAAAGATAAAGTGGTACTCAGAACCAATCTTCGCTTCATACCAAAGATTAACTCATAGTTGCATAGAGCACAGGAAATTGTCATTTAATCCTTACATCCAGCTCCCTCTCACCCCAAAAAGAAATTCTGGCATATATTGGATATCTGCATATCTCTCAAAATAAATATTAATTTTACAGACCAGAAATACGCTGTTTTTGCTCTGTGATTCAGTGTCAAAGGGAAAAGAAGATCTTAATCTTCCAATTCCAGCTGGCTAAGCATTGTATCTTGGAGGCCTGCAAGTCAAAGTATAACTTCCTCTTCCAAAATCAGAGTGTGCATGTATGCTTGCACACATGCTTTCTCTTTTTCAGGTCTGTGGTAACTCAATGGACAGAAAGATTCATTTCATATGAGAGAGTCAGTAAAGCTAGCCACCTGGTCCTCTGTGTAAATCTTCTCCAAGTTCTCCAAGCTGGGCATTTAATCATCAGTCGATACCACCTTTAGTAAATGGGTGCTCCATGCTGTAGTGTCCTAATAACAATTAAGAAGGGGTTATCCTATTTTGCATATGTATTTTTCCCACTCTGAGTGGATACTGTTATGAAAATCCCAGTGTCATGGATCTGTGGCCCTCATTACAAACAAGAATAGGAAAACACATACATGTTTTACTTTTGGAATAATGAGGTTCATAGTTTTAGTCCACCTTGAACGGGGTGTTTCTTTGGGAAAGATACAGGATTATTAGTTGGTACTTAAAATCTATTTCTTCATTGCAATCTTTGCTTAGTATGGGGACTGGTAGTATTGATATATAGCAATATATAGTGATTAGAGATTTTCTTGGCTGAGGAAGTGTCGCAGCTGGCATGCTTCTTGGAGGTGGAGCCACTGACTGACAGGTCTGGTTTGCCTCTAAGGCTGCATAAAGCAGAAACTTAATGTCAGAGATCTATGGACCTCATTACTCTTAGAAATGAAAATTTCAGTAAGGTATGAATACATTTTCGTATTTTCTTACGTGAAAGGAAAGCCTACATAATTTTAATGTAAGTATTTTTAGAGTTTAGTATAAATCAACTACAACAAGGACCACATGTATGTGTAAGTGCTGCTCTCCACTGAGCTCTCAGATTGCAGATGGTATAGTATGCAAAACCTACTGTTTTGAGGCTGCCGCAGTATATATGTAAAATCAGAGAGTAAGGATTAAAAGAACAAACATCTGGATTTTCTTGATTTTAATTTTTTTATTTTTATGCCACAGGATTAGACCATTAAAGTTCTAGTTGACATTTCTACTACTCATATCAGATACTGAAATGTCCAAAAGGGAACAAATATATGGAAGTTACATAGGAGATCATGATGCTTTTTGAAATTTTGGGGCAATGTGATGATAATGCTACCTACAAAGAATATAGATTTTCTGCAAAGTCTGGTCTATTTTTAATACCTGTTCCTTTATTCAACATATCTTTTTATTAAACAACTTCTAGCTTTCTTTTTTGTGTGCTGTGTAAAGGGGTTTTTGCTCTTTGAAAGCCGTGGAACAGCTGAGGTCACATGTATTCATTGGTTTAAAACACAGCGCTATTGAGGTCCACCTCTTTTTCTTGAAAGTGCCTTTGGGCATGGTTTTGTGTAAGAATGTAGTGCAACTCATTAAGTGTGCTAGAAATCTGTGATACATGCAGACTGTAGTCCATCTAGAGGTTCTGTAATTTCCACGAGATCAGATCATGAAGCATAGTGACATAAAATTGTTTATAAATGGCTAGCCATCTGTTACTTCATGTTTAATTTTGTTCTTCTGTACTTATTTTTGAGATACAGACTTGCTTCTGATTATGATAATATCCCTAAAGAAAAATATGATTTTTTATTTAATTATTTTCTTATTTGTAGTCAGAGGCCAACAAAGTTTATGGAACGTCCTCGCCCTGGAGTTCAAATGATCTGTTCTTCTTTTAGTGCTGGTAAAGGATTTTATTTTCTACCTCTTTAATATAAGGATTTGTAATAAGGCATTTAAGGAGCTTAGTAAAATATAGTACTACTACAGTGTGTGTACTTAGTTGGATGGGCTCTAATGAAGAAACATGCTATATAAGAGCTCAGAATTATTATTAATAATTTTCATATTGTGTGCATAGACAATTTGCTGTATAGGAATACTTGGGGTATCATTAGGTATAAAATCTAGTTAATGTGTTTTTGTGATTTAGTTTCCTCCAAGTGCAATGTGTACTGAGCATAAGGGAGAGCATCAAAGGATTTGTTTACACATCATGTACAGATGTTTTTATACGGGACTTGGACAAGTAGAGTTAAAAACTGGACCTAAGCTTCTAAGTATTTTTGAAATTCTGCTTCCAATGACCAGAGAGAATTCAAATCTTCTGTTGAGTTTGGAAACCAACTCCCTTTGTCCATGTCCTCTTTAAAAATAAATAAATACATAAAATCCTACATTTGTTTTGCTTATGAAAAGTTACTTTAAAAATAGAATGGCTTAATATTGTTTTGAGAAAAATTAGGAATATCTAATCATTTGTGTACATGTAAAAATTTTATAACATGTTTGGTGTCTCAGATTTTTCATGTAATTTTGAATATTAAATAAACAGACAATTAAAAATGAGTCAACATAGGTATAACTTTTTATGGTAATAAAAATAAACTTTAATACATTTAAGGTCATTGACAACTTCCAAATAATGTTACATTGCCTTTTAGCTATTGCTTATTTGTGCTTATCTTTCTTAGGTGGAATGTTTTTGGCCACTGGAAGTACAGATCACATCATTAGGGTTTATTTCTTTGGATCAGGTCAGCCAGAGAAGATATCAGAGTTGGAGTTTCATACTGTAAATACTATTTTAAAATTACATAAGTATTTGATTAAAATGTGTTGATAGATTGAATTCACTGGTAATTTCTGTATTCTTTATGTAGGACAAAGTTGACAGCATTCAGTTTTCTAACACTAGTAACAGGTAAGCAAGCGAATATTTGTATGTTTTTATTTCAGGACAATTTTTGCAACCTCACGAAAATAATTTCCAAATGTCAGTTGTTTTCTCGAGTTTGTTAGAAATATTTTGCTGTATGTTTTGAAGCATTCTATGTCAACTTATATTTAAAGGTAATCTGCAATATTTAGTAATTTTTATGGGTCATCATTAGATTTATTTAAAATAATTATATGGCTTCCTCTTTATCATCACTTTTGTTACAAGTCCCTAATGCTTAGTTACTTAATGACCAAATTTTTTGTGGATTATGAAGAGATGAAAGGTGCATTGGTACACTTTGGAAATATTTCTAGTATACTTTATCAGTTGTCCTAGAAGGCTATTTAAATAGCATTTTTAGTAAGTGGCAACTTGATTCACAGCAAAAATGATCAGGTAGGGTAAGAAAGAGCATTCTGGACAGTGTTTGCTTAAAATTCATGAGGAGTAGATATTTATTTATAAATACCACAATAATTTGTAAAGCTCTTCTGGATGGTTGACATGAAAGATAAGGAAAGAAATTTAAATTCATTAGGAAGGCAACCTTTTCCCCCACTGACAATTAGTGTTCCAATATGCAATTTTATCATGATATAAACTGCTCTAAACTGAGCTTGGGAGAGTTCCACTAGGTTTTTCCAACTTAAGCCATCAGGGAGAAAAAAGTTCAATTTAGATATCATAGCAACTACGACAAAATACACAGTTCCAAATTACTTCAGGGATAGGTTTTGCTTGTTGAAATAAGGTGTGTCTTTACCTTTAATTTCTGCTTTCCTGGCATCTTGGCCTTTTGTACCACTTAGCTTCTGCACTGGGACTGTATGAAGGGAGGGGGCATTAGTTTAGCATCTGTACAGAGTTACCCTGATGTCTCCACTGTGGTCCCACATTCACCAGAGCAAAGAGTGAAGTGCGTTTCACCCAAAATCAGCAGTGCAGAGTTTTTGAAATAACAGGTATATTGGTTCGTTTGTGTAGTACATTACAGAATAAAAACCTAATGATTAATAGCATTTTCTCTACATAATCAATTTTCATATGAACCGGCTTACCTCTGATTGATATTGAATGGTAATTTTTCTTTTGTAGGTTTGTGAGTGGAAGCCGTGATGGGACAGCACGCATATGGCAATTTAAGCGAAGGGAGTGGAAGAGTATTTTGTTAGATATGGCTACTCGTCCAACAGGGTAAGCAACATCAAATGGTTGGCTTTCAAATGGTCTGCATCAAATGGTGCAAATTTGAAGTGTGTTCAGCCCTAATGCTATTTACTGACATAGCACCTAATCACTTAAGAGGAGTTAAATATAAAGCATATTGTTCTGAAGCAGGGATTTCAACTTTATTTTTTAAATATATTTGTCTACATATTTAGCTGCTCAAGCTAGTTCTTCTTAGATGCACCTTAACTCCTGTTTGCACTACTGTTTCATTAAGAGGTCAAAGGAAAACTGCTCCTAAAATCTTCCAGCCACGGAGCTAGCAAAGCATATGGGTGATTTTCTAGAGACCCATGTTAAAGGACCTACATATGTTTCTGGAGCAAAGAGGCAAAGGCCAGGTCTGCACTTGAAACTTTTGCCGGAATAGTGATGTCAGTTTGGGGAGGGTGATTTTTTTTTAAAGACATTTTTTAAAACACTGTGCAAAAACCCTAGTGCAGATGCATTCATACTGGCAAAAAAGTGCTTTTGCCAGTGTAACTTGTTTTGTTCAGGGAACTGGTATAAGTTATACTGACAAAAAGCACTCTAGGAGGATTTGTTGGTGTAGTAATATCTGTATAGCTATCACTGGTAAACTTTTTGAACTGTAGACTAGGTCAAAGTTTAAGTAAAAGCATGAGATGGTACTACCAGACAGAAAGAAAAACAGGCTTTGTCTGCCTTTGTGACTTAAGATCTGTGACAACTGTGTGTCTGCACTTTGTCTCCAGGGTTATGACCAGGAAATACCAATGGTTCTAAGTAACCAAACAGCTCTTTCAAAACAGAGTACATTTATTTAAGGATAAAAATATACAGAAAAATGCATATAAGACAGTAAAAAGATCTAAATACTTCATCCAGCATCCCCCATCAGTCCTATGGAGATCCTGACAGATTCCAGACCTTTCAGCATGGTTGTGTCCTCCTTTGAACAAAACGCCTTGTTCATTTGTTGAATCAAAAGGAAGAAACCCCTGTTGGGTCAAGCTGGCCCTTTATACCCCAAGTTCTTTCTTTGTCTCCTGTGTTTCTTGAAGCCTAGCCTGAACCAGTATATGCAAATTACCCCAACAAGTGGTACTTCTCTGGTTTTGTTTGTAGTCCCGTGGACTGCAGTAGTTATTCTGCACAGTTTTTAGTTCCTGGAGAACATAGGATAACCCTGTCTCATTAAGTAGAATTCAGTCACTAGCCTACAATGATCCATATAACATTCATGAAGTTAATACTGTAGTCTGCAAAGATAGTGCATGTGGTTGCAATTTCTATCTCTGTCTCCTACCCTTTTGCAAAACTGCCAGCTTCCTCCTGGACATCTTCTAAGCTTTGTCTGTGCTGAGGAAGTTTAGAAATAAATTTTTCATCAGTTCAGCTTCACTGAATGGAGACCTCATGTAGACAAGATTCAGGTGGCTTCCAGTATTTTTACCCCCATAGGTTTAACTAATGCAGTGGTTTAAAAAAAAAAGCGAAAAAAAAAAAAGCCAGAAGCCTCCAGAACCTTGTTTATATTAACATGCCTTTTGGTGGAGCAGAATTAGTGAGATATAGCCTGTGATGCAGTCATACATTAATACAGAAATCAGCTGGACATAGAAAACTGAAAATGTGGGACTGTGAATAAAGCTTATTATCAAAATGCAAGCGTTTATAGTACTCTAGTACTGATTATTTTATTCATTTTCATATTTAATTTAAAAATCTCCATTTGGTAATTTTAAATTAAGTTTCTGCAGTTTTATCACATCTGCTCCACCAGAGTGCTGTAATGAGTCTTGCCACAAAATGTAGATTGTTTACTAGAGTATATAGGGCTTGTTCACTTCTGATTCTTGTTCTGTATATTGTGCTTCTACTTTTATACCAGCTGTCCTAACAAATTTGCAGAATTGTTTCTTTTCAACACACATTAGTACAGATTAGAATGATTGCTTCTCTTCTTGCTACTTCAGCTTCTTCTTTAGCATCCATACAGGCTTTGAGCTGAATGTTACCAGTATTCAGCTCAGCAGCACTATTACTAGGATTAGGTTGAGCAGTGTAATTAGTTTCTTTTCAAAATCACTAAAAGAACTGCAGAATTTCTTTCCTTGATGAAATGATCAGGTACTTCTCTTTGACAAGAGTGTTGGGAGAATTTATTGAAAACATCAAAAGAGATTGTCAGTCAAATTTGTTGAGGGTTTTCACACTTGAACAACTTTCATATTTGACTGAAGGAATATGTCATAGCCCCAGAAGTTGGAGTGCAAGGGACAGAATAAACCCTCTTCAGAACAATTTTCTAGTGGAATAAATCCACCCTCTTGCGTTCTGTAATGCTGGGGTTGTGCACCTGCTAGTGACTACTTGGAGCCAGCTTCTGAAGATTTTTGGGGTTTTTTAGTGGTAGGAAGACATGTCAAGGGTCGGTTGAGTAAAGCCTGAAGTTTTCTATACTCTCCCCATGGGGCCAAAATCTTTCCTTACCTACTGGATGTTTTCTTTCACATCCTTTTTCTCATTCTTTCACCTTCCTGTGTTGTCTTCTTTCGTCCTTAAAATTTTTTAATGTTGTTACTAGGACCCACAATGATGAAGGAAGCAGATCTGTTTAGGCATTTATATTGTACTCAACAGCATAGCATCTGAGCAACACATTGCTGGCATTCCTGAGTCATGGTTTGATTGCTGCCTGCTCTGATCGTACTATAGCCTAAACCATTGCCTTTGCTTTCTAGCTGGCCTTCCCTTGTTCTTTCTCCCACCAAGTCATTCAGTCAAGTTTCCTTCACTCTGACTCTTCCCCCTTTTCAGTCATACAACGGGCAAGACTAAACACATTTAGCCTTACCCCCGACCCCACTCTAGTCCCAAAATGTAGTAAATAAGCCCCTTAGAACAGGTAATAAAAGAAATCCTGACCTCTAAAGCAGTGGTTCTCAATTTTTTTGTTAGGTTTCAGAGTAACAGCCGTGTTAGTCTGTATTTGCAAAAAGAAAAGGAGTACTTATGGCACCTTAAAGACTAACCAATTTATTTGAGCATAAGCTTTCGTGAGCTACAGCTCACTTCATTGGATGCATCCGATGAAGTGAGCTGTAGCTCACGAAAGCTTATGCTCAAATAAATTGGTTAGTCTCTAAGGTGCCACAAGTACTCCTTTTCTTTTTGCGAATTTTTTTGTGATAGCAACTGCTTTCGCACAGTGAGTCTCTGAGTGCTACCCCCCTTATACATTAAAAACACATTTTTTATATTTAACACTATTTTAAATGCTAAATTTATAAGCCTATTGTTTAAAATGAATTTACCTTTTCTCACCGCCTTTAAATTAAGGCTAAAACATATTTTAATTAAATTATTGTTTTAAGCAGAAAAGTTATTTTTTAAAAATAGTTACTGTTTAATATTGTGGGGGGCATGAAGAAACTTTGTCAATATCACTTGATTTGCTAGTTAGCTTGGAAGGCTGTGAAAAGTGATATTAACAAACATACAAATATCACTTTTCACAGCAGACTTGCTAGCTAGTAAGTCTTCTGTGAAAAGTAATATTTGTATGTTTGTTAATACCACTTTTCACAGCCTCCCAGCTCTGAAGGCAGTACCATAGTCAGCAGCAGTGCAGAAGTATGGGTGACAATGGGGTGCTAGTAAGTCTGCTGTGAAAAGTGATATTAACAAACACACAAATATCACTTTTCACAGCAGGCTTACTGGCGCCCCATTGCCACCCTTACCTCTGCGCTGCTGCTGGTGGCAAGTGCTGTGTTCAGAGCTGAGCAGCTGGAGAGCAACGGCTGCGGGCCAGGCGCCCAACTCTGAAGGCAGTGCAGCCACCAACAGCAGTGCAGAACTGCAGAAGTAAGAATGGCAATGACATATGATGCTACCCTTACTTCTGCGTAACATTTGACCTTTGTGCTGGTAGGGGTGGCTACGGGGGGGCTAAGGCAAATTTTGGGGTGGCTATAGCCCCTGCAGACCCCCCTAGTGCCACCCCTGCCTGTGTGTCTGAGTATTGAAATTTTTTTTTTGGCCAGTCTCAGTGTTATGATTGGTCTGCTGTTTAATGCAGCTCTTCAGCTGCTGAACAATCGAGGCCTCTAATGTTGTCTCAGTCCCAGAGCTGTCCTTAGGGAAAATGGCACCCTGGGCAAACTTCTATTTTGGTGCCCTTTCTTTGGAGGTAGAGTGGGATTGGGGGTGGAGCTGGACTGGAGGGGCTTGGGCTGTCAGCCCCGTGCATGGTGGGGCTCGGGCTGTCAGCCATGCGTGGAGCTGTCAGCTCACAACCCCCTACATAATAACCTTGCGACCCCCAGTTTGAGTACCCCTGCTTTAAAGGGATAAATTATCTTCAGAGTAGGGCCAGAATCCTACTCTTATTCATTCTTTTCATCCTGTATGGAATGACTCTGGTTGTCTGATGAAGGCTAACTTGACTGCAATTTCGTAGTCATTAAGACATCAGACACTAAAAAGAAATCAAAATCTTCTATGGTTCTTCTTAAAAAGAAGCAACTTAAATGATACACTATATGTTATCAGTGACAATTTTTTTAAAAGTGGTGCACAGGGTGGATAAAAATCATAGAAAAACTGATCTTATTTTTTAATCTGATTTTTAAAATTTTAATTTTTTTCATTTACATTTTTTATTTATGTGTTGACAATTCTTTATAAAATGGGAATAAAGTAATCTTAAAATGCTAAAGTGGATGTTTTGTACTTGCTTCCTAATTATAAATAGAATTTCAGATTTTACATAGTGATATTTTTCTACTAAATTGCATATTCCGTAAGCTTAACCCATGTGGCAGCAAGTCTCAGAGCTGAATCAACTGACTCAGGCTTGCACTAAGGGGTGAAAAATAGTAGTGTAGATTTTTGTGCGTAGGCTGGAGCCCAGGCTCCAACCCAAGCCCAAACATATATCCTGCTATTTTTATTGCTGTTGTGCAAGGCCACTTCATTTGACCTGAACTCTGAAACTCGCTGCTGCATTGTTGTTTTTTCAGTGTAAACATACTGTTAGACACTTGGGTGCTTTTCAAAATTCTGCCCAACATTTTATTTTTCAATATTTTGTTTTCTATCTCTGGCAGTTTTGTCAAAAGTCAAAGAGGATACTCTGGCAGTGGCATTAAAAAAACAAAACAGAATGTATAACTTAATAACTGTTTATAAAATTTCAATCGCACAGATTTTCAAATTAGTTTTACAAAGCCTCAATCTGATTTAAATCAATTATTTTTTTTTAAATGATCCATTATTGTAAATGCCTTGATTTTTAAATAATTCAACCCTGATGGCTCACTGTTTCCTCCACCTATCCCTGCTTGCCTACAGTCTTAATACATATGTAGTACAAGGTGTAATTTTTAAAACTCCTCTCTTCCTAAGGTGAACCATTCAAGTTTTCAACAGATTAAAACCCAGTAATTCCAGCAAAAGATGCAACTTCCCTCAGGGTCAATGAACAAGCACATATACAACACAATTTGCATAGAGTTTATGAAAAAAGAAAAGGAGTACTTGTGGCACCTTAGAGACTAACCAATTTATTTGAGCATAAGCTTTCGTGAGCTACAGCTCACTTCATCGGATGCATTCAGTGGAAATGTAGCTCACGAAAGCTTATGCTCAGATAAATTGGTTAGTCTCTAAGGTGCCACAAGTACTCCTTTTCTTTTTGCGAATACAGACTAACACGGCTGCTACTCTGAAACCTGTCATTATGCAAGGCATAGCGTTTATGAAGTACCTGTTACTGCCTTTTGGGCCTGTGTCGTGTCAGTATGATTTGTGCATGTTATAAGGCCACAGTAGTTAGATTTGCCAGGACCTTTCTGTCAGTGTGGGTCCCCACACTCCCTGTTTTCTATCTGACTGTACCCCACTCAGTCACAGCTTCCAGAATATCATCATTATCGTCTTTCATTTGACTTACTTATTTCTCACACCTGGTAACAAACATCAAGACTGAGTAAATTGAAACTCATAAAATTGCAATCATTAGCTCCTTCATGTCAAAATATTTCATTCCAGAGGGAAAATCGCTCTCTTCTAATTCAGGAAATTTCTCCAAGATGTTTTTCTATGCTTGATAGATCTCAGAGAAGCATATATCTTTCTCACTTCAGTTATTTTTTGAGTAGATGCAGATGTGTATTCCAAGTAGGTGTGTGTGCGCCCCGCATGACAGAGCTGGAGACTTTCGCCTAGCAGAACCTGTAGATGAACAGCACTAGCGCCTCATGCCTGTAGCCTCTCCTCTGGCTAAATGAGTTGGTGCTGGCGCCGCGCCCCTCCCCCCCGTCCACCCCCAATTTGTTCCCACCACCAGTTGGCTGTAGTTGGAGCTCTGAGCAGTTGTTGCTTCACAGTCTTGCAAATTTATATTTTAGCCTAGTTTTGTTGTATATAGTTCATAGCTAGTTAGTTAGTAGTGGTAGTTAAAAGGTTATAGTGTATAGTATAATGGTAGAGGTAGTGCTCCCTGGTAATGTTCTCAGTAGGGTTCAAGCATTGCCCTTCATGTGGAGTAGTGATTCCTAACAGTGACCCCCAAAAATGGTCCTTATTCTGCCTTGGCGAAGCCCACCTTAAGGAGCACTGTTCAGTCTGCAGATTGTTCAAGAAGCGGACTCAGGTGGTGTGGGACCTTTGCCTTAAGCAGCACCTGCTTGAGCAGGCCATTAGGCTTGACCCCGTACCGAGGCCTTCCTCGGGCTACAGATTGCCCTCCAGCTGAGAAAGTGCTGCTGCTTTCCGTTCTGGGGCAAGGGCCTCTCTGAAGAAGCATGGGAACCTTTCTTCATCGTCAGCACCCAAAAAGAGGTTGCATAAGACAGATTGGGAGCACTCTAGATCCCGGGGTGACTCTTCTGCATCCCCTAAGAAAAATGTAGACTGGCAAGAGAGACCGGCTCCGATGCGCGGTATGGTGCTGGTGCTTGTGCTTCTGATCCTCCCTCAGTACAAGGTAGGGAAGGCATTGAGTCTGGTACTGATAGGAATGGTGCTGGTACTGACAGTATCAGTGGTGTCGCTGTACCAGGCTGTTCTACCTTTCAGTCCCATCCTTGCTGCTGGTTCAGGACTTCACTAGTCTGGTGGCTGTGATGGGTCCCCAGTTGGAGCATGCTGCTGAAGTCTCAGCACTGCACCAGAAAGCACTGCTTCTGGGGATTGGCGTGGATATGGTACTGAAGACAGTACAAGATTCTTTGGTACTGGGCCCTTCCTTGGCACCGACACAGTCAATGCCGCAAATGACATCGACGCACGTGGGTGCTCCAGTACCATTGTTTGCATTTGCCTTTGATGACCTGGCCTGCGACACTGATCTTCCAGTGGTGCTGACTTCAGCGTGGCTCCAATTCCAAACTCGTTCTGGGCTATGAATGAATTAGATCACCTGTTGGCTCCCTCTGGAGTCAACCCTCCCATGTCTCTGAGACTTCTCTTTTTTAGACTCGGGCTCCTCATTCTCCTGCTCCACTTCATCTGAGGGCATCCTGGGGACAACAGTAGACTAATACAGCTAGCATGCTTGGCGTGCACCTCAAGACCAGGATGGAGATCCCTGGCCCGGTGCCTACTGGGTACCAATGCCTTACTAATACCAGAGGCCACCTTGGGCTCAGTGGGAAGCTCCTTGGTCTCAGACATCTTACTTGTCATCAGGGTCGAGATCCTCTGCTTGTGCGCCAATGGTGGCTGAAGACCAGTTGTAAGACCAGATGCCTGCGGTTCCCCTTCCCATGAAGCCACTGGAGTTTCCTTATCCGGAGATGCTGCCCCAGGACAATGCAATGTCTTCCCCTTCCATCCCAGAGGACTTTAGGGTATACCAGGACCTATTATTTCAGGTGGCTTTGTCCGTGGGTATTCAGGCATCATTTCTCCAGAATACCCATAAACACATGGACATTCTCCAACCCTCTGTCCCTGGGAGAGTGGCCCTTCTGATTAACGAGTCACTCCTCAAGCCTGTGAAGGCTCTTTGGTGTACACTAGCCTTGGCTATGCACTTGGAGAAGTGTTGTTTTGTTCCGGTACAGGGATACGAGGGATTTTATTCCCACACATCCCCAAACTCACGACTGTGAATGACAGGGCACAGCAGGACAGATTTATGTCCTGCCCCAAAGACAGAGACTTGAAGTGCCTAGATCTTCTAGGCAGGAAGATACCCACCTCATCATCACTTCAGATGAGTATTGCAAACGAGCAAGCCAAACATGGCTAAATATGACTTCCTTAGCTGGTCGGCTATGGCTGTGTTTGAGCAACTGTTGCCTGAGGTGTTTGTCACTAAGGGCTGCATGGTGGCAAAAATGTTGTTGCAATCTGCCCTTGATGTGGTGGACACTTCAGACAGGGCTGGGGCCTTCGCAATTATTATGAGGATGGCTTCCTGGCTCCAGAACTTGGAGATTATGCTGGCAGTCCAGCAAACAATTGAGGACTTGCCCTTGGAGGTCCGAACCTTGTTTTTGGACAAGACTGATGAAACTCTGCATTCTTTCAAGGATTTGAGGGCTAGCTGGGGGTGTGTATGGCATCTATGAAGAGATACAGGCCACAGCAACCCTTTGTGTGTCCTTCCCCCGAGACAGCAGTGCTACCCAGAAAAGGGATAGATCTCACAAGATGAAGCTTGTGGACCGCAAGCTCAGGACCCAGTTGCTCTGCGCACCCTCCCTTGGCGTCTGCTAAGTGTCCATTTTGACGCATTGATCCAGAGCACAGGTCCAGTTGTTCTTTCTCCCTCGTCATCCCACCAATTCTTTTGTGGACAGACTGGCTTGCCTTTACAATGCCTGAGTCTTGTTAATGTCTGGCAGTTGGGTCCTAGACACTTTCAGATTGGGCTACGCCATCCAATTTCTCTCTATGCCTCCTCCTCATCCCTCTTCAGGGACCCCTCTCATGAAATACTGCTTTTTGAGCAGGTCAGCTCTCTGATAGCATTGGGAGCAGTGGAGGAGGTTCTGCAAGAACACTACGGTTGCAAGTTCAACTCCCGGTATTTCCTGATACTGAACTCCAAGGGCAGGATGAGGTCCATCCTTGACCTCCATGGACTCAATAAGTTAATCAAACATGTGTGGTTCTTCTTCGAGTGCTTGCTCATGTGCATTCTAATATGTGTGTGTGCGCGCACCCCATGCACGATCGCCAGAAGCTTTTCCCGTTGGTTCGGCTGTGGAGACCCCAGAGTGGTACCTTCGTGGCGGTGTATATATGTCCCTGCCGACCCGCCGCTTGCTCAGTTCCTTCTTACCGCCCGTGACGGTCGTTCGAACAGCTTAGTCTCTTGCTTTGCAAGTGCCTTACGTAGTGGTTCCCTTGTTTCTAATGTAAATAGTTTTTTGTTAGTTGTTAATAGTTGTAGATTAGATTAGTTTAGCTTACTTCGGGGGGTTTCCCCTCATTCTACTCTCCCCGGCGCCAGGGCACGCCTCGGTCGGAGGGGTTTAAAGCGTGCAAGAGGCGTGCAAAACCTATGCCAAAAAGTGATCCGCATGCCGCCTGTCTCAAGTGCCTTGGGGAGGGTCATCAGACAGATAAGTGCCCTATTTGCAGGAGCTTCGGACCCAGGACTAAGAGGGAGTGGGACTATCGCCTGAAGCTCCTCTTGATGGAGTCGGTCCTTCAGTAGGACCGCCATCCAGGAAGCCCTGTACACAGCGTACTCTGTGGCTAGAACCATGGCCACTGCCGTCGCTATGAGGCGCAGTGCATGCCTTCAGGTTTCAGGGATTCCACCTGAGGTCCAAAATACAATTCAGGACCTCCTCTTTGACTGTGAGGGCCTGTTTGCTCGAAGTACGGACATGCGCCTGTATAGCCTGAAGGACTCACTGGCAACTCTGAAGTCTCTGGGGCTACACACCCCTCCGCCTCAGAGAAAGCCCTTTAGACCTCAGCCCCCGTCCCGTTTCTACCCGGGGCCCCCTAGGCTGGATCCACCTAGGAGGAGGGGCAGAAATAACAGGAGGCGCCCACCGCAATCCTCCTCGGGCCAAGGCCAGGGTTCAACCAAACAGCCCCCCGACCCCAAGCCCAATTTTTGAAGATGCGCATGAGGACAGCGCACTAGTCGCCTTCTTGGGTCCTGCCCCCACCTTTGTGAATCGACTCTCCTGCTTCTACCGTGCTTGGTCTCAGATCATATCAGACCGCTGGGTCCTCAGCACGGTTGGGGTGGGATAGTCTATCCAATTATGTTCCCTCCCACTCTCCCACCCCCCATGCCTGTCCCTCTTCAGGGACCTCTCTCATGAGCAACTCCTTTTACAAGAGAAACAATCACTCCTAGCTCTAGGGGCGATAGAGGAGGTTCCTCAGGAATTCAGGGGCAAGGGGTTCTACTCCCGCTATTTCCTCATCCCCAAGGCCAAGGGCAGGCTTTGGCCTATCCTGGGCCTACGAGACCTCAACACATACATAAAAAAGGTGAAGTTCCGCATGGTCTCTCTGGCCGCCATCATTCCCTCCCTGGATCCAGGAGACTGGTACGCCGCCCTCGACTTGAAGGGATGCGTATTTTCACATTGCTATTATTCCAGCCCACACACGCTTTCTCAGATTCGTGGTCAGTGGCCAGCACTACCAGTTCAGGGTGCTCCCATTTGGCCCCTCGGGTGTTCACCAAATGTATGGCGGTAGTGGCAACTTTCCTCTGCAGGCACCAGGTGCAGGCATTCCCGTATTTGGGCGACTGGCTCATTGAGGCCAAGTCCCAAGCACAGGTGGTGGAGCACGTATCCCTGGCCTGGGCTAAGTTTCACAGGTTGGGGTTTGTACTGAATGAGCCCAAGTCCACATTGACCCCCACACAAACAATAGAGTTAATTGGCGCTCTCTTGGATTCCACGTGCGCGAGGTCGTTTCTTCTGGAACTGCATTTCAAAGTGCTCACAGACATTATCCAGACCCTCCTCCGCTTCCTCACAACTACGGCCAGGAATTCTATGAGACTACTGGGGCATATGGCGGCCTGTACATACGTGGTACAGCATGCCAGGCTGCACCTCCGGCCCCTCCAGACGTGGTTAGCACAGGTGCACAGACCGGGCAGGGACCCATTGGACTCAGTCGTAACCCTCCTGCCTCAAATTCTCCACTTTCTCCAATGGTGGCTGTAACCACAGGTGGTTTGTGCGGGAGTACCCTTCGCAAAACCCCAACCCACGCTTTCCCTTGTCACAAACGCCTCGGTGCTCGGTTGGGGAGCGCATGTGGGCAATATCAGAACCCAGGGCCTCTGGTCCCATGCAGAGCTATCGCTGCACATCAACGTGAGGGAGCTGAGGGCGGTTTGCGTGGCATGCCAAGCGTTTCAGGCCCATCTGCAGGGCATGTGCGTATCAGTGCTCACGGACAATACTGCAGCGATGTTCTATATAAACGAACAGGGTGGTGCTCGTTCCTCTCCCCTCTGTCGGAAAGCCCTCGCGCTGTGGGACTTTTGTATCGCCCACTCCATACACCTGTAGGCATCACACCTTCCAGCGGTGCAGAACGAGGTGGCACATGGCCTCAGTCACTCTTTCCATGGACATGAGTGGTCCCTCAGACCGGACATCACTTACTCAATTTTCCAGAGGTGGGGCTGTCCCCACATGGACCTGTTTGCGACGCGGAGCAACAGGAACTGTCAGAGGTTCTGCTCCTTCCTGAACCACAGCCCAGGCTCCACTGCGGACGCCTTTCATCTGTCATGGGTGGGTCGCCTGCTGTACGCATTCCTGCCATTCCCCCTCATACACAGAGTGGTCCTCAAGACTCGTCAGGACAGGGCTTCCTTAATCCTCATAGTGCCAGCGTGGCCCCATCAGCACTGGTTCACCATGTGACCAGTAGTGCTCCCTCTCTGTCCAACCAACCTGGAGTCACTCAACGTCATGGCATGGAAGCTCCATGGCTGAACCCTCTTGAGCTTCAGTGCTCGCACTCGGTTAGGGAGGTCCTGCTGGGGAGTAGGAAAACCTCCATTTGAGCCACATTCCTGGCTAAGTGGAAGCGTTTCTCCATTTGGTCTCGACTAAGGGGAACTGAGCTGCAATCAGCTCCAATTCCCCTTATTTTGGACTATCTTTTAGATCTCAGGCACCAAGGGTTAGTGACACCATCCCTAAGGGTACACCTCGCAGCCATTTCGGCCTTCTACCTGGGAACGGTGGGGGGTTCAGTGTTTGGTAATCCCATGGTGAGCAGGTTTCTTAAGGGCCTTGACAGATTTTATCCTCCAGTACGTCAGCCCATTTCCCCCCCCTCTCCCCCCCCGGACCTCAACCTGGTTCTGTCCTCACTCATGGGGCCCCCCTTTGAGCCCATGGCTTCCTGCCTTCTCTCCTACCTTTCCTGGAAGGTGGTTTTCCTGGTGGCTATAACCTCCGCTAGGAGGGTATCCGAACTCAGGGCACTGACCTCCAAACCTCCATACACGGTATTTTATAAAGACAAGGTGCAGGTACGCCCCCACCCTGTGTTCCTGCCCAAGGTTGTCTCCCAGTTTCATGTGAACCAGGACATATTTTTACCTGTGTTCTTCCCTAAACTCCTTGCCACTCGCAGGGAGTGCATGTTCCATTCCTTGGACGTTAGACGGGCCTTAGCATTTTACATTGAATGCACAAAGCCGTTTCGTAAGTCACCACAGCTCTTTATTGCTATTGCAGAAAGAATGAAGGGGCTCTCGATCTCATCACAGCGCATCTCGTCATGGATCACGTCCTGCATCAGGACTTGCTATGACCTAGTTAAAGTTCCAGCCCCGACGATTACAGTGCACTCTACCAGAGCGCAGGCAGTGTCCGCAGTTTTCCTGGTGCAGGTGCCTATCCAGGACATCTGCAAGGTGGCAAGTCCACACCTTCACTTCCCACTACGCCATTACCCAGCAGGCAAGGGATGATGCTGGGTTCGGTAGGGCAGTCCTGCACTCGGCAGTTAGGCGAACTCTGACCCCTTCCCCGGGATAACTGCTTGGAAGTCACGTATTGGAATACACATGAGCAATCACTTGAAGAAGAAAAAATGGTTACTTACCTCTTGTAACTGTTGTTCTTCGAGATGTGTTGCTCATGTCCATTCCAAATCCCGCCTGCCTCCCCACTTTCAGAGTATTCCGACAAGAGGGAACTGAGCAGGCGGTGGGTTGGCAGGTACATATATACATCGCCATGAAAGCACCACTCTAGGGGTCTCCACAGCTGACCGAACGGGTACCGTTAGGGAAAAGCTTCCGGCGATTGTGCATGTGCCGTGCGCGTACACACCTATTGGAATGGACATGAGCAACACATCTTGAAGAACAACAGTTACGAGAGGTAAGTAACCGTTTTTTCTGTATGATCACTCTGTCAGCTAGCCTCCCTGCTTTGTCTCAGAACGACTGGTTCTTCGAGTGCTTGCACATGACTACTCTACTTCAGGTGTCTGTGCACCATGGGCACAGTTGCTGGAAATTTTTCCCTCAGTCATACCCATTGGGTGGGCACTAGCACCCTACGGTGCCACTTGCTTAAGCTTCCATATAAGGAGTCTGGCCAACTCTGCATCTTCTCAGTTCCTTCTTTCCTACTATGACAGTTGTTGGAATTGCTCCTCTTGCTTCATCAAGCTCCCCTCCGTGGAAGACCCTTCTCTGTGGTCTTAGTTTACTACCTTCCTTTTGTTTCTTATGTCCCAGATCTTTATTTCTGATTTGGACAGAAGTGAAATTGTTGTACGTAGTAAGTTGCTGTTTTCGCTGTGTTAGCAGAGTCTTCATCCGCTCCCGGTACTGGACATGCCCGAGTCTCCATGTTTCAAGCCCTGTGCGTCCTGTGGCAACCGTATGCCGATGAGTGACCCAGAACTCCAGTTGTCTGAACTTCCTGGGAGAGACTCATATCAGGGATCACTGTCAGATCTGCTGGGACTTCAAGCCCCATACTCAGAAGTACCTGGAGACCAGGTTGAAGTCACACCTGACAGAGGCAGTACTCTGACCCTAGTTGGAGCTGAGCCAGTCAGACTTGGTATCGAGTACCTTGGAGTCGGTGCGGAGTGCTGCTCCCACCGTGAGAGTCTCTCAGCACCATTTCCTGTCATTGCTGCCAAAGAAAAGACATACGCAGCTGGCTTAGAGGGGGCATTCCGTGCCTGAAGAAAGCCAAGCAGGGGAGCACAGCAGAATGCGACCTGAGTCTGGCTACTCCTCAGTCACTGCTCCAAGGACAGTACAATTGACCATTGATGACAGTACCATCCTGTATACAGACTTTGCTGAGTCTGGTCCCGGGTCAACCTTCAGTACTGGAGGGACAATTGCAGGACCAGCGGGATCATGGTGCCGTCTACCCCGGAGGGTTCGGTGCAGTCAGGGACTTACTGGTGCTTTCGGTACCACCATTGGCGGTACAAGAGTTGGCAATGTCCGTGCTGGTGAGCAGAAGGGAGTCTGTTGCTCCAAGCTCCTGTTTGGTACCATTGAGAGAGAATCCAACCCTGCTGGCCACGACACAAGTCTCCCCACTGTGGCACCATTCCCCGGCACTGGGTGGTACCGCCCCTCCATTGTCCCCAGAGGAAGGCTCGTTGTCAGACTCGGAATTGGAATCATATCCCCAGCTGATGAACTGTTCCCAATACCCCCCTCCCCAGTCACCCTTATTTGGCAGTGGATCCAGGCATAGCAGTACCACCGAGCGCTTGGCACAGTGGGCATCATAGGTACTGGAGCTGGGGGTGCTGCTGCATCCCCTAGCTTGAAGTCATTTCCATTATATACAGGATTTACAGTTTGACTCAATGGCTCTCAGCACCCCCACTATCAAAATAGTTCCAGCACCCTTGGTGGGCACTGACCTATGCAGATGCAATGACCATTTTGGAACTCCTGGGGTTTTTCGCCGGATGCTGGGCCCCCTTCCAGGCTCTCATACTCGGTGGTCTTGGAGAGGAGAGCACCTCCGTCCCATTGAGCAGAATCCGATCCAGACTGCGGTACCAACCATGGTAGCGGTCCTCAGGACCGGATTGGTGCAGAAGGAGAAGAGGAGGACCCCCTGCCAGTGCAGGTCTCCTAGTCATCTTCCCTGGATGAAGCTGTGGCAGGGGCAGGCTTGTCACCTCCCCATGACGACTTCATAGCTCATCAGTAGCTGTTGAAAAGAGTGACCTTGAACCTTGGGCTGGAAGTGGATGTAGTTAAAGAATCCTCCCAGAGCCTGGTCGATATTTTGGCCCTGTTGAAGGTGGCTTTCTCTCTCTCAATGAGGCAATCATGGGACTGGTTAAAGCCCTGTAGCAAATTGCATCCTCCCTATCTCCCACATCAAAGAGAGCCAAAAAGCAGTATTTTGTTCGTACTCAAGAGTATAAGTACTTGTACTCCCAACCCCCTCCTGGGTCCCTGATGGTTTCAGTGGCCAACAAGAGGGACAGACAAGGGCAACAAGCAGTGACACCCCCCCCCCCCAAGGCAAAAGATTCAGTGACTAGAACTTTTCGGTAAAAAGGTTTATTCTACAGGGCGTCAACAGCTCTGCATCTCCAACCATCAGGCATTGCTGGGGACATAGGACTTAAACGTCTGGGACTTGATGTTGAAATTCAAGAACTTGCTTCCCCAGGAGTCCAGACAGGAGTTCTCTGCTCTGGTAGCTGAGGGGAAGTCTGTAGCCAGGGCTTCCCTGCAGGCCACCCTGGACGAGGCAGATTCAGCAGATAGATCCATGGCTTCTGTGGAGGTCATACACAGATGCTCTTGGCTCCAGTCCTCAGGACTGCCAACAGAGGTCCAGCAGTCCATTCCGAACCTTCCGTTCGAAGGCACTTTGCTCTCCTTAGAGCAAATGGATGGAAAGCTCCATGGCCTGAAAACTCCAGAGCCACCCCCAAGTGCTTGGGTCTTTATGCCCCAGCATTCCACGTGTTTCTCAGCTCTGATGCCCCATCGGGACCTGCAAAAGAAAAGAAACAGGAGTTCTAGATGCAGGCAGCTGCCTCCATCCACCTTAGCATCCCTACCTGGCCCACCCAAATACATGGAGGCAGCCAAGCAGAACTTTTGACATCCAAGGAATTGTACCAGTTCGTGTACCACAGCATCCTGTCCCCCTTTTGTTTTTGGACTGCCTGTTCCATTTCAGTTCAGTATCGTTTCTTACAATCACAGACTGCTGGGTGCTGACCACTGTGGAAAGGGGTTATACACTCCAGTTTATTTTCACCACCCCACAACTCCTCCCTCCACATCCCTCTTCCGGGACCCTTCTCAGGAGAAGCTTCTGGCCCAGGAGGTGCAAGCCCTCCTCCGAGTGGGACTCAAAAGGGAAGGGATTTTACTTATGGTATTTCCTAATTCTAAAGGCCAAGAGAGGCTCTCTGATCCATTTTAGACCCATTCCAGCTCAATGGCTGCCTCAAAAATTTGAAGTTCCACATGGTGTCCCTGGCCTCCATCATCTCCCTTGTACTGGTATGCCGCTCTCAACTTGTCAGATGCTTTCTTCCACATCTCAATTTTCCAAGGGACAGAAGGTTTCTCAAGTTCATTGTAAACCAGACTTGCTACCAATTTATGGTTCTTCTGTACAGCCTTTTGGCAGCACTGAGGGTTTTCATGAGAAGAAGGTTAAAAGTCTACCCGTACCTCCATGACTGGCTGGTCAAAGACTGGGCCTGGGCCCAGGTGGAGGCAAGTATCCACCTCATACAGTCAACCTTTCAGTCACTGGACCTGCTTATAAACGAGCATAAGTCTACCCATGTCCCTGTACAGAGGCCAGAGTTTATCGGGGTGATGTTTGATTCCTCTCAGGCCAGGGCTTTCCTCCAGAAGCTTATTTCCAGATAATGGTGTGATTAGTAGCACAGGTCAAGGCCCACCTGGTCATGATGGCCCATTTCTGCCTCATACTGTTAGGCCACGTGGCCGCATGCGTATAAGTGCATGCAGTATGTGAGGCTATGCCTCAGACCCCTTTAAGCATGGCTGGCCTGGGTGTTGCCATTAAAGAATCCGCCCAAAGAATCCATCAGGTCGCCTTTACCTGGATTCAGGGCAGGAACCGTGAGCACCGGTCTTTGACTCCCTCAACTGGTGGAGGGATTCTCTGTCGGTTTGCTCAGGCGTCCCCTTTGCCAGACCCCAACTCTCATTATCCCTAGTTTGCATTTGACAGATCTAAGGTTGCGGGGGTGGGGACTCTCCTAGGGCACCTCAGGATGCAGGGCCTGTGGTCTCAAGAGGAACTCTCCATACGTATAACTGTCAGGGAGCTAAGAGCGTTTCTCTTGGCCTATCAGGTGTTCTTGTCCCACATCATGAACAAGAATGTGCCTAGTGTGCATAGACAATACAGCAGCCATGTTCTACCTCAGTAGGAGGGAGGAGCTCACTCTTTCCCCTGTGTCAGAAAGCTGTCCATTTGTGGGAGTTCTGCATAATGCACTCGATCGACCTTAAAGCATCTCACTGTCCGGGACCTCAGACCGAGCTGGCAGATCACCTCAGCAGGTCTTTCTCCAGTCACCATGAGTGCTCCCTTTGGGCCGACATAGTAAAGGCAGTTTGCCAGCAGTGGGGGACTGCCTAGGTAGACCTGTTTGCGGCCAGGCAGAACAGGAAATGTCACCAGTTCTGCTCCCTGCGAGGCCACAGACCAGGCTCACTCACAGGCTCTTTTCCTACTCCCTTGGATTGGATACCTGCTCTATGCCTCCCCCCAGATTCCTCTAGTGCACAAGGTCCCACTGAAGATCAAGCAAGATGGAGTGAGGGTCATTCTTGTAGTCCCAGCCTATCCCTGCCAACACTGGTTCACCACACTACAAGGCTTTTCAGTAGCAACTCTGATGCCACTACCTCTCCTCCCCGGACCTGATACTGCAGACCACGGTCGAATACTCTACCCAAACCTGAACATACTCCACCTGACAGTTTGGAGGCTCTATGGCTAAATCCTGAGGAGCTGGCTTGTTCAGAGAAGTCTGCCAGGTTCTGCTAGGTAGTAGGAAGCGCTCTACCAGAGTTACATACCTTGTCAAGTGGAAGTGTTTTCCATTTATCTTCCCAGCAAGGTCTCTCGCCCACACAGTCATCTGTGCAGGCTGTTCTGGAGTATTTGCTGCATCTGAAACAGGAGTGTCTGGCAATTTCATCAGTTCAAGTACACCTGTCAGCGATTTCAACGTTCCATGCCCTGGTGGATGGCCAATCGGTTTTCTCCCATGAGATGACCATTCGTTTTCTCAAGGGCCTAGAAGAACGATACCCTCAGATTCGGGAGCTGGTTCTCCCATGGGACTTGAACCTCGTCTTGTCAAAACTCATGGGCCCCCCAGTTTGAGCCACTGGCAACATGCCCTATGCTGTATCTTTCTGGGAAGGTCGCCTTTCTGGAGGCTATCACTTCAGCCAGGAGAGTCTCAGTGATCAGGGCTCTTATGTCAGAACCCCCATACACTGTCTTCTTTAAGGACAAGGTATAGCTTCGCTCTCACCCTGTGTTCCCCCTGAAGGTGGTTTTGCAATTTCACAGTAATCAGGCTATTTTTCTGCAGTTTTCTTCCCGAAATCCCACGCAAACAGGGAGAAGCAACATCTCCACACCCTGGGTGTTAGATTCACCCTGGCATTCTACATTGAGAGGATAAAACCATTCCATAGATCCACACAGATCTTTGTGGCAATCGCAGACAGGATGAAAGGCCTTCCTGTTTCGGCTCAGAGGATCTCATCCTGGATCACATCATGCATTCGCATGTGCTATAAACAGGTGGGGGTCCTGTCACCGGCTATAGTGATGTCATGTTCTACTATGGTGCAAGCTTCCTCAGCAGTGTTCCTGGCCCAGGTGCTGATCTAGGACATCTGCAGAGTGTCAACTTGGTCATGGGTACATATATTTTCTTCCCACTACGCCATCAGCCAGCAAGCTAGAGATGATGCCGGGTTTGGTCAAGTCATGTTGCTGTAAGCATGTCCATGAACTCCGATCTCCCCTCCTGTAGTACTGCTTTGAAGTCACTTAATGTGGAATGGACATATGCAAGTACTCAAAGAAGGAAAAAACGATTACTAACCTTTCTGTAACTGTTGTTCTTCAAGATGTGTTGACATGTCCATTCCATGACCTACCCTCCTACCCCTCTGTTAGAGTTGGCTGGCAAGAAGGAACTTACAGGGTGTGGGGCTGGCCGGATCTCTTATACCAGTGCTTGAGTGTGTGGCACCAGAGGGCACTGGAGCTGACCCGACAGGTACCACTGAGGGAAAAATTTCCGCCAGCTGTGCTTGCGGTGCACACATACCTAACATGGCATGGACATGTGCAACACATCTCGAAGAACAACAGTTACTGAAAAGTTAGTAACTGTTTTTTCACTTCTCTGGTCTGTCAACATGCGTACGTCCATGTGGCCATTCTGCTGAGTCACAGGAATTATCTTCAGAGGCAGGAGATCACCACTTTTAGTACACAGTACTCCTGTTCGGCCTCTGTTATGCCCTCTGGGTCATCACGAAATGCATGGTGGTGGTCATGGCATACCTCAGGAAGAAGAGAATCCACATTTTTCCCTACCTTGATGACTGGTTGCTGACTGGTGGCTCCAGAGAGGAGGTGCTTGCCCACATTGACACAACAATACACTTACTCGAGCATTTGGGACTCATTCTAAAAACTGTCAAGTCGATGTTGGCCCCACTCACAAAATAGAGTTCATTATGGCCCAGTTAGATTCCACAACGTTGGGGGCGTTCCTGCCGACTGACCGCTTCCAGGCAATTTGACAACTGTGCCTCATTTTTCAATCACAAGTATCCAGAACAGTCTGCATGTGCTTGAGCCTGTTGGGCCACATGTCCGTGTGAACACTGGTGGTCCATCTTGCCAGGTTATGCGTTCGTTCTCTTCAGATGTGGCTCAGGATGGTTTACCTCCCTGCCCTACATTCTCTAGACAGATAGGTTCACCTCCTCCATCAGTCCTAGAGTCCTTGTTCTGGTGGGAGCCCCCACGCAACGTGTGCTGAAGTGTCCCCTTTGTTCCCTATCTCCGACCAACTTAGTGGTTACCAGTGTGTCCCTCCTGGGTTGGGGAGTGCATCTGGACTTGCTACGGGTGTAGGGTCTGTGGTCGGAACAGTAGGCCAAGCTCCATATCAACATGTTGGCGCTTCGGGGCCTCCACAACTTGTGTCATGCCTTCAGGACTGCAGACAGCGGTTTACATACTCACCAGCAATACTGTTTGTTCAATACTGTGAACAAACAAGGAGAGCTCACTCCAGAGCACTCTGCCTGGAAGCAATCAACCAGTAGCAGTTTCGAATTGAAGAGGGCATCACCACGGTAGCTGTCCACTTACCAGGGCACCCAGAACCGTCTTGCGGATCATCTCAGCAGGGTTTTCTCTCCAAGCCATGGGTGGTCCCTAAAGACAGAGGTCCTTTGGATGGTATTCACAACATGGGCATCCCCACGATAGCCCTTTTTCTGACAAAGGAAAACAGAAAGTGTCACTATTTTGCTCTGGGGAGCGGTCAGTCCAGGCTCCCTCTCTGACTTTCCACTGTAGCTGGATGTCACCTCTTCTGTATGCCTTCCTTCCTAAACCAGTCCTTTCCCAAGTCATTGCCAGACTCGAGGTGGATTGAGCTGGACTCATCCTCGTTGCCCCAGCATAGAATCATAGAAGATTAGGGTTGGAAGAGACCTCAGGAGGTCATATATTCCAACCCCGTGCTCAAAGCAGGACCAGCCAGGGCTTTGTCAAGCCGGGTCTTAAAAACCTCTAAGGATGGAGATTCCACCACCTCCCTAAGTAACCCATTCTAGTGCTTCACCACCTCCTAGTGAAATAGCTATTCCTAATATCAAACCTAGACCTCCTCTACTGCAACGAGAGACCATTGCTTCTTGTACTGTCATCTGCCACCACTAAGAACAACCTAGCTCCATCCTCTTTGGAACCCCCGTTCAGGTAGTTGAAGGCTGTTATCAAATCCCCCCTCACTCTTATTTTCTGCAGACTAAATAAGCCCAGTTCCCTCAGCCCCTCCTCATAAGTCATGTGCCCGAGGCCTCCCCCCAATCGTTACCTAAGCATGGCTGAGGCAGCACTGGTTCTCGGATCTCCCTACTCGGTCGGTTCAGCCTCTCATACCGCTTCCACTCTGTCTCGTCGTCCTCACACAGGACCATGGCTGCGCCCTGCATTCAGCGACCAGCTCCATACACCTTACGGTGTGACTGCTGCAAGGCTGAACAAGGAGGAAGGTCATTTGCCGGAGGCTGTCGAACAGGTCCTATTTAACAGTAGGAAGCCTTCCACTAGAATGGCCTAATTGGGGCCCATCTGGCAGAGGCATCCTGGAATACCTATTGCACCTTCAAGTCTCAGGCCTAGATCAGTTCTGATATCGCTGCCAAGTACATTCTCAGAGGATTTCATCCATCAATCCCAGGGAAATTGCTTTTATCCAACGCCATATTGATGAGATTTCTGAAAGGGCTCCTCTGCCTGCATGCCCCAGTCCGAGAGCTGGCCCTCTTGTTGGACCTGAACACAGTTTTAGCGGCTCTGATGGGGCCTTCATTTGAGCCCCTTGCTTTTTCTGTCTGCCACTCCTCCTGTCTCAGAAAACTGCATACTAGATAGCCATTACCTTTGCCAGGAGGATGTGAGAGTTGCAGGCTCTGATGGCTGGGCCTCTTTACACACAATTCTTCAGGGACAAGGTGACGCTTCGGCCACACCCGAAATCTGTATTCAAGGTGTTCTCAGTTTCATTTGAACCAGGCTGTTTGTTTGTCTGTATTTTTCTGCAAGCAGCATTCCTCCCTGGAGGAGCAATGCCTCCATACACTGGATGTTAGACTTTGTCTAATCTTCTATCAGAACTGAACAGTTTTGTGCTTTGCCTTGCCTGTTTGTATCATATACAGACCGCATGAAGGGACAAGTGGTCTCTGCCCAGACCATCTCTATATGGATAACGTCTTGCATCAAGATTGCTTATGAGATAGTGTCAGCCATACCTCCTCAGCACATATGGGTGCATTTGATGAGAGCACAGGCAACATCAGTGGCGTTTCTCAATGACATTTCCATATTGGACATTTGTAGGGTGGCCATGTGGTCGTCTGTACATACTTTTACAGATCATTATGCGATCCTTGCTTCTTCCAGAGCGGACGATAATGTCAGAAGAGCGGTCCTGCAGTCCTTACTCAAGTCGACTCCGAGCCCTACCTCTGAGTGGGAATACTGATTGCTAGTCACCTACTTGAAATACACGTCTGCATCTACTCGAGGAAAAAGAAATGGTTACTTACTGTAAATGTGGTTCTTTGAGATGTGATGCAGATCTGTCCCCTCTGCATCAGAGTCTTGCCCTGGATGTTCAGTGCAAAGGAACTGAGAGGGGGTTGGGGCAGCGCTGCCTCATATAGCTAGGGGAGGGGCAACAGGCTCAAGACATGAGCACCACCCCTCTCTAGGTACTGCTAGGCAAAAGCCTCCGGTTCCGGCACCCTCCCTTCCTCCCCCCCCCCACACACTTGGAATATAGTCTGCATCACATCTTGAAGAACCACAGTTAAAGTAACCGTTTCTTTCCTCTTATTACGTGTCTTAAAAACACTTTCTGTTCTTGGCACTTCCTTTTGACCTTCAGAGTACTTTCTGAGATTATTCTAGTGTTTTTTGGGTTTTTTTAATGGTCTGGCTACCATTTTTGTTCTCTGATCTGGATGGCTGATTTAAAAACATCCTATCACCAAACTTCAAAGGATAATCTCCATTTTACAGTTTCTTGACAGCATAATTTTGTAATTATTAAACAAACACCTTAATCTGCCACGCAGGACCAAGTTTATTTCTGATCCCCAGTTTTTGACCTGTTAAAGGGTAGTACTGTTAGCAGAGGGAGAGATGCTTGAAGATCAAAGCCTTCAAACTTAAAATATTCCAGGATCCAGTTAAATGAATCTGGTTCAGTTTATACCGCATACGTTTTGTGCTGACAGAGCACAGTTATGTTTTCTTCATGTGAAAAATCTGCAGGTATGGCCTGGTAATTTTACCCAGTGGGCAGCAATCCTTTCTAAATTCTGTCTAATCTGGTACTTGGCTTTTTCCAGTCATGGAAAAACATAACATTGTTAGGTGCATCCCTGGGTGGTAGCTTACCAACCAGGTTCATGATAGACCATAAGTCTTGTTCAGCTTGAAGAGTATATATGTGAAGAATTTCTCAGGTTGGGGAAACAGTAACAGATTGAAAGCTTGACTGTCCATTAGTCTTCTGGAACTGAGAGTAACAGGCCAAGCCATTCAAGTCTGTCTTAGTCCCACATTCTATCTAGCATGAGACAGCCAACTGCAATAGCATATATCAACATCCAGAGGGCCCAAAGAGCACCAGTTTTCAACCAAAAGCTCTAAATTTTCTACTTAACCTAGATAAATGTGATCACACATTACCTGAAACATATGTTTGAGGAAGACTCAACAGTCGGATGGACTGGCCGAGTTGTTAGTGTCTTCAGCCAGGAAAGATCAAAATTCCAGTGCTACAACAGACTTTCCTCATGTGACTTACTCCCAAGTTGGATGTCTTTGCACCAGCCATGAACAGATTTCCAAGCTTGTGCTCCAGACGCCCTATAAATACATGTACAGCTGGCTGTATTTAGTGGATTGGACTCTGGATTTACCTATTTTTTTCCTGCCACTAATAGCTGAGTTTAACCATTAAAATAGAGGACCAAGATAAGATAATTCTTATAACTCCTTCCTGGCTTAGGTGTCTTTCCTTACCTCATCTTCGAAGGTAACTATGTTATGGGATCATTAAGCAATTTTTGGACTTACTGTATCAAGGTATCCTCTGGGTGTGTTTCACTTAATCCTGCCATTGCAAGGGCCTTGGGCATTGATGGAACTTGGTGCCTCCTGTTCTCTGCCTGTGGGGCACACAATAATTTTGTCTCCTGAGGGCTGTAATCCTGTGGTCTAATTCTGATTGTTGGGTTTAGTGTGTGTGTGGCTGGATGGTGTTAGTGGCCTGTAATAAGCAGGGGGGCGGACTAGATGATATGGTGGTCCCTTCTGGCATTAGAGGCACAGAGTTTAAGGTCAGATTTAAACCCAAACCCATTTTGCCTCAAACTCACTGGAAGCTGAGTGGCTAAAGCTTGGGTTTGTTGCTACTCACCGGATCTTATACATGTATTTTTTAAATCTAGAAAAGAATCTACATCTAACAGTAGAATGCCCTGAAGGCAATCTCTTCCTGATGCCAAGCACTCAATCTTGATCTTCAGCAGGGATCCTAGAAATCCAATGCCACAGAAAAACACAGAATTTGCTTTTTTACAGAGAATCTTTAGTTTTTACATTTTGTGAAAAAATAAAAACACATATTAACAATTAACTAAATTTTACTGCCTATTCCTAACAAGAGATGCCATCAGGTATTCTGGACTCAAAATTGGTTAATATGCTTCTAAGAGAAGGTCACTTTATATAGTGTTTACTACATAAAATGTTGAAAGGCCTATGGAGCTTTCTACTTTCCATAGTTCTTTTGTGGCGTGGAATCCTAGGAGGAAAGACTAAGCTCTTCAAGGTCGGGGGCTGTCTTTTTGTAATGTTTACACAGTATCCCGATATGAGTAGGTCCTCTGGATGTTGTAATAAAGATTAAAAAATAAGTGTGAATCAATATTTGGAAGAACTCTTGCCAAATCCACTCAAGGTAAATTCTTAGAGTCACACTGCAAGAAATTTCTAAATAATAGGTAGCTGCCTAAAATTGGGAAAAAATAATAATTTGGTAAGGCTGTGAATTTATTACTTTAATATATCTGCCCCAGAGCTGTTGTTGGGGCAGGTGGAAAGATTCTAGTAATATTTTAAATTTTCTTCTCTGAGATGTAAATTTTTTTATGACCCAATTGGGTGGCTGGAACAGAGATGCTAGTACTATTTCCACAGCTTAAGGGTCTTTTAGAATTTTTTCCCATAATTCATTGGAAGGTAAAGAGATCTCAGTCTGTTTCATGAAACACATTTGAAAACTTGGCCCTGAGAGATTCTTAAGGTTTTTGTTGACTATGATTTTTCCAATAATTATCAAAAATACTGATTAAACTCCCCAGAGAAACTTCTAGCTAGAGCACCTGGTAAGAGCATGTGTTGCGTGACAAAATGAAAATCCAGGTAACTCTCCGTTTTTAATGCAAGTCCAAATTCAGCCCTAGTTACACCTGAGCAATCCTACTGAAGAAAATGGGATTATACAGTTGAAAAAGAGAGAATAATTAGGCCTGGAGAGCCTTTTTGCAAGGAATAAAGCACATTCTACTAGGAATCCAGTTTGACAGGCTCTCAAGTTGTCTGTACTAAATGAGTTGGTGATCCTTCTCTGTTCATTTTTTTTCATGGAGACGTATATGAATCATGCAAATATAATCACAAATGCTCAGTAGTTGACAGAGAAGCTAGTGATCAAATAGGCATGGTTTTGAGATAAATTGATGCAAGCCAAGAGTGCGCTACAGATTGTCAGGACGTTATTTGTCACATGAATACATATAGAAAATTTGTTTTCAAGATTCAGCACCTTTCACTATCACTGAAATCATTGTATTTTTATAAGGAAAGCTTAATAGGGCCAAAGTGCATCCTTCTCTTTTGAGTCCGCATAATGTCTTGTGACCTGTTGTAAACAAGAGTGATAGAGTTTAAGGCTAAACTCTCCAGAACAAAAACTTCAATGCTGAGTTTTTAAAAAATGGCCTTAACACTCCACTCGTAAGCTACTCTATAGTAATAAAGTATTGTGTGTACAATGAAGAAAGTGTTTTGTTGAGAAAACAGATTTCACTTTATTTAAGCTATTCTCTGGGAGTAGACAACATGATAGATCACTCAATAATTGCCTGTTCTATTCATTTCCTCTGATGCACCTGGCATTGGCCGCTGTCGGAAGACAGGATACTGGGCTAGATGGACTACTGGTCTGACCCAGTATGGCTGTTCTTACATGGAGTAAAGCATTAACAAATTGTGTGGCGTGATTAGATGTCACGTTATCAAGGGTAAGTTCTAGAGCTACAACTATGTGTTCCATTTTTTTTAAAGCTTGTTGTAAAAAATACTGAGGTATGGAGCACTTTTTACTTACTGAGGCATAATTTAATATTCTTAATTCATAGATGAAATATCCAGGGTGATGGCTTCAAAATTGGTCAAACCCGAAATATTAAGAAACTCATGCAAATCAAAATCATAAATGCTTAATAAATGTATTTCAGATCACAACATGACAGAATGTGTCTTCCCCCCCCTCCCCAGGAAGGGATTCGGGGGAAGGGGCATGTATTCTGGCAGGGTTTTTTTAATCTGCTTCCTATGAAGCATCAGGGATGCCCACGGCTGCGGATGTGACTTTGGGCGGAGTGAGCAAGGGCTCTGAGGTGGCACCAAGCAATCTCTCTCTGAGGTGCTTGGCTGGCTAATTCTTGCTTCTGGAATTGGGGTCTAATTGATAGCCATATGTGGGGTCCAGGAGGAATTTCCCCCCAAGTCAGATTGGCAGTATCCTTGAGTGTTTATTGCCTTTGTGATGTTTGGGTGCGGGTCACCAGGTGTATCTGGTATATATCTTAATTAATCATTTTCCTGCCGTTGTGGAGAGTGTTGGCAACTTGTCCTTCCTATTCTCTGCCTGTGGTACATAGTAGTCTCCTGTGGGCTGTAATATTTTGGTCTCATTTTGGTTCTTGGGTGTAGTGTGCAGGTGCTGGGTGGTGGTGGTGTCCTTGTGATACACAGGAAGTCAGTCTGAATGATCTACTGGTTCGTTCTAGCCTTAAACTCTGAACCTTTTTACAAGAAAAATTAGACAAGGCTCTCAACAGTGGGCAAAATCCTGGCCCCATTGAAGTCAATGTGCGTTTTGCCTTTGACATCAGGAGACTTTGGATTTCACCCATTGCCTTTAAAGTGAGGTTCTGTCCTAAAAATTACTCTATAAAAATGGTGTTACAGAGTACCATGTCTATTATCTCATAGATTTTCATATCAAATGGGCTCATTTGGAATAAGTTGTCTTTTTCCTAGCATCAGCCCTACAGTCTCACCCTAAAGTGTTGACGATCAGGCTATGTTCTTTCTGTATTCGTAACCAATAACATAGGCTCTGCAGGCCAGACTGTTTGTTGTCTACCTGTGCAACCACTTTGTCTTCATATTTTGCTGTCTGATATATGTGTTGCTCCATTAACCTTAAATGGGTTTGCACCAGTATCAGAGGTCATCTGAAGATGCAAATTGCCCAGGTGGGCTATGTATATAACATTTCCATCATGTACGTCTGATCTCTCATTTGTCCGTAGTATTGAAGAAACACATTACTTTTGATGATAAACCAAAACACAAAACACATTTTAAAATCTTTGATGAGTGAACCCTCTTTTTATCAGACAAGTTTCTTGATACACCAAAGATTTTGGCTAACTCAGACTCATTATTTTGAAAACTCTGTTTTTCTGTTTACTTTTAGACAAAGTGTACAAGGAGTAGAAGACAAAATCACAAAACTGAAAGTAACTATGGTGGCATGGGACCGCCATGACAATTCTGTTATAACTGCAGTTAATAACATGACTCTGAAGGTTTGGAATTCTTTCACTGGCCAGCTTATTCATGTCCTTATGGTAAGAAAAATAAGAGTGGCAGTTTTACTCAGTATACTGTAACTCACATATCCATCATAGATTTTTTTATAATATCTTTATAGATTTGCATAACAAGGCAGAAAGTTAAGGAAATAATTACATACAGAAAAATTTAAAGCTAGTTGAATTTCTTGTGACTGTCAACCTAAAGTAACATTGTCAATGAGGATGGAGCCAAAGTAGTTCTTCACGTGCCCTCCTTGCAGAGACATTGTTTGTTTTTGAAATGATAGTTTATAAATTTAAAATTTTAAATCTCTGTTATGTTTCTTTAAAATCATCTTTTGTAGGCAAGTATTAGCAGGCATCTGTTTGGATTAGATTTTAATTTGTGTAGACAGAGTGCCATTGGTTGTGTGTGTGTAGGTTTTTTTGTTTTTTGTTCTAAATTGGCAAGGCTTTTTATGGTGGCCTTTAAGTAGAAGGAAGATATGGGTGAGCTTTTGCTGACCTCCAGATATAGCATTCACTTCCAGGTTGAAAAATAAGATGGAAGACCCAGATATTCCTTGAATAGAAGATGCATAATTGAATTATTAATTAAGTACATTTTCATAGTAATGTACTTTTGTCTATATACAAATACAAGTTGTATAGGAAATCAAGGGGAGTTGCAAGTGATACTAAATTACAGATTAAAATGAATATAATTGAAACTTTGATAGGATGATTCCCATCATTAGAATGTCAGCATTAACCAGAATGTCTTCCTGAGGGTATGTGGGAAACCCCACAATCATGGCAACATTTTAGAAACTTAAGTTTTTTTTATTGAAGTAGTAGGAATGGCACCTACATAGAGAAATATTATATACCTTTAAATATAATTATTGAATTTAGACTTAAAATTCTGCAGTTATGTGGACACTTGTGGTTGAAGAATGAAGAAGATTGATAAATTTTAAGATTAAAATGAATGGTGCCTAATGCATTTTAGTCACAGGGTAACGTTAAGCAGGGGAAAAAAATGGGGACAATATGGGCTTTTCAGTTGCAAAAATACATGCGATTTGTGAACAGTGATATTTCCCTAGTCTGGTTGTAGGAGATTCAGAATAATAATCCAGATTAGGATCTCTGCTGCAGGGAGCCTTAACATTTTTGTTTGACCACATTTTTACTAGATTCTCTCATGGACCATCTGCTTTTCCAGCTATATTTGTATAACGTCCCTGTGGTAACTACAGCAATTGTGTATTTGAAAAACTATTAAGTAGTGTATTTATAGTTGTCTTTTAATGCATCTTTTTATCAGAAAATAAGGGGAGGTGAATACCATTGCTAGCTCTCCACTCACCACCAGTTACTAATATCTAAATACATACATAAAATATATATATGGGTATACAGACACATTCATAGAGACCATCAGAGCGCCTTCTATGTCAGCTGAACGAGCTTGCAGAACAACACAAGTTTGTTTCTCTCACCTAGAGTACTTGGGGCATCTGCTGTCCAAAGAGACTCTTGGACCCAGAAATTGAACCTGGGTTTCTAATGCAGTATTTCAGGGCACCAGTCACAGAGCCACCAATTTCCGTCTTTTCCTGCAGTGAAACATATCTTTTTCAGGTTCTAGACACCATTTGCCATAAAATAAAAAGTAGTTATGTAAAACACTGGGTCAACAGCTGCTCCTCAACCCAAAATTAAAAAATACAAAATTGAAATTCAAGATCAGTACCCCTATCTTAACACAAATATCAGTTCTTATCATGATCTTATCATTCCTTAGGCATGAAAAAATATGCATATATTTAATTTTACTACCTTCCTGTTCTGCATTAAAATTAGAGATTTTTAAAAAAATCTTAATTACAAAAGAAGTAGCTCCTGCATATAATTTCATGCCATTGTTGAAAGGAAATGCTTGGCACTTGTTAAATGGATTTCTACTTTTAGGGTAGGTTTCAGAGTAACAGCCGTGTTAGTCTGTATTCGCAAAAAGAAAAGGAGTACTTGTGGCACCTTAGAGACTAACCAATTTATTTGAGCATAAGCTTTCGTGAGCTACAGCTCACTTCATCGGATGCATACTGTGGAAAGTGTAGAAGATCTTTTTATATACACACAAAGCATGAAAAAATACCTCCTCCCACCCCACTCTCCTGCTGGTAATAGCTTATCTAAAGTGATCACTCTCCTTACACTTTAGATAAGCTATTACCAGCAGGAGAGTGGTGTGGGAGGAGGTATTTTTTCATGCTTTGTGTGTATATAAAAAGATCTTCTACACTTTCCACAGTATGCATCCGATGAAGTGAGCTGTAGCTCACGAAAGCTTATGCTCAAATAAATTGGTTAGTCTCTAAGGTGCCACAAGTACTCCTTTTCTTTTTACTTTTAGGGTACTAATTCTTTACATAGCCTAAAATCTTATCCTAATTACTGAACTAGTTCTTTACTAGATGTTTTTGGAGCAGTTGCACATATAATGTAGAATGAACCCTCAAAAGGTTAAAATTGCTAAAATATGAGTCAGAGTTTTTAAGAATGTCATTTCCAGCCCTCTGGGCTTCTAAATTCATTACAAAAATGTTGATAGTGATTTAACTGATAGTTACACATTTCTATTTAAAATTGTCACTGGAGAAAGAGAAGCATATAATATAAAGATACAACAAATTTATGAAAAGCCACCCAAGAGAGTTGCCAAAACTGCTGTTGTACATGAGACATTTGTACAGTTTCTCATCATTATATCATTATTCAGATGTGTATACTGCAGATAGTGTAATAGTAGTAAGTATTTCTGTATGTATTTGTGTAACAGTCTTCTCTAAACTCTCCTACCAAATCTTTTAAAAAAAGATATATATTTTTTATTTCAGGGACACGAGGATGAAGTGTTTGTACTTGAGCCTCACCCATTTGATCCTAGAGTTCTCTTCTCTGCTGGCCATGATGGAAATGTCATAGTTTGGGATTTGGCCAGAGGGGTCAAAATTCGGTCTTACTTCAACATGGTAATTTTTCTATGGTTATTTGCTATTCCTGCACAAATATAAAGTACATTGCATTTTGGTGGGTGTGTGGCCAGGAGAGGAGGGAGCAATCCTGGCTCCATTGATGTCAGTGGCCAAACTCCCATGGACTTCAGTAGGGTCAGGATTTCACTCATAACTTTTATATGAAGTTGCTTGAAATGATGATTACATTAACTGATGATTTTTCTTTGCATATATCAATGTGGATCCCACTGTATGTATGCATGTGCCTCGTGCACACAAGATCAGAGTCTTTTTGAATGCCAGTGTCTGTTGGTGCTGCACATGCAACCTGTGACTCCCAATGCTCCTGTATTGGGGCATAAAGGGGAGTATGGCTGTGACCTTCCCTCAGTTCCCTCTTACTATTCATGGCAGTGAGATGGAAACTGGGAAGCTTCCAACTCACTAGTTTTTAGCTCTAGCTAAATCTCTCAAAACTTTTCAAAATTCTTCAGAATGCTTCTGATATATGACCACCATGAACATCTTTGATCCATCTGGATTGAGTACTGATGATCAGAACTACCTGTATTCCCCACCCCCAGTACTGAACCACCTCAATATGGTAGATTCAAAACCTGTGGGCTTCAAGCCCTACAGGTCCTGTGATGGACTAATTACTTAGAAACATGGACACAGCAGTCTTCTCTTCTATTTAGGAGAGTCCCACATGTTCAGTACACCTCTCTTTCATCGCAAGAACAAGTCAGTCATGTGATGCGTGGCTAAAGCTTCCCCTCCTGGGGTAATCTGTGAAGGTCTCCTCAGATCCGAAGGAAATGGGCACCAGAGCACCAACAGCAGACAAACCAACTTAATCCAGTGCCCCATCCAGTAGACAAGCAACCCAAAAGGTCAGCGTAGAGAAGACAATGCTGAGAAAAGACCTAGCATTGGCAACAGCACAAGTGCTCTAGTTTTAAAGCATGCTCCACTAGTTCCGTAGCCAACCCCATGTTCTGAGTGTCCCTAAGATTCTGACTAACAGAAACCGGGACTGGATGATGGGATGGATTACTCAAAAATGGCCCTCTTCTGTTTATTTCCTCAGAAAATATCTGGCCCCATCCACTATCAGTAAGAAAGGTTACTAGGCTAGATCACTGGTCTGACCCAGTATGGCCACTCTTATGTCGGGGGCAACATTAAAAGCTCTGTCTTAGCCATGTTAAACTTGAACTAATGGCTGTACATTCACAAGGAGAAGTTGGAGAAAAACAGGCTGAGATTTTAATTTGGACAGGAGGAGACAGGTCAGAAGTAGAGAAGTAGATCTGGAAGTTGTCAGCATAGAGATGGTGGTTGAATTTATGTTTGTGGACAGGATTATCCAGAGACAAGGTGTAGAGGGAGACGAGAAGAGGACCAAGGAGTAAGTCCTGTGGAACTCCCACAGAAAGTTGAAGAAGGGATGAGGTGGATTTTCAGGACACACTGAAGAAGCGATTAGAGAGATAGGAGAAGAACCGGGAGAGGACAGTCATGGAAGACAAGATTTGAAGAAGAAAAGCATAGACAGCTGTGTTGAAGGAGGCTCACAGGTCAAGAAAATGAGGATGGAGTTACTGGTTCTGAGCTTTGGCTAAGCGGGAGAGATTATTATAAACTTTGGCAAGAGTGGTTTGGGTGGAGTTCAAGGGACAGAAGTACTGGAGAGGGTCTAGGTTGGTACTGGAACTCCAAATAGTGATTGTAGATATCATATTCAAAGGAAGAAGAGAGGTGGGGAAGTAGTGGAGGAGTAAATGGGGTCAAGGGTGGGTATTTTAAGATGGGAGAGACTAAACCATGCTTTTTTTGTGAGGAGAAAGAATAAGGGATGGAATGGGAATGGACCCAATGGAGATCAGGAGATGGGTTGGGATGAGGTCACGGCAGCAATTGAAAGGGTTAGATGAGAAGAATAGCTGAGACACTTCTGCATCTGTGACAGGGGAAAAGGCAGAGAGAGTTGCTGGTGGAAAGTGGAAAGTTCACGTTGTATTTTGTCACTTTTTTCTTGGAAGAAGTCTGTGAGGTCCTGTACGGAGAGAGAAGCAGAGGCAGGAGCAGGGAAGATTTGAGGAGTCAGTCAGTAATCAGATGAGAAGTAGTCAATGCTGAAGGACTGGAAGTCGTGGGAAGTCTGAGTGACGGGTGAAGGAGGTGATGGGTGATGCTGAAAGGAGCTAGGTGATTGGAGAGGGGGATTTCAGCAACAGAGGTTAGAGAGAGCACAGAGCTTGGTGGAGATCAAATTGAATGGGCCTTCTCATAAATGGAAGAGTTGAACCAGGGCTGCAGGTTGAATGAAGAGGTGAGAGTGAGGAAATGTGCAGCGAAGGGGTTGCATGGCTCATCAACATGAAAGTTGAACTCACTGGTGATGAGAATGGGAGTTTGTGAGGTGAGGAATCAAGAGAGCCAGGAGTTGAAATCAGAGAGGCTGAAACAGGTAGAGAAGCAGTAGTAAGTACCTCAAACAGGATTTGAGTACTTTTCACCTACCACCATCTGGGCTCCTTGCTTGTGATGACAATACAGAAAAAATTTAAATCCAGTAAGAGTAGCTCTAACGGCAATAATCCCAAAAGGCTCAAACTATTTGGGAAAAAATTGTTCTCCTCTGCTCCTTACAGCTGTGAGTGGCATATTGCCAGACTACTGGCCAAGTATGACTTTTTAACCTGGGACAGGGTTACTCCCTTTCTATTAAAGCTCCCACATGACAGCTGATGTTTCTTGCCAGAGATCACCTGCAGTCCTAATCGACCATGGCTGAGGTCAGTGTACTCCCCATCCAAGCCACAGTTCTGCCCCAGGACCTGCAAAAGCTCAGTGGCTGGACCAGGAGAATACAAGACCCCTTTCTTTCTCCCCTCCCCATTGGTGATGCTTATCACAGATGACTTAGGGACAGGTTGGGACTGCCCACCTGAACCATTTGTAGATGCAGATGATCTGGTTCCAGGATGATCTGAAACTGCATATGAACGTCTTGGGCTCAGGGCCATCTGTCTGGCTTGTGTGGCATAAATGCCTGTCCTGCAGGACTCTACAATGCAGATCTTGGTGGACAGTAAGTGCACAGCGCACTATATAAACAAGCAAGGAAGTGCTTGGTCATCTTCTCTGCCAGGAAGCCATCAAGGCTGTGGACTTGATGTCATCACCATGGGGTAACCCCACTCTCTCTACACCTTCTAGGAACCAGCAGCAACCTGAAACTTCTTAAGCATGTGCACTATAACCAACCACAAATGGCAGACATCTGTCATGGAGGTGATATTTTGCTAGTAGGGGACTCTCCCAATAAATCTGTTTGCTACAGAGGAGAAAACCAAGTTCCTGAACTTTTGCTCCAGTGGGGGTGTGTGTATGTGTGTGTATCTGAATTTCTTACCAGACTCCTTCCTGCTGCAGTGGTCTCCAGGCCTCCTACATGCCTTTCTTCTGATTCTCCTCCCTGGAGTGATCTCCAAATTCAGATGGGACAAGGCCACATTGATTCCAGTAGCTCCCTACTGGCTGAGACATTTCTGATTCTGAGACTTATTGCACATGTCTATTCAATCTCCAATCCATCTCCTTGTGTGGTTGTACTTGATATCTTAGTATCATGGTTAGATATTGCAGCCAGACTCAGACATTGCACTTGACAACTTGAATGTTGGATGTATGAAAGCTACTGTCAGAGATTGTTCTCAACAGATGCAAGAAATCCTCATACAAAACAGGGAACTGTCTCCTAGGATGATCTAGCTATTCCTCCAAATGGAAATGGCTCTCCTTATGGGCAATCCAGCCTTATCTGGGCGCAAATGAGGCCATGTGCCCAATGATCCTTGACTATATGCTGCACTTCCGTCAGGCTGGGTTGGCTCTTAGTTCTCTCAAGGTTCACCTTGCAGCTGTTTCATACTCGGTCTTTTCACATCCAATGGTATCCAGATTCCTCAATGGTCTCTGTAAAGCTGCAGCCTGGAGCCAACACACTGACATTAGTTGAACATTACACCTTTGACATGGCAGTTGGTTTGGGAGAATTTGTGTGCCAAGTCTGGGGGAGTTGTACTTTAATCTCTGTTCTGCTCATATGGCTCTTTCCCACTCTCCAGAGTGGACACTGCTTGATAGTCATCTAGAGTGAGATAAGCACTGACACACACTTGAAGAAAGAACTTTTACCCTTCAGTAATTGAAGTTCTTTGACATGTTGTAATCAGTGTGGATCCCACCACCCACCCTCTCATTCTTGCTTTTTGGCATCCTTAGCTACAATTGTCTTTGAATTGTGAGGAAACTGATAGAGGATCACAGCTGCCATGTCTTTATGTCATCATAGAGGGGCAAGAGGAGGTACAAGGTGCGTGGGCATCCCTGACAGATGCTACTATTCAGAAGACTCTGATCTTGCATGCGTGAGGTGCCTGTGCACCTATAGTAGGATCCACACTGACTACAATATTTCAAAGAACCTCAGTTACTGTAGAGTAAGTAACTTCTTTAATTTTCTAGGGCCTATGAAAATACATCCATAAGTATCCAAGAAATTGTTTGTGAGCACTTTCTGTGGTTTATAGTTTGAGTAAACAGTGATTGTGCCCACCACTTGGCAGTCTCCCACCGAACTGCATATATCCTAAGCAGAGCAATTAAGCTAGCTTCTGAAGATGAACCTGAGCTAGTGTTGTACCAAGAAGAGGGACACACTTTTGATATGCTGTGCATATGTTGAAAGAGGTTAAACCCTCTTCCTTCAAGGTATGGCTAGTCTGATAGATAAAAAGAAAACATCTATCATCATTAGATCTCACAGGAAATTCCTTATGTACACAGTTGAAGATGAAGTCAAACAAAACTACAGAAATTACATTGATGTAACATACAAGGTCACAAATATAAATGGTGGAAAGTTAAATTTATGCTTCTTACCATAAGATTAAAATTCAGCCCTGTTATACATTCTGTATTTTATCATTTGAATTTATTTCTCATAAGACGTAGGAAAAATTATATACATAAGCATTATTTCATAGGAAACATTGCATAAATCAAATAATGCTGCATGTTTGATTCTATATACCAAAAGACAGATATCAGTTCTGTATTTTTTAAGTCTAAGTTTAATGGCATAAATATGAATATATTGATAGATTCATGTATAAAGAAAAGTAATAGAAAATACAAAATACTTGTGACATGCCTCAGTTAATTTTGCTCTGTACATCTTAATGTTTTCATCCTCGCACTTAAGTGTTATAAGGGCCCGATCCTGTAAATGAGATTCATACTGGCTCAGACCTCTCCATCCTAATGGAACCTCATTGGCTTCTTCTTTACATTGCATTGCAAGATCAAGGCCTGCATTTGCTATTAAAGTTACATTAATGTAATGTTCAATTCTGTTTTTCTAGTTTATTCTGAGGGAAAAAAAATCTAGAGCTCTTGTCCGGAGGAACTTCGAAGGTCCTTAAATTTGAGCGGTTAAACGTGGAGAATTTACAAACGTAGTTACCTTTGCTAGTGGTGCTTGAGAGCATCTCATTTTTGCCTTTCAGTGATTATAAATGCTACAACAAGGAAGATGCTGCAGAGATTGTACCCTCCTCAGACAGGAATCCAACTTTGGAAGAGCATAAAGATTTCAATAGAAAATCTTTCTATGCTGAAATATGTCCATTAGTGTTGTCACTATCGGCATCAACAAATGTTATTGCTGTTTTTGCACAGCACTGGGTGTTTAATCACTTTATTTCTACTATCTTTCCAAATATTGCAAAGAGGCTAATACTAATTGTGGACTGGCATCTTTTTAACTATGGACTCAATTTTGATGCAGCAATATTTTTTTAGTTGAAATGTAAAATTAAACTAACTCAGCTATGTTAAAGGATTTTTGACTCCTAAACATAACTGAAAATCAGTCAGAAAATTAAAGGAAATAAAAAGTGGCAGTAGTTTATTCATACAACTTTTAGCCACACATTATAGGTAATATACCCTCCTTCCCCAGTCACTGCTCTTCTTTTGCAGAGAGGACCGCAATATTTTATAATGTATTCCAAATCTCCTTTTTAAAGTTTATAGTCTAATGACAGTAACTACATTTCAAGCAGGTAAATTTAGGACACTCAAATAAAAGGTGTAGACGTGTTACTGTATTGCTGTGGGTAGTACTATCTGGGTATTCCTTAAGTACTGTGTGAGAGTAAAGGAAAGATTTACTGCAGTAGGAGGCCCTCTTCTGGAAAAGATAAAAGGTTCCTCAGCATGCATTTTCACTCTTCTGTGAGGAATAGAGTCTGTGCGCATAATGAGTAGTTCCCTCTAAAGTTCAGATTAAAGTAAAGGCAGTGGAAGGGTCTAGTGTAGTGAAGAGAGCAGTGACAGTAGGGACTCCAGGGTGACAGTGACTCCAACTTATTTCCTTTCCAGAATGCTGGTGGAAATAGTATTTGTTAGAATATGTCTGTGGAGTGAAAAATATAATTACATTTTTGTTATGTAATTGACAGAATAAAACTTGATTGTGCAGATTCTTATATTTTAATTTATCTTCTTTCATGGTCAGCCTTGAAAAAGATTAGACTTCAGCTTTTTTGAATATGGTGTAGTAAAGAAAAAATATGAATTCTTTTGGTTCTTAGTTTGCTTTTTCTAGGATAAATTCTGTTACCAGACTCAAAAGTGGTAAAATACTTTCTGAGGCCAGGAGAAACAAATACAAAAAAACAGATCTGACACTGTTTTGAGCGGCTTTTTTAATAAAATGAGTACTTATTAAAGTGAGACTGGAGAACACTGATTGGATGGTAAGCAGATATTATTGTTCTCTGGAAAACTGCCCCATTCTAGATATGTAACTGCCATATTGTTTTATGCCTCTCTGTAGTTGAGGTAAATAATGTCAACTGTGTTGACATCTTAAACCAATAAGGCTTGACTTTTCAGAAAAATAGGTGCCAACAGCAGGTAATTCAGTGATATGTATTTTAAAAATGAACGAATATTTTAATCAAACATTTTAATTTAAAATACAGCTGACAATTTATGGAGTATGAGAAATGCATACCACCACAAGAACTTTCAAAAGATGTGCTGAATAAAATAAATACAGCTTTCTTTTCAATTTTGATTTATATTCACTATATGAAAGTTAGTGTGGAAAAACATTTTAAACCAGCTGTTTAATTAGCTGACTGCTTGCTAGTTTTTGTAAACACGTTAATGCAAATTACTAGTTTACATCTAATTCCATACAAAAATGATGTTAAATTAATGTCAGGTTGGCAGATCAAACAATCAAAGTCAGAATGCAGGCTAAGATTTTCAAAAGTGGGTGTGCAAAATTTGGCTCCTACATCCATATTTAGGCAACTAAACATGTGACGTGATTCTTGAAGGTGTTGGGCTCCCAAAGTCAATGTAATTGCCTGGTAGGCAGCATTTTTGAAAATCAGGCCAAATCTGTAAGTATCTATAGCTGGCTTTAGGAGCCTACCTTTAGGCACCCATTTTTGAAAATGTTACTTACAATAGTCAACAGTGAACACAAAATCTTCAGTATTTCCCATATACATTATCATTATGATAGCCTGTGTGTGCTCACATGCTATTTATAAAATAAAAATACATTATGCAGTTTTTTCTATAACCTTGATCACATAGCATCGTTATAGAGATTAATGCCATCTCTGTGAAGGTACTTCTTATACAAAGTAAATAGAGCATACTTAACCTATTTTAGGGAAAATGCAATAACATATGGAATTATGGGCTGGTATGTGTGTAATGTTAGTTTGTTTGCAGTAAAATCTCTCTCTCTCTCTCTCTCTCATATTAAATTATTTCAATAAATATGCTAGGATCTGTTGTACTTTAATACATCTTGCTATAATAAACAATTGGTATGTAAGACAGTTTAAATATTTAGTATCTGGAAATAAGTTTTTGTTCGCTAATAGAACGTCAGTTTTAAATTTACTTGTACTTCAATGAGAAGTATATGGATCAAAACAGTGGTGAACAAAGCTAAACTTCTGTACTCAAATTTGTACATGAATTTAAATTTTTTTAGAAATTTTATACAATACTTTGAGAAGGTGGTATCTGAAATATAAAACAGTTTCAGACTGTCACATGGAAAATACAATTAGCCACATCCCAATGATCAAAAGGACACTGTTAATATAATATTTAGTCAGTGTGTGAGAAAAAATGAGATAAGTGGTGAAGATACTACTCCTGTCCCTGGGCATCCCAAATTAATTTTTGAAGGTCTAAAATCTTTGTGTAGTTTTTTTAATGGCATTTATCTCCCCTTTTGTTCTGTTAAAAATCCACATACTCAGGACTAAGTATGATGCAGTTTCTATAGCAAAACAAATGAAACTGTACAAAAAGAAAACAAACTGGAAAAAATACATGATCAGTTAAAGTACTATAATTGTAACAATAGGATGGAAAAATTCCAGACAGCATAATTGTTAACGGTGTCCTTTTATACATTTTTTAAAATGTTTTTTAAATTAGAGTCCTTTCTGTGTCATAGGATGTCCCTTTGGTCTTGTATTTTTAATGGAGGTAATTAGGAGTGCTCAACTTAAATATATCTGTTCAGTGCCCCTAAATGCACGCACCAGCACCTAGAGGAAATGCACCATTTACTTTCATAGGTTGTGTGATGATTTTAATGCAGTTTTAAGTTTCAGTTTGTATCATTCTCCACCTCCTTGACTCCTCTTCCCCTTTTTTAATATTTAGAGTCAGATAAAATTTTTAAACCCCCACCCATATAAGATTAAGAATTTAAACATAAAAGTGAAGAAATTCAAACATTTTCTCAAAACTTCGTGAACTTGGTTGAACACATTAGATATATATTAGACATTAATTAACTGCATAAACAGCAACTGGCAATTTGCAAAATGTGGCCAAACTATGGATCTTATGGAAAACTTTAATGCTTGAATTTGGACTTCTTGATCTCTGCATGATATTTACATTTCAGAAAAAATTTCAGTTACATTTGCAGATGTTGTCCCTGATCATGCAACTGGAACTACATGGGTGGACCCCTGCTCCCACACAGAACCCCCATGAAGTCAGTGGGGCTCTACACAGGAGTAAGGTTCTGCCTGCACAGATGCAGTTGCAGAGTCATGGCTTTTGGGGGGATCTTTTCTCCCTCTTCCTTTTTCTTGTTACACCATTCAGAACAAAAGATTGGGAATTGACTTGGAGGTATTCTCCTTTATGGAATGTGATAAAAGTGGTTCTGCTAAAGCTGGTTCTGTTCAGTCATTTTCTCCTGGATGAATTAAAAAAAAAAATTACTCTGTTTAAAAATGATTATTTAAGAATTGTCTGACCCTTATTTTGCTTAGAAGAATCTACTTTGTCAGTGTTCTAACATCCACTAATTCAAATTAAATGGGTTTCTTCCTGGAAATTGTCAATCAAGCAGGGGCTGCCAGTTGCACTTGAGAATTTCTTCACTCTCGTTGTCCTTCAAGGAATCTGTTGTGGTTTCCAATCTTTCCTTATCCTTAGCAGCAACTGGACACTGCTGTATCACTGTACAGAAAATAGAAGTGAAGAGCACAGATGCATCCTTTCATCCCCTTATAGTATTATGCTGCTCTATCTATCTCCAGAAGTCCATCCATAGAACTGGAGGTATACCAGGCAACTTCACCTTTTTTGCAAAAACTCTGTTCCTTTAACAATCCTCTCAACATGACTCCCGGACTTTTAATGTTGCACTCTAGTATATCCTGTTTAATCTGATAAATTCTGCAGTTTCTCCAGTATCATCACTCCTATTTAATGCCTTTTGTTAATTAGGCATACCTTTTAATGGGAAGTCTATCCACTACCTGTTCTACTGAATTGTTCACTTGGATCTTTTCCTCTTTGCCTAGTAGCATTGATGATAAACTCTGAGAAGAATATTCTGAGCCCATGTGCAACACATCAACCATTATCAGACACAGAGATTTGAGTCCTTTTTAGAAGAAAGGTTGCAAAAAATCTGAGTCCATCTGGGACATCTCAGTGAGATTCTATATGCTTCTTATTTATGTCATATCTGAAGTAGTTCCTGTGGACCAAACTTTATGGGAGCTCACGCCAGTTGTTATCCGGACACTTGGATTTATACTGGAGCTTTAGAAAGCAAGGTTTTCTTTCCTCCCCAGTTGGGGTCACTTTTGTGGTAGTTGCACCGTAACTAAATTTTTCCTGGATTCTGCAGTCTAGGATCACACTGGACTGTTGTGACTTTGGATGCAGGTTTCGAAGTGCAGAATGACTTGGGATAAAGGTTTCAAAGAGAAACTGTATTTTTCATCAGTCCAGAGCAGGGTGGTCCTTCTTATCCTGGTTTTAAGTTTCAGGAAGTTCCTCCTCAGTCAACTGTGTAAGTGGATAAAGGCAGACATTCCTTTGTTGCTTTTAGAAACAGACAAGGGATCGTGGTGAGCAAGACTCTCCTAATGGCAGTCATAATAGTGCTCAGTTGGCTCAAGATAAAGCTAAAGCTGCACTTGGAAAAACTTACATTGACTAAACTGACTAGCTGAGAAGATGTGTCACATCCCAAAAAAATGGTGTTTGAATATCTTGCCATTAAAAGATCACATCCAAGCCTGAGGCCTCTCCTCTGTGGATCTGTTCATCTCTGAGAAGAACTGCAGCTTTCCCAAATATTACAGATGATATCCAGGCTAGCAAGCAAGCTTATTTTCAGTCCTGTTTTCCTTCCCCATTTCTTTCATTTCTTTGCCTCCTTTCCTTCACTTCAGCTTTTGTTAGGATCCTAGCAAACAGTTCAAACAAGACTGTAGTAACGTACAAATGGCCCAGGAAATGGCGTTTAATTGGTGCAATCAGATTAAGTGATGGTTCTCATAAACCTCCAAACTCACAGTTCACCAAACCTGACTTAGATGCAGGTCAGTCACAGTAGTCCAGAAAGAAGAGTATTGTATTTTCTTTGGGAGGGCAGGGGGAGGCTTGTAAGCAAAGCATTTTGAATAAATTATGCTGGCCAAAGACTGTCTGGAAACTCATTCAGGACAAACCTGGCCACATCTAGAGACTAAGCACTGGTACATATTGATCACCGGAGAAGCTGAGCATCTACAAGATAGGATCAGTGTTCTTTTTGTGGTGCATCCAGAAAAGAATGTCTTCAGCTATTGTATTCTGTTCTATAACTTTTGTAAGAGTTTCTTGAGAAGAATCCATCCAAGCTATTTTTCTACTAGAGTGGAAAACCTTAATCTAAGATTTCCTCTGAATTTCACCAGAGCCAGGAAATAATTCTGCCCAGTTACTGCCTTTCTCCAACAAGAAAAAAATCTTTAATGTGTTAGGCTGTAGGAGGACCCTGGAGTTGTATTTAAGGACTCTGCAAGGCTTATTTCTGTGCAGAAGTTACCTGCCTACTTTACCGGAATCATGACTTCCTCATCGAACAAAAAGGTGAGCCTCCTCAAAAGATACCAGTAAAGCTGACTGCTTTGTTGCATCTACACATTCACTAAGCTTAAATTAATTCTGCCTTCCTCAGTCAATTTGATGTTAGGATGGCTCTCTTGAAGGACTAATCTGTTTTATTTTCTGTCTTTTCTGTGGGATACTTCTATTAAGAGCCCTTTCATTGTGGAATAGCAAATGCCAAAAACAGAGAACATAATAACATAATTGTTTTCTGTGTTCCATTTTACTAATCCAGAAACCTGCCTCACTTTTCTTTGAAACCTCTGTAGTGAGAGGGAGTGTAAACTAGTGATTTAAAGGGACTGGGAGTAAAGAAGAGGTTTTGCCACTGATATATGTGACCCTGTGCCTCAGCTTCCTAATTGGTAATATGGATATATTAGTGCCTACCTTATAGGAATTTTGAGGCTTACTTCAGTAATGTTTGTAAAACACATTGATAGCCTTTGTTGGAAGGTACTGTGGAAGTGCAAATTATTATTGTGTGGAGTGAATTCCATTTTTTTTTGTAAGTTTACAGGCCTGCCATGGTTAAGGAAAGAATTTTTTTGTGTCTTTAAAAGACAATGCAAAAAGTTCTTGACTGGGGAGTGTAGAAAGGGACTATCTGAAGAGGTGCTAAAGACATGAAAACTCAGCGTGGTGATTGGTCACCTCTGCTTGATTGACAGGTTTCAGGGAAAAACAAAAACCCATTTGTTCTGGCTTAATGGAACTGGAGAACAGAAAATGAGTATCAGGTAAAAATTACTTTTTTAAAATCTTTGCAGTTCTCCTTTTAAAAACTGGAGTTAAGACCACACAAATCTAAATTCTCCGAAAAAAATATGGGTAGGAATTTTAGAAGAAAGCAATATATGGGTTGATTTATTCAGTGCATATCCTAGTGGATAAGTGGTGAAATCACAAAAATACCATTGCAGTTGATGCTGATTGACAAGTTTAACAGGCAGAAGATAGAATCAGTGTAGCGACTGAAACCCTGAACTGGATGCAGCTCTTTGTTTAATTTATCATCAGGACATCAAGGGGGAAGGTTTTGTTGTCTCTTCCTGTATTGTGCTTGCTCTGCGATTAAAGTCAGTCAGTTTCTACTGCTATTAATCTGGCATATTTCATGAGTACTACAGCAAAATTCACTGATAAGTAAATGGCTAAAAAGTAAAAGACATACTGGGTCTGTCATCTAACAGTATGCTGTCTTTGGATGTTTTATGTACATTTCAGCATCACAGTGTTGAGATTGTAATTTAGTATGATATGTCTCCCTAGTTTTTGATTACCGTTTTTTTGTTTGTTGGGGTTTTTTGCCTTAATGTATTTCAGATTGAAGGACAAGGACATGGGGCAGTTTTTGACTGCAAGTGCTCTCCTGATGGCCAGCATTTTGCATGTACAGACTCTCACGGGCACCTTCTCATTTTTGGCTTTGGCTCCAGTAGCAAATATGATAAGGTACAGTGCAAGGCATAAATCAAAATATCCTTTTCACTGTTTAAGTAAAAGTGTTTGTGCATGCATTTTGTTGGAAAAAAACATTGATGTTGAATTTATTTCACAGCTTTTAAAGCTTTTTGTCTTTTCAGTCATGTAAGGTATAGCTTTTATATTTGTATTGTTAGATTCCATTCTCCTTCCCTTTATTTTCTGTCTTTTTTTTCCAGCTCATACAATATGGTATGTTTCTGTAAGTTGCTACTGCTTTCTACCTCCTGTTCAGCTGCAGTCACTCCAAGTTTCCCTGCTTAAAACACAAGGAGTAGAAATACCTTTAATAATAAAAATAGATTGAAATGCATAGTACTTGTTAAGTAGGTGACATTAATATACTACAGTGAAATTCGTTCTAGATTTAACCCTGGCTTTCAGACATAATTTTGCAGGTTCCTGATTAATTCTAATTAATTGAAATCGATCTTTTTAAAAGATATTTTTGGATTATCACATTTATGGCTCTCCGTGTTTATATCGCTTGCTCCGGAAGTTATTTGGAGACAAATTCATTCTGTAAATTCATACTGTGGGGGCATCCCCCTAGGGGGGTGTTGAGGAACAGTTGGGGCGGGGGGACACGGCAGGGCCTGAGCCAACTCCCGCGGGGGTGGGGAGGGAGTTCGCACCATGCTTCTAGCCATGTTTCGCCCCCAGACCAGCTCCACTCCCAACCTTGCTCCTCCCCCAACCCCATTCAGCTCCCAGATCTGTTCTGCCTCCAGGCCAGATCCACCCCCATCCCACTCCACTCCCAAACCTGCTTTGCCTCCCGTTCCACTCAGCCCCCTCTTCTGCTCCCACCTCAGCTCTGTCCTCATTCCCTCTCTGCCCCCAGACCAGCTCTGCCTCTGGCCCCAGCTCCTCTCCCATCCCCAGCTCTGCCTCAGCCCAAGCTCTGCTGCTGAGGAAGCCTTGGCTGTACAACAATGGAGGGGGAGTTAATGGGGAGGGGGGTTGGCGTGGTTGGAGAAGTTTGTGCACCACTGCTGTAAATGTACTGTATGTTATATTAATGTAATTTTAAGTAGGGTAGGTTCATTTTGGTGATCCTAGATACTTCCTTATGCTTATACAGGCTCCCAGTAATGCTATATTGGCATTAAAACTTGACTCTAATATGGTGGAAATCAGTGTTTGTTTAATTACTTTTATAACAGACTTTTGGAAGTATCTGCTGTAATAGATAAAGATTTTTAAAATTTAGTTGTGTGTATTAACAGATAGTCCTAACAAAATATTAATACTAAAATGATATAAATGATTTCATGCTTATTTCCATTTCACCCCATATCTCCTAAAAATGCAGTAACATAACTGTAATAGTCAGATGTACAATACATCAGAGTTTGTAAATTACTTAACCCAAGCACAGTTGCTTTCTGCGAAGCAACTGTGTTTTTAGGGGGTAGTTATGGGTTTTATTCCCCAGTACAGTACAAAAATGACTATTAGATAGGAAAAACATTAGCCCATTATATACTTCTCTGGAAAGGAGGTAAAGTAGCTCATCTATGACCACCTCATTTTTACATAAGTGTCCATCAGTACAAATCACTTACTTGCTAGGAAAAGACATTAAATACTTACTACAGACATATTTCTTTGAATGTTTCTATTTTTAATCAGTTGCTTGTAATTAATCAAAAATTGGCTTTACGTTACAGATAGCAGATCAGATGTTCTTTCACAGTGATTATCGACCTCTTATCCGGGATGCCAACAACTTTGTCTTAGATGAACAGACACAGCAGGCTCCACATCTCATGCCTCCCCCTTTTTTGGTTGATGTTGATGGCAACCCTCATCCATCAAGATACCAGAGATTAGTTCCAGGTCGTGAGAACTGCAGGGATGAGCAGCTTATTCCACAGATGGGGGTGACTTCCTCAGGTACATAGAACTTAGGTCCGGTATGCTATAGTGCACATAGGCTTGAATATTAAATTCATCAGATGGAAAGTATAGTGCAGTGGTTCGTGTGTGGTCTAATACAATTGGAGTTAATAGGACTCTAGAATATTGCCACTATGTTTATCAGATTAATTAAGAAAAACCCCTTTTTTGTGTGTAATAAATCTTTATCTTAACTGGCAGCTAACAAGAGGAGCAGCAATGATGAGAGAAGATGTGATTTTGGCTTTGAGGGGAACTGCCTCTAGGAGCTGGGAGTCTAAACTTATATTCAGTTGAGGAGAGAAATATCAGATGAGATTAGGGATTTGACTTGCTTAGGAAAACGTCAGCTGGAAGCAAGGAAACAGCAGCTAGACATTCAGTAAAACTAATTCTTGATCTAACATAACTGCTACGTGCCATAATTGAAATGCATGTTTCTAAAAATTAAGAGGGTAATTTGCAGTGCTGATCTTGTACAATTTAGTAGGAGCCCCATTAGAATACAGTTTTTTTCCCCCCTGAGTGATTGTCTGTACAGATTCCACTGTTGGTGCACATGCATGTGACTCTTTTTAACTAGTGTGTGTCCAGTGGACTCTCACCAGCACCTGCAGCATGCCCTCCTCAACACCCCTCCTTCTCCAGATAAATTTGATGGAATAAAAGGTGTGGAACAGGCTAAACTGCCACTCACTTCCTTCTTGCCACCTGTGACTGTGATACAGTGCCATTTGCAGTGTTCACATCTCTGGCACTGTGCAAATTAGATCTTTAGGTTTACAATTAATGGTATTGTTTAATGTAGTTTAGTGTTAGCTAGTTTAGTTAAGTTTCCTTTGCCGGTGGCTTTAAACAAATAATCAAAAAGACAATATTCCTTTTTTCATAGTTTAGCCCACTATGTTTCCTTTCGTCTCGGTAGCCCCCAACACATGCACACTTGTACAGGAGTACTAAGAATATGGCAGACACCAAGTTACCAGGGTTTAAGATCTGTTCCTTATGTAACATCACTATGCCCATTAATGATGGGCATTCTCAATGCCTCATCTGTCTCTGAGAGACACATTTTGGAACATTTTTCCACGGGCCATTCCTTCTCGAATCTCACCCAGAAGGCGAGGGAGGCCTATACAAGCTTGCTCAGGCTCTGGGAGATCAGAGAAGCGTCAGCAGGCAGGTCAGTTTGTTATTGCTAGTGCCCTGCTGAGCCATGATTCCACTCCATGCTCCCAGGCTGATGCTGCTCACATGCCTTGTTTGTCTGCCACTGCAGGGTCAAGAAGGTGCATCTCTCCAGTGAAGAAACTAGGTGTAGGTTACATTCACCAATGCCGAGCAGGAGACCCAAGGGCCACATTTCTTCTTGGCCATCTTCTCTTAAGGGCCATAAAACTGAGTCTGGTTCTGGTACTTTGATATTGTAGACGAAGGCTGCATCAGTTCCTCCAGAATCTAATGACTGAGTTGCCCTGAGTACAGAACCTTGGCATTGAGCTTGGTACATTGAGCTTCAGTGGAGAGTGGTTCACTGACTGCAGAAGTATCAGCCACCAACATCTGAGACTACAGCACTGGATACTTCAGTGCTCTCCAGCTCAGCACTGAAGCAGTTCACAGTACTGAATGACTTTTCCATTGGCCCTATGTAGGAGTCACCCTTGCTAGAATGTAGATTGAGACATTATTGCTAACTCCTCAGCCGCCATGTCTTTCCAGAGGTGTCTCATTGGTACCAACGTCTTAAATAAGATACACCAGACAGGATCCTCCCTTAGAGGAGGTTTGCTCCTGCTCTTCCTCATCAGCAGAGATTCTTCCCTACTGATGGCCCATTACTCCCATGGGTGGCATAGTGAGACTCTGGAGCTTAGTCTATTAGAGGAGCTAGAAGATGATCAAGGTTGCATTGGGAACATCTCAGTGGGTATCCCCCCTTTGTCCTGTCCCCCATGATACCCATACCAGTCATCGCTGTATTGGTCCCCCTGGGATATGAATCCTTATTTCAGGAAACCAGCATTCTTCTTCTCTGTATCGAGGGATGGATCTCTCTCAGCCAGGAAGGAGAGTCATTCTCCCCAAACTTCTCAGTAGGTCCAGCCACAGCTACTAGAAGGTTAGAGGGAGAATGAGGGGATGACCTTCACTCTGCTGAGCAGAAGTACCCATCTCCTCTTCTTCCCCAGATAAGCCTATCAACCCTCCAACTACAGCCTCGATGGATCAGTTTAAGATCTTTCAAGAGCTAATGATAAGGATGATAGAAACAGTAGACATTCCTTTAGAGGTTATCCAGGAACAAAAGCATTAAGTTCTGAATATCTGGAAGGCCAATTATGCCTACAAATGATGCTTAGTTGAACCTGCCAAGTCAATTTGGCATATGCTTACATCAGTACCATCCAGCTCCAAGAGATTTGATGGAAGGTAGAAGGTCCGTGCCAAGTGGTTTGAGTTCTTTTACTGTCATCCTGCACCTGGCTCTCTGGTGGTGCAAGCTGTCCAAGAGAGGACAAAAACATCATGGTTCTCCAAAGTCCACACCTTACGGAAAGGACCCTAAAAACCTTGATTTTTTGGTCAAAAGGGCTATTCATTAGCCAGTCTGCAAATGAGGATAGCAAACTACCAAGTACTGCTCTCAAGTACAGTTTTTTTTTTAATTGGGACAAGCTTTCAGTGTTGTAGACAAACTATCCAACAGGCATCAGGAGGAGATGAAATCCCTCATGGCCCAGGGCTAGCTGACTGCCAGAGCCTCACTTTAGTCTGTGATTGGATTTCCTGGAAGGAAGAACAATAGCCACTGCAGTTATCACGAGGAGATACGTTATGGGGTCAGGCATTTGGAATTCAAAGGGAGGTCCAGGTAACAATTGAGATCCTACCACTTGAGGGCGGATAGCAATTGAGGAGCTCTCATTTGAGAGCATTAATGTGTTTAATAGTGGCACAGATGAAACATTCCATGCCCTGAAAGATTCCAGGGCAACCTTGCACTCCTTGGGACTCCGTCTTCTCTATGAAGAGAGAGCAGCAGAGACCATGGCCTCACTACAGGCAGTGGTCTCCATCCCGATGATATCCGCATCATTGGAGACTCCAAGGGAGAGGCAGAGATTTCACCAGGGGTGATTCTGCCTTCCCTTCAACTGCCTCCCAGTCTGGGGCTCCAAATACACAATAAATTTGATGCCATTGACATCTTGATTGTTGCACCACAAAACTCTTTCTGTTCAACTTGCCCCTCTCCCCATTTGGTAACCACTTGTTTTATTTTCAAGAATTGAGCTGGGATAACATTGGATAGGTGGGCCCCTGGGTTAATAAACAAGGGTATCCATTCCAGTTTCAGTCTCCTTCAACGTCCTCCCCCTTTTCAGGAGCCCTTTGATGAGAGACGTTTGAAGTAAGAGAGAGACCCCTTTTTACAAGTGGGAGCAATGGAGGAAGTGCCCTTAGAATTCAGGGACAAGAGTGTTTTGTTCCCACTACTACTTAATCCCAAAGAAGAAATGGAGTTGGAGACCCTTCCTCAATCTTTGATGTCTCAACACCTTCATCCATCATTTCAAATTCCTCATGGTGACCCTGACTTTTGTAATCAATTTTTTTTTTTGATCCTGTGGACTGGTTCATAGCTCTTGATTTGCAAGACACACATTTTCACATTTTGATACACCCAGTACACAGAAAGTACCTGAGATTCCTGGTAGGAACATCATACTCCCAATACAGAGTCCTACCCTTTGGCCACTCCACAACTCCCTGGGTCTTTACCCAAGTTCTGGCTGTAGTGGCAGCTAATCTTAAGGAGGCAGAATTCAGGTAGATCCCTATCTAGATAACTAGCTAGTTCGAGGAAGATCTCCACAGCAAGTTACTGGTTAACTTCATGTAATTCTAAAATTATTTGCTTCACTAGGACTCAGAATCCATATTGACTCTAACTCAGAGCATAGAATTCATAGGGGCAGTGTTAGACTGCAGGTCAGTGAGGGCATATCTTCCTCAATAGAGATTTTGGAGAATAATGGACTTCCTCATTCAACTTCAAACCCACACAAGAACACTGGTGAGGATGTGCCTGCGGCTCATGGGACATATGACTGCATACACTTACGTTACACAGCATGCCAGACTTCACCTTAGAAGTGGCAAGGGTGGATTAAATCAGTATATTTACTAAACAGGCATAGCATGGATTTGGTGATCACAGTCCCACAGGAAATCCTCTCCTTGTTAAACTGAGGGATAGAACCATTTAGGGTGACCAGATGTCCTGATTTTATAGGGACAGTCCCGATATTTGGTGCTTTGTCTTTTTTGGCACCTATTACCCCCTAGAACCATTTCAGGTGTGCAACAGAGTTTCTTCCTCCATGCCTTTACTTATAAAGCTTCTGGTAAAAGATGCCTCTAGTCTGGGTTTGTGCTGGTGCATCTTGAGCAGGTGAAAATTCAGGGGGCTACAGTTCCTCAGCAGGCCTGTATACACATAAAAATTTTAGGTCTCCACGTCATACACCTGGCATGTAAGGCTTTCTTACCTCTTCTGCAGTGCTCAGCAATCCAAGTACTGGCAGACAACCAGTGTTGCATAGACAACCAGCGTTATATAGTGTTGCACTATATAAACAGATAAGTGTGAGAGAGATTCTCTCCACTCTGCTAAGAAGCTGTACATCTATGGGAATGGTGCATCCGATATCGCTCCATCTGCCCAGTCTCCAGAACACCCTAGCAGACCAGCTCACCTGGAATTATTCTGAAAACTGAGTGGCCTCAAATACTCAATCCTGCTGAGCGTTTGCAGATGGGGACTCTCAAAAGTGCACTTGTTTGCAACATGTCACAACAAGTGTTGGATGCTTTGCACCAGAGGGAATACTAGGCCAGGCTCCCTAACAGATGTGTTCCTCATCCAGTGTACACTGGGATTAATGTATGCCTTTCCCCAGTACCCTTGATACCAAGGGTTCTGTAGAAACTGAGACCATATGCTGGTCAGATCCTCTTGATAGGCTCAGCATGGGCCAAGAGTTCTCCAAGTCTGAATACATCAGCACAGACGTCTTACCAGCTCTGCCTGACATAATCACTCAGATTCTGAACCTGGACCCAGCATCATTACACCTGACAGGCTGAATGGTATGCAAAGAGATAAGCTGTTCAGCTGAGATTCAGAACATTTTGCTTTAAAGCAAGGAGCCTTTGACCAGACTGACATACAAGACCAAATGGAAGAGGTTTTTTCTGAGCATGTCCGCACTGGCTTTCACCAGTGACCTCTCCAATTCCAGCAATAGTGGAGTATTTGTTAGCCTGGAGACCAGCCTGAACTTTCTGTCAGTTCAGTAAGAGTCCATTTAGCAGCAGTATCTGCACATTATTGTCCTATCCCAGGTGACGACGTGTTTTTTTCACACAGAGTGGCAAAATTATTGAAAATACATATTTATGTTTTCCACCTAGTTACAATACCCCCTTCTCCCTGGAATCTTAATATGGTACTAGCTGGATTTATTGGGGCTCCCCTTTCACCCTTGCCACCTCCTACTTTTCTCACCTGTCAGTGACAACAGCTTTCAGTGATCCTTAAGTAATCTAGGCGAGCAGGGGAAATTTGGACACTCATGACTGGTCCCCCATATGCAGTATTTCACAATGACACGATTACCCTTAGACTTCACCTGAAGTTCCTGCCTAAAATTATTTCAGAATCCCATATAAATTAGTTCACTTACCTTCTGGTTTTCTTTTCCAAGCTTCATATTAATCCAGGGGAAGTGAAGCTTTACACAATAGCCATAGTGAGAGATTTATTAGATAGGACAAGATCTTTAAAGAGCACATCTAGGCTATTTATAGCATTTGCAGACAGACTCAGAGGGCAACCTATATCCACATGGATCTCCGATTGCATAATGACATATCATCTACCTCAAAAGATCATATTAGAACTTTATTTCACTATGGCTCAAGCAGCCTTTATTGACTGTTTGGCTAATATTCCCTCTGAGATATGTAAAGTAGCTACATGGATCTCAATCCACACACTTATCACTCACTATTCCCTAGTGTAAGCTGCCAGATCAGATGCTAATTTTCAGTAGGGCTATTCCGCTGTCCTAATTCAAGTAGGACTCCTTTTATCCATCTCCAAGCAATTAAACAATTGTTTGTTAGTCCCCAAGAGTGAAATCTGTGTGGACAATCACTTGAAGAAAGAATGATTACTTTCCCTCTAGTATCTGGTTCTTTAAAATATGTTGTTCACGTAAATTCCACAACCTGTCCTCCATCCCCCACTAATTCACAATCCTGTTCCTGTGGCTTTCTGTATTGGTGGATAAGCCCACTCCACCCTTTATGCTTTCAGCTGGGGAGGCTTGGTGTGCTCCAGGGCTCCCAGGGTGCACGTGTGGCCCTAATGGATGCTACAAGTCAAAAAGGATCTGATCAAGGGTGCATGTGCGCCACAAGTGGAATCTGTGTGGATATGACATATTGAAGAACCATAGTTTCTGTAGAGTAAGTAATCATTCTTTTTGTGTTTGTCCAAGAAATGTTTACTACTGATTAAGCTGTGGCCTTAATCAAATACATAATTAAACTCCAATACAGGTATAAACTAAATGGAAACTACTATAATTGAATGCAGTTAGACTACAAAGTGTTATGTTTTGCTGATAATAGTTCTGTAACAAGATATTTACTTCTCTAAGAACTACCCAAGGTTATTTTGCATTACTTGTTGTGGCACTCATACAAGTTTGAGTATATGGTTCTGGCACTATGGAATTGACAATCTAATTAGTAGCAGGAAATCTAACAAAAAGTGGGTTAGATTTTTAAAACTAGAATTTCTGTGCTAACACTTACAAGACATGCAGTAACTTACATTGCACTTCGCAAATTTTACAGGTAGAACTTAGATAGTTTAGAATACTTGGCTTATCTTGTCAAGATGTAGTTTTGTTTCTTGTTTTTTTTCCCCACAGGACTGAACCAAGTACTGAGTCAACAAGCAAATCAGGAAGTTAGTCCTTTGGACAGTATGATACAAAGACTTCAGCAAGAACAAGATCAGAGACGTTCTGGGGAGGCAGGCACCAGCAATCCTAGCCGAATAGGAAGAAGTAAACAAACTTTTTTGTTTCTTTTCAAACAATTTACAATGAGGGTATGTCTACACTGCAGTTAGGCACCCACAGATGGCCCATGCCAGCTGACTTGGGCTCCCGGGGCTCAAGCTAAGGTACTGTTTAATTGCAGTGTGGACCTTTAAGCTCAGGCTGCAGCCCAAACTCTGGGACCTACCCACCTTGCATGCTCCTAGAGTCCAGGCTCCAATTAAACAGCTCATTAGCACAGGGCAGATGTGGATTTTTAATTGCAGTGTAGAAAGAATATGTGAAATGGAAAACAAATGGATATAATGAGATTGAGGAGGTATGAGAGTGGTGGAAAAGACAAACTTGGGGATAAATATTACTGCTGCTTTCCAGCCTTTTTATGAAATTTAATGAATTATTTAACTGAAAGGAATATAGATTGTAACTGTACAGTAGCTGTACAGCAAAGCTCAAAAAATTGTGCTGCAACCACATGATCTTTAGAAGAGAGCATTAACTTAATACTGTTGTGTAATCTGGAAACAGCTACCTGACTGATAAAATACTATAGGTGCCACAAAGGATGTGGGAGATATGAGGCAATACCTGAAAAAGGATGGCTCTGGAGCAGCTTTAGTAAGGACCTATGCAGTTAGCTTGCTGCACATCTGGTAATCTGCAGGTGAATAAAAAACAGATTAAAATAGTGAAGGTAAATCTGAAGAAGGAGCAAGACCCAGAACTGTCAGACCAAAGATAGCGATATTAAAATCTTACTGGGTGGAAATTTCTACGTGAAAGGTCCTTGAGGGGATGCCTAAGCTGTCAGCTCCTATTTGAGTGTTTGGAATATGTATGTTTGTTTGTTTGTTTATTTATTTGCATATTTGTTTTGTTTCCCCTTCATATACTATCAAAACCACTTTTATGAACTGGAAACCTAATCTCAAAGACTCCATCACTCCCCAAATTCTATGAATGTCACAATGGATCTGATTTTTTGAGGGTACTAGCTTTTTCACATTTCTTAAGGAGTGACTGGGTACAGTAGGAGATCCAGGTTCCTCATATGTTGTGGCTGCTATGGGTAGAGAAAGAGAGGGATACTTTGGGGTGTCTGTTCCCCATTCTTATACTTTTTCCTCTTCTTTGAGAATTATCTCCAGCTGTGGTTCAAGAGACAGAAAGTCTGTGGGGACAGGAATCTCCAGCTACAGTGAACCTAGAACCTGAGATCAGTGACAAGAGCCTACTTACCGTATACACTCGTTCATTAGCCCATTCGTTTATAAGCTGACCCCCTAAGATGGATAGATAAAAATAGTAAAAACTATATGACCTTTTCATAAGCTGACAGTACATTTCAGGGGTTGGCAAACTTTGGCTCCTGGCCCGTCAGGGTAAGCCCCTGGCGGGTCGCAACGTTTTGTTTACCTGGAGCTTTTGTAGGCACGGAGCCCCTTGGCTCCCTGTGGCCGCAGTTTGCCATTCCCAGCCAATGTGGAACTTCCCGCAGCTCCCATTGGCTGGGATTGGCGAACCGCGGCCAAAGGGAACTGAGGGGCTCCATGCCTGCAGACATTCCAGGTAAACAAAATGACAATGTATTAGATATTCAATTCAATGATTTCATAGAGTTTAAAATCATCAAATTTTGGTGTAGACCCGTTTATAAGCCAACCCCCGCTCTTTGATGTGTCACTTTTTTACCAAAAATATTCGGCTTATGAACGAGTATATACGGTAATTACTGTTAGCTTAAGGTAAGATATAACCCTTAATGTGCAAATGTTTTCAGAAGGTGGTTTTAAAGACCAACAGTTAACATATATTATATGGATTGAGAGAACCTACAGTAATGTTTTATCAGCTTGTCTTAAATTATTGAGATCTTTATACCTTTACTGCTTGTTGCCTGTGAACTGCATTCTTGTGCAGGAGAAATGTGCCTCTGGATAATATGGACATACAGCTGCACTTGGACATTTTCAATTAATGCTTTAATTTTCTTCTGAAGCAATAGATCAAGTAATGTATGTATTAAAATTGCTACTCTTGCTCTTTGTTTTTGCACGCCTTCCCTTAGAATTTAGATGACTACAATGACTATTTTAATTTCTCAGGCTCTGTAAGCTCTACCTCAGAAGTACATTCACCACCAAATATAGGATTAAGGCGCAGTGGCCAAATTGAGGGTGTGCGACAGATGCATAGCAACGCACCACGAAGTGAAATAGCCACTGAGCGGGACCTCGTGGCTTGGAGTCGAAGGGTTGTGGTACCTGAGCTGTCACTGGGGGTAGCCAGGTAAGAAATCTCCTCTGAAAGCTGATGGATTAATTCTCTTAAATTGTTACGTTTGAATTTGTGTCTTGTTGAAATAAGGTAACTCAGCTTTGGTATGTGTATATCTTGATGGATTTATAGTTTTTATAAACTGTACTTTTAAAAAATATCAACTTGCTATTTTTGCATCTTTTGGAAGAAATGGCATTTAGGTAGGAGCTGATTTGGAAAGTCGTAGTTTGGCAAATGGGGGATTAGGTTTTCATACTGTGCTGAGGGGACATAAATGCCTAGGATCAGTAGCCTACTTCATAAACACTACAACAGTATTGTTTGGCTGTTGGGAGCAATCATTTGGCTATGGCACCTTATTTTTACATCTTGATTTCTTTTTTGGTAGGGGTGGGACACTGACCCAGTTCATCATTTTTCTGAAATGAACCCAACATCTGGGTTCATTTCAGAAAAATGAAGAACTGGCTTAGTGTCCCACTGTGACATTACCCAGGGTACAATCTGGACTGTTGAACAGCTGTCCTCTCTCAATTTTCCAGCCTGCGAAAATTCTCTTTTACACTGCTTTGCTGTGAGAGCAACCACTCCTGGTCTACTTACCCACAGCCTCCATCATGTAAATTACTCCCAGCTACACTGCATGAGTGCTCTGGTCAGCCACTCTTGAATTATACTGCAGAGCAACACCAGCAAATTCATGATCCCAAACTTTCCCCCAGAAATGTGTATATTGTACTGCCCGCCCTTTCCTGGACAACACAACCTCTCATAAAGTCCATCATTTTATTTATAGAAAATTATATTCACAAATCCTGTTATCCCAAATGAAGTTTCCCAAACACTTAAATCCAAACATACAGGTTTAGATAAAACGATAAAAAAAGTTTATTAACTACGGAAGGATAGATTTTAACTGATTACAAGCAGTGAGACATAAAAGTCAGAATTGGTTACACAGAAATAAATGGTAAAACCCAACTAATACTTAACAACCTGAGTGAATGCAAAGCAAAAGTATCTCAGCATATACTCCAGCAGTCTCACTGTTTGATTTCCTTTCAGACAGGGTCCTCTCCCTCCGTCCAAAGCTGTTTTTTTTGTTCCTCGGGTGTTGTGGCTGCTGTGGGTAGAGAGAAAGGGAGGAATAACTGGGTGCATCTGTTCCCCATTCTTACTACTTACTTTTTCTCTTCTTCGAGAATCATCTCCTGCTTGGCTTCAAGAGACAAAGTCTGTGCAGACGGGAACCTCCAGCTATTTCTTTGGCAAGATGTAAATTTCTCACTCTAAAGCTTTTTCCTGCCAAAGAATGGCCACTTAGTTAGGTGGTAGTCCAGTTGATTTCGTTGATGCCTGCCTGTGGACTCAGTTTGCCTTTTGTCTCTGAAGAACTGGTTTGTGGCTGCTTCCCAAGATTTGGAATATGTCTAAGTAACATCAGACAGTGGAATCTTATAACTTTGCATACAATGTTGCCATACATATTTTACCAGGACAGTAATGATCAGCAAATTATGAGTTTTGAAATGATACCCCTTACAAGGCATAGTTTGTACAGAATTTATCATAGTCTTGAAAAAGGGGTGAACATAGTGTTACAGACTCTCACACCCACCTCTGCCAAAAAAGGGGTCAGGATGTTACAGTCGGTAGTAATTTTATTTCTGTGAATGGTAAAACTCCCGTAAGAAACAGATGTTGAGAATAAATATACTCAGGATTTTTGCCTTATTGATAAATATAAGTAAATTTACTATATGTCATTTCACAAATAAGTGAAATCCTATACTCATATCCACACAAGTGTCTCTGAAAATTGTTTTAACCTTTAGAAATATTAAGCCTGGATAACTAATATGTGGTTTCCAGCCCTAAAGCTCTGTTCCTGAGCAAACACCCAAGCTTTTGAGTGTATTTACCAACCTACAGCTGACTGCTTCTTGAAAATACCTACTTTCAAATATGTTTTACTCAGTTGCCTTAGATGCCATGTGGGTTCTTCTGAAGAATCTGTGACTCTTAAATCAAAATTAAAATCTTGGGGCTAGAAACTGGCTTAGTGCTTGTAATCAGATAAAAGCTCTTTTTATGAACTGAGCATACTTTAGAGTAGCCACAAATGCAAGGTACCTGCTGTTTGAACCCTGACTGTATCCAGGAAGTGCACTCATGAGTTCAGGTTCTCACTAGAATGAGAGAGAAATTAATGTTCTTTCAGTATATATCAGTGTGGATCTTTCTGTGGGTATGTGTACCTCTCATGTGCGCAAGCTTTGAATCTTTTGAGTAGCAGTGTCTGGTGGGCTTATGCATGTGCACCCTGTGCTGCCTCATTCTTCCAAGTGAGCGCATAAAGAGTAGAGTGGTCCTAACCTTCCCGCAGTTCCCACTGACTGTCTATGGCAGCCTGATAGAACCTGGACTGTTTGACCAGCTTTTTATTTTTCAGAAGTCTGTTACAATGAATCCTTCCCTTCTCCTTTTTTATAAGTTCCTTTAAAAAAAAAAAGAAAAGAAAGCAATTAGGATAGGCAGGAGGAGACCTCCCCGTACTGTGGGGTGAGGTGCTTAGCACAAATTATTATCACTGGGGTTAAACCCGCTCCTTCCTGTGATGGCTTAATGCATCTTATAGATAGACACAGAAGATGCCTGTTCTTCCTTGGGGAAGAACAGGCATCTTGCCCATGGCTGCATGAATCAGTTCACTTCCCTTCCCTCTTTAAGGATTCTTCTTGCGAAAGCCTTTTGCAATCAGAAGCAGCCTTGTTATTTCGTCTAGGAGCTGTAGAAGAGGTTCCACAAAAGTACAGGGGAAGAGGTTTCTGAAGAAGAAGAAGACGGGGGTCTTCAATTATCAAGACATGAGGAGACTAAACAAATACTTACATGGCTTCAGATTCAAGATTGTTAGGTTTGCCTCCATTATTCCCTTCCTCCAAGCTCTGGACTGATTTGTAGCTCTTAACTTACAGAGTAGGTACTTCCACGTTGCAATCCACCCAGCACACAGGAAATGCCTGTGATTCATAGAATCATAGAATATCAGGGTTGGAAGGGATCTCAGGAAGTCATCTAGTCCAACCCCCTGCTCAAAGCAGGACCAATCCCCAATTTTTGCCCCCGATCCCTAAATGGCCTCCTCAAGGATTGAACTCACAACCCTGGGTTTAGCCCGCCAGTGCTCAAACCACTGAGCTATCCCTCCCCCCAGTGCGGCCAAATCACTATCAGTACAAGGTACTGCTCTTAAGATGTTCCATGGCACTCAGAGTCTCTATGAAATACCTAGTTGTCAAGATGGCGTACCTAAGGAAGAAGGTGTCACACTGTCTTGAGTGGCTCACAACTGAGAGTGCCAAAATTCAGGGCAGAGACTCCACACTGGTTGCATGTTCTACAGTTAGATTTCACCAACCCAGTAGTCATATGGCACATGACTGAGATTTGTTGCTGAATTTTGTCACTGACTTACTTGGACAATGGACTACTGGCTCTTCACCTGGCTGATGATGATGCTATCAAAGGCTGAGCACACTGCGCATGCACTGAGAGAAGACCAACCCAGTAACAAATGTGAACTCCTGAAGCATCTAACATTCTTACCATGGAGTTACAGACAGTCCCCTTGGTCATTCCAGTCTGTCTTGCCACCCAGGCAAAATGGACTTAGGTCTGGTCTACACTACAGAGCTAGGTCAATGCAAGGCAGCTAGTGACCTAACTACACTTAAATTTTGTAGCTGCTGATGTAACTGCCCTGCTACGCTGACTTAATAACACTACCTGCTTGAGTGGCGTAGAGTCAAGTTTGATGTTGTTAGTTCAGCGCAGTGTTGGTGTAGACATTGCGTTGCTTACATCAACTGTTACTGGCTTTCACGAGCCATCCAGCAATGCCCCACACTGATAGTACTATCGATACAAGCACTTCTGATGAGGATGCACACCGCTGACACAAGGAGCAAAGTATAGACATACGCAAGGGATACAATTACTGCAGTGGCTGTATGCCAATGTAAGTCCCTGCAGCCTGCCGCTTCCCACAGCTTCCATTGGTTGGGAACTGCGAACCGCGGCGACTGGGAGCTGTGAAGGGCCATGCTTGCGGATGGTCAACATTCGCAAAATGTCTCATGGCCCGCGATCAACTTACCCTGATGGGCCGCATGTGGCCCGCGGGCCGCAGGTTGCCCACCACTGATCTAGAGCATTAGTATCAAACACATCTGCCTTGGATTGAGTACCCCTCCTGGACCATCTGGTGAAATTACACGGAAACATTTTAGGACTTACAGTCATCAGAGTGCTGATATCTGTGGCGTTGTTCCCAGTCCTGTGACACTCAGTAGCACAGATACTGAGAGACAATAAGTCTGAAGTGTACTACATAAAGAAACAAGGGGGAGCCTCCTTCCCCCCCCCCTCCCCCCGGCGCCTTAGCAAGAAAGTGATCGTGCTATGGAAGTGTTGCTCCCTGGATAGCATAACTTGAACAGCCCTGCGTCTTCCAAGAAACAACAACAACCAGACAGATTTCTAAACCATGCAGTCACCAACCACAAGTACTCACTGCTGAAATCTGGAATCCAGTGATAGACCTGTTAGCTACAAAGGACAGACTTCTGTTCTAGTGGAGGCATGGACACAGGATCTTTGTCAGGCACCTTCCACAGTGACTGGGAAAGATCTTGGGCTTCTTTATGTCTTTCCTCTAATCCCCAGAGCAATTGCCAAAGCCAGATATGATCAAGTGAGCCTCACCCTCATAGCTCTGTGCTGGCCAAAACAATTGTGGATGATGGACTTCCTGCAGATGTCCATGCAATACAGATCAGGTTCCCAGACCTGTTTTCTCAATATCAGAGTCAGGTATTCCATCCGTACGTGAAGTCACTGCAACTGACAGCCTGGATATTGGCTGGCTGAATGCCATGGAAAGGAAGTTCTCCTCACACGTTCAGGTGATCCTGTCACAGAGCAGGAAACTATCCAGGAGGAAAAATTATTCCTCTAGATGAAAAAGGTTCTCAATATAGGCAGCCCAACGTGGCTTAGACCCAGTGCAAGACCCGATCAGGAAGATTGTAGACTACTGTTGTATTAATTTGAATGTAATAAATAGGCCAAAATTGTTTAAGTTAACCCAACCACTGTCTTATATTAAATAGTGTCAAACATAAACAAGGTCCGGAGTTTGGTAACCAGAAACCTCATCCTGCTTAGCACTATGGCAAACACACCATTGCAAATTCTTTTAATCTTTTATTAAACATACAGAAAAGAAGGAAAAACAGTTAAGTCATTTGAAATGTAAAGTATTAAGGATTTTATTTTAACAACATTTCTTCTTCGCTTTTAGAAGGACAAACCCTCTTCTTTGACAGTCTTTTAGATGGTATCAAAGATGGTAACTGTCCTTTTGAGGAAAAGAGAAGTTAGTTGAGATGAACTGGAGCTCTTGTTGATTCTGTTAAAGTTTGATCCTGCTTCATCTCAGGTGATGTCTGGGATTCAGCTGGAGCTGGTAGGGGAGGTGTTGTTATTTGAGTCCCTCTCTGTTTAGCTTGGTCTGATCAGGTCATTTCTCAAGATCAAGGTGAAAAAGGGTAGATCTCAGTAAATGGTAGCTAGGGATTGCAGCCATAATGGTGAAGCTCGCTCTAGTAGCTTCCATTTGTTCTTTCATCTTTTCCCCCCAAAGTATTTTTTGTTAAGGACATAAAAAGAGAATGATTAGTGTTGTTTGTCCACCAGTTAGGCCTAACATATGTTCATCTGGTTCGTTCATTTTTGGTTCCACATCTCTGTTTTTACCAAGCATGATTTCAGGAAAGTCCTTGAGTTATAGTAGTAGGTGTTTTTGTTTAGACTAATTCAGTCTGTCTCCCTTTCCTACTTTTCCCCATCATCATTTATGTGTTGTTATAGGTTATTGTGGCATTTCTTGAACTTTTACATACTTTTTACAGTTGAGCTCATAATTAGAGTAAAGTTGTAGCCCCAGCTATCACAATGCTACTTACTGCAATTTTGCACTCTAAGCTCTCATTCAGTTTGATTTAAGGTTCATCTGGCAGCAATATCGGTGTATCACCCACTGATTCCGTTGGTTTTGGTCTTCTCTTAACCAGTGGTATCTAGATTTCTTAAACAAGCTTATACGTTGGTCAGAGGCCCTGCTCCAGAATGGGATCTCAATGTCATCTTTCACAAAATTAAGGAGCACCTCCTCTGAGCACTTCTTGGAGTGCTCCAGCCACTATTTTATTCTTAAATGTTATGCTTGGTCACCACCACTTCAGCCAGAAAAGTCAGCGAGCTTCAGGTACTCATGGCAGAACCTTCATGTATTTCATTTGATAGAGATAAAATGGTAGGGAGAGCTCATGCAATTTTCCCAAGGTGGTTTCGGAATTCCATTTGAATCAGTCAGTTTACTCTGTGTTCTTTGCAAAGCCATGTTATACGCAAGGGGAGAAGAAACTCCACACCTTCGATGTATCCAGAGCCTTTGATACTATATTGACAGGACCAAATCTTTCAGATAGTCCTCATGTCTCTTTGTAGCTATAGGTGGCTGCTCCAAAGGTGAAGCCATTTCATCCCCAAGACTTTCAAAATGGATAACTGTGTCTCTCACTGTGCTACCAACTGCTTGATGTTCCTCTCTGACCTACAGTTATGGCTCATTCTGCTAGAGTTCAAGCAGCATCCTCAGCATGTTTCTGGAACATACCAGTATCTAAAATCTGCAAGCCTGCTTTGTGGAGCCAGCCCACTCACTTTTGTCAAACAGCCCACTCACATTTGTCAAACTTGACTTGGCTGCTAGATCAAATGCAAAATTTGGGAGATCTGTACTCCAGTCTCTTTTTGACTGATGCAGTTGATATACTCCTCATGCCCATCATACTGAAGAGGATACTGCTTGCCAGTCACCTACAGTAGGAGCCATACTAACAGATACTTGAAGAAGAGAGCATGTATTTACCGTACAGTAACTATGGTTCTTATAGGTGATGTAGTCAATGTGGACCCTATGACCCACTCTCCACCCACACTTTGGAGTCCTAAGCTATCACTGGCTTTGAATTGTGAGGAAGCTGAGGAAGGGTTAGGGCCGCTCCACCCTCTGTGTCCTTGCATGGGACCTCAAGGAAGCACAAGGTGTATGTGTGGCCCTGCCAGACACTACTATTAAAAATATTCCAAGCTTGTGCAAGTGAGACACACATGCACCTATAATTGGATCCACACTGACAACAACATCTTGAAGAACTGCAGTTACTATAGGGTACGTAACCATTGTTTAATACAAGAATGTGATAAACATTCTATACTACTTCACACATAGAAATCATCAAGAAAAGGATCTCTGACTACAGGACTTTGACCTAAGCCCAGAAACTCTAAAATTAACATTTCTTAATTTCTCTCTTCCAGTAGACAGGAGGAATGGAGAACAGCAAAGGGAGAAGAAGAAATAAAGATTTATAGATCGGAAGAGAAAAGGAAGCACATTACAAGTCATGTTCCAAGAGAGAACAAAATACCTTCTTTTTCTAAGGTAAATAGTCATCCATATTTTATTACAGAAATTGCCATAAAACTTACTGTGGTATATTGAACCCACAGATGTCTCTAAACTTCTCACTTCAGTTTAAATTAAAACAGGAAACGGGGCATATTATGTTTTTTATTTATTTATAGCTATTGAGAGAGCTCCTGCCTATTCATGTTATATTATTAAATGGCAAATAACTTTAACACAGAGTTAGTACTGCCCAGTGATAGCTTATTGACCTTTCAGAATGCCTATGTCAGCAAAACTCAGAGATGTGAAAACTAGGAAATAGAGTTAAGGTGCTTAAAACAGAAATCTAGTCTTAACTATAGCAGAGCTGTCACTCTGCTATGATGTTCTTAACAAGCAATGAGTTGTGTTTCTGGAAGTCCTGTCAAGTGGAAATTACTGTAATTTTACATCTTGGTCATGAGGGGATGTATTGCTGTTTGAGGTTGTCACAGATGAATAAGAGTGCATATTGCTTAAGTTGCACAAGTGGAAGAAAACTTTGTCTAACATGTACATCACATGGCTTTTTGTGTTCAAAAGTTATGCCAAGATTAACTTCCAATCACATCCGCTATACAAACAGGGACACTAAATGTGACAAAATATTTTCCATAATAGTACCTCTCATAGCAGTTCTTTGAGGAATTTTTTAAAATATAGGTCTGATGGATCTGGCAATATCAAAACATCCTTCAGAGTAGACATGAGCAGCAGCAGGACTGTGGGAGGGGGAGTGGGCAGTGGTCTGAGACCCATACACACTGGGGACATACCATTGCTGGCCCCTTATGCCTTTTTAAAAAATATGTTTGTGAAATAGAGAGCTTGAAGGGGTGCTTGTATTTTTGAAGAGGCTGTGCGACTCTTTAAATGAGACTTTCTGGTCTTGTCAATCCTGGAACACGTTGGCTGGAGAAATAAAAATTGTGATAGCACAGGAGCCAAAAGTGCTGTCCCTTAGGGATTTGGAGGCAGTTAGAGCTAGGCAAGGGCCCATCAATGGTTTATCAGAACTCCAAACAGGGAATCAGTTGTTTTGAATGCTCCTGTTTTGTTTTCTACCAGGGTAATAGTGGAGTATCTTCACAAAATCAGAGTTTTTACAAAATGTCTTTCCTTACTAGAGGGGTAACTTTTTGTTCCCCTTTTACAGGCTTCATTTAATTTGCTTGGCTATCACAACACTGGGGCCCTTTCCGCTCCTTGAGTGCTGAGTAGCAGCTCAGAAAGCAGTCAAAGGATTCCTGCGTACGTGAGACCCTCCTCCAGTCATGTCCACTGTCCCTGCCTCCTTATACTTTTTGTTCATCCCACCAGGAGAGTGCAACTGTCTCTGCGCATATTGTTTTAACAAGAGATTTCCCATGGCCAAGCTGGATAGAATAGGGCTTATCTCCAATATTAGCCTCAAGGGATGGGAAACTCTCATAGTAAATTCAGTACAGGGCACTTAAACCAAACATGAGAGGAAACAGTATAAACTGATTAAGCGCTCAGGGCAATTCACTGTGGTCCCAAGGTATGCTCGTGTGTACTAATCATGACAGACACCACCAGTGCAATGGACTATATGAACAAACAGAATGCACTCATCATCCCTGCACAATGAGGTCTACCTTCTGATGTCCTGAGTGGAACAAAATCTCTAGTTCATCCAAACTCTACATAGTCAAATAAAAATAAAACATTGCTCCCAAATGGCTAAGCAGGGAAAAGCTAGATCATGCATAGTGGAATCTTCACACAAGTGTTTCAGTTCCTGCTGAGGAAATTTGGGGTTCTTCTGATGAAACCGTTTGCATCACACACAAATGGCAAAGTCCCCTCCTTTTTCTCTCAATGAGGAGGAATCCAAGGGCAATAGGATACAAATGCTCTTTCCCAGCACGGTGGTCAGTAGGCCTTCTGTATGTATCTCCTTTTTCTCTGTTACATAGAGCTAACCAGAATATAAAGAGGGAGAGGGCATTGATTGGTAATATTAGTGGCTTTGTATTGGCCCTAGTTCTCTGATCTCCTCAGTATGGTTCAGTTCAACTCCATTGTCCTTCCTTAAGATAGGACTGGCGTCCCACGGACCAATTTGTCACTGAAGTCAAGAGTACTTAAGACTAACTTGCCTGAATTCTGACCACTCTCCCATGAGAGAGAGGATACTCAGAAAGTATCCTCCACTCTTCTGATGTCTAGAAAAGTTTCCACAAATTCTTTATTCTAGGCCAGGTGGAAGTTCAAGCTGTGGTGCAAGAAACTTAGCTTCTCTCCTCCTTTGGCATCTATATCACAGATCTTGGGATAGTTACAGGAGGATCTGATCAAAGATCTTACAGTTTCAGCATTAAAAGATAAGTGGCTGCATTATCTAGGATACTTTTTTCCACAGGCAGGAAGAAATCTCTTTTTGCTGTGATGTCAGGCATTTCCTAGGATTAATTGAGCTCCCTCAAGGTCCCCCTCAGTTTAGCTCTTTATACCCTGATTCTGTGTCCTTCTGATCCCTTCAGGAAGGACTGCATATATTTCCTCCCCAGGAATATGGCTTTCCTAGTAGCCATCATCTCTGCCTGGAGGGTGTTGGAGCTTGGGGTTTAAAACTTTTTTCTGTTGAGGTACAGTACAGCATAGTCCACTATTATAAGGTGGTTCTTCGAACAGATCATCCTTTATCCCCAAAATTAACTCAGATTTTCACAGAACCCCCCAAATTGTATTTCCCTGTTTTTTCAAAACCATCTGACCCAAGAGAACTCTGACAGATGTTGGGTGTTCATAGAGGCCTCAAGATCTACATCTCTCACGCACAGATTATTCGTAAGTCCAGTGCTCTAATATTCTCTATTATTTGGCATCTAAAGGAAAGAGGGCATACAAATCTACTAATTCAAGATGGCTGAGTTTGAGGCTTAATGGATGCATTGTCTCTCTCCAGAAAACAGCAGCAAAGCTCACTTGCTGTGAATAGTAGCAGCTTCCTGGGCTGAAAGATCTTACAAACCATATGATGGAATCTGCAAAGCAGCTGCTTGATTGTCCATCCATACCTTCTCAAAAATGTATAAGCTAAATATTGAGGCATTGGTGGACGCTGACTTTGATAGGAGGGTACCCCAGGCTGTGATCTTCTAGAAGTAGAGGAGGAATTTTTAGCCCTGTGTGTAGTTCTGCTTGATGGCCAGCCTGAAGACACTGTGATAAAATCCCATTAGATTAACAGATCTGTGGACCTTATAAACAAAAAGAATAGGAAAATTTCTTGACTTACCAAAAATTTCCTTTCTCTGAGTTACAAGCTCCACAGATACTCCAAACAAGGAATGGTGGAATTTCATTGGCCAAATGAATACATCTTACTCTTTCAGTTCATTCAGATTGGTTCATAAAGAAATGCTCTGCAGTAGGAACTTACAGTTTGTTTTAGTGCATATAAGCTCATTAATACATTTCAGTCCACAAGGGATATCAGTTGCAATGGAACCTGTTTCAGTGGCAGGTTCTTCGGTGTAGCTGGTGGCACCCCCTTCTGTCAGTGGCTGACAGGTCTGACATAGATGTATGCAGGCTTAGAGGCCATTCTTTGGACTTTGTAATTAAAATCGAGGAAATTTTTGGTAAGTCAAGATACATTTTATTTTATGTCTATGAGAGAAATACAGTGGTCCAGGGATGTACTGAATGACAGTTACAGCCCTTAAGCGCATGTGCATAGGTTTTCATTGAGTTTCCGTTTATTAGCATTTGACTTTCTTGACCCTTGCTCTCAATTTTATGATTTTTGAACTGTTTGTAAAATATACATTTTTGCCACGACAAAATTCCAGAAAAAATCTAAGCCGTACTAGAACTTTATTCATTAACAGAACACTAATCTAAGGTTTTACAGAAAATCATTTGTGTTCAAGTATATATTGATTCTTATATAATTTTCATATCCTTATAGAACCATTCTCATGATCATATATTAGATACTGGAGACTCAAGAAAGCAACAGGCAAACCAGCACAATTACCGTACCAGATATGCATTGGAAGAAACTGCCAGGCCTGCTGAAGAGTTAGAAAATGGAAACAGTTCTTCAGATGTAAGACTCTGAATCAGTAGGCTGCATTATAAATTGTTTATGTTATGCTAAATATTGTTGCTCAAGTTCAAAAGCAAACGTTTATTGTTGATTACTTTTTATGGTTAAATTAGATACTGAGCTAACTTTTCACAAGTGTACAGGTAATAACAAGTGCATTGGCAATCTTTCAACAAAGCCAACAAATTTACTATAAAAAAGTGGAAAGGTGTTAATTTATATAAACTATTTGTATATATATTTGGAATGCTTATTTTCAAAAGAAATTTAAATTACACCTGCAAATGCTACTTCACATGTAACATGTACTTCATTCTCCACAGTGTATAGTGGATCAAATTGGGTCAAAATCTGTATTTAAAAAAATGCCCAGAGATGAAAACATTGACATAAACACAAAAGGTATTAATTTTAAGCATCTCAGCATACATTTCAGTCTACACAGGTCAGACTTTTTTTTTGTATATGGAGTTTACAAGTTTAGCAAGGTTTACATGGAAGGATTGAAGCATGAATAGCAGATTTCTGTAGGTTTCATACAACTGTAAATGAAACAGCAAAAACACAGGTGGAATCATATTATACACATTTTATATATAATAAAATAAAATGAAAGAGGTCTGAAATAAAAGCTTATCTGTAAGTGGGATAAGCTTCAGTAAGGGTAGAATTAATTATTTATAGCCAGAAGGATGTAATTTCTATCATTTCTAATATAAAAAGTTTTACTTTTGGCAAGGTTTAAATGAAAAAAAAACCATTAAAATGCATGCATCATTTAAATTTATGCCGATCAAAATTATAACTATATGTAAATTTTTATATTGCATTTTGGTAAAGACACCTCTTCCATATACAAATATTGTGTCTAAATAGATTTCCTAAAAATGCAGGTTCAGATTTCTAAGTGTGCACAAACATCTTTATGTGCCCAACCTGGACTCTCAAACCCAGATTTGGATATGCATAAATTATGTGTGTAGAGAGTTTTAAAAATATGTCCCTTGGTCATGGCACAAAAAGCTGACTGTTTAGGGAAAGGCATGCAAAATTGAGGGGAAATTACTTGTTTAGACATGCATATTGAGCTTGAATGTTTAAATTTTATCTTGGGTCTGTAGTGTTTTATAGGTAAGAATATGACCAAGTTCTTACACAAATTCAGAGACAAACCATCCCAGTATTAGCATGTGAGATTTACATGGCATAATAAAATTGTTTCAACATACCCAGGTAGTTAATCAGGGACCAGCATTATCAGTAGTTAAGGGAACTCTGCTCATAATTTTCCAACACAGAAGAAAGTTACTTTGCCTATGATAACATAAATGATTTAAAGAGAGATATTGTGGAAGGGGAAGGAGAAACAAGTGCAAAACTAAGGATATTCTTATTCATTGAACTAGTGTAACAAGGCACTTGCAATCTGCCTTGTTTTGTACTGCCATTGTGCCCACAATTTGTTCTAGAGGGGGCATCTTTGGAGAAAGAGTAGATTAGATATCACAGTGTTAGGTGCAATTCTAAGAACCAAGATGTGTGGACAGATAGCTGAACATTCAGTTGTGGGTCACTTAGTTGGTGTTGCAAACAAGTGGACCGGTGTTGTTTTTGTCTTAGATGTCCCTTGATCTTTGTTAAACCCTTTAAAATGACCTGCTCTGAAAGGTCACTGTGTAACAATGGCACCTTTTTACGGAGCAGTTCTTGTAAATGTTAGTCATATCAACTTACTTCAGTGACAGAAAAAAGGCTTTTGACTCATTACCACTGCAGATTCAGTGCAATGATGGGACATAAATCTGGATTTAATTTCTTCTCAAATTGTTAACCAAGTTCCAGTTGCAGGTTTTAAATCTCTTCTGTTACACCTGTGCAATACCCCTGAATACAAAGAGGTTGCACAAGTGTAACTTATGACAGAATGTGGTCTGCATGGGCTTTATTGCTAATAGTGTGTGAGAATGAAAGTATCCAGATTGTCTTACAAAACCCTATGGGAATGTACAGATCTGGCATTTTAAAAGACAAATCTTGTTTGTTCAGCATATTTTAACTGAAAATTAATGCAGCAAACACTGAACTCCACAGTGTATTTTAGCCACTTCATAGTAGAAACAAACTGAAAACATGATTAATATTTGTATACATTCTTATACTTCTTGTTCTTCATCTTTGAAATATTTCATCTACATAATTATGATACAGCATTAGAATTGGCTTTAATGGATTTAAGTCTCTTTTAAACTTTTCTTACCCAACATTCCAATTTAATTTAAAGTTCCCCAGCATGCTTGTATTTGTAATTTTTTTTAAACAATAGAATTGTATTTCCCTTCCAAAAAAGCCTTTTTGTAAATGAGCTATTCCAATATCGTGCACTGTTCTTGCGAATAGACAAGATATATTTTAGCTATTTCTGTGGGATTCAGTGTTTGCTTTCAATATGTGGTATGAATTTTATGCAGTGCATTATTTATGGTATACCTAAGCATTAAAGAAAAGTAGTTACGGTGGATGCTATGTAGCTAATTTCTACCTTAGGTCAGTAGACCATTAACTGGAAATATTTTTTTTTTAAATTAAAAACCAAGATATTTGGGTCCATAGTACAGACTAAAACTAAATGGATGCATATATTTTAGTTACAGAAACACAGAAACATTTGACAGAAAGCATTTATGCCACTGTTGTATATTAGCATTATAGTTGTGCATAGATGCCCCAACTGAGATCAGAGCTCCATTGTAGCAGGTACTGTCCATATGCAAAGTAAGAGATAGTCATTGCCCCAAAGAGCTAACAATCTAAATAGACAGAACAAAGTGTTAGAGGGGAAACAGAGACATAAAGAGAAGGGTTTGTCTACATGGGGACACTCAGGAAGAGTAATCCAAATTAACTAAAGGTGTGAATTTAAAGTGGATTAGTTACTCTGTGTTAAACCCTGTGTGGACACTCAGGGCTTGTCTACACTTACATTTTATATCGCTCTAACTTGCTGGCTCAGGTGGCCCCCCTGAGCTGAGCAAGTCCAAGCACTTTAAAGCGCTAGTGTGGACAGGCTCCGAGCTAATCCCCTTGTGGAGGTGGATTACCAGGAGCGCTGGGAGAGCTGTCTCCCAGTGCTCGCTCGCGACCACACTCGCACTTCAAAGCGCTGCCGTGGGAGCGGTCCCGCGGCAGCGCTTTGAAGTTTCCAGTGTAGCCATGCCCTCACATTCAGAATTGAAGTGGCTGTATTAACTGAATTAAGATAAACGAAATTATGGCCACTTCAATTCTGAATGAGTGTGTTCACACAAGGGTTTAATGCGTTTTAATTAATCCACTTTACATTCACACCTTTTGTTAATTCGGATTAATTTTCTTGATTGTTCCAAGGTAGAAAACCCTTAGTGACTTCTGAAGGTCACAGGAAATCAGTACCAGAACCAAGGACCTAAGTTTGGTCACAGGAAATCAATACCAGAACTAAGGACCTGGGTCACAGTCCAGTCCTCCATCCACTAGATGTCTGCCTTCCGTACATTATACATTTGTTGTTGTTGCTCTTATTTAAATAGCAAAGAATTCAACTAAATCATCTTAAAGAAAATAAGTACTTAAGTTGAAAATTTGTATTTAATGGTTGACTTATAAGCCCCTGAAAGATACAACTTCTAATGGAAAACTTCACAGACTTTGAATTATAATGATTCTGTCAAGTATTAACTGTAATTATAGTTTTCAGTTTAACACCACAAAGTAAATATCTATCATTTCCTTGTTAGGAAGGAGAAGCAGTTGTTGCCAGTGGTGGAACATCAGAAGATGAAGAGAAAGCATGGCACAGTGATGGCAGTTCTAGGTAAGTGACAGAATACAGTATTAAGTAAAATATTATAAGTTTTAAGGATTCTGTCCTCTCTGCATGTTTCATTATCATTAATGAGCATTATGCACATAGAAGAGAGAAAATGCTTAAGAACTTAAAAGATATGAAAACAGGGTCTCGCAGCTTTTGAGTGTTAAACAAATTCAGAGGAATCTGTGAAACTTAATTTTTCAGGACGTGTTTCCTAACCTTTTTGGGGCGGGTGGGAGGTATAATTTCAGGAGGCATTAGACCAGCGGTTCTCAAATTGTGGGTCGGGACCCCAAAATGGATCGTAGTCTCCTTTGAATGGGGTCGCTAGGGCTGGCTTAGATTTGCTGGGGCCCAGGGTCGAAGCCCAAGCCACACCGCCCAGGGCCGAAGCCAAAGCCTGAGGGTTTCAGCCCTGAGTGGCTGGGCTCAGGTTGCAGGTCCCTGGGGGTTGTAGGCCCTTGAGCTTCAGCTTTGGCCTCCCTGCCCAGAGCAGTGAGGCTTGGGCTTTGGTGTCCCCCCTCCCCCCCCCCCCGGCAGTGGGGCTGGGGCGGGCTCAGGCTTCGGTCTCCCTCCTGGGGTCGTTAAGTAATTTTTGTTGTCAGAAGGGGGTTGCGGTGCAATGAAGTTTGAGAACCCCTGCATTAGACTAATCTGAGGTGGCAGCTGGGGATGTGGAAAGGTGAAAAGGAACTGCTAATAGAAAGCTACCTAGTCGTCAGGTAAAGTTTTTGGCAGTTCCTTGAAAATTGCCTGCTTTCTCTCTCTATTCTGGCAGTAGCACATAATGCAGCCAGCTTTGTGAGCAGCTTTTTTATATATATTTTTATATATATATATATATAATTTACAGGTGTAGACAGTAGCCAACTGGTCAAAGATGGTCTACTCAGCCATGCAACTTAGTCCTATGAAACTTGAAATGGGCACTCGCTCCATGGCAGACAGCTTTCAGGTCTTTAGGGAAGTGAAGAGGAAGGAGTTAGCAGGGGAGATGGACCAGAAAAGCAAGAGAGCAAAACAGAGTTTAAGCCAAAAAAAAAAACAAAAAGGAGAAAAAACTAGAAGAAAGAGAAGACTGAAATGGATAACAAGAGAAAGTATAACTAATAATTTATATGAGAGAAAAGGTGGATCTTTTATTGGACCAACTTCTTTTGGTGAGAGAGACAAGCTTTTGACTTACCCAGAACTCTTCTTCGGGTCTAGGAAAGGTACTCTCAGCATGATAGCAAAATGCAAGGTGGAACAGATTGTTTAGCATATGTACAGTACTTAGCACATATTGTAAGGGACAGTTCAAGGTAATAGCCCAGGGGTTCTCAAACTGAGGGTTGGGACCCCTCAGGGGATCGCGAGGCTATTATATGGCGGGTTGCAAGCTGTCAGCCTCCACCCCAAATCCAGCTTTGCCTCCAACATTTATAATGGTGTTAAATATATAAAAGAATGTTTTTAATGTATAAGGGGGGGTCGCGCTCAGAGGCTTTCTGTGTGAAAGGGGTCACCAGTACAAAAGTCTGAGAACCCCTGCTGTACACAGACTCACTACCCTTACGAGTCTCATAGAGACAGTTCAGGCCAGCCGTTAAACATCAGCCAGGAACTGCCTTCAGCTAGGTCATATGGCAGCCTGCACCTTCGTCACCCCAAACACCTGGATATTCATGAGGTGTCTTCTGACGTGGGTCACTTCTGTCTATTCCTTGAACGGGGATAGACTAACCAAACTGATATCACTGCCCTCTATAGTAAAGCACTCCTGGGACTGGTGAAAAGACCCATCCAATATCCGAGCAGGCATTTCATTCGTGCAGCCACCACCGCCGCTGTCTCTAATGCTGTATGCCTCCCTAATAGGCTGGGGAGCTCACTTACACAACCGCAAGGTTCAAGGCAAGTGGTCTTCCACAAAAGTGACCCTCCATATCAGTGTTTTGGAGCTAAAGGCCATCAAGAACGCCTGGGCACACTTTTTGCCTTTCATCAAGAATATCCATTCAAAGATCATGATGGACAATCTGACCTGTATGTTTTATGTAAGTTGCCAGGGTGGCGCTAGATTTCCCTCCCTCTGCATGGAAGCACTCAAACTTTGGAACTGGTGCATCTGTCACAACATGCTCATCTCAGCTCTCTATCTACCAGGGATACAGAATGTGACAGCCAACAGTCTGTCGGAACTTTTCTCACAACCACAAATGGGAACTGAATTCAAAGATGCTTTGAGTCATATTCTCCCTTTGGGGAACCCCAACTACAGATCTCTTTGCTACTTACTGGGACAAGAAATGTTGTTGTTACTGCTTTAGGGCCGACCTGGGGAAACATTCACTGGGAGACGCCCTCATCCTCCCCTGGGACAGGGACCTCTTGTATGTCTTTCCCCCATTTCCTTTTCTATGCAAGGTCCTGTTGAAAATTCGATGAGACAAAGCAAGTTATTCTGAGTGCCCCCTCCTGGCCAGACAAGTCTGGTTCCCTTATCTGACACAGATGGCAATATGTTCTCTGGTTTCTCTGAGTCCCATTCTTCACCTTCTCTCTCAAAGCAATGGGCTGATCCTTCATTCCAACCTGCAGGTCCTCCACTTCCAGACTTGGCTCCTTCTGGTTCCAAGACATAGAGTTAGAATACTCTGATGAGGTGAAAGACGTGTTGCTGCACAGCCAGAATTCAACCACTCAATGTACTTTCCAACAAAAATGGAAAGGATTCCAAGTTTGGTGTCTTTGTAAGCACACAGACTCAATCTTGTCTTCCCTCCCGCTGATTTTAGACTACATTTTAGACTTCAAGAGATCAAAACTCTCACTCAGCTCCCTTAAGTTCCATATTGTATCCATAACGGCTTTTCACCATCAGGTAGACAGATAATCAGTGTTTGCTCATCCACTGACGCATAGATTCCTTAAGTGCGTTGGGAATCTCTTCCTGCATTTGATACCACCCACTCCGCCCTGGGATCTTAATCTGGTTCTCAAAGCTTTGACTAGACTTCCTTTTGAGCCCATGGCAACTTACTCTCTCTTACACCTGTCCGTGAAGACATCGTATCTAATTGCCATCATCTTAGCTAGGTGCATAGGAGAAATAGCTGACACACCCACCATACATGGTCTTTATTTTAAAGACAAAGTAACTCTGAGGCCGCATCCCAAGTTTCTCCCTAAAGTTGCCTCCTCTTTCCAAAACAGCAGATCCATCTTCCTGTTTTTTCCCCAAAACCATGTTGTGACTACAGGGAGGCAATTCTGCATATGCTAGATATTAGAAGAGCACTAGCCTTCTACTTGAACTGGACTAAGGACTTATTTTCATTCGTGGAAAGATCCAAAGGCTCCATAATATCGTCTCAAAGACTATGCAGATGGGTCTCTGGTTGCATTAATCACTGCTATCAAGGGCACAACTTGTTGCCTCCCTCTGGAATCTGTATACACTCCACGAGGTCAGTTTCTACCTCAGTCACATTTCTTAAAGATGTCCCTATCTCAGAAATCTGCAGAGCAGTGACATGGGCCTCTGCCCACACTTAAGCAGAATATTATGCGATCACTGGAGATTTGGCCTCTGGTGCCATCTTCAGCTACACAGTACTCTCTGTAGTAACAGACTCCAATCCAAAGCCCCAGCCCTCCATGAGGGATACTACTGTGAAGTCACCTATAGTGGAGCACCCATAGGGACGCTACTCAAAGAAGGGGAAGTTACTCACATTGGTTCTTTGAGATGTGTGTCCCTATGGATGCTCCACAAACCACCTTTCTCTCCTCTACTTTGGAGTTCTCCATAAGGGGCTCTGCGTTAGAGAATAAACGGAGTGAGGTTTGCCCATGTAGTGCTAAATAATCTCGAGGCAGACCACAAGGGAGGGAAAGTACGTGTGCGGGCTGAATGGACACTGCTAGTTAAAATCTCCATTAGAGGCGCAGGAGCACAGATACACCTATGGTGGAGCACCCATAGGGCATGTATCTCAAAGAACCCCCATTACTGCACAAGGTGAAGTCATTTCCTCATATGAAGAGAAGAAATATTTTAATTGCTAACTCTAGAAGCCTGGGTAACAAACAAGAGAAATTGGAATTGCTTGTTTGAGCATAAATTTGATCTAGTTGGCATAACTGAAACCTGGCATGATTTGAATGTTACAATAAATGGTTATAACTTATTTAGAAAGGATCAAGTGGGCAAAAGGGGAAGGGGAGTGGCACTCTGTCAAAAATGGCATTACCTATTTCTGAGTCAAATGTAACTTGAAAGAAAGTGATCCTGAATGCTTATGGATCTGTGCCCCAACAGATAAAGCACAATATGGGGTATTAGTTGGCGTCTGCTACAGACCACACTAGGGAACAGGATGGCCACCTCGTTATGCATCTATTTATATTGCATAGGGGAAAAAGTTGCATTATAATGGGGGACTTCAATTTGATTAGCATATGCTGGAGGTCTCATACTGCCAATACTAAAATATCCTTGGAATTTCTAAATATTACTGTTGACAATATCCTAATTTAAAAAGTATGGCAGCAAACACAAGGAAATTCTATATTAGAATTCATCTTGACAGATAAAGAGGAATTGACCACAGAACAAAAAATTAATGGTCGCTTAGGTACAAGTGATCACAACTTGGTCATAGTTATAATGTGCAAACTAAATAAAATCCAGACCAGTAATATATATATATACTTGGTGCTTTAATAGGGCCAGTTTCACAATGCTGAAAACAATTATGAGCCAAATCAGGAGGAAGAATGTAACCAGAAAAATGTCAGTGATAATTTGGAATTGTTTAAGAATGCTTCATTAGATGCTCCAAAAGTCAAAATCAAAAAAGGCCATATTGGTTAAAAAACTGACCTAATTTAGAGGGGAAGTGGAAGTAGCTATAAAATATGTACATATAACAAATGGAAGAAAGGGGAAGTTGGTAGTTATGAATATAAATCAGAAGCTAAGAATTGTGGAAAATTGGTAGGGGAAGTAAAGAGAGACAAAGAGAAAACTGTCCAGCAAAGATAAGGATAATAAGGAGGAGCATAAATATCTTAGGAACAAAACAAATCCTGACAATGGTTTTGGTCTATTACGAGATAGAAATGGTAGAATTATCGATGATAATGCAGAAAAGGCAGAAGTGTTCAATAAATATTTCTGCTCTGTATTTGGGAAAAAACCAGATTATGTAGTCTCTTCATATGATGATAACTTTTTCAATTCCACAAGTATCTCAGGAGGAAGTTAAACAGCAGCTACTAAAGTTGGAGATTTTTAAATCAGCAGATTGAGATAGTTTGCATCTACGAGTTTTAAAAGAGCTAGCTGAGGAGCTCACTGGACTGTTAATGTTAATTTTCAATAAGTCTTGGAGCACTAGGGAAGTTCCAGAAGACTGAAAGAAAGCTAATGTTGTGCCAATTTTTAAAAAGGGTCAATGGGATGACCCAGGTAAGGCCTGTCAGTATGTTGTGGATCCTAGGCCCGGTAATGGAGTGGCTGATATGGGACTGGAATAATAATGAATTAAAGGAGGATGATATGATTAATGCAAATCAATATTAATTTGTGGAAAATAGATCCTGACAAACTAACTTGATATCTTTTTTTAAATTAGATTACAAGCTTGGTTGATTAAGGTAATAGTGTTGATATAATACACTTAAACTTTTGAAAGACATTTGACTTGGTACTATGAGACATTTTGATTAAAGAAATTAGAATGATATAAAATTAACGTGGCACAAATTAAATAGATTAAAAACTGGCTAATTGATAGTTCTCAAAATGTAATTGTAAATATGGAATCATCATTGAGCAGGTATGTTTCTAGAGGGGTCCTGCAGAGATTTGTTCTTGGCCCTACTCTAGTTAACATTTTCATGAATGACTTGGAATAAAACATAAAGTAATCACTGATAAAGTTTGCAGATAACAGAAAATTGAGAGAGTGGTAAACAATGAAGAGGACAGGTCATTAATAGAAAGTGATCTTTTGGTAAGCTGAGTGCAAGCAAAAAATATACTTTTTAATATGGCTAAATATACATATCTAGAAATAAAGACTGTAGGCTGTACAGGATGGGGGATTCTATCCTGGGAAGTAGTGACTCTGGAAAAAGATTTGGGGAGGGTAGGTGGATAATCTGGTGAACATGAGCTCCCAATATGATGCTGAGGCCAAAAAGGCTAATGCGATCCTTAGATGCATACACAGGGGAATCGAGTAGTAGAGAGATTATTTTGCCTCTGCATTTGACACTGGTGCAACTGCTGCTGGAATACTGCATCCAGTTCTGGTGTCCACAATTCAAAAAAGAAGTTGATAAATTGGAGAGGGTTCAGAGAGGAGTCATGAGAATGATTAAAGGAGTAGACAACCTACCTTATAGACTAAAGGAGTTCAATCTATTTATTTTGATAAAGAGAAGGTTAAGGGCTGACTTGATTTCAACCTGTAAGTGCCTACATGGGAGACAAATATTTAATAATGGACTTTTCAGTCTTGTAGTAGAGTGGGGTATAACATGATCCAACGGCTGAAAGTTGAAGCTAGACAAATTCAGCCTGGAAGTGGGGTAAATTTTTAACAGTGAGTGTAATTAACCATTGGAAAAACTCAGTAAGGGTCGTTGTAGTGGATTCTTCATCACTGACAATTTTTAAATCAAAGTGAATGACGAATCTAAAGTATTGTCTGATGGAATACACCCCATGTTCACACCCTACACCCTATTGTAATAATCTTTGTACAAAGTATGCTTTGTAAGGTACCATTTGAAAACTCATAATTTGCAGGTCAGTATTGTCCTGGTAAAATATGTGTGGCAATACTTCATGTAAAGTTATAAGATTCCCCTGTATGATTTTATTAAAACATGTTCCAAACACCACAGCCCTGCCAAGGCAGAAATCAAAGGGGTGTCCTGCACAAAGGAAGGTATGTGTGCTTGCCTTTGGCCTTGTCTACACTGCAGAGTTTTGTTGGCATGTTCACGCTACACTCCCTTTGTTGGCAGAGCATGTCCACACTTGGGGCACTAGCATCGACAGTGAGAGCAGTGCACTGTGGGTAGCTATCCCACAATTCAACTTGCCACCTTCTGCTGCTAGATTTTGTGAGAAGGCGGATTGGATCACAGCACATCATGGGTCCTGGCTCAACCTCCCATGATGCATTGCTTTCCATCCCAGCATTCCATGTGATTCAATTTTTGGTTCATGGCATTTATCAACGGCCCTTGTTTGCTGTTCACCCTGCCATCTCTGTGTGAAAGGATGGATTCTGCACTGTTCTCCAATGCTCTGCTAGCTATCAGTAACACATCGCGAATGGCAGTGCAGGTAATCGTGAAGTTCCTAACTCAACAGGATTCACACTTGCCTGACGTGCTGTCTGACATGGATAGGAACAACATTAGATTACTTTTGGCATTCAAGGAACAGCTGAACACGGTGGACCGTTGCTTTTGGTCTCAGGAAACTAGCACTGAGTGGTGGGATCATAGTCCCATGAAGGTCTGGGATGACAAACAGTGGCTACAGAATTTTCAGATGAGGAAAGCAACTTTCCTGGAACTGCGTGCAGAGCTTGCCTTAGCCCTGTGGCACAAGGATACCTAAATAAGAGCTTCCCTCTCAGCAGAGAAGAGCATGGTGATTGCTGTATGGAAGCTGGCAACTCCAGACTGCTACCAGTCAGTCGCGAATCAGTTTGGAGTCAGGAAGTCTACCATAGGGTCTGCATTAACGCAAGTCTGCAGGACCATTAATCGCATCCTGCTATGAAGGACCATGACTCTTGGCAATGTGCATGAAATAGTGGATGGCTTTGAATAAATGGGTTTCCCTAACTGTGGAGGGACAATAGATGGCATGCATATTCCAATTTTGGAACCGGACCACCTTGCAATAGGAAGTGGTAGTTCTCCATATTGTTGCAGGGACTTCTGGATCACCGCAGGTGTTTGACTGGCATCAATGCGGGGTGGTCTGGAAAGGTGCATGATGCATGTATAATAAAATCATAGAAGATTAGGGTTGGAAGAGACCTCAAGAGGTCATCTAGTCCAACCCCCTGCTCAAAGCAGGACCAATCCCCAACTAAATCATCCCAGCCAGAGCTTTGTGAAGCTGGGCCTTATAAACCTTTAAGAATGGAGATTCCACCACTTCCCTAGGTAACCTATTCCAGTGCTTCACCACCCTCCTAGTGAAATAGTTTTTCCTAATATCCAACCTAGACTTCCTGCACTGCAACTTGAGTCCATTGCTCCTTGTTCTGTCATCTGCCACCATTGAGAACAGCCTAGCTCCATCTTCTTTGTGTTGGTAAGGGTGAAAAGTTTGCTCAGGGGTGCACTGCTGAGGCACGCTGCCGGAATGCTGATTTTGAGCAGCCAGATACCAGGGCTATTTGAAGGGCACAACAGGGGGCAGTTCGAATCAGGGAGGCTTTGAGGGAATACTTTGAAATTGAGAATTAGTGATGTATATTACTAAGCTTGGGACTGCAATGCTTAAGGAAATCGAGTTTTGCTAGGAAGCACTTGTGATTTTTGTGGCCTAGGATTCTATCTAAGCAAATAATTAAACTGTGTGTGTATGTGTTGCTGCCACCTGCTGTCACAATTTGCAGGAAACAAATAAAGATTACTTATCATTCAAAAACTTGGCTTTTATTACTTATCATTCAAAAACTTGGCTTTTATTGCACCGAAACCAACACACACACACACACACACACACACACACACACACACACACACACACACACACACACACACACACACACACACACACACACACACACACACACACACACACACACACACACACGCTTGGTGGGAGAGGAGACACCAGGGGAGGCTGACTTTCCGAGCTGAGTATGTTTCAGGTTGAGGGGCTGACTGGAAGTGAGGACAGCCAAGCCCTAAGATACAACCGCATTTGCTCCAATCCCTCAGACAGAGACAAACACCTACAGGATCTTTATCAATCATTTTCTAAACTACAATACCCACCTGGGGAAGTGAGGAAACAGATTGACAGAGCAAGATGGGTACCCATAAGTCACCTACTACAGGACAGGTCCAACAAGGAAAAAACAGAACACCACTGGCCATCACATACAGCCCGCAGCTAAAACCTCTCCAGCACATCAGCAACAATCTACAGCCTAACCTGGAAAACAATCCCTCACTCTCACAGACCTTGGGAGGCAGGCCAGTCCTCGCTTACAGACAGCCCCCCAACCTGAAACAAATACTCACCAGTGACTACACACCACACCACAGAAACACTAACCCAGGAACCAATCCCTGTAACAAACCCCATTGCCTTCTCTGTCCCCATATCTACTCTAGCGACACCATCATAGGACCCAACCACATCAGCCACACCATCAGGGGCTCATTCATCTGCACATCTACTAATGTGATATATGCCATTATGTGCCAGCAATGCCCCTCTGCCATGTACATTGGCCAAACCAGACAGTCTCTATGTAAAAGAATAAATGGACACAAATCAGACATCAGGAATGGTTACATACAAAAGCCAGTAGGAGAACACTTCAGTCTCGCTGGACATTCAATAACAGATTTAAAAGTAGCCATCCTTCAACAACAAAAACTTCATAAACAGACTTCAAACAGAAACTGCAGAGCTACAATTCATTTACAAACTTAACTCCATTAATTTGGGTTTGACTAGGGACTGGGAGTGGCTGGCTCACTACAAAAGCAATTTTCCCTTTCTTGGTATTGACACCTCCTCATCAGTTATTGGGAGTGGACCACATCCACCCTGACTGAATTGGCCTTCTCAACATTGGTTCTCCACTTGTAAGGAAACTCCCTTCTGCTCATGTGCCAGTATATTTATGCCTGTATCTGTAATTTTCACTCCATGCATCTGTAGAAGTGGGGTTTTCAACCCATGAAAGCTTATGCCCAAATAAATCTGTTAATCTTTAATGTTCCACTGGACTCCTCGTTGTTTTTGTAGAAAGTGGAAAGTAATGCACAGGCAGAGTTTGGGGAGGGCATGAGAAAGAGTTTTGAATCTGCTGAAGGGGAAGGCCACATCTGCAGAAGCACAAGGAACAAAACACAGAAGCATGATTGTTAAGTACACGCACACCTTTGAACCAGTCTATTAAAATACACCTTTAGTAACATATCAGTCACTTTCTCACTGACCCTTGACAAGCACACATGTTGGCGAACACCCCAAGCATGGTGAGTTTACTCCTGGGTGGGGGGCATTTTCCATGGGTAGAAAAGCAATATGAAAGGGCCACAGTGCAGTCAACTAGGAACAATATTCTAAATTTTCCTACCCTTTTCCACAGGCAAAACTTGTAGCAGATATCTCATTCTTGAGAGGAAACAACGAAGCAAGGGTGCATCTACTGCACTCTTGCAGCTTCCAACCGAGTCCCTATGCTTCTCACCTGTATGCCACTTTGGTCCCTGCTCAAATGATTGCAGAATGGCATGGGAAAGTTTCCTTCAATGAGGGAAGAAACAAAGGAGCTCTGCTAAGGAACCTTTGGCAGAGGATTGCCGAGTACCTCTAGGAAAGTTTCCTAGAGATCTCTCTAGAGGATTCCCATGAATTCTTGGTGTACATCAACACCCTGTTATGCCATACTGCTTAACTGCACAGGGAAATGTCCAGCACACAGAAACAGCCTGCCTTGTACATTTCTATGCCCTCAATCCACTTCCACCCTACACAAAGCAAAACAGCTTTTGTAAAGGGAAGTTATGCGTCACCAATGTATTAACGTTCTTTGAGGGTATCAGCAACTACGTGGATAGGGTGATCTAACCAGTTTAGTGTACTTGGCTTGATAAGGTCCCTCATCAAAGGCTGTTAAGAAAACTAAGTAGTCATGGGATTAGAAGGGAAGGTTCTCTCAGTGATCAGTAACTGGTTAAAAGATAGGAAACAAAGGGCAGGAATAAATGGTTATTGTTCACAATGGAAAGAGATGAGCAGTAGGCTCCCCTAAGGATCTGTACTGGGACCTGTGCTGTTCAGCCTATTCATGAATGATCTGGAAAAGGGAGTGAATAGTGAAGTGGCAAAGTTTGCAGATGATACAGAGTTTTTCAAGATAGTTAAGTCGAAATCTGACTGTGAAGAGCTACAGGGAGATCTCACAAAACTGGGTGCCTAGATAACAAAATGGCAGATGAAATTCAGCATTGATAAGTGCAGAGTAATGCGTATTAGAAAAAAATAATCCCAACTACACATATATAATGATAGGTTCTAAATTAGCTGTTACCCCTCAAGAAAGAGATCTAGTAGTTATCATGGATAGTTCTCTGAAAACTTCAGCTTAATGTGCTGCAACGATCACAAAAGCTAACATTGTGTTAGGAACTATTAGGAAAGGGATAGAAAAGACAGAAAATATCATTATGCCACTTAATAAATCCATGGTGCATGTATACCTTGAATACTGTGTCCAGTTTTGGTCATCCTATGTAAAAAAAGAATATACTGGGACTGGGAAAGTTTAGAGATGATCAAGAGTATGGAACGGCTTCCATATGAGGAAAAACTAAAAAGATTAGGGCCATTCAGTTTGAGTGGTGTGGAAAAACTGAAAAGAGAAGTTTTATTTACCCTTTCCCTCAGTACAAAAACCAGGGGTCATCTGGTGAAATTAATAGGCAGCAGATTACATACAAAGAATAAGAAGTTTATTTTTTCACACAATGCACAGTTAACCTGTGGAACTTGTTGCCCTATGATGTTGTGGTGGCCACAACTGTGACGGGGTTCAAAAAAGAATGGGGTAAGTTCATGGAGGATAGGTCCATCAGTGGCTATTAGCCAAGATGGTCAGGGATTCAACCCCATTCTCAGGATGAACCTAAACTTCTGATTGCCAGAAGGTGGGAGAGGAAGACGAGGTGGATCACTCCCAAATGCCCTGTTCTGTATACTCCCCCAACGTTGTGGTACTGGCTACTGTTGAAGACAGGATACTGGGCTAGATGGACCATCGGTCTGACCTAGTTTGGCAGTTCTTATGTTTGAAGATTGGATGTTTTTCTAAAAGATATGCTTCAGATATTCTGTTGGGGAAGTTCTATGGCCTGTGTCAGACTAGATGATCACAGTTGGTCCCTTCTGGCCTTGGAATCTCTGCATATATAGAGTCATCTTGAAGAACTCTGGTTACAAGTAAATATCTGTCATGTACTGGTGTACCTGATACATTCCAGGAGGATAGGTTCATGTTATGTAATTTATTTAACAAAATAGCAAGTTGTGTAATTCACATACACAACAGGGAGAAGTTCATGTAGCAACTACAAAATCAGCGAAGCACATATTAAATGAATTTTAAAAAGCTGGTTAACTTATAGGTTATAAAAAGGAATTTTAAATGGGGGGAGTCATCCAGTTTGGGTATGTCTGGTGGGGTCCACTGGGTATTATTTTTGGCGCAGTGCTATTACTTTATCATTGATCTGGAAGAAAAAATAAAATCCACTACTAGTAAAATTTGCAGATGACAAACAAATTGATGGGGTGGGGAATAATGATGGGACTATGTCAGTTATACAGACCAACCTGCATTGATTGGTGAGATGGGCTCATTTGAACCACGTGCATTTTGTCACAGCCAAATGTAAGGTTATGACATTCCAGGGTGCAGTGCAGACCGGTGAGGGGCTGTGTCACCCTTGCCCTGCAACCTGAAGTGCCTCACAATGCTTAGGTGCTGTAGCTCCCTCCTGGATTGGCCTGAGAATTTGGTCAGCAATGTTGCTTGGAACCTGTGGTAAGGGACCTCACCTTGAACCAAGTCTAATTTGTTAAATGTTAGTACTAGGAAGTGTTTTGTCTTTATTTCTCTTGTAACTATTTCTAACTTTGATGCATTATATGTGTACTTACTTAAAACTTCTCTCTGTAGTTAAATAAACTTGTTTTATTCTTTAATCAAAACTAATCCAGTATTGTGAACTGTGCGGGTAACTCCATTTAGGGCAGAAAACTGTTGTATATTGATCCCCTTAGAGGGGCAATGGACCTAATATATTTGGACTGTCCAGGAGAACACATTTGGCGGGGGGGGGGAATCTGGGACCGGGAATGTTGTGGGGTCATCCTGCAAGTAGTAACGAAGGCTACTGAAAGCCAGAGTGTGGCTGGTGTTTGCTGACAGGCTGCTGGGGTCAGAGTTGCTGGACAAGGGCTGTGGCTATACACAGACACTCAGGGTGTGATCTGCATGCTGTTTGGCTCCTCCTCCTTGCTGAAGAATGGCCACTTGACAGGTGATGCCCTTCAGCTTTGATGATACCTGGCTAGAGGCATCAGCTTGTCCTTCATCTTTGAGAAACAGATTTACCCACTCCCCAGACTTGTCTGGTAAATACATTTCAGTCATCATTTAATCTTATATTCATAATTTTGTGTATAGTGTTGCTACATTCATTTCACCATGATATTATTTACCAGCAAGTTATTAGTTTTCAAATGATACCCTACAAGGCATATTTTGCACACCAATTACTACAGTGGTGTGTAAGGTGTGAATACAGGAGTGCATTCTATCACAGAAGTATCGGAACAAAGAATGTAAGTCATATTTATGAGTTCATAGACTGTATACTGGAAAGGAGTGACTCTGAAAATAACTTAGGAGTCACGGTACTTCCCCATTTGTCTGTATCCATTTTTTGTCTCTTTTCTTAGACTATAAGACGCTTGGGGAGGGCTCTGGTTGGGGGTGTAGGCTCTGGGGTGGGGCCAGGGATGAGGGGTTTGGGGTGCAGAAAGGTTCTCTTGGGCTACAGCGGGGAGAGAGGACTTCCCCCAGTTTTCTCTCTCCGGGGCTGGGGCTGCAGGATAGTTGCCCCTTCCCCAGCCCCAGCAGGTCCAGGCTGGGGCTGGATTCAGGCCAGGGGAGGGGTGCCCTGACCATGCCTGGTGCTGGGCTAGGTGAGGGCTGGGGGAGAAGCGCCCCTCCCCCAGCCAGTCCCCGGGCACTAAATAAGCTGTTACGCAGCTGCACAGCTTACAGGGAACTTAAGTCCTCATCCAAAACTAAGGCTCAAAGGCTTTACTGTACTACTACTTCTAAAAATAATAATAAATAATGGTAGATAACCAATTGAACATTAGCTCCCAGTAATGATGTAGCTATAAGGTCAAATAGAATCCTTGGATATATAAACAGGCAAATATCAAGTAGGATTATGGAGGTGTATATGGCATTAATGATACCATTACTGGAATACTGTGTCCACTTCTGATGTCCAGTCTTTGGAAAGGATGTCAAAAAATTAGAAAGAGTTTAGAAAATGATTAGATGTCTGGAAAACATGCCTAATAGTGAGACTTAAGACGCTCAATCTATTTAGTTTATCTATGAAAAGCTTGAGAGGTGACTTGATTATAGTTTGTAAGTACCTGCGGGGAGATTTCGGACAGCAGACAACTCTTTAGTCTAGCAGAAAAAGACATAATGAGATGCACTAGTTGTAAACTGAAGCTAGTGAAGGTGATCAACCACTGAAATAATTTACGTAGGGATATGGTGGATTATCAGTCACTTGAAGTGCTTAAATCAAGAGTACAGATCTTTCTGAAAGATACGTTCTTCCTCATACTGTAGTTTTGGGCTTGATGTAGAAACTGAGTGAGGTTCTTTGTCTTGGGTTGTATGCCGTAGGTAAAACTAGATGATCAGTGATCCCTGTGACTTTAAAATCTGTGAATTTATGGGCAGTCCCACTGGTAAAAGAGGCTAAAAACCAGTAAAGGAACGGAGTTAAAATTGTTGGCAGAACCATAAATATGAATTTCCAGACATCCTAGAATGTTTTAAATTGCAGTCCTAATTTACGGTCTCTTAAAATATTATGGGTTTATATTCCTTTTTTAACTACAACTTTTTAATAGTGTTACTATTACAGCCTTAACTCCAATCTTAACGATCTTGTCTGGGTTTATATTAATATTGTATAAAGCAGTTTACTCTGAATTTGCTTTGCGAAGCAATTTGCTCTTTGCTTGATTTTTAATTCCCTTCCTTCCTTTGTCCCTTCATTCACCAACTCTAGTGAATACTCCAGTGATTACTCGGACTGGACCGCAGATGCAGGAATTAATCTGCAGCCACCAAAGAAAATTCCTAAACTTAAAACCAAGAAAGCAGAGAGCAGTTCAGAGGATGAAGAGGGGATTGAGAAACAGAAACAGAAGCAAATTAAAAAGGAAAGGAAAAAAGGGAATGAAGATAAAGATGGACCGACAACATCACCAAAGAAAAGGAAACCCAAAGAAAGGAAAAAAAAGGTTGGGTACATTTTATAGCTTATAGGGCACTTATTCCTAGTATTGTGAGAGGCATGAGTAGATTTGAACATGAGTTTATGCAAACCTAAAATACCTTTTAATAATTTGAGAACACATCTTACATTTTATTTATGCAAATATTGATTATCCCGAATGTTATCCCGAATTGATTATCCCAAATAGCCATTGTAAGGTCTCCACATAATGCTTTTTCTTTGCCTGAATTGGTTCTGTAATGGTTATTTTTATTATGATCTGAATTTGAGGTGTTTCACCTCTTGAATATATTGGTGTCCCTACAACCAGGAGTACAGTCTTTGCTGTGACTGTGCCACTTTATGACCATTTTATGATGCTCAAGAAGATAAAGCAGTGTTGCTATTAACTGGGAGTATAGAGGCCTTGTAGGACGGCGCTTAAGGAGCCTGGCAAGAAAATAGTATTAAGTGTGGATCCAGGTATAAAATGTTGAAGATCATTCTCAACAGGAGTCTGTGCTAGGGAGTGCAAGATATTAGGTGGCAGTCTCCTTGCTCTGCAGCAAGTTTGCATTAATCAGAATAAACCAATTTCTGTTGCTGATTTATCTAGGTATTTATATCACACTCCTCTTCTTGGCATAAAAACACATCTATGATATGATTGTGGATGAGACCTTGACTTCGCATATATTTGGGAAACTTGGCTGGATAACATTTTAACCAGGTATCTCCTATTGGGTACTCAGTTGAGTATGAATCAAAAGAGGGATAGAGAGATATAGCCACATTAGTTATATCTGGCTGCATGTAGGAGGGCTTCCATTCCAAAAGTATGTCCATCTGGTGTGTGACTCTTGGATGGAGTTAAGATAGGACTTGTGTTGCTGTATAAATTACCCCATTGCATCTCTGAGTTCTTTGTTGAGCTGACTGAGTTCCTCTCTGTGGTGATGGTGGAATTGTCAGAATTTTTTTTTAGGGTGACTAGTCTTCATATGGATAATGACTTTTCTCTGTTAGTTCAGGATTTCAGGACTTCTATGATTATGGGACTCTTAAGTAGCTTCTGGCATACATATGGCTGGTCACCTTCTGGATCTCAGTTTTGGGCTTGGGGAGGAGGGGAGTAAAGGCTATACATTTATCATGGACTAAACATTCTTCCATTTTGGGGCAAAGGACGTGTTTTATAGGTCACTCTTTAAATATTAACGGAACCAGTTCAGCTCTCTGACTGGAGCATACACTAAATAAGAGAGAACACTACACTGAGGGTTTGGTATAACACTGTAGTTTTTTTTTGTCCTCAGCTATTGGTTCAGTGGCCCTTTCCTCACCCTCTTTCCTGGCTTCATTTTCACAAGTTACCATGATGTATAGAAAATCTGTTACAAATGAAAAGGGTAAAGGACTAGTAGTTAGTAGTATTGTTCTGAATCGGACTGTGGTATAAAAGTATTTCTAATCTTACACCACAATTATTCAGGAGATGAGGAAATCTTCATTTCCACTGTAGTTTCTGTAAAGTTACAGTTGCAGGTCAATGGAACTGTTGCAGGGGCGAGCAGACTTGTTAATTCAGGTGATGTCATCTTGTTTACAGAGTGGAGCATTTTGGACAGTGAGGATTTTCACAATGGTTAGAAAATATCACTTAGACAACTCAGTCAGAATCTGCATTGGAAACATACCAAGTTGGGGATGAGGGACAGATGAAACTATTCTTCTCTGCTTGAATTTCAGACACTGTAGTTTATTGAGGTTCTGTTGGATGTTGCGTCCAAAACCCAGGTTATACACTGATATTTCTTGTCCGATGCAGGCTAGCAAAGGTGGAATGAATTATGATGCCCATTATTAGAGGAGATTGTCAGTGTCTCATAGGAGGGGAAAGTACTAGCATCTCTTAAAGAACCTAATGTTAAAATCATTTTTAAGAAACCATCTCCCAGCATGGCCAATCTCTCCAATTATTTTCCTCTCTCACATCTCCCTTTTATGAAGAGAAAGGATTGTTAAGGATACGTGGCTGATTTCACTGTTTGCTTTATCTTTGCTGATTGTTCAGTGATATTAGTCAGTTATTGCATCCAGGCAGATTCTTAGGCATGTTGACCCACCTTTCATACTGTTTACTGCACGTTGTGAAACCTAGCAGCAGTAGATGGAGTTGCTTGAGTGGCTCTAATACTTGGTTTTGAGGTCTCAGAAGGTAGTTTTCGTCATCTGACCCAAGAGCTCTCTCATATGCACGCACACACACATGCTGTTCATTGTGAGTAGAGACCCTTACGAGGAATTGGGTAGGTGGAGTGCGCAGTGCTGCTTTATATACAGAAGAGACAAAACTTAGTTTCCATTTTATCAGATTAGGTTATGGAGCTGTCATTTACCCAGTCTAGATAGAATTTGGGGCTTGCAGGAGAACTAACTTGGCTAGGACATGACCCAAATAAGACAATGAGGGTACATCTATGTGGCAAGCAGAATCCGCAGCAGCAAGTCTTAGAGCCTAGGTCTACAGAATTGGGCTTGAGCTATGGCACCAAAAATAGCTGTGTAGAAGTCCACCCCTCTAGGCTTTGGAGCCTAACCTCCAGCCTGAGTTTGAACCTCTACACAACTATTTTAGGTGCCGTATCACGAACCTGAGTCTGTAGAGCCAGGTTCTGGGACTCTCTGCCACAGGTTTCTGCTTGCCATGTAGACATATGCAGAGAAACTAAAATCTATCCTTATGCATATATAGTTTATTCAAGAAGTGGCTATCAGCAGGGCATATTCATTGAGGTGTCCTAACCTCTGGAATTTACTCCCTCTTCATCACCATCTTTTGTTTCTCAGAGCTGGGTTTTGTTAACTCTCAGAACCTGCTGCAAGACCTATATTTTCTCTGAAGCCTTTTCTGTGTGGGTTAGAGTAAACTGGATTAAATTTTCATATTTGATAGTAGGTTGAAAGGATCCTTATGTGAATATTGTTCTAATGCACGTGTTAATATAAATAACTTCAAGTTCATGGGCTTTATCAGATAAGTGCTTTTTTGAAAATTAAGTAGACATAAATTCTTCGATTATGGTCAATGTGTCTGTTAATCTGGGTGCACATGGACCCCATGCGTGCTAGACTGGATTTTTTTTTAATGTATTTTATTTTATAGAAATGTCCATTGAGGCCATGTATGCACCCTATATTGCCTTTTGCTCTCATATGAGGGCAAAAATGGCAGGGCACCTATGACCTTCCTGTAGCGAGGTTGAAGACTCACTGGCATGGCGCCTCCTGCTGGTCATCCTGGGAATTAGCTCTTTTCCAGCTCTGGAGCACCTTCTGTTCGCTGGTGTGTCGCCTGCCTCAGGCCCCCGTTCCCCTCGCGGACCCTGGTGCCCTTTACCTTGGTGTTCTTCCCCAGCAGTACCCCTTGCTCTAGGTCTCCCCTCCCAGGGGAACCCCCAGCCCTCTAAACCCACCTTACTTCAGTGGCTACTGCCAGTCGTCATCTAGGCCCCAGTCACTGGGGCAAACTGCAGTCTGTAAAGGCCACTCATCATGGGCAAAGGAGTCGGACCAGCTGCCCCTGCCTAACCTCAGGCTGCACCTCTGCAAGCCCAGTACCTGCTTTGGCCTTTAGCCAGGCCCACAGCCTGGGGATTTGCCAGGCTGGAGCTCCCCAGCTCCTCTTGCCTTTCCCCAGCACTGCTCTACTCCCGGTACCCTGAGCTCCCAGGCAGCTAGGCCCTTCCCACTCCAGGGCTGCAGTGAGACTCCACCAGCTTCTGGCCCACAGCCCTCTTATCAGGGCCAGCTGAGCCCTAATTAAGCTGGCCACAGCTGTGGCTGCTTCCCCAATCAGCCTAGCTTGGCTGCTTTTAACCCCTGCTTATTGGAGTGGGGCAGGCGCCCCACTACACTTCCCTCAGTTCTGTCTTGCTGTCCTTGGCATCAAGAAGGAATCTAGCTGGCGTTCAACCCATAGACTTAGCTTCAGCGAACTATCTCAAAATCGTATACAGATCTTCTGAGGTTCTTCAGTACCACGTTCTTTCTTTTATTTTTATTTCCCTACTCTGTTGTAGTGCTTGTCACACTGAAAGCTGTTTGCAGACTCCCCTGAACAGTGCTCCATCTCACATACAGACCCTCGTAAAAAGGTACTTATAATAGTGAGCTCAAAACCCACAGGCTTCAACCTTATCCATCTTATGATGGGCTAATTACATTAAAAGACATACGTAGCAGATGCCTGTTCTGCTTGGGAAAGTCTTGCCTCCTAAGCAGATGCTTGGTCTGCTGCTCCTTCTCTGCAAGAACCCAGAAGTAGAGGGATATGAGGCTGAAGCTCCACCTTCTGGAGAAGTCTATGAGAGTGGCATCCGATCCAGAAGAGCCGAGCTTGAAGACTTCTGCAGAGGAAGTGGCACAGAAGCCACACTTAATGTTGACATCAGCATTGGTGCCACCCCCAGCACTGAAACCGTTGACAGGCCAGAAGTTGAAGCCAGGTGCTAAAAAGGGCTGCCCCAAACACTGGGGCAAGAGCTCAAGAAGGTACCCTGGCACCTCCTGAGGCTATTGTGGGGACCATCTTTTCAGGCCTTAGAGTTGGTTCCAACCTTTGCAGAAGAGGAGTTTCACTAGCGAAACCTCAGTTGCTGAAATACAGAGAGGAACGAGATCCAAAGGCCAAAGATCCCTCTCACTGCTAGGTTTCACAACACTGTGTGTTAAACAGCATCACAGGCAGGTCAATATACATAAGAATCTACCAGGATGCAAAAATTGATCAATATCATCTAACAATCAGCAACCAACCCCAGATGAGACTGTAATCTCCACACCAGTACCAGCTCTGGAAAATTTCAGGGCCTTTCAAGAGCTGCTGGTGCAGATTGCGGACACCTAGGACACTGAGACTTTGGTCATCTGTGAGAAGACTCACAAGCTATTTAAAGTTTTGTCAGCCATTGGTCTCTCCAGGATTGCTCCTCCCCATAAATGTAGACCTCCTAGATCTGGCAAGAACTTTTGTGGCAAACACGAGCCACTATAAGACCCACAAAGCATGCTGAAAAACAGTACCAGGTACCAGGGTGGATTTGATTTAAATCAAATTGATAGTCAGGAAGACTCGATTTAATCATGGATTTCTACATAAAAGTGCATTCTTGTTGGTTGTTATAACCTTAATACATATTCTTCACAACTCAGAGTCAGATGTAGGTTTCATTTTTAGAAGGTACACACCATACATTTTTAAACAGTGGTTTATTCTGAAAACTTTTCAGATTAGTTTTACAGCTATATCAGAAAATGAATGATTGTTTGGTTATTTTATTTACCAAAGGTAATTGAAGCAGATATTTAGGAAGTCTTTGGGAGGTGAACTATCTCCTGTTCAACAGGCTAATCATTAATATTTGGAGGATTTTCTTGCCATGCTGTATTAGGAGAACATCACCAGCCAGACATTTAAATTGTTTTGTTTAACTAAAACAACAACGTTATGTATTCTGGATTTTTTTCAACAGAAAACATATAATATTTTAACAAAACAAGCATATGAATTTTTGCATTTAGTTAAATATTCAGGTGTTTTAAAATCAGGTTTGTTTTTGTTAAAATTGTTTTTAACTAATATAGTTAAATGAAATATTTTTCTTAAAAAAAAAAACAACAAAAATTAAATCAACTATGTTAGCCAGGTCAACATGAGAAACTTAAAATATTGGCTTTTGCAGCTAACTCAGTCGTCTTCAGCTTCATTTTCCTGTTTGTTCATAATCTGGAAAAGAAAAACAAGTCCCAAACGATTTCTCAGTTTGGAATGAATTAGTCCAAAGGAAGAAAATATTCTGTCTACACCAGCAGAAGAAGCTACTGCTGTTAAGTGAGATTATCATTTCAACAGTCTCTGAATCCAAGTGGTTAAGTGACTTCCACCAGTTCACTGGTGTGATGTTCTTTAAAACATCATCAGCAAACATATATTTCTTGAATGGTTCACCCTTAGCTCTGAAGTTTTTTATAATTGGCATTATGGAGAGGAGGGATAATTGCTGGATGTCCGTGTCATAGCCAGCTCCTCTTCTTCAGTAGTTAAGGTTTGACCCTGGTACAGAGTATTGAGAATATTTGCAAGAAAATTACCTGGAGATAGTGCTTGTCCCATTTGGTTTTTTAATGCTTGTAATTTAACTCTGTCATTGTATATTTCTCTTTTTAAGATCTCCCTCAGTTCCTTCCAAATTTCAACAGCATCAGCAATAAAACAGCTATTTCTCTGCATTTTGTTCAAGGCTTCAGGGTACTCAGCATGTGTTCAACATTTCTTTTAAGCCCAATGTTGAGAACTTTGGCTGTGACAGTGCCATCTATTTTTTCATGATTTTGTTTACAAACTGTTGTCAGATTAGGCCAGTTTTTGATATAGTGCACAGAACAGTCCACTACGTCTTGTGGGAGTTAACTTGGTTCCTCCCACTTTTTTCAGAGCCGCTGCTGCAAAGTGGTTGTTACGGAAGTATTTTGCAGTTTCAACAACATTAGTCTTTATTTCTGGAACACTGAAGTCTTTGGCTAGAAGGTGCATCAAATGAGCACTGCAACCGTTTGTTATTAGTTTGGGACTCTCTTTGCTCTTTTCTAAATAATTTCTTCTCATCTTGGATACATTTGCAACATTGTCTGTGACCAAGCTGCGTACTAAATATTTGAATTTTTTTTCACAGTTTATTATAACTTTTACTGCTGCTTCTTGTAAGTATTCTGCTATGTGTACATTTCCTGATGCAATTGTTTCTGTAAGGAAGACACTCCCTTCTTCTGTTGTCACACGAGCACAACACATACAACAGGATCATTGCGAACATTGCTCCACCCATCAAGACTCAGGTTAACAATTTTACCCTCTAGAACTTTTGCACACTGCTCAATTTCTCTTTCATACACTTTGTCCAGCAATTTGCCTGTGACATCTGCTCTGTTGGGTGGACTGTATCCTGGTCTTAATGACTGAACCATGTTAATGAAGTGTGGGTTCTCAGTCATACAGAAAGGAGAGCTTGTTGCGTAATCAAACCATTACCTCTTTTTTGTAATCTGCTGGTTCTTATCACAAACTTTTCTATGGTTGTTTCTGGATGATGGAGTTTTTTTTTTTCTTTTTGCAACAGGTGAGATATACTGTGGCTATGTGACATACATGATGTGACCGAAACACTGTCATTGGCAGATAACTCTGAAACTATGGAAAATGATGGTGATCTTGAAGGTGGATAGTTTTCAGAATCCTGTATGTTGAGGATGGATTCTCCTAAACAAAATAACTCAATGCAGTTATTTAATTATTATTACCATACTGCTTATTTAGTATTACTCATTGCATTCACTGCCACTCAGTACTACTTTAAAGGTGAAATTGTATAAGGAAGATCTGCCTATTTCAGCTATTTATTTTTTACCACAACTGCATCTAAAATGATAGTACCATAGAGTAACAACTATATTTTTTGCTCAAACATGAGAATTCAAGAATAGTCCAGAAGGAAGACAGGCAGTCCTTAAGAAAGAAGTATGAAATAAAAAAGTTTACCAGTCTGAAGATCCTGCATGTTCAGATGTTTCATCATTTTCAGCGCAGCTTCCTTCTGACAAGGAACACTTCTCATGATGTTGTTTCATTCGGGCTACCAGGCCTTGTATTTCTTTGTTGCACTGTTTGCATTTTGCACGCATGCCTCTTACCCACAGGTAGAGGAACTTCATTAAAATATTCTCAAACTGGGTCTCTTTTACGGCCTGCTGCCATTATGGGTTTTCCCTTCTAGTGAGAGAATGGCATGGTAGATCTCAAATCAATGAAGGCTGCACTTAAAAAGACCTCAAGACTTCTGGAATATGCTGCTCAGACAGTTTCACTTTTGTTTCTACTGCCTGTTCCTCCCTTCTCACATTTATCTCCGGACTTCTTCTCCTTGTCCAGATCTATTCTGCCCGCAACAATCTTCTATTCATTGAACTTTTTGAAACTTTGCACTTTTAGAGAGAGGTAAGGGATTGACTCTGTGTACAAAAATGTTCAGAGGGACAATAGGGGTGAGGTCTGTTATTTCTCACCTCTATATTTTATTTATTTATTTATTTATTTTTTCATTCATTCATTCATTTTAAAAACATTTTTGCTGTTAGCAAGCATGTTATCTCTGGAGACACATATCCAGTTGGAGAACTGTAAAACTAAGCATCTCTGATGGTATCTTCTAGACTGAGCACTGAGTCCCATTGGTAGATAGAAAGATTAACCTAAATAATCTATACAGAGGCCCCTGGAGCCCCATAAATTTGGGTCCCTAATCCATGAACTGTTGGAACACATTTACAAAACTTTTCTTAAATATTACATGAATATATTATCTCATACAATAGAATTAGAATTTATAATCCCTATTCCATGATGAGAGATGTATCTGAATTAAAACGATCTTTAGATAGGTTTTTTTAAAAAAACCTGATTTAAATAAAAAAATCTGTTTGTTTTTTTAATTAAAAAAAAAATCATTGATTTTTATCCACCCTGTCAGGTACCCCTCTCAGGATTCAAGCACTTTTTAACACCCATCCCAACTCTGGCTCCCTGCTGGTCTTGTTTGTCCAGGAGACATTGAGATCCACCTAGAACACACCTAACAACAAGGATCCCAAACACTTAGATCTGTTTGGAAGAAATGCATACTCATTGGCCTTGCTACAATTGAGGGTGGCCAAGTGCCAGGCATTTCTGGCCAAATGCAACTTTTTAACATGGGACAAGATTACACCTTTCCTGGCCAATGTCCATCATGAAAGCAGAGAGGAGCTGAAAGACATTATAATAGCAGGCCGACTTGTGGCCATAATGGCTCTACAGCAGTGGTTCCCAAACTTGGTCTGCCACTTGTGCAGGGAAAGCCCCTGCCGAGCCGGGCCGGTTTGTTTACCTGGCGCATCTGCAGGTTCGGCCGATCGCGACTCCCACTGGCCGCAATTCGCTGCTACAGGCCAGTGGGAGCTGCTGGAAGTGGCGCGGGCTGAGGGATGTAGTGGCCGCCACTTCCAGCAGCTCCATTGGCCTGGAGCATCGAATCGCAGCCAGTGGGAGCCACGATTGGCCGAACCTGCGGACGCGGCAGGTAAACAAACCAGCCCGGCCCGGCAGGGGTTTTCCCTGCAGAAGTGGCAGGACAAGTTTGGGAACCACTGCTCTACATGTAATGAATATGTCTGACATCACTGGCAGGTCTATGGCCACTGCAGTGACCATGCAGAGTGTGGCGTGACTCCAAGCCTCGGGTATCCCTCACAGGCACAAGCAATGGATTAGGACTTGCCCTTTTAGTGCTTGGAGCTGTTCAGCGAACTAACGATAGTTCCTTACACTTGCTGAAAGATTCCAAAGCAACTTTACACTTTCTGGGAATCTACATTCCCCCTCCCTATTGAAAGGCATCAACTATCACACCAGCAGAGACTGCATACTATATCTAAACACAGACACCTAGAGTACTTGTACTACAACATGGGGCGTCAGCTCCCCTCGACTTTAGCCCCACACTCTGCCGTAATGACCTGTCAGCATAATTGAGAGGATGGTCAAGAGCTGCATAAAGAAAAGGAGTACTTGTGGCACCTTAGAGACTAACCAATTTATTTGAGCATGCATAAGAACCAGTCCTCAGAGCATGATCTGCCTTGCCCCTCCACTGGACATGGTCTTGTTATAACCTCAGACAGATGGGTGCTGGAGATCATAGTCCATGGCTACCATATCTAATCCTTTTTGTCTGCCCCCTACCAACTCCCCTTCTTTGTCCCTCTTCAGGGACCTTCTTGTGAGAGCCTATTGCAAATTTAAGTGACCTCATGGCTTTGTCTAGGAGCCAAAGTGCAAGTAACTAGGCTGCTGGTGTACTGAGACCACAGCCTATTGTGCTGACCCATACTGAACCTCACTGGGCTTATTGTTTCTGTGTATTGGTCTGCTGTCTCTTAGATTGTGAGCTCTTTGGGGCAGGGATTGTCCGTTTTTTGTTCTGCACTTGTATAGCACCTAGCACTGTAGGGTCCTGATCCATGACAGGGGCTTTTAAATGCTACGATAATAATGAAATAATAATAATACAGAGAGAGATTCTTCTGCTCCTTTTATTTCCTTGTTCTGAAGAAGAAAAAAGGAGTTCTTTGTCCTATTCTATACTTAAGGAGACTCAACAAACATGCATGCAGTCTCAGATTCTATTCCTGGGGGAATTCTGCACCAAAAAATCTGCATATTTTATTTGTCAAAATAATGCGATATAATCACTCCCATTTCATTTAAATAAATTACCAAAATAAACTACCATACAGAAAAAAAAATCATCATAACTGTTCAGCATTTCCTAAACAAATGAAAGTTAAGTTCCAAATACTTGGTAGCCAAGACCCTGCATTCCAGTTATAATCCTGGATTTTCATTTAAATGACATTACTTTTATTTTGATGTTTGGTATTCTGTAAAGTAGACTGTTGCTTTAAATTGCTGAGACTTTCACACATGAAAGTCGTACAGTTTTGCTAATCATTGTCCTGTATTTTTTTAAATGGATAAGTAAAATAGATCCTGAGCTGTAATCTAACTCCATTGTGCCTCTTTGGCATAGGAAAAAAGGGAGAAAGCAGATAGACTTTCCTAGCTGAGGATTCCGTTACTGTCATTTACAATAAGGCTCCTTTACATCACTCTGGCAACGTAAAGGAGCCTTAATCGACTAAGAATGGGAACAATTAACTAACAATGGGAACATTAGCAGCCTGCCTGTTTAGTTGTTACAGGAGTAAGGTTTAGGAGGGTAATGCTTGCCTCTGTCAAGTTCATAACTGGTTTGCAGTTCTCAGCTTCCACCCCTGAGGAAATACCTAAGATTCACAGTGCGGCCTTACCATTACCCATACAGGGTTTTGCTTTTCAGATTCTCTCTGATGCTGACTGTTAACCAAGTTTCTGGCCTTAGTCTCTAAGGTGCCACAAATACTCCTTTTCTTTCTAAGGAAGGAACGAATCCCTGTCTGCCCCTGTCTAAATGACTGGCTGATCAGAGGCAGGTCCCAAGAAGAGACAGCCCTGGATTGCATTTTCTCCCTATTCTTTCCCTTAAAACTCCTGGTGAAGTATGTGAAATAATCTCTTGTACTAGCTCAGACAGTAGAGTTCATAGGCGCGGTGCTTAACTCCAGTTTGGTGAAAGCTTTTATGCCAGAGTACAGGTTCTGGTCCCTTCAGTCAACAGTGTATGATCTGCAGAACAGTGTGTGTGTGTGTTTGGGCCATTTTTGTCCTTGTGCACATACGTGTGATGCAGCTTGCCAGGCTTTGCCTGCAGCCATTACAATGGTGGCTGAGGATGGAGTATATCCCGTCCACGCACCTTATGACCAAACAAATCACAGCCTTCCTCCCCCCGCCCCCCCCCCATATTCTGCAGGAACTCAAGTGATGGCTATATCTTTTGAATGTAAGAAAAGGGATATCCTTCTTGTTCCCCTTCGCAATGGTGATGCTGGAGAGGTGCATCAGGGACAGACTGGGGTGCCCACTGGAGCCATCTGAAAATGCAAGGTTCAGGGTCTCAAGATGATCTAAAACTTCACATGAACAACTTGGAACTGAGAGCTATCAGACTGGCTTATATGGCATTCCTTCTCAGACTCTGAAACACCCACAGTGCAGATTGTGACAGGCAACACGTCGTCGATGCACTAAACAAACAGGGAGGCGCTTGATCATCTCCTCTCTGCCTGGAGGTGTTCAAGTTCCAAGAACAGTCCCATTGGCAAGGAGTGACTCTGATAGCTCTACACCTACCAGGGCTCAGCAATGACCTGGTGGACTTTCTGGGCAGGAATGTGGTAACCAGCCACAACTGTTCACTGTGGAAATATTTTGTTGATGGGAACTCCCACCATAGACCTCTTCACCATGGCAGATAATGCCAAATGCAGGGATTTCTGCTCCATGGGCAGTATAAGCCCCAGCTCCCTTTCTAGCACCTTTCTACTTCAGTGGTCTTGTATGCCTTCCCACTGATCACTCTGATCCCTAAGAGCATATCCAAGATCAAATGGGACAGAGCTACAGTCATCATGATATTGCCCTGCTGGCTGAGACGATTTTGGCTGTTGGATCTCCTGTATTTGTCCAGCCAGTCCCCCACCCCCACCCCCAATATGACTTCCCACCTGCCTTGAAATGCTGTCTCAGAACTAGGGACAAATTTTGCATCTGGACCCAGGGTCGTGCTTGGTGGCCTGAATGTTGGCTTATTGAGCAAGACACACAAAGACTGCTCCCGGCAGGTCCAGAAGATTCTTTTACAGAATGGCAAATATTTTCCATATGAGCAGCTCAAACAATGTGAATCCAACTCAGATCCTATACCAAAGATTCTGGACTATATGCTGCCTTTATCTTCCTTAAAATTCATCTGGAAGTCATATCAGCATGTCTTGCTCTGATACAGTCATACTCAGTCTTTTCATACCCTACAGTGTTGAAATTCCTCAAGGACCTTCTCCCTACCTTCCCTCAGACTAAGGACCCTACTCCCACATTGTAGTGTAGCGAAGCCTGGAGTCGCCATTTGTGCCATCAGTAGAATGTTCATTATACCACCTCACCATCAAGATGGTCTTTCTGATAGCCATCACATCAGCATGGAGAGTCAGTGAACTGCAAGTTCTCATGGCTGGACTGGGATATATATCCTTCCACAGGAACAAAGTGGTGATGAAACCAGACCCTAAATTCATCCCCACAGTGGTCTCAGAATTCACCTAAGCCAGTCTGTCACCTTACCATTCTTCTCAAAGCCGCACTCATCACCAGGAGAAAAGAAGCTTTATATTCTGGATGTTACTGGGGCCCTGCTATATGACATAAACAAGACTTTCAGACTTTCTCCCTGTCTCTTTGTGGCCATATCCAGTACATCAAAAGGCCAAGCTATGTCACCCCTGAGAATCTCAAAGAGAATTATTCAGTGCATTTTTACCTTCTTACTATCTGTTGTATGGCAAAGCTCTCCCTGCAAACACTCCACCTGGGGCATAGGCAGCATCTTCAGCCTGCTTTAGAACTATACTGGTAGCTGAGATCTGTAAGGTAGCCACATGGAGCAACTCAGTGACCTTGGTGAAATGCTGTGCATTTGACATGGCTGCCAGAGCAGATGTTGCATATGGAAGAGCAGTACTTCAATCCATGTTTGACTAATACAACTGAGACTCTTCACTCGCATCCAGGGAGGATTCTTCTTGACTGTCACCTAGAGTGGGACTTATACTAACACCATACTCGAACAAGAAAGTACAGTTATTTACCCTACAATAATTGAGGTTCTTCAAGATGTTGTAGCCCCACGACCCACCTTCCATCCTTATTTTTCGGAGTCCTCAGCTACATAGGCTTTAAAACGTGAGAGAATTGAGGGGAAGGTCATAGCCACTCCACGCTCTATGCCCTCGTATGGGAGGCTTTGCTGGACATTACTTGTAAAATAAAAAAAATGAAAAATTCAGTCTCCCAATGCATGGATCACATTCACACCTAGAGTAGGATCCACACTTACTACAACATTTCAAAGAACCACAGTTACTGTAGGTTTCAGAGTAGCAGCCGTGTTAGTCTGTAACTAACTGAACTTCCTAATGTGTATACATTATAGACAGGGCTGGTTGCACTGTCTATTATTCTGGCAACCTTTTCTTTGAGAAGCTCTAACACCTCCGTACTTTGACGTGGGCACTTAAAATTGGCAGGGGGAGTGGTATTTGTGTCAGGGATGTGTTTTTTGCTATTCCCATGAAAATGTATCCTAATTTGGCCTGCTTAGTAAAGACTTGCTAGAGCTTCACCTTTAAAATCTCCAAAGATCAGTCAGCACTGGATCTTTAATAATGTTCTTTTAACATAGGGTTTTTTTGCAATAGAATATAGAATTTGGGAAATTTCAATTGCTTATCTCTCAACCCTCAAAACTTGTCATATGGCTGGACGCTAATAAATTCATACTTTATGTACATCAGTCAAATGTTATTTGGTAAAAGAAAGTACCTGTATTAAATTCAAGTTTCATTGTTTTGATTATAAAAAGTCTCATTTTGCTGCTGCACTATAAAATTACCCTAAACTTTTCAATAGCATTTCTAATCTGGTTATGTCATTTATTTTCCTTTTTATGATAAAAATCAATCATTTTCACAAAAATCCAGTTGAGACTTTGACAAAAATAATAATATATTTTGGGGACAAATTGTGAGTTTTGGTAAAGGGTGAATTATTCTTATTAATATATTATTGTGTGCATTTTCTTTAGAGGTTGGCTGTAGGAGTTTTGGCAGAAAATGGCTTGACGTTGGAAGAATGGCTGCCTTCAGCATGGATTACAGATACTATTCCTCGTCGGTGTCCGTTTGTGCCACAAATGGGTGATGAGGTATTCTTGTTTTTCTCAAGATTCTTGCTTTCCATTTCCAGTTTTTCAACTTTTTTACATAACTTTTTTAGAAATGTATGTTAATTATTTTCGTCATTATTTTTCTGAACATTTTGGATTGATTAAAACACCCTTTATAGCTTAATTTTAATCAAGCCAAGATTACTTTCTTCCAGAATGAAAGTTTCTCTGTCAGCACGTTCTACCTTTCCACTGCGACCTTCAAAATCTTCTAAATGCTGTGTCACATTTGGGCTATCCCTTTTCTTTTTCCACACTATTGTGATGGGTTTTTTTATTGCACTGTATTTCTCCTGTGCCTTTCCTCATCTCTGTTACTTCAGTGGGGTATATGCCCCGTATACTAAAGTGAGAAGTAAAGCAGGAAGAACGGGAAATACTAGTTAATACACACAACTATGACATAGTTGGCATCACTGAGACTTGGTGGGATTATACACACGACTGGAATATTGGTATAGAAACGTACAGCTTGTTCAGGTAGGGGAAAAGGGAGGAGACGTTGCCTTATATATCAAAAATGTATAAACTTGGACTGAGGTTAGCTGGAAATAGGAGACAGACTTGTTGAAAGTCTCTGGGTAAGGATAAAAGAGGTAAAAAAGCAAGGGTGATATCATGGTAGGGGTCTACTACACCTAACCAGGAAGAAGAGGTGGATGAGGTTTTTTAAATAACTAACAAAACCATCCAAAGCACAGGATTTGGTGGTGATGGGGAACTTCAACTACCCAGATATCTGTTGGGAAAATAACACAGCAGGGCACAGATTATCCAACAAATTCTTGGAATATATTGGAGACAATTTTTTATTTTAGAAGATGGAGAAAGCTTCTAGGGGAGAGGCTGTGCTAGATTTAATTTTGACAAATAGGGAGGAATTGGTTAAGAATTTGAAAGTGGATCATGAAGTGATAGAGTTCATGATTCTAAGGAATGGTAAGAGGGTAAACAGCACAATAAAGATAATGGATTTCAAAAAGGCAGAGTTTAGCAAACTCAAGAGCTCAGGAGAGTTGGCAGTCTTTCAAAGAGACGTAATTAAGGACACAAGAGCAAACTATCATTGCATAGAAAGATAGGAAGTATGGCAAGAGACCGCCCTGGCTTAACCAGGAAATCTTCAGTGATCTCAAATTCACAAAAGTCCTCCGAAAAATGGAAACTCGGTCAAATTAGAAAAGATGAATGTACACAAATTACACAAGTATATAGAGACAAAATTAGAAAGGCCAAGGCACAAAACGAGATCAAACTAGCTGGAGATGTAAAGGATAACAAGAAAACATTCTATGAATACATTAGAAGTAAGAGGAGGACTAAGGACAGAGTATGCCCATTACTCAATGAGGGGGGAAAAACAATAACAGAAAATGTGGAAATGGCAGAAGTGCTAAATGACTTCTTTGTTTCAGTTTTCACCAAACAGGATAGTAGCGATTGGATGTCTAACATAGTGAATGATAGTGAAAATGAGGTAGAATCAGAGGCTAAAATAGGGAAAGAACAAGTAAAAAATTACTTTGACAAGTTAGATGTCTTGGTCACCAGGTCCTGATGAAATAAATTCTAGATTACTCAAGGAGCTGACTGAGGAGATATCTGAGCCATTAGCAATTATCTTCGAAAAGTCGTGGAAGATGGGATAGATTCCAGAGCATTGGAAAAGGGCATATAGTGCCAATCTATAAAAAGGGAAATAAGGACAACCTGGGGAATTACAGACCAGTCAGCTTGGCATCAGTACCCAGAAAGATAATGGAGCAAATAAGTAAGCAATCAATTTGCATAAACATCTAGAAGATAATAAGGTGATGACATATCCATGCTGACTGATACTTAAGAGAAAATCGTTCTCAGACCAGCCTAATAGCGATCTTTGACAGGGTAACAAGCCTTGTGGATAGGGGGGAAGTGGTAGATGTCCTATATCTTGACTTTAGTAAGGCTTTTGATACGGTCTTGCATGACCTTCTCATAAAAAGCTAGGGAGATGCAAGCTAGATGGAGCTACTATAAGGTGGGTGCATAACTGGTGGGAAAACCATTCCCAGGGAGTAGTTACTAGTAGTTCACAGTCAAGTGGGGTCCCACAGGCATCAGTTTGGGTCCAGTTTTGTTGAATATCTTCATCAAATGATTTAGATAATGGCATAGAGAGTACACTTATATGGTTTGCGGATGATACCAAGCTGGGAGGAGTTGCAAGTGCTTTAGAGAATAGATTTTAAATTGAAAATGATCTGGACAAACTGGAGAAATGGTCTGAAGTCAATAAGATAAAATTCAATAAGGACAAATGCAATGTATTCCTCTTATGAAGAACAATCAGTTGCACACATACATAATGGGAAATGACTGCCTGGGAAGGAGTAGTGGAGTAAGGTAGAGGGGGTCATAATGGATCACAAGCTAAATATGAGTGAACAGTGTAATACTGTTGCAAAAAAGCAAATGTCATTCTGGCATGGAGTGTTGTAAGCAAGCCATGAGAAGTAATTCTTCCACTGTACTCCGTGCTGATTAGGCCTGAACTGGAGTAGTGTCCAATTCTGGGTGCCACATTTCAGGAAAGATGTGGACAAATTGGAGAAAGTTCAGAGAAGAGCAACTAACATGATTAAAGGTCTAGAAAACATGACCTGTGAGGGAAGATTGAATAAATTGGGTTGTTTAGTCTGGAGAAGAGAAGACCAAGAGGGGACATGATAACAGTTTTCAAGTACACAAAATGTTGTTACAAGGAGGAGGGAGAAAAATTGTTTACCTTAACCTCTGAGGATAGGACAAAAAGCAATGGGCTTAAATTGCAGCAAGGGCGGTTTAGGTTGGACATTGGGAAAAACTTCCTGACTGTCAGAGTGGTTAAGCACTGGAATAAATTGCCCAGGAAGATTATGGAATCTCCATCATTGGAGATTTGTAGACAAAAACCTGTCAGGAATGGTCTAGATAATACTTAGTCCTACCATGAGTTCAGGAGACTGAACTAGATGACCTCTCGAGGTTCCTTCCAGTCCTACAATTCTGTGATTCAGTAGTTCAATTCCAGAAATGACAGATACATAAAACAATTTGTTTTTTAATTTATAAAATGTGCTTAGTACAATATATTGGGTGCATGAACAATACTTAAGATAATGTATGGCTTGAAAATCCAAGTCAAAAACAAGATTTTATGTACCCCGTCTTCCACAATCAATGACACACAAATTCACCCCTCAGGAAAAAGCCACAGGAAATAGTTGGGCCATACACTATAATCTGTACAGGCCTGAATCTTCAAAGAGCTGAGCATTTTTGGAGAGGTGTTGAGCACCCAGAGTGCTGAACTGAGTTCCCACATAGATTATCAACTTCAGCTTTCATTGAGAGCCTCTGTGGAGGTGCTCTGCTCCTCACAGAATCAAATCCAAGATGAACAAGTCTGGTCACTGGTGCCGTCTAGGTATTGTAGGGTTGTCAGTGATATGCCTGTACCATACTCTGAAGAGTCTTTAGCACCTTCTAGTATTGACATGTTTCACAAAAATCTCACATTTGGCCAGACAAAGCAGATGTTGCACTGTATACAGGGAATACTTAGGCATGCTCTCATCAGTCTGTTGTTCAGAAGAACCTTGACATTAATGAAGTTGACAATGCCACCTAGTCTGTACCTGGAAACATACGAATTGAGAAGTACAAGTAATACATCTAGTCCAGAAGCATATCGCTGACAGTGATTGTTCCCATATGTGTCCGAGAGGGTGCAAGAAATTCCACAGCTGGATAATTATTTTATTATAAGCACGGCTGGTAACATCACCTATTAAGGTTGCTCAGCACTTCCCTAAGGCTCCATTTTCTGTTGCTTATGACTTTGACATACGTTAATTATTTGGGCTGAAATTTTCCATACTGGGTGTCTGCCTTAGGCTGTGTTTTGGAAAATTTCAGCCAAAACAATTTAGGATGTGTCTACACTGCAGTGCAAGCTTGGGCTCATATCCACCTTTCATCTACACATAATTATGTCTGACTCAGGCCAGCAAGCCCTCCATGCGCAGGCCCCAGGACCCCATCAGTATGGGGAGAGATTTGAGCCTGAGTCCGACAGGCTCAAATTTTGCAGCATGGATGCAGCTCTGGCCATGCCTCCCATACTGGGGCCTGAGAGTTCACCAATGCTGTCCCACAATCCCATGGGCCTTTCTATCCCAAGGCCAGATGACTCCCAAGAAATGGAAATGGTCCCTCTGGTTCAAGTACAGCTGCTCAGAATTTAGCCCTTCCTTTTTATTCTGACTACTGAGCTGTAAGCAGTGTGAACCTTCTCTTATGTTTATAATGGCCACCAACAAAAAGAAATCCTTTGCCAAGTGCACTGCTAGCTGGTCATGAGAGCACAATCAGATTTTAGTTAAACTCTCGTGTGAGGCAAGCAAATAATTTGACTTCAGCAAGAGTTCCAGTAATGACCATGCATACAAAGCATGCCAGCTTTGTGGATGTACCAGACCAGTGCAGAGAGTGGATTAAGCATCCCAAGAACAACTACTGGAAAACTAAGGATGAGAACCACACCTCTGGAAACTCACCATCATCCTGTCCATTTTATGAGGAGTTTGACCATGTGCTGGGAATGGCACCAAATACTGAGCCATCAGCACTTCATGACAGTCTGGTTAGAAGAGATGGTGACCTTCTGACCCTGGAATCCAGTTTGATACTGGAGGGGAGCAAGCACCCGATGAGGCTGCTGAAGTGACTCTCGTGCTCAGACCAGTCTCCCAGGATGCTTTGCTACTGGAGCAGCTGCAGCACATCTTAGGTCTCTACTCAGAGGACCTTTCTGATGGCTTTTTGGAGGAGCAGCCCCTTGCAGAACTAGCAACAGACACACACGAAGCAGAAGTAGCCCCTCAACCTGGTGAGTTTCTGGTTCCATGTTTGTTGTTGTTATACGGATCGGAGGAATTTCTGCTTTATGATCCAGTGCAAAATTTATTACAAGCTGAGGGCAGCAGCGTGTATCTGCCAGTGGCAAACAGAATGCCAGCACCTTAGCAGCACCACCACGTGGAATTCAAAATGGAAACCAGGAAGCACAAACATCAATGAAACAAGCATTTAAAATTTAATTTTTACTAGAAACTTGCACATTCTTACCTTTACCTCTCCAGCACATCTTTGTAAGAACCATATATTGCCTTCCCTTTTAGTATGCCATGCAATACAAATTAGTCCCCCCACAGTGTAATGAGCTGCATGTAAATGGTAAACTATCTGGTGGGGAAGTTAAATGTAGTCCATGGGCAATGGACTCCACATCCAAAGTACAGCTGGGGGAATGTATATACACCAGAAATGTGTCGGGGGTGGGGGAAATGGTTGTGTAGTTTTTTGAGAGTCTGTGTTGTTGTATGTTTGCAAGTGGGCACTGGGTAGTTGAGGTCAGAGCAGCACGCATCGGACGCTGCAGGGAAGCAGTAATCCATGTGGATGCTAACACAGCATCCTGTTGATTTTCCCCCCATGAATTTTGGCTCAATCCCAGTGCTGTTAGCTGTAAACTTTTCCCATAGTAGGGAATTCAAGAGAGGTAGTCAAATTTCAGGAAAATGAGTACTTTCCAGTTCCAGCTCTATAGATCACCAGCCCACTCCATAGATGTGCATTCAGTCACCATAACTTTGAAAACCTCTGTGGCATACACAGCTGGCTTGCTGCTGGCAGCTTGGAATAAAATGTCCCTTTGACATTTTGGAACCTTTAGATTTGTGATGTCCTCCAGAAGGTGGAATCCCTGAAAGGATAGAGAGGGCTTAGTTAGTAAGCTGTCACTTCCCTGCCCACAAACCAAGCAGGTCTGCAATTTTTAAACAGAAAAATTTTAAATTTTAACTTACCATTGTTTCTGCATCGTTTCACTGTGATTCAGTTGTGTTAACACAGCTTTTGGGAACTGAAACGTTCCTCTCAGAACGTTCAGTTTTGAAAAGTATCATTTCTGGGCCTTGAGATTCCACAAGCCACTTTTGCCTGCAGAGGCCTGTTTTAAAGTACTGACACAATAATGCACTGTTCTATTCTACTCTTAGGCCTTTCTGCCTCTTCTGGTCCCTTCACCTTGACAGTGTGAGTATAGTCAAGCAGACCCCTGGGATGCAGAACTGTCACAGTCCAGTCCCAGCAGAAGTGTTTCTGTGATGAACTTATGGTGAACGTTCTGGACAGGGACAACAAGCAGGTGCAATACCAGAAGGAGAAGGATTCACGGCAAGTGGAAAGGCACAGATAGGCTACAGAGTAAGAGGACAGAATTGCAGTGTAGTGCAGTTTCTAGAGCAGGAACATTGGCTGAGAGAGGAAGATAGAGCACAGCAGAAAGACCTGTTTGAGAGGCTGTTTATGCTTATGACCCCAAGAGTACAGGCTCCTGCTGCGCCTGCACCGTGCCCTAAGTCCCCTCCACGGGACCATGGGCTGCAAAGCAGAAACAGTTTGGACAGTTGCATAGTTTGGGTGGCCCATGCAACCAAATCTTAACAGCAGCTGGGCAGGGCAAATCTACTACATACGATCCTCTAATTTTGTGCTGAGCCATCCCCTGTGCAGGCCTCCCACCCCTGTGCAGCGATGCCAAGAGCATACTAAACATGAAAGAAAGGGAAAGGAGGCCACAGGACATGCAACCTAAGGGGATTTATTTGTTGTCACTGTGTTCCCTGTTTAATGTTTGGTTTATGCACTTCGTTTTATTAATGGTTTTGGAGTTGGGTTATTATTGGTGTGTCAGTGGTAGCTGGCCTCCGTGGCAGTGGTTTAATCTATTTTTGTGTTTATTTTATTAAGAATGTCTATTACTATCACTGCATCACATCATATAATGTGTATTTTAAATAATAAAGATAAACGCATGATAAGGAACAGCTGGGAAGTTGTATTCGAACATAAGTATTCAATAATTTTCTCTACGTCAATCCCTACTGTAAATCCACAGTTCTTGCCACACTTCCCTGCCCCCAGTTCATAATCAGTCATGTCACCTGTAAGTACAGCACACAGCAGTCAACCTCCTACCCAGTTCATAATCAGTTATGTCACCTATAAGTTACAATGCTTGGCAATCAGCCCTCCCCATTTTGTTGCATGATATGGCAGTATCTCATTTACTGTAAACATTGTACAAGCACATTCATAAATATACTATTCTCCCTCTTCCATTGGCCTGTGCAAGCCCATAACGTGGGAGCACAGAGCATCCCTGATTTGTATTGCCCAGATGCATCCTGCTCCAGCTGTGATAGGCACACTTTCTGGTATAGTGTACCGATTCAGCGATCCATTACTGTTTTGGGTCCATTTGGGGAAAATGGCTCACCTTTGGCTTCACAGTAATGCAGACAGCATTGATGACACTGGAATCCTAACAGGTCTTCAGACTGCGCCAGCTGAATTTCAGTTTGCTGAACCCACCTTCAGCAACCATTCTGCACCTTCTGACAGTGTGATTAAACATTGTTTTGCCAGGTATTCTGGTATGGTTTCATAAGGCAAGGCAAAAGGGGGGTATATAGAGTCCTCCAAAATCACAGTGGGGACAGAAACTTCATTTATGACAGTGTCATTTGGTGGCAATAGTGTTGCATCTTGTCCATGGATGTAGACTCCCAATAGTTGGAAAACCCTGGCATCATGAACTTTCCTGGTGCAGCCAATGTTGGCATCCATAAAGTGGCCTCTGGGGTCCACAAGAGTCTGCATAACGGTGGAGTAGTAACCTTTGCTGTTTATGTTCTCATGCTCCTTGAGGAGGGCAAACTGTGGGCACATGAGTCACATCAGTGCCCCCAGCGTAGTTTGGAAACTCCATTCTCTCAAAAGTAGTAATTACTTTAGGGATATTGTATGCCAGGGATCAGCAACCTTTGGCACACGGCCCATCAGGGAAATCTGCTGGCGGGTCGGGATGATTTGTTTACCTGCAGCGTCCGCAGGTTCGGCCAGTTGCAGCTCCCACTGGCCACAGTTCGCTGTTCCCGGCCAGTGGGGGCTCCAGGAAGCAGCATGGGCCGAGGGATGTGCTGGCTGCCGAGGGATTTGCAAAGAGTCTGTGACAAGGAGCTGGGGGAGGTGAGGACACTGAGACTGGGTGGGAAACCCAGGAACTAAGACTGGGAATGGGAGCCAGTGGGCTCAGGGGAAGGGGGAAACAGGAAGCCAAGCAAGGGGAGGATATTGATATTGGCTAGGCAAGGAGATTGGGAACAAGGGAGTGGGGAAGATTAGGAGTGGCTGAAAGTGGGGGAGACTGGGCCTGGAATGGGGAGTCTAAAGAGGAGACAGTGGAACTCCCTGGGAAAGGGGACTGGGATCAGAAGCCTGAGACATGGGACTGGCTAGGTGAGTAGAGTGGGGCTGGGGCTGAGGAGCGAGTGGTGGGGTAGAGACAGGACTGGGACAGGTACAGGTTGTAGAGGATGAGGCAGAAAGAGTCAAACTTGGGGTGGGGGGAGGTCTGGGCAGAAGAGTCTGTGAGTACACTAGAGTACACTTCTCTCCAGAACCTGTAATGGCCAAAGATCCTAGGGTTTTATCATTCCTCTGCTGTCAGCCAATGTCAGCTCAAGTGGCAGAGTTATGTGCGGTGTATGTAAAGGTTCCAGCCCTGCAGATAACCCATGTGGATGTCAGTAAAATATCACATTATGGAATTTGTTTTTTTCACTTTGCTTAAAAACAAACAAACAAAAAACCCTAGAATTGCACACAAAAAACTACACTAAAATAATATTAAAGTTGTAAATTCAAGGGCTCAAAAGTTAAGAAATGCACAAGCAACCTTAATTCAGCCACCTTGTATGTAAGCATTATGATACAGTCGTTAATTACATGATCACATGCTATTTTTTCCACCCTGCTTTGGAAATGAATCAGGGTTGTGTACTGAAGAAGGCTGTTGTCTGTAGGACTCCTGCCTCATTTGTTACAGAAGTTGAAAGGTTGTGGTGAGTGAGGCAGAGGTTTGCAGGAAATAGAGGATGGTCTCATAGTTAAAGCAGTTGAATGCCACTCTGGGTAATTGGATTCTATCCCCGCCGCTGCACAGAGTTCCTTTGTGATTGTAAGTAACTCATATCCACCAAATTTTTCACATGCAGTCACTGTGTGTTCCATATTTTCTGGGTGCTCAACTTGAGACCCTGGGGTCTGATTTGCAAAAGTGCTAAGCACTCAGAACTACAATTGAAGTCAGTGGGAGCTGTGCTGTAAACATAAGTGCTATAATGCTGAAAAATCAGGCTCTGAGTGTCTAAAATTGGGCATCCAAAATTAGAGGATACTTTTCACCTTAATCTCTGCCTCAGTTTGCCATCTGTAAAATGGGGATAGTACCTACGTATTTCACAGAGGTGTTGTGAAAATACATTCATTAATGTTTGCTAAGCACTTGGATAGTGATGATCATCATAGCAAAAGGGTTTGAATAGTATGTAATAAATAAAGCATGAGCCACACTTTGAACAATAAGAAAAGGAGTACTTTTGGCACCTTAGAGACTAACAAATTTATTTGAGCATAACCTTTCGAAATATAGAATGGCTGGCTTATTAAGTGAACATTGTCCATTCTGTGCACTGAATGACATTGGGGTCTTGTGGAAATAATAGTATGTGATCGTGTAATTGATGACGGTATCATAATACATACATACAAGGAGGCCGAATTAAGGTTGCCTTAAGTCTGTTATTTCATGACTCCTAAGTGTTTGACTTTGCAACCACAATAATCTTCTTCATTACATGCAAAAAATCTCTAAGACTTACAGAGTAAAACTATTTGTGTAGTGGGAGATACATTTTGAGAGGGAGATATCTCATACTATTTTTGAATTATTTGGGGGGGAGATGGTATTAATGTAGTTTACAGCATTTGCCAGGAGAGGTTGATAACCCAAATAGGTCTATTTATTGTTTTGTGACTTGTTCTCCTAAAGCTGGCCAATTTCCTCTTTAGTTAAGCTAACCATATAAATAGCACTTAACTTTATTTCTTATTAGCACCACTTGCAAATCTTTGTTATATATTTTAAAGAAATGTAACTAAGAGAAATGACTGCCTGTTTATCTGCCTGAAGAGAACATTCTATAGTTTAGACTGCTTAAGTGTTCTTTAGTATGGTATCAGTAATATAGTATTGATACCACCCTGAAATTGTAGAATCTGTGAAATTTTCAAAAGACTAAAGTATATTTTTCTGTGAATAGGCATACTGTTTTTTCTAATGTTACTGTGCTCAGTCTTTTGATGGAAATCACATGAGATTTTTCCTTATTTGTAAAATGAAATATTTTATTAGTGTGTATAAATGGTTTCATTTCCATAGAGAAAGTTGGTAGGAGTGGCTGGTAAGTATGGAAGGATTTATCTGTAGTTTGTTCCAGTAGTTTGGATTTTGTTTCTGTTGCAAAAATATGGTGTAGTAGTAAATGGTTGTCACTAAATTTAAATAAGAATCTTTCAAAAATGTAGTTTAGCTCCAGCATTTAGTAGCATCTGCTACTCTTCCTACCAATTAGGTCATCATAATGTCTGGCAAAATCTCACAACTTCCACCTGATTCTGTAGCCCCAAAGATCACAGACACAAAATGGGGATTTAAGGGCTATGTCTCTAATATAATATTCTGCAAGGTTAGTTACTGGATGTTTCATTCTGTGACATAAATTAAATTAAATTAAATCTTCTGTAATATGGCATTAATTGCCTATAGGTTTTTCCTAACGTATCAGCTCAACAGGCAAAGACTTCACTGGGGTTATATATGTTTGTTGGTTCTTTTAGTTTTCCAAAATAAAAAGAGACTCTGGAGTTCCATACCTAACTTCCCATGTGTTACATGGGAATGGATAGTAAAACGTTTTTGATGGAAATAGTTGTTCTTTCATCTGAATTTGCAGAGCCACAGATTGCTGTCTTGGTCATTTCATAAAGAAAATTATTCTTTTAAAATTGGTATACATATATACAGTATGCTGTCTTAGTTGTTTATTCAAGCCTTGTGTTCTGATTAACTTGAGGGGGTCAGTTTTAATTTTATTACATATCCCTTGAGTACATTAAAGGTTTCTAGTAAGTTTGTTTCATCATTATGCCAGCAATGTTCATCAGCTGATAGTAAAAACTTCAGCACTCCCACAGAAATGTCTGTGTTAAGGAGTTCAAATCCCAGGTGTACAAGTTTGCTCTGATCTTAACTTTGTCATACGGGATGTCAGTGGAAGGAAATATTCTTTTAATAAAAAATTGTCTATTATAAAGTTACCTAAATGTTTTTTAAATAGTCTGTGTTTATTAATATATTCAGTCGCATGGAAGATATTATTTAGACCTTGTCCATCCCACATCTAATTATTTAATTTGCTCTATGACATTTGTGTTACTTAAAGAAAAATGATTAGCAATATAAGTAAATCGTTAATCTCTGTGATGTTCTAGCCACCCACTTGTACCCACCTGTGTAGTGTTGTGTTGATTGGGAGGGCCAGTGAAATTTGCTGCAGTGTGGAATTGTTTTAAACTATTGTGTGGACAGCGTGTGCAATTTTTTAAAATCCATGGAAGTTGTTTTGAACATGCAGGTGCATAATGTAAGATAAATAACTTCCAATGGGATGTGTGCTTCTAAATCACTTGGATGCTTTTGAAAATCCCACCCTTTGTCTTTTCACACTTTCCTTTTTCCTATGGCATAAATTGAGCAGAAAGTGTCTGCTTGAATTGTGAATTACCTGTCTTTGGCTAGTTAGTATTAAATTAGAGTAAACATTGCTAGTACGTTTGTAAACACCCATTACAGTTGTTTTATGGGAAACATAAGGTAAGAGTCAGACAATTATTTTAGTTCTCCCTTATTTTCACAACTGATTGTGCTAGAATATATTCATGCCATGCTGAGAGAAGCCATACGAGCCATACTCAGTCCACCAGGCCATATGCCTTCTTTAAGAGAGGAGGAATCTATTTTCTCAGAATATTAGTATAAAACTTGTATTTATGCATAAAGTTATTCTCCAGTTTCTTCTAATACACAAGCATGTGTGTTAGTATTATTTCCTCTAAATAAAAAAGTAGCAGATTCCCAATGCTGTAAAATGGAGTAATAGCTGTACTTTGTGCATTTGATTAATCTCTTTTATACAAACTAACAATTTATTCCTACTACAAACAATTGAACCAATACTTGATCCACTGTAATATTCAGTGTACCCATTGAGTGGTGCATTATCTTGATAACTTGGGAGTTCCTACTCTGACTAGTGCAGCTTATCACTATTTAAAATTAAAATAATAGTTTATAGATACTTTGAAAGACCTTATCTGCATGTACCTGTACCATCTTGGTTTGAAAGGGAACACACTGTGTATCAGCAATGTGCTAACATTTTGGGATTTTAAAATGTTGCTTAATTAATTTTTGTTTCATTCTTAGGTTTACTATTTCCGACAAGGTCATGAAGCGTATATTGTAATGGCTAAAAAGAATAAAATATATAGCATTAATCCAAAAAAACAGCCATGGCATAAAATGGAACTACGGGTATGATATTTCTTGCTTTTCCCATTTTTGTTGTCTTTAAAGTAAGTCATAGCAAATAACTTTTATGTACGTTATTTGACATAAAGTGTCCATAGTTTTGTTGACAGAATCTTTTTAAAACATATTTTTAACTTTGTTTTTAAAATGATTTATTAAGATTTAGAAATGTAATGATTGCACAGAAGTTTTAAACATTAATAAATAAATGTTTAAAAGTTATGATTGCAATAACTTAATTGATTACTGAGAAGGATGAAACAAAAAATCCTAGACCTGTGATTGATGTTCATGTATCAATCTGATTTTTTTTTTAAGCCTTGTTAAAAGTGTGTTGCAGTGAACAGTTAAGTTTTCAAACAATTCAATACAATGAGGTTATATGGGGAATTGCAACTTCTTGGTTTCAGGGAGTAAATTTGAAAGGTCTGTATTTGACCTATTAATTTTGTTTACACAGTTCACCACTGAAATCTGTTGTTCAACAGAAGTATATTCACTTTTTTCATTTCATACTTCTGTTACAGTCCTCTTATATTCAACCACCTTAAATAAGATTGTTGTTTTATTTACTTCAGGAACAAGAGCTGATGAAAATAGTTGGGATTAAATATGAAGTGGGATTGCCTACTCTCTGCTGTCTTAAACTTGCTTTTCTTGACCCAGATACTGGTAAACTGACTGGAGGATCATTCACCATGAAGTAAGGGAAGCATTATTTCGGTTCCAATAGGGAAACTGTTTTTTGTAATATTTAAAACCTTTTAAATTTGCTAAATTTTAAAGATAAGTTTTATTTTTAAACAGAAATTGCTGTGACATAAATTTAAGATGTTTATATTGAATTCAGATGCATTAAATGCATTTTGATATCTAACAATGTTTTCTGTATTCTCTTGCTGGTTTTTCACCTTAATCATTCTTGTTCCATTTTGATTGCAACTAGGTACCATGATATGCCAGATGTTATAGATTTCCTAGTCTTGCGGCAGCAGTTTGATGATGCAAAACATAGACGATGGAATATAGGTAGGTGGTGGGTTTTGTAAAAAGTTTAATAAATGCATCTGGTTTCATTCATGTTGCCTTATTTCATTAGGAAACGTGGCAAAGTGGGTGAAAATAAAGTATTATGCTGGAATCGGAGAGCAAGATCTGCTGATCTTCAGAGAGATGCAGTGCTTACTGCTCCTGCAGAATTAAACTTTGCCACTGAACACAATTACATGTGAGAAAAAATAAGAGTTTTTAAGGTGACCTGCAAAAGAAGATAACGTTTTCCTTTTATCTTATAAATATCATGAATATCACATCTTGTCTTCCCTTACTTGCTCAAGGACCCTTTGTAGGACTAAAGAACTAAGCTAGAGCTCTCTTCTCTCAATTGAAATTTTGACTTTCACAAAGAGAACTTTTGTTAGAAGTTTGAATTAAATAGGTATTTTAAGAAAATCAGACTTTTTAAAAGTATATAGCAAAAAGTCCCATCCTGCCTCAATTGCTCAGGTTTGAGTCTCTAGTGATGTCATAGTTCTACTAGTGTTTTAAGGAATCCTCCAGTAAAAATAGGGAAGACAAAATCTAATACTTGTTCGGTTTGGTTTGGTTTAGTTTTTAAAGCATGAAAAAGGGCTATTCCTGGTCTTTCCTTCTTTGAGGGCTTCTGTTCCGAGTTGTGAGATGGCACTCCCTGGCAGCAAGCTTGGGGGATTCTCTTCATAGAGGAGTCATTTGGGGGATGTGAACACACCTTGTAGTGTTGAATGTTGAGTGTTCGAGATTACATAAAGGAAGTGCACCCTCTTCCCCCAATCATTTCAGTTTCCTTCACCGTTGACACAGCGAGGAGAAGGGACTGTCAGTTATATGTGTTTTTTCTAGTCCCATTGGGTTTAGCTAGCCCAGTGGTTCTCAGTGTATTTATCATATGTCAGCAATATGATTCAAATCAATGTACTACCTTCCACTTCAGCACTGGCAAATGTCTGCCAAGAGCATTTTAAATTAGCAAAATAAGGCAAAACATTAACTGTTAACATTAGTTCATTTACTATAACGGTGGCATGGCATGGTGTATTGCCAGCCTCACTTCTGCGCTGCTGCTGGCAGTGTAGCTGGGCTGAGCGCCCAGAGAGCGTGGCTGTGGAGCCTGCCTTCAAAGATGGGGAGTCCTGCCCAGTGTGAGTTGCCCCCCCCCCCAGCCAGGGGCTGTCCCCCAAGCATCCAGTCCCCCCACCCAGGGGACTGCCTCCTAGCCTCTCTCCAGACTGCCCCCCCCAGCCAGGGAATGCCCCTTATCACCCAACCCCCCTGGGACTGTCCTTCCCAGCACCTGCACACACGCCCTAGCGCTCTGCACACACACACACCCTCGCTGGTCTCCTACCTCAGCTGCACGTAGGTCAGCTATGCAGCTCTCCTGCCACTGCAGTCCTAGTGCCTCCAGGGATCCTGCTCCAGCCTGAGTCACTAGACTCGTGATCCTGCAGGGTGGGGGTTGCTGAGTATCCTGGCTTCCTGATGCAGCTGGGCCTGATCCAGCGCTGCCCCATTTTTGCACCCTCCCGCCAGTTCTGCACCTAGGGCAGATCCCTTCCTGCCCCACCCTAATTACAGCCCTGGGGATGTCACATGGACCGCAGCTGTGTGCTGATGTGGGCGTAAATGGCCTACAGGCTGTGGGGCTGAGAATGACTGAGCTAGCCCAAATTGTACAATTTTTATAACTTTTGGTTTTTAATTCTTTCTTTCTTTCTTTCTCCCTCCCCCTTCCTTCCCCCCCCCCCCCCATGCGTGATGCATGGTTATTTCCAGTCACTGGGTGCTGGGATCAACCATGATGAGTATCCCGTCAGATAGATACACACACACATACTCCTACCTCTCTTCAGAGATCCTTCTCACAAAAAAGTACTTCTGGAAGAAGAGGATTCCCTTATCACAAAAGGAGCCTTAGAGAAAGTACTTCCATTTTCTGTACTTTCACATTCCCAAGGAGGTGGATGGTCTCAGACCTGACTTAGACCTCAGAAGGCTAAACAAATACCATAATATCTTAAGAATACAGGGTGTTCATGTTGGGAGTAATCTTTACCCTATTACAAGGCGATGGGTACATAACACCTCTGATCCTTCGGGAGTCTTTCTGAGTGCACCCCATCAGGTGTCAGTCCCTACACCTTCACCTCTCTTCTGGTGGAATATTGTGATTCTCCCTCTTAGATTGCATTCCTGGGCTCCAGCACCCTGTGTACCAACCATGATTTCACAACAGGCCTAATGGAGTTCAATGCCTGCAAGTCTTCCCTTTGGGAGTTATGGCCAGTGGTTAGCAGTGGTCACCAGACAGCCTTTTCTAAACAAAGTGTTGCTTAATCTTAACAGCAGGAACAAAGCATAACATAAAAGAAAAGGGCTTTTAACACAGTAACAGGTCTATATGCATCACTATAGTCCTAGACACTCTGGCCTCTGGAAACTGGCTTCACCTTAGTTTCTCTTCTTCAGGAGTGTCTGTTTTTAATTCCGTCCAAAGTCCTTTGTCTCTTGAGTGTGGTTAAACCAATTTAGACTCCTCAACTGGGGATCAGAGATAGACTTCAAAGTGGTTGGTTCTGCATTGTGTCTTAGCCCGTCCACTGTTTGCTGGAAGATGTGAATATCAGTGTCCATCCCTTTTCTGGGTGCATATCCTAACAAATCTGCTAGAGAATTATTTTAGGGTAGGAATAAAGTAAACAACACAATAACCAGTTGTAATCGTGCCTTAGTGGGCCACAACTGAGGATGCCAAACTTAGGACAAACTACTGAGAAATAGGGCAAACATAGCCCAAAACTGGTGGTTATTTTTCCATGAGATATACCAAACCAGCAACAAAAGTAAACTTCTTTTTCACCACACTGGCTAACAAGAAGTCATAAAAGCAGTTTTCTTGGACATTCCAGTTCTTACGTCACCACCAAAAATACTGGATTTAAAGGTGAGTGGTTCTTTACAACCAGTCTTATCAAATAAAAGATTTTTCTGATTCCAAAGGCCCAGCCACACACCCACGTCAATATATAACTTAGCTTTTACCCCAAAATCACACTGATACCAATCCTTTAGTATCTAAAATCTAAAGGTTTATTCATAGAAGGAGAGAAAGAAAGAAAGGTAAGAGTTAAAATTGGTTAAAGGAATCAAATACATACAATATATGCAAAGTTCTTGGTTCAGGCTTGTAGCAGCGATAGAATAAACTACTGCTTATGTCACGTCTCTGGCTGCTTCCAAATCATTGGAAGGACCTCAGTCCCTTGGTTAGAATGCTCCAGAGGTTTGAGGAGGACAGAGGCAAAATAGAGGTTTTTCCAGGGCCTTTTATAGCTTCTGCCATGTGGAGGGAATCCCGTTGTTTCTACTGTGGAAAATTACAGCAACAAGATGGCATTTGGAGTTATATGGGCAAATCACATGTCCATGCATTTCGCCTAGTCGCAGCAGAAAATTCCATGAAGTGTAAATAGGCGTCTCCCATGGTCCATTGTCGATTAAATGTTCTTTTGATGGGCACTTAATTTAAATAGTACCTCCAAGATGTGCTGGCTAGCTACCTTGTGGTTGTTACCCCAAAAGCAAACATTTAAAATCCAGGTATAAAGCCAATACTCATAACTTCAAATACAAAAATAATACATGCATACAAATAGTATAATCATAACCAGCAAATCATCACCTTTTCATAAACATTTTACATGCCACATTGTACAAATTGTGTTGCAAATATATGCAACAATATCTATATAGTAATATTTTAATCAAATAACGTCACACCAGTCAGGATACATTGGCCCCAAATTATTACAGATCAACTCCATGTTCTTCACACATGGCTCTTGACTTAAAGGACACCTATTTCCATGTAGCCATTAGGTTGACACACTGCAACTACCTTAAATTCTCTATGGGACGGAGACATTACCAGTACAAAGTACTTCCCTTTGATCTGTCCATTGCCCCATTTCCATTCACTCTGGATTAGGGCATGTATTGATTGAGTTTTGCTACAATCTAGCCAGGGTGTTATTACTTCCTGGGCTAAAACCCATTCCACCAGGTCCAATAAAGCTTTTGTGGCATGTTTTAGGCAGGTACCCATAATGGAGATTTGTATAGCAGCCACTTGAAGTTCAGTCTAAACTTTCATCTAGCACTACTCTTTGGAATCGGCATTGTGCTCTGATAGTCAATTTGGGAAAACTATGCTACAATCCATATTTCGTTGAGAACTTCTACCTTCCGCTGGGTAGACTGCTTGCCAGTCTCCTCGCAAGTGGGAATGCACAGAAGCCCTCAGAGAAGAGAGAGAGGTTGGTATACAAAGTTTGTTTGCTGGACTTTGAGGAAGTTTGTACGTGAGAGGAAGAAACATAGGAACCTTCTAAAGTAAGAAATCCTATTGAGAACAATATGTATTACATATGTGAGTTATATATATTAGAATTAAAGATATTAAAAAATTAAACTGTCTTCCACTGCTATAAGCTTGAAAAATGTTGCAACGTATTCTAATATACATGTAAATTATACTGATTGCTGATTTTTATATGCTCATTATCTATATTTTTTCTGATATCCTACACAACTTAATATAAGTTCTTTCTAAAGTGTGCCCTTTACTGTTGTTTTAAGGGTGTATCAGTCTGAATACTCTTTATATTTGTCCATTGACAACGACGTCTCCAAAGAAGGACTACCGTGAAGATTAGGCAAATGTAGTGTAGAAATTGGTAAAAGAATAAGACTATGACAACAAAGTACTTTTTATTAATGAGATTGTTTTGTATTGTCCAGGTGATCGTTTCAGGTCAGTAATAGATGATGCCTGGTGGTTTGGAACAATTGAAAGCCAGGAACCTCTACAGCCTGAATATCCTGACAGTTTATTTCAGTGCTACAATGTCTGGTTAGCAAATTTGTCTTTACTTCCGCTTTTAATAAATCATTTTAATTAAAATTTTAATCTTGCATAGCAAGCAGTGATTTAGGTGATTTGGTTCCTTTAATTGCAATAATAAAACTTATTATAAAGTGTGTTCATTATGTAATAAAATAAACATTACATATAAGAGTAATACATTTTTTACTGTTTAAACAGTACTAATTACTATAATTTAAACTTGGTTAATTTTTTCTTTAAGCTGGGACAATGGTGACACTGAGAAGATGAGTCCTTGGGATATGGAGCTCATACCAAATAATGGTGCGTAAGTGTGTAGATGTGTTATCTTGATTCATATGTATAGAAAGCCTATCTTATGCAAATAGTTTTTAAAAATTAAAGTTACCAAGTATGTTTCTCTGTAAAATGCCAGAAAAAAAGAAATAGCTAAGAATCATAAAAACAATTGCATTATAAATTTGTGCTTAAATCACCAAATTACAAATACACATCTATTAAAATGAGCCTGACCTGTGAATGGAGTAACTGGATATATAATCATGTCAATATCATTAATGGAACGATGAACCTGCTCCCCCACTAGGTTCAGTGGAAATTGCATGCTAGAGAGACCTGTTGTCTCTGCAATGCATTCACTAACTCTATACACACAAAGTGTTTGAGGGCAAATTGGCAAAGGGGACTTATTCCCTCTCTGGTCCAGCTATCCAAGGTAGGAATTGTGAAGTGCATGCTCTCCAGTGGGCCCACTAGCATTATTTCTTCTGTCCATCCACACCCTACTGGGCTACTGCACTCTGAGCTAGCTTTTTTTTAAATTAGTTAAAAACTGAATATAGTTTGGAATATTTTTTTGCTGTTTTCTGGGAGATTTATTGATGACTTTGCTTTGCTATCCATAAACTATTTGTTTTTTCTTTCTCTCTCCCTTAAAGTAGAACTGTGATTCAGTTCAGCCTACTGTACATATTCTGTTACAATTATTTATTATTTCAGTATGTTTATTCATTTCCTTATTATTTGGTTTTAAAGAATAAAGTACCTCTCCCAGGCTCTTCCTACTTCTTAGAAATAATTAAAAGTGCAGCAACACACAAGATAAAACCTGCAGCATCTCTAACACCAAAATCTAACAGGTTTCAGAGTGGTAACCGTGTTAGACTGTATAAGCAAAAACAACAAGGAGTTCTTGTGGCACCTTAGAGATTAACAAATGTATTTGGGCATAAGCTTTCGTGGGCTAAAACCCACTTCATCAGATGCATGGAGTGGAAAATGCAGTCGCACGTATATTTATACATAGTACATGAAAAGATGGAAGTTGCGTTATCAGGTCGGGGCTCAGTCTAATGAGACAATTTAATTATCAGTAGAATACCAAGGGAGGAAAAATCACTTTTGTAGTGGTAATGAGGGTGGCCCATTTCAAACAGTTGACAAGAAGTTGTGAGTAATAGTAGGGGGAAATTAGTATGGTAAAACCAGGTTTTGTACTGACTCATCCACTCCCAGTCTTTATTCAGGCCTAATTTGATGGTGTCCAGTTTGCAAATTAATTTCAGTTCTGCAGTTTCAGTTTTTTGTTGAAGAATTGCCACTTTTAAGTTTATTGAGTGACCAGGGAGGTTGAAGTGTTCTCCTACTAGTTTTTCAATGTTGTAATTCCTGATGTCAGATTTGTGTCTATTTATTCTTTTGCGTAGAGACTGTCCGGTCTGGCCAATGTCAGAGAGTTGTCTAGCAACAGAGTTGTCATATGAACGAGAGGCTGCTAGACAACTCTCTGACACCACATTCTACAGGCCACTATCCTCTGACCCCGTTGAGGATTATCAAAAGAAACTACACCATCTGCTCAGGAAACTCCCTTAAGATGCACAGGAACAAATCTACACTGACATAGCCCTAGAGCCCCGACCAGGGGTATTCTATCTGCTACCCAAAATCCATAAACCTGGGAATCCTGGACGCCCCATCATCTGAGGCACTGGCACCCTGACAGCAGGATTGTCTGGCTATGTAGACTCCCTCCTCAGGTCCTACGCTCCCAGCAATCTTCGAGACACCACTGACTTCCTGAGGAAACTACAGTCCTTTGGTAATCTTCCAGAAAACACCATCCTAGCCACTATGGATGTAGAAGCCCTCTGCTCCAACATTCCACACAAAGATGGACTACAAGCTGTCAGGAATAGTATCCCCGATAATGTCACGGCAAACCTGGTGGCTGAACTTTGTGACTTTGTGTCCTCACCCACAACTGTTTCAGATTTTGGGGACAATTTATACCTTCAAGTCAGCGGGTCTTCTACGGGTACCCGCATGGCCCCCTCTGATATGCCAACATTTTTATGGCTGACTTAGAACAACGCTTCCTCAGCTCTCATCCCCTAATGCCCCTACTCTACTTGCGCTATATTGATGCGCTACACTTGATATATATTTATGTATAAATATACCTGCTACTGTATTTTCCACTCCATGCATCTGATGAAGTGGATTTTAGCCCACAAAAGCTTATGCCCAAATACATTTGTTAGTCTTTAAGGTGCTACAAGGACTCCTCGTTGTTTTTACCAAAATGTAAGATATCCATCCAACCACAAACCCAAACATCCCAAGAATCTCTTGCTACACCTACAAATATATACCCTTATTGCACTTTCCCTGCCCAAAAGTCTGGGTAAAAAGATGGATCTTGCAGTGTGCCCTGAAAATCAACAGATTCTGGCTAATTTTGATCAAATCAGGGTATTAATTCCAAAGTTGAATGCCCTCAAGAGAATGCCCTGATGGTAGCATCTCTTCTGTGTCTCAGGGGCTCCAGTTCAAGAACCTCCACTTACCATAGCAATGGAAGAAGGAGAAAGGCAGTTTTCAAAATAGGCAGGTCTCAAGAGCTATATAGGTTAAAATCAATATCTATAAACTCCACCTGAAAACCTATAAAGCACCACTACAGTTCCCAGAACATAGTTAAATTATCAATTTATTTTAAAAATTTCACATGCTACAGAACTACCCTTGTTTACTGCAAAAATACATTCTCCCACAAACTGACTGTAAGTCTGCAAGTCTAGTAAATAGAAAATCCACAAAATTCTGTCAGGATCCAGCAATCTGCATTGTGGAAACACATTTGTTAGCTGGTAACAATAATACATGAAGCATGTAGGACTCCAGAACAGTATCAAAGCATTGTTGTCTTTTGCACAAAGAACTACACACCTTACACTTTCATTCACTAAAGCGATGTTATTGTATATACTGCCTATATTAATTGCTCTGTGTTTTTAATAGAAGTATGTCTGTCTTGAAATATAAAGAGATGAATATTTTGCAGTGATCATCTGGGTCTTTTTTATGGCATATTTCAGCTGTGTTTCCTGAAGAGCTGGGAACTAGTGTTCCTTTAACTGATGTTGAATGCCGAACATTGATCTACAAACCTCTGGATGGAGAATGGGGTTCCAGAACCCGAGATGAGGAATGTGACAGAATTATTGCAGGGATAAACCAGCTCATGACTCTAGGTAAACATTTGTGATTGAATAATTTAGGAAACATTCAGTATGCAAGCTAACTTTTTCGGAAGGGATGATATGCATTTTTATGAGAACACCACAATCCACAAAATTAGTAAATGCTGTCATTGATCAACTACAATAGTCATAAAATCACTACTTACATAAGAATGGCCATACTGGGTCAGACCAGAGGTCCATCCAGCCCAGTATCCTGTCTACTGACAGTGGCCAATGCCAGGTGCCCCAGAGGGAGTGAACCTAACAGGTAATGATCAGTGATCTCTCTCCTGCCATCCATCTCCACCCTCTGAGAAACAGAGGCTAGGGACACCATTCCTTACCCATCCTGGCTAATAGCCATGAATGGACTTAACCTCCGTGAATTTATCCAGTTCTCTTTTAAACCCTGTTATAGTCCTAGCCTTCACAACCTCCTCAGGCAAGGAGTTCCACAGGTTGACTGTGCACTCAGTGAAGAAGAACTTCCTTTTATTTGTTTTAAACCTGCTACCTATTAATTTCATTTGGTGGCCCCTAGTTCTTATATTATGGGAACAAATAAATAACTTTTCCTTATTCACTTTCCCACACCACTCACGATTTTATATACCTCTATCATATCCCCCCTTAGTCTCCTCTTTTCCAAGCTGAAAAGTCCTAGCCTCTTTAATCTCTCCTCATATGGGACCCCTAATGATTTTAGTTGCCCTTTTCTGAACCTTTTCTACTTGAATTATTACCTTATAAAAAAAAGAAAATATTTTGTTCACAACATGACATATCTACATTGTGCCTTTAATGTATAGTCTGACCCAAACTTTCAAAGGTGACTAGTGATTTTGAGTGTTTCAATTTTTGAACATGTAACTTGAAAGACCTTGAAGAGCTTGATTTTCAGAAAGTACTGAACACTTGCCCTTTGAAAATCAAGGCCTGTTTATGATATCTCAAACTGAGCACCCAAAATCACTTGCTAGTGTTGAAAATGGAGGCCCCTATGTTGAATACAAAAGCTGTAACTTCATTTTGAACAGACAGCAAAAAGTATGTATTTGTTTTGTTTTCCTAGAGAATGTTATGATAAATAGCTGTACTTGGGATTTTTCCTAACTAATCTGCTGTGTACTCCAGCCATCATTTTTCTTTTCTTTGGGTTGTGAGGAGAACGGACGTGTAATGTATTGGTTAGCAAATGGTTCACCATGAGTTTACCACTTGTGGGGACAATTGCTGATATATATTGGCAGTTTCTGAAAAGTACATTATAAATTCTTTCTACATACATATCACTAATTCTGTCATTAACATAGTCAAAGGTATGCATATATCATTGATGCATATGTTGAATAACTTTAGGTGTCTTGTGATAAGATGGCTGTTGAAATGTGCATAGTTAATTCTTGTGTGTCTGTATGGTACTTAAATGTGTGAACTATTATAAACAAAAATTTGGTTTAACAGGGATTAAGATTGGTTAAGTGTGATATCCCCCTAATGCAAAAAAACAAGGAAATGTGAAGTTGTGGGACACCTTGGTGGTACCTGAATGTTTATACAGCATGTTTTCTTTGATGGGGACACACTGCATCTTCACAAGAAACTACCTTCTGACCCCAACAAATAAGGAAACCCACTACACATAACTCATTAATCTCCCTCTTTCAGAATAATGTAAAACGTTAATTACAAAAGGAGTTAGCAGATACCAGCAGTGATATGTGTAGTATGTTATGTGCTTCTGGAGGAAGTATGAAGTTGTAATTAAGGTTTTCACTATTGTGCCTCCATAGTAAGAGTAATGGTATATTTAAATTATCTTAGCTGGTCCTTTCCATAGTCTGTGTGAGGTTTTGTTTTTTTAACTACTACTATTGTTGCTTGCTTTGTATAAAGGTTCAATTTACGGTAGCAATCTTAAGAGTAGATTTTTAACTGCAGTAGAGCATTCTGTTTCACCTTTTTCTTAGAAGATCAGTTCATCTAGCAACTAATTTTTGTCAATTCTTGTTTTTAAAAATATATTTTAAATATATTTTAGAGTTTAAAATGTTTGTACTAATTTTTTTCATTCCTTCCCCTATAAAATCAGGTATTGTAAGAACCATAAGTCCAGTTGGACAAGTGGAGGGAAAGAAAAATAAAGCCTATGAAGCCTTCACTTGTTTGAATTCCCTTATCTTCTGGCATATTGTTTTTCTGCTTGTATCATATTTGTCTTTGTCCTAAATTCCTTGTAAATTCCTCTGGGCAGGGACTACAGCTTTTATAGTAACAGTCTAAAGAATTGCTTTGCACATTAAAATTTGAGAACTTTGAAGATGAGGGAGTGATAATGCAGGGGTTCTCAACCTTTTTGTTGCCAAAGCCCCCCCTCAACAGGCTATAAAAACGCTGCAGTCCCCCACTGCTCCTGGCTTGGGGGGCGGCCGCTGGCTTCAGCCCTGCGACGCTCCCGACTGGGGAAGCGGGGGCGGCTTTAGCCCCACGTCGCTCCTGGCTTCAGCACTGGGGCTTGGGGCACCAACTTTTAGCTGTGGAGCTCCATGGCCTCCCTGAAAGGGCTCATGGACCCCCCCAGTTGAGAACCGCTGTGGTAATGTCAAGATTAATTAAGTGATATTTTTCCAAAGCAGAATGAGTCAGAAGTGCACCAATTAATATCTTGGAATTGCATGTTTTGAATTATATAACTTACAGATTTGTATCTGTAGCAAAAAGTAATTCTCTTTATATTTTGAATGCACACAGCATGCTTCTCAGAGTGCAGTCTTTCATGTCCAGAGGGATGGCTCTGATTAATCACTACAGTAATCATGCTTATGGCATGTGCTACAGCACGTGTGTGTGTATAAAATTTCACTAATATTTTAAAATATGTAATGTTGGCTTTTCTTGTTTGTTTCTGTCACTTACTATTTGTATTCTAAGCTTCAAGGAGTGTGTGGGTGGGGAGGGGTGTTGAAAATAAAAAAGATCTGAAACAGACTATTAAAGCGCTGGTTTTATGTGATATAACATTGAATTTTCATTTGTATTTAGATATTGCTTCTGCATTTGTGGCACCTGTGGATCTCCAAGCTTATCCAATGTATTGCACTGTTGTGGCATATCCCACAGATCTCAGTACCATTAAACAAAGACTGGAAAGCAGATTTTACAGGTTAGATCCAAGTCTCTGTTACTTCTATAAAGTAGTGCCAAACAGACCTTTTTGATTGCCTTTTTATGGGATAATGTCTAACAAAGAGATTGAAATAGGTAGACTGTGTCCATCTGTCTCATCATGCATCTATCCTTCATCTAGGTTTTCTTTTTATAAAATGTTAAAGTAGGGATTGACCAGCTGTTTTTCTTGGATGTGAATTTTAGAATATGCATTGTTCAAGTGCCTAGTGCTACAGTTGGCTCCATGTGTGTGGATCCAGCTGCCGGATCAGGATATATGTCTATAAAGTGATTTTCAAATCAAAATAATTGCATTTATGCTTTTAAAATTAAACAAAATGACTGAAAATATTTAGTTTACTGTTTAAAATTATAAATTGAAAAAATAGGCAGACTATACCTCACAGCATTTTAATGTATTTATTAGCAGTTTATAGTAAGAGTCTGCACATAACATGTACTTTTAAGACAGGTTTCAAAGTAGCAGCCGTGTTAGTCTGTATTCGCAAAAAGAAAAGGAGTACTTGTGGCACCTTAGAGACTAACAAATTTATTTGCGCATTTAAGAGAAACTGTTGGCTTGGCAGTTTAAGTCCCTTTATAAAAGTCTTATTGAATTAGGACACCATTTCATTGTAGTTGCAGACAATTTTTTGAATTTTGTTTTAACTTGTTAGCACAGTTTTCATCTCTTTTCCTAAATGACTGCTGTGTTCGGCAAATTGTCTTTAATATTCAGTATTTAATTATCTGAGATGAAGTAATTGTTCTATTAAAATACTTTGTGGAAGACTCCTTCTCTTGATTTACAGAAGATATTTGCTTTGAGAATTTACTCCCTCCCCCCCGTGCATATGGCATGTTGTTTTGCTACTTGGGCTGAATCTGAAGATTAATATGTAGTGCTCCTTTCATATTCATACATTACTAGGATGTCATTCTAATATAAAACTGTTTTTTCATTGTCAGAGAAAACGGACAGCAGAGGCTTTTGAACACAGATATTTACTTTTTCTCTTTCTTGCTTCTCTCTCTTCCCAGCCCATTTCTCTCTTTCTTTCTCTGGGTATTTTTACTGGAAAGTTTACTGAAATGCTATTTCGAAATTAGAAATTATTTACTAAAATTGCCAAATACACATATACTGTTCTGTTCTAAGATAATATGTTCCAAGACATATGTCTAATTTTTAAAAATAGTATTAATCATAAGACAATATTTATCTGCCCTAGGAATTTTATGCAAACTGAAGATTTGGTTCTTCTTCAAGTAATGTCCCTATAGATGCTCCACTTCAGGTGCATGTGCACCCCATGTGCTTTTGATCAGAAACCTTCGATAGCAGTGTCCATTCGGCCTGCACATGGGTCCCTTACCTCCCATACCGACATCAAGGCTATATAGGTCTGTGCAAGAGAACCACCCTCAGTTCCTTCTCAACTGCCTTGGTCTGAGACAGACCCTGAGTGTGTCTGCCTCAAGTGTGCCTCAGCTAAAAGAATTTTTCCTGATTGCTAGTTTAGTTCAGTTTAGTTCGTAAATTAGATTAGATTAGTGGTTGAGAGGATTTGTTTTGTTCCTCTCCCCTCCCTCTAGGGAGGGTTGCCCAAATGCACTGCCTCAGATACACAGTGTACCCCATCTTGATGACTGGATCCTCATGGGTCTCTCATAGCGGGAAGTCACCTCTGTGATCCTTGCCCTTCGCACGCTGCTGACGTCTCTGGGTATCTGCATCAACAAGGACAAGTTGGTGCTGACACCTACACAGAGAATGCACTTTATCGGACTGCATCTCAACTCCGTTGCAGCCAGGACTTTCCTCCCAGCAGACTGCTTCGCAATACTGACATCTGTCATCACGGACCTGTATCGCAGACCCTGTACCACAGTCCACCGCTGTCTCTCTCCCCTCAGCCATATGGCTGCCTAGACCTATGTGACACCTAATGCACATCTCCACATGCATTGGCTTCAGGTGTGGCTTCTTTCCATCTACAGACCCAGCATGGACCATATGCAGACCAGAGTTGTCCTTCCCCAGTCCATGCTATCTTACCTTGCATGATGGACCGATCCTTCCAAGGTCTTAAGCAGCAGCCCCTTCGCCACTCTCATACCACAAATCACCATTACGACAGATGCCTCCCTTACAGGTTGGGGAGCCCACCTGGACCACCACACAGCGCAGGGTCCCTGGATGGTCAAGGGAGGCCAGAATGGACATAAACGTGCTAGAGCTCTGGGCGGTCCATTTTGTATGTCCAGCCCTTCTCTCACTTGTCCAATCCTTCCACATTCAACTCCTTCCCAACAACATCACAGCAGTCGTGTATGTCAACAAGCAGAGCGGTACCAAGTCTCTCTCCCTCAGCTCCAAGTCCGTACACCTCTGGAACTGGTGCATCAAACACCACATAATTCTTCAAGCCATGTACCTCCCAGGCACCTAGAACTCCCAAGCTGACTAACTCAGCTAGGCACTCTACATCAGTCACGAGTGAGAGCTACACGGCACCACACTACACACTACACACTTCTTCAAGCTCTGGAGCATCACTTAATGGAACCTCTTTACCACGTCTGAGAACAGGAAACTGCCCCCTTTTGTTCCAGAGGGGCAATAAGGGAGGACTTGCATGGTGATGCTCTCCTCCTCCCCTGGAGCGGAGACCTTCGCTATGCCTTCCCTCCCATTCCCTTTCTTCCGCAAGTGCTATGCAAGATTTGCCGAGACAGAGTCACAGTACTACTCGTAGCGTCGTCAGTTCTGGTTCATGGACCTCCTTTGACTCTCCACCCACACACGGATCTGCCTTTGCACACTCCCAGATCTACTCTCACAAGATCGGGGGAGACTCGGGCATCCCAAACTGAATTCTCTTCACCTCATGGCCTGGTATTTGGATGGGTGTCAAGGGTAGACCGGGCATGCTCCACCCTGGTGCGGCGAATCCTTACTCAAAGTAGGAGAGAATCCACCAGGGCATTCTACCAAGCGAAATAGAGATGCTTTATGCTATGGGCTCACCATCACTCACTGAACATAGTATTTATACCAGTTGTCCTGAACTACCTTCTCACCCTCAAAATGTCCTACAGCCCCTCAACTCTGAATGGGTGCAGCAGTCAGTACCTTTCTTCCCCCTGTTGACAGCACCTTCGTCTTTACTCACCCCACCACCGTCTGCTTCATGAAGGGTTTACTCAATACCTTCCCACCAGTACTGAAGCCCACACCCATATAGGACCTTAATCTCATCCTCCCGCTTTCACAAAACCATCCTTTAAACTGTTGGCAACATGCTCTCTCTCCCACCTCTCAATGAAAGTGACATTCCTGGTAGCCATAACTTCAGCCAGGGGGGTCAGTGAGCTGGCAGCTATGATGGCAAATCCCCCTTACACCACATTCCAAAAGGACAAGGTGTCCCTGGGACTCCATGCAGAATTTTCCCAAAGATCGTGTAGGCATTCCACCTGAACCAGTGCATCAATCTACCTATTTTCTACCCAAACTGCACACCTCCCACACTGAAAGGGTCCTACACTCCCTCAGTGTCCATCATGCATTGGCTTTCTACCTTCACAGGACTCAGTCCTTTCGCGCATCGCCGAAGCTCTGCATGGCCATTGCCGAACGGTCGAAGGGTCAAGCCTTCTCTTCCTAACGAATCTCCAAATGAGTCTCGGGGTGCATCCAAGAATGCTACAACCAATCTGGTGTACCCTCACTTGATAGAGTCTACGTGAGCACAGGCCACCATATCGGCCTCACTAGCAGATGTGTCCTGGCAAGACTTCTGTCGTACAGCCACCGGGCGCTCCGTTCACACCTTCACAACACACTATGCCATCACACAAGCAGCAGTTGGCCAACCCGTTCTGAGGACCACGCTTCCATTAGTGTCCTCGCACCCACATCCACACTGATGGCTGCTCGCAAATCACCCACGTGTGGAATACGCATGGGGACCATCTCTCGAAGCAGAGGAGGAGGTTAATTACCTGTAATTGGAAGTTCTTCGAGATGTGCAGTCCTTATCTGTATTCCACTACCTGCCCTCCATCCTCTCTGCTTTAGACTACATTCTAAAATGGTAACAGGGAGACTGGAGATGCGTGGACCCGTACTATCTATTATACCCTCAGCAGGGAGAATGAGGGGACACAGATACACATGTGGGTCAACGGACACTGCTAAGAAATATTTTCAGACTCAAGTGCATGGTGTGCATGTGCATCCACATGTTGAAATACAGATAGGGACCACACACCTCAAAGAACCTCCAGTTACAGGTCAGCAACCTCCACATATTACCTCACCCATCCTGTCTCTCTAGTACCCTGGTACCAACACTGGTACAACATCACTGTATATACATTGTTAAGTAAATCCTATTTTTACTAGATTTGTCCATGGTGTTGGCAAACCCTGAAGGGGTAACAAGATTTTCTTCTTTGACTGATGTTCCCAATGTGTATTCCACACATAGATACGCATGCACACCATGTACTTAAGTCCAGAATTTTTTGCAATCAGTGTCCATTGGCCTGCACTTGCACTGTAGCTCTCCTCATGCTCTCAACCGAGGGCATATAGGGCTTTATGGGCGAATGCTTCTCCAGTTCAGACTGCAGCATGCCCTGAGTCAGAATCTGCAGTGTCCTCAGCTTCTTTTTACTGTGTTATTCCTGTAAGAATTGTTTGTAGTTAGTTTTTAGTAGTTTTCCCTTGAGAAGTCTGGGGTTATGCTTACGATCCCAGGGTTCAAAAAGTGTGTTTCCTGCCCTCTCTCCTTTTCTGTGAGCAACAAACATCAACGCTATCTCTGTTGCCTGGGTGAGGCTCACATTTCTGCCAACTGCAGCATCTGTTGCTCTTTTCCCCCTAGAACTCCTGAGGGTTGGGAACTGAGACTCAAAAAACACCTCATGGAGAAGGTAGTGAAGCCCCAATCCACTCCGGGCTGCAGACCCCTACCCGTACATCAGCCACAACAAGTGGGCAGCACTTCTCCAAGAACAAGCTCGGGAACAGAGGCTAAGTCTCTTAAGCCGAAAGAGAAGGCTTCACAGGATAGTAAAGGACATTCTCATAGACATACGGCCAACTCATTTGTGTCTAAGTCTATCCCAAAAAGAAGGGATCCCTCCCCAACCTCATCAGAGTTGGGAGAGCCAGTGCACACGAGTGCTAAAGTCTTATACCTGCTTAAATCTTCTTGACAAGATAAGGAGGTGCGCAAGGGTACAGATCCAACAGTTCTGACACCAGCTCCGGTGGTGAATACGTGAGACAGACAGCTCCTGGTGCTTCCATCTACTTCAGTACCAATATCAATGCGGCCTCAGAGAGAGCCAACAGCCAGGGTGACCAGAGAGGCTTCAGCTCAACCACTGGACTCTCATATTCCCAGACAGTCAGAGACATATGTCTCCCCAGAAGACATTTTTGCTCTCCCTTCTCTGCATTCACCATTCTTATTGGGTCCGTCTATATTCCAGGACATGGTTACACTGGAGGAGGAGTTTGTCACAAGGAGACAGTCATTCCCCTATTCCACCTGCCGGCCTTGAAGCATAGCCATTGGTACTGTCGGTCCCATGGGTAGTTAGGGATCCAGCCTTCTCTTCCAATGAGTTGGAGGCTCCCCAGGAGCCTCTGAGGCACCGAAGAGAGGCGACCCTGGACAGAAGCCCTAGAAGGTCAGGATTCCAGCCTCCAGTCCAACACAATTGGCACGGGACACATGGTACCCTATGCTGTGGGGTCCCTTCTGCTGGTGGATCCACCTTACTGGCAATATTGTGGACTGTGGGAGCCCTACCTCAGACACCCAGAATCAGTGCTTGAGTCCTGCTTGCCATCGCCTGGCCACATGCAACTAACCCCATATGAGTATTCAGAGAAGGAAGGTGAGCCAGATCCAACGGTTCTGGGAGCAATGTCAGCATCATCACCGGATGAATTGGTCACTCTATCTTCTCTGTCTCCACCAGATGAGTTTAAACAATACCAAAATCTCATGCACAAGGTGGCAGCAGAGATACAAATCTAGCTGGAGGAAATTCAGGAGTCCCAGCAAAGCTTACTAGTCACACTGCAGCCCTCTGGTCCCAGTAGAGTGGCCCTTCTCATCAACAAGGCCGTCACGGACCCAGCAAAGGTAGTTTAGCACACTCCTGCTTCTTGTGCTCCCACTCCTAAGAGGGCTGAGAAGTGCTATTTTGTCCCATCCAAGGGGGAGAGTTCTGGTTCTCTCACCCTTCGCCAAACTCCCTGGTGGTGAGGTGGCTACTGAGCAGTCTACGCAACAGCATCCAAATGCTGCTACTCCTGATAAGGGACACATGAGACTCGACCTTCTGCCTCCCTGCAGTTCAGGATCTCTAATTATCAGGTCCTCTTGGACAAATATGGTTTGATCAATTATACTAGATTTCTAGAGTTTAAGGACAAGCTCTCTGAGGAGGATAGAGCCTATTTCCAGGCCTTAGTGGATGCAGGCAAATCGGTGGCCAAAACTTCCCTCCAATCTGTAGTGGACTCAGCAAATACCACATTGAAGGGCATGGTTACGGCCATTGTCATTAGGAGAGACTCGTGTTTGCGATCCTCAGGTTTCCCTAGAGAGGTGCAGAGTGCCATCCAAGATCTGCCCTTCGATACTAAATTGTGACAGGGTCGGGACAGATGGCTACAGAAGAGTGATAGAAGGCAGATATATTAGCCCCAGGTTAAGTAGGTCCCTTTTCCCTGGGTAAGGTAAGAGGGAAGTTTCCAGAATAATCAGGAACTTTCTAGAATCAATTAAGGCAGGCAAATCAGGGTACCTGGGTTTAAAAAGGAGCTCACTTCAGTTTGTGGTGCGTTTGTGAGGAGCTGGGAGCAAGAGGCACGAGGAGCTGAGAGTGAGAAGGCGTACAGCTGGAGAACTGAGGAGTACAAGCATTTCAGACACCAGGAGGAGGGTGGTGAGAATAAAGATGATGTTGAGAGGAGGCCATGGGAGATGGAAGGGATAGCTCAGTGGTTTGAGCATTGGCCTGCTAAACCCAGGGTTGTGAGTTCAATCCTTGAGTGGGCCATTTAGGGATCTGGGGCAAAAATTAGGGATTGGTCCTGCTTTGAGCAGAGGGTTGGACTAGATGACCTCCTGAAGTCCCTTCCAACCCTGATATTCTATGATTCTATGGGAAATCTTAGGCCACCAGAGGTTATATGCTGGTTTTTTGGGCCAAAAGAAACCTGATGAGGTTCAATAAGGATAAGTGCAGGGTCCTGCACTTAGGACGGACGAACCCAATGCACAGCTACAGACTAGGGACCGAATGGCTAGGCAGCAGTTCTGCAGAAAAGGACCTAGGGGTGATAGTGGACGAGAAGCTGGATATGAGTCAGCAGTGTGCCCTTGTTGCCAAGAAGGCCAATGGCATTTTGGGATGTATAAGTAGGGGCATAGCGAGAGATTGTGGGTTTACAAAAACGTGATCGTTCCCCTCTATTCGACATTGGTGAGGCCTCATCTGGAGTACTGTGTCCAGTTTTGGGCCCCACACTACAAGAAGGATGTGGAGAAATTGGAGAGAGTCCAGCGAAGGGCAACAAAAATGATTAGGGGACTGGAACACATGACTTATGAGGAGAGGCTGAGGGAACTGGGACTGTTTAGTCTGCAGAAGAGAAGAATGAGGGGGGATTTGATAGCTGCTTTCAACTACCTGAGAGGTGGTTCCAGAGAGGATGGTTCTAGACTATTCTCAGTGGTAGAAGAGGACAGGATAAGGAGTAATGGTCTCAAGTTGCAGTGGGGGAGGTTTAGGTTGGATATTAGGAAAAACTTTTTCACTAGGAGGGTGGTGAAACACTGGAATGCGTTACCTAGGGAGGTGGTAGAATCTCCTTCCTTGGAAGTTTTTAAGGTCAGGCTTGACAAAGCCTTGGCTGGGATGATTTGATTGGGGATTGGTCCTGCTTTGAGCAGGGGGTTGGACTAGATGACCTCCTGAGGTCCCTTCCAACCCTGATATTCTATGATTCTAAGTAGTCCAGGGAGTTGTAGCTGTTGCACAGCTGTTCCAGAAGGCACTCTAGACAGCTGCATTCCACAGGGCCCTGGGCTGGAACCCAGACTGGAGTGCAGGCCTGGGTTCCCCCAAACCTCCCAACTCCTGGTCAGACACAGGAGGAGTTGACCTGTACTGTGGGTTTACAAAAATGGCCAAACTGAGGGCTGCCGTGAATCTCCGAGGTGAGCAAATCCACCAATAAGTTGAAGACCCACCAAGGTAGAGGAGGAACTTTGTCACAATGGTGTCAGGGGTGGGATTTGGTGTGCACAGCCTGGCGGAAGAAGGGTGGTGGTGTTACTTTTTTTTAAAAAAAAAAAGAGGGTTTTTTTTTTCCCCTCACCACATTGGAGGAGGTAGTGCGGGCACTACAAGCCATGGCTGTCCAGCAGGAGGCTACCCGTGTTCAGGCAGCCACCCAACAGGAGGCAGTGCGGCTGCAGCAAGAGACTAATCACCTGCTGATGGACCAGGCCGCACAAGACCTTGCTATGTTGCGGGAACTGGTAAATCAAGTGAAGGTCCTTATGGAGATGAACCATGGCCATGATGGGACGTGGATCATACGGGCCAGAATTGCCTGCAGAAAATGACGGGGGAGGATGATGTAGAGGCATATCTCCTGGCCTTTGAGAGGACAGCCCTACGGGAGGCCTGGCCTCGAGATCAGTGGTCTCGCATCCTCGCCCCATTCCTGTGTGGGGAGGCCCAGAAGGCCTACTATGATTTGCCTGAAGAGGCTACGGCAGACTTCCCCAGCTGAAAGCAGAGATCCTGGCCAGATCTGGGGTAACGACCGCAGTGCGGGCCCAGCGATATCATGAGTGGAGGTACCAGGAAAACAAAACCCTGCGGTCCCAATTATATGACCTCATCCATCTCGCACGAAAGTGGTTATGAACTGAGTCCCGGAGTGTGGAGGAGATACTAGAGGTTCTTGTCATCGACGGGTACATGAGAGGATTACCACCAGACCTTCACCCTGGGTAAGCCAGCACTAACCCTCCACCTACAACGAGGTTGTCGCACTGGTAGAGAGGCGAAGGACGGCGAGGGAGCTGACCTGACCAGTAAAGGAAGAAGCACCCCAGCTTAAACTAGCAGCACCAAGCCCTAGAGCTCGGGTGACTGGGCCACCAGGAGAGCCCAGGTGGAAAAAGAGAGGGGCTGAAGGCCCACCAGAAGCCACAAAGAGTCGGAGCACTGAGGGGGAAGAGGATCGTGATGTTAGACTGCCCAAACCAAGAGACTGGGGAATGCATAGGGCTCCATACAGATGTTACGCTTGCGGGGAGAGGGGACACATAGCTGGACAGTGTCCCAATGCCGAGGAGCCTATGCAGTGTAACCTGGGGAACTGGACAGACCCATGCTCCCTAATCCACCTTGTGGGGGGTCTCACTAACCCCCCTTGTGGGGGGTCTCACTAACCCCACATATGTACACCAGACCAGTGAAGCTAAATGGGGTAGAGACCACGGTACTGGTTGATTCGGGGAGTGCTATCACGCTTGTCTCGGGGAAGCTCGTGAAGCGTAGTCAGCTGCTGAGGGCTAAGCGTACGGGGATAACATGCGTCCATGGGACAGTTGGTTATTACCCCACCATCCCAGTAAAAATCGAGATTCAGAGGAACACTACTGAGGTAGCAGCAGGTGTAGTCCCTAAACTCCCACACCCAGTGCTCGTAGGGAGGGACTTCCCAGGGTTTGGAGACTTATTCCCAGTAGGGGAATTGGAGAAAGGGGGAAACCCTGAAGTTAGTGAGGCATCCACAGTAGACTGTCAACCCCCAATCTTCTCTGAAATATCCCCAGATTTGTTCTCCACTCCCAGACAGGGTAGGAAGTCGAAAAGGGAAAGGAGGGCAGCTAAGGCCTTGGGAACCCGAATACTGACCCAAAGCCAGAGGGTCCCTCTCATAGGTAGGTGGACCCGAGCAACTGAAAAGGAGGCCACCCAGGAGGGAGAAGCACCCGAGTCTGACCCACAGCCTAACGCCTCTGAACCAGTAGACGCAACAGAGACTGGCCCCCCAGATCTTGGGCAGATTAGCCCCGGGAGAGGAAATTTTGGACGGGAGCAGGCTGAAGACCCAAGGTACGACAACATTAGGAAGGAGATGACCGAAATAGATGGGGTCCCTGTGGAAGGGAAAACCCAGGGACCAGGACCCTACTTCATAATGAAGAAGAATCTCTTATACCGGGTCGCACCAGTACAGGGCAGAAGGTAGAGCAGATCCTAGTACCTCAAAAACACCAGAATGCTGTATTAAGTCTGGCCCATATTCATGTTTTTGGGGGACATTTGGGGGTAGAGAAGACCCTGGCACAGGTCCTGCGATGATTCTTCTGGCCCAGAGTACATGAAGAAGTGAGGAGGTACTGTGCGTCCTGCCCAGAGTGTCAGCTGCACAGTCCCCGTCCCCACTTGAGGACACCTTTAGTATGCCTTCCCATCATAGAGGTCCCCTTTGAGCGAATAGCCATGGACCTAGTGGGACCCCTGGAGAAGACAGCCCGGGGCCACCAATATATACTTGTCGTTCTGGATTATGCTACTCGCTACCCAGAAGCCATCCCCCTGTGGAACACAGCCTCTAAAATGATAGCTAAAGAGTTGGTGGGGATCTTTGCCCGAGTGGGGCTACGAAAGGAGATATTAACAGACCAAGGTACCCCATTTACGTCAAAGCTAGTGAAGGACCTCTGTACGCTGCTCCATATCCATACCCTGAGAACTCAGTCTATCATCCGCAGACCAATGGGCTGGTAGAAAGGTTTAACTGAACCCTCAAGGCAATGATAAGGAAAGTGGTAAATCGGGACAGGAAGGATTAGGACACCCTACTACCCTACCTTATGTTTGCAATCCGGGAGGTACCTCAGGCCTCAACTGGGTTTTTCCCCTTTGAGTTATTATACGGCGCCACCCCTGTGGCATACTAGATATCGTGAAAGAAATCTGGGAAGAGGAACCCAATGAGGGGAGAAATATAATTGACTGTGTGTTGCAGATGCGAGAACGGATAGCCCGGGTCACCCCTGTTGTACGGGAACATTTGGAAAAGGTGCAGGAGGCTCAGCAAACCCATTACAATTGCCAGGCAAAAGTCCGACAGTTCCAACCAGGGGATCAGGTGTTGGTGTTGGTACCCATGGCAGAAAGCAAGCTTTTGGCCCAATGGCAGGGGCCCTATGAGGTGGTTGAACCCGTAGGGGAAGTAACCTACAAGTTGCGGCAGCCAGGATGCCGGAAACAAGAGCAAATTTATCACATTAACCTCTTAAAGCCTTGTCACCAATGAGAGGCGTATGTAGTGGCCCAAGAGACCCCAATCCAGGGAAATAACATGCAGGAGCAGATCAGGATATCCACTGATCTGACACCAAACCAGAAGAAGGAGGTAACTGAGATGATCAGCCGATACCAGGACGTGTTTTCAACCAAACCAGGTCGGACCACCGAAACAAATCACCACATTATCACAGACCTTGGGACAAAGGTAACTTTAAGGCCCTATCAGGTCCCAGTGGCAAAAAGGGAGGAGATCAAGGCAGAGGTAAAAAGGATGTTGGAGCTGGGAGTCATCGAAGAGTCCCATAGTCAGTGGTCAAGCCCGATTGTGTTGGTGCCCAAACCTGATGGCACCACTAGGTTTTGTAATGACTTTCACCGGCTGAATAAGATATCCAAATTCGATGCATACCCCGTATCGATGAGTTAGTTGACCGCCTGGGCAACACCCGATTTTTGACCACCCTTGATTTAACGAAGGGATACTGGCAGATTCCCCTTGCCAAAGATACAAAAGAAAAAACGGCATTCTCTATCCCAGAGAGTCTGATTGAATATACTGTTCTTCCTTTTGGACTGCATGGGGCACCTGCCACCTTCCAGCATCTTATGGACAAGCTCCTATGACCCCATACCAGTTATGCAGCGGCATACCTGGATGATGTGATTATTCACACCTCCGACTGGGAAACCCACTTGGAAAAGGTGGAAGCGGTTCTGAACACACTAAGACAGGCTGGCCTCACAGCCAACCCAGCCAAGTGTGCTATAGGGCTAGCCGAGGCTAAATACCTTGGCTACATTGTAGGAAGGGGTATGGTCAAGCCCCAACTAAACAAACTAGAGGCTATCCAAAATTGACTCTGGCCGAATCGGAAAAAGCAAGTCCGGGCATTCCTGGGTGTGGTGGGGTACTACCGACGATTTATTCCCCATTTTGCTACCAGAGCGAGTCCCCTGACAGATCTGATAAAAGCCCGGGGTCCGGACATGGTGAAGTGGACAGATGCCACAGAGAAAGCATTCATGGATCTATGGACAGCCCTCTGCAGTAACCCTGTGCTTATAGCCCGAGACTTCAACAAAGAATTCATTTTACAGACAGATGCATCTGAAGTAGGATTGGGAGCTGTCCTATCGCAGATGGTCGGAGATGAAGAACACCCAATCCTCTACCTCAGCGGGAAACTCCTCCCGAGAGAGCAGAAGTATGCCGTAGTTGAAAGAGAGTGCCTTGCTATGAAATGGGCCATGGAAACACTTCATTAACACCTACTGGGACAACAGTTTTCCCTTGTGACCGACCATGCACCCCTCCAGTGGATGCAGCGAAATAAAGAGAAGAACGCAAGGGTGACCAGATGGTTCCTGTCCCTACAACCTTTCCAATTCACCATACAACACTGGGCTGGAAGCCACCATGGCAATGCAGATGGCTTGTCACGGGTACACTGCCTGACATCCCAAGTTGCCCAACCCCATGTTGTTGAGCAGAGGCGGGGGATATGTGACAGGGTCAGATGGCTACCGGAGAGTGATAGAAGGCAGATATATTAGCCCCAGGTTAAGTAGGTCCCTTTTCCCAGGGTAAGGTAACAGGGAAGGTTCCAGAAAAATCAGGAACCTTCTGGAGACAATTAAGACAGACAGGCTGATTAGAACACCTGCAGCCAATCAAGAAGCCGCTAGAATCAATTAAATCAGGCTAATCAGGGCACCTGGATTTAAAAAAAGGAGCTCACTTCAGTTTGTGGTGCACGTGTAAGGAGCTGGGAACAAGAGGCACTAGGAGATGGGAGTGAGAGCGCATACTGTTGGAGGACTGAGGAGTACAAGAACTATCAGACACCAGGAAGAAGGTCCTATGGTGAGGATAAAGAAGGTGTTGGGAGCAGGCCATGGGGAAGTAGCCCAGGGAGTTGTAGCTGTCGCACAGCTGTTCCAGGGGGCACTCTAGACAGCTGCATTCCACGGGGCCCTGGGCTGGAACCCGGAGTAGAGGGTGAGCCCGGGTTCCCCCCAAACCGCCCAACTCCTGATCGGACACAGGAGGAGTTGACCTGTACTGTGGGTTCACAAAAATGGCCAAACTGAGGGCTGCCGTGAATCTCCGAGGCGAGCAAATCCGCCAATAAGCGGAAGACCTACCAAGGTAGAGGAGGAACTTTGTCACACAACCTATTCCTTGAGAAAACAGATGAGTTTCTCCACTCCCTCAAAGATTCAGAAACAATGCTTTACTTGCTAAGCATTTATACCCCTGTTCCCAAGAGGAAGCATCATAGACAGGTATATATGTCAAAACCAACTTTTCAGCCCGTTTATCATTAAGTCCTTAGGAGCCACCATACAAGAGACAGATGGTGTATAGATTCAGGAATCCAGCCTTGGCAACATCCACTGCTGTTTCATGCCCTAATCCCCAGGGGAAAAGTTTCTTTTGATGGGACTGTTTAGACCTGTGTCCCTTTATTGGTGCCTTTCCTGTCTCCTATTTAGGTGTTTGGAGGCCGCCTTCCTCAATTAGTCAAAAACTGGACATCCCAAACGACAAACAAATCGCATTAGAGGTTATCCATGGTGACTATTCCAATTACTGACATTTCCTTCCCAGTTCTTCTTCAGGGATTTTACAACAGGAAGTGAACTCCCTGCACCTCAGGGGAGCCATAGAAAAAGTTCCATCTCAATACCATGGGAAGGGATTCTATTCCTGTTACTTCGGATTCCCAAGAATAATGGAGGCCAGTTCTCAGTCTATGTCAGTTAAGTTTATTCAAAATCTAAAATTCCACATGATCTCCTTGGCATCGATAATTATCTCATTAGAGGAGGACAAATGGTTCACGGCTCTCGATGTGAAAGATGCATATTTTCATATAGATATTCATCCAGTTCACAGGAGTTTCCTTGGGTTCCTCTTTGATCACGACCATTAACAATTCAGAGTCCTCCCCTTTGGTCTGGGTGCAGCACCCGGGGTGTTTACAACATTTTCTCAGTTATGGCTGCTGGGATGAAAAGAGAAGGATTTACAGTCTTCTCATACCTCAGTGACTGGCTTCTCAGAGGCAACTTTAAAAAGGGAAGAAGGGGAATCTGGGGAACTACAGACCTGTCAGCCTCACCATTTTGAAGCACTTGGAGGAGAGGAAGGTAATCAGGAACAGTCAACATGGATTCACCAAGGGCAAATCATGCCTGGCCAACCTGATTGCCTTCTATGATGAGATAACTGTCTCTGTGGCTATGGGGGAAACAGTGGACATGATTTACCTTGACTTTATCAAAGCTTTTGATACAGTCTCCCACAGTATTCTTGTCAGCAAGTTAAAGAAGTATGGGTTGGATGAATGGACTATAAGATGGATAGAAAGCTGGCTAGATCGTCAGGCTCAACGGGTAGTGATCAACGGCTCAGTGTCTAGTTGGCAGCTGGTATCAAGCAGAGTGCCCCAGGGGTCAGTCCTGGGACCAGTTTTGTTCAACATCTTCATTAATGATCTGGATGATGTGATGGATTGCACCCTCAACAAGTTCGCAGATGACTCTAAGCTGGGGGGAGAAGTAGATACGCTGGAGGGTAGGGATAAGGTCCAGAGTGACTTAGACAAATTGGAGGATTGGGCCAAAAGAAATCTGATGAGGTTCAGCAAGGACAAGTGTAGAGTCCTGCTCTTAGGACGGAAGAATCCCATGCACTGCTACAGGCTGGGGACCGACTGGCTAGGCGGCAGTTCTGTACAACAGGACCTGGGGATTACAGTGGACGAGAAGCTGGATATGAGTCAACAGTGTGCCCTTGTTGCCAACAAGACTAACGGCATATTGGGCTGCATTAGTAGGAGCCACTGCCAGCAGATGGAGGGAAGTGATTATTCCCCTCTATTCGGCACTGGTGAAGCCACAGCTGTAGTATTGCGTCCAGTTTTGGGCCCCCCACTACAGAAAGGATGTGGACAAATTGGAGAGAGTCCAGCGGAGGGCAACAAAAATGATTAGAGGGCTGGGGCACATGACTTATGAGGAGAGGCTGAGGGAACTGGGCTTATTTAGTCTGCAGAAAAGAAGAATGAGGGGGGATTTGAGAGCAGCCTTCAACTATCTGAAGGCAGGTTCCAAAAAGGATGGAGCTACGCTATTCTCAGTGGTGGCAGATGACAGAACAAGGAGCAGTGGTCACAAGTTGCAGTGGTGGAGGTCTAGGTTGGATATTAGGAAAAACTATTTCACTAGGAGGGTAGTGAAGCACTGGAATGGGTTACAATGGAGGTGGTGGAATCTCCATCCTTAGAGTTTTTAAGGCCCAGCTTTACAAATCCCTGTCTGGGATGATTTAGTTGGGGTTGATCCTGCTTAGAGCAGGGGGTTGGATTAGATGACCTCCTGAGGTCTCTTCCAACCCTAATCTTCTATGATCCTATAACTCCTAAAAGGAGGTCCACAGGGTAATCTGTGTTCTGCTCAATCTTTTACCTTCCTTAGGTGTCTGCATCAATCACGCAAAATCCATGTTGGCCCACATGAGGTGCATAGACTTCATAAGGGTGACATTAGACTCAACTACACAAGAGCGTATCTACCTCTCAAAAGGTTTCAGGCCACAAGCATTCTCATGCACCAGATCTCTGTTAGATCATCAGTCAGAACTTGCCTTTCCCTCCTTGGCCACATGACTTCATGCGCATTTGTGACACCGTTTGCCAGGCTACATCTACAATGCCTAGAAGCCATAAACAAGGTCCCAATTCCACTCATGTTACCAGGCTCTCTTGTCTGGTGGATACACCAACACCTGAAGCAACCGTCATTACTGGTGCCTCCCTTTTGAGTCACAGTGTACACCTGGGAGATCATATGGTACAGGTCGTCTGAACCTCCATCAGTCTAGAATGCATATCAGCTTACTAGAACTCAGTGTGGTCCATTGAGCCTGCAATGCCTTCCTCCCATGACTCATCCAATCCAAACACTTTCAGATAACATTGGACAATATGCAGCAATATCTTATATAAAGAAGCAAGGGGGAATGAGATCTCTCTCTTTGTGCATCATATCACATAACTCCATCAACACCATACTGACTAGGGATGCAAAATTCCCTAGCAGACTGCCTGAGCAGATGTTTTTCCACAAATCACGAATCAGAGTCATGATTTGGTTATCAGTGACATGTTTGCTCAGTGGGTAATGCCAGCCTGAGACCTTTTCGCCTCTCACGTGAACAGGAAGTTTCCTCAGTATTTCTCCAGAGCATCCCTGGGAAAGACTTATTGGGAGATGCCCTCATGTTGTGGAAGGGCCGCATGGGATATGCTTTCTCTCTAGTTCCTTTGATACCACATTTTTTCCTCTGAGCTCTGCTGAGATGGAGGACAGAGCTACACTAGAAGTGCTACATCGGCACAGAGAGGTCTGCATCGGCATATTTACTCCATTGCACCCAACTGGCCAAGACAGGTCCGCTTCACTGATGTAAGGAAGCTTTCGGTAGAGCCAACCATGAACATCCGCACATTGCCAGACCTTCTAACACAGCACAGGGGCAAGGTCACAGTCCAGGGCCACTGCAGTTCAGAGCCTGGTATTTGGATCGGCATCAGGGATAGAACGCTCATATTCCAAGAGGGCAATCCATCTTTAACCAAAGTGGAAGAGATTCTACGAGAAGCTGTTCCTCAGCTAATTGGAAGCTTTCCTCAGTTTGGGTTCATCAACACAATTTGTCTCTGGACTCTGTCGGAATCCTTGATATATTAGAATTATCTCTTTACCCTTAAGCCTTTGGGTCTTGCATTCAATTTCCTGTAGGTGTATTTAGCAGCAATCAGTGCTTTCCATCCTCTAGTGCAGGGGTGGCCAACCTGAGCCTAAGAAGGAGCCAGAATTTACCAATGTACATTGCCAAAGAGCCACAGTAATACATCAGCAGGCCTCCCATCAGCTCCCCCCGCGCCCAGCACTTCCCACCCACCGGCAGCCCTGCCGATCAGCACCTCTCCCTCCCTCCCTGCACCTCCCGATCAGCTGTTTTGTGGCGTGCAGGAGGCTCTGGGGGTGGGAGCGGAGGAGCGAGGGCACAGCAAGCTCAGGGGAAGGGGTGGAGTGGGGGCAGGACCTGTGTCAGAGCCAGGGGTTGAGCAGTGAGCACCCCCTTGCACATTGGAAAGTTGGCGCCTGTAGCTCCAGCCCCAGAGTCTGTGCCTATGCAAGGAGCTGCATATTAACTTCTGAAGAGCCACATGTGGCTCCGGAGTCACAGGTTGACCACCCCTGCTCCAGTGGATAACTATATGATTTTTCACATACCATCACAACTAGATTTTTTTAAGGGAATTCTCAGATCCTTTCCAGCAGTGATGAAGTCCGCACCACAGTGGGTCCTCAGTTTTGTTCAGTTGTCTCTCACTGAGACTCCCTTTGAGCCGCTGGCTCCATGCTCTATGATCCATCTGTCCATTAAGGTGGCCTTTCTGATAGCCATAATGTCCAGAAGAGTCAGAGAACTGGGAGCGCTTATGGCCATAAGTCATCTGGCTTGGATGTTTTAGACATAACAAATCCTGCATCTTGGCAGGGGGTTAGACTTGCTGAACCTTGCAGTCCCCTCTAATCCTAATCTAATCCAGGGATAGGATACAGACGGATCTAGACAAATTGGAGGATTGGGCCAAAAGAAATCTGATGAGATTCAATAAGGATAAGTGCAGGGTCCTGCACTTAGGACGGAAGAACCCAATGCACCGCTACAGACTAGGGACCGAATGGCTAGGCAGCAGTCCTGCGGAAAAGGACCTAGGGGTGATAGTGGACGAGAAGCTGGATATGAGTCAGCAGTGTGCCCTTGTTGCCAAGAAGGCCAATGGCATTTTGGGATGTATAAGTAGGGGCATAGCGAACAGATCGAGGGACGTGATCGTTCCCCTCTATTCGACATTGGTGAGGCCTCATCTGGAGTACTGTGTCCAGTTTTGGGCCCCACGCTACAAGAAGGACGTGGATAAATTGGAGAGAGTCCAGCGAAGGGCAACAAAAATGATTAGGGGTCTGGAACACATGACTTATGAGGAGAGGCTGAGGGAACTGGGATTGTTTAGTCTGCAGAAGAGAAGAATGAGGGGGGATTTGATAGCTACTTTCAGCTACCTGAGAGGTGGTTCCAGAGAGGATGGTTCTAGACTATTCTCAGTGGTAGAAGAGGGCAGGACAAGGAGTAATGGTCTCAAGTTGCAGTGGGGGAGGTTTAGGTTGGATATTAGGAAAAACTTTTTCACCAAGAGGGTGGTGAAACATTGGAATGTGTTACCTAGGGAGGTGGTAGAATCTCCTTCCTTGGAAGTTTTTAAGGTCAGGCTTGACAAAGCCCTGGCTGGGATGATTTAATTGGGGATTGGTCCTGCTTTGAGCAGGGGGTTGAACTAGGTGACCTCCTGAGGTCCCTTCCAACTCTGATATTCTATGATTCTATGGTGGGCCCACCATATAGTACTTTCTGTAAAGAAAAGGTCCCCCCACTCCAGATTCATACCTAAGGTAGTTTTCGAGTTTCATATGAGTCAGGTCATCCACTCCCCTGTATTTTTTCCTAAACCACGTGCCTTGGAAGAGGAGAGAGGACTGCAATCTCTGGACATCCGGAGAGCTTTGGCCTTTTATCTGCAGAGAACAAGGGACATTACAAAGACACCTAAACTATTTTTTTCCATAGAGGAATGATAGAGGTCAACCTATATTGATGCATAGGCTTTTGAAATGGATCTTGCGTTGTATTACTCTGTTACCAACTAGCTGGCATCCCCCCACCAGAAGGGGTAAAGGCTCATTCCACCAGGAGCAAGCTACTTCAGCTTCATCTCTGAGTGAGATACCCATACTAGATACATGTAAGGCAGTGTGATGGGGTATGCAAACCCCACACTGGTCAACAAGGGATTAAGGAGCTGGTCTGGGCTCAGCCAGCTCCACCCTGCCACACCTGCAAGCGATGCACAGACTAGAGGGGGAGTTTAAAGGAAGCAGAATAGCTCATTTGGGGGCAGACAAGAGAAGAGCGCAAATCTGCAATTCGCAGGTCCTGAGAAGAGCTGAGGGAAGGCAAGATGTCGCCCTACAACAACTGCCCAAAGGTCCCTCCCTGATAGAAGGGAGGACCTACTTCAGATACACCCCTAGAGGGAGGCATTCCTCTCTCTCTTGTATAGACTCAGTTTGTTTGTGTTAAGTCACCTAGTTTTGTTTATGGACTATCCCAGCAGAGGAGAGACCTGGAAGTGAGCTGGCTGAGGGCCAAGCAACAGGAGGAGGCAGCTGCCACCCTAAGGAAGAGGGAGCTATCACACCATGCACAGCCACAAGGAGCTACCAAGCAATGAGCTGATCCCCTGCACGTTTCCTTGCCACAGATGGTGAATTTTGGGCAATCGTGCAGTGGTAGGAAGTGGCCTTGGGAAGGCTGGCTTAAGGCACATGTGGCTGTCAGACCTTTGATAGTCCTCACAGGTCCCTGGGATAACTGCATCTCCCCTGGTGAAGTCTCTAATAATTTGCCATTAAATTTTACTTGGGACATGTCATTAGCCTTTGGAAACAAGAGACTGTTAAACTTAAGCCTAGCATATTACCACTATGTAAGGAAGAGCCTATCTTCCTTCACTTTATTTTTACACATTGTGGAATTGAGTACCATGTTCACAGAAAGCACAGTTACGTAGTCTTGGTGTGCATATGCACCCAGTAGAATATATTAATTGGTCTTCCAGTTCACTCTGTCTGGTTTCATAATTATTAGGGGGGAGAAAAGGTTAGGACATGCTTCTTAGAAATTTCTTCCATAGTGCTTTGCAATTGCAAAATAAATGGAAAGTTGGGCCTACTCTCAATTTCCATACCACTCTTAAGAATGAATTTAGTTTGAAATGGGGGGTGTCCTCATTTTTTGACAATCACACAACATGGAACATAGTAATAGTTGCATCCGTTTTTTAAAATGCTTTTACTTGTGTTGTGATGCAGGCAGGGACTACTGTTCTGTAACTGGGGGGCTGTATTCATCAGAACTACTCTAAGGGGTAAGGGAGAGAATTCTAGCTGTTGCTCTAGGACTCTGCCTATCAGAGGAAAAATTTTGTCCCCCTTACCCATCTGCTTTAGGAGGACAAGGACCAGGCCTGGGCAACAGAGAAGAGCTGTAGGTAGCCAGCTGAATTGTCTGGGAAGCATGGGAAGTACATTCCTCTGAGCCATCTTCTGATTGACTAGTGGTGAGGGTCTCAAAACTCTCCCCCCCGCCCCTTTCACTCACCAGCCACATACCCTCTCCGTGTACACCAGACACACATGTAGGAGCCGGAAGCAAGAGAAAGCTGCCTGCTGTTGTCCAGGTAGAGAGCTTTATAAGAGTATATGATTTCTTGCTCTAACCAAGAAATGTAATTTTTGGCTGTTATTCCTTTTTAAACTGCTTGAAGGAAGATATGGGAGACTTCTTTTAAAATTTTAACCTAGATATTATAATATGTAACTGTTCAATGTCTTCTATGTTTGTTTTTTTCCTTCCCCACAAAGGCGGCTTTCTTCACTTATGTGGGAAGTTCGGTACATAGAACATAATACACGCACGTTCAATGAACCAGGAAGCCCTATTGTTAAATCTGCAAAATTCGTTACAGATCTTCTGCTACACTTCATAAAGTGAGTTGATGAACAGATCTAATATTTTTGTTTTGTTTTCTAACAATAGATAAAAAGTGACTAGTAGCTAATTTTGCATGTTAATGTGAGCCTGCCATCTACTCTACAGAAGGTCAGAAGTGCAAAACATTTATGTTTAGAAAGGGAGAGGGGAAACTCAAAGGCTGTGTAAAGAACATTATGTCAGTTACTGCAAAATAGGATTCAGTTTAATGCACTGGAGTTTATAAAACAAAACATTTCAGAAACAAGGAATTGAATAATGACAAATTAGAAATTGAATCTGGACATTAACATCCTAAGGTTTTTTCCCTAGTAAGTATTTATATAGAGTATCAAGAAATATTTGAAACTTTCTAAAAGCAGAAGTGTACCAATTACTCTTGAAAGGGAAATTTCAATATTAAATTAATTATGATATATAGTCTGATTTTTCATTTCCTACATGAGCTTTCTGACAAGTGATAGATTTAGTGGTTTGTACAGGGCACAGATACGAAAACAATCTCTTGAACACAGTATTAAAACATGGAGCTAATAATACAATACTTGTAGGAATTTCATTCTAAAACCTTCCCATTTGGTGTAACTAGAGCTAGCTGGAAAATGGTAATTGTGTTTCATGAAAAATTGAAAAATGTGTGTGGTTTGCAAAACTTTTCATTTTTGATTATAATTTTAAATAAAATATTTTGAGAATTTTTGATGTAAAAACCTACTTTCAATTTATTTTCTTCCCCCTCCACTCCTTTCTCCAGTGGAAAAAAAGTAAATGGGAAGTTTAAAACAAAAAGGTAAGGGAGTGATTTTTCAGTAGCGCAGTCATGGCCTCTTAGACCAGATGGGCCCTTCCAGTATCATACTAAAATTCAGTAGAGAATAGGAATAAGAGTCTTTGTCAGCATTTTATTTGTTTAACAATTTATTAATATACCATGCCATCTCGATCAGACCTATTTAGTCATTCTACCTCATTCTATTGAGGGAGTAGATCAAAGAGCATTAGAGAATTTTTAGTGTGCGGCAGCAGGGTCCACACGAACAATTAGTGTGCAGCAGGGAAGTGCTAAGTAGATTTACATCCCAGCTTGTCACCAATTAAATGTTTGTGTAGACAAGTCCTTAGACACATTGTATAAGAGCTGTCTGGTGCTGAAATCACAGAAATGTTTACCCAGTTCTTGTTCGTTGTTAGGAGCCACACACAGGGTACATGTCTATACTGTAGTTAAACAGCCCTTAGCCTGAGCCCAAGCCAGCTGACTTGGGCCATCCACAGGCTTTTAATTGCAGTGTAGACATACCCATACTCAACCAAAGAGCTCAAACTGGGGGCAAGGCAGGTCCCTGATAGCACTAGTGAATTAAAGCGTCCACTAGGTAAAACTACCTCCATAAGCCTCTTGCACAAAAGAAGCAAAATGGGAGCTCAAGAACAAGATCCTGTAAAAATTTCAGTAAAAGATATTGTCTGTAATCCCACCTACCCTTTGTGAGGGGAGTCCTGCAGAGGTGCAAACATTTTAATTTGGCCAGCAATGGCAATACAAGTACATGTAGTTGACGCCAAACCAGTATCTTGGGGGCGAGAGGCGCTTGCCCCAAACCCTTCAGCTTGATATCATGTAATAACCATCCCTTTTTCTGTTTTGGATAGGTTCTTATACCATGCCTACCACCATAGTATATGAGCGCCTTCTAGTAGTACATTAAGCAACATGACTACATATCTGTCATGTGTTGTTTGTTCTCTCATCCTCTCCCCAGACAGAGAAGCGTGTGTAGTAGCATGTCTTGTTTTGGTCAGGTTTTTTTTTTTTTTTCTTGCTGGGATTGGTTCCACTCAGTCCCTCTTGTTCTTCATTCAGTTACATGTAGTTGCTCACTCACTGCTTGCTCTCTGCTACTAAGTCCGCTTTCCAGGCCTCTGCTTCTGTAACTGTGGGGGCTCATCACTCCCTCCCAGCGCTAGGGTGGCAGCTGCCTCCATTTGGGAGAGGAGCTGCCACTTCTACAGTCACAGCACAGAGTCTTCCCACCCTGCACATACCAGGCTCCCCACAGCCGAAAGGAGAGGATTGGGGTTGGGGCAGTGACCAGGTACTCTGCAGTGGGAGTTCCGCAAAATAAATCTTCGGATACCAGTAAGGGGTAGTAGGATCCCCTCTCTCCTGGCAGGGAGGAAGGTATTTCTCTCACACAAAACTGAGATGCTGCTAGTGTTGACGCCCCCAGTACCCAAAGCACCTGCATCTCCTCTCCCTGACACAAGACTTATTAATACACACACATTCTATGTTGTGTATCAGTTAAATATAATATACGTAATATTCCTAACACAAAAGCAAGGAAATTGTTTTAAGACATCAGCAGTATATACCCGCTATTCCTCCATCCACAGAGACACCACCCCTCATTACTAGAATAACCACTACACAATCTTAACTCTACCCGACTAGCAGTACCAGCCTTCCAAATTCACTGCCATTACTACCAGAAACAGGCCAGGCTTCTCTCTTTTCCCTTTCTCCATCTATCCCTTCTGTACAGTTCTGGAAAGTCACACAAACTCATGTTTTGGGAGGACAGTATAGAAAAGCTGGCATCCAAGCTGGTTCAGGCCTGAATGGTTTTACAGAGAATCCTGGTCATTGACAAAATTACTGGTCTTTGTCAAAGAACCTCTTTTCCAATACAACACAAATGCCTCTACATTAGCAAAAGCCGTTCCCCATGTACCATTTGCAGATGCAGGGAACATTGCTGGAGATGTATGACAAAAGGGAGTGTTGTATTCCTTTCTTAAGGTGTTCAAAAAGGCTTATACATACCTCATCAGAGAATGGAGATAGCAAATATACTTCATGTTCTCCATCTGTTAACTGCTGGGCATAAGGATTTGGTTATGAATAACACAATTAATTTTTTTCTTTTATTAATAAAATAATTGCATAACCTCAGAGAGACCCCCAGACTTTCACTATGCATTCATTTTTGACTTTGAACAGTATGTGGTTGAAACTGGAGAGGCCCAAAAAATTGAGAGACTCAGAATGTGAATTGTCTTAAGGCTCACTTGCAACTGGTTGCACTCAAATTAATGAACAGATTTACTTGAAAATTCCCAGAAAATTGAGGCTTTATTCAGATTATGCGCTGAAACTTTGGGGCAGACACATTGTGCTTTACATACACAATAAGGTTGAATTCCAGCTTTAAATATAATATAGAATACAGTGTTAACAATAACATCACTACTGCTCCTCCATAATTCTTTGGGAAAAAATAAACAAATGAAGGTCTTCCATTAGATAGGGATCTAGTCCTACTTTTTATAAGCATCAATTATCATATTAAATCATTAGAACACAGGGCTCTCGTATGACAGTTTTTCTTCTCAATCTTACCCTTCCTGTTGATCTTCAAAACAGAATTGTTTCAAGGAAAGTTCAGAAAAGCTGCAGCGGTTCTATATTTGTTTGACAAAGTCATCATATATGTTCAAATCTGTATTAATTAGCTGAGAGTGGGCAAATAATACTTATGAGCTATATCACAGAATGTTGATTAGCAAATGCATATTTAAATAATTTGAAAAGAAAACATCTACAGATTTATTTATCTAGTAAGCCATAATTGGCTCATAAGGAGATGATCTAGCGCAGCAGTTCTCAAACTATGGGTTGGGATCCCAAAGTGGGTCGGGACCCCGTTTTAATGGGGTCACCAGGGCTGGTGTTAGACTTGCTGGGCCCAGGGCTGAAGCCCAAGCCCCACCACCCAGGGCTGAAGCCCAAGCCTGGGAGCTTCAGCCCTGGGCAGCGAAACTCAGGCATTGTCTTCAGCCCTGAGCAGTGGGACTCAGGTTACAGGCTCCCTGCTTGAGGCTGAAGCCCTAGGGCTTCAGCTATGGCCCTCCCACCTGGGGCGGCAGGGCTCAGGTCGGCTCAGGCTTCAGTCCCCACCTCCTGGAGTCCTGTAGTAATTTTTGTTGTCAGAAGGGGGTCACAGTGCAATGACGTTTGAGAACCACTGTTTGATATGCATTTCTTAATATTGCCTCAATGTATATGTATTTACTGGAGTCACTGAAACTTATCATTTGTGACTTTGACGCAGGATGTATGCTCTGTAGTGAAGAGCCTCAAATATTTTAAAGTTATTGCACATGTGTAGCAACTTGCCTGGAAACATCAATGTTTCTGTTTATTTTGTTTTCAAAATAGTAAAGGTGATGTGTAAATTAATTCCAGTTTATAAGTCAGTGTTTTAAGCTACATAGTAAAGAAGCAATAAAATATCCCAAAACGGTAAATCTGTGTACTTTTAGGATTGGGAGGTTTTTTGGTAGCATTCCATGTATTTCTTATTTTTTTTAATCCATTGTTCCTACATGCTTTTTTGTTGAATAACATCTAAACACAAAAGTTGCCCTGGTTTAACTAAAGATACCTTTTTTAAAAACTGATTTAGCTAAGCTAGGGCAAAACACCACGTGGACATTCTTATTTTGGTTTAATAATAGCTTGTATTGTTTTAGTTTGTGCCCACTAAAACACACCTTTAAATCAGCCACTGCAGCTTCTTTGTGTAGATTAGGTCTGAGTCTGTAAGTTATATAATCACTGACCTGAAAAAGCAGAACATCTCGCAGATGTTGTGGTTGTCCTTTACTACTCTTGGCCCTAGGCAATTAACATTTTTATCAGTGACTTGGAAGAAAACAAAATCATTACCGATAAAGATCGGTAGATCACACAAAAATTGGGGAAGCAGTAAACAATCAAAAAAGGACAGGTCACTGACAGGGTGGATTTGATTTAAATCACTAGCCAGGAAGTCTTGATTTAATCATGGTTTTCTACATAAAAGTGCATTCTTGTTGGTTGTTATAGCCTTAATACATATTCTTCACAACTCAGAGATAGATGTAGGTTTCATTTTTAGAGGGTAAGCACTATACTATACATATATATACAATATATAAATCACATTTTTAAACAGTGATTTATTTTGAAAACTTTTCAGATTAGTTTTACAGAAAATGAATGATTGTTTGGTTATTTTATTTACCAAAGGTAATTGAAGCAGATATTTATGAAGTCACTGGGAGGTGAACTATCCCCAATTCAATAGGTTAATCATTAATATTTGGAAGATTTTCTTGCCTTGCTGTATTAGGAGGAGAACATCACTAGCCAGACATTTAAATTGTTTTATTTAACTAAAACAACAACGTTAAGTATTCTGGATTTTTTTCTTCAACCGCAAACATATTATATTTTAACAAAACAAGTATATGTCCCTCGCTTCTCACATTTATCTCCAGACTTCTTCTCCTTGTTCAGATCTGTTCCGCCCCCAACAATCTTCTATTCATTGAACTTTTTGAAACTTTGCACTTTTAGAGAGAGATAAGGAATTGATTCTGTGTACACAAATTTGCAGAGGGACAATAGAGTTAAAGTCTGCTATGTCTCACCTCTCTATATTATTTATTTATTTATTTATTTAAAAATATTTTTGCTGTTAAATTTTTAAACATTTTTAAACAGTGATTTATTTTGAAAACTTTTCAGATTAGTTTTACAGAAAATGAATGATTGTTTGGTTATTTTATTTACCAAAGGTAATTGAAGCAGATATTTATGAAGTCACTGGGAGGTGAACTATCCCCAATTCAATAGGTTAATCATTAATATTTGGAAGATTTTCTTGCCTTGCTGTATTAGGAGGAGAACATCACTAGCCAGACATTTAAATTGTTTTATTTAACTAAAACAACAACGTTAAGTATTCTGGATTTTTTTCTTCAACCGCAAACATATTATATTTTAACAAAACAAGTATATGTCCCTCGCTTCTCACATTTATCTCCAGACTTCTTCTCCTTGTTCAGATCTGTTCCGCCCCCAACAATCTTCTATTCATTGAACTTTTTGAAACTTTGCACTTTTAGAGAGAGATAAGGAATTGATTCTGTGTACACAAATTTGCAGAGGGACAATAGAGTTAAAGTCTGCTATGTCTCACCTCTCTATATTATTTATTTATTTATTTATTTAAAAATATTTTTGCTGTTAACAAGCATGTTACCTCTGGAGACAAATCCACAGTTTGAGAACTGCAAAACTAAGCATCTCTGATGGTATCTTCTAGACTGAGCACTGAGTCCCCTTGGGTAGATAGAAAGATTAACCTAAATAATCTATATAGAAGCCCCTGGAGTCCCATAAAATTGGGTCCCTAATCCATGAAATATTGGAACTCATCTACAAAACTTTTCTTAAACATTACATTTTAGGTTATGCTCCAAGGTTTTGTATTCTAAGAGGTTAAATCCCAAAATAATGTATTTGGGATAAAGTCTAGAATTTTTATAACTGATTATTTTATGCTGAAGGAGTGACATTTTTAATTTAAAAATATCTGTTACTGTAAAATAATTAGCCTTGGCAGGATTAGATTTTAGATTAGATTAGGATTAGATCGGTAAATGTTGATTTCACCGTACATACACACATGCCAACAAAAAATATTTCCGTTGATGATAACTAAAATTTACAACTCAGCAAAGTAAAAAAATGCTTATTAGTAACTTACTAGATTTTGATATAAGGATAGTTACTTCATGTATTCTGATGTGATGTTAAAACTTAATAATCGTTGAAACGCAAGTAAAGTTTTTGAATCTCAACATCTACTATCATTGAGTAATTATTGTCTGATCTCCCCATAATTTCTTGTAACTGTGAAAATTTAAATTGATAAAAATGAAAAAAAGCTTACAAATAAACATCGATATCAGCCATCGAATTAAAAGAAATCAAATTATGCCAACCCTAAAAGTAATCCGTTAATATTTCATATATTTTAAGAAATTTAGATAATCAGATTTGTGGAGGTTCCTTACAAATTCCAATGTAATAAACTAACTTTCTTATTGCTATATTTCTGCGTAGAATTAGTATGGCATTAATCAGTATTTCTGTAGTCATGATTATGTATGACTTGAAAAAATGTGTTCCACCTCTAAAAACAAGTTGATAATACACAAAGGGATGAAAATATACACCTGTTAACATACAATATTTCTTGCTATACAGAGACCAGGCTTGCTATGATATAATTCCATTATATAATACAATGAAGAAGAAAGTCTTGTCTGACTCTGATGAGGTAAGCTAACAAAATACCACCTGCATGTCAAAATTCCACTTTGATTTTTTTTTATTCCGTTTGAAAAATAATTGTTTAATGTGAAAATAGCTAAGCGTAACCCCACTATGATGGCTTAGTACACTGCACTGGTGTTCAAGAGAAATGGGGTTTTACTACCTGCCGCAGCTTCCTGCTGCAAAGGCAGTATATTCAGCCCATTGTGAGAGGATAGAGAGTGCCCTGTGCCATCCAACTGCAGTCCTTCAAACCAGTTGAGGAACAGTGGGTGAAATTCCCCCCACCCTCCAAACCAGAGGGCTTATGTGGTACATAAACTTTGTGCACATTGTCTGTATGGGAGTGAATTTCACTCCACATTTACAAACTCAGAGACGTTCTAAACTGCTTAAAAAAAAATGGTGGTCATCATGTTTCAGAAATTTTAGGGTTAGGCAGGAAAATGTAATTGAAAAAAACAGCAGGTTTCTCAGGGTTCTTATGTGGAGCACCTTCCAAAGTGACAGAGAGAGAAATACAAAGAACTGAAAGTATAAATACAGTATGTAAGGAAACAATTTCTCAAATGCGTTTTATATTTTAATGTTGTACGACTCATATTTTTTTGCTCAAAGGAAGAAGAGAAAGATACAAACGTACCAGGGACGTCCACTAGAAAAAGGAAGGTAATATTTTCCCTTACTTTGCTTCAGTGATTTATATCACTGTAAATAGCTCTAAAAAAGGATTATACAAGAAACATTAAAAACTGAAATACTCTAGGGAGGCATAATCCAGTCTTTAAAATATTATGTATCTTCCCCCGTGAATCAACTTTAACAGTAGTAGTTTCTTTATTAGCTGTAATGTTAAAAACATTTTTACCTGTTCCATTATGTATTACTGGTTTGCTAATGATGCGTCACACCTTAATTATTTTCATTTAATCACTTTACTCTTTAATTTGTGAAAACAGGTAGGCTGATTAATATACAGCAGTCACTATTGCCATTTCAGGATCATCAACCCAAGCGGAGGCTGCGCAACAGAGCACAGTCATACGATGTTCAGGCATGGAAGAGACAATGCCAGGAGTTGTTAAATCTTATTTTTCAGTGTGAGGACTCTGAACCTTTTCGCCAACCAGTGGATCTCCTGGAATATCCAGTGAGTATTTAGTGGGGGCAAGGCTGGTCATAGTTTGCATACTTGGGATGAGAAGGAGTTGCAGCTATCTTTTTCAACAGTGTTTTATCAAAATCACTGTAGTGGCTTTAGTCTTATCTAGGCAACCTGACTCAATTCCTGAGCCTTTGGTCAGCTGGAGTAATCAGGATAAACTTAATAATTTGAAGCTCATGATCATGCTCTTATGCTTCTGAGATAATTATATAGTTAGATTTTTACCAAAGCAAAATAGTTATTTTTTGGCATTGTTTTTCATGTCAATATTTTAATTATAGGCAGAGTTGGCAGCTGTGCTTATAAGACCCTGTTTTTAGTAGCTTATAACCTAGCTAAATTCTAACTGTTGAGGCTAGAATTTCCATACCAGTTGTCTGCCTTAGGCTGAATTACTTTTGTAAATTTCAGCAAAAAACCCAAAAACGTTTGGTTATTTCTGAGAACGAGCTGTGGGAAAAATACAAAATTTGGCAGGTGATAATCCTGGTGTCAAGGATGTGCCTTGTGTTGTCCTTGTGAAAATCCATCCAAGTTTGGCCATATTACAAACTTCTGAAAATTGCAGTTTGCACATACTCAGCAGAGGTTTGTTAGAGACCGGTAGCATTATTTTCCAAAGATATTGTCTTACTGAGTATGTTGCATCCCCTCACAGCTCCCACATACCAAAGAGATTGTGCATACACTATCACCGCAAAGTGACTAACCCCTGCTTAATCCCAGTACTTCTGGGAAGGAAGGGGGATGAGCAGGACTTTTCCTGAAATTTCTCATCCTGGCTGCTGGGGACCACTGTGGTACCTGTCTGGCACCAGAACTGGGAGCAGAGACTCTGTCCCCTCTTCTCTCTGTTCTTCCACTGCTGAAGCACAGGAAGTGAGGAGGAGGAGGAGAAAGCAGCCTGACTTGCTCAAATGCAGTTGAGCAAGAAGGATGGAAAGTTTGAGACAGACAGATGCAGGCTTAGTAGATGCAAGCTGGGGGCAGTAAGAAGAGTGACACACACTAGCAAGTTGTGTGTTTCCAATGCCTGATCAACCAAGAGGACAGCCTGCTGCTGCTGCTCCCAATACCCGATTAACTTGAATGGTGAAGGTCTGTGCTTTGGATTTAATGGTCCAAATCCCGCTGATGATCCATGTGACAGTCACTATGGTTCAATATGATGGATCTTCATTTTTATTTCAGTTTGCTTTTTTTAAAAAGTAGCAATTTACACTAAAAAAAACCCCTAGGCCATACACTCCCCCTTCACATCCCCACACCCCCGAGATGTGTAGTAAATGAGGCTGGGATTGCAGGTAGAGAAAGGATAGGTATCATGCTTAATGCAGATGAATTAGAATGCTGGAGTACAAGATTTTATCCCTGCCTCTTCCACATTTAAAATTTAAAATGGACACAAATCAGATGTCAAGAATTATAACATTCAAAAACCAGTCGGAGAACACTTCAATCTCTCTGGTCACTCGATGACAGACCTAAAAGTGGCAATTCTTCAACAAAAAAACTTCAAAAATAGACTCCAACGAGAGACTACTGAATTGGAATTAATTTGCAAACTGGATACAATTAACTTAGGCTTGAATAAAGACTGGGAGTGGATGTGTCATTACACAAAGTAAAACTATTTTCCCCTGTTTATTTCCCCTCCTACTGTTCTTGTCAACTGCTGGAAATGGCCCACCTTGATTATCACTACAAACGGTTACCCCTCCTCCCCATTACTGCACAGCCAGCCAAAGCTTCCTCAGCAGCAGAGCTTGGGCTGAAGGCAGAGCTGGGGGTGGGAAGGGATGGGGATGGAGCTAGGGCTAGAGGCAGAGCTGGTCCAGGGGTGGAGAGAGAATGAGGGCAGGGGGTGGAGTGGAGCTGGGGTTGGGAGAGAAGCGAGGCTGGGGATGGAGCAGGGCTGGAAGCATTGCGCTCTCTCCCTGCCCTTGGTGGGGGCTGGCCTGGGCCCTGCTGCGCCTCCCCTCCTACCTCTGAATGTTTCTTCACACCCCCATAAATGGGTGTGCCCCACAGTTTGGGGACCATTGCATTAGAAGCTAGGTTACTCCCTTGTATAAAATTTTCATACAAACAGAGAGCGGTATTCTCACTGACTATTTAAACTGTTAGGACAGGAAAATAGTAAAACATGGATTTTGATTTTAAAGGTTAATTAGGAGTCTTACTGTAGCCCACAGCAAGAATCAACATGCAGCCAAACTGCCCCAGAAGCAGAGTCATAATTCCTTCTTTGCCCTCATACACACACACACACCCACCCACCCTCTTTCTCTCTCTCTTACTTGCTGCAGGAGGAAAGTAACCTGCCACTGGATAGACCAGTAAAAGATTGGCAGAACAAGTGGTGTGGTGGTAAAAAATGAAGTGGGAAACTAACCTTAACTAAACTCCATATTCTCCAAATGAGAAGTGGGTTTACCTTCAACTGAGCTGAGCTAGCTGGTGCACTGAGCAGCAGAGTTGAGGCGCTGCCTATTCTGTGGGGCTGCCTGCCCTCTTGTACTGGAGGGGAAGAAGCAGTCCCAGGGAAGTTGCTTTCCCCGCCTCTGTGACATGATGCTGGCACGTAATTATGTGAGATCAGCGTACACCTACCTAGGAGGCATATTCTGCCACCCTTCCTCTCAGTGAGTAGTACTTTACTGCAGAAGTACAGTAGTCCCACTGATGTTTTTAACCTCTTTTGCCAGTTTTACCACAAAATTTCAAGTTTTGTAAACTTCCAACCAGCTCTAGTTACAATATTATATGGTTGCAAATGTTTGTGCACATCTTGATAGCATTGCTGTATTCTTTTCTTTAAATATAAATGTTTTAAAATATATTTTACTTGTTCCTCATTACCTCCTGCTTTCAAGGTATTAGTTGCATATTATCATGCATTGATAAGGTTTTCTTGTTGCTGTCTTCTTTGTTGTGAGCCATTGAGTTTTGCTTCAACTTGCACCTTTTTGAAGTGAATGTGATATTTAGCTGTAACTTACATATAAATACTATATAAGACTTACTGTGCTTAAAAAAACTAAATATAATTTTGATACAACATAATCTTTTGGGGATTAATTTCCAAATTATTTCATTTGGACCTGAGTTCAGAGACAGAAAGTTTTTCAAATGTTCACTTTAGCCATGATGATTTTCCCAAGGTCACACTCTATTTAGATGATTTTTCACTTACACTACATTTAAATAGGAATGAGCAGCTATTGTAACTGCAGAACGTTTGAGTGTCAAATTTAGTTGCCTTGGAAATCTTGGCTTCCTCAGCATTGCTCTGTATTTAACAGGATGGAGAGCACGTCATCAGCATACTCCTGCTTCCAGAATTTTCCTTAACTTAGATTTTTCTTCAGTGTTGATTAGGTTTCTCAAGGTAAGGTATTGAAAATTATTAAAAGGAAAATAAGTGCTTCTTTGTTCGGGAGACACTGAATAGGGTCTTTCTTGCCAAATCTCCAGCCATCATGCCTTTGAGGTAACCTAAACTCTCAACATCAGCCAGCAAGGAGCATACTTCTTTGGCTCAGATTTTGCAACAAGGTAGGCAATAGTAATAATAAAACAAGACTTATCCTTAAGAATCTGATACTTCCCCCTACATGCACATACATATGTGTCCTCCATTTGGACACAATCTGGTTCTGATGGTCTGATGCATGAACTTAATCCTCTGATGAGAGTGTCTGGGTCTTCAAAACCTTCTGACTAAATAGAGCTATGAATTTTCTTCTTGTTGGAGTTGATTTTGTACCAATGTTGCTTAAAATGCTCAAGCAACATTGGTACAAAATGCTCAAGTTTAAGGTCATCTCTGCCAGGAGCAACATTGCCTCTTTCAGATGAGGAGGCAGTGCTTCCCTAGAATAGATCTTGAAAGATGCTTTTGTGGTCTTCCATGCAGACTTTTAAAGTTGACATAGAATTTGGCAAAGCTATTCTAATTGACAAGTAATTTTGTCCTACTGAATGAGAGATGCTGGACCCAACAAAAATAATTTCTGTTACATGTTGATTTGCTAATCATTTTTATAGGATTACAGAGATATTATTGACACACCAATGGATTTTGCTACAGTTAGAGAAACTCTGGAAGCCGGCAATTATGAGTCTCCAATGGAATTATGTAAAGATGTGAGACTTATTTTCAGCAACTCTAAAGCTTACACACCAAGCAAAAGATCAAGGGTAAGGATATACAATTTATTCACCCAAATTCTTGATATGTATTTATTTAAGGGAAGTTCACATACCTCAGAAACATGCAAGATAGTAAATGATTTTTGTCAGAGATTAAATGTTAAAACAAAGCTGGGGTATTTCTTAACTCCAAAAAGTTTAAATGCTTATTCCATCATAAATATTATTCCTATTATGTGACAAACAGAAGAATGTTCAGCAAGCTACAGTATAAATAAGAAGAGTGTGCTTTGGTCATTAAAGGCTTGAAAGTTCTATGCTGCTACTACCTTGGATTTTCAGTTATCACCTTTGGGATGAGGTGTAAATGAATAACTATTTGAGACAAGGTTGAAAAAGTGATAAATTGTGTGGAGGGGGAGGGATGTGTGGAAAATGTGGTATGATTGGACACACTGTGACAAAAATATTTCCCAGATATTTGTAAGAGGATAATAATTGATTCTCCATAACTGAAACTGCCTCCAGAAATCCCCACACTAGGGATTACACAAATCTCAGAATTTTAGTTAGCCTAGGAGAGAACAGTGACATTCTGCACTGTTCAGTGGTGTTCACTGACATTGATAAGTGGCATTTCCCTGTTTTTTCCATCTGACAGTTGATTTTGGAACTGCTGGTCACTGAGATATTAGCTCTACATCAGTGGTTCTCAACCACGGGTATATGTATCCTTGGGGGTACGCAGAGGTCTTCCAAGGAATACATCAACTCATCTAGATATTTGCCTAGTTTTACAACAGGCTACATAAAAAGCACTAGCAAAATCAGTACAAACTAAAATGTCATACAATGACCTGTTTATACTGCTATATATACAATACACTGAAATGTAAGTACAATATTTATATTCCAATTGATTTATAATTATATGGTAAAAATGAGAAAGTACGCATTTTTTCGGTAATAGTGTGCTGTGACACTTCTGTATTTTTATGTCTGATTTTGTAAGCAAGTAGTTTTTAAGTGAGGTGAAACTTGGGGGTACATAAGACAAATCAGACTCCTGAAAGGGGCATAGTAGTCTGGAAAGGTTCAGAGCCACTGCTCTACATTTTCTCGTGAAAAAAAATTTCCTTCACTTTAGGTACTTAGTCTTCTGGTTTGAGAAATCCTATGGAAGTAAAGGCAGCACATAAATGTACTGGTGATGCAAACTTCAGCATGCTGCTAGTGGCCTTTCTTCTGCTCATCAAGGGCTAAGTACTAACAACTAATTCTGAGACTTAAGAGGAGTGCAGTCAAGTATGCTGTGCTTGAGGGTTTATTCACATGTGTGACTGGTGCATTCTCTCCAAATCTTCTCATTTACTGTTGTCCTAATACAGGAGACAAATTTCTTAGCAGACAACCTCAGTCCTCCCTACTTACGTCATCCACCAGAACTGGAATGCTGTTACCGCCTTACCTCTCATCAATTTATTTAGAAATTCAAATTGTAGGCTTTTATCTTCAGTAATTTTAAGGTTATCAAATAAGGTTATTCCAGGTGTTTGTGGAGTTCGGTGTTTTCTCCATACACAAGCTATATACAGCACAGTGGAAGTGGCTTCCAATCTGGTTCCAGCATTCATTGGTGTTTCAGTCCCATTCAGTACCTCTCATTTTGGATTACTTGTACTTTTCTCTGAAAAGTATACCTGATAGCTGCTTATGTCTGTCTCCTAGCAGGTCAGACATCAATCTTTATTTATCCATTTGTAAAGCAGGGTTTTAAGAGATTCCTTCACTTGCATCTTCTAGTGAGGTGTTTGGCAACTGTCACACCTAACTGTAATATCTAGGTGCTGGACTGGATGCTTGGTGCTTTTAGTGAGCTCTTAGCTGTTGTGTCTGCCTTCATTTGTCATTTTCCAGGTGCTTTGTTTCTCCTTCCCCCCGCAAAAAGATACTCTAGCCAGTCCATTTGTTTGTTTGTTTTCCCAGATCTATGGCAACTGTACTCTATTAACTAGGATATGAAACAAACTCTCATCTGCTAGGTGGCTAGGACCAGGTCTCTCCATGAATCATCCAAACTCTCTGTAGGCTTACGGGTAAAGACTAAGGGAATATCTGAGGTACCCAGGTAGTCCATTTAATTAGAGCTGTGGCAGTGCTTGCAGCCCACTTTCTCTCTCTTCTTGGGGTAGATTGCTACTGCTGAGTAATGTCCTGATATAGGGATATATGGACACAACTTAATGTGGGGAAAATGAAATTACTTAGCACTGGATTACTGTGGTTCTCAAAATGTATTCCCATCACAGATGCACGCTGATACTTGTTCCCTTTTACATCAAAGCCTGTAGTCTGGAAAGGCAGTCAGAAACTCGGAGAAGGCCATACACCTCTTTCTAACCTCTTTCTTTGTGCCAATCTGTATATTTTCATAGGGTCATGGCCCACTTTTGGGTAAACTGCTTTGATGGTTCAAGCTAGACCCTCAAGAGTACAGATCTGTGGAGTCTACTGTACATTTCATTTCGTTCTTACTTAGACATTAAAACATCTCTTCCCTATATTAATGTGTGTAGTTTTCTAAACAGATATTGTTATAGATATTCAGTAAAAACAAATGCTACTGGAAAACTGTGAACCTTAAAAGATTTTTTGTATTGTTTGCTTATTCCATCCATTGGCTTCTCTTTTTAATAGATTTACAGCATGAGTTTGCGCCTTTCTGCTTTCTTTGAGGAACATATAAGTTCCGTTCTATCAGATTATAAATCTGCTCTGCGCTTTCATAAAAGAAACACAATAAAGAAACGAAGGAGGAAAAGAAGAAGAAGCAGTTCTGTTTCCAGTAGTGCTGCATCAAGGTACATTAATTTCTATAAGATAATATGAAATGCTATATAAGTTTGAGATATCTAAATAGTAGAACTTGGTGTGGTGTTTTTTAATACTTCTTTTACTATTCCCTATATTGCAGAATGATATATTTGATATGCAAGTCCCTATGATGTGGAAGATTTTTAAACTTTAACTAAAGCTATCCTAGTGTAAGTGATTAAAATTCAAATAACAGCTAAACATACAGTAAATCACATTGTTAGGATAGTGATGGCATCATGCTTTGTCATACAACTAGCATTTACAGTGATTCTTCACTAAAGATTCACTTTTCAGGGGCTCACAACTACATGAAATTCCACTGTAAATGTCATATTTTAACGTATTTCATATAGAAACAATTGTTTTACTCCCACAGTCTTAGACACTACCTAGCATATTGTTTTATTTATCCTTGTAGAATATTAAATGTGGCCATCCAGATTACAAATCTTGCTTCTATTTACAGCCCTGAAAGGAAGAGAAGGTTAATAAAACCTCAGTTGAAGCCAGAAACCCCTGGTGCCTCCTCATCTTCAGTTCCTGTACGTTCAACAGCACTGAGACACATTGCTGCTCAGATGAATGGAAAAGCAGCTGAATCTTCCTCTTTGGTGCGGACCAGAAGTAATAGGGGGATAACAGATACAGCTGTTACAGAACAACCATCCACTTCTTCAGGAGGAAAACCTTCAATTACAAAACCTAATACTACTACAGTGTCAGGGAAAACAAGTAGGTTTGAAAAGCATTCGTAATTTTTGCAGCTTTTTAAATGTAAAAGTTTACTGTTTCTAAGGGTACGTCTACAGTACGAAATTATTTCGAAATTATTCTATTTGAATTTTCGGAAACAATTTTATACATTCGGTCTTCTGTGTCCCCACTAAAGCGCATGAATACGGCGGAGTGCGTCCACAGTACTGAGGCAAGCATTGAATGTCGGAGCGGTGCACTGTGGGTAGCTATCCCACAGTTCCTGCAGTCCCTGCCACCCATTGGAATTCTGGGTTAAGCTCCCAGTGCATGATGGGGCAAAAACATTCTCACGGGTGTTTCTGGGTGTGTGTCATCATTCGCTCCTCCCTCCGTGAAAGCTGCGGCAGACAATTGTTTCACGCCTTTTTGGCGTGCAGACGCCATACTGGTTTCAGTATACTTTCAGGTGCACCGCTGTTCTCCTGCTACTATGAATTCACCTCGCATTTCCTCTCATCTTCTTATGTAATCTCTAGTATCTACTCTTTCTCTTCCTCATCGAACGCTTCCGCTGCCAACTCTGCTCGGCCATTGTGAATCGAGCAGCACAGCTTCCACCACCAACTCTGCTCTCCCGCTCTTGCCGCGCTACCAAGCTTCTCCATGTTTCCTGGGGTCCCGCCTCCATGAAAGCTACAGAAGACAACCATTTCCTGCCTTTTTTTGGCTATCGTGAACCGAACAGCACCTCTTCCGCTGCCACTCTGCTCTCCTATGTTTCGCGCCCTTTTTCCAGGATTACCCATGCAGGCGCCATAGCCATGGAGCCCGCTGAGATCTCCGCTGCAGTTTTGACCATTGTAAATACCTCGCGCATTATCCAGCGTATGTGCAGTATCTGCAAAACTGGGCGAGGAAGCGACGACAGCGCGATTACTATACTGATGAAGACACGGACACAGACGTTCCTAGAAGCACAGCATGTGGTGATTGGGAGATCATGGTGGTGTCGGGCCAGGTTCATGCCGTGGAACGCTGATTCTGGGCCCGGGAAACAAGCACAGACTGGTGGGACCGCATAGTGTTGCAGGTATGGGATGATTCCCAGTGGCTGAGAAACTTCCGGATGCGTAGGGCCACTTTCATGGAACTTTGTGACTTGCTGTCCCCTGGCCTGAAGCGCAAAGACACCAAAATGAGAGCAGCCCTCAGAGTTGAGAAGCGAGTGGCCATAGCCCTGTGGAAGCTTGCAACGCCCAACAGCTACCGGTCAGGCGCGAATCAGTTTGGAGTGGGCAAATCTACTGTGGGGGCTGCAGTGCTGCAAGTAGCCAACGCAATCATTGACCAGCTGCTATCAAGGGTAGTGACTTTGGGAAATGTGCAGACCATTGTGGATGGCTTTAGTGCGCTGGGGTTCCCTAACTGTGGCGGGGCGATAGACAGAATGCATATCCCTATCTTGGCCCCGGAACACTGAGGCGGCCAGTACATAAACCGCAAGGGGTACTTTTCCATGGTGCTGCAAGCACCGGTGGATCACAAGGGACGTTTCACCAACATCAACGTGGGATGGCCGGGAAACGTGCATGACGCTCGCATCTTCAGTAACTCTGGTCTGTTTGAACAGCTGCAGGAAGAGACTTGCTTCCCAGACCAGAAAATTACTGTTGGGGATGTTGAAATGCCAATAGTTATTCTTGGGGACCCAGCCTACCCCTTAATGCCATGGCTCATGAAGCCATACACAGGCACCCTGGACAGTAGTAAGGAGCAGTTCAACTATAGGCTGAGCAAGTGCAGAATGGTGGTAGAATGTGCTTTTGGACGTTTGAAAGCACGCTGGCGCAGTTTACTGACTCGGTTAGATCTCAGCACAACGAATATTCCAATTGTAATTGCTGATTGTTGTGTGCTCCACAACATCTGTGAGAGTAAGAGGGAGACGTTTATGGCGGGGTGGGAGGTTGAGGCAACTCGCCTGGCGGCCAGTTTCACACAGCCAGACAACAGGGCAATTAGAAGAGCACAACAGGGCGCACTGCACATCAGAGAAGCTTTGAAAGCCAGTTTCATGACTGGCCAGGGTACGGTGTGACAGTTGTGTTTGTTTCTCTTAAAGTTACCCGCCTCCTATATATATGAAAGGAAATAAAGTCACAATTGTTTAAAAACCGTTATTATTGTTGCACAAAACATTGAGAGAAATCAGAAGCTAGATGGGGTGGGGGGTATGGGTTACGGCGGTGGAGGAGGAGGAAAGGACAAGTCCAGAAACCAAATCAAAATTTCAGATATGCCAGCTTTCTGCTGCTTGTGCAATCCTCTGGGGTTGACTGTGTGGGTCCCCGTAGCCTCCACCCCCCACCCCCGTATTCTTGGGTGTCTGGGTGAGGAGGGTATGGAACTTGGGGAGGCGGGAGGGTGGTTATACAGGGGCTGCAGCAGCAGTCTGTGGTCTTGCTGCCTTTCCCACATTAGATCCACCATACAGCGGAGCATGTCAGTTTGCTCCCCCATGAGCTTGACCATAGCATCCTGCCTGCTCTCATCGCACGCGTTCCTCCTCTCTTCGTATTCATGTAACGCTGTATGCAACTCCACAATTGTTTACCTCCACGCATTCAGCTGGGCCCTATCAGTGCAGGAGGACTGCATGAGCTCGGCGAACATGTCGTCCCAAGTTCGTTTTTTCCGCCTTCTAATCTGGACCAGCCTCTGGGACAGAGTAGATAGGGGCCACATTGAAACATTTGCACCTGAGGGAGGAGAAAAAGGGAGGGTAGTATTTTAAAAGATACATTTTAGAGAACAAAGGGGACACTCTTTCTCAGTGAAACAGGCAATTCATAGTACACAGCACTTGTTCTTTCTGTACAAGGTCGCATTTTGCCTCTTCTACTGAAGTGCCTGCCACTTTGGTGTGAGTAAGCCATCACATGTGGCCGGGCAACAGAATTCAGCTTGCAGGCAGCCATGGTAAGCCCTAGGGGCACGCGGGGTTCTGTTTCTTCTGCATTCATTTCAATGCTTTCAAACTGCTGGGCCCCCTTTCCCATAGCAAGCAATGCCTGGTGGGTTTGTCATATAAAAAGGAGGGCCTGCGGGCTCTCTGGGATGATCGCTTCACACCACACTCTCCTTCCCCCACTGTGTGGCTCCGATGAGGCTCTGAGCAGGGATGAGTCCTTTAAACTAAATGCGAACAGCCCAGCGTGGCTGGGTTTCCCCCCACCGCGTGGCTCCGATCAAGCTCTCACTTACCAGAAGTGCCTTCTCCAGGGTCATGGTCCGGGAGCATGCTTTGGGAGTGGGGGGAGGCTATTGGCTCCAGCATAAGAATAGTTTCTGGCTAGGGGGGAAAATGGATTCCCCATTTGCCGCCTGCGCACTGTCCTCCTCCTCCTCCTCGTCCTCCAAAAACTCATCCTCTTCGCTCCATGCTACTCACCCCTTGCAGGTGTCCACAGACAGTGGTGGGGTAGTGGTGGCGTCACCCCCGATAATTGCATGCAGCTCACGGTAGAAGTGGCATATATGGAGCTGTGACCCAGAGCACCCGTTCGCCTCCCTGGCTTTTTGGTATGCTTGCCTGAGCTCCTTGATTTTTGTACGACCCTGCTCTGTGTCCCTGGAGTAGCCTCTTTCTGTCATGGCCCTGGAGACTTTAGCATAGGTATTTGCGTTTCTTTTTTTGGAATGTAGTTCTGCCATAACAGATTTGTCTCCCCAACATGCAGTGAGATCCAGTACCTCCCGTTCGGACCATGCTGGAGCTCGTCTGTGAATCTGGGACTGCGTGGTCACCTGTGATGGTGGAGTGTGCTGATGGTCACCTGTGCTGACGGTGACCAAACAGGAAATTCAAAAGTTCCCGGGGCTTTTACTGCCTCCCTGCCTAGTGCATCGGAGTTGAGAATGTTGGCCAGAGCGGTCACAAGGGAGCATTCTGGGCTAGCTCCCGGAGGCCAATAACGTTGAATTGCATCCACAGTACCTGTAACCCAGAACTGCAATCTCAATTTTAGCGCTACTCTACTTGCCAAGGTGGAGTACAGAAATCGGATTAAAGAGCCCTTTAAATCGAAAAAACTGGTTTGGTCATGTGGACGGAATCAGTTTTATTTCGAAGTAACTCGGCTAATTCCGAAATAACGACGTACTGTAGACCAGGCCTTAGATACTAGTACATTTATAGCTGTTTCTTAGCACTGCAATTAGGATTAAGAATGGGTACTGTGTATTCAAGTTAACAGTCTCAGGAAAGCTCAAAGAGAGAGACTGAAAGGCTCAGGATTTTGGTAACAGAACATGGAGACATTCCCCTCGAGGTAATTGGTTCAAATATGGCACAGCTCAGTAGTGACTGAAAGCCATTACCTTCCTGCTGAGCCAGATAAGATTTACAAAAATAATATAAACCATTATAATGAATGATTCAGTATTGCTTATACAATGTTTCTCTCTTTTTAGTACTGGAGAATTCCACCAAACATTCCAAGAATCAGAATATTCTATCCATTCCTAGCCAATCCAGTTACAGCCACAACACTAGGAATAACTCTTCAAGAGAAAATGTGGAGAAAGATAAACAAATAAAACGTAAAATGAAATCATCCACTATTAATCAGCAAGGTAAGGGTTTTTCAAAATATTAGTTACATTTCATGTAATACAGTGGCTGTAGTTGCACTGCAATTGTCTTAAGTTCATAGGCTCAGACTCCATGGGTGCCCCGGGGCTGGAGTGCCAGTCAGCTCCTCCCCCTCCCTCCCAGTGCCTCTCAACCGCCATGGATCAGCTGTTTAGCGGTGTGCAGGAGGCACTGGGCGGGGGAGGAGGCAAAGCGCGGAGTGGGCGGAAAGAGGTGGGGCAGTGGGAGTGGGGACAGGAAGGAATGTGGTTTGGGGGAGGGGTGGAGTGGGGGTGGGGGTCAACCACCCATGGGAAAATTAGAAAGTCAGAACCTCTGTTTAAGTTCACTGTGGCTGTTTGTAATAACTATAATTAATTCACATAATCAGAAGGTTAACTACATGACTGAATTACTCCATTAAAATACTCCTTTGATTTCATAGTTAATATAAGTGTTTTAGAATCCAGGTATATTTACATAGTGTTTATACTGTAATTACATCATCATTTAGTCAACTTTCTGTTTATATTAATTGTAATTGCAGATATTAAGTCACATAACTGTGATGTGCAAATATAGTGCCTATCTATAAAAAGGGAAATAAGGACAACCTGGGGAATTACAGACCTGTCAAATTAACGTCAGTATCTGCAAAGATAATGGAGCAAATAATTAAGCAATCAATTTGCGAACACCTAGAAGATCATAAGGTGTTAAGTAACAGTCAGTATTGATTTGTCAAGAACGGATCACGTCATACCAACCTAATAGCTTTCTTTGACAGAGTAACAAACCTTGTGGATGGGGGGAAGCGGTAGATGTATATGAATATCGACTTTAGTAAGGCTTTTGATACTGTCTCTCATGGCCTTCTCATAAACTAGCAAAATACAACCTAGATGGAGCTTCTATAAAGTAGGTGCAAAACTGGTTGTAAAACTGGTCCCAGAGAGTAGTTTTCCGTCATCCACAGTCAAGCTGGAAGGGCATATCGAGTGGGGTCACACAGGGTCCAGTTCTATTGAATATCTTCATCAGTGATTTAGATAATGCGTAAAGAGTATACTTATAAAGTTTGCGGATGATACCAAGCTGAGAGGAGTTGCAAGTGCTTTGGAGGATAGGATTATAATTCAAAATGATCTGGACACACTGGAAAAATGGTCTGAAGTCAATAGGATGAAATTCAATATGGACAAATGCAAAGTACTCCACTTAGGAATGCACAATCATTTGCACATATATAAAATGGGAATGACTGCGGAGGCAGGAATACTGCAGAAAGGGATCTGGGGGCTTATTGTGGATCACAAGCTAAATATGAGTTCACAGTATAACACTGTTACAAAAAAAGCAAACATCATGCTGGGATGTATTAGCAGGAGTGTTGTAAGCAACACACGAGACCTAATTCTTCCGCTCTACTCCGTGCTGATTAGACCTCAGCTGGAGTATTGTGTCCAGTTCTGGGCGCCACATTTCAGGAAAGATGTGAACAAATTAGAGAGAGTCCAGAGAAGAGCAACAAAAATTATTAAAGGTCTAGAAAACATGACGTATGAATAGGGCTCCATATCTGTCATGGAAGTCACTGATGCTATGACTTCCGCAATCTCTCTGACTTCTGCAGCAGCTGGTGTGACTGTTCCCAGGGCCGCCCAGTAGTTGGCCCAGGGACAGCCACATTGAGCACTGATGGAGCGGCTCCACAGCTAGCTGCTCGGGCAGCCCCACAGCCAGCTGCACTGGCCGCTGCTCGGTGCCCCCACCTGCCTCACAGCGCCCTGCCTCCCCCTCCCCCAGCTAAGATGTAGTCCGGAGTATATAGTACAAGTCATGGACAGGTCACGAGCAGTAAATTTTTGTTTATTGCCCATGACTTTCACTAAAAATACCTATGACTAAATTGTAGCCTTACCTACGGGGGAAGATTGAAAACATTGGGTTTGTTTAGTCTGGGGAAGAGAAGACTGAGAGGGGACACAACAGTTTTCAAGTACATAAAAGACAAGGAGGAGGGAGGTAAATTGTTCTTCATAAACTCTTAAAGGTAGGACAAGAAGCAATGGGCTTAGATTGCAGCAAGGGCTGCTTAGGCCGGACATTAGGAAAAATTTCTTGTCAGGATGGCTAAGCACTGGGATAAATTGCCTAGGGGAATCTCCATCCTTGGAGATTTTTAATAGCAGCTTAGACAAACACCTGTCAGGGATGGTCTTGATCAGGGGTCGGCAACCTTTCAGAAGTGGTGTGCCAAGTCTTCATTTATTCACTCTAATTTGAGGGTTTGTGTGCCAGTAATACATTTTAAGGTCTCTTTCTATAAGTCTATAATCTATAACTAAACTATTGTTGTATGTAAAGTAAATAAGGTTTTTAAAATGTTTAAGAAGCTTCATTTAAAATAAAATTAAAATGCAGAGCCGCTGCCCCTCCCCCCCCCCCCCCGGTGGCCAGGACCCGGGCAGCGTGAGTGCTACTGAAAATCAGCTCGTGCCATAGGTTGCCTACCCCTGGTCTATGCTTAATCCTGCCATGAGTGCAGAGGACTGGACTAGATGACATCTTGGGTCCCTTCCAGTCCTAGGATTTTATGATTTTATCTGTGGTTCTAATACTATATGTAGCTCTTTGTGACCCTCCATGTGGCTCTCATGGAGTAGACTTCTGAACAGCAACTCCACTTGCCATTCTCAGAGAACACTGACCAAGATGTGGATACTGCTGAAATATTTTTCCCTTGCCCCTGAACAGCAGGAAAGAAAATGTGTTGCTTGGAACACAGTAAACACAAGTGGTACAACCACCTTCTCTAGAGCAGCTTCCAGTAGGAAGCTGTGAGGAGAATGAGAACACACGTTCCTCTCTCTCCTGCCTAATAATAGGGAGGAGGAGAAAAGGAAAAACAACTCTTTACCTCATCTCTTCTTGGAGAAATAGAGTTTTTTTCCCCATGAGGCAATGTTAACGTGTGGTGATTCTGAGTCACAGTGATGTAACATCACATATCTTGCTGCATTATTATATCATAAAGATTTTTGAATAATATGAGGATTGTTGTTATGAGTGGGCAATGTCATCTGATGCTTAATTTCTGGAGAGTCACTTTCAGATTGATTAATATTGACCTATTGTCAAATTGCTCTGCAATGAAAAAAGCCTGTTGTTTTTGACCTTGAACTTTGTCACATGGAGAGTGTTTCAGTGCCACGGGTGTTCATAAGTACTTCCTTTTCGATTTAGATTATTTCCTTAGATTTATTAAAAGTATTTATCCAAACTGTAGACACCTGTACAAATATGAAAAATATTAACAAAAGACACAATACAGACAAATATTCTCTCCAATAATCCATTTGGCAGTTAAGAACTCCTCATAAAAAATAACCCTTTCACTGTCTTCTACAACCCACTCCTAATTGAAAAGTGGAAGAGAACACATATGCTTTGCAGCATATCCTGGATTTCAGCCAATCTAGGCTCTTACGGTCTATCAAGGAAAGTGAACTCCAGACTTGTGAACCAACCCCTCAGAGAGAATGTCCAGCCCGTAGTTCCTGCCCTACAAAACCATTAATTATTATTTATTTCTGTTGTGGTAATATCTAGGAGCCCCAGTCGTGGACCATGACCTCATTGTACTAGGCACTGTACAAACACATAACAAAGAACAGTCCCTGTGCTAAAAAGCTTATTTAGCTCTACCACCTCTCCTCGATCACAACTGCTGTATTATTGTAAGAGAGACAAGGTTGGTGAGGTAACATCTTTTATTGAACCAACTTCTGTTGGTGAGAGAGACAAGCTTGCAACCTGACACACAGAAAGCTCAAAAGCTTGTCTCTCTCACCAACAGAAGTTGGTCCAATAAAATGTATTACTTCACCTACCTTGTCTCTCTCATATCCTGGTACCAATACAGCTACAACAACACTGCATACAACAGTGGAAGAATGTGATATTCTAAGGTGAGAGAGGTGGTCTCTGATATCCAAGGCCCAAACCATTTAGGGTTTTATAGGTCAAAACCAACAACTTAAAATTACACCCAAAAGCCAGTGCAGAACTCTGGCAATTGTGTAAACATACTTTGATGTACTCTTTAGCAAGGGGTGGACACATTCTGCAACAGCATACCTTTGTGAATGCTGGAACGCTCAAGGTGCTTCTCTAGTCTCCATTTAACAAAGACGTGGACAGATGTAGCCGCTCCACATCAGAAGAGAAGTGATGTTAATGAGTAACTGGTTTAAATTGAAAGATGTTATTGAACTGGAAAAGTTTTTCAGTTACACAGCAGAAGCAAGAGAAAATCCCAGGATTGGTGGCGTGGAAATCAGATATGAAAATCACACCTCTTAAATGTTCCTCATTGCCAGGATATCACTTCTTTTAGTCCCAAAGCTTCCTGCAGTCCACAAAAATTTGGCATCCAGACTTTTATTTTTGAAAACTATTTACATCAGAAATAAAGAATCATGGAGCCATAGTGACAGAAAGCTTACTTTTAAAATGCTGCTGGACTCATTGCTTTAGTATATTTCCTGCATGAATAATTATTTTTATTTCAGTTTTTGGGTCTCTGTCACACACGTCCCACATTTGGGCCTTCAGAGATGAAGGCAGTTACGGTATGTCATCCACTGAAACAGTATTTTATAAATAGTGAATGGAATAGTTTTATCAGGGCCATTGGAAAATAAAGAATGTAGAATTCTCTTACATATTATTACTCTGTTATTTCTTTACAGCAGACTGCAAAAATAATGCTTTGGCATCAGGAAGCATTCAGGTAAATGGACATGGAGGGCAACCTTCAAAACCTCCAGTTAAAAGAGGGCCTGTGCGGAAACTGAAGATGGAGGCTAATAGCAGTACATGTGAAGTGGTGCACAAGAAAAGAGGTAGAAAACCAAAAAAGTTACAAATTGCTGAACAGATGAATGCAGAGCAGAATTCAGTCCAGACCACCAGGGACATGGTAATAGAAGAACCCTCAGTTTCTAGTGCATGCAATTCTCTTTCTGAAAATAATGTGAAGGAAGCTGTATTACAAAAAAAAGGCCGTGGAGGCAGAAAGCCAAAAAGAAAGACACAGACACGTCAACCAGACTCAGACCTTATAGTCCCTGCAAATGTTAAGATGCAGACAAGAAGCAGGAGGAAAAAAACGGATGAACCTGTAGAAGAAGAAGGGTCTGAGGAACTGAAAGATTCTGAACCTCACATGAGAACTAGAAACCAGGGTAGGAGGACAGCCTTTTACAATGAAGATGACTCTGAAGAAGAGCAAAGGCAGCTATTATTTGAAGACACTTCTTTAACTTTTGGAACGTCTAGCAGAGGCAGAGTCCGAAAGTTGACTGAAAAAGCAAAGGCTAATTTGATTGGTTGGTAACTGTTACCAAACATATTCCTTAGAATGCTATGAAGCAGGTACAGTAAAGGAGTGAGCAGAACAAAGACTTCTGCTCCCCTGCTGCTATTATGGATTAGAAGAATATGTTGTGATTTGAAAAAATGAGCAAAAAAGAAAACTGAGAGAACACTTCTTTGAAAAAAATATATATTTTAAACTTTTGCTATTTATTGCCCTCCAGATAGGTTATGCATTTCAACAGTCATTTTGGTCATAGTTAAGAATAATTGAAGACCTGTAAATAAGCAATTACTGACATTTTAAAAGTGAGAACTCCTGAGCAGTGCAGAGTATTTCTGTGATTAAACAAAGTGATAGAACTTTTAATGCCACAAACTGAGAACAGAAGTCTATTTTTGACCAAGCAAGGTACATTTTTATTGATTGCAGAAGTCATGTCTCCCAGGAAGGCAGATGTTGGCAAAGAGTGGCAGTAAATTAAGGATTACATTTCCATTAAGGACAAATGCAAAATTACCAAATTTTGCTAATCTGAAAATGTTTAATTTGAGTAGTGATGGAACATTCAACTGCAAAAGAAGCCTAGCACAGGCTTTTGGTTTATCCAAGTTCTGCCAAACAGAGAGAAAATGTAATCACAATATATAAATATATATATAATATATCCACATTGGAAAAAGTTTGACTAATATGTCTAATTTTTCAGACCTTGATTCTTGTATCAATCACTAAATCTCTGTTTATTGTGCCAAAGACTGAGAATCAGTGCAGTGGAAAGCCTTCTTTTCTTTTCTCTCTCTCTCTCTCTCTCTTTTTTTTTTTTTTTTTTTTTTTTTGAGTGTCAGTCCTGCAAACACTTTTCAAAGACAAAAAAGACTGTGTATCATTCTATATAGCAAATTGTTATAAATTGTGCTGAGATGTATCCTCTTTTGGTACTTAAATAGAAAACAGTAATGCACTGGTGGGGTCCTTTGACAGAGATGTTTTAGACAAAATTTATAATTGGTTAAAGGATTCAAGGAAATTACAGGAAAAGGTATGGGCTTATGACGTTTACTTTTGGATCTGAATTGATGGTTTTCTACAACTTCTGATGTGTTTAGAAAGCTAAAAATGACTTACAAAGAAGTGTGTATGTGTAGATTGATATATACACAAACACATACATATACAATATTACCCAGGTATAGATTCTCTTTTTCAGGATTTTTTAGATAGCACTAGAATTAAAAAAAGAAAAGAAAGAAAAGAAAAAAGTAAATTTTAAATGTCATACTTTATAGTTTAATTTTAAGGGGAAGATTGGTTATTTTCAATTATTAAAGGTTAAAAAAGGCCAAATCACTTTTTATGCAATCATGTTTTATACAGTGGTCTCATTGCACATTGTATTTTTTCTGCACTTTTTATGGTATACTTATCACTCTGACATAAGTCAATATACACCCTAAAGAAAAATTACATTTAATGATTGTGCCTTGTATTCTATTATTTCTTGCATCCTTAGTAAAATTAAGTTGTCTATTGTAAATGATAACTATATGACTTAGGGGAATGTATTACTATATATACTGCTGTGGAAAAGAAAAGCAGTTATTTATTTGTTTATGGTACATTTAGTTATTTTATACCTTAAAAATAAACTTTAATACCATTTTCTATTGCTTAAAAGGTATTGTCCAGTTTAAAAAAAGTATAGAAATAGTAGTATTTTCTGAGATCTGGTATGGTACAAAAATGTAACCAAAAATTTCAGATACATTATTTTGGGATAGCACGAGACAGTGTGTCATGACCCTGATTTAGAAGAATAAAAATTGAAAATTAAATATTAAAAAGTAGAGCCTAGTGCTGAAAACCCTTACTCATACAAGAAGTCTTCATTTACAAGACAAGTCTGATGGACTTGAGTGCAACTGCTGAAGAAAGAATTTGCAGGATTTAGGACCTTTAAACTTGCACAGATTGTCTTTATTCATTCTGAGCCAAATCCTATACTCATTATTCTGTTAGAACAAAGTCTGTTTAAGAAATTCCTGAGCAAGGAAAACAGTAGTTGGCCCAAGAAGAGTAGATATTAGCTATCATTTACCTATTATGGATAAAAACTAGTAACCCATGTACTTGGCATTTTTAGTATTGATTTATGTAACTATATTCATTATACATCTTTATATGAAATTAAGTAAACTATTTTCCAGAGCCTGACTGGATTACTTTGACTCTGAGTTTGGGGGGCATGGATTTGATTAATTTTATTTTCATCTGTTTATTTATTTTTTCTAACATATGTTTCTTTACTATTAAAATACAGTTGCTAAACATATGGTAAGGTGGAAAATTATGGTTGTACAGTGAAAAATAGTGTATTACACAGTTCAAAACTAATTCATTTTAGTGTGAGACTTAACAGTTAATTTTAAGGATCTCACTGATGATGAAGGCAATCAGTTTCAAATGTGTAATTTCCTGATGTTATCTGCATTGTAATGTAAGAAATTAGAGTATATCTAAAATTCAACTTCTGTATTTACACTATTTGTAATGTTTTATATGGCATGATTATGTATATATTTATACACAGAAAATACTGTATGTAATGTTGGAGAATGGAATAGCACACATTCCCATTACATTATGTGGAAACTGTACACCTTAAAACCACAAGAATAGAAGGCCTTATCTGCAGAACATAGATACATTGTTCCCTTTCTATAGAGATCTGTGACATTAAGCTGCAGGGGGTTTTTTTAATTCACATTTAGAAATATTGACATTGTTTCCTTTTTAAATAGATTGTGAATGATTTGGGTCAGTTTTTTATAGAAACAACACTTTAAAAATTATGAGAAGTAATACCAGATTTATTAAAATATATATTTTTATAATTTATCTTCTTTAGGTTGTAAAAGTTTATTTATGAGAATTAATACCATACCATCATGCTGTATGTCCTTTTTTTTGTTTGGAAGAATGTATTTGAGATATTTGCAACATATTGTACCAACAAAGAAAAAGAGCTTTTGATAACTAAGTCTGAAGGTTTTAAATGTGAGCAATAAGCTGTGGTTCAGCAACCTGAAAGAATTTCAAAACTATAGTTACGTGCATGTAACGGATAATGCTATCTCAAGTATCTAACAAATAATTCAAAAATGGAATATTAAAATAATATGTGTTTGTTTCACATATAGATTGTAAATATTATATAAATGTGTTTTATTGATAGACAGTCACACTAATCTTACAAGTCTGGCAGCAATGAACACAACTTCATTCAAATCCATTGATATTTGTCTTTTGATATGAGGATATTCAATTGTTTTCTCTGTTGGTGGTTGTTAAAGTCAATATTTACCAACAATTACCACTGAGTGGTATCGAAAACCACAGTATTTTCTATCTTTAGATTAGGAAATAGTTGCTGTTTCTCAGATACCATTATATTCTAAAAGTTTACTTTAACAGCAGTCACTGTACCTTTGCCTGCATACTGAACAAGTATTTATCCTGTTTGTTTCCATTGTTATTTTGTTATCCAAGAATTGAACTTGAAGAACTTCATTACAATATTGTTCAGCATTGTGTCACTATTCAGCTAAGGTTCTTGTCATTGTGCTATAACCAGTGATCACAACTTTACAGAAAATGTCTCTTGTGATTAGACTGCTGTCATATATACTTGCACACATTTATTTAGTGTTTCAGATTGTTGTTAGACTTGTAAGATTAAGTGGGTTGAATTTAATATTGCTATTTTATATTTGTAAAATATTGATAAAAGGACCCTCATGCAGCATGTCAGATGTATTAACATCTATAAAAATAAACTATCACCTTTACGTTGTGTAGCAGATAGCTTATGGGCTGTATTGCTGTACCCAGTATTTCTCAAGTATCAACTCTGGACGCCTGGTCCAGAGCCTTTTGCCATATATTAAAATATTATGCAGACTAAATCAGTACATCTATTTGACAACTGGAAGTTTGATACAATTTGTACACCACACTATTAAATCTCTCTTGCTCACATTTACTTTTAGGCCCTGATCCAGCAAACACTTTAGCACATGCTTAAAGTTAAGCACATGTTAAACTGTTTGCCAGTCCTATAGAAGTTACACATACTTAACTGAATGAGCGCTGTAGGCCTCATATACAATAGACTCTTTTTAGCCCATCTTTAGTGGTCCTATGAACTCACTTTGAGCATGAATCTAGCTAAAGTCTTTTGATATATTGCTGTATTTCATCCTAAGTCCCTATCTTGTTCTTGCACACTTTAACTGTGTTCCACACTAGCTGGTCAAACTATTCTTTTCAGCTAAACACTGCTTTTCTCTTTAAAAGGAGTTTAAATGCAATTCTGTTACGCTGGTGAAAGCTGAAAGGACAGAGGACCTTAACCTCACCTGGAGACAACAAAAGCTCGTTTTCTCTGTTACCTTTTACTACCTAATGAAGGCAAAAATGTTAACTGTAAAATTATTTGATAATATATTTTGTCTATTTTCCCCAAAGTTCTTGCAGCTGATTAGTTTCCAGGGGCACCTAGGTATTGAACTGATAAAAGGGCTGTTACTTTTCTGCTGTACATTATTGTATAGAAATGTGTTTGTTTATATGCAGAAACAGTGTATTAAATTTCATATAAATTGGCCAAGTCTGAAAATTTATTTCTGATAGCAAATCTGACACTCTTGTTGTTTTAACTTTACATAATTTCATAGTTTTTAGACAGGAACGGGGCTCTTACTTTCTGGTATATTTGGGGGGAAATTTAGGTAGCTTTTAAATTGAAATTAACCTCTACATGTCTCACCTGTTTGTACTAACTAGTATGGGAACCATTTTTGCTATTTATTTTAACAGTATATTTGAGTGGAAAAACTACTTAAAGGTTAGCTTTTTATAATTTGTTTTATTTAAAAAGAATACCACAGAAGAGGGTAAAACTTCTTGTTCTGAAGACTACAACAGCATCAAGGCACTCCAGAGAATCTATGCGGCAATAAGATAAGGATAATTTTTAGGAATTAGCTATGACAGGCTATTTGGGGGAAATTATCGGGGGGAAGGGAGACAGTAGGTCTTTGGAACTCTTTAAATGCAGATAAATACATCAGGAAATTTGCTTAATGTGATACAAACAATACATTGTCGGAGTGGAGGTAATATTTTACTATGAGTTTCTACACTTAAAAAACAAAAAAGAATAAGTTCCTACAAACTGGGAGTAGAAAGGAATATTATCCTATCAGCATCTACTATGTACACATGCACATAAGGCACACCTACTGTTTTGTACGTAAAGTGCATGTTGAGTTACAGATATATTGAGAAACAATGCAAAGTTACATTTTTGGACCATATTAAAACTGCAAAACCATGACAGGCAACTTGTTAAAAGATCTTGAGTGAATTATTTATACCCTGTCATTTATAACGTTTAGACATGTGTAGAATGTAGCTCAATTTTAAGGAAGTGACCTAGAAGGGTTAATTTTGAAACTGACACATTTTCAGATTAAAAATTATAATGCTTATTTTGTACAGAATTATGTAAAACACAAATCTGGTGTACGTAATGAATAACAAACAGTTGAAAACAATAATTCTTTAGCTTTATCAAGGTCTTTTTCTTCCAGAAATCTGGATTATCATGTTATAACCTGCAGTATCACACCAGGATAAACAGTGCCCTTTCTTTTTGTACATATTGATTGGAACTTTCTTTACTGTTATGTGGACACTTTCTATGTTAGTTTTGATGCATAATACTTTGAATCCTTTTATACAAACTAGAATGTATGTGTAAGAATTACTGTCACTGCAATGTAGTAACTACAAACTTATTTTTAAATAAATAGAAAACTTGTTTTTCTAAGTGGTTCTGCAGTGGTTCTGTTATTTCTATGTAAAAGTCTGTTGATTTGTATAATGGGAGAAGTACATCACAGAACAGCCTAAAATCAAATTTGTTCTTGTTTTTTTCTGAGCATACAATTGAAAGGAGTGGAAGCACATCAGCTGGTGCTGCAGCATTTCAAATGTGATGTGTGGAGATGAATTTTTGACATCCTTAATATATTGTTCAGAGTTTGGCATTAATCAATGCAGAGCTGACACAAGAGCCTAACCTCTGCAACTGTTGTCTGATTGCTACACATCCTGTGGTTTAAAGATTCTGGGAAGTAGTGTGCGTCAGGATCAGCCTCTTCCTCCATGATGCAATCACATTCCTGTCAGAACTGTGCTTATAAGGGACAGAGAAACATAATATGTAAAATACCTACACATCAAGAAATATAGGGCATATATTTTCCAGCTGTGGACTCTTAAGTCTTTTGTACATCACCCCTTTCAAGGATGCCAAATCACAAGCACTCTACATATAGGGATATACACAGGCCTTCCATATCTGCAGCCCAACTTTTTAACTGTCAGGTTGGCTCAGGAAAAAAACAGTTTTTAAATGCAGCTCCCTGTGGATTACCTTTCTCCTGCCCTGTTCTCTGCTTTTCTATTTCTCTGTTCTTCATAGGAAGCTGCATCCCTTTTCATCTACATTACTTACCTGAAATCTCAGACAAACCATTTAATTACAAAAAGAACACCTGACAGACACCCACGCACAAAATAAATTTGAATCATCATGTTAGGTATGCTGCTGAGAACAAAATTTCCTTAATTGAATCACATGATGATTTTGGCATACTGAGACACATGCTAAGATCTGTCAGTGACCTGAGCTCCGCAGAGACAGTTCCACAGCAAGAGGAGATGTTTACAAACTCTTTTCAATAAAATGTGCTTGTATTTCAGAACATTACAATGTAAAAAATAAAGGCATCTGTGCTTCATTCAGTGTGTTTACATAAGTCCTAACAATGTTAGTGGACATTACATATTTATCAAAAGGAAAATACCCCCTAACTTGGTGTTAGCACTAAAAGATTTTTTAAAAACTTAAAAATGCTTTTTGGGGGGGGAGAAAGCAAATATAAGCTATAACGCTTAACAACATCACAAGAGATTAAAAAGAGTCTGTAACTTTTTCTGAGTTCTATTTTAAGACGCTCTTAAGAAGAGTAAAGAAAAACAAAAGCTATTCATGCAGGGTCTGATTTTCAGAAGTTTTATGTAACTGTACCTCCCACTGAGGTCAATATTTTTTCTTTTAGTAGCTGGCTCCTGAAGATGCTCACTGTGCAAGTACTGCACATGTGGAGACTTGCTAGCCAGTTTATTCTCAAATCAAAATGCCTATTTAAAAAGTAAGGATAACATCTGTAGGATGATTTCCGTAGTATTTTTGTTTTCAAAGTAGAATATTTCAGATTTTAAGAGCCTTTTGTGCCCTACATTCTATATTGTGCTGTTTAGAAAAATTCTCTTCAACTATTCAGTTGGTAGTGTGACAGCTGAAATTTACAAAAGAGAATATTAACAACTGTTTTCTATTTCCATGGAAACAGATATGGATTGGCAAAAGGGATTTGCTGTTAAAAATAATAGTTGAGTTTAAGGCATGAGTGTAAATAAAGCAAGTTTCAGTTGGAATTTTTTTTTTGTTCAGAAAACTAAAACAAAAATGTCCTTAAAATATAGGTGACTGGTATACAACATGGTCTAACTTGCGCTGTATTTTGAAAATGAATATATAAAATAGCTGAAATATTAAACTACTTTTGTAAAACTCTCTGCTCGGCATTTTTGCTGTATTTTAGAAATGTATGGGTCATTGGGTGGTTAGAACAGGAAACTGGGAGCTAGGAATCCAGGATTTTATCCCTAGCTCTCACTGACTTGCTTTGTGATGTGCAAATCAGTTAATCTCTCCACACCTCTGTTTACCCATCTCTAAAATAGATTTAATGCCATCTTCCTCCCAGGAGTGTTCTGGGACTAAACCGTTCTTAATTATATAACCTCAGCCAGACAAATGCCTTCCAGTTTTCTTTTCCTTCTCACCTCAGAAGCATGGAGGCTTTGTCCCTTCTCTGACTGAGCCTCACCCTTTCATTTTGGCTTGAAGAGACACTAAAGAGAGAGAGAGAGGAGACAAGAAAAAGGAAAGAAATGAGCAAGGTCACATAAGGAAGAAGCAAGACTGAGGAATCTGCTTCAGGCCAGGGGAAGAGGGAAGAGAGTATACCCCTTTGTGGGGGGTCTCAGCTGGGGCCAACCATTCAATTAAACATAAATGCCAGTCTCTCTCAAGGATTCTGGGATGGCCCAGTCTTTGTTCCACTTGCAAAAAGGGAGAAGGCTCCCCAGATGGTGGCATCCCTAACCCTTGCATGCTGCTCACCTGTCTGATCAGAATGGACACCCTACCTCAGCTTGCAGCTCTAATCCACATTATACCCTGTCTGTGGCAGCTTCTCAGTGTACACAAGTTCCAAGAGCTGCTGCCCCTGGGATCTCCCAGCCAACCACAGTTCTGGTTAACTCCCACTTGGGAAGGTATTTCTACTGCCACCTCCTCCTTTCTCAGTCCCACTGGCGGACTGCTCCTCCACACCAACACCCTTCCTCTGGAGGGTCCTCCACAGCTGCACTGCTCCCTGGCATCTTGACCTATCCCCTCCCTTGGCCTCGGATGGTTTCTGACCACTTCTGCCTCCCATGCAAGTAATGCAATTGTGGCCTGTCAATGGCCTAATTCCCAGAGTGGCCTAGTTTTTGCCACACGTTCATAGAAGTAAAGGGCTCTGCTAGCCAGTCTTTGCTGTACCAGTCCAACTTCTCAGCAGCCATCCACCCTTTCCAGACTCCAAGGGTGCCTAGACCTAAGGCTTCCCCGCCAGCGACAGCCTGGATAAACCCTGTTCTTGCAGGTAGTTTCTGGTACCTCCCTTCCCAAGGTTCCATTTCTCAATCAGGCTCAGAGGTGGAAGTCTCTCAAGATATTTGTTGGCTGTAATGAAAGGATTTTTTTTATGATGGTTACTGATGCAAATTTAACAAGCTGGAAACCCATGGAGGAAGAAAACAACTAAAAAGAGTTATTAAACTCATCTTGTAATTCAAAAAATCATTTTAAGGAAGTACACAGCAGACAAGACAGTGACAACTCATCAGCATCTCCTACCTCACCAGACAAGGGGAAATGAGAAATCTAAGGGAATAGATGGTATATATTACCGCGTCTCCTCCCACCTTACAGCATAGCGCCCTAATGAACAACAGTCTCTCAATGTACAAGGAAGAAAGGACAAGAAAATAATGGTCAGCTGTGGCCAAGTAAAAAGGCAGAACCCTGCACCCTTTACTGTATGTAAAATATTTCAATTTATTTAAAAAAAACACTTCCCATCTTTCCCCAGCCCCTGTAAGCAGGCGATAAGTGAAATGGGAGGAAGGGTGAACAGGACAATATGTTGCTCTGTCTCAACCAAAACACTTTTCTGACCACAAATAGGAGATATAAAATTATATTCTTAAAAAGTACAGGGATTTTTTAAAATTTTTAAGCAGTACTATTTAACGGCTACTCTATTACAATATTTAATTACAATATTTTTATTAATTTACTGTCATGTTAAGATATGCATGGATATGCAAATAAACAACCCTTTATAGGCACCATCTGTACCTTAGTCTCCTTGCCCTCTCCTTTTTGTTTTCTTTCTTTGTTATATTATGGCATTATCTAGATTGTTGGGAGGAGGACCATCTTTTTATGTATAAAATCCCTACCTAGCAACTAGGATCCAGTTAGGTTGCCAGCCCTCCAGTATTGTCCTGGAGTCTCCAGGAATTAAATATTAATACGTCCAACCAAAATTGTCAATCCTAGATGCATTTCAGAAATCTGTACAGGAGTCTAAAAATAGACAGAGTAATTTCTATGGTACGAAGTGGAGTGCTGAAAATGCTACATAACAGCATACGAATTGCACACCAGTGGTCCGTCTAGTTCAGTATCCTATTCCTCATGACAGCCAGAAACAGATGTTTTATGGGAAAATGCAAAGAACCTACTTATGGACCTTACTGGCCCTTTAGATGTGGCCTGAATGCCTCAGTTAGCTGTATAATGGCCCTGGACAATCTTCTGCTCTATATTTGTAATGTGTATTTGCACTGGTGCACTAGCTGAAAATTAAAACGGTGGTCATGAAAGTCAATATAGTAGCAGACAAAGCTTGCAATGCTAAGCTTAGTGGAGAGAATGGACATAGTTACTTTGTATGTATATAATATAGCTAAAGAAACAATAATAGCAGTTGCTGAAACCACTGATATAAACCACAGTCACATGTAAAATCACCTTGCATCAGTGGTCTTGCCATGATGATCCCAAAGCTGTGCAGGTAGTACCTACGCTGTACCTACTGGCATGTGTGCAAATTAATAAACTCATATCCATATTTCAGTTCTAGAAAGGAGATGAATACATGTTCAAATCACTGAGGATGTCAAGTTTCGAAACACGTGATAGTACTTTAAGCGTTGGTTGTCCTTATTTGGTACTGTGAGTATTAACAGTTAATTTGCACCTTTTGAGACAGATAGATAATTCAAAATGTCTAGTTGTGAATTATGAGAATTGTACGACCAGTCTGGAATATGACTGGGACACTGCAGAACTATTAGCAGAATAGAGAGAGTGATACAGCTTTCTACAGGAAAGCATTCTAGATATTTCTTCTGAATTGGTGCAAACCTAGGTAAGTAAATCATCAGGAGGGCCAAATTTTCTCACACAGCATGTCTAGAAGTCAACCTTCAGGCACACAATACAATTTTTAAAAATATCTGAATTTAGACTCTGATTTCCCAATTAAGTTTTAATATTGAAAAAATTCCTACCTAGCAAATCTGTCACGATGAACTGCACCTGCAAAGAAGCTCACATTCACCTAGGTTTTATTTTAGTTAATGAAAGGTATAGATCAAGATTATGGAAATAAGGACATTTATCTTAAATTCTGACTGTCAGCAACTTCACTACTTTTATTAGAAAAATTCTGTTCAGATTAGTCTATCTGCATTACTCTAATGCCTTCCCTGTGCAATGTACTTGAATTTGGATGGACTCAGAATACAGTACACAGATTTGACTCCATTTAATAGTTGTAGTGCACTTTGAAGATGTAAAGTGCTATATAAATGCTTAGTATTAAACTTGAAAATAAAGTTGTGTTGCACCAGTTTAAATTTTAAAGGAAAATAAAGATAAAAAAATTGAATATCCTTAGGTTTGTAGAAATCATAAAGTAAAGTAGTTTACAAACTTTTTTCATTTGTAAATGTATCAAATTACACTTTCCTTCTTGTATAAAAAACACTCCATGTGAACACTATCCGACTATATAGATTCTGCTTTAAATCCCACAGTCCTCATTTAGTCAAAATGTCCATCAGGCTCTATGAGAGCTGTTTCTGACTGAGGACTACAGCAAGCTTTGGCTTCCACTTTGTCACCTAGTAACATTCCCCTCTGTCCCCTCACATGGTTACGCCACTGTGTGAGAATCATGACAGAACCTGCCATCTGGAGCAGCTGCACCTCTCTACCACAATGTTCCATTCATTTCAACTACCTGTTGAAAATCCTCTTTTCTTCCTTCTCTGTGCCATTTCATTTCTTCCTTTTTTTTTTTTTTAAGGAAGTTGATTGTTGAATTAAGTCAATTTGACATAGAGTTTGTATGAAGGATACCATATACATTAAAGAGCGTTTCGCAGACTTTTATATTTCCGTATAAGACCACTTAGAAAAGCTGTCCCAGTTCTTCTTCAAGTAGTGTCCCTATGGGTGCTCCATGTCAGGATATGCTTGCGCCCATGCACTCTTGATTGCAGATTTTTGTCAGTAGTGTCCATGGGTCCGTGCCTGCATCTTGGACACCCTGGTGGTTTGATACAAGTGTACATGAGGAGGAGCAGACCCACTGCCACTTTAGTTCCTTCTCAACCAACTGCGGCTTGAAATGGAGTGTTGTGGTGTCCATTAGCCAGCCATGTGGCTTGCTGCACCTTTCTTTATTTTATATCTTTCCTCATAGTTGTTAGTTATTTTGTTTTTGTTTTCTGTTATTTAACACAGTTTGTGCGTTGGAGGGTTCCCCTTTTCTCCTTATCTGCCCATCTTGGGCTATTGTCCTGGGCCTCATCCATGGCCTCAAGTGTGGACTAAGCCCAAGACGCTGGGCTTCAAATCTTGCCAGATCTCCCACAGGTCCTTTCTTTGCACTGATGGACATTCGAGTTGCCTCCACTGGCTGGGAGAGATTCTCATCCCCACCAAAAGCAAGCTCTGCTTAGTATTTAAAAAAAAATCAAGAGAGGGCAGACAAACTCCTGCTTATAGAGCACTCCCTGACACCTATGGGGCCCAAACCACCCCGTGTACTTCAGAGCCACTAACCATCTCTGCTTTGCTGATGAGCAAAGACTGTGGTACTTCCCAGACCCTCCAAGAAGACAAGCCCCCCTTCTCCAGAACAAGAAAAGAAAAGGAGAAAGTCACGTCCTTAATCTGGGTCTCAGGAGACCTCACATCTCAATATGGGTACCTCCAAGGCTCCCATTCCCTCTGGTACCAAGACCACGGTACAGGCTAAGAAGACTACATGTCCCATATGAAGAAGTTGTCTAAAGCAACACTGACATCAGCGCCTCCAAAATCCAGAGCCAATGTAAAATCCTCATTGGTACCATCTTCCACAGCCAGAAACGAAAGGCATACTATTCCCGTTTCAGCACAGTCTTCAGTACCACCCAACATTCTCACACCTCAGAAGCCCCCATCCAGAGCTCTGGTACCATACAGGCTCCTATCTCACAAGGATATCCGAATCCTCAAAGAGCCCAAATCATCAATAATAAGAGGTACTGAGAAATACTTCCCAGTGGTACCGACCACCTCTCTGAGCCTACTTCAACAGTGACTTGCCCCCAACACAATCCCCATGCAGACTGTTCGAGGGTACCGAGAGGTGCTTCCAGCTGGTACCTATACATCCTCCAACACTGCCCCATCAACCTCCCTTTCTCATCTCAGTATCAAAGCCAGCACAGGTCTCTTCCCAAGGCCCAGTACCAACTCAACCACCGATATTAACAGCACTAGCCCTCCCTGTGGATACAGGGGATCATACAACTCAGACGTATCTGAACATGGTTCTTCTGCCTTCCAACCTCCCTCTTTCAAGGTTCACGCTGTCAGGGAAATGCCTAGTAAGAAGCATACCCAGCTACCCTGGCAAGAACAAACTTGGGGTCCTGCTCATTCCCTTTTGCCCCTCTATAATGGGATCACTTATGTTGACCCTTTCTACAGGGTGCCATCTGAAAAGAGGTCTTGTCAAGAGCATCAACCAATGCCCCCAGGTCCTTCCCCACAGGTACTTCTCTCAGAACAGGGACCAGCAGAAGAGTAAGAAACACCACTTTCTCACAAGTCTTCCTAATCACCAGATGAGGTGGTCATGCTTCTTTCCCACCATCTTTCCCCAGTGACTTCAAGGACTTTCAAGACCTTATAAAAAGTGCAACAGACATCTTACAAGACCTGCTGGAAGAGATACAGAAGAGCCCCAAAACATTCCTTGTTCAATATCCTTCATACACATTCTCAGGGGAAGACTGCCTTGCCCATCAATGACACTTTTCTCACCACAGCTCACATGGTGTAGCAAACCGCAGCTACTATCCCATCCACATGGGAAATAACTGACAAAAAGTACTACATCCCTCCCAGAGGCTCTGAGTATTTTTTCTTCCATCCTACTCCCAACTCCTGGGTTGTGGAGGCTTTCAACAACAACAAAAAAAGGCAATATTGGTCCCATTCAACACCATCTGATAAGAAGCTAAAATGACTAGACCTTCTGGGCTTCAAAAACTACTCCTCGGCCTCCCTGTCATTCAGAGTAGTCAATTATCAAGCCATCATGGCAAAATATGACTTCACAGTCTATTCAAAATTCTCATCTTTTATTGAATGCCTGCCTCAGGAGCAGAGAGAACAATTTCAGGCTTCATGACAAAGGGTCATACAGTTGCCAAGGCATCTCTCCAGACTCAGCTCAACATTGCCAACACAGCTGCATGTTCCATGACTACTACAGTTGTCATGCACCGAGCTTTCTGGCTGCAGTCTTCCGACCTCCCCTGGAAATACAAAATACTGTCAAGGACGTTTCCTTCGAGGGGCTAAGTTATTTAGTGATGCCATGGACAGGTCCCTTCATTCCCTGAAAGACTTTTGAGTGTCACTATGAACTTTTGGCATCAATACACCTGTGATGAAAAGAAAATACAGCAAATTGCGGATGGCTCAACAGTCTCGCCCGGTTCCCTACTGGCCCACCAGACCAGCTAAGACCCCCAGGAAGAAGCCCAGATTTACTAAGAAACGTTCTCTTCTACAACAACTCAGTTTGAAGCATCCTCAACACACCTGTTTTGACCTATTGGTTGAGGGTCACAAACTATCTATCCCAGATCCTACATTGCACCTATTTCACCCCCCTCCCTTATGGGGATCATCTCTCCCACTTCCTTCCTTTTGGGGAGCTCATTACCTCGGATAGGTGGATCCTAGAAGTGATTTCTACAGGCTGTTCCATCTAGTTCAGCTCTTTACCACCACCCCCGCCACACTCCGCCTTGTCCCTCTTCAAGGACCCCTCTCACAAAGATCTCTTAAGGCAGAAGGTACAATCCCTCCTAGCTCTGGGGTGATTGAACCTGCTCCACCAGACGTTGTCAAGAAAGGGTTCTATTCCTAGTACTTCCTTGTCCTTAAGGAAAACAGGGAGTGGAGACCAATTCTGGACTCAGGACTATAAACACCCTTGTCCACTCCCAACAATTCAGAATGGTAACCCTAGCACCTAGAATTCTCTCCCTGGATCTGGGAGACAGGTTTGTTTCCCTTGATCTTCAGGATGCTTATTTTCATTTTGCCATCCATCCCTCACACAAACAATTCCTACTATCTACAGTAGCATTACCAATATTGCATCTTACCCTTACCCCAAGGGTCTGTACCCAGGATCTATATGCCTCAGCAGCGTATTTTCATTAAATGGGCATAATCATCTTCCCCTACCTGGACAACTGTCTTCTGAAGCGCCATTCACTTCTCAAAGCGCAGAAAGCAACCAGCAAGGCTCTGTCTGTTCCACTCTCAGGGCCACCACCTCACCATGGAAAAGTCTATGCTAACACCCATGCAATGTATAGACTTCAGTGGGGCTACTCTGGACTCTTCTTCCACCACAGCATACTTACCCAAGGAGAGATTAACCACAATGAACAATCTTATCTCATCAATTCAACAGAGCCCACAAACCATTGCAAGGGCTAGCCTACAACTTCTGGGCTATATGGCAGCCTTTACATTCATGACTCCCTTAGCAAGGCTTCACTCTGTGTTATCAAACATGACTAAGACCTGTCTACACCCCGAACAGATCAATCTATCCAAGTGGTTGTTGGAAGATCCTGGCCTCTCTAAATTGGTGGAGGGATCCACAAAAAGTGTGCATGGGCGTTCCCTTCCTACAGCCTTGTCCTGCAAAAATTATCACCAGACATGCCTCCCAGATGGGTTGGGATGCACACTTCTGGAACCTTATAGCTCGGAGCAAATGGACCCCTCAAAGCAGTTTGTTACACTTGCCAACAGTTCCTACCACACATCAAGGGCCACCCAATCAGAATAATACTGGCCAGCAGAGCAGCAATGTATTATATCAATTAGCAAGGAGCAACAAGATCCACAATTCATAAAACAGTGGATATACATCTCAGTAGTTTATCAGGACTACAAAACAAAGTGGTGGAGTCCCTCACCAGACATTTCAGCATCAACCACGAATGGGAGAATAACAACGAGGTATTCTGAGAGAGATGTCTTACCTGCAATGTCCAATGCAAAGTTCAGGCAATTCTGCTTGAGGAATGTAGGGTGGCCACAACTCAGTGGGAGAGGCCCAAGTCACTACACTATACTATACACTTACTCCCCTATCCCCTTTAGTAACTAAAAACTAACGATTGATTAATATAAAAAGAAAAGAAGAGTTATTAATTGGTTAAAGGAATCATATACATTACAATTGATTTCAGAGTTTGCAGGTCCAGAATAATAGCAGTGATGTTAAATCTGCTAGGGTGTAATAAGTCTCTCTGGTTCTCCTGTTAGATTGGGGGTTATCAGACCATTGTCCACAGTTGTTCTTTGTTAGAAATCATGTCCAGAGATGTAGAGCAGGAATGAAGACAAAACAGTGATGTCACAGCCTCCTGGGTGTTAGCTAGGGTTATCATTCTGAATTGCTGGGAGTGGACAAGGGTGTTTACAGTCCTGAGTCCAGAACTGGTCTCCGCTCCCTGTTTTATACTTTCAGTCCAAGTATATGGAAAGTTACTGGGAAAAGATGGAGTCTTAGATCACATGTCCTTACATGCCTTGCTGAACCATTGCCTCAGTGCTTTCTGAAATGTCTTCAGGAGGAACTCACCGGGTTAGCTGATTGTCCTTAATGGGCGATCAAGCAGGCTGGCTAGCCTTGATGCAAATCTGCCTTGGGCGTCACTGAAGAACACCACAAGTTTGAGATACAAACCCATGGCCAATATTCATACCTTCATATACAAATTTGACACATGGATTTAAACAGGCTAATAATACTTAGCAGTCTTTAACTTTTCCATTGATACCTTACATAATGTACTTTGTGTAGGCGGCGAGTTATATGGGCCCGTGGTGCCTGTGCTCCACCAATATTCAGAAATGTGTGCCCGGCTCCACCAATGTTTGGGACTTCGGTGCTGGCCCCACGCCCGGGATCCCAGCTGCCAGTCCTGCGCCTGGGGTGCAAACTGCGGGCCCCACGCCTGGGATCCTGGCTGCCGTCCGAGTCTCCGCTGCCAGCCCTGCACCCGCCCCCAGCTGTGGCCCCAGCCTCTGCCCCCGTACTCCTGTCCGGATTTCCTTCCCCCACCCCCACCCCCGGAGACGTGGCCCTGCTCCCGTCCCCAGCTGGGGTGTATATGTGTGGACAGGGGTAAGGATATATATCGGCTTACAAGGCAGGTGTGCGGGGCGGGACTTGGACCCATTCTGCGCACCACCAAAAATTATACAAACCTGGTGCCCACAGTACTTTGTACAAGATTTATTGCAATTTTGTAACAGTGGTGACTGTGTTAGTGTAACTAGTTATCTTCCTTTTTATACAGCATCACAACAACTACTGTATGGAAGAAAGAATCCCAGAGATGCAAAGCCCACATATTCAGAAGACTGGAACAACCACTTTGGGAAAACTCATTCAGTTTGTATTATTGTTGCAATTCAATCAGGTCATTAGCAAAAAAGGATGGTACCTTTTTACCTGGACAGAAGACCAACTTGTTTAGTAGTGTTTTAAAGATATGTTCTAGCCCGGTCAGATCCATAGTCCAAAAACATGTTCTAATTTAGGTCTGTCGATTAATCACAGTTAACTCACGCAATTAACTAAAACAAATTAATTGTGATTAAAAAACTTTATCACTATAAATCATACTTTTAATCGCACTGTAAACAATAGAATACCAATTAAAACGTATTATATTTTTGGATGTTTTTCTACATTTTCAAATATGTTGATTTCAATTACAACACAGAATACAAAGTGCATAATGCTCACTTTATATTTTATTACATATATTTGCACTGTAAAAATGATCAACAAAAATAGTATTTTTCAATTCACCTCATACAAGTACTGTAGTGCAATCTCTTTATCATGAAAGTGCAACTTACAAATGTAGATTTTTTTTGTTACATAACTGTTTTGTTTTTTGAGAGCAACGTAAAACTTCAGAGCCTACAAGTCCACTCAGTCCTACTTCTTGTTCAGCCCATCGCTAAGGCAAACAAGTTTGTTTACATTTACGGGAGATAATGCTGCCCGCTTCTTATTTAATATGTCACCTGAAAGTGAGAACAGCCGTTTGCATGGCACTTTTGTGGCCGTCATTGCAAGGTATTTAAGTGCCAGATATGCTAAACATTCGTATGCCCCTTCATGCTTCGGCCACCATTCCAGAGGACATGCTTCTATGCTGCTGACGCTCATTAAAAAAAATAATGCGTCAATTAAATTTGTGACTGAACTCCTTGGGGGAGAATTGTATGTCTCCTGCTCTGTTTTACCCACATTCTGCCATATAGTCCATGTTATAGCAATCTCGGATGATGACCCAGCATATGTTGTTCATTTTAAGACCACTTTCACTGCAGATTTGATAAAACAAAAAGAAGGTACCAATGTGAGATTTCTAAAGATAGCTACAGCACTCGACCCAAGGTTTAAGAATCTGAAGTGCCTTCCAAAATCTGAGAGGGTTGATGTGTGGAGCATATTTTCAGAAGTCTCCAATGCGGAAACTATAGAACTGAACCACCAAAAAAGAAAACCAACCTTCTGCTGGTGGCATCTGATTCAGATGATGAAAATGAATATGCATCAATTCTCACTGCTTTGGATTGCTATCGAGCAGAACCCATCATTGGTATGGACGCATGTCCTGTGGAAGGGTGGTTCAAGAATGACAGGACATATGAATCTTTACTGCATCTGGCACATAAATATCTTGTGACGCCGGCTACAACAGTGCCATGCAAACACCTGTTATCACTTTCAAGTGACATTGTAAACAAGAAGGGGGCAGCATTCTCTCCTGAAAATGTAAACAAACTTGTTTGTCTGAGCGATTGGCTGAACAAGAAGTAGGACTGAGTGGACTTGTAGGCTCTGAAGTTTTACAATGTTGTATTTTTGAGTGCAGTTATATTTTTGTACATAATTCTACATTTCTAAGTTCAACTTTCATGTTAAAGAGATTGCACTACATTATTTGTATTAGGTGAATTGAAAAATACTATTTGTTTTGTTTTTTACTGTGCAAATATTTGTAATAAAAATATAAAGTGAGCACTGTACACTTGTATACTGTGTGGTAATTGAAATCAATATATTTGAAAATGTAGAAAACATCCAAAAACATTTAAATAAATGGTATTCTATTATTTTTTAACAGTGCGATTAATCACGATTAATTTTTTTAATTGCTTGACAGCCCTAGTTCTAACCTAGGTCTGTATTTATTCAGTTGGACTCTTTTATTGTGCCTATTCTATGCTCTAGCTGTATTACACAGATTAAAATGCAGTCACAACAAATTTATAAAAGAATAGGCACCCAGTTCCCTTCCCCACCCCAAAGCATAAGTTCCTTGCCTAGCCCCCCCACAAATTAAGCCTTGGAAAATGGGTGAGTCTTACAGCATGTCCTGAAGGTCACCACATGTGGAGCCAAGGTGAGAAGTGAGTTCCACAGAGAATGGAGGGTTCATAGAATCATAGAATATCAGGGTTGGAAGGGACTTCAGGAGATCATCTAGTCCAACCCCTTGCTCAAAGCACGACCAATCCCCAACTAAATCATCCCAGCCAGGGCTTTTGTCAAGCCTGACCTTAAAAATATCTAAGGAAGGAGATTCCACCACCTCCCTAGGTAACGCATTTCAGTGTTTCACCACCCTCCTATTGAAAAAGTTTTTCCTAATACCCAGCCTAAACCTCCCCCACTGCAACTTGAGACCATTACTCCTTGTTCTGTCATCAGCTACCACTGAGAACAGTCTAGATCCATCCTCTTTGGAACCCCCTTTCAGGTAGTTGAAAGCAGCTATCAAATCCCCCCTCATTCTTCTCTTCTGCAGACTAAACAATCCCAGTTCCCTCAGCCTCTCCTCATAAGTCATGTGTTCCAGTCCCCTAATCATTTTTGTTGCCCTCCGCTGGATGTTTTCCAATTTTTCCACATCCTTCTTGTAGTGTGGGGCCCAAAACTGGACACAGTACTCCAAATGAGGCCTCACCAATGTCGAATAGAGGGGAACGATCACGTCCCTCGATCTGCTGGCAATGCCCCTACTTATACATCCCAAAATGCCATTGGCCTTCTTGGCAACAAGGGCACACTGTTGACTCATATCCAGCTTCTTGTCCACTGTAACCCCTAGGTCCTTTTCTGCTGAACTGCTGCCGAGCCATTCGGTCCCTAGTCTGTAGCGTGCATGGGGTTCTTCCATCCTAAGTGCAGGACTCTGCACTTGTCCTTGTTGAACCTCATCAGATTTCTTTTGGCCCAATCCTCTAATTTGTCTAGGGCCCTCTGTATCCTATCCCTACCCTCCAGCGTATCTACCTCTCCTCCCAGTTTAGTGTCATCTGCAAACTTGCTGAGGGTGCAATCCACACCATCCTCCAGATCCTTAATGAAAATATTGAACAAAACCGGCCCGAGGACCGACCCTTGGGGCACTCCACTTGATACCGGCTGCCAACTAGACATGGAGCCATTGATCACTACCCGTTGAGCCCGACAATCTAGCCAACTTTCTATCCACCTTATAGTCCATTCATCCAGCCCATACTTCTTTAACTTGCTGGCAAGAATACTGTGGGAGACCATGTCAAAAGCTTTGCTAAAGTCAAGGAACAACACGTCTACCACTTTCCCCTCATCCACAGAGCCAGTTATCTCATCATAGAAGGCAATTAGATTAGTCAGGCATGACTTGTCCTTGGTGAATCCATGCTGACTGTTCCTGATCACTTTCCTCTCCTCTAAGTGCTTCAGAATTGATTCCTTGAGGACCTGCTCCATGATTTTTCCAGAGACTGAGGTGAGGCTGACTGGCCTGTAGTTCCCAGGATCCTCCTCCTCCCCTTTTTTAAAGATGGGGACTGCATTAGCCTTTTTCCAGTCGTCCGGGACTTCCCTGGATCGCCATGAGTTTTCAAAGATAATGGCCAATGGCTCTGCAATCACATCTGCCAACTCCTTTAGCACTCTCGGTTGCAGTGCATCCGACCCCATTGACTTGTGCTCGTCCAGCTTTTCTAAATAGTCCCGAACCACTTCTTTCTCCACAGAGGGCTGGTCACCTCCTCCCCATGCTGTGCTGCCCAGTGCAGAATTCTGGGAGCTGACCTTGTTCGTGAAGACAGAGGCAAAAAAAGCATTGAGTACATTAGCTTTTTCCACATCCTCTGTCACTAGGTTGCCTCCATCATTCAGTAAAGGACCCGCACTTTCCTTGACTTTCTTCTTGTTGCTAACACCTGAAGAAACCCTTCTTGTTACTCTTAACATCTCTTGCTAGCTGCAACTCCAGGTGTGATTTGGCCTTCCTGATTTCACTCCTGCATCCCCGAGCAATATTTTTATACTCTTCCCTGGTCATTTGTCCAATCTTCCAATTCTTGTAAGCTTCTTTTTTGTGTTCAAGATCAGCAAGGATTTCACTATTAAGTCAAGCTGGTCGCCTGCCATATTTACTATTCTTTCTACACATTGGGATGGTTTGTCCCTGTAACCTCAATAAAGATTCTTTAAAATACAGCCTGCTCTCCTGGACTCCTTTCCCTCTCATGTTATTCTCCCAGGGGATCCTGCCCATCAGTTCCCGGAGGGAGGCAAAGTCTGCTTTTCTGAAGTCCAGGGTCCGTATTCTGCTGCTCTCCTTTCTTCCCTGTGTCAGGATCCTGAACTCAACCATCTCATGGTCACTGCCTCCCAGGTTCCCATCCACTTTAGCTTCCCCTACTAATTCTTCCCAGTTTGTGAGCAGCAGATCAAGAAGAACTCTGCCCCTAGTTGGTTCCTCCAGCACTTGCACCAGGAAATTGTCCCCTACCCTTTCCAAAAACTTCCTGGATTGTCTGTGCACCGCTGTATTGCTCTCCCAGCAGATATCAGGGTGATTGAAGTCTCCCATGAGAACCAGGGCCTGCGATCTAGTAACTTCCTTGAGTTGCCAGAAGAAAGCCTTGTCCACTTCATCCCCCTGGTCCGGTGGTCTATAGCAGACTCCCACCACGACATCACCCTTGTTGCTCACACTTCTAAACTTAATCCAGAGACTCAGGTTTTTCTGCAGTTTCATACTTGAGCTCTGAGCAGTCATACTGCTCCCTTACATACAGTGCAACTCCCCAACCTTTTCTACCCTGCCTGTCCTTCCTGAGCAGTTTATATCCATCCATGACAGTACTCCAGTCATGTGAGTTATCCCACCAAGTCTCTGTTATTCCAATCACATCATAATTCTTTGACTGTGCCCGGACTTCCAGTTCTCCCTGCTTGTTTCCCAGGCTTCTTGCATTTGTGTATAGGCATTTGAGATAACTTGCTGATCGTCCCTCTTTCTCAGTATGAGGCAGGAGCCCTGCCCTCTCGCACGCTCCTGCTTCCTCCCGGTATCCCACTTCACCACTTACCTCAGGGCTTTGGTCTCCTTCCCCCGGTGAACCTAGTTTAAAGCCTTCCTCACTAGGTTAGCCAGCCTGCTTGCGAAGATGCTCTTCCCTCTCTTCAATAGGTGGAGCACGTCTCTGCCTAGCACTCCTCCTTCTTGGAACACCATCCCATGGTCAAAGAATCCAAAGCCTTCTCTCCGACACCACCTGCGTAGCCATTCGTTGACTTCCACGATTCGACAGTCTCTACCCAGGCCTTTTCCTTCCACGGGGAGGATGGACGAGAAGACCTCTTGTGCCTCAAACTCCTTTATTCTTCTTCCCAGAGCCATGTAGTCCACAGTGATCCACTCAACGTCATTCTTGGCAGTATCATTGGTGCCCACGTGGAGAAGCAGGAAGGGGTAGCGATCCGAGGGCCTGATGAGTCTCGGCAGTTTCTCTGTCACATTGTGAATCCTAGCTCCTGGCAAGCAGCAGACTTCTCGGTTTTCCCGGTTGGGGCGGCAGATAGATAACTCAGTCCCCCTGAGGAGAGAGTCCCCGACCACCACCACCCGCCTCCTTCTCTTGGGAGCGGTGGTCGTGGAACCCCCAACCCTAGGACAGTGCATCTCATGCCTTCGAATCGGCGGAGTCTCCTTCTGTTCCCTTCCCTCAGATGTATCATCTAGTCCACTCTCCGCATCAGTACCTGTGGAGAGAACATGAAAACAGTTACTTACCTGTATCTGCGTTGCTGGTACATGGACGCTCCCCTATTTTAGAAACTTATAGATCAAAAACAACACCTTACACCTGACCCAGAAATAATCTGGCAGCGAACACAGATCATGGAGCATGCATGTCATGTGTTCTCTGCATGAACCCCCCTCACTTAAGTAGGTAGCCAAATTCTGAACTAGCTGCAGTTTCTGAATGGTTTGACGCTATGACCCCATATACATCAGAGTGAAATATTCTAACCTTGAGGCATGAGTAACTGTACAGGATCCTAATCCAAAAGGTAAGCAAAAAACTATCTTACCACATGCAGTTAATAAAAATATACTTTAATTGACACTACCTGGGCATCCAGGAACAACTAGGGATCCAAGACCCTTAGGTTGTCAACCATCGATCTATAACCCTTCAGTGGAGGGTGCCAGTCTAATTTCTGCCAGCTCCGCTTTCTTCATCTTATAAACATTATTATTTATTACTTATCCAGTATCCAAAACTGCGCTAGGTACATCACAGAACATAGGAAAGATAGGTTCAAAGAGCTTTCAGTCTAAAGGAAACATGATACTACTGACAACACAAGCAATGGAGAGGGAAAGGAAAAGGACACTGCAACTGTTATCTTGTAGCAACTCTTTTTCATTTGCTGTACAGCTATGGCATAGGGTTTCAAAGACCGGGGTACTGCAAAATCGGAAGAGTAGCAAACAGAAGGTGACAGAGTGTAATTGCAAAGTGACTTGGAGAGATTAGAACAATGTGGGGTTACAGACAATGGGGGAGATTCAGTACCAATATATGTCGAGTCTTACATCTAGGGAGAGGAAACATTTTACCTCTCTCTTTCGTTTATACAATGTGCCTCTCCAAAACACAGAACTACGGGGAAAGGAAAATGTTACCAAACAGCTGCACCATTCCCATTAAAGTGAGTTAATTTTTATTGTCTCCTTAATGTTGTTCCAATATTTATATATATTTTTAATGTAGCCAAGCATACTTTGCTGTGGGAAAAGTGTGGAATCAACTTTGGAAGAGGAGATGGCCATTGGAGGAGAATCTTAATCTTAAAAAGTGTCTACAACATGAAAAAGTTTAAGGAGACTACACTGGCATAATTCAAGCAACTCTGCAGTCTCCGTTTTGTTTTGTATAGCATCAGCCAAACTTTTGTTCCTTAGAAGTGAGTGCATTTCAGTAGTAATGCATGCATCCATCTGTAAAGCACTTTGGTACCTCTCAGGACAAAAAGCGTTATAGAAATGTATATTATTATTAGACACCTAACTCAAGTCACTGTTGTGCCATTGTCTGTCTCTACTGGACACAGCAAAAAGCAGAGCAAGGAGTCTCCAAACCACATTTGGTAGAAAGTAAGAGACTGAAATTTCAGTTGTCACCTCTAAAATAAATAAATGTTAGAAAACCCAGTTACAATAGTGTTTGGTCATCTGCTCTGGATGCGTGTGAATCAATTTTTAACTGGGTTATGGAATCATGCTGGACATCATAGGCCATATCACGACGCAGTAACAAATAAACAGTTTGGTCTCATTTATATATTGAGATACTAACATATTATAAACTCCCTTTTGAACTCAAATCTTCCACTTCCCAAGTCCATAAGGCTGTCTATACTGGCCTTTGAACCAAGTTCATCAATTCATAGAGCCCAAGTTCAGAAGGGACCATTGTGATCATCTAGTCTGACCTCCAGTGTAACACAGGCCATAGAGCTTCCCCCCAAATAATTCCTAGAGCATATCTTCTAGAAAAATATCCAGCCTTGATTTAAATATTGTCAGTGATGCAGAATCCATCACGAGCCTTGGTAAGTTGTTCCAATAGTTAATTATTCTCATTGTTAAAAAATTACACCTTACTTCCAATCTGAACTTGTCTAGCTTCCAACTACCAGCCATTGTATCGTGTTGTATCTTTCTCTGCTAAATTGATGAGCCCATTATTAAATATTTGTTCCCCATGTAGTTACTTATAGTCTGTAATCAAGTCACCCCTTAAACTTCTTTTTGTTAAACTAAATAGATTGAGCTCCTTGAGTCTATCACTATAAGGCATGTTGTCTAATCCTGTAATCATTCTCATGACTCTTCCTTGAACCCTCTGAAATTTATCAATATCCTTCTTGAACTGTGGGCACCAGAACTGGACACAGTATTCCAGCAGTGGTGGAACCATGTTTAACATAGTGCCTGAAAATTGGTTTATAAGTCTGGCCCCTATGCACAGAATCTCCCTTCTCTTGCTGTTTGCTGTCAGCTTGCTCTCTTCATAACCATCCTAGCGGGTCTTTACATAAGTTTTTGGGGCAGGAAATATATATTTTTGTACTGGACATTGTGGGTGCTAAACAAATTATGTCAGCACACATTGGCCAGTCAATGCTTGATCTGAATTGAATTATTTAAGAGTCTTTGACAGAAGTACCGGAACTAAGAGTGCTGGGGGTACTTCCACACCCCCTGGCATGAAGTGGTTTCCATCAACAAATTTGATTGTGGATGAACTTACACCAAAGAAACACCTGACAAAGAAGAAACTTATTAACAGACTCCAATCCCTGTGCAGCAGCCCAAAAAACATAGGCACATAAGGGGGGCTCTCCTTGAAGTCTGACACATACACAATTGAAGTTGCATAGGAGGCTTTTGTTTCAGTTATGCATTTTTCACCATTGTGATAGACTCAACTCCACAGACCACCAGCAATGACTCTGTGAACCACCAATGGGAGTCATGAGCCACAGTCTGAGAACCACTGTACCACTAGGTTAAAAGTTTAGGTTAAGACAGGATCTCTTTTGCATAGTCTTCATACCAGAACCATTTCATTTTATTCCCATTTGCAAGGCTGCATCAGGTTGAAGACAGGCAAGTGCCCATACAGAAAAAATGGCCCTACGTGACCACTCAAAGGAGTAACAAAAATCACTTGCTTAAAACTAACCTGCTGGGCTTTTTATGTCTGTGTGCTTCTTTGTGATGTATTTAAAAGGGAGGAGGGAAGGATTCAGTTTGTTCTTTTAGATTAGAAATTCAGAATTTGTCTAGTCTGAGTGATTCTATAAGTGATTGGAGATCTGGTAAAATTATGACATCAGAAGGTGAAAAAAGAGACTGAGACCTGATAACTAAGAGGAGAAGGGATTTTTAATCTGAGCGTTTAAAACTCTGGGGTTATTTTGATTGATTTTTGTCAATATTCATTAAACTCCAATCACTAATGACTATTTTTGAGAAAGGATATCCTTGTTAAAGAGCCAACGTCTTCCCTCCTGCCCCCATTCCTTTCATTAAGATGTGAATGCTCATCACAATATACAAGCTCTGAGTTCCCCAATAAATCATCCAGTAAAACAGGAAAGATCAGATTTACATTCCTGGTATTTCTAGGGTTAAACAAGGCAGTGGGAAGGCGATGGGGAAGGAAATCAAAAAACCTTCAAGCTTTCAGGGGGTTTTTAATGCATAATAAAGATGCCAAAAAAGGGGATGAGACCAATTAAAAACAACATTATGTATGTTATCTTTAAGAGTGGTTTGTCTGCTAAAGGTGACACAGAATTATACTTAATATGTTTAGAGAGAAATTTTGGACTGGCATCTTAAGCAGGGATTGAACTGCTGTGCTCTACTGGAACTTTTACAGTTTCCCTGCGCAGACGTTATTACAGGCTATCTGTGTTACTGAGTCTGCCCGTAGGCGCCAATTCTGCAATAAGAAGTGTAAACCATGATCTCTGAAACCTAATAATGATACTTGAAAGCTCTGATCTTGCAGAAGTCTCAGTGTAGCTCTCATTAGTCTCATCCTAAATGCTGCAATGTCTAAAGAGATGCCATCAAAATAAAATCACGCGTATGTGGAAATTCTATTGTTTCAAGAAACATCAAACACTACAATATCTGAAAGGGAGTAGAGAAAAATGTATTTTTCTCTATTTTTTTCAGTTTACTTTGTGGTTTTGTCTACATTGTGTACAGTCAGTACCACTGTTTCCCTTTGTATATTGTTATTTATATTATAGTAGCACCTAAGGGAACCAATTAATATCAGGGCCACATGGTTTGAGGCATCCTATAAACACACAGTGATTGGTCTGAAATGCTTACACCACAAGCAGACAAGACTAGCAAAGGGGAGATGGGGAAACTGAAGAATGGAGCAATTAAGTGCTTTGCCCAAGGTTACCCAGCAAGTCAATGGAATAGAACTGTAATCTATTGAATTTCAGCCCAGTGCCTTATCTACTGCTGCCTAGTCAGTCAATTCCCCTGTGGGCCCTGATCTTGCAGGTGAGTATGAATAGAGTCCCACTGAGTTTTGCATTGACCATATGTGGGGTGTTTGTTTGCCTGTATCTTTCAGACAGCAATTGGGGGAAAGGAAGGGGGAATAATGTAGGCTGATGCCTTAATGTACATGTTTAGTAATAACTAATTTTCAGAAGAAGGGGACTCTGATTAAAATACCAGGATTAAAGTTAGGCACTGAAACCATCACACTTTCTTTTTTTTTTTCCACACTGACCCGATTTCAGCTGGGAAGGGTCCTTTCAAACATTTCACTGTTATCCCTCTGGTGAAAGGATCCAGCCCGGGGGGAAGGGAGCTGACGAGGGAGTCAACTCCCCTGCACGTGTCCCCAGCTGAGACGGCTGGTGGCGTCTCCTGCAGAGGTTTCGCTTCTCTTTCCCTGCGGTGCCGCACACGCAGCCCGGCCCCCCGTCAGGCAGGCCCCTCAAGCGAGGAGCCTTCCCGCCGCCGAGCGAGGCACCTCGGCAGCCTGCGGCCGCTTTCAGGCGCGTGAGTCTCTCGCGTGCAGCCCCTCCCCTGGCGGCGGCGGCGGCGGCGGGAAGGGCCGCGGGGGAGGGGAGGAGCCCCGGCTCGGAGGCGCACCAGGTAGCCGGGGCTCCCGGCACAGGCTGTTTGTGCCACGATAGCGGCTGTCAGTGGGGGCGCCTCCAGGGCGGAGCCAGTGGCCAGGTCTGTCCCCCACACGCCCCCGCTGCGGAGAGGGGCTGCCGAGGGGCTCTGGCACCTGTTGGCCGGGAAGGTGCCAGGGCGCCCGGAGCCAGCGAGGCGGGAGTGGCCGGCTGGGACGCGCGTGCTCCGGGGAGGGGGAGGGTCCCGGCTAGCTCTGGCGGCGCGGGCTGGGGAGACAAAGGGGTGGAGGCGACGTGTCAAGCTGCCTCCTCCCCGGGCATCTGGGCCGCGAGCGCGGCGTGGGCTGGGTGTGAATGGCGCGCAGGTGGCGCTGGAGGCCTGGAGCCGAAGTTGTCCGGCGGGATTAGCTGCCTCTCCCTTTGGGGCCAGCGCGCTCCAGCTAGCGGCGCCTCTCAGTTAGCTGGTTAGCGGGTCGACCTCTCTCTAGTTAGTCTCCGAGGCCGCCAGCTGGCTGAGATTGTGGAGCGGGGTCACAGTGGCACGTGGATAGTAGTTTCAGCAACACCCAGCATCTCCGAGCAGGGAATTTACAGATGGTCTGCAGCATCCCCATAATTTTTCGGGCTTTGAACTCATCTTTGTTAACAGGGAGAGACTCTTTCCCTCGCCACTCTAAATGTGGGGATTTGGAAGGAAGATTTTATTCCAGAGTCGTTTTGGCTACAAATCTTTTCCCCACAATTAAACTATTTACTCTTTTCGACGTCTATGTGCTCCCTTTTTTGACTGCATACTTTTCAACGTTTGTGCTCTTTGTTTTTCTTTTTGTCCAAGGTAAAGTACTAGTCTGGCTCCACGCCTTAGCACAATGCAGCGTTTGAGTCGCAATCGGTGCAGGAGGATACTGGGTTAGCCTTTAAAAACCTCAGTAGCTCTTTAAATCGGGGGGGAATCCAGTTAGGTTTTGTGGATTACTACTGTCTTTTAAATTACCTACATTTGGGGCTCAAACTATCTGACTGGCATGTTAAAGGCTTCTGCTGCAGAATTAAACAAATCTATCTTTTATATGTAAAATATGTCTTTGCTAAACTAAAAAAAGAGAGAGTGAGAGTCTTATTAACCAAGCTGCATGTGTTTCCATTCTATTTTTCATCTGTGGATTGTCTGTGTAATTGATTTTCTTCAAGAATCAGTGCAGCCATTTCCTTTTCATACAGGTATAACCCTGAGTTGTTGTACATGATCACATCCCCATAATTAAGGGTCCTAGGCCTCTGTACAATAGAGGCTGGTCTATATTTAATGAATCAGGCAAATTTTGTGGTTACTGGTAAGATGTATGAACATCTGCTGGGAACTAGGCTGAGACTGTTCTTCCTGTTTCACTTGTGAACAATTTTATATCTGAAACGGAGTCTTTTCCGTGGGCTAGTGCACAAAGCAGTGCAGCTATCAGGGCTTCTGTTGAGTTCCCCAACCCTCCACAAACATTTTCAGAAATTCCAGCTTTTATCTTTTGGGTCATAAATCAGTCTTTTGCCAGGTATTTCCACAATTCTAACTTCCCAAATTGTTAACGTAGTAGAGTAAATGAGTGCTAAAATATTTAATAAAAGGATACTTTAAATAGTGTGAACTGGAATAGGAGCAACGGAAATAATAACTTGCCTGGCAGTATGGCATGAAGAGTCAGAACAGGAGAATAATAAAACAGAAATGGAGTACATGTTATCAAAGTGACTCTCTTGAGGGGAAGAAGGGATGCTTAAAAGAAGGGAAGAAGCTGTAGGAGAAGTAAACCTGTACACTGGGTATCTTTCAGGCAATCTTTCCAAAATCTCAGCAAGGAAGTTCTAGTTCTGATATAGAAAATTGTGATAGATGTTTAAACATAGTGCAGGTGCTTGTTGGTTGCCAGGTGAAATCCATCTCAGCCTGGTAGCATCCAAAAACTAATTCTCCATGTATAAAGTACAGTCTTTAGGGAAAAAATGTTCCCGTCAGTGACTTATGGTTTTTCCTACAAAAGCAAAAGTGCATTTGTGGAGAGGGAGGGGGAATGTCTCTAAAATGAATTGATGGTGTCAGTCCTCTGTGTAATGCACTGATATGACCATGACAAAAACACCTTCACAGTTGGCATTCTTGTATGTCCATCTTGGCAAGTTACCATGTGTGTACACTCCAATGTCATCCTAAAAGAAGGCCTCTCCAGCAAACCATTAAGACAGGTGGGTGGCGTGCAATACTAAAGACCAGAGTTCCACTGTTCATGCCAGAAATGTTGTGTCTAAACAGGACTGTTTTTCAGGGCCGTCCATGCAGCACATCTCTCAAACATTAAATTCACTTAATTATCTTTAAGGTGGTTGTCATAAATATAAAGGGAAGGGTAACCACCTTTCTGTATACAGTGCTATAAAATCCCTCCTGGCCACAGGCAAGACCCTTTCACCTGTAAAGGGTTAAGAAGCTAAGGTAACCTCGCTGGCACCTGACCCAAAATGACCAATGGGGGGACAAGATACTTTCAAATCTGGAGCGGGGGGGCGGAACAAAGGGTTTGGTCTGTCTGTGTGATGCTTTTGCCGGGAACAGATCAGAAATGCAAGCTTTCCAACTCCTGTTAAATTAGTAAATAATCTAGATAGAAAATCCGTTAGATTTTCTTTTGTTTAATGGCTGGTAAAATAAACTGTGCTGGAGGGAAGGTATATTCCTGTTTTTGTATCTTTTTGTAACTTAAGGTTTTGCCTAGAGGGATTCTCTATGTTTTGAATCTGATTACCCTGTAAGGTATTTACCATCCTGATTTTACAGAGGTGATTCTTTTACTTTTTTTTCTTCAATTCAAATTCTTCTTTTAAGAACCTGATTGCTTTTTCATTGTTAAGATCCAAGGGTTTGGGTCTGTGTTCACCTGTACCAATTCGTGAGGATTATTATCAAGCCTTCCCCAGGAAAGGGGGTGTAGGGCTTGAGGGGATATTTTGAGGGAAGATGTCTCCAAGTGGTCTCTTTCCCTGTTCTTTGTTTAAAACGCTTGGTGGTGGCAGCATACTGTTCAAGGACAAGGCAAAGTGTGTACCTTGGGGAAGTTTTTAACCTAAGCTGGTAAGAATAAGCGTAGGGGGTCTTTCATGCAGGTCCCCACATCTGTACCCTAGAGTTCAGAGTGAGGAAGGAACCTGGACAGTGGTACAGGAAGCAGAGTGTATATTTCTGTCTTAGTTGGTACTGTAGATCAGGTTCTTGTTTCAAGTCTAGAGTGGATGAGAGGATATAACCTGCTGTTCTCTCATCTCAAACCCCACCCTCAAAAGGAGGAAAGGAATATATTCATATGTGACCCTTCACTAAATTTTTATTTACCTGGGGTGATGAGGCTAGATCACCTTATTAATAAACTTCATTGTGAGCCACCACCTCATGCAGGTAACAATCTTTGAGTGTAATTGAAGTGTAGTCCAAGGTGTGAAATATCTTGTGACTCAACAGTACCTAGTGAATGGAATTTAAACTGTGATGTTAGCAATCACTGATTTGTATTTATTTATTTTTTTAACTTTGCTGATGACAGAGAGGGGAAGCATCTCTGAAGAGGTTTCACTGTTGGAATGCCTCAGATTAATACAGCTACAGTTCTGCAGATTTGTGTGCTGCTATCTGCACTTCCTGCACAGTATTTCATATCCCAGTGGTATGGAACAGACTCTGCTCAGCGCCTCCAAGTGACACAAAGGTTGTAACACTTTTCCTCCCCACTACATTAATATATTCAAAGCTAGATTTCTCTCTCCCTCCTCCCTTATTACACTTTTGTCCCCAAGGCTTGGGGTGGGGATGCCCTCCTGCCATCCTTAGAAGAATCCATTCAGATCATATCTCATACATTTTTGTGTTTTAATATGAATGTATTAAGCAGTTTGATGTCCTACGGCATTTGAATAATAGCCTTTGTTTTTCTCCGTATAAAACCTTGTGTGTATGGTTAGCATGGCCATATCTCAATATGCTTCTGCCCCGGGAGATTCCAATAAGTGCTACTATGGGTTTAATCTCTTTGAAAGGTGCGAATGAAATGCTTGATCAATAACATTATTTTTGACTTTCCCTTGTCTTGTTGAAACTTACTATTCAAATGTATTTCCTTTTGGAGTATGATTTAGTGCATTGGCCTTAGCAATAAAAATCAATGTAGTAGAGTGTGAATAATGACTTAGAACAGCAATCAGAAAAGAATGAAATACATAGTGATTAGTACAATATTACTTATTTTAAAAAGTTGTTGTTTACAAACAGTCACCACAAATATTTTCATCCTAAATATAAAGAGAAGGCTATGCTAATTTCAGGTATCTGTGTATCCACTGATGTTTTAAAGGTGAGCAGCATAGAGAGAGAGATCTGTACAAGTGATACATAACCTGTTTGCAATTCAAATATTAAAATCTTACTATTATGTTGGCTATGATATTGTTGCAAAACATCACTGAAGCCAAAAACCTAGTTGAACTGAACAGATTAGACTGTCTATATGAATGAGAATACCCTGTCTTAAATTGATAGGAGAACAGAACACACCCTTATATTTTATAGCATGAGAAAACCACTAACTGTGAGATTTAGAAGAAACTGTGTACAGGAAAGTTATTCCATAATTGTCCATTTTGTCATTTCTTTGCCTTCCTCTGAAGTATCTGGTGCTGGCCACCCTCGAAGAGAGGACTCTGGACAGGATGAACCACCAATGGCAATTTCCTACAGTCTGAGTAAAGGCGGGAAGCATCTTGGCATAAAAATGGACATCTTCAAAAATTAGGTTGTTTTTGGAGCAAGTGACCATTGAAAAATTATCTGCTTATTTCTCAATGTGTCTAGAGAACAGAGTCTTTATCAAATAAATGTTCCGTCAGTGACTTTTCTCTTTAATTATATAAAAGCAATTTTTGTATGTTAATTTTATGTAAAGCAATTTTATACAGTATACTATCAAATGTTCACACCATGTGACAACCATCTTTATTACTAAAGGATAATTGGCTATTGGAACAGTTTTATAAAGTCCTACTTGAGTCTGGATGCATGGACAGATCATCTAAAGCTGTGGATACCAAAGACAAGGTAGGACATTACATATTTATGTTGTAGTAAGTTTTACATTGATCCTAAGATTAACTCCAGCTTCCCTATCTCTTGGCCTGTTTTAACTGAAGAGTGTGCTATAGAAGTGAAATAAGAGTGACAAGGAAAAAATCTGCCATGGAAAATTTCCTCCTTTTGAGAAGGACTGTCTTGGGGTATAATTTCTGTTTATAAAGACCTTTATGCGCATACTTTGTTTGAGCATTCAACTTGGGGTTGCCTGAAGATAAATCACAACATCAATTTAATGATTGTATTAATCTTCTAATTTAAATCTCTCTGAGTGAAGCCAATGGGATTATCCATGTTCATGAAGTTAAGCACATGCATAAATGTTTGCAGGATCAGGTTGGATCCATCTAAAATTCAGTGTGCATGGTCATCTTATGCTGGGTATAATATTTCTATGTGGTTTGATGGTAAATCAGGCAAAGCACCTGGGCAATATAAGGGTAAAAATGAGGGAAACTTGCTGCTTGGATATTGTATAATCTTTTCTGGATCATAATTTCAAAGTGACTTGGCCTAAAAACTTCATTTTTATGTCTTGGTGAAGATTGGTGCCTTTCATTAGTTTGGGACCACTGTGGGAATTTAGTTATTAAAACTGGTGTCCATGTTTGTTTGGAACCCTGCAGAGTTCTTAACTCGTGTATTTTGATGAAGGCTTTATAAAGGGTCTACGCAGAGTTCTAAAAAGCACTACTTAGACCCCATGAGGCCTAGAAAATTCACAGAATTAGAGCTTTGCCTCCCTGGAGGCTTCTAGGGGAAACAGTCTAAGGAGGAATGAGCTCTTTGCACAGCCTGCAAACGTCCACAAAGACCCCACTTCTCACCAACCTTCTCTGACCTTGTATAGGATTCCAGACACCCTATATCTAGGGTCTCCCACGGTCCCAAAAGGACCACATTGAGGATTATTTAGCCCCCATAAAATGGCTTTCTCTTCTTAATACCTTTTTTTAATGATCAGTTCTTAGTATTTTAAAAACTAATACTTCTGGACTTCCCAAACCTTCCATGCTGGACGCAATTTCACCAAGCAGATCAGAACACTTACACTTCAGTGTTTGCCTTAAGCCCTTACAGAGTTCATCCAGATGGAGATTTTCTAGGAATCTGGTAGAACTTGCTCCTACTTCCTGTCAAAGCAGGATCTGGGAGGGGCTTAGCAATGATATATGGAGAGGAGATGCTGTAACTAATGATAAGCACTTGGTATTGACAGAGAGCTGACTGACATACATGGGAAAAGATCCCAAGGGGTATCTGTTGTCACCACTTGTTAAAAGCTGCATACAAGGTGCCATTAGCTTATAGAGCATTCCTATCAACACCACTGACAAGGGCAGCAGAAAGATTTGAACCACCTCACTGCGCCCCCACCAAAGTGTGCATTGCAGTACGTCTCTGACTTCCTAGTCCTTCTCCCTTTCAACAGACAGCAGCAACAGTAAAAGGAGCCAGCTCTTCTTTTTTTAAAATACCATCCTCCAACCTAAAATTTAAATGAAAGCCACAACCCTTCTTGGGCTATGACTAAGATCTAGCATAAAAGGGAAGTTGCATTCATTGTAGCCCTAAAGCTGGGCTTTAATTGAATTCAGTTTTTGATTGTTCCTTTAAACCATGCTTTGTATGTTCAAAAACTTGTCCTATTGTGTTTATATAAACTTTTACAACTCAGCAGTATATCTTTGGTTTGAGCTGTAACTTGGCATTCAACTTAGTGTTGGTCAAGGTGAACTCTTTGTTCAAATATTTAAAAGGGGCAAAGGGCTCTTGTTTTAGCACATTTAATTTTAAGGATTTAAAGTTTTTGTGCTTATTTACTTAGAGGATGAGAACTATTAGACTAGAAAATGGTTTAACTCCATTTGGCATTTTTAGATAGCTTGCATCTTAATTTGCAAAAGTACAACACTGGGTATGGCAACTATTTGTAATACACATACCAACATGTCTTCAAACGTTTCCACATACAATTTACAATATGCACCACAGTGTGACTCCAAAGGAATTCTGTATCATATCGTCTCATCTATAGAATACCTGTTTGTCTTCTGTGTTTATAATGGGGAGATCTAACATGCAACTGTGGAATTACAGTGTCCAAAGTGGATTTCCAATGCATAATATTTATACTCTCCTGCCCTCTTTGAACAAATCACTTTGTCTTTTGCAATGTGCAATAAGACTGTCATTCTTTGCTTCAAACTGCATTGAATTTTGTATCAACCATTTTGCAACATCACCTTATTCAAACAACTCTTTATCCAGTTTTCTGATTATTATAAATCCAATCCAAATATTCAGACATTAACAAACTTGTTTGATCACACTCATTGTTTTAGGAATTGGTACTATGGAGAAAAGAGAACTCAAGGTGTTGAAGATGAAGAAGAAATCCATGCTTATTTTGCAGGTAGGGGAAACTTCATTTCTAAAAAAGACTGAAGTCTTCAATCCTTTTGAACAGTTTCAGAGTGTGAATGTATGTGTTGCTAGACTTATCTCCTAAATGACAAACAAGCAGAGGCTATCTCTCACGCTTTGCTAAAAGTGTTCATATGTGCTTGTTCAGGGAGCACTGGTGTATAAAGCATCTTTGATATTCTCGTAGTTGTTTGATTTATGACTGAAATAAAACAGAGAAAAGGTACCATTTTTATCAGTCTTCAAACTCAAATAGCTCTCATTTTCTTCAAAAATCACCTCTGAACAGAGACTGAATGGAAAAAATTTCAGGCAGAAAGAAGCTTTGTTTGTTTTCAGTTAAAAAGTAAAGGGTCACAATTAAACACAAAATAGATAAACTCATATAGCCTCAACTATGGAGTCAGAGCCAGTTCTCTGTAGTACTGTAAAATATTGCATTAATTAAGACTGAAGAAAACAAGTAGTTGTCAACATGTTTATTTTGTCTTAATGATTTCCCAAATCCCACTAATTTAATTGCAGGATACAACATAAAATATAAATGAATACATGTACCAAAATATTTTCCTTAATGAATGCTGCTTTATGAAATATTATTATAACATCCTTAACAAATGCTGTTTGGTTTTAATAGCAAACTATCTGTTTGTTTGTACTAAAGACTGTTAGCCTTCATACTCCCAGTTTTACTTTATTAAGTAATCTAATTGCCCAATCTGTTTACTTGTCACTGGATGTCCAACACAGTAAAGTCTATTAAATGTTTGCCATTGTACTGGATCAAACACTTTTTCCTTGCTAAACCTGTTTTCTTGTTTCACTAGAATCAACTCACATTCACAGTCCAAAGCCAGAATCTGTTCAGTTTAATGTGGGACAGGTGATAGTACACAGAAGATTTGGCTATTCAGGAGTCATTGTTGGCTGGGACATAAAAGCTAGAGCTCCAGAAGAATGGCTGCAGCACAAATATCCTCCAGAGAAACAGGTCTGAAAGTATTTAACTCTTGCTTTATTAATATTTATACAACATAATTCAGATAACTTGTTCCTAGTCTCCCTTCTTTATATACTGTGACTTTCTACTCCATGAAAGTGTCTCTAAGCAAGATTCCAGAAATGAACACTGGTTGGGACATTTATGCAAGTCAGGGAAGACTAAAGCCATTGCAGATGGTTGTCCAAGACAGTGGATTCTGGCTGACTAACTCTTAGTAGTTCCTACTATCAGATGTGTAGAATGTTTAGGAACTTCCTAGATAGCTATTGGTCTAGTGCCAGAGTAATGTCTAAATAGCAAAAGAAAGGGAAACACAAAAGCAGCTGATGCCATCATGGAATGGAAAAGGAAAATCCATTGTAAAATCCCTACAGATTAGATGGCAAACCCACTGGGCTCCAACATCAGTATTTTCCAATAGAATTAATCAAATTTTAAAAGCTGCTTGGAGAGCATAACATAACAAACGTATACTTCTCCAATATCTGACTGTTTTGAAACACATATTTCTCCCTGATTTCATTTGAATTGTTAGAGGAAGGAAGCCTGCATAACTTGGCAAACTACCATTAAGTGGACAGGTAATTGGTTAAACAACCTCAAATAAATAATAACTATTAATGGAACGATGTCAGATTGGAGGGACATCTCAAGTGGGGTTCTACAGGGATCTATTCTGGGTCTGGTGTTTAACATCTTTATTAATGACCTGGATTTAGGAGCAGAAAGCTTACTGATCAGATTTTCGGATGACACAAAGCTGGGGGCGGGGGAGTTGCAAACACTTGGGAGGATAGAGCTAAATTTCAGAGGGATCTTGATAAATTGGAGAACTGGGCTATAGATGACGAAATGAAATTCAATAAAAAGAAATGTAAGGTGCTACACTTAGGGAAGAAAAACCAAATGCACAAATACAGAATGGGATAACTGGCTTGGCAGCAGCACTGCTGAGAAGGATCTGGGAGTTGCGGTGGATCACAACCTCAACATGAGTCAGTAACGTGATGCTGTTACAAAAAAATAATAATGCAATTTTAGGTTGCATTAACAGAGGCATAGCATGCAAGTCATGGAAGGGGATAGTACTGCTCTACTAGGCGTTGGTTAGGCCTCAGCTGGAGTAGGTCACCAATGTATAGAAAGGATGTGAGAAACTGGAAAGAATCCAGAGGCAAGCAACAAAGATGATCAGATGGATGGAATGCAAGCCATACAAGCAAAGGCTGAAGGAACTAGGTATGTTTAATTTGGAAAAGAGGCGATTGGGGGGGGACATGATAGTAGTCTTCAGATACTTGAAAGGGTGCCATAAAAAAGATGGAGAAAAGTTGTTCTCTCTTGCCACAGAGGGCAGGACAAGAGGCAATGGGTTCAAACTACAGCATAGCAGATTTAGATTAAATCTCAGGAAAAACTTCCTAACTGTAGGAACAGTGGGACAATGGAACAGACTGCCTCGGGAGGTTGTGAAAGCTCCTTCACTGGAGATTTTCAAAAGGGGGCTGGATAGCCATCTGTCTTGGATGACTTAGATCCAATAAATCCTGCATCTTGGCAGGGCGTTAAACTAGTTGACCCTTGTAGTCCCTTCTAAACCCTATGGTTCTTTGATTGCATAACTACTCTTTTTTTTCATTAAGAGTAACGACGTAATCTTGACGTTACATACTCAAGCTACATAAATCTGCTTTCCTAGTACAAGTAATATGGCCTGGAGGATCAAGTACTTGACTAGGACTCTAGAGGACCTGAGTTCTAGTTCTATCTCTGCTATTACTAACCTAGGCCAATTACTCTTTGCCTCAGTTTCCATATATCAATGTCCTTCGTAAAGCACTTTGAGATCTACTGATGAAAACCATTATGTAAGTTGTTACTTGTCAGTTTTAAACCCTAGTAATTTGTTGATGCTTTTCTAATTAACTTTTTTTTTTGAAGTGTGTGTGGGGGGGAATATTTTTAAATCAAACAGCATAACTGTGAAAGAGTAACTAAGAATGTATAACGGCTGACTTCAGTAAAAACCAAGGGATTTAAAATGAGGTAAAAGAAAACTACTGAAAATTCACACATCGGAGTATGGATCTGAATATTAGTACTAGAGGTCACAACATCATAAGGATGTTTGACACTTCTTCTAGAACTGGCACAAAGTTTATTTTTGTAATGGATCACTTTATCAAAAAAAAAAAAAAAAAAAAGGAGGGGGTGCAGGAAGAAGGGAGAACACCCAGAATATTGTATCTTTGGACGTACCCCACTCTTTTGTCAAGAGCAGTGGTTTTCAGGCTGTGAAACAATCAAATGTTAAATAGAAATAGTTTTGTGTTGTTAATAACCATATTTGTTATGTCTAACTTCCTCCAGCAGTACACTGTGGTGCAGAGACATGCTGGTTCTGTGCTGCTTTTTGTTTGAGGTTGGGGGTAAGGGGAAAAGTGGTCCTGGGTGTGGAAAGGGGAGTAGAAGACAAGAACAGAATTACTTGCTAGCTTTTTTAGGAAAGCACCACAACTCTTGATATGGGATAAGGCTGGCTGTCTTGAGTGTCATAGCCAAACAAGTAGCTAAACTTTTCTGGTGATGAAAACCTTTCTTATATCAGCCTAGACTTATCTGGGCAGTCTGTACCCGTGGAACATGAGGAAATAGGGTTGCTCAGAATTCTTTAAGATGCTGATGTTCAGAAAAATTCTCACTATTTTCTAGCTTTCACTTTTAACCTGGTATTTCACAACAAAAAGAGGAATAAATGAGTCTTTTGGGAGATTTGGTATATTTTAAACTTACTTACCGAGACCACAAAAATAAACAAATAATTGAATTATGGAACTCTGATTGCAGAAGTGGAAATATAGCTCAACCACATAATTCACACATTTATTCCAAATTTGATATACTGAATCTTGTTTCCATGATCTGCACAAATGATATCCGTCCCTCTGCTCTTCTTTGTCTGCCACCAGAACAGAGCATGCTGCAGCAGTATTGATTGTTTAAACTTCAACAGTTAGGGATGTCATGACACACTAATGAATTACAATTCCTTTCTTTAATACACAGGAGTGTATTTAAAGGAACAGTGTAAACTTAACATGTTGTGACCTATTTCCTTGTGTTACTGATTATTAGAACTGACTAACTGAGAATTTTTCCAATCCAGTTTACCTATCACTGCTTACAGCTACTCTGAAACTGACTTCATTGTCCAAGCATAGATAACTGTGTTTATTCAGTTTTATTTTAAGTGCTACACTGTTTGGGTTTCAAAATTTTTTGTTGGAATTCTTAATATTGTGAAACATTTCTATTCAAATTTTTATATAGCCTGAGTCTTCTGGTATATTCTGAAATGGGAGGTCAAATTTAAGTTGATAGTGTTGCTGTAATAGTGCAACACTATGTAATCTGTGAGTTTGATGTTCAGCTGCACTGAGCTCACATTCTGCAAAGCTCAGGTGGCAGGGAGACAAAGATGATTTTACACCAAAGAGCACTGTAATTGGGAAGCTTTGCCCATAACACTTTGCCCAGAGAGCAGGGACTTGGCACCAGGCAGAGAGCGTACTTTCAGACCTATTTTTATTTTAATTGCAATCTTGTCCACCTGCCACTGACCCTGGCTTTCACCATACCCCTCTTCTGCCTCACAGTATCTGTCATCCTCCTTTCCTCCTCAGGTTCCATATCCTCTTTCAGGTTACCCTTAACCCTTTATAGTTCCTACCATTTCTACCTGTTCCTCTCTTTCCACCCCCACCCCCAATCTAAGTCCCACATCCTCCTTACCTCTGGGTAACATTTGCCCCAATCCTAACCCTCCTTTCCATCCCACCTTCTCCACCTCTGCCATCAGCTCTGCCCTTCTCGTGCCACTATTCTTAACCTCACACCATCCCCTCCTTCCACTTTTTCTTGCCGTCTCTGGAACACCCACTCCATCTCTAGTTCTTTGTATCTGACTCCCTCCAGTTCTTGGCTCTTGCAGAGATCTGGATCCCTTCATCTGACACTGCCTCTGCAGCTGCCCTCTCTTATGGAGACCTCTCCTGTCATACTCCCCACCCTAGATCAGACCATGGTGGTGCTAATGGGCTTTTCCCCTCCCTTTCCTGCCATTTCTAACCTCTCCCCCTTCCCGCTTTTGAAAGCACAGCATCCAACTCTTCTCTCCTTCCATGCTGCTGTTATCTACAGTTCCCCCAACTCCTCCTCCTCAGCCTTCCTTTCTGCTTGCGACTCCTGTCACTTGCTCTTCCTCTCTTCGCAGTCATCCACACTCATCCTCAGTGATATCAACTTCCACGTTGACAACCATTCGACCCCTAGCCACATGTCTTCTTGCTCTCATCTTTTCATTTGATCTGCAGCCCTGGTTCGACTTTCCTGCTCATCAAAAGGGTAATTCACTTGATTTGGTCTTCACAAAGCACTGCTCTCTCTCCAACTATCACTTGGGTCTCTTTCAATATTTCCCAGCAGTCCCTACCCCTCGCCTTGTCACTCGGCCTTTCCATGACTTCCAGTCCATCAGTGTTGACTTATTCTGCTCTCTTCCTTTTCTTCCATTGATTTCGTTGTTGATTTTCTTCATGCTTCATTCTTCTTTTCCTCAACTCTTTTGCCCCTCTCTTCCAGCACAAGGTCCACCCTGCCAACTCCCAGCCATGGGTCACCCTCAACATTCACTTCCTCCGCCTCTGCTCTCTTATGTGGAGCATCTCTGGCTCAAATCCTGTGACCAGACTTTCTCCCCAGCAAATTTATTCTCTCCTCTCTCAGTTCTTCCATGCTAAACAACTCTACTTCTCCAACTTAATTAAATTCCATGTCTGTAATCCCAGCGGTCTATTTGCCACGCTCCTTATACCCTCCATGGCTCTTTCCGCACAGTATCATGCCATTTTCCTCCAAGAGAAAACTGAAAATATTATGTGACTTTCCTCCTCCGCTTGACTTGCCTTCTCTTTCCCCTTCCCCTCCTACAACCTTCTGCTCCATCTCCCCTGTCACAGATGCAGTCATTTCTCAGCTGCTCTCCTCCACTTGCCCCATCTCATTTCCTGATCTCTCTCATACCCACTCTCATCTCCTTCCTTACTTTTCTCCTTAAGCTCCACTTTCCTCTGTCTCTTTCTTCTCACAATACAAGCATGCACAAGTCTCGCACACTCCGAAAACACACACCTAGGCCTACTACTGCCAATTCCCCTTCTAGCTTTCATCTCTAAGATCACTGAATGCACTGTCTGGAGTTCCTATCTTCCAAGTCTATCCTAGACCCTCTCCAATCTGGCTACTGCCTCTGGCACTCCACTGAAATCACTCACACAAAGTCTTTTACGGCCTCTTCTGAGCTTTGGCTAGGAATGAGTACTCCTTCCTCATTCTCCTTGGCCTGCCAGCTGCTTTCAACATGGTAAGCCGTACTGTTTATCTTGAAACCTTGTCCTCCCCTGGTTTCTGTAACTCTCATTCTCCTTTCGTTTCTCTGATCACTTTTTCAGTATCCTCATTCTCCTTCCAACTTTCGGGAGGGAGTGGGATCTACAGGGCTCTCTTTTTCCAGAAACCTTGGTCCCCTGGTCTTCTCCCTCTACACTTCATCTCTGGGTAATGTCATCTGTAAACAAATTTTTTTAGTGCTGATGACTCACAGATCTACCTCTCTACTCCAGACCTGTCTTTCTGTCCAAATTAAAACTTTGCCTGTCTCGGACATCTCCTTTATGGATGTCTAGCTGTCAACTCAAGCTCAACATGGCTAAAACAGAGCTGCCAATCTTACCCGCCAATCCTCCCCACTACCTCCCCTTTCTCAATCATTATGGAAAACACCCCCAGTCTGCTTGTCACCCAGTCCCATAAACTGGGCATCATCTGACTCAGACCTCTGTAGGTCCACACATCAAGGCTACATCTGTCTAAACCTTGCAGGTTCTTTCTGCATAACATATCAAATATATGACCTTTCCTTTCACAGTGCTGCAACATCCTTTTCTCTAGCTTTGACAAATGCAATCTTGTCCCACTCATATCCATTTAGAATGCTGCAGCAAAGATCGTTCTCCTAGCCTGCCCTTTTGACCACATCACCTCTCTCTTAATCCCTTCTCTGCCTCTCCTTTTCTGTTGCATCAAACATAGCTACTTGTCTTCATTTTTAAGGTCCTTCATAACCTATCATTTCTCATTCACTATCAAGATGTTGACTTCTGCCTACAATCAACCTATGATGCCATCCTCCATTTCCCACTTGTTAACTTTCAAATATGCACCTTCATGATTTCTTCTGTGCTGCCCTTCACACTTGGGAGGACCTCACTGTAGACATCCACAAAGCTACCTCATCATCATCCTTAAAAATCTCCTTAAAACTCTCTTTTGCGATGATGTCTACAAAAACTTGACAAGGATTAGGTGTGTATTAATGCACCAGCAGCCTATCATGTTGACCAATACCATCTCATTGTTTCTTGTACTTCCGGTCTGTACCTGTCTATTGTCTCATCTTATACTTAGATTGTAAGGTCTTTGGGGCAAGGACAAGCTAGTGCAATGGGGCCCTGGTTCATGACTGGAATTCCTAGATACTAAGATAATACAAATAGCCCACCTTTCTGCCTCGCTGAGCATGGGCTTGCTGGGAGCTGAGCTGGATGCTCTAAATGTATGCCCAGGACTGGAACCACAATCACTGGAGGAAAATAGTGTGTTCTTGCCTTGTCCCTTCCTTTGACACCCTGTGAAGGAGGGAGCTGGTGGTGCAAAGTTGTGCCATCATATGCTTTTGTTGCACAGCTTCTCCCATTTTTTACTAATGGGTTAATGATCCCACCTGTGGAATTCAGAAGCTGTTCAGTGTTGTTGCTGGAGACTCCAGGACTAAGCTCCACCCTGCAGCTCAGACCACCAGATTTTCTCTCTTTAGTGTTGCAAAAAGTTGGTGGTTCAGTTTCTCCCAGCCATTTTGCCTGGCCTTTTATTTTTGTTTTTGTGCAGTTGCAACTTGTAATCTTCCTCCCCCTACTTCTCACCCAAGACCAGGTAAATAGCAGTGTAGTGGTTTCAACCACCTGGATCTGCCAATGTGGCGGCGCCTCCCTGCCAGACTCTGCCCTTTCTCAGGCCTGATATGAGCTGTCCTGCAAACACCTGTCTGAATTCTAAGTGGGGTTCCCTATGTGAGGCAGCATTTACAGACTCTACAGAGGGTGAATTATGCCCTGCCTGTTCCCAGCTAGCTGACCCTCACACTGCCAGGGTATGGGGCTCAGAGGCGGACTGGTATGTTGGGTCCCCACCCTGCCTTGAGGAGCCACAACTCCAACACAGAAAAGTTCAGTCCAGAGTTACTGAGATTTCAGGGAGAGAGTCTAAGGATGAGGAGAAAGCTATTGGGCTTGCTCAGGGAGTAAGTCCCACAACAGACCTAGGGTTGGAAGGGAAAACTTCCTGAAAGGATCTAAGTAGTCTTCTCCCTGCCCCACCCACACATTGACATGGGGCCTCAGCTCCCTGGGGAAAGAAGTAGAGCTTCTGTATATTTCCCTTTCCCGTTCCTCCCATTGAGAGTCAGGGGATTCTCATGACACTCATGTAAATTCTGCAAATCCCAAAGACTTCAGGTTTCAGAAGAGCAAAAGTGAGTGTGTCCTTTGCAAGGCAGTAATTAGTATTTTTAATGAACAAGTGGGGTGAAAATCAGGTGTCTAGCCCTTCTTTTGCCTTCTCCCCTGGAGGGAGTGTTTGCTGGTGTTTTTCTCCTACATCAAGTCTCTGAGTGCTCTGTATCATGCTCCATGTCTGTCCTCCACTCTGCAGAGAAACCTCGCCCTGTGCAGCCCTGCCTCAGGATGCAGTTAATGCAAATTGTACCAGTGGCTTTCAGCCCAAGGACCCTCACTGTGGCAGGGAAAGGGACTGAGATTTGAGGCAGCAGTGGAATGGGAGTTGTGTCTTCTGATCATCACCATAAACACCTGCTCTGCCAGGGAAAGGGATCTCTCTTTCCACCCCTCCCCAGCTCCACAAGGTGGCTCCACATTAAAGCTGTAGGAGCACTTCAGGCAGTCTGTAACCAGAACACAAGCACATGAGGATTCTACACCCCACAAAGGTGCACATTCATGGGATTACAGAGGCGTACATGAGAAATCCCTTCCCATGTTCAAAATAATTCAGATTTACTGAGTAAAGCCCTGAGTGGTACTAAATTGCTCCTGTAATACTTAATTGGGTGCTAATTAAGCCTGTAGGAGCAGGTTGGCAGCCTTTCAGGCTTCCAGGAACATCCAGCCAGTTACTTCCACAATCCAGTAGGTTTACCAGTACTCCTCTTCTGTTGTGTGGGCCCTATGCCAAGATGAATAGCATACTACCTTCGCCCTGTAAACAGCCAGGGGAAGAAGTACCACTCGTACATTATGTACAAAAAACATCAAAACAACAAAACCAAACAAAAAAGCCCCACCAACAAAACCAAACACCAACAGCAACAACAAACCCCCAAAGCAACCTACAAGACTTTCTCAGAACAGAATGGCAGGGGCTTGCAAACTCATTAATATTAATAAAATAGCTTCCCTTTTAAGCATTATTAGAGATGTTGTTTTCTATTGATGCTTCTTTTGAGAGTATCTTAAGATGAAAATGAGGACATCTAATTAAACCAAATATTAAACTAAAACATTAATATAAATACAAAGAAATTTCAGAAATGTTGGGAGCCTATGGTTGGTGCGGCAGTAGTGCCACCAGTGAAAGACACAGTGAAAACTTCAGATGGGTACTTCTTTCCAAAAGACCCCATAGACCATAAGAGTGATGACAGACTGCCCAGTAATTTCAAAGCCTCACATATACCAAACATTTTTCATATATTTAGTAAGGAAAGCCAATTTAATGGCAAACAAGTGATTTATCTAGGGGTCTGATCCTTGATTGGAGTGAGATGTTTCAGGTTAAGAACATAAGAATGGTCATAGTGGGTCAAACCAAACGTCCATCTAGCCCAGTATCCTGTCTTCTGCAGTGGCCAATGCCAGGTGCTTTAGAGGGAATGAACAGAATAGGTTATGAAGTGATCCATCCCCTGTTGCCCATTCCCAGCTTCTAGCAATAGAGGATAGGGACACCATCCCTGCCCATCCTGGAAATGAATTCTAACTTGGTGGTTATACAAAAGCTATGTTTCACCCATAAATAGCCATCACTCATCCTAAACTGATATTTTGTGCATTCAGACTTACAGATGAGGCACTATTGGAGGAAACCTTAAATAAATTAGTAGCTGAGACTGTAGAGAGGCCACAACCCTCACTATCAAAGCCAGCACAACAATCTCTTGGTTGCTGCCAACATCAAGGGTATCCAAGAAGGAAGGAAAAATCTGGAGCAGAAGCTCCCAAAGAAACCTATATAGATTTTCCTCCAAACCAACAAAATCCTCAGCATGACAAAGAGAAAAAGAGTATTTGTGTGCAAAAGCTCACAATTCTTGTACAAAAGACTCTTCCTTCAGACCCACCTTCTACACCCAGAGTCTTAAGTGGCTAGTAATAATCACAGCAAGGAATAGGTTGCATGTTACGCACCTATACCCAGGCATAAACATGCCAATCAATCAGTACTCTGTCCAGAGAAATAGACCCATTCATAACTGGACTGCTGCTGGAAAGGATTCATAGCTACCAGTTCTTCAAAATAAAGAAAAGACTTTGCTACCAATGCAGAGAATTGCTCACCCAACAGTGAAAACAGACGTGGATGTGGCTGTAATTTTACCATAATGGTAAAGATTTGAGAAGACCCAAAACTTCATTGCATTAATCATTTCCTAAGGAGTCATCAGTAGCCAATTATTTCTAATGGTTAGGATTGTTGGTGCCATGCATCAGCTTAATCCTGAGTGGGTTTCTCAGAATGAACTTGCAGAAATTTCCTTCTGAGGACAGATTTCAGAGTAGCAGCCGTGTTAGTCTGTATTCGCAAAAAGAAAAGGAGTACTTGTGGCACCTTAGAGACTAACAAATTTATTTGAGCATAAGCTTTCATGAGCTACAGCTCACTTCATCGGATGCATTCAGTGGAAAATACAGTGGGGAGATTTATATACACAGAGAACATGAAACAATGGGTGTTACCATACACACTATAACGAAAGTGATCACTTAAGGTGAGCTATTACCAGCAGGAGAGTGGGGGGGACCTTTTGCAAATTAATTCCAATTCAGCAGTCTCTCATTGGAGTCTGTTTTTGAAGGTTTTTTGTTGAAGAATTGCAACTTTTAGGTCTGTAATTGAGTGACCAGAGAGATTGATGTGTTCTTGAACTGGTTTTTGAATGTTATAATTCTTGACATCTGATTTGTGTCCATTTATTCTTTTACGTAGAGACTGTCCAGTTTGACAAATGTACATGGCAGAGGGGCACTGCTGGCACATGATGGCATATATCACATTGGTAGATGTGCAGGTGAACGAGCCTCTGATAGTGTGGCTGATGTGATTAGGCCCTATGATGGTGTCCCCTGAATAGATATGTGGACACAGTTGGCAACGGGCTTTGTTGCAAGGATAGGTTCCTGGGTTAGTGGTTCTGTTGTGTGGTGTGTGGTTGCTGGTGTTTGCTTTAGGTTGGGGGGCTGTCTGTAAGCAAGGACTGGCCTGTCTCCCACGATCTGTGAGAGTGATGGGTCGTCCTTCAAGATAGGTTGTAGATCCTTGATGATGCGTTGGAGAGATTTTAGTTGGGGGCTGAAGGTGATGGCTAGTGGCATTCTGTTATTTTCTTTGTTGGGCCTGTCCTGTAGTAGGTGACTTCTGGGTACTCTTCTGGCTCTGTCATTCTGTTTCTTCACTTCAGCAGGCGGGTATGTAGTTGTAAGAATGCTTGATAGAGATCTTGTAGGTGTTTGTCTCTGTCTGAGGGGTTGGAGCAAATGCGGTTGTATCGTAGAGCTTGGCTGTAGAAAACGGATCGTGTGGTGTGGTCTGGATGAAAGCTGGAGGCATGTTGGTAAGTATAGCGGTCAGTAGGTTTCCGGTATAGGATGGTTTTTATGTGACCATTGCTTATTAGCACCATAGTGTCCAGGAAGTGGATCTCTTGTGTGGACTGCTCCAGGCTGAGGTTGATGGTGGGATGGAAATTGTTGAAATCATGGTGGAATTCCTCAAGGGCTTCTTTTCCATGGGTCCAGATGAGGAAGATGTCATCCATGTAGCACAAGTAGGGTAGGGGCATTAGGCGATGAGAGCTGAGGAAGCGTTGTTCTAAGTCAGCCATAAAAATGTTGGCATACTGTGGGGCCATGTGGGTACCCATAGCAGTGCCGCTGATTTGAAGGTATACATTGTCCCCAAATGTGAAATAGTTATGGGTGAGGACAAAGTCACAAAGTTCAGCCACCAGGTTTGCCGTGACATTATCGGGGATACTGTTCCTGACGGCTTGTAGTCCATCTTTGTGTGGAATGTTGGTGTAGAGGGCTTCTACATCCATAGTGGCCAGGATGGTGTTTTCAGGAAGATCACCGATGGATTGTAGTTTCCTCAGGAAGTCAGTGGTGTCTCAAGATAGCTGGGAGTGCTGGTAGCGTAGGGCCTGAGGAGGGAGTCTACACAGCCAGACAATCCTGCTGTCAGGGTGCCAATACCTGAGATGATGGGGCATCCAGGATTTCCGGATCTTGGGTAGCAGATAGAATACCTCAGGTCGGGGTTCCAGGGGTGTGTCTGTGCGGATTTGTTCTTGTGCTTTTTCAGGGAGTTTCTTGAGCAAATGCTGTAGTTTCTTTTGGTAACCCTCAGTGGGATCAGAGGGTAATGGCTTGTAGAAAGTGGTGTTGGAGAGATGCCTAGCAGGCTCTTGTTCATATTCCGACCTATTCATGATGATGTCGGCCTTTTTGATTATGAAGTCAGAGTTGTTTCTGAGGCTGTGGATGGCATTGTGTAATTAGGTGTCATTCTCAGATCACACCCAAATGTCCCTTTGTGGATAGGTACAACCATGTTGAAAAACCAATTTTCAGTTGACATTTTCATACTTGGAAGACAAACTTCCAAAATCTCTTTTAGTTGGTTTTGACATCTCTATCAGGATGTGTGTGGTTTTTTGTTGTTTTCTTTTTTAAAAAGCACCCCACAAACATGGCTATATAGGACTGAACCAGTGCTCCATCAAATCCAGTGTCCTGTCTGACAGTGGCCAGTATCAACTGTATCAGCAGAAGGTGAAAGAAACCCCTCAATTACAGGACTCACAGAGGAAGTCTCCTTTTACCTGCCATTAGAGGTTGGCTTTTGACTGAGGCATGAGTTTATAACCTTTCCAAAACCAGGGAGTAACCAGAGGTCAAAGTTTCTCTGTGGCAATGGACAGAAAATAATCTGCTACCTTTCCAGATGGTCCATATAAAGGGTATAGAAAGAAGGGAAAGGAAGAGTTGAAGTCCTCTTCCTAGTCCTTCATTAGCCCAGAAGGCATTTTGGACTTGCTAGATATCTAAGAATCCCACATTGTGTCTGCAGAAAACACTAGATCGCTTGAAGCAAGGACTTAGACCAGGAACACCTACAGTTAACAGCCTGGGCACCAAAATAGAAGTTTTCATCATAGATTTTCCATTAACCTCTGCTACAGTTTGGTAGCCATATAGAACTCAAACAAGATATTTCATTCATTGATCTGGTCAAATGTATGTTTCTGATGCAAGGGGAAACATAGATTCACAGATTCCAAGGCCAGAAGGGACTACTGTGATCATCTCATATCTGATGTCCTGTATAACACAGACCACAGAACTTCCCCAAAATAATTTCTAGAACATATCACTGAGAAAGCTCTTTTGGGGCAAGGACTGTCTCTGTTTGTGCAGTGCCCAGCACAATGGGGCCAGGACCTCTAGATGCTATTGTAATACAAATATAATAATCACCAAGTGCTAGTGGTCTCAGCTAGACAAAAGTTTCTCCAGGACATTTAGTTGGAACCTTACCAACCAAGCACTGTAGCAACATGGCTACGTGCTACTGGGCTGGTTCCCACATAACTCCTTAGTTTATCAAAAAGAAAAGGAGTATTTGTGGCACCTTAGAGATTAACCAATTTATTTGAGCATAAGCTTTCGTGAGCTACAGCTCAAATAAATTGGTTAGTCTCTAAGGTGCCACAAATACTCCTTTTCTTTTTGTGAATACAGACTAACACGGCTGTTACTCTGAAACTTGTCCTTAGTTTATAAAACACTACATGGAGGGAGGGATAGGGATTTTCATTCCTGCCTGTTGTTCTACTATAATTAACTCTGGTTATCCTTTCCTTCATCCCCCAACTTCTGTGATTCACTGTTCTCTGCGTCTTATTAGTAATAAATGAGGAGAAAAACTGTGCAACAGAATGAGAAATTTCTTACCAGATAATTTTTCTGTTAAAATTTAACCCACCCTGACAGTCTGGTAAATGACCAGAATTTAAATTGAAAATTTTCTCTGAAGTGAGACTTGTCTTAAGGTTAATTTAATACATTATCTCAAGTTGTCTTAATGCTAATAATGGGTTGCTGGAGCGTTGTTACAACTGTAGAACTCGTTTGGTGGCCCAAGCTGAAGGACGGAGCTTAGTCCTGAAGCTTCCAACAACCGCACTGGACTGTCTCCGAATTGCATAGGTGGGGGGCAGTAGCCCATTAGTAATGAATTTGGAGAGAAGCTGGTAACAGAAAATTGTCGGGTAAGAAATTTCTCTTTCCCTAGAAGTTCTAAGTCCCCTTTTCTCCACTTGAGGTGGCGCAGACGGGACTAATCAAAGTCTGAGGATCTTGTCCTTTGTGATCTTGACTTTTCAGAAGTGCTTCAGCTATGCCAAGGAGGGTTTTATCATATAGTTTTTAATAAGAAATGTATAACTATATAAATGTAAAACAGAAGTTAATGGTGATGAAACTTGCCACAAAATAAAAGCAGTTTGCCTGTGTAAAAGGTCGAATATTTCCAGAAGGCTAACTTGTTATAGGACTCTTTATTTTTTCTTAAATTTTGATTTAAGATGTTAGGGGGATAGGACTTTGTCTGTGTCTAAGGAAAATATTCCTGAAGTGTAACATGTTCATGTGAATACTTTCTTGTGGCTTATTTTTATTTGTTCTTTTACAGGGTCTAAGAGATACTCCTCACTACCGAATTCTTATTAACCAAGCCAACAGCTTTGGCAAGACTACAGTTTACATTCCTGAGGAGGAGATAACAATTATTACAGGATTAGAGGTAGTATCTTTGTTTGTAAGAGTGAAGTCTTTTTTAATTTTAAATTGTTTATTACCCTTTTGTAATCAAAAAGGTTTTTGACCTACTCAGTATAGACTAAATAGGTAAACATTCTGCAATGGTAGAGAAAGGTCATAGGAAAAGCAGATACGCAAATGTTACATAAATTGTACAGGTGCAAATGGAATGATTTTGCTATACTTTTTGTATATATATCTTAAGTCGGTATAGAATGCTAATAATCTTATTTAGGTGCTCCTACTTTCATCTTTCTAGGGTCCAGTTGTTTGACCTTGGGATTTTCTAAAATATCAATTTGGTGTCTGTTGTGAATAGGCTGTTGCAAAAGATGGGCTTTATTCCTGGATTTCACTGACTTAGTCCAATTTGGACAAATCACTTAGTCTTCTTATCTCTAACTACCTGACCGAAGTGAGGCTTATTTGTCAAAGTGCTTTGACCTCTTGAAAAACTAAAATATATACAGTGTACTTGTACATGCTTTTCTCAGTTTTAACTTCACGAGTTTGTGCCACAGAAACAATTACTAACAGCTATTCAAGAGTCTTTTTTTAAATTAATCTTAATAGCTACAGTACAGTTAAACCACCAAGCCTTTTTCAGTAATGTTGGTGTTACCAATCAATTTGTAAAATTCTTTCTGCAGATACACAATCCTGATCTGACAGCTTACTTCAGTAGATACGATGGATCTAAATACATTATGCAAGCATGGTTGAGAAAAATCTACCCTCATGACTGAAGTATTTAACATTATATGTAAATTGTGCATGTGATGTACAACTGCACAGTGCATTCCTTTTTTAAACTGGGACAAATGGAAACTAGGGTAAAACTGATTTGTAAATTATTTCATTAAAGAAATAAAATTGAACTCTATATGAAACATATGTTAATGGCTTATTTTGATGTGTATGTTAATAGCTTATTTCAGTTCCATTACATATTCAGTGATGCATTATGTTGAGGTTACTAAAGTAAAACATTTTCTCTCTGTCTATATATATAATCAGAATATTGTGAACTGAGGACAATGAATAATTTAGTTCTCACTAGCTTGGGATGAAAGCTTTAAATATAGCTGCATTGCAACTTGCAGCACCAAACATTCTGCACATCAAATATTTTAGCTTTTTGTGCAAGCTAAATAGTCTAGCATGCAGTGTTTCTTCAAAAGTAATATATTCACACTAGTTGAAGGGCACTGATCTAGATGGAGGCCAACTGGGACTAAATGTTAACAAGTTCTTGTGGATATTTGCAGTAAGTAAATCTGTAATGTGAATATCTACTTTTTTGAAGGAGTGTACACTGAGCTACTTATCTTTGCTTAGTATGTTTAGACCAACTCTTAGGACACAAATTAGTATCTAAGGAACCTGATATTTAATCAGTCTTTCTCCAGGTGTAAGAGAGAAAATAAATGTGCTGGAGGCCTTTTTACTTTAGCATACAAAAAAGCTGTATATATGAGCTTCCTACTGGTGTCCTACCCAACTCTACCCACTGTAAATAAGGGTGTAGAAAGGGGAGGAATACTAGTGATGGCATGAAGTATGTATAAAGCCTTTGAGCCTTCCTCTCCTCTCATGGAAACTGCCAATGATTTCAGTGTAGCTTGGGGTGTCCACCTTCAATTTGTTTGAAAAACCATGATAAAACTATTTGTGTGTCTCCAGGTAGTTCTGAGAACAATCTGGTCTTATTTTTTTGAGGGGGAAGGGGTCGGACAACTAATGTTATAATTAGTTTTTCCTGATCATTTATAGAGGAAGATGCAGGTCTGAAAAACTGAATAAATTTGTACTTTAAAGTACATATATTTATTCCACGATTTGTCAGAGACAAATAAGAAAAATCCTTTAACATGTGTCTAGATAAGCTTGTTTTTCCTCTTTTCTCTTCCCTTTATCTCAAAAATAGCAAATACTTTTGAAGAAGCATAAATAGTGGCACTTTGGATTCTCTGCTGCACAGTGAGTGTGTCTGAGGAGTTGGATGGGTGACTGTCTATTTGGCCTTCCCACTCTTTCATTTCCTCTTCTCTGATTAGCAGCGGCTTTCCCAGTGACTGGCCAAACAGTCGACAGACTTCTTGAGCTTTTCGACGTGTGTTCCCAACAGCAGCAAGACATACTTGACGCCTGGAAGGTAAAAAGCAAGGTAGCTTAACTGATCCAACTTTAGCACAGAAACTCCTGCCAAATCATTATTTTTTGTGACTACATAGATGCAAGGCACTTCTACTTCCCCACTTATATGCTTGATAGTTAAAAATGGGGAGCATGTGGAGGAGGAAGCTTGTAAGGGAAAACTCCAGTGTGCTAACAAACTCATGGCTAGACATTTAGAATACATATTACTCACAACCACACCTCTGTGGCAATTTCAACATTATTTTAAGCAGTGGATGACTGAGCTTGTTTCTTGGACATAGCCATGGCCATCTGCAGAGTGTGAACTTCGGATGAGATGGAGAAGGGTTTTTTTGGTGGCATCAATGGGAAAAGCAGGCTTTTGAATGCTCTTTTAGTTCATCTCAATGTGAATTGAAAAACTAGGGGAAGAGGAACAGATAAATGTAGTTAATCTCCCCAGGCGCCTTCCTTCATCAACCACTGAATGTTTGTCTCATGTCCTTCATGGCAAATTAACTCTCCCTCTATGGCTGGGGTGCTGTGGGAGGATGTTTTGATGTTAGAAAGCTCTTCTTTCTCCTCAAAGTAATTGAAATGTAGTTTCTTTAGAAAGGTGTATTTCAAAGTTTGTTGTCAGCAGCTAAGAGGACAGCAGCAGCACTTGGGGAAGTGGATGGAGCCTGTTAAATGCTTGTACCTTCCTGGACAAATCCCAAACTAAAATTAATTTGCTTTGATTTAACCCCATTGAAAAACCAGATATGCTGACTGAGCATGTTAAAGCAGATTGTTTTTCCTATTGAAATCATGGAAAAGCTTGTTACCTCCTGCCTTTATACAAGGACACTGCAGCCTCCCTGAAAGATTAAGCTTTACTATTTGCAAGCTAAATGGAATTGGATTTATAAAAACTGTATAACCTTTTTAAAGTTTCTTGAATTTTCCTTTAAGTATAAGGCAGGAGTGGACAACAGGGAGACTATCACTGCTTCCCATTTTAAACTGTGTGGATTATGTATTACGTAAATGCTTCCTGAGGCTGTGCATTTCTGTGGAAAGGAGAGGGAGAACTTACCGAAGGGTGTCTACAGCCTCTGCTGTATGGTAGAAGTGCGGTGGACTGATGATAACAGAACTACCCAGTTTCTCAACGAGTAAGTTGCAAATGTTCTGCATTTTTCCAAAATCACTAAATGTAATGCAGACCTGTAAGTAAACATAAGTGGATTAGAAAAGTGACTTTCCTTTCAGTGACTTAATTACAAGGGCAAATTGCAAACCTGATATGTAAGAACAACTGAGGGTATTAGTCCTATACCTCCACTACTACTTGCCTAGAAGATGCCTGTTAAATGATCATTGTTTTGCAGCAGAATGAAAATAATGGATTCAGAATATGCTCTTTGTGAGGAACTCTAGGATTTTTGGTATATTAGCAATTTGGAGAAAGAAAACGTGCCCTTAAGATTTCACGAGCCATGTGTCTCTAATTCTTACATTCTGAAGACAGCTTAGGCAAGTACAAATGCCAGTTACTACTTCATGAGTGATTATTCAGAAAACTAGGCAAATGGGGTGAAGAGGATATGCAGGAAGGAAAATTGCAGTGTAATTCTAGGCACTCTTACATGCACTTACAAGAAGACTAAACTTAATGTTTAGTGACTAATATTTTAGTAATATTAAATTTTAAGGTTAAAATCCAAGAAATATAACTTTTATATAAATCTGTGTTCCCCTGCTCCTCCCATCCAAAAAATAGTTATGGCTGAGAGTATATCTCAGTAATTTAAGGGTAAAAATAAAAATTACAGGAATGTTGTAATTATTCCAAAACCAAGCATTAAAACTCTGGGAATTTGAGTTACATTTAAAAAGTCAAAACATGTTAAGAAGTGCACAGTTAAGACACTAAAACAACCTTAGCAACCTTAAGACATCAAAACAACCCTGTAGTGATGTCATGCAAAAACTATATAATTATGATTCAAGCATTTTAGTGTTTAGGGCTCATGGTTAGATTTAACTGATTTTTTTAAAGACCTGATTTTTTTTTTCATATTTCTTCCCCACTGTGTCATCACTACAGGATAAAACGTTTTGTCCTCCAGTAACTGATGTATACTCTTAACTCTGTTGTAACATAGCTTTTTGTCTGGGAATTTCCTTAGTCTTTTTTAAAACTATTAGTTTCACACAAACACTAAACAAGAAACACAAAGAGAATGGTACCATGCAATATATCTTATGATATGGTATGCACTATCAACCTTAAATAATTCACTTAAGGACAGATTTATTGGTACACCAAAACCATGCAGTTAAACAGGGTTTACAGCTACTTTACATTTGCACGACTCTGGGAAGCATCCAAAAGGCATACTGGTGAATGTGACTGTCAAGGTTCCTTCCCCACTTTGAACTCTAGGGTACAGATGTGGGGAACTGCATGAAAACACCCCTAAGCTTATTTTTACCAGCTTAGGTTAAAACGTCCCCAAGGTACAAACTATTTTACCTTTTGTCCCTGGACTTTATTGCTGCCACCACCAAGCGTATAACAACTATAACAGGGAAAGAGCCCACTTGGAAACGTCTTTCTCCCCAAAATCCCCCCAAGTCCTACACCCCCTTTCCTGGGGAAGGCTTGATAAAAATCTTCACCAATTTGCATAGGTGACCACAGACCCAAACCCTTGGATCTTAAGAACAATGAAAAAGCAATCAGGTTCTTAAAAGAAGAATTTTAACTAAAGGAAAAGTAAAAGAATCACCTCTGTAAAATCAGGATGGTAAATACCTTACAGGGTAATCAGATCCAAAACATAGAGAATCCGTCTAGGCTAAACCTTAAGTTACAAAAAGACACAAAAACAGGTATATACATGCCATTCAGCAGAACTTATTTTATCAGCCATTTAAACAAAACAGAATCTAACGCATATCTAATCAGATTGCTTACTGACTTTTTACAGGAGTTCTGACCTGCATTCCTGCTCTGGTCCCGGCAAAAGCCAACACAGACAGAGAAAACCCTTTGTTCCCCCCCTCCAGCTCTGAAAGTATCTTGTCTCCTCATTGGTCATTTTGGTCAGGTGCCAGCGAGGCTGTCTTAGCTTCTTAACCCTTTACAGGTGAAAGGGTTCCTCCTCTGGCCAGGAGGGACTTAAAGGTGTTTACCCTTCCCTTTATATTTATGACGGTGACACTCAGTTTGCAAATTATTCATTTGTTTAGAGGGCTGTTACAGAGAGAACTCTACTTATGTAAATAGGGTGGGCCCAGGACCAGTGTGAATTTTGATGTCTGTGTGCTTTGTGGGTTCCCCCTGTGCTCCTGCTATAGCACTAACTCAACGCACAGTGGAGCCTAAGGAGCTATCACTGGTGCCCAAGCTAGTATGCTGTCATGACTCTTTAAACACAATAACAGCTGGGCCAAGTGACCTGCCAGTAGGAACTTACTGCATCTGTCCAGTCTTCCTCTTACCACTGAGCCATTACAATTCACAGAATTGTTGCATGAAATAGAAAAAAAATTAATTGATGATTTCCTTTCTGCTAGAAGCATCTTCCACAATTCTGCTATACACATGGCTGCTCTTCTCCTCTCTGCAGCTTTCAGTGGTGATTCAAAGCTGCAGTGCAGCTCATGCTGGCCACGCGCCCTTTTCCCCCTTGCTGCCAGGTGAGTCATTCCAAAGCTGTGTGAAAAACTCAGAGAAAAATATTTATAAGCATAACATCAACAGCCAATGCATTAACTGTAGACCAGGCCAACTCCCTGCATGATAAATATGCAAATAAAAGGCTGATCCTTGGCAGAAAGCCACCAAGGTGGGTAGAATTGTGGGAGGTGCTGCTAGCAGAAAGGAAATTATTGTAAGAAATTTTTCATTCTGCAGCCCAGTATCTCCCACAATTTTTGTTATACGTGGGAAGTCGTGAGTAGTATACAGGAGTGGGGAGGGACAAGAAAGGGTAAATAGAAAAAGAGTTAAATGGACCTCCTCCCCCTTGAGGACTGACCAAAAGGCAAGACTGTTACTGGACCACTGCATGGAGCACCTTTCAGCCGAAGGAGGCTTTTGCAGAGGACAGAATGTCCACTTTGTTATGTTTGACAATGCTATTAACCAATGACCAGGTGGCTGCTCTGCTCTATCTGTGGTAGAGGCACATGCTCATTCGGCCCACAAGGTTGCCGTGGATCTCGTGGAGTGTGCCTGGATAGCTTCCGAAAGAGAAGTGCCTGACCCTTTTTGTAAGTTTCAACAATACACAGTCTGACCCACCTAACAAGAGACAGCCTGGAGATTCTGAGCCTTTGACATTTTGTGTGAAAGAAGGCAAACAGGGCCTGACCTTGTGGATTCTGTGCACTTGATATAGATTTACAGTGCTTTTCTGACATCTAAATTGTGCCCCAGCTTCTTGGGTGGGTGCTGTGGCTTTGAGCAGAAAGAAGGAAGGATAATCTTCTGCAAGCTATGGAAAGCAGACTTCGCGCTGGGGAGAAACAACTGCAGTTCTCAGTACCCTCTTGTCTTCATGGAACACTCGGGGGTGCTTGCATAAATAGGACTGCCAGATCTGAAACTTGCCCAGAAAACATGATGGCAGCCAGAAAACAGATTTTGATGGAGAGACAAAATGCTGATATACAAGTCAGAGGCTTGAAAGGGTGAGTGGCTAGGGCCCTCAACACCAGTGGTGGGACCCATTTAGGGAAGACTGGTCTGACTGCCAGTTTGACTGCTCTGACAGATTCTGACTACCTTGGGATTCTGTGCCAAAGAACCTGAGGATCATGTGAATAGAATACTACCAGTGGCAGATACCTGGCCCGCTATGGTGCTGGACTGAAGACCTTTATCCATACCTTCTTTGAAAGAGTCCAGGATAGCTGGAGTTCCAGATCTCTTGGATTAGCATTGCTCTCCTGGCACCAAATGCTGAACTTGATCCAGATGGAGGAATAAGCTTTTATCATGGAGACTCTCCTGGACGCATACAAAGTCCTGATCACTTTGGAAGATAGGCCTAGTGCTATTAACACTTCCCTTTCAATAACCAGGCTCTCAGCTGAAGATGGTCTGGGTCTGGGTGGAGGAAAGAGCCATGGTCAAGGATGTCCCGTGGTCAAGGGTGGCAGCTGTAATGGCGATTTGCAGTTTCAGATCTATCAGATCAGAGAACCAGGGCTTCCTTGGCCAATACACAATTATCACCATCTCCTTTACTTGTTTTTCTGCATTATCTTTTAAATTATTTTTCTTATGAGAGGGAAGGGCAGGAATGCATATCACAAGCTTTCTTGGCCATCTGTATGACAGGACTCTGTTCCCCTGGACTTGGGATTCCCTGGTAAAGTATTTCAGCTGCTGGTCTTTTTGTAACTTGCAAATAGATCAACCAAGAGGAAACCAAGCATCTTTAAGATCAGATTGAAGACTTCTTGGTTCAGGCACTATTCTGCTGACTGTGCATTGGCTGAGCCAGTCTGCTTTCTGATTCAACTTCCTTTTTATGTGAATCACCTGTGAGGAGGGAGGTTCTTTTCTGCCCATTTTGTTATCTCCTATAGTATATTTGTAGTCTCTGATAGTTCAGAAGCCATTTTTACACCCACTTGTGCAGGATAGAGATGAGATGAGAAAGTTACCTTGTGCAGTAACATAGGTTCTTCGAGATGTGCGTCCCTGTGGGTGATCCACTTTAGGTGTTTGTGCGCCCCTGCGCTTGTAATTGGAGATTTATGGTAGCAGTTCCCAGTTGGGTCGCACATGTGCGATCCCCATCTCGCACTGCTTCAGGTGGTTATCTGGTGCTGTGCAACCAACCCCCGCACCATGCCTTCTCTACTGCAGATCATTAGTGTGAAACTCCAAAGTAGAAGGAAGGAGGAAGAGTAGTGGAGCACCCACAGGGACACACATCTCAAAGAACCTACGTTACTGCACAAGGTGTGTACCTTTCTCTTCTTCGAGTGGTGTCCCTGTGGGTGCTCCAATTTAGGTGACTTCAGAGCAGTTGCCCTCCGGTGGAAGGAGGGGGCTTCGGAGTTGAAGTTGTAGCAGATAAAACTACAGTGTGTCCGAACAGGGCATTGGAAGATGTGTGCTGTTGTACAGCATACAGCTAAGTAAATGTATGGGTTGCAGGTTGCAGCCCTACAGATATCTGTGATGGGAACATTGTTAAGAAAGGCTATGGAGGCTGATAAGGCCCTGGTAGAATGCGTGTGAATCCCTGTAGGCGGTTGTTGGTCATGCTGGAAATAACGCAGTTTTATGCAGTCCAATATCTATTTGGATAGCCGCTGTTTGGATATGGTGTTCTCTTTGGATTGTTCAGTGATGGAGATGAACAGTTTTGGAGACTTATGAAAAGATTTTGTTCTTTCAATGTAGAAGGCTATTGCCCTGCAGACATCCAAGGTGTGTAGTCTGGACTGTTGTCCAGCCTCATGGGGTTTGGGGAAAAATGTCACTAAGTGGATAGGTTGGTTGAGGTGAAAGGACGAGACAACTTTAGGGAGAATCTTGGGGTGTAGCCTGAGGGATACTTTATCTTTGAAAAAGATTATGTAAGGTGGGTCAACGATGAGAGTTCCCAGTTCTCCCACCCATCTGGAGGATATAAAGGCCACTAGGGAAAGGTGTAGCAGGGAGCATGTCGCCATGGTCTCAAATGGAGGTCCGGTGAAGATGTGGAGGACTAGGTTGAGATCCCATGGTGGGTTAGGATTTCGAATTTCTGGGAAGATGTTGGAGAGGCCTTTGAGAAAGTGTTGAGTAAGTGGGTGTACGAAGGTAGAGAATCTATCTACTTTGTGGTGAAATGCCGTGATGGCAGATAGGTGTACTCTTATGGAAAGGCCAGACTGTTTTAGTTCTAGCAAGCAGTCTAGTATTAGTGGTAATGGTGCTGAAATAGCTGCAGCCTGTTTATATTGGCACCGAATCTCTTCCATTTATGCATGTGCATGAGGCAGGTGGTTGTCCTATGACTGTTTAACAAAATGTTATGTATGTCTGTCATCCCGAGAGCCATGAAGTAACCACGCTTTGAGTTGGAGTCTTTGAGGATCTGGATGGAGGACGCATCCTGTGTCCTGAGACAGGAGCCAAGACTGAAGCGGGAGCGTGCGTGGTGGACACACAGCAATCTGTAGAAGATAAGGATACCACATTTATCAAGACCATATGGGGGCTATTAGGATCACTCTGGATCTGTCCTGTCTGATTTTGTGAACCACTTGGGCTAGGAGAGGGGTAGGAGGGAAGGCGTATAGGAGGGGAGCATTCCATTTGGTGAGGAAGGCATTGCTGAGAGAGTATGGACTGAGTCCTGCTCTGAAGCAAAACTGCAGGCATTTGGTGTTTTGTGTGGTTGCAAAGAGATCTATTTTTGGGAACCCGCAATTCCAAAAAATGTTTAGGAGCACACATGTATCCAGCTCCTACTCATGGTCCTGAGAGAAGTTTCTGCTCAGCCTATCTGGTGTGGTATTCTGGCATCCAGGTGGGTACGATGCTGTAATATGGACATTGTGCTTGGTGCACCATTGGCAGAGTTGCATGGGTTCCATGCATAGGGAGTGTGATCATGCTCCCCCTTGTCTGTTTATGTAAAACATACAAGCCATGTTGTCTGTAAGGATCTGTACAGTCTTGTTTTTGATGATCGGTAAGAAGTAGGAGCAGGCATTTCGGACAGCTTGTAGTTCTAAAAGGTTTATATGAAGACAGGATTCCACTGTGGACCACCGGCCCTGGATAGAGTGTGAGTTTAGATGCACCCCCCAACCCAGAAGGGATGCATCTATGATGATGGTAAGCGTTGGTGGATTCTGTGTGAAGGGCACTCCCCTCCAGATGTTTTATGGGTGTGTCCACTATAGAAGGGAGTCTTTTATTTTGTGCGGCACTGTGAGGCGCTTGTTTATATTGTTCCTGTGTGGGACATAGTTTGTCCAGAGCCAGGCTTGTAGACGCTGCAAATGTAACCTCACGTGTCTGATGATGAAGGTCATGACAGCCATGTGGCCTAGAAGTTGTAGGCAGGTTCTGGCACACACTTGTGGACTGTTTCACATCATGGAGATCAGGTTGGGTAAAGTCAGAAATCATTTTCTTGGTAGGGAGGCCATCGCTTCAGGAGAATTGAGGTATGCCCCAATAAACTGCGGTTGTTGTACTGATGTCAGAGTGGATTTTTCAATGTTTATCTGAAGGCCTAACCTCGTAAATAGAGTTATCACCTGTTCGGTGGACTCTAACACTGTCTGCAATGTTGGTGCTTTCAGCAGACAGTCATCCAAGTACGGAAATATCAGGATTCCTTTTCTGCGGAGGTAGGCAGCTACAACAGCTAGGACCTTTGAAAATACCCACGGGGCAGTGGATAGGCTGAAGGGTAGAACCTTGTCTTGGAAATGATCTTGCCCTATTGCAAAGCAGAGAAACCGCCGATGTGATGGATGGTTATATGAAAATACGCATCCTAGAGATCGAGGGCTGAGAACCAGTCTCCCCTTTCTAGTGCTGGAATTATGGTGCCTAGTGTGACCATTCTGAATCGTTGTGTTTTCAAATTTGTTGAGTCACCATAGGTTGAGGATGGGTTTCCACCCTCCTGTTTTTAGTGTGTGAGAAAGTAGTGTTAATAGAATCCCCTCCCTCTGTATTCCGTTGATAAGGGTTCCACTGCTCCTAGATGTATGAGGTGGGTTACCTCTTCTCACAGTAGATGTTTATGAGAGGGATCCCTGAAGAGGGACGGGGAGGTAGGGCGGGTAGGGGATTTGGAGGTTAAGCGGATGGAGTAACCAGTCTCGTTAATTTCCAATACCCATCTGTCTGTTGTAATATTTTTCCAGATTGGTAGAATGGAAGCAAGCGATCTCCAAGGGTTTTGCAAGTTGTAGATGGCTCCAGTGTTGAAAGATACAGGGTTCTCAGGCCCTCAACCAAGGCTTCAAATTTGTTGTCTGGAGGTCCCTGTCCATCCTGCCTAATAGCCATTGATGGACCTATCCTCCATGAACTTATCTAATTCTTTTTTGAACACTGTTATAGTATTGGCCTCCACAATATCCTCTGACAAGGAGTTCCACAGGTTAACTGCATTATGTGAAAAAAATACTTGCTTTTGTGTGTTTTAAAATCTGCTGCCTGTTAATTTCATTTGGTGACCCTTAGGTCTTGAGTGATGAGAAGGAGTAAATAACACTCCCTTATTTACTTTCTCCACACCAGTCATGGTTTTATAGACTTCTATCATATCCCCCCTTAGTCGCCTCTTTTCCAACCTGAAAAGTCCCAGTCTTATTAATCTCTCCTCATATGGCAGCCGTTCCATACTGCTAATTATTTTTGTTGCCCTTTTCTGAACCTTTTCCAATTCCAGTATATCTTTTTTGAGATGGGGTGACCACATCTGCATATAGTATTCAAGATGTGGGCATACCATGGATTTATACAGAGGCAATATGATATTTTCTGTATTATCTATCCCTTTCTTAATGATTCCCAACATTCTGTTCGCTTTTTTCACTGCTGCTGCACATCGAGTGGATGTTTTCAGAGAACTATCCACAATGATTCCAAGATCTCTTTCTTGAGTGGTAACAGCTAATTTAAACCCCATCATTTTATATGTATAGTTGGGATTATGTTTTCCAATGTGCATTACTTTGCATTTATCAACATTGAATAGGTTACATACCACATTAGTAGTTTTATAATTTCATATTTGAGTTCCATCTGGTCCTGGTGACTTATTACTGTTTAATTTATCAATTTGTTCCAAAACCTCCTCTATCAACACCTCAATCTGGGACAGTTCTTTACATCTGTCACCTAAAAAGAATGGCTCAGGTGTGGGAATCTCCCTCACATCCTCTGCAGTGAAGACAGATACAAAGAATTCATTTAGCTTCTCCGTATCAGTCTTGTCTTGCTTAAGGACTTCTTTAGCACTTTGATCATCCAGAGGCCTCACTGATTATATGGGCTTGTCTACACTGGCAACGTAAAAGGGCTGCTGCAGCAGCGCTTTAACGTGGCTTGTGTGGTCGCGGCAGAGCTCTGGGGGAGAGCTCTCCCGGCGCTCTAAAAAAACCACTTCCACCAGCGCTGGTGCACTGTCAACACTGGCGCTTTACAGCGCTGAAACTTGCTGCACTCAGAGGGGTGTTTTTTCACACCCCGAGCAAGAAAGTTGCCGTGCTGTAAATTGCCAGTGTAGACAAGTCCTTAGATAGGCTTCCTGCTTCTGAAGCACTTAATAAAATTTTTGCTGTTATTTTTTTGTCTTTTGCTAGTTGCTTTTCAAGTTGTTTTTTGGCCTGCCTAATTATACTTGACTTGCCAGAGTGTGGGTGGCCTCCACTTCGCTATCTGTGGGGTCCTTAGGAAAGAATTCCCCATCAGCCAGAATAATCATATATCTTGTTAAGGATGCTATTGCAGTATCTACTTTTGGAACCTCAGAAATAGAACTTTTAGGCTTTTGGAGTTTGTGAAAATCTAAGGTCATATATGTTAATGGTCTTACCCCTGCTGAATTTTTCACTTCTCTCTAATCATGCCTCCAAAAAAGAAGTGCAGGGGAATCAGAACCTTGAGGGAGGATTTTGAGGGGAGGTATTTACTTCGAGGCTTGTGCTCAGGAGCTTGCTGAGGTTGGATAAATATTGTGGACACAATCTTTTGCACATGGCCTCAAACTTTTTTGGGGGAAAATATTTTGCTACATTTTCCCTGAGTCCTGCTCAGATGCAGTTAGGGATGGGGGCCTCGGGAGGGAGCGGTCAGGGGACAAGGAGCGGGGGCGGTTGGATGGGTCGGGGGTTCCGGGGGGCCTGTCAGGGGGCGGGGGTGTAGATAGGGGTCAGGGCAGTTAGGGGTCAGGGAGCGGGGGGGGGTTGGATAGGGAGTGGGGTCCGGGGGGGGGGGTGGTTAGGGGCGGGGAGGTCCCAGGAGGGGGTAGTCAGGGGACAAGGAGCAGGGGGGGGTTGGATGGGTCAGGGGTTCTCAGGGGGGCAGTCAAGGGGCAAGAAGTGGGAGAGGGCAGGGGCCAGGCTGTTTGTGGAGGTACCCAGCCTCCCATACTATTTCTCAGGCCAAAAAGTTTGCCCACCCTGACCTGAACAGTAACTTTAAAGGATGTGAGTTTAGCAAACTGCTGCGGCAGACGCAGGATATCAGGGAAGGAGGAGGGTTAGCCAGCACAAGCTGTGCTGCTGCTCTGAACCCTCTCAGGAAATGGCAGCGAGGAGAGCAGTCCCATGCTTAGCAGAACTGCGGGAGATGGTGGGTTGCAGAAAATGGTACAGAAAAACTGGCGATTGGTTGAGTTCTCTTTATCAATATGACTCTATTTTAGAATTAGTTCAGGTGTTGACCTAATCATAGAATATCAGGGTTGGAAGGGACCTCAGGAGGTCATCTAGTCCAACCCCCTGCTCAAAGCAGGACCAATTCCCAATTTTTGCCCCAATCCCTAAATAGCTCCCTCAAGGATTGAACTCACAACCCTGGGTTTAGCAGGCCAATGCTCAAACCACTGAGCTATCCATCCACTCCCTCCCTCCCTCCCCCCGACTAAGTCTTGCTGTAGTCTATATAAAAACAGTTTGATGCCTCATTAATAGCTTACCTTAATTTTTCAAATATAGCCCATCCACAAGACTTCAATTACTTCCAACTACAGGGGAAGTTTAAAGCATCTGCACTATTCAATTAAAATAATTCAGGACCAAGGCAAAATACTGACATATTTCTTAAAGGACCCAGTTTAATTTTAACTCCTAAAAACAAATAAGTGTAATTCTCAACATTCTTCTCTACTCAGTGCTGTTAGTTTGAGGTGGATAAGCTATGTTCTTCATACAAACCAAAGAGGCTCTCTAAAGTGCAAAATAGAACTGTGCTTCAACTACGGAGTTGCAAGTAACTATCAGTGATGCAAACTTCCAGGCCCCCTCCACAAAACACATTATCAAGCTATTGGATAGTGGTCTAATTAGCATGCTGTATTGCAAAGATTCATAGACCAAAAAAGATGGTGTTTTTCCTTAGCTGGATTGACTCCCAGTACAGCACTTCCTGCTTGGTAAGGGCCTAGTCATGCAAAGCTCTATTCACATGAATAGTCACCTTGGTGTCAGCGGGATTACTCACGTAAGAGAAAGTTATTCACCTTGTGCAGTAACGATGGTTCTTCAAGATGTGTGTCTCTCTATGTGCTCCACTGTAGGTGTGTCTGCACCCTGTGCCTCTGATTGGAGATCTTTGGTAGCAGTGTCTGTTTGGTCCAGACATGCACTCTCCTCCCTCCCTTGTGCTCTGCCGCGAGGCTAATTAGCAATGTGCAGGTGAACCATCCTCAGTTCCTTCTCTACTGCAGAGCCCCTACTGAGAATTCTGAAGTAGACGGAGGGTGGGTTGGTTGTGGAGAACCATTGTTACACTTCACAAGGTGAGTAATTACTTCGAGTAGTGTCCCTATAGGTGCTCCACTATAGGTGACTCCCAAGCAGTATCCTCGATGGAGGGTTGGGACTTTGGAGTCAAATCCGTTATGGATTACAATACTGTGGAGCCAAAGAGGGCAACAAAAGTGGCGTCTCTAGTAATCAGATAGTGTTCTGCAAAAGTATGAGCAGACACCCAGGTTGCTGCCCTGCAGATTTCCAGAATAGGAATGTCTTTAATTCAGGCGACCAAGGTGGAAACCGACCTCGTGGAATGTAAGATTCCAGGTGGAGGTACCAAATTACGAGCATGATAGCAGTAGCTAATACAGCTCGAGACCCAATTAGAGAGCCTCAGAGCTGATATCGCTGTGCCTTTTGATCTTTCTGCAATTGATAGGAAGAGCTTGGGAGATTTCCTAAAGGCCTTCATCCCAACCAAATAGAAGGCCAAGGCTCTCCTAACATCCAGCGTATGTAATATAGCCTCCCCATTATCATGGGGTGAACGGGCTCCACTCTACAGCAAAGAATGAAGAAAATCTTGCTCTATCACCCCAGAACCTAGCTTACTTCTTGCAAAATTCTGTGGGGTGCCTTTTTAATTTTACTACTTCATACTGGCTCTTTTAGGAAAGTCTCAGTGCTGTACTGTATGTAACTGTCCCTTCCTAGTTTTGAGGAGAAAAGACTAAACCTACAAACTCATTATGTCTAGGTGCACGGTTATTCCTCTTGCTATGATTAATACATACCTCTGCTTCCATTTGATAAGCGTTTTCTACTCTCCTAAAATCCTTTGTCACAGTCACATTTTCTTCCTGAAACAAAGTACAAGAGTATAATTTTTAACCACAGCAATTAAGAATTTGTGTTCATATGCCACATGGTATTCTAACTTTCCCCATTGGCATGTTAATGGTAGCTCAGAAACACACGTGCGAAATTTGCTACACCACTCCCTTCAGTTAGAATCCAGATAGAAGTTAAAGATTGCAAGTTTCTTTTGAAAAGTAATAATAAGTCTAGTCTTTTGGACGATTCTTTCTTTAATAAGAGTCTAATCCTTTAATAAGTGGCAATTAGTCAAAGCTGTGTATCACTACATAACACTCCATCTGACTTACAAAACAATGAGTTTAAAGAGAACTAGTGTGTGAAAAGTGCTTTCCAAACCCCTATTCTAGATTTCAAAAGCAGCAGCTTGTAGTGAATAGGTGACTTAAATAATGATTGAGCAGTGGTTTTTTTGCTGTTTGGAGTAACCCTTTCAATAGTCTTTGCCCCAACAGCAGCTGTATTATTCACAGTGATGATCACACAAAGCACTAGGAATAGTTGCATGAGAAACACTATATAAATAAAATACATAGAGATTCTAGTTACACTTGAACATTGCAGTGGTTTGCTGCTTGTCTCGTATCAGATCCACTCCTTCATTCTACAGAGCCTCTAAATTATTCAGCTTCATCATTTAAAAGGGAAAAAACTCAGGATGCTTCAGAGAAAATGGTTGTTAGAAAAGAGAAGGATGTTCTATCTTTTTAAAAATACATAATTTACATAGATTTCCAGAGTGATTGCTTCAAAACACATGCCCGCATTTTTCTTTTTGAGATCACAAACTTCCATTCAGCATCTCTTCTTCCGCTTTCCCTGCCCCCACTTCATTCTGAATTGACACATTACAATCACTCCTTTATAAAATAACTGCATCACAATAAAAAGTTTAATTTATAACAAATCAAGAATTGTAAAAGAATTTAAATCTTTCTAAAACTCTAAAGTGTGGATGGCTCAGGGATTTGGTAATGGAGATAAGCAGATTTTCCATTTAAACTGTACTGAATTCCACCTTGAGTGGAAAAGAGCAGCACTCCTCTCCACTATTTATCTACTTCCCTTACTCATTCAAAAAAGAAGTTTGTGTCAATGTATTCCTTGAGTCAGGCACACATAAGGTAGCACGCACCCATCTATGGCACTATGTACTGACAAGCGTTTCAAGTTACCAGTTTGAGTCAGCTCCATAAATTACCATCGTTCGATGGCTTAAAAGTAGGCTCGGCAAAATTCTTTTTTTATATATATAATTGAGAATACCAAAATATTTATTTTAAAGCATTTTTATCAGTTTAAATTTTCAGTTACACAAAATTATGGGTGGGATTGTCAATTATTTAATGACAGACGTTGAGATTCAACAAGTTAAAGTTTTAGAACTGTTAAAACACAAATTGTGACAATCTACAAAGTAACTATCCTGAAATTAAACTCTAAGTTCTCAAGCAGCATTTTTCTTACCCTGCCTATTTGTAGGTTTTATTATCATCAACTGAAATATTTTTTCATTGTTTTGTATGTATATGGTGAAATTGGCATTTCATGACATTTATCGATAACCAGCTTTCCTATAAAAAATGAGTTTGGAAATCTCAGTACAATTCCCAATAGAAAACTCTCCATTGCAGTTAACTTTTTGGCAGTCTCTTCAGTTAAGGCAAAGGGATGATTTGACCACAGTGACCAAATTGTACTTCTCAGACAGAAACATCCTTGCCAGAACAGGGTTGAGGTACATTAACAGGGTGGCTGCCTGTGGGGTGGATAGAGAACTTGAGTCAATCCAACTCTAAAAATTTACTTGTTTTACAAAATAAATTCAAGATTTTTTTTAAAAACAAATCCTACAATATTTTTAATTTCAGTTGGCAAATGTAGTCGATTTATTTGGACCTTCATAGAAAACCCTTTTTCACTCTTCTCCCAACCTCCCTCAAACATTACATAGAAATAACCGGTTTCAGAGTAACAGCCGTGTTAGTCTGTATTCTCAAAAAGAAAAGGACTACTTGTGGCACCTTAGAGACTAACCAATTTATCTGAGCATAAGCTTTCGTGAGCTACAGCTCACTTCATCAGATGCATACTGTGGAAAATACAGAAGATGTTTATATACATACAAACCATGAAAAAATGGGTGTTTACCACTACAAAAGGTTTTCTCTCCCCCTACCCCACTCTCCTGTTGGTAATAGCTTATCTAAAGTGATCACTCTCCTTACAATGTGTATGATAATCAAGGTGGGCCATTTCCAGCACAAATCCAGGGTTTAACAAGAACGTCTGAGGAACGGGGGGGGGCGGGGTGAGGTGGTTCAGGTTCGGGGGCTGTCTGTAGGATCAACCTATCCTGAAGGATGACCCAACACTCTCACAAATCTTGGGAGACAGGCCAGTCCTTGCCTACAGATAGCCCCCCAACCTGAAGCGAATACTCACCAGCAACCACATACCACACAACAGAACCACTAACCCAGGAACCTATCCTTGCAACAAAGCCCGTTGCCAACTGTGCCCACATATCTATTCAGGGGACACCATCACAGGGCCTAATAACATCAGCCACACTATCAGAGGCTCGTTCACCTGCACATCTACCAATGTGATATATGCCCTCGTGCCAGCAATGCCCCTCTGCCATGTACATTGGTCAAACTGGACAGTCTCTACGTAAAAGAATAAATGGACACAAATCAGATGTCAAGAATTATAACATTCATAAACCAGTCAGAGAACACTTCAATCTCTCTGATTACACGCGATTACAGACATGAAAGTTGCGATATTACAACAGAAAAACTTAAAAACCAGACTCCAGCGAGAGACTGTTGAATTGGAATTCATTTTCGAATTGGATACAATTAACTTAGGCTTGAATAGAGACTGGGAGTGGCTAAGTCATTATGCAAGGTAACCTATTTCCCCTTGTTTATTCCTTCCTCCCACCCCTCCACTGTTCCTCAGACGTGCTTGTTAAACTCTGGATTTGCGCTGGAAATGGCCCACCATGATTATCATACACATTGTAAGGAGAGTGATCACTTTAGATAAGCTATTACCAGCAGGAGAGTGGGGTGGGGGAGAGAGAACCTTTTGTAGTGGTAAACACCCATTTTTTCATGGTTTGTATGTATATAAACATCTTCTGTATTTTCCACAGTATGCATCCGATGAAGTGAGCTGTAGCTCACGAAAGCTTATGCTCAAATAAATTGATTAGTCTCTAAGGTTCCACAAGTACTCCTTTTCTTTTATAGAAATAACCATGCTGACATGACTAATAATGAACAGATGGCTTGGTAATCTGAATATGGAGAAGGAAAATGTCCCCCAACCCCATTCAAAATGTTTTAAGCCTATCCTCTCTCCTCACAGATTGAAGTACAATTGTCTTATTTGATACTTTATATGTGCTGCACATGTATTTAAGGACACTGCCATCTTGTGGTTTTGGGTCCTACTACAACATAAATGATGGTAAGACATTTTGTGTGCACTATCTCTTTTGGTAATATTCCACAGGAAGTTAATTTTTATTCCATCACCCTCCAGATTTGAAATTAACAGTTTTCAGCAATAATCAATTCCAGATGAAGATTAGTGGAAGAAATGTCTGCTCTATTATTATTAACTTTTACAATAATCTTCCCATGGAGATTTTTTGCTCCTGTTTATGATGATCTTTCTTGACAGAAAGGAAGGTGAGGGAAGGATGGATGTTAGTGGAATTCTTAATTAAAATTATGACTGACTAGCTGAAAAGGAAAAGGTTTTTTGGTTTATTTTTAACTGCTTTTACGTCTGCTGTAAATTTTTTTTTTCTTCTTGAGGAGCTATCAATTCAATCACACTAGCCCCATAAAAAATTAGTTTTAGCAATACTTTAAGATGAGCTTTACATTTGATGCCATGTTCTTAGAACTTGTGCAACAGTCTGTTCCATTTTCTAAGTTTCAGTGGGCAAGAAATGGTTCATGGTAGGATAATTTTCCAGTTTAGAATTAATAATATATCACATGCAAGACATGTTATCTCATCCACTCCATCAGTCCATAAACCTATTCTCAAAAGAACCACACATGTAATTTGCTCACCCAATGTATTTTTGTAGTGTTACTGAAATAAAACACCGCTGTTCCAGAAAAAGGTCATTTTTATTTGTTTTGCAATAGCACGTAGGAATCTCAGTCATGGAAAAGAATCCCATTGTGTTAGACCAGCGGTCGGCAATATTCGGCACGCAGCCCAACAGGATAATCCGCTGGCGGACCGTGAGACATTTTGTTTACATTGATCATCCGCAGGCACGCGCCCCCCACAGCTCCCAGTGGCTACAGTTCGCTGTTCCCAGCCAATGGGAGCTGCGGGAAGCGGTGGGCCGCAGGGACATGCTGGCAGCTGCTTCCCGCAGCTCCCATTGGCTGGGAACAGAGAACCGCAGCCACTGGGAGCTGCAGCGGGGCTGTGCCTATGGATGGTCAATGTAAATAAAATGTCTCGCAGCCCACCAGCGGATTACCCTGATGCCGCATGCCCAAGGTTGCCAACCCCTGTACTAGACACTGTATAAACAAAATGAAAAGATTGTTCCTGTCCTAAAGAGCTATAAGTCTAAGGCTTACATGGTGGTGCTATGTCCTTCTCTGCTTTTCCATTTTCCCCTACTCTCAAAGCATGAAAATCCTACAAAATATGCTACCACCATAAGTCTGTTTTCAGAGTAGCAGCCATGTTAGTCTGTATCTGCAAAAAACAACAGGAGTACTTGTGGCACCTTGGAGACTAACAAATTTATTAGAGCATAAGCTTTCGTAGGCTACAGCCCACTTCACTGGATGATTAGAATGGAACATACAGTAAGTAAGCCTATGTTGTTTGTACATTTTCTTCTGTGAGGAGTAGCACTTTACAGCCACTGCTGGTTGCACCATAGATGCTAAAATGAATGACCACTCCTTCCTTCCTGAACATGGAAAAACAACCTAAAACAAAATGTGAAAGCTCAAGCCAATGTGAAGAGCAACCAATTATGAAAAAGGAAATGTCTGAAGGTAGTCAATAAGTTTTGCTCTACTCTACTTTGGTTCTTACTGAAAAGGAAACAACCCATTTTACTCAGCATGAAGGTAAGACAGAGGTCACAGTTGGGAGAAAAAACTTAGTTTGAAAATGTATGTTTTTAATATACAGTAGCAATTGGCTATACCATTATGCACATTTGTAAATTACCAATTAACATCTCAGGTGCAACTGCCTTTTAAAAATCTTTGGAGAAATGTACACAATGTAACTTTGCACTATGATAAACATTATATAGAAGGACAAACGAAAATAGCACAGGAAAAGTTCGCTCTACTTTTTAATTCTATGTTTATTTTTTCTCCTCCTTGGCATACGTTTTTTGTTTTGTTTTGTTGTGGTGATGAGGTCCCATCTATGTACTCATGGAAAATAGTGTATTCTAACACCTCTCAAGAACCCCAACTAATTAAAATATGACCTTGGACAGATAATCTGGAATTGAAGGCCATAAATACCTAGATAAAGTCAACTGGTATTCAAAGCATACTGCAATTACAAATGGTATTTGTGCTCCAACCCCTCCTTCTCCCTCACCCACCTTGTGATGGCATCTTGCATGGGGCTTATAATATTGGCAGCATACAAGTCAAATGTAAAGAAGTCTGTCTTACCTTAGTAGTATGAAACCTGTCTTTAGCAAACTCAAGAGATCAACAAAAGCTTACTTGCTTAACAGGTGTATTTTAATAGAGGTGGAGCAGAATTAGACTCAACAGATTTGAGAATACTTTGGGATTTCTTAGGGAATATGGTTCCCTAGTAAAGGTGGTGTCTTGTCCAGCCTTCAGTGTATACTTATTTAACAAATATATGTGAATAAATGTTGTTGTTAGAACAAACCTTTAACTGCTTTTCACATTAATGTCTAAACCAGAATTCAAGTAGGATGTAATTTCTGGGTTTTGTTTTGCTTTTTAAACAGCTTCTGATCCTGAATCTTCATGCTACCACTACAAAAGTCACTGCTTATTTTTAGCAATGTGGCCACTATTAACTGCCAGCTGCAATGTGTGTGAAAAAAAAAAAACGGGGGGGGGGGGGGTGGCAGGGGCCTTACTGGCTAAGTAAAAGACTATTTCCCCGAACAATTTACTTCTCTATAAGCCCTCAAAGCAGATTCTGTGCTTTGTGAAGTGCTGTGTACAGTTACAGCACTCTATAAATAAATGCTACGGTGTAGTTTATTTCTGATTTAAAATCCTATGTAAATATATATGGAAATTAGGTGCAGCCCTCAGGCTTCCTCGCAAACTGCTAATGCAGCTCTTGTTGCTGCAAAGGTTGTGCTGTACTGATCTAGCCCAACTCCCTAATACAACAAAAAAATGATTAAGGGGAATTGTGATATGGATTAACAAAAAGTGTAAATATTTATAGGTTGGTTTAGTGATTCCCATGACGGCTTAGATATCTTTACAAAGATTGGAAGGGTATAAACACCAGGAAAGGATATTAATTTTAGTGTGGTCATAATGAACATAAGAACGGCCATACTGGGTCAGACCAAAGGTCCATCAAGCCCAGTATCCTGTCCTCTGACAGTGGCCAATGGCAGGTGCCCCAAAGGGAATGAACAGAAAGGTTATCATCAAGTGATCCATGCCCTGTCATCCAATCCCAGCTTCTGGCAAACAGAGGCTAGGGACACCATTCCTGCCCATCCTGGCTAATAGCCATTGATGGACCTATCTTTCATGAATCTATCTAGCTCCCTTTTGAACCCTGTTATAGTATTAGCCTTCACAACACCCTCTGGCAAGGAGTTCCAGAGGTTGAAAGTGCATTGCATGAAAAAATACTTTCTTGTGTTTGATTTAAACCTGCTACCTATTAATTTTGTTTGGTGGCCCCTTGTTCTTGTATTATGAGAAGGAATAAATAACACTTTATTTACTTTCTCTATACCACTCATGATTTTACAGACCTCTATCATATCCCCCCTTAGTCGCCTCTTTTCCAACCTGAGAAGTCCCAGTCTTATTAATCTCTCCTCATACGGAAGCCGTTCTATACCCCTAATCATTTTTGTTGCCCTTTTCTGAACCTTTTCCAATTTCAATACATCTTTTTTGAGATGGGGCGACCACATCTGCACGCAGTATTCAAGGTGTGGGCATACCATGGATTTATATAGAGGCAATATGATATTTTCTGTTTTATTATCTATCCCTTTCTTGATGATTCCCAACATTCTGTTTGCTTGGTATTGGTATTAATTAGAAGTAATGAGATAAAAATCAGCAAAGTACAAATTGCTAGTAGTGAGAGTTGTTAGATGGTAGAATAATCTACAATGCAAATGGAAGAAGTCCCAGTGTTGGAGTGATTTGAAACAGAGTAAAATAATGCAATACAACTTATACCACAGGAAATAGCTTCAGGAAGAAAAAACAAACAACAAAAAACAGTGGGACTTCAGGTTGCTCTTCTGTAAGTTGCCTTGACCCTGTTACCTTACTGGTATTGAGGTACCCAGAACTGAATGTGGTAGTTGGTGGACTTTCCAGTAAGTATATGGGAGAAGTAACACTTCCCTTTTCCATGATCTGATGTGTCTACACCTGCAGTCCAAAACTGTATTGGCATTTTTTACGAGTGTATCACACTGAATGTTCAGATCTCAGTGGCAGTCTACCCTCACTCCGAGTTCTCATCAGCATTACTTTCTAAGACACAATTTCTTTAAATTTATTTCAGACTGGTTTTCCCAAGATATATAGCTTGGTTTGGTCCAGGTCAGACTTCATTTTGTAAAAAATTTTGCAGGCGTCATTGGTGTTTGCAACACCTCCTATTTGAGTAGTATCTTACTTTAATTTGCATCCATCTTCCATGTCATTCATGGAGGTGTTCTAGCACTTTGTGTCATCCTATTTTGAATTACCATAGTGGCAAGGCTGGAAGTCAGTTATTCACAACTTGGTCACCACAAGCTAGGCTTCCATGAGTCATTTTTTCGTGGTCTTCCCACATTTTTTAAAAGAACTATTTAGTTGTACCTAGCAATAAAATATGAGATGGTTGGACAATTTACTATGGTGGTTATTTTTGGTGTAGGAATGAAACCAGGAGTCAAGGGCTTCCCAATAATAAAGAACCTGTGCATGAAAAAACCAAACCACACCAAGCGTTCATCCACTGGATTTTGAGACTTCAGCAGATTTCATAATGGTGTAGTTGCCGAAAACACTATAAGCCCTTGGATAAAGTTGTTTGCTTTCAGATTATTCTTTTGGAGCTAAAGCTGCAGCCACCTCCCAAATAATGTATAAGACTCTGTTTTGAAACTGGGTTTGTGCAAATATGACTTCAAAGCTTCCTCATGGCCCAGCCCTGTACTTACTCAAAAATGCCATCCATATTTGAAAAGCCCACCAGTGTGGCTGTAACCTCTTGAAGCAGCTTACCTGGATTAATAATTAACCCACAAAAGTTTGGAGGTAAAAGGCATTTTCAATAGAAAAACTTTCTTGGTAAGGAACATAAATTTGTTAGTCTCTAAGGTGCCACAAGTACTCCTTTTCTTTTGACAGATGTTGTAACTCACTGAATATTTTTGGGTAAGACTATTCATTCTGTGTAAGCAGTGTATAGAGAGGGTCAATGCGGGGAGATTCCCCAGATGGATTTTAATATAAGTAGCCACACCATAGCAAGAGAAACAGAACTATGAACAATCTGGAGTCTAACTGGAGTCCTGTCTGTATGAATCATGTGCCAGCTGCATATATCTTAATAGGATTAGAAATATCTTGCTGGAGTGAATAAGTGTGAAGCATTTTTTACCCCAAATGTGAGCACTATATTCACACTTAGAAGCCACAGACGGCTGAATGCTGGAAACCTACAATCTTCTGCTTATCCATATAAGTACTGAATAGCACAGGCAGCAGCACAAGCTTCCTCTGTCACCATCTGCCTCATCCCTAATTTGAAGAGTCAGCTTCTAGGGGCAGAAAGACAATTCCGCTTCCATTCATTTTCAGTCTTTGGCTTCTCAGATGAGAATAGCAACAAGTTGTGATTATGACATGGATCTCTCACTACTAGAAAGTTGACTGATAACCAACTTAATATACATAAGTCACAGAACAGCTATTAGATGCAATCCACCTGGGCTAGATTCCTTCCAGCAATCTAGGGGTAAAGTGAGTTCTTCTTTGGGGAATGTATATAAGTGATTTAGTGGCAGTGTCTCATGTTTTGCTTCCTGCTATATTTTGCTAACATAAATATCAATGAGAAAAGTACCAGATTAATGTGTCCTAGCCTGTGGTGGAAGATCCCTGGTCTGTCTGCACTAGAGAGGTACAACTCCCACAACCAGTTCACTTTCCCTGTAGAGAAAGCACAATCATTGTCATCATTCCTCTGTAAAATTTTAATCACGGCGCTACCTCTTCTCTGAAAGAATTTAGAGGTATAACTCCCTGTTTTAGCCCATTTGTTTTGTGAGTGGGTCAGAACCATAGGCAGGGTTTTGGGAAGAAGAGAGAAGGGAGTGCCATGCTCTGTTGCTGCAAGGGAACAAATTAGCGCTGCAGACTGGACAGGGGCCAGCAAGCAAAGTGTTAGTGCCGCTCTTAACGTATTAGCTACACACTCTGTTGCTAACACAATGCAGCAGAATATCTATTAGTGCACAATGAGAATGAGGTGAATGTAAAGGAAGGCTGCATAATCCTCCTACTCAGCAAAGAAAGCAGCAACTACTTCACAGGAGAGAAAGAAAAGCACAGATATTAAGACAGGATTGGCTTAGATAGAGATCCTTAAGGCAGCCTTGCAAAATATTACCCACACCATGAAAATGAGTATGGGCAAGTAAAACTTTGACATGGATGTGCAAATTTTCATAAGTTTGTGAGCTGCATTTAAAGGCAAATTTCCTTCTAAATCTTCCACAAAGCAGTGCTCACTGTGCAAAGAAGCTCCTTCACAGGAGATTTCTAAGTCCTAGCCAGAAAAAAGGAGATATAAATTAAAGAGCTGTCAAAATTACCCTTCATATCTATAACCCCCTATATACACACTTCCAGTTTGTGGTAAGTTTGTGTTATTGATTTTGAAATAAAATGCCAAAAATAAAAAGCCTTGAAGAAATGAATGTAAGGATTAAAAATAAAATGTTTTAAATGCAGCAAAGTGCTGGCTTAGTTTTTGTTTGAGAATTTAAGAAGACATGTCTCACCCAACTCTCCACACATCAACAATGCCAGTGAAATGTCCTACAGTGGAACAAACAGTGCTGCACCTCATGGGGCTCTTAGAACATTTTGTTACATCTAACTGTAATGAACAATGGGACAATAAAATCAGTGATCCCTTGTTGGATTGAATATAGACAAATCTCTGATTTATAGCTCAATTTTGGCATTTAATGAATGTGTAGGTCTCCTCCAGGTCAGTAACACATACTCCAATCACTGCACTGTTTGCAATCCCTCACCAACTCTGCTTGTTGTCATTGCTGTTGTTTTTGTAAAGAGTATATTAAAGGAACATGAAGTCAATGGAAAGATCATACAACCACTGATATCAACTGGGTGCCCCAGGGGAAGTGAGCAGGTGGTGGGGTACAGAGCTCAGCACTCTGAGGGAGGGGAGGGTGTTGGGATTTAGGTAGTGTTGCCCGGCTTCCAGTTTTCAACTGGAATGCCTGGTCAAAACGGGACCCTGGCGGCTCTGTTCAGCACTGCTGACCGGTCTACTAAAAGTCCAGTCAGTGGCACAGCGAGGCTAAGGTCGGCTCCCTGCCTGCCCTGGCTCCGCACGGCTCCTAGACACAGGGGTGGCCACTGGGGCTCCATGCACTGGCCTCACCCCAAGCGCTGGCTCCATGGCTCCCATTGACTGGGGGCAGTGTCTGCGGACAGCACACAGAGCCCCCTTGCCCCTCCGCCTAAGAGCTGGGCATGCTGTCCGCTTCCAGGAGTCGCCTGAGATAAGTGCTGCCCAGACAGAGCCCACACCCCAAACCCCCTCCCACTCCCCACCCACTGCCCCAGCCCTGAACCCCCCCCCAAATCCCTCATCCCAAGCCCCACCCCAGAGCCCATACCCTGAGCCAGAGCCCACACCCCAACATCTCCTCCTGCACTCCAAACCCCTCAGCCCCAGCCCGGAGCCCCATCTCTCACCCTGAACTCCCCTTCCCCCAGCCCACCCCAGAGCCCGCACCACCCGCCACAGCCCTCACCCCCTCCAGGAGCCCCACCCCATGCCGCAGCCAGGTGAAGGTGAATGAGGCTGGGGGAAGAGCGAGTAACAGAGGAAGGGGGGATGGAGTGAGCGGGAGGCGGGGCCTCAGAGAAGGGGCCCGACAAGGGTACTGGGTTTTGTGCGATTACTAAATTGGCAACCGTAGGTGCTGGCATGGGCGCTCAGTGGGGTTTAGGGCTTGGGGTGGAGGAGGATTAGAGCTGAACTCTCTCGGATGGGGGTTGGGGGTTAGAGGGCGGGGCCAGTGGCGGCTTTAAGGCTGGGGACTCCGGAGGGGGGGGAATGACGGTGGGGTTTAGGGAGGGGCACTCCGAGGGGCTGAGATTTAAGGTTTGGGGCTGGAAGTGAGGAGCGCGGCGGGGAGGGGGTTGGAGTTTACAGCTCCGGGCCGAGCCGCTCTCACCTGCACCCCGCGCTGCCGGGCGCTCTGCGCGATGTACTCCAGCCGCCGGCTCACGCTGCTCCGCGCCTCCCCGGCCTCCCCCTTCCTGCTCCCCAGCCGGATGGAGACCCGCGCCCGGTCCGGGGCCGCACGCAGCTCTGCGCTGCCGCTCACATGAACCTCCCGCCCTGGCGGCACTGGGGCGCTGCGACCGCCGGGGAGCCCCGGCACCGGCTCGCTCTCCCGCCCGCGGCCCCCGAGCGGCGGGGCTAAAAGCTCCGCGAACACCCGCGCGGGAGATAGCGGCAGCGCGGCCAGCGACATTCCGCAGACCCGTTACGGCACCATGGCAACCAACGCCACGGTGGCCGAAAGGCCCCCGCCCGCCCAGGGCATGCTGGGAAGCATCATATGTCCGTTACTGAGGCGGAACTCACTGCCCGCGGCCCCAGAGCGAGGCGGAAGCTTCTCCGGGAGTCTCCCGGGCGCGCTCCGCCGTGATAGTTTGGGCGGCTCCGCCAGGAGAGACGCCCTGCCACTGACTCGGAGGTTCCTCCGCGGGGTGGAGCTCCGCCACCACACGGACCGAGGCGCTTGTGGCCCGCTCCGGAGCAGGGGGCCGAGCCGCAGCCTCGTCCAGGCCTGTGGTCTCGCCGCTGGCTTCTCCCACCGGATGACAGGCCCGCGGGCGTTCGCAGCCGTCCCGCTCCCGGCCACGGTGCCGCTCCACCGCCAAGCGCCCCGGCCACCAGGCGAAAGCTGCCTCTGCCTCAACACCCCCGCACGCAGAGTACCCGGAGGTTCCGCTGGGAGCCGGGATTTGCCCGGCCCCAGGGAACCGAACAGAGATGGGGCTAGTCGGGATTCATTCCGCGCCCTCCGGCCCCAACTTCCCTGCCCTTGGAATGCAGGGTGACTAGATTTTTTTTCTCTTAAGTTCTGAAACAGAAAACTCATGGGGAGGTTAGTTCTCAGCTTCTAGCTCACACCTGTGAATGGCCCTTGAAGTGTCAAATCAATTGCCTAGCCTGTCCTTATGGCTTTTCCACTGAGAAGTGGGGGGGGGGGGTTGCAGGCCTCAGGAAGGAGAGTGCCTATACCAGCCCCCTTTTACAGATTCAGAAGGTTTGGATAGTTTGCATAAGCTCTCAGTAGATGTTTGATTTTTTTGGATGCTTGTGTGACCTAACCGCAACCTTATCAAAATTTGTTCAGCACTAGAGGATGTGGTGCTAGCCTTTGGAAACAGACTGCAAGTGTGAGTGTTCTGGTGCTGGGGGAAAACATTACACAATCTGTCAGAGGTGTGGTGGGATCCGAAACAAGGAAACTTTCATGCCAACTTGCCTCAGTTCTGTTATGTTATTTTGGTGCTATCAGATCTCTGGGGATTTGTTTTGACTAGGAAAAGTGGTCAGGTTTAGGTTGGGTTTGACTAACTTATGCTAGCTAAACCCAATCTCCGCTCTACCTCTTTCTTTATGTAGATGCAGGGTATAGTTTAATTTAGCTGATCAAACTGTGTCCTAGACTCTTGCCTAGGAGCCAATGGAGGGCCCTTCAGTGGGTCTGGAGCAGGACTGCATCCTTTTCCTACAGACTCACCCATTCTTGGCAACCCCTGGCATCTCCTCCAGGATCCTCTATGTACTTCTCTGCTAGCAATTATTTCATCCCTGCTACAAAAATAAGCAATTATGTTGTTTGAGGAGACTCTGTCAAGGTGTAATGCCAAAGAATCCTTAATCTCTCCCAGGGGGTTTAGCCCTCCCCCTGGGTGGAGGTAGTTTCTGCCCCATGTAGCTGCTCCTGGAAGGGAGTTGCACTGTTTCATAGATTCTAATGCCATAAGGGATCATTGTGATCATCTAATCTGACTTCCCAATTTAGCACAGGCTATAGAACGTCTTCAAAATAATTCCTAGAGCATATCTTTTAGAAAAACATCCAGTCTTGATTTAAAAATTGTCAGTGATGGAGAATCTACCACAACCCTTGGTAAGTTGCTCCAGTGGTTAATGACTCACCATTAAAAATTTACACCTTATTTCCAGTATGATTTTTTTCTCGCTTGAACTTCCAGACATGAGATCCCGTTATACCTTTCTCTGCTAGTAAGAGTCCATTATTAAATATTGGTTCCCCATGTAGGTACTTATAGACTGTAATTAACAAAGAGAAGGCTAAGGGGTGACTTAAACAGGTAGAGCTCCTTGAATCTATTACTGTAAGGCTGGTTTTCTACTCCTTTAATCATTCTCCTGGCTTTTCTCCAAAGTCTCTCCAATTTATCAACATTATTTTTGAATTGTGGACACTGGAACTAGAATAATAGAATTGTGGATCTGGAAGGGACCTCAGGAGGTCATCTAGTCCAGTCTTCTGCGCTCATGGCAGGACTAAGTATTATCTAGACCAGTGGTGGGCAACCTGCAGGCTGCACGTGGCCTGTCAGGGTAATCTACTGGTGGGCTGCAAGACAGTTAGTTTACGTTGACCATCCGCAGGCACACCACCCGCAGCTCTCAGTGGTTGTGATTCGCTGTTTCTAGCCAATGTGAGGTGTGGGAAGCGGCGTGGGCTGCAGGTTACCCACCACAGATAGGTGTTTGTCTAACCTGTCCTTAAAAATCTGCAGTGATGGAGATTGTGGAATCTCCCTGGGCATTGTATTCCAGTGCTTAGCCATCCAGTCAGTTAGGACGTTTTTCCTTATGTCCAACCTAAACCACACTGGCTGCAATTTACCTCCCTCCATCTTGTAACAATCTTTTATGTACTTGGAAACTGTTATGTCCCTTCTGTCTTCTCTTTTGCAGACTAAACAAACCCATTTTTTTTCAATCTTCCCTCATAGATCATGTTTTCTAGATCTCTAATCATTTTTGTTGCTCTTCTCTGGACTTTTTCCAGTTTGTCCACATCTTTCCTGAAATGTGGCACACAGAATTGGACACAATACTCCAGTTGAGGTCTAATCAGCACAGAGTAGAGCGGAAGAATTACTTCTCGTGTCTTGCTTATAACTCTCCTGCTAATACATTCCAGCATGATGTTTGCTTCTTTTGTAACAGTGTTAGACTGTGAACTCATATTTAGCTTGTGATCCACAATAACCACCCAGATCCCTTTCTGCAGTACTGCTTCCTAGGCAGTCATTCCCATTTTATATATGTGCAGCTGATTGTGCATTCCTAAGTGGTGTACTTTGCATTTGTCCATATTGAATTTCTTCCTATTTACTTCAGATCATTTCTCCAGTCTGTGCAAATCATTTTGAATTTTAATCCTATCCTCTGAAGCACTTTTCTGCCCCTCACAGCTTGGTGTCATCTGCAAACTTTATAAGTGTACTCTCTATGCCATTATCGAAAGCATTGATGAAGCCGTTGAACAGAACTGGACCCAAAACTAATCCCTGTGGGACCCCACGAAATATGCACTTCCAGCTTGACTGTGAACCACTGATAACTATGCTCTGGGAAGGGTTTTCCAACAAGTTATGCACCCTCCTTATACTAGCTTGTATTTTCCTAGTTTGTTTATGAGGCGGTCATGGGAGACCATATCAAAAGCCTTACTAAAGTCAAGATATACAACATCTATCACTTCTCCCCCCCATCCACAAGGCTTGTTACCCTGTCAAAGAAAGCTATTAGGTTGGTTTGACATGATCAGTTCTTGACAAATCAGTGCTGACTGTTACTTATCACCTTATTATCTTCTAGGTGTTCACAAATTGATTGTTTAATTATTTGCTATGTTTTCTTTCCAGGTACTGAAGTTAAGCTGACTGGTCTGTAGTTCCCCAGGTTTTCCTTATTTCCTTTTTTATAGATTGGCACTATATTTGCTGTTTTCTAATCCTCTGGAATCTCTCCCATCTTCCCTGACTTTTCAAAGATAATTGCTAATGGCTCAGATATCTCCTCAGTCAGGTCTTTGAGTATTCTAGGATGTATTTCATCAGGCCCTGGTGACTTGAGTACATATAACTTGTCTAAGTACTTTTTAGCTTGTTCTGTGCCTGTTTTAGCCTCCGATTCTACCTCTCTTTCACTCGCATTCACTATGTTAGACTCCAGTTGCTACTAACCTTTTTGGTGAAAACTGAAACAAAAAAGTCATTTAGCACTTCTGTCATTTCCACATTTTCTGTTGTTGTTTTCCCCTCCTCCTTGAGTAATGGGCCTACCCAGTCCTTCCATCTTCCTTTTGTTTCTAATGTATTTGTAGAATGTTTTCTTGTTACCCTTTATGTTTCTAGCTAGTTTAATCTCGTTTTGTGCCTTGGCCTTTCTAATTTTGTCCGTATATACTTTATTTGTTTATATTCAAGCTTTGTAATATGACCTAGTTTCCACTTTTTGTAGGACACTTTTTTGAGTTTCAGCTCACACAGGCGTCTAGCAGTGTTCACACCAGTGCCAAATAAAGAAGTAAAATAACCTCTCTGCTACACAAGGTTCCCCCTGCTTATGCATTTCAGGATCACGTTAGCTCTTTTGGCCACAGTGTCACATTGGGTGCTCAGGTTCATCAGATTATCTACCATGACCCCCAAATCTTTTTCAGAGTCACTGTTTCCCAGGATAGAGTCCCCCATCTTATAAGAATGGCCTACATTCTTTGTTCCCAGATGTATATATTTATATTTAGTCATATTAAAACATGTTGTTTGCTTGTTCCCAATTTACCAAGCTCTGAATCAGTGATCTGTCTTCTTCATTATTTATAATTCCCCCAATTTTCAAGTCAACTGCAACCTTTGTCAGCGATGATTTTATATTTTCTTCTAGGTTATTAATAAAGATGTTAAATAGTGTAGGATCAAGAACTGATTCCTGAGGTATCCCAATGGAAACACACATGCTTTATGCTGATTCCCCTTTTCAATTACATTGAGTCCTATCAGCCCATCTTTAATCAATTTAATGTGTGTCGTGTTAATTTTATATTATACTATTTTTAATCAAACTGTGCAGCACCAAGTCAAACACCTTAGAGAAGTCTAAGTATATGATGTCAATGCTATTACTTCTATCAATCAAACTTCTAATCTCATCAAAAAAATATACTAAGTTAGTTTGACAGGATCTGTTTTCTATAAACCTGTGTTGATTTGCTTTAATTACATTATCCTCCTTTAGTTCATTACTAATTGAGTCCTGTATCAGCTGCTCCATTATCTTGCCCAGGATCAATGTCAGGCTGACAGGCCTATAATCTCCCAGGTCATCCTGTTTGTTCTTTTTTAAAATTGGCCCAACATTAGCTTTCAGTCTTCTGAAAGCCAATGCTCCATGACTTATTGAAAATCAACATTAATTGTCCAGTGTGCTACTCAGCCAGCTTATCCAAACTTCCTGGATACAAATTACCTGGACCTACTGATTTTAAAAATGGCTAAATTTAGTAGTTTCTGTTTCACATCCTCCAGAGACAAGTGGAATGGAAAGAGTGCTATCACCATCATGTGATGAGACTGCAACATCTGTTTTATCCCCAAATACAGAACATAAATATTTTTGAGCACCTCTGCCTTTCCTGCATTATTATTGATTCTACCATTTCCATCTAGCAATGGACCAATACCATTGTCAATATTCTTTTTGTTCCTAATATATTTAAAAAAAAAAACTCATTGTTAACTTTGCTGGCCAAAGATTTCTTCTTGTGTCCCTTGGCTTCCCTTATCTGTTTTCTACAACTCCTAACTACTGATTTATATTCATTATTATCAGCTTCCCCTTTCTTCCATTTGTTCTTTCCACTTTAATTTTTTTAAATTTCCCCTCTAAACCAGTTGTGTCGGTAGGTTTTTTTTTTTTTAACCTGTACAGCAATCTTCCTCAGCTGTGACTTTTGTGCATTTGGTAAGGTCTTTCTTTAACAATTCCCAATTATCATTCACATTTTTCTGGTTAAATTCTTCCTCCCAGCTCATTTGGCTCATTTCAGCTTTGTGAAATTGGCTCTATTAAAGCAACAAGTGTGTGTGTGTCTGTGTACATTGGAAGCTCATCTAGGGTGGAAGGTGAGGGTCATTGGCTTTGGGATCCAAACTGTTTGCTCTATAACTTTTCCTGCCCCATAATCACCCTAAAAAGCTATTCTTTCACCAAGGTTAGTCCAGGTAACTCATAGATTATTACCAAATGTAAGATCAGATATCCTTATCTCCAACATTAGAAAACCGTATAGCTAGAATTAATTAGCTAATGATTGTATACAGTGTATTTGTAGCCGTGTTGGTCCCAGGATATTAGAGAGACAAGGTGGTTGAGGTAAATAATTGTATGTTATGTACTCTGAAGAAGTGCTAAAAATTGTGTGTCAAATTAATGACATTTTAAGAACTTTAATTTTTCAAATGATGTTAAAATCATACTTGTAAAATGAAACTGGTGCTTAACACTTGATGATAAGGAGACAAGTACTTTTGAGATATCTTAAATAAATATCCAAAATCAGACAAATAGATAATCGCTCTCAAAATAATTTTCTTTTGTCTCAGTCACCAAAAGACATCGGTAAATTTGTGGAACAGAGGATACTATTTAATTTTACAGTCTTTTCTTTGCACAGGTATCCCGGATTGTAGCTTGTGAGTAATATGGTCACCAAAAGCATTTGTCAAATAATGAACAGATTTATAAAAATACTTATTCTGATTGTGGTAATTGTCAAACATCAAAAGGGGCTAAATTCAGCACCTAAATTGTTTTCTGCCAATAATTCATCCAGCTGTAGTAGTGGGAAAGTTGCATTACTTCAATTATAATATATATCTAAAAATTCAAATTCTAATCCGAGTTTATCCAACTTCTTTGATCTGTGGAATTGGGCTGGAATATTCTTTTTGAACTTTTTTTGGGGGGGGGGGGGGGGTTGGTGTGGTGTGTTTTTGTATATGTGACAATATTATTTTTAGTAGTCTTGAATCAAATTAAGGGAGGGATGGAAAAACCATAATAGTACTTTTTAATTTATGTAGACCCTGTTCAATCTAGGGAATTCAAATAATTTTACAAACATTAAATACTGCTCACAACACCCTTATCTCACACACAAATATTGTTAAAGCTACTTTATAAATAGAATATTTATTGATGCACAAAGATATTAAGACCCACATTTTTAGTATCAACCAATTTTGGTTACCTCAATTTTTGGGTGCCCATCTTGAGGTACCAAGGATCTGTTTTTCGGATTTGCTGAGCACCGACAACTCTGGTTGAAGTCAGTGGGAGATTTAGTGTTTAATACCTCTGAAAATTAGGCTCCAAGTTTTTCAGAAAAGGATACATCCAAAGTTAGTGGATACTTATAAAAAAAGAAATTTGGACCTAAGTGACTTGTGCCTGAAGTCACACAGCAAATCAGTGGAAGAGCTGGGAATAGAATCCAGCAGTCCTGAGGCCAAGTCACTTGTTTATATAATTGTCACTTTCTCTGTATCTCTCTGATGCCAAGAATGTCTGTTGAGTCAGTGTGTAATTATGGAAGCAATTACACACTTGGTTAAGAGCTCTCTTGTTCCAAATATCACCAGGTTCAGGCATCTTTGGGATTTGCAGGCTGTTGCCATCCAATATTTTAAGTTCTCAGCCATTTTAACTTTACAAATTATACATGTGGTGTTCACTACAGTAAAGCATGTCTCTATGCCATGCCAAGAGGCCTCGATCATTGTGATTTCAGATGTTACTCAACCAATCATCATCCATAATCTTCAGCTAATTTGCACACAACAATTTCCTTAGTTGTATGAGGGAGACTACACCGATGGTGGATTACTTGGCTAACTGCTGCACTCATGTGTCAGCACAGATTTTCAGGTACTGTTTCTAAATACGTTCAAGACACTACTGCCTCAAAGCAGAGAACTAATCAAAAGTGAAAGAAGAGTTGAAAATACAGAGTACAGTGGTAATTAGAAATGTATGTTCTTCATAATTAAACTCTTATGCCGGGACATCAAATCCAAAGTGATTTCTAAAGCACTCAGTGAAAACAGAACATTATTATTTTCAGTTAGCTGATATGTTTATAGAGGATTTATTTAAACCAATAGATGTGTAACTGGGCACATCTTAAATATTGAATGCTGCTCATCAAGGAATTGTCAGTGACACTTTTCAATAAGTGTTGGATAATCCCATGAAGCCAAATCACATACCGTTCAGGTTGGCTTTAATGTGTTAAGCACTATTCCTATTTGCCTAACTGTTGAGAAGATTGAAATTGATTTCTTTCTATGTTTGTTTTATTATGCCAGACAGATTATATTGGCAAAAGTCTGCTATGAATATTGGCCCTTGGACTCCTTATATATCTATAACCATACCCAAAATTAAATTCTTAATTATGTTTAGTTTTCTAGGAACATAGTATAACCTACTAGGAATACTTCAAGAATGTATCAGAGTGAAGAAATAATTCTTTATGTCCTGGAAAACCCTTTCTAAGGCTCATTACAAAGTCACATTATGTGCAAAACTGATTTGTGAAAATCTTTTTTTAATAAGGAAACCAAATTTCTCTGAATCACAAGATGTTCCCTGTTTAGTTAATGTGTTAGTAAAGTAGTGAGTGTGTGATACAGTAGGGTTGATGTGCTATCTAAACTGACTGATATTACTCAGCAATGTTTCTTTAATAATGCTTTCCAAAGACACCATTCTAAATATACATGGGTCATGACATTTTCTTATTGAGAAGCTGTCACTCAAGAACCTGGATATATGCCATATCCGTGTATAATAACCTTTTTTGATTGATGTTTTAGTTTTGTAGTACTCTTTAAAGAGAGAACTGTTGACCTGAAACTGCCAGTGTGACACTAGATATTGCCAGCTTTATTTTCAGTTGCGCCTGCCTGTAATTAACTTTTTTTAAAATGGAAAACCCAGTGACAGATTATGAGACAAGGGGATCTTGGAGAAGTGTGCTAAAAGCTGGCTCTTTTTCCTAGGTAAATGGTTTTTATTTTAAAAAAGTAGAAGACATTTCTATCTCTATGAAAGAAACATGCTTGGATAGGTGGATGAGATATAAAGAGTTTGACTTTAAAAAAAACAAAACAATGAAGTATGCATCATTTAACAGAAAACGTAAGATTTTCAAGGTTCCTTGAGTGGAAGAGAATAAGCCTTTGTCAAAGCTGTTTCCAAGTGTCCTCTGTGAAAGGAAAGGAAAGGTATTGAGGGCGTGGTGCTTGAAGTGTTGTTTTTCTCTGTCATTCCTTCAGCTACAGTTTGCAATAATTCCAAAGTCTTACTTTAACAGTGTCCTGTCAGGTTTCAGAGTAGCAGCCGTGTTAGTCTGTATCCGCAAAAAGAAAAGGAGGACTTGTGGCACCTCAAAGACTAACAAATTTATTTGAGCTTCAGCTCACTTCATCGTCAGTGGAAGTGTTATAAAGGCTATCTATATGTTGACGGGTTATACACTACAGTGGTTGCATGCAGAATTAGTCACCTATTTAGAACAACATCTATCACTTCATACAAACCTTGCAACTGAACATCCACTATAAGTTCAGTTTTGCCCACTTCATTCCAAATCACAACAGAGTCATATTGGACTCAGAATTGGTAGATGAGATCTGGGCCCAAAGGTAGAGTTGCAAAACTTTTAAAGTAAATTTGACAAGGAACTCATGAATTAGTTAAAAAGCAGTAATCACCAAAGTTGAAAAGGTCTCATTTCCACCGTTTTGTAGGGAAACAAATGCCACAACACCAGAAAGGGGAGAGAGAGAGAACCTAATTTAGTGGATTCCCATAGCTGAGCTCTTGTTCCCAGGACCAAAATTTAAGAGACTAAATTGTAAAATTGGGTCCAGCAAGTATACTATAGAGTGCCAGTTGACTGCTGGAGACCTAAACCTTTGGGTTTGGTTTGGTTTTGTTTTTTAAAAAGTGTCTAGCATTTTTCCTTGTAGAGATAGACCTTAAAACGTAAATAAATTATTAGGGAGGCTTGCCAGTGGAAGAAAAATTTCCAATCAGAAGGCTCATGAGGAAGGTTGATGAGCCCATTGAGTCTCTTGGGGGATGTGGAGAACCAACAATCCTCTTAAGGCTTAAGGGAGGGATGCTTATCTGGTGTCTGTTCGTCAGTCTTGATTAAAAGAGCTGATTGATTCATTCTGGTCCACAATCCAAAAGACTACCACAGTTGATCGTTATTGGTAGCATCTGCAAAGAGACTAAGGATTCAAGGCCTGATCCAGTTCCCACTGAAGTCAAAGGACAGACATCACTGACTTCCAGGGGAGCTGAATCAGACCCTAAATCATGAACCGAAGATCATGGTACATAATGACACAGATGATGTTGGAAGGTATAATACTCTTGGGGGAATTCTGTGTCACTGCGCATGCGCAGAATTCATGGCCCCTGCAGATTTCATTGCTTACCCATGGAAAAATGACTTCTGATGGGGAAGTAAAGGTAAGCCACAAGAGCAGTCATGCACCCACTCTCTGGCAGTGCAGACAGGTTGGTTTGGACACCCAGAGAAGCCGGTAGAGATGTAAATCGCTGCTGTGTGTGTGAGTGAGAGAGAGACAGACACACACACTCCCTCTTGCTTGCTATTGCAGAATGCTCAGCGTGGAGGGGCAGGGCTTTGGGGTATTTCTGAAGAGGTAGGTGTGGGGCAGGCTCTGTTCCCTCAGGCAGAGCAGAATGTAGCAGCCCGCCTCCTTAGTGAATTGTTTCCATTGTTCTTAGTGAATTCCCACAGGAGTATAAAATAGGTATAAAAATGTTAAGACTCCTTTATGTTGCCAGAGTGGGGTAAAGCCTTATTGTTAGGACAGTATGGCCTTATAAATGCTTATCATGCTTTAGTAATTATAACTGATAGGAAATTTTTTCAGTATAAAAATGTATATCAAAATTTTCCTCCATTAACTGTTTGCTACTCACTTTTTGAAGATGGTCAGTAGCCAGTATAAATTGTGAGTTTGAGTCCATAGCCCTCACTTGCTTTTCAGTTGCCTATGATATAACACTGAGCATATTGCTGCATATATTTGTTGACAATAACTAGACATAAAGGGTCAATACTAGCTGCATTACTATTAGACAGAGAGGGTTTGGTGATTTCCTCCAATGCTCTCCACTCCCATTCTCCATCCATAGTATTGTAGTTTAAATAAATTACCAAAATAATTGAAACTAGCTGGATTATATTACATTACTTTGACAAAACAATGCAGAATTTTGCAGTTTTTTAAAATATTGTATGCAGAATTTTTAATTTTTTTGTTGCAGAATTCCCCCAGGAGTAGCATAAGAGAGAGATTAAACTAAGATTATGGAAAAGACTTAAATGTGTGCCTTCTATAGTATCTTTTACTGAAATACTTCAAGTTCATGGTCTCACTGCAGAAAAACTAAATGTTTTTTGTAGTTGTCTTCACCACATCATCAGTGGGGAGATGCCTACCCATGAATGACACTTTGCAGGTATTAAATATGAGATAGTCAGAAATCAAGGTTTCAAAAGAGGAGTTAAAATAAACATAACTTTAAAATGCAGTTGGTCTCCAGGACTTGATGGTATTCATTAAAATATGACTAAACTGCTGTAAGCATCTTTCTTTTAAAAATTACATCTGTATAAGATCTTAAGTGCCACATTTCAATTTGATGCTATTAAAATGTCAGGCTGAGCTTTATGGATTAAGTAAATAAAATACTTCTCAACCCTGTAATTTTGTATTTTCTCAATAGCTGATAATGATGGTCAATGAGTACAAATGTAAACTTCTATTAGAGAAGGTACTATTTAAAAACGCAACATTAATTGCCCGTACATTTTCATATACTAAGAACAGTGGCATTGTTGCTCTTTACAGAGTATGGAGTATGCATTGATAAGTCCTTTGATGGCTGCTGAGTCCGTCCACAGGTAGGGTACACCCACACACTAGCATTGCTCTGAATCTGAGCAGCAGATTCTTTCCTCTGAGGCCGGTCATCATAAAGCTTGATCCAGTCTGCCTTGCAACATCTTGCTCCATCTACAAGCTGATTCTGTCCATCAGAGCAACATTCTGAACTCCTTTCCCAATCATCTACAGAGATTCCAAAGGATACTAAATAATTTTTGCAAGCATCCTGAAATCTGTGCAGTGGTCTGCTTCTATTTCTAGACCCTTCAGAAGCTTCAAAGTACAGCACACTCTTCAGGATCCTGTATTCTGGCATTTGCTTGACATTTCCAAGCCACCTGAGCCTTTTTTTTACTAATCAATGTTCCCATGAATGGCATACCAGCACAGTTTAACATTTCCACATGTCACCCTGTCTTGCCATCTTATTTGAAGAATTTTACATAAGCATCTGATATGAAAACTGTTTAGTCTTTTGGTATGTTTGACGTAAGTCATCCTTGTTTCTGAGCCATATAGAAGAGTGGATAAAACACATGTCTCATAAATACAAATTTTCACTTTAGTTGACAATTTGTTATTGTTCCAGGCTCTGTTTTGCAAAAGACCAAAGTGTAAAGTCTGAGGCCTTTTTCTGCAGCCATATTGGGAGAGCAGGAGCCAAAAAGCAGAAAGTCTCATCCTCTCATTCCATCTAAATTTCATGAAGATAATGTAATATTGGGCTGCTAAGAAGGAGATCCTGTCTTAATAGTACCCACCATCACCAGATAAAGAAACAGATCTTAAAATGTTGAAAGAAAACTTTGTTTGGCAGCGTTCTGTCTGGCAAGGAATGACTTACCTACAGTTGTGGGTGTGAAATCTCTACTTCATTACTGTTTTTCTTTTATGGTCACCACTTCTCTGTTTATCTGTATGGTTTCTGTCTGGTTCTTTGATTGTTTGTCTGTTGCATAATTAATTTGAAAAGATTTAAATCAACAGGTGGTGGGGTATGATTGGGTAAAGAATTGCTTCACAATATGTTAGGATTAGTCAAAGAATTATTTTGTAAAATTTTAGTTAAATGATTGGTTACGATATAGCTAAGCAGGACTCAAGTTTCACTATATAAACTGAGATCCAAGAAGGAGACCAGCTGGGAAGGAAAAAGAAGCATAAGAAGAAAAGACCCGGAAGAAGAAGAACTCCTCCCCATCAAGACACTGTCTGAGAACAGAGCTGCTAGAATCCTATGCACGACTATGACATGCAGAAACCAGATGAGACTGACCTTGCCTGGCCAACAGGGAAAGTCCGCCTACGTGATTAGGATTGGTGAGCATAGCATTGTATGCTTAGTGTGTGTATTCTGCTTAGTGGATGTTACTGTTGTGACAAAGTTCCTCCTCTACCTTGGTGGGTCCTGCGCTTATTGGCGGATTTTGCTCGCCTCAGAGATTCACGGCAGCCCTCGGTTTGGCCACTTTCATGGCTCAAATCTGCCGTTCACTCAGATAACCTCATCGCTGGCCAGCATGGGGAAAAAAGAGTAAGAACAATCCCCACAGTTTCTGCTGATCCACCATGTGGGTCGGGGACCAGCTCAGAGACCTTCACCTCCTCAGTCCTCCAGCAGCACGTCCTCTCACTCCCAGCTCCTTCGCGCACACCTCATTAACTCGAGTGACAGCCTTTTTAAACCAGGTGTCCTGATTAGCCTTAATTAATTCTAGCAGCTTCCCAATTGACTACAGGTGTCCTAATTAGCCTGCCTGCCTTAATTAGCTCTAGAAAATTCCTGAGTGTTCTGGAATAGTCCCTGTTATCTTTCCCAGGAAAAAGGGACCCACTCTCCTGTAGCCATCTGGCCTGACCCTGTCACACTATGTAAGGCTCTTTCACTGGTAAAAGGTCCTGCAAACCTGCAGAAGGTTATGCCATGAGCCCTAGGAATGGGGTAAGGGTGGATGTCTAAATTAAGAGGGTTACACCTTGAAACCTAGGAACTGGATAAAAGTGGGTGCCCCTAGAGCGTGCAGGTAACAGAATTTGATGGAGAGATTAGGGGCAGCCTAAGGTCATTTGGACTGAAAGAGCCTTACACAGTGAATAATAGTAGAAAGGTAATAGCGGCAGAATATTGGTGCTGTTTTGTCAAAAAGGGTTGCTACCTGCTTGACAGAGTGACCACTGAAGCTTCAGGAGTGAACAAAGCAAAGGGACCAGCACAGGTGGGGGTTTGCTGAAAAGCCCACTTTCCTTGCTAAATGGGTAGTGGAATGAGGTCCATGCCCATGGGGACAAGATTAATTAGGTTGTGTCCTCTACTCCTGGGTTTTGTTCCAGAACCATAGTGCTGTGATGGTAAGGAACCACCTAATTTCTAACTTAAATGTATTTGTGGCCAGTCCATACCTATTTCTTCTTGTGCCAACATTCTCTTTTAGCTTAAATGGCTCTTCTCCCTCTCTGGTGTTTACTCCCTGATGTATTTATAGAGAAGCATTTTATTCCCTCTCAACCTTTGTTACACTAGTAAAATCAAGCCAACGTCTTTTTAATCTTGTCTTGTAAAATGGGCTCTCCAGTCTCTTGATCATCATAGTAACCAATCTCTGTTCCTGTTCCAGTTTGAATTCAAAATTTCCTTTCCCCTATGCTATTCTTTGTACTGTGCTGAAGCTTACTCTGCCTCACAATACCTGGACATGGAGGAAAATATTTCTTCTTGATCCCTGCAGGTCATTTTATGTCCTGAAGCATAAGATTACTGTTGAGCATGCAGAGCTATAAATATTAATGGTCATAAAATTACCTGGCCACTTACTTTATTTGAATCAATAACCTTCTGCAGCACAGAATTCCACAGATTTGATTATATACTGTTTGAAGATTTCCTTTTATTATTTCTAAATATACCAGCCATCAACTTAAATGACACCTTTTTATCGTATAATGAGTTGGGAGAAGGAAAGTGATCATTTTTCACTTGCACCACTCATTATTTTGATTATTTTAATCAAATCTTCCTTTTAGTTTTCTCCTCTCTAGGATACACCATCCTAGGACCAGATCCTCAGGTAGTTTAATGGAACTACGCTGATTAATACCAAGGGAGCTATACCATTTCTTCCCCACCTCTTCCAAGGATCTGGCTCCTAATTTTTTTTATAATGGTGTACACCAAAGCTGTAGCTTTGGTTTACTCTGCCCCACCCCTTTTTTTAACACAATGATCCGCTGAAGATTTTGCTAACAATGTCTATTGATCTCCAAGTAATACATGTACTAAACAGTGTTAAGGTGGCCACTAAGCTTAAAACAGACTTTTTTTTTTCTTAAATTTATTCATGTTGGAAGATACCAAAGCCACAGGTGGTGGAAACATGAGATGTAAGAATAGTTGCAAGAAGTAGTGATAATTCAGAAGTTAGATAAGAAGTGACAAGTAACGGTTCTGAAGAGAAAAAAGCTGAAATGGCAGAGACAAACTGGTTAACTGTCAGAAAGATACTGCACGTGGTTATAAATGTGCTCAGGGGAAGGAAAATTAGAAATATTATTACAGTAGAAACAGTAAATGACACAATGACAATAGTAAAAGAATATGGAAAAAGAAATGAAACAATGTCATATAAATGTCTCCTTAACTCTTGTGCCATGATTTTTGCCCACACTTAAATAATATGTCTACAATTCCTTGGTAAATACAAGGAGAATTCTGCATTTTTTTCCTCTGTATTTTTGACAAACCTCATCAACATTGCCGCACATTGACCAAGATTAAAATTCAAGTTCTTAGTTCAAATTTGTGCTCTTTGTCCTCCTCTGGAAGGCACTGCATAATCTGGCTCCTAATCTCTTTCCATTGTCCTCCTTGCCCACTTCACTCTGTTTAACCTGGTTGACTAACCACTTCTTTATATGTTCTTTGCGTCCTCATCGCCAGACTTCTTTGTTTGACTGGCCCCTCTACTTGGAACCCCCACCTGACCAAGTCTGCAATGCTACCAGTGCCTCCTCCTTCAAGTCCTTCTTTAAAACAATGCATTTCCCCCCAAAGGCCTAGAAACCTTAGTCCTTCGTTCCAAGAAGTGTTAACAAGCTAGAATATGTACATTTTTTAAAAAAAAATCATACAAAAATCATGGAACAGAAAGATGTGTGTTAAAACCTCACACTCTGATCATACTGCTTTTTGTTGTACACTGTTTCCCCTTCCTGTACTCCTATGTTGTCATTTTACAGGAAATTTTCAAAGGCACAATTGGCAGCGAAGTGCCCTACTTCTATTGAAAATCAATGGGCGTTAAATACCTAACTGCCATTTGTACTTTTCTTCTTCAGTTGTAAGCACTTTGGAAGGGACATTGGCTGCAGCCAAGGATTTGGAGCAATGAGTACTCTGCACAGTTCTGGAATGGCAGTGATACTGCAAGGTGTGTGTTCCCCAGGTTCTGGGGTTGTACTATACTGGGACAGTCCCCTGGCATAAATTAGTATAGTTGCCAACAAACACAAGTGACGATTACAGCAGCCACGGATCACTGGGATGCTCTGGCGATGTCCCCTCTTTCCCCGGTCTTCCTCTTTGCTTCTTGATTATGTCTCGTGCAGCTGCTGTGAGGGGATCCTATGCCTCCCAGGGGCCAATCTAAACTGCGGTTAAGGTGATCAGATGTCCCGATTTTATAGGAACAATCCCCATATTCAGGCCTCTTTCTTATATAGGTGCCTATTTTCTCCCCCCCTTGCTTTGCCCCCCTCATCTCCTGTCCCAATTTTTTCACAGTTGCTGTCTGGTCACCCTAATGGATGATCCTGCTGTGGCCACCTGAGTTTGCTTTAGGGAAGGTGGGTGCTGCTACAAAGGCCTAGAGGAAAGTGTGGAAACCTTTAAAAAGGGTCTAAATGAACGAGCAGAGCAATGTGACTTGAAACAATAAGGGAGAACACAGTGATCATTTAGCAGCTGAGATTTTAAAAAAGGAACTTTCAGTAATATGGTTAATATCTGAGCTAATTCTGAAAAAGGCACTGCAACTGGGATGGCAATATGAGCTAGCATGGTGCAAAAAAGTGGCCAAGGAAAAATTTCCACTGGGAACCTGTATTTTAAACAAAGCCTTTAAAAAGGACTGAGTTTCCAAGGTAGAAATGCACAGGTGTAACCAGAAAGAAAACAACAGGTAAGAGTTGCCTGGACAATGGAATAATTGCCCAGGAAATATAAGAAAAAAGGATAGCAGAAGCATTTCTGTCAAGCAAAGGAATCGTGGGGTAGCTCAAGTGAGTATTGCCTATTTCCTGAAATCTGTATCTAAAAAGAGCATTTGTGAACATGCTTGGATTGTGGATCTGCAATACTCTTAAGTAAAATTGATTCAGAGGTAAAATGATTTATGAAGAAACTTTAAGCGTATGAGCTGTATCACTAACATAGAGCTGTCCAGTATACTGGTCAATAGCCCTGGGAGTCAGATACTTTGCCAAGGTCAATTTAAAGCCCATGCTAACTACAGTGGAAAGAGTTTTCTTCTAAACCAGAAATTTTATTAGAATATGGAAAATAGTATTATCCCACACACTAGTTTGTCTCTTCTTCTAGCTCACTGTAGAATTTCTACTGAAAATAGGGTGACCAGATGTCCTGATTTTATAGGGACAGTCCTGATATTTGGGGCTTTGTCTTATATAGGCACCTATTAACCCTCCCCCCCCACCATCTTCTGCCCTGATTTTTCACACTTGCTGTCTGGTCATCCTAACTAAAAACCTCCCCCATGCTCCCTGTTGTTTGGCTTTTTGATACAGATATAAAGAAATAGCACACTGTCTCACAATGATGCCTGTATTTATTTATTTATTTATGTACTGTGGACACCTGTTCCCTAAAAACTGAAATTAGACCACCAAATGATTCTATGTAGATCACCATTCTGTAGATGACTGTACTGACCTCAGACGCTAACAACATTCAGTGACTATTGATCTCATCTGAGTTTGAACCAATCCTCTGAATCATCCTGTTTCCCAGCACAGTTATGCGTAGAACTTGAAACCACATTTTATTAAAAAACAAAAACAAAATAAAACTTTATTGCCTTTTATTATTTTTATTATTTATTATTATAACTGTCCTACACTGCTTCTAGCTCCCCCTGCACTTGTGGTAACCTGGAAACTTGAGATGTAGGATAAGAAGTTATATAGGCTGGCCTCTTAATTCACAGAAACTTTACCTTTTTTGTTTTCAGTCATTCATGCTTAACAGTAATACCATTTTGAGGACCTTAGGATTTGCTAATTTTTAAACTTTGTAATTTTTTACATCCTTGGGCCTGATTCTAATCTCCGTTGATGTCAAAAGTCTTGTTCTACATCTGAAAGGTGAATCAGACCTCTTCTTTTTAATTATTTTCTCCTTTTGAAAAAAATAGACCTACTGGAAGTGCCTCAAATATAGAGAAAGTAGAGAATTGCAAGACAAATCAAATGTTTCTGTTTATATCAATTTGGGGAGTTTGGGGAAAGTTTCAAAGCCAGATCCTGTGCTCTGTTCCGCTTGCAAGTAGGCTTAAGGAAGTGATCAGGGAATTCCCCAGCACTGGAGAATCACCTAGTGGCAGAGAGCCAGCATACTGGGGTAATAGGGTATGACCTGTCCCAGGATAGGTGGAGAGAGGTGGGAAAGTGGTATAAAATCACCTTTCCCCTTCTCCTCCTCCTTAATTTGGCTGCACTTTCTTGTGATAGTCATGTAGATATTCTGAGATATTTTAACTTCTCTAGAAACTGGCAGCAGAAGGGTAAACTTCTGCTCTCAGATCCTAATGGTATATTACAACTCCATTTTTTGGTTCTCTTGAAAATACGGCATTAGATGAAATATAGCAGTTGTATTAGTGCTAAGAAAAGCAAAGTAAAATACCTGGTATGCAGCCCTCATTTGGTTGCACTATCATTTAGATTAGAATGATCACTGAAGTATGTTTAAAAAGAAGTTATTGTAGCACATATTGGAAAATCAATACAAAAGTCATCTTGCAGCATTGTGCTTTGGGATTAAGATGGTTGGGAGTGCTCAAAGTCAACACATAAGAAGAAAATTGAGTTTATAGTGCATAATACTTGATTGCCTGAAAACAATGACAACAAAGAAGGGACATTGCAGAATCTTCAATTAATTGGAAAGATTATTTAATTTTGCTGTATTGAGGAGCTGAGCTGTACTTCAATTTCTGCTTTAATTTTTATATAAACCAACATAGATGAAAGAGAGAGCAATGGATTCTATTCCTATTTGTTCATCATCAACAGGATATTATTAAATTCCAATCTGTTATATCTGAGCAAATCTATTGTATGCAGTGGTTTTGCACATGTATCTCTGGGGGAATAATTTGGCCTGTGGAACCTTTATTACAGTTGATGATGCATGAGAGGGAAAGAACCCTATACAGCTAGCTCTGAGTTTAGGTTGAGTTTGCAGGGATTGCTATTCGGGGGGGGGAAAAGCGTCTTTTCACTTGTAAATTAAGCAAATTCTATATGGAACCATTGAAAGGAGACAAACACGGAACCCCAGGACATCATTTTTAGGGTAACTTTCAAATCAGAGCTGCACTTTAAAATAATATATTGCAAAGCATCTTCACAAGGGGTCATGGTAAATATTGGACATGGAACTGTAACTTTGGCATTTCCTCACTTTTGATTAATTTAGCATTCTCTCAACGTAGTTTTATTGTATGGATAATCTACTATTCATATTTGTTCACATATACATCACTTTTTGTTATAAAACAATCGCAGGTTGCACTTGCCAAAAGGGTGACAGAGCTGTTACGATAGTGTGCACTTCCTGTGAGCCCCAAGAGGAGTTTTGGCTGGCGCTCCCACTGCAACTCAGTGACTTCTCATCATGTCCAAAGCAGGTTTGGACCAGGTTTTCATTTACAATAAAGCCTCTTTACACTGCCAGGGCAGTAAATGAGAATCAGTGCAAATTACTATAAATGCAAATTGGGCCCAATATTTGGAAAGTATTGAGCAACTGAAGAAATAGTTTAGAAAGGGACAAGTGAATGTAGTTTATTGTCAAGTAGTCCTTACATCATGATCCTCTGAGATGCTGTGTCCTCAATTCTCACCAACTTCAATAGGAGTTCAGAGCACACAGCATTTTGATAGGGAGTGCTTAGCATTGTAAAGGATAGGGCCCTAAAATGAGTTGTGAGGAAGTCAACTGCTTGTGTTGTAAAAACTTATAGAACAATTTTATATACAAATATGTTAGTCTTACCATATGTGATCTCTTGTGCAGTGGCAAAGAATGGCATAAGATGGCAGTAAGAGATTGCAAAATATTTAGTTCTTCAGAGTGACACAGTCCATTGAATCAACCATTGAATTGTAATAATCTTGATTATATAATCAGTGACAAAATGGGGTTGCTGGGCTGCATCTGTGTACTATTTGCCTGCTTCTTCTACCCCTCCCCTCCCCCAAAGGAGGAAAACCTCTGGTTTATTTGTCATTTATAATTTCTTGTCTTGTCACAGGAAATCATGAACTCAGGATAGTCACTCTACAGGTATTTCACACCACATTACCATCTGTGTCAGATTGTTTGAAATATATGTTTGTACCTTTTCACACTTTTGCATTCAAAGTATAACAACTCTCTAAATTTAGGATCCGACTGTCTGGCTTGGTGTATGGCACAAATGAGAATGATTAGGGTGCTTAGAAGACTTCTCAGCCACCCATTGACTTTGTCCTTACCCATAACTATTTTACATTTGAGGACAATGTATACCTTCAAATCAGCGGCACTGCTATGGGTACCCGCATAGCCCCACACTATGCCAACATTTTTATGGCTGACTTAGAACAACGCTTCCTCAGCTCTCGTCCCCTAACGCCCCTACTCTACTTGCGCTATATTGATGACATCTTCATCATCTGGACCCATGGAAAAGAAGCCCTTGAGGAATTCCACCATGATTTCAACAATTTCCATCCCACCATCAACCTCAGCCTGGTCCAGTTCACACAAGAGATTCACTTCCTGGACACTACAGAGCTAATAAACGATGGTCACACAAACACCACCCTATACCAGAAACCTACTGACCGCTATTCCTACCTACATGCCTCCAGCTTTCACCCTGACCACACCACACAATCCATTGTCTACAGCCAAGCTCTGCGATACAACCGCATTTGCTCCAACCCCTCAGACAGAGACAAACACCTACAAAATCTCTATCAAGCATTCTTACAACTACAATACCCACCTGCGGAAGTGAAGAAACAGATTGATAGAGCCAGAAGAGTTCCCAGAAGTCACCTACTACAGGACAGGCCTAACAAAGAAAATAACAGAACGCAACTAGCCGTCACCTTAAGCCCCCAACTAAAACCCCTCCAACGCATTATTAAGGATCTACAACCTATCCTGAAGGATGACCCAACACTCTCACAAATCTTGGGAGACAGGCCAGTCTTTGCCTACAGACAGCTCCCCAACTTGAAGCAAATACTCACCAGCAACCAAATACCACACAACAGAACCACTAACCCAGGAACCTATCCTTGCAACAAAGCCCATTGCCAACTGTGCCCACATATCTATTCAGGGGACACCATCACAGGGCCTAATAACATCAGCCACACTATCAGAGGCTCGTTCACCTGCACATCTACCAATGTGATATATGCCCTCATGTGCCAGCAATGCCCCTCTGCCATGTACATTGGTCAAACTGGACAGTCTCTATGTAAAAGAATAAATGGACACAAATCAGATGTCAAGAATTATAACATTCATAAACCAGTCGGAGAACACTACAATCTCTCTGTTCACGCGATTACAGACATGAAAGTTGCGATATTACAACAGAAAAACTTCAAAACCAGACTCCAACGAGAGACTGTTGAATTGGAATTTATTTTCAAATTGGATTCAGTTAACTTAGGCTTGAATAGAGACTGGGAGTGGCTAAGTCATTATGCAAGGTAACCTATTTCCTCTTGTTTTTTTCTACCCCCACCCCCCCTGTTCCTCAGATGTTCTTGTTAAACCCTGGATTTGTGCTGGAAATGGCCCACCTTGATTATCATACACATTGTAAGGAGAGTGATCACTTTAGATAAGCTATTACTAGCAGGAGAGTGGGGTGAGGGGAGAAAAAACCTTTTGTAGTGGTAAACACCCATTTTTTTCATGGTTTGTTTGTAAGAACATCTTCTGTATTTTCCACTGAATGCATCCGATGAGGTGAGCTGTAGCTCACGAAAGCTTATGCTCAAATAAATTGGTTAGTCTCTAAGGTGCCACAAGTATTCCTTTTCTTTTTGCGAATACAGACTAACACGGCTGTTACTCTGAAACCTGCCATTGATCTTCACGTCTCTGTTAATGGGCCAGATGCAATATGGCTTCTTGATAATAGTATTACTCCTGTCTAGCAGTGCTGCTTCTAGTCTCTTCAGATGGGAGGGGACTATGGCACATGGCCCTTTCTCCTCTGCCCCACTCAATAGCGCTAGCTGAGTGTGGGGAATCACAGATTGCACTTGTTGAAAAGGTGGCAGAGTTGTTCCTGTGGTGTGCATTGTCTGTAAGTACCAGGAGGCATTTTTGCTGGAGCTCCCACTGCTGTCCAGCACCTTCTCATCACCTCCAGTGCAGAATTATGACTTTAAAGCACAATCGTGTCCCTAACGGCGGACAGAATAATTTTTTGTAGTTGATTGCAATTATTAATTTTGTTTTAATTATCTGAAAAGTAGCTTGGGAAAAAGACAGTGACATATTTCTGGAGACTATTTAATGTAGATTTAGGTCACCATGAAGTACTTTTATCAATTATTAGATTACTGCAAAATGTTGATTATATTTTAAGTACAATATATAATTTCTAAGGGCCCTGTGATACTGTCAGATGCATCCTGTGGGTCTTCAATAATTGGCTTTATGTCTAGATTTAAAGAGATTTCTGTAGCTTCTGCATTATGTATTGGTTTTGCTTATCAATCTGAAAGTGTTTTACAAATATTGTTATCCAAAAGAGGCATTGTTTGATCAAAAGTGTGAAATCACTAAAAAACAACGCAGTGAGATATTGCTCATTCTAATCTATCTAAGGTTTTTCTATAATGCCAACCACTACATTCTAAAATCTCTCTCTTTAGGAAAAGATGGATTTGGAAGGAATATTTTCTTGCATAAATTAATGCTGACTTTTTTTCTTGAATAACCGATTCTCTTCAGCATCTGAATCTGTGTAGTCACTAGAGAGTTGTTTGGCTATGTGTGATTTTTATCTGTCATTTAAACCAGAGATCAGAATGCAAAATCTAGCTTTCATAAACATCATGTAGATTTGTCATACTCCCTGGAGGACTTTGGGTCTGTAAACCCCAGGATGGATTACAATGAGACATAAATATTTTCATCTCTGACAGATATAATCTTGCTCTAGTGTTGTTCATATTATGTAGAGGAAATCACTGCCTATTTTTCTCAGAACAATGCTTTAATGTTTCAAGAGATGAAAAGCGTGAATGAACTGAGATTTAATTCAGCATTGTCTTTTAAAACTTCCTGCTTCTGGGATTGTCAAAATGGCAACAGTTTTTTTTTTTTTCTGCATTCCTTTCACAGTGTGTATAATCACACACTGCATAAATTGTTTCCACATAATGTCAAAGGGTGTTGCAGCACTACATGGCTTGTGGCATGTGTGTCAGTGAAGCACAATGCATGTCACACACCATGCCTTTTGTCTGTGATATGCCATGCCATAAGCTAATGGTGTTTTGGAGCAAGACTGGCAGTGACCCATAGCCATAGTGTAAGTGTCACTCATGCTTTTCATTTCACTGATATGAAACAAAGTACTGTAACTCATGTGGTTGAAGAGTGCAGCGCAAAAATGTCAGCTTGTCGTATTGCTGTCTTATAAAATTCAACATACAGAAGCTTCTTTATAACCTAAAGGGGCACAGGATTGCTCTAGGGATAAAATCTGTGCAAGCCTCTGATAACTCTAGGTACGTAGTATAGTGTTGCCTCTAATATTTCACTTCCATAATTAGCCTCCTTATTAAAAAACAAAAACAAAGTACAAATGACTAACCAAGAACAGAGTCTACTTTTGTTTGTCTTATACATCCTTACTATGTTCAATATTTAGATAATACAGTGATTAGCATTCCATATATACTGTTGGTCCCTAAGTATGACATTTTGGTAGATATTATCTGAGGATAATTGTTCAGATAATCCTTTGGAACCCTCGTGTCTTGCACGCAGAAACGTGTTTCAGAGTGCGGGTATGTCTACGCTAATAGGCTATACTAGCATAGCTGTGTTGGCTAGCCCAATAGTGTAGACAAAATCTACACCCTTAGAAGGGTTTTTTTTTGTCAGTGTAGGAACAACACTTCCTTGAATGATGTTAGCTATATCGATGGAAGCACTCTTTTGTCAGCATAGCAATGTCTACACTGAGGGATATGGTGACATAGCTGCATTGCTTTGGTGTGTTTTTTCACATCAGTAACTGACATTGTTACACCAATATAACTTTCAAGTGTAGGCCGAGCTTGTGTGTTTGTGTGTATGTGTATCTCACTTGAGATAGATATGTACAGAGATATACATACCCAAACTAAATACAAACACTCCTTGGTCTCTTCCAACCATACTACTGAGGAATGGTTTCACAATGTGGAGAGGTTTTCTGCACAAGGTCAGGATGATGTAGGGATGATATCCTTTACTCCTGCTCTTTGCAGCTGTGCAGGTTCAGGGGGCTAACAGTCAGAGATGCTGCCATAGTTTTAGGAGAATGAGGATTGCTGCTGCATTTGAGCATTTTGTACAGGCCAGTTTGGGCTATTGCTTACTAGCATGGTCTGCTGACTCACTGCTCCTGGTATGATGTGAAAATTATTAAAAATCACAATAATGAGAAGAGACGCTTTCTTCCAACACTGAACAAGAACTTTATTAGCATCAGAAAAACAGTGTTATCCCTAAAGCTACTCTGTCTTTCTTGCACATGGAGAGTGAATAGATGATCTGGACTTCAAGTCAGACTGTCACTTTGTCTACTTCATATTTATGAAATGTACAGTATAGTACTATAGTATGTTGGTAACTGCTTGGTCACAAACTCCTTTGAGATTGGGTGTGAAGGCACCCTTCATTAACATAACTGTTAGGAAAAGTTAATTACAACCTTTCAGCAGGAATTTGGATTGAGTGGGTAGAGGGATTTTGCTGTGTGGGTGGGGAAAAAAAAGGCAATATGGAAACTGGGAGAGGCTGATGGAAACAGAAAGAAAACCAAGTAGCAGCCTGTAAGCACGGTGTGATGCTGGCAAAAGCTAGAGAGAGCTTTAGGGTCCGTTGACAAAAGAGGCTTGGGGTTGTAATATAAGAAACTGCTCCTTTTTGTTCTTGGTTCATCCTGTGTTTGGAGAAGCAGGACTTTGTACACTCTTTTTAAATAAACAAGATTACAGCAAAGAAAATAGACTCCATCAATTCTACTTCCAACTGAACGTCACCATGGTGCCAAACTTTGATTAGTCGCTTGGGTCAAAAAGGGGGCAACAGTTTTGTGACTTACATCTTCTGTTTATTAATTCAACATAGGTTTATAGATTGTTTTCTGTTATGCATTTCCACCAACTTCTTTACAGAGTGTATTTTAGACATACCACAAGCTATTTTGTAAAGCTCTTTGGGCTGGAACTTTTTGTTTTGTGTTGCACAGTGCCTAGCACAATGGGGTCCTTGTCCAGGACTGAGGCTTCTAGATGCTATGATGATAGAATAATTAATTATTATTATTATTTATTTGTATCACTTAAGAGTCTTCCTTATTCATTTTAGGTTAAAAAACTGAGGGTTTTTTTTAAATTGCAGATATTATAATTGGATGCAACCTGCACAATGATTGTTTGCTATGATAGTGTGTGAATTAGGTTACAAATTCTCATAAACTAAATTGATTTGTGAGTGGCAAAAATCACTTAGCTAGTGAACTAAACCAATGACAGTCATGTTACAGAAAGTGTATATATTGAAACTATAAAATGTTTAACTATTATCAAAATGTAAGGATCTGTTTAAGCCCCACAAAAGCAAGGGGTGTGTAGAGTTAAAGCTGAAACTCTTTACCCAGCCAAACTTTTGTGCATTGATTTTTGCAACATACATATGGAGCCAGATTCTCCATTGTCTTACACCTTATATAGTCATTTCCTACCCACATATAGTGAATGACAAGCGGATGCAGAATATTTTACACACATTTTGCCAAAGTGTAAATGTTGAAACAAAATCAGGTCCACTAGCTTACTAGCCTTAGGAAGCATACGAAGATAATAGCCCACAATAGTCAATATTTTAGTATTTTCTTAAAGTCCTGGAGGGAGCCTTGTTCATAGTTCTTTCTTATATAACCTTCCAATTCAGTGCATCCCCTTATTGCTTTGTGCTTGGATGTGAGTGATTTGTGTATTCTAACTATTTGTTCTGTCCATTGCCCTTCAATAAAATATAGGTATTTTTTATAAAAGTAAACCTCAGTCTCTCAACAGTTTACAATGTTTTATTTAAGATTTCATTTTTCCATCATGATTTAATCAGTTATGTTTAATGTAGAGATCATACCTATCCTTGTTTGTATTTAGCTAGCTTCTCTTCTTTGGTACATAAACAACATTATGGAGTTTTATGATAACAGCTGTGTGAGAGTTAAGTGTCTGTCAGTGCTGCCATTAGAAACTCTTATCTTCTAGTTTTTATAACTCAGCAGTTAAAAATGTGCTGTGAACTCATATATTTAGCATGCAAATGGCTCACTAATTTTGTTTAAAACTTAAAAACCTGGCCATTTTGAGGAACAGAGGAAGAACATATTAATTTTTAGCATGAGCTATGGTGGTTATTGGTACATGAAATAAGCGCTTTTAACACTTTCATGGCCCTGAGATATTAATATTTGAAAGTCTGCTAATGTACTAATGTGGACTCAACTTCTTTAATATACAATTAATAGAACAACGGCTCCATATTGAAACTGACACAGCCCTGACTCATGTGAGTAGTCCAGTTGAAGTGAGTCATTGGGACTACTCGTTTAAGTAAGGATTGGGACCTATGTGATAATGCAGTTTCAGGTCAAAAGATCCATAAAAGGATAGAATGGAGGAGGGAAAAGAAGAATAGTGAGCAGCACAGGGCCTGATCCAAAGGCTGTTGATGGCAATAAGAATCTTTCAGTGGATTTTGGATCAGAACAGTAATGCACAGGGATTGTGAGATTGGGCCTGGATCACAAGGAACCAACAGCCGATAGCAATATAGCAAATGAGTAAAAAAAAAAAAAAAAAAAAATCAAAAAAAAAATTTAGGGTCAGATCCACAAAGGGACTTAGGCACCTAGGTCCCTGTTTTAGGCACCACTGTGATCCACAAAACTCCTGCTTGGCTGCCACCTCATTCTGTAGGTGCCTAAATTAGCTCAGTACCTACATTTTTGCTGTAAAAGTTCCCTAGGCACATAAGTTTCTGACTCTAGGCATGTGCGCTGCTGCCTACTTTAAGCATTTGGATGCCTAAGCCCCAATGCAAGCTACAAACTGTGGGGGATGATAGATAGGTCTTCTTCCACCTAGCTTGTCTGCATGGCTCAATCTGGTGGGCATGTCCTAAACCTTTAGTCCAGGGGGTTAGGGTTCTCACCCTGCTTCTGTTCCCCCTCTGTCCTAGGCACTGGACTATAGGATATTCTGATGTGGGTTTCCCTCAGGCTGTGAATAAATAAATATTAATTGGGCCAAAGAAAAAGGGAGCTTGCTATAGTCCGGTGGTTAGGGCACTCACCTATGAGGTGAGGAACTCCTGTTCAAAACCCTTCTCATCAGGCAGAATGGGGAATGGAATTAGGGTCTCCAGCATGCTGTGTGAATACCCTAACCACTGGGCTAAAGGTTATAAGGGATACCATTGGCTGTTCTGTGTGTGTTAGCAGGCACCTAACTCATTCTTTCTTGCAATCCAGCTGTGGATTGCAAGCAGAGATAGGCACCTCCAGGAAGCCTAGACATAGGCACATAACTTCATGAGGGGGTGGGGGTCAGGACACACCCTTCTCCTTGAATTCTGCCATTGGCAAACTTAGGTGGCTCCCCGCCTACCGTTCCAGCTTTTGTGGATCCCATTCTTAGGTGCCTATCTCTCCCCATACATTATATAGGGAACCTAGACACCTGGCTTAGCTTTGTGGATCCCATTGTTGTTCCTGTGATTTTTTTTTTCTAGGCATCTAAAAATTAGACATTGCAACACGGAGCAATGCCTCAATCCCTTTGTGGATCTGGGCCCTAGAGGCCAAGTTTCAGAGTTGAGTGATGATATCAGGAGTCTGTGAAAGGACCTGGGTAGAAGCCTCCCAAAGGTGCAGGCAGAGGAAGAGATAGCATTGGTGTTGACAATGTGCCATTTTCCTCCCATTATGGGTTCATCCTTGTAGAGTATCTCCAAGTTAAGTTTCCCCTGCCTTCCTCAGCTGGCTTACTCCCTTAGTCTCCCAGATGCCTGTGTCTCACCAACCACATGAATGTTGCAGTTGATATAATGTAAACTGATTTAAAAAATATATAGATAATGTCTATTAGTGATATGGCTAGCTCAGTGGTTAGTGGGAATATCAATCACTGCTTGATTCTATGCTTGGCGATATTACCACAATAAATCCATATGCTATCCTGGTCTACCATTAGGTCCCGTGCTATATGCCCATAAACTACTATTCTAGTGGTGGGACTACTCACATGCTTAAAGTTAAAAGTGCTTAAATGTTTTGCTGAATTTGTGCCAGTATGTGGCCCATTTATACATACACAACTCTTACCAAAGTTTATGAGAGTTGTGTCCAAAAGTTGAATATGGCCCACAATACTGTATATTACTAAAGTAGTGGATTGAACTGCAAAAGGGGTTATTCTCCATAAAATAATCTCTGTAGAGTAAACAAAAGTTGATATTAAAAAAACCCAACAACCTGTTGTAGTTGTAGAATGAAAATTAAAAACTAAAGTATTTTAACAGAAGTTTTTTTGCTGTTTTAGTAAGAATTTCAAACACTTTAAGTATCTGAGGAAAAATTAACAAGGCAAATGTTTCTTCTTCAGCTGTTCTCTTGTATTAGTAAAATACCTAATTTCCTTAGTAATTAAATGGTCTTATATATATTTTTGACTAGTATTCAGCATTCCACATTGTTGGATATTTTTCATAATCCTTACTGAATTCCCTCACTAATTCTTTCAGGAATTTTAGCTTAGCTGAAACGAGAATTCTTATAAATTTAGCTCTGAATAAACCATAAAGCTGTTCCAAGTCACATACAAGTCACATTTCTGCACACAACTGTGAATGAATTAACAACAAGAATGTCAATTAAAAGGTTAAAAATCTTTTACATGTTTGGTTTCCAAGATAGATTTGCAAGAAGAAATAGTCTTCTATCTGTCCCTTTTGTTAACCAATATTGAGCATAGCACTAAGGAGGTGCTAGTGATTCTCCTCAATGGTAAGGTTGCTCCCCCATATGCATATTCCAAAGGTGAGAAACAAGAAGAGAATACAATATATATAAAAAGAACTTATTACAGGAATTTAACTTGAAAAGTTATAATGGCAACCTTTTTTCCTCTTGCGTTTAAATTGGAACATAAAATCACTTTTTTACAAAACAGTTACATTCACTCCTAGAACAGTTTTACATGCTCTCCCTTTGGTATAAATAGATATATGTACATGTTTTAGCTTGCATAAGGGTTAATGTCTTTACACTAGAATTATTATAGTTGTATCACCTTGACTGAAGTCTGTCTCTTTTCAAGGCTTTATAATACAGCTGTAAAAATGTGCTCTGAGCATAAATCTTGCACAAGATCTTAGCACAGCAGGAAATACTATTGGACAGTTTCTTAGTAATGAGGTTAAACAAAATCTAAATGAGTTCAGATGGTATTTAGAGCTTCTGTAACTCAAAAATCTGCTTTTTTTTAAAATGAAAGTTTGGAATCCATTAACTATTGCAGATTAAACGATTTCTCAAAAAGTAAAGAAATATAAAAGTGCCAAATTATCTGTTGTATATGTACATAGATTTAATCCATCCACAGCTTTTGAGAGGCTCTTTCTTATTACTGACATAACTGTGCTAATTAAGGCCCCAATCCTGGAAACTGGCATATACAGGTGTAAGGTTCTGTCTATGTGGATGCAGGATTGGGTCAGTGGGTTCTGCAACTTTTACTCATGTTGACATCAAAGCAAATACTCCTGTAAGTGCTACTCATAGTGAGCAAGGATTGTAGGATCAGGCCTGTGGATACTAAAGTCATGTGGACTCTGTAGAGATTGGTTTACAGGGGCTGGAAGCAAACCACTCATAGAAAGTTTGAGTTTGCTTGGATGTTTGAGTTCAAAGATGTTCAGCGTCCAAGAGGAATTAATCCAGACAAACCCTCCCACAACAAGTTTTGGTGCCACACTTTTTATTCTAGATGTCTTCAGCTGCAGCAGGTGTCCCTGTTGCTTGCTGGAAAGGAGAAAAGTTTGCTGCTTCATAGATGTTTAAACAACCCGATTCCATATTCACTAAACTTGTGAGTGCAGGTTAAACTTGACCTTCATGTACTTTTCCAGTCCTAGTCAAACATTTCATAAAATTTCAACAATTGCATGCTAGACTACAGACCAAAGTCAACCCTAGCATAAATGGCTGCATCTCCTATTGAAGTCAGTAGGAATTGCCCCCTCTTATGCCAGAGTTGTATTTGGGAAGTTCTGGTCTATTGTACATAACATTTTTTTTTTAAATATCCAATTTATTTAGTTGATCTGCTTTGTATTCTGCATACATTTAGGTCCAGCAGAGCTGTCTGATAATGATTCCCACATACCAGTGCAAGATGTCTGCTTCCATAGTTTTTAGCTACATCACACCTTGTATTTGCTGATTCAAGAGTCTAACTGACTAAATATTTATGGGCTTGATCCATTTTTTTGTTGGTTCTTGAGCTGCATATGCAATTTGATTCTGCAATGTGCGAGTGCACAGTAAAGCATGTGTAACGGCTTATCTATACATGGAGTCATTCTGGCAGCTGTTAAGTTACTAGGAACCAGGGTAAGGCTGAATACGGAGCACATGTAGTAAGTGCCTCGTTTACATGTTGAGGATGAAACTTAAGCTCATTTCTGTTCAAACACACTCATTCTTTATCTGCATCCTGCTCCTCTCTTAGCCTGTGTTTTTGAGAATAAGGGAGCTGGTGCACAGTGGGCTTCTGATTTTTCTTTGCTCCGTGTGGTATACTAGGCCTAGTGCTCAGCCTTACATATCTCTGGTCAATTTATGGTGGAAAAAAACCTTGCAACCCATGTAGCATGCTAACCAAATGCTTGCAGGATGAAGGTCTATACTGCTTATTTTGTAAAGCAGCACAGTGGAAGTTGCATGAATGAGCAGATCTGCCTAATCACTGACTTGGCTGGCCATACCACCTCCAGTTCTTAGGCCTGTCTTTTGAGACCTTGGTTTTGGCTAGTGGGGCCAATGGCCATAATTCCTTCCTCTTCCTGTCCTCTTTAACCAATCATCGCCATCAGTTCCTCCCTCCCTCCTCCAATGAGAGAGTCAGAGCTAGGGAATGGAGGAGCCCTGGGCAGGGAGTTCATGGCAGCCAGAGCCAGCAGAAAGAGGAGACCAGGAGGGAGGAGCAACACAGTAGTCAGAGATGCTCCTGCTGAGAAGAGCCCAGCTTCTTGCTAATATATGTTGTGTGGATGTGGAGTACTGATGGGCGGGGTGGAGGGAGATCTGAAGGATGAGTAGATAAAGGTTAGACTCATAGATTGCATGGGAGTTGCAGTGAGATTGGGGTGAACTGACAGTTTTGAGAGGTTTGTGTAATGAGGTGTTCACCTTGCATAGTTTTTGCAATTTTTGTGCTTTATTTATGGAAACTTCTCTCAGGCTTTTTGCTGTGCAGTGTAAGCAGATCTGTGAAAAGGACAATAATGGTGTTATGAACTGGAATATACTGACAGATAAATTGTGTTCATAACACAGGTAGTGTAAGTTATTGAATTAAAACTTTTATTATTTGTTCAATTGACCATTTGTATGAGATGCAGCTGTTGTTGAGTAGTTAGTAAATAATCCACAATTTGACAATCTGCATCATCTATATTTTTGGCATGGTTAGGGAAATTACTATTTAAAAATCCAAAGGACATTAGACTACCTGAAATACAATTAAAAAATTCACAATATAGCAAAAACAAAAAAAATCTAATAATTCAGATTATGGGCTGTTATAGTCTCTCATACATACATGTGATATGTTTTATTTAATCTGTAACTGGATACCTCAATACCTGTTTTTTATCTCCTACGAGGCTCACCTCCAGATTTCTTACCAGGCTTTTCCAACAACTTCCAAAGAATCCATCCCAAGATTTACATTGGCCCCTATGAACGCGGAAAAAGGACTTTGAGTTCTACCTTGCTCTAGTACAATTTATAGACACAGTTAAAACATGATTAGATTTCATGCATGCTGCAAGAACGAAACCAGTTTAAATTTTATTCAGAGACAACTGCAAGTTTAATTGATTTCTAAGGGTTTTTTCCTGCTGTTTTTTTAACAATACTGAAACTATCACCACACAGGGAACTTTGTATATGAAAAATGTGTGAGAGATTAAGATAAATGGTCCCCCAGTGATTTCTTTAGAGATCAGAGCACAGATGATGACTCTGAAGAGACCATGCAAGCAGTAGGTATAATGCACAAGAAAGTAAACATGAAAATTACAGCATAATATTCTTTAGTTACACATAAATTATGGAGCATTTAGTTCCCGTTTTCTGTTTTTTTTTTAAGTACACACTATGCTCATAAAAGGTGCCAGATTGATTGACCACAGTGGTGAATGAAGTCTTCCATTTATCTACAGAACATGGATCAATATAAGCTTCCACATGCTGCCCACCAACCTCTCAGCTCCAATCTGGAGAGTTTACCAGTAGAAATGAGATGGTAATTTAGGGCCAGATTTACAAAGGGGATTTAGGCTGAACATTGAAGAACCTGTAGGCACCTTGCTGCCTAGTGGAATTAACAATGCACTCTATACAATTCATGGACACAATTAGGCGCTCTGAATCAGTGACCTCTCCGTTTCATGGTTTACCATTCTCCCAATTTTTGTGTCATCTGCAAACTTTATCAGTGATGAACTCATGTTTTCTTCCAGGTCACTGATAAAAATGCTAAATAGTGTAGGTCCAAGAACTGATCCCTGCGGGAGCTCACTGAAAATATATCTGCTTGATGTTGATTTCCTTTATCTACCAGTCTGTTCACTTTCCCAAGAATTCAGCGGGGTTTGCAGAAGCACAATTTTCCTTTACAGAAGCTGTCTGGTTGTCCCTATCATATGCTAATTTAGGTGGTTTATTACTCTAGGTGACACAGTGGATAAGATACTGGTATGGGAGTCAGGAGACTTGGGATCTATTCCTAGCTCTGCCACTGGCTACTGTGTGACCTTTTGGGTCTGGCGCCCCTCCTATTTGTGTGTCTGTTTCCTCATCTGTAAAAGTGGGAGAAGGATACTTACCTTCCTTTGTAAAGTGCTTTGCAATCTACAGATAAAAGCAACATAAGGCCACATTTTATTATTATTCTTTCAACTGATTTATCTGGTACTGATGGAAGGCTTGCTTATATGTAATTCCCAGGATCAACAAATAATCTTCAAAAGTTTTGACTACCCACTAGGCTCCTGATGTTAGAACTCAGATGAATATCATCTGATCCTGGAGACTTACTGCAATTTACAACTTCTTTCAATACTTCCTCTTTTGACATCTCAGTCTCTGATAGCCCCTCTTCTTTATTACCTGCAAAGCATAGTTGTAGGGTAGATATTGCACCATTGCTTGTGTGGAGAAGGCTGATACAGAGAAGTTTGTTTGCTACTTTGCAGTGTCCTTATCCTGCTTGACTACTCCCTTTCTTCCCTTGTAGTTTAGCAGAGCCATTTACTCTTTTAGGTTTCCATCTTTTAATGAACTTAAATAACTTCATTGTTAGCTAACAAACAAGAATACGCTACCCCAAATTAAAAATCCCATCCCCACATCAGAGAAAGCTTGGGTAAACAGCTAAGCCTTTGACTATGCCCCAAAGGTTAACGAACTTGGCACTGTCTGATAAATGTAGGAGTGAATTCCAGGGTTTCATAGATTCCAAGGCCAGATGGGACCACTGTGATCATCTAGTCTGACTTCCTGTATAGCACAGACAATAAAGTTCCCCAAAAATTAATTCCTAGAGCATCCAATCTTGATTTAAAAATTGTCAGTGATGGAGAATCCACTCCAACCTTTGGTAAATTGTTTCAATGGTTAATTAACCTCACTGTCAAGCATTTATGCCTTATTTACAGTCTGAATGTGTCTAGCTTCAACTTCCAGGCACTGGTTGGGGGCCCTCCACATATAATCTAGACCATAGGAATCAGGTGCTGTAAATTGGCATAGTTTCATTGGCGCTACACTGACATACACAAACTGAGGATCTGGCCCTAGGTTTACAATCTAGGTCCAAATCCTACGATCCATTCTCATGCAAATAGTTCATAATTATATGAGAAGTGCAACTGCCTTCAGTGGTTCTACTTGTATGACTACGGATTGCAGGATTGGGCTGTTCTCCTTGAGTGTCCTAATTGATTTCAACTGTTGAGGTGGGGTAAGGCACACAGCGAGGCTGACCACAGGTTAAAGTGACAGGTCAAAACCAACACCTGGAATGGAATATGGAGTATACTAAAATGAGAGCCATAAAAATATATTCTACTTTATTATTGAAGAAAAAGTCAATGTGTGCCTGTTTGGATCCAGAACTTCTCAATAAATACTCATAACTAAGGACCAAAAGCGTCAACATCATATTTTCCAAGAGACTGCATACGATTGTCATGGTTATTAATAAGGCTAGACACAACATATCTTAAAAAAAATTACCTACTTAGAAGTAATTAGGAGAAAGCACTGCTGACATATTTTGGAAGAAGGTTTTATACTGAATTGCAGACAGGCATAGTTTATGAACTTCATCATGAAAGTGATACCCAATTTCACTACTTGGCAATTTGGAAAAGGGAAAAATAGTGATAGGAAAAAAATGACTTTCTTTTTTGTGAGTGAGTACTGGGGCTGTTCTGCTAATTTCAGTTCTACAGCGATGGTATTTTATGTGTGTTTCAACGGACAGGTTAGAGCTTTCACTCTTTAGTAGTCGTTGGCACAAATCAAAGTTTGAATACTTACACAAGCTGCTGATGAGCAAAATGAATATTCCTTATTTTGGAAGCTAAATGCAACACTAAAAAGAAGGCTGACATCTTTTTTCATACAAATTCAAAACCTTAAAGGATTAAAAAAATGTAAAGTCTAGTATGCAGAAAAAAATCAGGGTATATAACATTATAAACATGCTCTTGTGCATTTACTTTATGTTCAGAAACTAATGATAAACCCAGATCTCCGTACCCGACACAGGGCTGTCCCTAAATGGCACAATCTAGACCTGTTTAATTATTGCTTTTAAACATAATTTGTGAAACAGGAGTCGTTTTATAGGAATTTTAAAAATTGTGTTCTACATCTGTGACAGGGCGCTGATGTTGCTACAGCATGAGAAAGGCTGCAGGCTCAGCTGTGAGCAATTAAACACTTTCTGTGGGGAGATTATGAACACCCGGTGGTAATCACAGGTTTTAACAATATAACTAGGAGGATATAAGTGGAAAAAACAGGAAGTAAGGAGAGTTTAGAGAGGGAGCCTGGGATGAGGAGTGATGGTTGTGGTAGGGCTGTCAACTTTCTAATCGCACAAAATGGAATACCCCTGCCCCACCACTTCCCTGAGGCCCTGCCCCTGTCTCACCCCCCTCTCTGAGGCCCTGCTTTCGCTCACTCCCACCCCCTCCGTTGCTTGCTCTCCCCCACTCTCATTCACTTTCACTGGACTGGGGCAGGGTGTTGGGGTGCAAGAGGGGGTGAAAGCTATGGCTGGGGATGCGGGCTCCAATCTGGGGCCAGAAAGAGGGGTTCAGGGTGCAGGATGGGGCTCCAGGCTGGGGCAGGGGGTTGGGGTTTGGGGGGGGTGTGGGCTCCAGGAAGGAATTTGGATATGGGAGGGGGCTCAGGGCTGGGACAAGGGGGTTGGGTGCGGGCTCCAGGAGGGAGTTAAGGTGTGGGAGGGGGTTCTGACCTGGGGCAGGGGGTTGGAGGTGTGGGAGGGGGTGAGGGGTGCTGGCTGTGGCTGGGCGGTGCTTACCTCAGGTGACTCCCGAAAGTGTCCGGCTTCTAGGCAGAGGGGCCAGGGGGCTCTGCGTGCTGCCTATGCCCACAGGTGCCATCCCTGCAGCTCTCTTTGGCTGTGGTTCTGGGCTAATGGGAGCTGCAGGGGCAGTGTGCAGAGCCCCCATGGCCACTCCTGCACCTAGGAGCCGGACATGCCAGCTACTTGTAGGAGATGTGCAGAGCCAGGGCAGGCAGGGAGCCTGCCTTAGCCCTGCTGCGCTGCCTACTGGACTTTTAACAGTCCAGTCAATGGTGCTGACTGGAGCGCCAGGGTCCCTTTTCGACTGGGCATTCCAGTCGAAAACTGGATGCCTGGCAACCCTAGGCTGTGGAAAAGCCTTCCCCTGCTGTAAGCCTGCACTGCATTATGGTAATTTATAGGGAAAGAATAACTACACACCTTGGTGAAAGCATAATAATGTGGTAACCTCCCCATGAAAATCTATACAAATATAAAATATTTACAGTAGAAGTAATTAAAAGCAAGCTCAATGTAGGTGCTTGTCTTCTAAAATGTTGTTGGTTCATCTCTCAGATGATACATACTTCATTTCAATGCAATATATGTTTTAATTCCCTTAAACTATTCTAACATGAAAGGTATCAGTTCTTTGTGTAATGTCTCTTTGATTAAACTATTTCTATTGCCAGTGCTACTCCCCTCCATTTTTATTGGTCTTTGCTTAATACAAATATTCTAAAATATTTAAAATACAAATGTGTGAATTTAAATTCACAAATATGCAACCAATCTTTCATATACCTCATCACTTTTGACCACTTTTTCAAAACGTACATAGAAAAACCTACAATAATAACATCTAGCACATCTATGGCAACTTCCATCTGAAAATGTCAAGGTCTTTTACTCATCATTGTATGTAAGCCTCAAATTACACTTGTGTAATAGGTAGGTAGCTATGCATTATTATTTAAATGAGGAAAAATAAATCAGATTCCTAGTATCTGACTGCTCTTAGGTGCAGACAAGAACACTCCAGGCCCATGACTTATTGCAGGAAACATTTTTGTGGGAGTCTGTTGCTCAATACATATCAAACTGGAGCTCCCCCTTTACAAAGAGTTTTTCCTTTAGAATGGCCATGAGACTGCTCTTGCTCCTCCTGATGTTGTAAGCTGGCAGACCCTAAGGCAATTCCGTTTTTACAATAGGGATGTTCCTTTTAGTTTTAGTTAAAAATAAAACCAGTAAACAAATACATAATGCTCAGATACAAGAATGCTGAAGTAAGGGCATAGAGAATATATATATATATGTACTAAAATACCTGCAACCTGCTGACAACGAAGTTGCTAACTTCTGTCACTGTACTCATAGGTTATTAAAACTAGCACTTACTTAGTAAGTAAAGGTTAAAGGCCCTGCTCCTGCACCATTGAAGTCAATGGGAGTTTAGCTATTTAATTTAGTACAAGCAGAATCAGGGCCTAAGTGCACAGATTATGTAGCACTGTAACTGATTATTTATAGGTTCTAGTGATTTTCGGCACATGGTTTTTGAATATTGCCTAGCTTGTATGTTTTGGGGATATATCATGCCTGGAAAACTCAATAGAAAAGCTTGTTTAATATCTATTAATGTGTTTTACATTATAATTTAATGAATATATTAAAATATGTGAAGCTCTTTTGTTACACAGAATGTTCATTAGACATGTGGAAATTGGAACTGAGTGTGCAAAAGTTCTGCAGTTTAGCTTCGTTTGTTAGTAAATACTTTGCCAGACAAACTCTAATGGTACACAAATGAGAATGTCCTTCTGAAATAGGGAATAATGTGGTGTCATGCTCCTGAAACAACAGTGCCTGTTTAGATTCCACTTAGTTGTATGAGACTTCTTAAAAGAAGATCTGCTCTTTAAGTAGGAGATTTGGCTGCACGGTGTCATCCAGCAACTGAATAGAACACCAGAATAAAGACAGATAAGCTCTGACCTTTCTCTATACAGCTATTATAAACTTCACTCCAGAACATATTTTAAATCCCCAGCACCTGTTTTCTGTAAATTTTATTTTATTTATTTATAAATCAACATCGACTTGTCTCAGCTGTTCAGATTTCTTTGACTTACTTTCTGTGTGAGTTGGCAGGTAAACTGTAAAATTATTACTACCATGACCTATAGATAATCTTTTCCCAGAAAGTTATAAATGGCTTGAAACAGAGGCTTAAAATGAAAGTGTCTTCTTGGCCATAATAAGTCACTGTAAGAACTTTGTAATCTATATAATAGCTGTAGGTTTCTAGTGAAGATCTGATTTTCCTGTATATGTATGTGATTTGTAAGTGTGAATTACAGAAGGTGACAAATGATCCTGACTGGAGTGGTTCTGAGAACAATTGACTGATGCATGTGGAAGGATCTGTGCTTGTTTAGGATGCATAGGATCTGTGCTTGTTCAGGACTTTTATGTTTTCATATGGTTCCCTGCTTTTTACAGCAAAGATTTAGCTTACAATTCTATTCAGTGTAAATCAGCATTACAAATTGGCTGCCTATTCGTATCCTTGATGTTCCCTTGTTTTGACCTTGATAACATTAACTGATTAAAATTCATGACTGTTGCTTGATCAATGAAATATTGCACAATCCATCTTTACTACAAGTAGAACACAAAATCCCTGACCTCTCCTGCAGAGGGGTAGTATTACGCTGCTCTGTCAGTGAAAAGCTGCTACCCATTTCATAGTCAGGCTTCAGAGAATTCTCCCTGCGTTGAGGGATTCCCACATGCTTAGGAGCCAGCTTTTACATTAAACCGCTCATGGTACATTGGGTGTGGTCAGGAAAAGGGGATGTGACCAAGGCATTCCTACAGTTTGGCGATCCCTGACTGTCAGAATGACTTTTGGGGTTGTTGGCAGCCATAAGATTAAGGCTACTCCAATATGTGCTGGGAACCAGCCTAAGGGCTTGTCAGCTCCATGTTTGAGGAAACACAAATGTGGTTTAAAGCTACTTTTGCACCTGCACTTCCTGGGTTGTGCTGGGCCACTGCTCAGGATCTGAGACAAACTATCCCAAATACTTTCTAAATATTTTGCCTTCTATATGCCCTGGATAGTTTTCTCTCAGTTTTGATATGGTTCTTTTATTAAATGATGTTTACAACTGAAATATGAAAGTATTACAGAGCTTCCAGTGTGGATACAAAAGGTTGTAATGTGTTCAACCCTTGGATCAAGAATCCATAAAACAGTTGTCTGAAATTTTAACAGTGGTTATTTTAATACCGAATAGGTACAATTCAACACAAAGAAACGCCATATAAGGAACATGGAAATGACCTCGGCTTTGAGCCAATAAATGTGAAGGGTGGGATACGGCTACTACTGTTCAGGAAACTACATCTTTCTTCAAGCCTTCATCTACATTGCGTCAAAGCCTAGCACTTTTCCAGGTTCATTGAGCATTATTTTCTTTTCCTTTTCTTGAATTTTACTCATTCAGTACTAAAAAAATGGTGTCGTTCAGACTACCATGTTCATGGATTCCTGATACAAGCTTTGAACACATCACCCAGTATTTCTGTTTATTTTACTTGGATCCATTATTATACCAATACCTTACTCTTCTCCAGAATGCTTTAAGTAGACTTTGTGGTCCTCTCAGATGGTAGCGTAAAACATTCAGGTAGGTTATGGAAAATGTTGGAATCTGATGGACTGGATAGATTAGATTAATACTTAGATATTATGGGTATAGAACTCACAGCCCAGAGGGAGGATTGAGATGAAGGTGGATTTAAACCACCTTTGCAACCTCCTCTTTCTGGACTTTTCCAGGGGCTGGAGCATCCCCAAGAATAATTTAGACAGCGTTGCTGGGCAGCCTGAGTTATAGCAAACTGTCTCCACTTGAGCTGCCTCTGGGTACCACCATTGTCCAGAATCTCAGTAGTACTACATGCTGTGACTTCACCACCCAGCACACCCCTCCCACTCCAGGCCCACTTCCAGTATGCTCCTTGTGACAGGGCTTATGAGGGGGGTCTTTAGAAGACAGCTTGCAGATGTCTTCCTCATGGCCAGCAGGTAAACCACAGGCTTGGGAAGGCTAGCCCCTGGCCCAGCCCTTCTGCCTGAGGCCCTGCCCCCATGGACATCAGCCCCACCACGCCCCACCCCAGGGCTGCCTGACTGCCTCCAGCCCTGGAACGCAGGGCGGGCGGGCGGCGTGAACCACAGCGCCCCCAGCCCTGGAGTGTCAGGTGGGCTATGCAAGTGTCGGCTCCAGCTACCCGGAGTCCCTGGCCTTAGGCCAGCCCCCACTAGCCTTCGCCATGGGGAAACAGGACAGGGCCAGGAGGTGGAGCATGGGCAGGGCCACGTCGGGCTCTTTTGAGAGGATAAGCCTCCCCCAGTCTTTGATACCCACCACCCATGGTCGTCTTCATTTACTGTGCTGGTGGAATTATCCTGGGCCAGAACCAGGCTTTTAGAGCCCTTATATTCTACTCTGGGCCTCTTTGGCACCCCTATGCTGAATAAGAGGGAGTGCTTCTCTCATCTTATGTTACTGATTGCTAACAATCCTTACCCCAAAGAGCTTACAGTCCAAAAGCATTTTCATTTCAGCTGTAGTGTTTTATCTACCACTTAACTGGTGTAGTTCTTTTAGACCCTTAAGTACTTTTACAATATCTACAGAGGCGGTATAATTAGCAGTGACTCTTCACATTCTAAAATTCACTGAGAATAATATCACGTTTGCTTTTATCTTAAAATGTAACTTTCAAGGAAGAGAAAAACTATTCAGAGTTTTACAGGTCTGAACATTTTCCTTAAAAAGAGATTTCTTTTGACAGACCATGGGATGTTGTTCCAGGAAGAAGGATTGCTAGAAAGAGATGGGATTCACCTAATGAAGAGAGGGAAGAGCATCTTCGCAGGCAGGCTTGCTAACCTAGGGAGGAGCGCTTTAAACTAAGTTTGCTGGGGGCTGGAGACCTAAGTTCTGAGGTAAGTGGGGAAGTGGGATACTGGGAGGAAACACAAGGAGGAGGGTGCAACAGTGGAGGCCTCCTGATTAATACTGAGAAAGCAGGGCAATCGGCTAGTTATCTTAGGTGCCTGTACGCGAATGCAAGAAGTCTGGGAAACAAGCAGGAAGAATTGAAGTCCTGGCACGGTCAAAGAACTATGATGTGATTGGAATAACAGAGACTTGGTGGGGTAGCTCACATGACTGGAGCACTGTCATGGATGGGTATAAACTGTTCAGGAAGGACAGGCAGGGGAAGAAAGGTGGAGAGTTGCACTGTATGTAAGTGAGCTGTATGATTGCTCAGAGCTCCAGTACAAAACTGGAGAAAAGCCTGTTGAGAGTCTTTGGGTGAAGTTTAGAGGCGAGAGCAACAAGGGTGATGTCATGGTTGGCGTCTGCTATAGACCACCACATCAGGAGGATGAGGTAGATGGGGCTTTCTTCAGACAACTAACAGAAGTTTCCAGATCACAGGCCCTGGTTCTCATGGGGGACAATCACCATGAGACAATCACCCTGACGTCTGCTGGGAGAGCAATACAGTAGTGCACAGACCGTCCAGGAAGTTTTTGGAGAGTGTTGGAGACAACTTCCTGGTGCAAGTGCTGGAGGAAACAACTAGGGGCTGTGCTCCTCTTGACCTGCTGCTCAAAAACAGGGAAGAATTGGTAGGGGAAGTAGAAGTGGGTGGCAACCTGGGTAGCAGTGACCAGGAGATGGTCAAGTTCAGGATCCTGACAAAAGGAAGAAAGGAAAGCAGCAGAATATAGACCCTGTACTTTAGAAAATTAGACTTTGACTCCCTCAGGGAACTGATGGGCAGGATCCCCTGGGAGGCTAATATGAGGGGGAAAGGAGTCCAGGAGAACTGGCTGTATTTTAAAGAAGCCTTATCGAGGACACAGGAACAAACCATCCCAATGAGCAGAAAGAATAGCAAATATGGCAGGTGACCAACTTGGCTTAACAGAGAAATCTTAGATGAGCTTAAACACAAAAAGGAAGCTTACAAGAAATGGAAACTTGGACAGATGACTAGGGAGGAGTATAAAACTATCGCTCGAGCATGCAGGGGTGTAATCAGGAAGGCCAAAGCACAATTGGAGTTGCAGGTAGCAAGGGATGTGAAGGGTAACAAGAAGGGTTTCTACAGGTATGTTAGCAACAAGAAGGTGGTCAGGGAAAGTGTGGGACCCTTACTGAATGGGGAGGCAACCTAGTGACAGATGTGGAAAAAGCTGAAGTACTCAATGCTTTTTTTGCCTTGGTCTTCACAGACAAGGTCAGCTCCCAGACTGCTGCACTTGGCAGAACAGTATGGGGAGGAGGTGAGCAGCCCTCAGTGGTGAAAGAACAGGTTAAGGACTATTTAGAAAAGCTGTACATGCATAAGTCCATGGGGCCGGATGCGCTGCATCCGAGAGTGCTAAAGGAGTTGGCAGATGTGATTGCAGAGCCATTGGTCATTATCTTTGAAAACTCATGGCGATCGGGGGAAGTTCCGGACGACTGGAAAAAGGCTAATGTAGTGCCCATCTTTAAAAAAGGGAAGGAGGAGGATCCAGGGAACTACAGGCCAGTCAGCCTCACCTCAGTCCCTGAAAAAATCATGGAGCAGGTCCTGAGGAATCCATTTTGAAGCACTTGGAGGAGAGGAAAGTGATCAGGAACAGTCAACATGGATTCACCAAGGGCAAGTCATGCCTGACCAACCTGATTGCCTTCTATGATGAGATAACTGGCTCTGTGGATATGGTGAAAGTGGTGGACGTGATATACCTTGACTTTAGCAAAGCTTTTGATACGGTCTCCTACAGTATTCTTGCCAGTAAGTTAAAGAAGTATGGATTGGATGAATGGACTGTAAGGTGGATAGAAAGCTGGCTAGATCATCAGGCTCAACGGGTAGTGATCAACAGCTCGATGTCTAGTTGGCTGCTGGAATGAAGCGGAGTGCCCCAGGGGTCAGTTCTGGGACCAGTTTTGTTCAACATCTTCATTAATGATCTGGATAATGGGATGGATTGCACCCTCAGCAAGTTTGCGGATGACACTAAGCTGGGGGGGAGAGATAGATATGCTGTACAGTAGAGATAGGGTCCAGAGTGACCTGGACAAATTGGAGGATTGGGCCAAAAGAAATCTGATGAAGTTCAACAAGGACAAGTGCAGAGTATTGTGCTTATGACAGAAGAATCCCATGCACTGCTAAAGGCTGGGGACCGACTGGCTAGGCGGCAGTTCTGTACAACAGGACCTGGGGATTACAGTGGACGAGAAGCTGGCTATGAGTCAACAGTGTGCCCTTGTTGCCAACAAGACTAATGGCATATTGGGCTGCATTAGCAGGAGCCACTGCCAGCAGATGGAGGGAAGTGATTATTCCCCTCTATTCGGCACTGGTGAGGCCACATCTGGAGTATTCCATCCAATTTTGGGGCCCCTGCTACAGGAAGGATGTGGACAAATGGAGAGAGTCCAGCGGAGGGCAACAAAAATGATTAGGGGGCTGGGGCACATGACTTATGAGGAGAGGCTGAGGGAACTGGGTTATTTAGTCTGCAGAAGAGAAGAGTGGGGGGGGGAGGGGATTTGATAGCAGCCTTCAACTACCTGAAGGTGGATTCTAAAGAGGATGGATCTAGACTGTTCTAGTGGTAGCAGATGACAGAACAAGGAGCAATGGTTTCAAGTTGCAGTGGGGGAGGTCTAGGTTGAATATTAAGAAAAACTATTTCACTAGGAGGTTGGTGAAGCACTGGAATGGGTTACCTAGGGAGGTGGTGGAATCTCTATCCTTAGAGGTTTTTAAGGCCTGGCTTGACAAAGCCCTGGCTGGGATGATTTAGTTGGGGATGGTCCTGCTTTGCGCAGGGGGTTGGACTAGATGACCTCCTGAGGTCTCTCCTAATCTTCAATGACTCTTTGTGGTCTGCTCATTTGATCCTGTTTAAATATCATTTTATTTCTAATGTAATGTAATTATGTATTTTGAAGAGCATTGTTTCATACTCTTTGTAAAACAAATGTTCACCCAAACGGATATAAAGATTTAAATTAAGAGAGTTATAGTTAGATGTTTGGCTGCATGTGTGTGTGTGCTCTCTGTGTGCCGTCCGAGCTCTGCGCAGTTAGCTGACCCAGCAGACTTCGATCGAACTGCCAATAACCACAAGATCCAATTAAGTCGCAAAGGCACTCAATCACGTTTGTTACTGATGAAGCATGGTGCAAGCACCTGGCAGACTCTATGTGGGTACCAAGAATTGTACGCCCATGACAATGGACAAAGCTCAGTCAGTGGCAGGCCTTTCCATTGTCCCCTAGGCTGGCCAAGGGCACTCCCTCTGAGACTTCATTTTATAGGCCAATACAAACAAGTTACGTATTGCTTCTCTGACATAGTTAGTTACTGCCCCCTGATGTGTCTAGTGACCACTCTCTGATGTGATAGTTACCACTCATTACCTTGTACATGCTGGTTCAATAAAAACATCTCTATCCATCACCTTGTCATCCTGCCTTATCTCTAAAAGGGTCAGTGTATTCCTGTATCAACCTGGAGAGTGTGTTTGTAGCATACTTGGTCTCAGGGTTGTGTTTGAGTTAGGAATATGTGGGTGTGTGTTTGCAATCTTAGCCCTGTTCTTGCCAGGTTCTGGAAGCTTGCAAGCCGACGTGTTTTATAGCAGGGCCTGCCTTCTGCTCGCAGTCTGACTTTTTGCTAACTTTGTTTTATATTAGCAAAGCGTGACCACTACTTTAGTTCAGTCCTCAGGCTGGGCTTCTGATACAAAGCCTTAAGTCTCAGGCTCTCTTTCTACTACAAGAGTGTTGGCCTTCTTTACGTGTTTCTTTCTTTAAAGTGTTTTAAAAGTCAGTGTAGTCAAAGCTTGAATCATTTGCATGCAGAGCATAGTTGCTGTACAAAACTCACTGTGATTTCTTTCAAGGGTCATTTGATATTATTTATTGTTTGAACTGCTAACGGCTAGGTCACAAGATGAGGGCGGCATTATATTTGGTGACATACAAGCACAGAGTAAAATGTGGTGTCTGTCCCAAAGAACTTACATTCTACTTTGGAAAAAATGCACCAAGTGAGTGTCATGAACAAAGGAAAGACTGGTGAGGGAGCATGAAGAGAACAAAAAAGAAAAGGAGTACTTGTGGCACCTTAGAGACTAACAAATTTATTAGAGCATAAGCTTTCGTGAGCTACAGCTCACTTCATGGTATGCGTCCAATGAAGTGAGCTGTAGCTCACGAAAGCTTATGCGCTAATAAATTTGTTAGTCTGTAAGGTGCCACAAGTACTCCTTTTTCTTTTTTATAGATACAGACTAACACGGCTGCTACTCTGAAACCTGAAGACAACAATAATAACTAGGTGACATAAGTTAGCTGTGTGCCCAGCATAGTGGTTCTTAATTGTTAGAAAACATTTTAAGTAAACAAGTAATATAAGCTGTCCCTGACTGCAGCTAAACCTAGCAATTGTTTTTTGGTTGATAGCTGATAGATGTCACAGCAGAAGTGGGCCTTGAGGAGAGATTTGAAAAAGAAGGTTCACATCAGATCTTTTATTAAAGGGTATTTTTTCCTCTAAATTTGTGGGAGTTCCCAGAGCTGGATCTGTAATAATTATTGTTTCTGATGAAGTACAGAACTCCATCACGTGGGGAGCTGAACAAAATGCTAACTTGAAAGTTTTCTAGTACACTGTACAATACAAAAAGAAACAACAAAAAGCACACTGTGCCAGAAGTTGCCTGGAATGTCGTCTTGATAGCGTCTTAATGTTAATTTAGCAGCCTGTTCGCGTATTCCTCCTGGGGATGTGCTGGGAGCATTGGACCATGCCGAACTCTGGCAATCCTCAGACAGCAGAATGGCCCCTACAGGGTCAGTGCTGCCAGCAGAGGTGAAAGTGGGCCAGTATGGAGTACCAGAAGAAGTGGCTGCCAGTACCAGCCCGTATGCAGTCGACATTAAAGCTGTACAGGATAAAATTATACTGTTATGAAGGGATCATATGTAGGGGTGAGAAGGTAGTTGAGTCAAATCCTCTAATCCTATTAAATCATTAGCTTTTCTACCAAGATTGCAAATTTTGGTTAGAGATGGACCGACAGCTTGCTTTGTTTGCAACAGGGTTAGTTGTGTTCTAGTTTTATTTTGGGTTTGGGGCCTAAATGAATATACCTCTTAATTATTGAAGCGTGGGAGTAGGTTCTAAGTGGCATTTTCTTCACACCTCCCAAGGGCAAAACCAGGAATAGTCTCTTCCAGCAGGAGAGGTTCATGAAGGTTTCTTTCACATCTATTCACCCCATTCACATGGGCAGAGGAGGCCATGGAATCCTTTTTCCCACTGTGCCCCAGTGGGACTCGGGAGGAGAGGCTGAATCTACTATTTCCACTCTGTTGAGTCCGCAGGTGTGAGGGATTGTTTTCACTATCCATGTTGCTAGCATAATTTATTCTGTACACCAGATGTGATTAATAATCCTCAACCTCAAACTAGCCATGGGATCCATTTGGATTTAATCCTCAAAATTCAATCCCCTTAAAATTGGGGTCATTCAGAATTTTAGGGCCAGTTTTGTCCCATCTCTATGTATGATGGTGTTGCATATTCAATATATTGGGCACCTGCCCAATAGAAAATAGACAGATGACAAACTCATTTCACATATTTCAGAGTAGCAGCCGTGTTAGTCTGTATCCACAAAAAGAAAAGGAGTACTTGTGGCACCTTAGAGACTAACAAATTTATTTGAGCATAAGCTTTCGTGAGCTACAGCATCTGATGAAGTGAGCTGTAGCTCACGAAAGCTTATGCTCAGATAAATTAGTTAGTCTCTAAGGTGCCACAAGTACTCTTTTTCATTTCACGTAGTCCATCAATCAGCCGTCAGTCACTTCTAATCCAAGCTGCATTTGAATCAGTTACCTAGGTATGGAAGGCTCCATAACCTATTACTAGTTCCGTGAGCCAAGCGATAGCACCCCTTTCACCCTCCTTCTCCTTAGCTTTGAGATGAGCTGAATTAACACAATCTATTGACAGGAAGTGCAGAATTTGGCAGAGTGCTTAATGCTGCAGCAGGAGAGGCAGATTAATAGCTGTAGGGAGTACAGCACACCACTGAAAATAGTTCTAGACAGCTTTCAGATGTGCGTTAACGTTCTATGTGCATAGTCCAAAAATTTAGTGCACATTTAAGAAAAAATCTCACTTCACATCCATGCATCACTGAGTTTTTATGATGTATTATATTCGTACTAAATATTATACATATTATCACCCCTAATAGTGTCTTCATAAGTGAAAACAGCACAATTCTTCTTCCCTTTGCCCCTGCTTGAATATAAGAGCTCAAGTTGTGAAAAGACAGTTATATAAATGGTTAACTCTTTAGCCCTTTTTCTATTTACTCTTGCAGTACTTGCTAGTGAGCTTCAGTTTTCTGAGAATCATTCAACTTGAGTCATAGCACCAAATGCGTAACAGAAGCACTTAGGGATAAGCAATATTTATTACATCTAGGATTTCTTTCTTTACAGTCCTCAATTCACACTTCAGCAACAATATTCAAGATGTTTCTAACTCCGAAATGTCAGAGTTTTGTTTTCTTACAGGCAAGAAAATGATTTTTATCAGTTTTGAGGAGCATTGTCCTCTCATGGGAATCCGCTTCTCCATCAGCATTGGAACTATAGGGTTTTTACATCTTTTCCAAGTCTCAGAGGTTGAGTAAGAGATTCTTATATCTTTTTTTTCCCTTTTTCAGTGCAGCTTGCCTTGGCATGCCTGTAGCACTGCAGTCAAGTGTCTCCCCATTGTTCTGCCTTCATACCCAGAGGCAGATCCTCTGAGTTCTCCACAGATTCTTTTCCTTTTCAGGGAAACTGCTATCTTCCTCTGTCCCACCAGCATGGCCCTATCTGGAAGAGGCTCTGTTGTCACTAGAGCATGTGCACAGGGCAAGACCAGGGGTAGATCAACACGAGCAACAGTTGGAACATGCCAATCAGCATCATCAAAAGACACTGCTTCTGTGCTTAACTCCCTGCTCTGGCAGCCTCATCCCCCTCCTGAGATTGCTGCAATAACATCTATGGGCTGCACTTCCTGACTTAATGCCAGCTTAATAGCAAGGTCCCACAATTGTCTCCTTGATTTTTTTCTCCAGCACCAAAACAACTCAGATTAGTTTGATGGGGAAGAAATATGACTTGAGTAGGACAACGCAGACTGCAAAGCAGTGGGTTTATGGTGCCCCCTGTGTTCTAGGTAGGGACTTACCAATCATGCTGTTTCCCTACCACACTCCCTGTAGAGAGATGTTTATGAAAGATTGTTATTTAGAGATGCTCCCTCATAAGGGACAGTGTTCTAAATGTGGGAATTTGGAGGTAGGACCTGGACGCAGAGGCTGGGAACACCACACGGCTGTGTGCAGCAGTTCACCTCAGAAGCTATCCAGTTTGTTTTATTAAAGTTTTATTCCTTTCTCATTCACTGGGTTATTATTTAATGACCCCAAGATGGCCACATGCTGTCAGAAGTGCTGAATGAGAAGAAAACTGCAGTCATTTTGAAGATAACACCTGTGTTTGCAACTGAAAGCAGAGTCAAAGAGAGGCACCAGAGAAGCACATGGAGCACCAGGCACAGATACTTGTGCTTGTATTTGGTGAGCAGAATAGAAGCTTGACTAGCTTAAGAAGGGTGTGGGGAGGGGGGAGCCAAAAAAGGATGTGTTGCAATCTACATCCAGGCAATGTTGAAGAGAACTGGGGAAAAAACAGACAGAGATTTGAATTGTATTTAGTAGCCACAGGGGCAGAGGAGAAAAATGAGGAAGTAAAATCATCAATCTTTTAGCATGTTATCGGGGAGGAAGCATTGGATATCTATAACAACTTTAAGTTTGAAGAAGGTGAAAACATGAAATTAAGTAAAATACTGACTGAATTTGAGCAACATCGAATGTCAAAAAGGAATGAAACCTTCGAGAGAGACAAATTTTTTACATGCAGTCAAAAAACTTATGACACCATAGACACAGAATTAAGGAAACTTAGTACAACCTGTGACTTTGGTGAATTAGAATCATTTGTGGCATTAAAGACAATGCGTTAAGAGAGAGACTGCTCCATGAAGGAGACTTAACTTTAGAAAAAGATCTCCAAATATGCAGGGCAGCAGAAACTGTGAAAGCACAAGCCAAAGAGCTGAATTCACCAGAAGGGGTTATCTATGTACAAAGTACGAAAGAATACAGCCAGAATAGGTCAAATCAAAGAGTGGAGCCACCCATTGGCGTGCGCATGGAGTATTCCGGGTGTGCCCAAGCCCCCCCAAAAAAGGGCGGTTGGACTGCTGGAGATGGGGGGTGGGGGAGTCCAGGGTAGGGGAGGCCCCAGCCCAGCCTCTCTTCTCTGCTCCTGCTCTCCCCTGCGGGGGCAGAAGCTTGGTGGTGCTGCACGCCCTGAACTCTGTCCTGCTTCTCTGCAGCAGCTGGCAGCCAAGCTCCCGCCTCTTCCCCCAGCGTGCTGCGGTACTCACCCCTCCTCTTCTCACTCTCTCTCCCTGCCTCCGATCAGCTGTGGGCTGGGGAGAGAGAGGAGGAAATGGAGAAGAGGTGGGGGCAGTGCCTTGGGAAAGGGGGTGGAATTGGGGTATACTCCTCCAGCCCCCTGCTGTGAACTGCTCAGGGCAGGGGGCTGGGAGCACCCCCACGACCCCAGCCCACCTCCCCAGCCATGACCCCTGCACCCTCCTCACACACCCTGCCCTGACTCCTGCACCAAACGGGGAGCTCCTGTGCCCTCCCGCCCACATATCCACCTGCACCCCTCGCACCAAATGGGAGCTGCCCCAGGTAAGCGCTCCACACCCCAACCTCCTGAGTGCCTTCCCTTATTCTAGCTCCTGGCCAGCCCCTGCACCCCAGCCCCCAGCCTGCTCCTGCACCCTAACTCCCTCCCAGACCCTGCATCCCCAGCTCTGTACTCAGTGCACCCCGACCCTCAGCTCGGTGCAGAGAGAGACAAAGAGAATGGACTAGAACCAGGGAGAAGGCAGGTACCCGCTCTATGTGGGCAGGAGTGTGTGTGGGGGGGATCCTGTTTACCCCCTCCCCAGCCCTGCTGCACTTGCAGTTTACCCCCAGCCCCTCTCTTGCTCCAGGGACCAACGCTAGCTCCCACCCCACTGTGCTTTTGGCCCCGGCCCCTGCCTTGCTCCATTCAGCAGGGACTAATCCTCCCCCCATGCCCCACTGTGCTCCTCTTGCCCCTGGCCCCGCCTCACTCCAGCTGGTGACCAATCCCCCACATGCCCCGCTGTGCTTTTCCCCCTGGCCCTGCCTCGCTCCAGCTGGGGACCAATCCTGCCCCCCCGTCCCCACCATGCCCAGCTGTTAGGGTGGATAAAAATCAATGACTTTAAAAAAAATGAAAAATATTGGATTTATTTAAATTGATTTTTGAGGAAAAAACATATCTAAAGATAGTTTTAATTAAGATACATTATATCTCATCATGGAATAGGGATTATAAATTCTAATTCTATAGTATGAGACAATATATTAATTTAATGTTTCAGAAAAGTTTTGTAAATGAGTTCTAATAGTTCATGGATTAGGGACCCACTTTTATGGGGTTCCACAGGTTTCTGTATAGATTATTTAGGTTAATCTTTCTATCTATCCAATGGGACTCAGTGCTCAGTGTAGAAAATACAACTGCAAAACTAAGCATGTCTGATGGTATTATGTTGTATTATGCAATAAGTGCCGAATTGCATAGTATAGATGTTGTGGAAATGTACAGAAAGCCCACGTTCGCTCGCAGCATGCGTCCCCACTACTGTGGCGCCACATTACCATTGGTTCTCCCTTCCCCCTCCGACTACTATTCTAGAAAATTCTTTGACCTACATAAGTGGCCTCGTCAGGCGTTCCCAGCGCAGTGTCTACAGTGTTTGTAATCTTTGTTGCGTGTACTCTACTGAAGTAGCATAACAAGCCCGTGGCTTTGTTTTAATTCAATCATATGATACCCCCTTTTAATTTTAAAATATGGTTCGGTTCATTGTTAATATAAGAAAAGGAGCAGACAAACTGAATTATAATGAAGGTGCTGATCTTCGTGCAAATACCTCGGACTCCTCAGTTAAGAACGTACATGAAGATAATGCCGCCACCAGTTCCAGTGCATGCAATAAACTGAGTAATGACCAACAGAAACAGACTTTGTCTCTTAGTTCAGGTCAGTGTAGTTCCTATTCAAAACCATCAAACATTGCATCTGATGACCCAGTCTGTGATATTCCAAAAAATAGATTAGAACGCCAGTCTCGATTATCTAGAGGTCTTTATCAGCCTGGATTGAGTATGTTTCCTAGAAGCAAAATAGGGAATAAACAAAGAAGTTTTCAGTCCGATTGGTATGAAAAGTATAGGTGGTTAGAATATAGCCCATCAAAGGATGCAGCATTTTGCTTTTACTGCTGTTTTGTCTCCTCTAATGGTGCAGCAAACAAAGGTCACACCGATCCAGCATTTATTGATAAGGGATTCAGAAACTGGCATAGGGCTAACGAATGTTTTAAAAACCACCAACTGCCAAAATCTCATGTGTTGAGCTGTTCTTCATGGTCAAGTTTTAATGAAGGGAAACCTATTGATGTATTGTTGGATGAGGGCAAGCAGGCTTATCTGTCTAAATAAGAAGAAGAACGGTGCCATAACTGAAGTGTAATGGTGCCACTGATTGACATTGTTCTGTGTTTGGAGAAAGGTGGGAGATCATTCAGGAGTCACAATGAAAAAGCTGACAGTTTTGAGAGAGGTTTATTTCTAAATCATGTCAATATGCTCCAAAAATATGATCCCATAATGGCAAAACATGTGCAACAATCTCCTTGAAATACTACCTATCTGAGTAATCGCATCCAAAATGATTTAAATGTAGCCTTGCACAAGCTTGTGCAACAAAAGATTGTGTCTGTACTAAATGGAAAAATGGTCTCAATAATTGCCAACGACACTACTGACTGTGGACACCATGAACAGATGTACATTGTGGTGCGGTATTTTGACAATGAAAAACATAGTCCAGTTGAACATTTTGTGTCTGTTCCGAGACTATTAACAGTTGATGCTCAGTCTATTTTTGACCAGTTAAATGACGTCCTTGGCATTCTTAATATTGACTGGTCATCAGAGATGTCTGTCTGTTTTGATGGCGCATCTACTATGTCTGGATGTACTGTGGGAGTTCACATGAAATGTAAAGAAAGAAACATTGAAATTCTCTATGTACACTGCTATGTGCATTGTTTGAACCTCATCCTAGAAGATGCATGCACTGCAAGTAAAGAAAATAGAACTGTCTTTGATTTTTTTTCTTGTTATTCAGACTCTTTATGCCTTCAAGGAGGGGAGTCCTGTGCGACATGCAGTAATGGAGAAGATTTCACAAGAAGTAGAATCCCAGTTGAAGACTTTGAAACACAAGATGGGCATGCAGAGCAGAAGAATGGCTGCTGTAAAACAAAACTACTCCATCATTATACAAGCTTTACAAGAGATTATCAAAACAACTCACCTTGCTGACGCTAAAATAAAAGCCAGGGGCCTTATCCATGAACTAAATTCATTCAACTTCATCTTTACCCTTCACACGATGCACCCCATTCTCCAGATGGTGGTAAAAGTGAGTAAGACCCTTCAAGCTCCAGATCTCAGCTCACTTACTTCAATGACAGGGGTGAAAAGCTTGTGTAACTCTTTAGCTGCGACGAGAAGTGGCCCAGAATATTTTCAATCTATTTTCAATGACAGTGTGAAAATGTGTGTAGAGAATGATATATCGATTCCTCCAGCTAAGAAGAGAAAAATGTCCACTCATACTGATGACGCGTTTGAGTCCCAGCATCACTTTGATACAAAAGAGGAGCAGGAGAGAATAACATCATTTTACCCACTCCTAGATTCAATGATTACTGGCATTGACCAGCAATTTGAACAGGAGACTTGTAAAATTGTGACTGCAATGGGAAAACTGCTGAGCTTAGACATTGGCAGGGACGATATGAGAATCATTGCCAACAAATTTAAAGTGTCCTTGGATGAGTTGGAAGCTGAAGTCGGATTATTTTGGGGTTATGACGGATCTGTTCCTAAAGGTAGCACTACGAACACCATCAGAGAGTGGCTTGATTGGCTAAAGGAATTGGATCGGTCTTCCATGTTCCAGGCCTTTTACAAATCTATTCAATGCTTTGCAGTCTTACCTGTTACAAGCTGTTCATGTGAAAGAGCCTTTTCAAAACTAGCACATGTAAAAACCAAACTAAGAAGTACAATGTCCCAACAGCTCCTCGACTCACTCATGATTTTGTACATTGAACAAGAATTGGCTTTGTCAATTAATTACAATGATGTGATTGAGGAATTTAAGTCCATAACACCTGGTGAGCGACGTCTCATTCTCTAGGACAGGAAGATGAAGAAATCTTTATCTGTTTTGGTCAATTTGGGTTTATTATCTGGTTAAAGATACAGTCAATTTTCATGATCTTTATCTTTTATATGCCTGGTTGTCACTACAGCAAAAATTTGGTATTTTGTGTCTCATTTTTTAAGTTTGTATTTTTTAAGTTAAGTTTAGTTGTTAATTTAAAAAACATTAAGTTTAGTTAAGTTTTAGTTTCTTTAGTTTATTTGATGAATAAAAATAAAGTCCTTTATGATTGAGTATTCAATAAATGTTTGCCTTTAAAAAAATAAATAAAATTCCCTGGGTGCACACCCTAATGAAATGTGCTGCGCATGCCTATGGAGCTACTCGCTATAAAAATCACTGCGAGGGGGATGACTGGGTACAGGCGGTCATGTGGAAGAGGTGGATCTCAACATGGCCCCAAACAATGTGTTGCCTTTGAGAAATGCTGTCATAAATGTGGGGAAAATAATCATTTTGCAAAATGCTGCAGATCCCAAATGCAGAAAAATCAGTCAGAGGGATCTATGAGTAATCCCAGAAAATTCCAGTCCATTGACAGTTCAGGTGGACTCTGGCATTTCCCATCTGATCCTTTATCATCAACGTGCAAAGAAGAAAGTGTCAAGGAACAAGAGAACAACTTAGATGCTAATGGAAGACTAATATTGAGAAGATCAAAGTGGGACATTAAATGTCCTGAAAGACTCATAGAGACTTGCTTAGCTGCCAGGAGAAGGGGTATTTGAGGAAAGTGAGTGGTAGACTCATTCAAGAGTGGTGTGCTGGTAATCTCTTCTCTCTAAGAAGTTGACACATTGGGTTTATGGAAATGTACTAGATGAGTTGAGAATTTAATGTATGTGGTGTTAGATAGTTGTTAACTGTTTTTATATATATGAGTTAATTTGTTCCCTTGTAAGAGACAGTGTTGTGAGTGTGGGAATTTGGAGGTGGGGGTTGGGAACATTGCATGGCTGTTTACAGCAGTTCACCACAGAAGCCCTCCAGTTTGTTTTATAAAAGTTTTATTCCTTTCTCATTCACTGGTTTGTTAGTTAATGAACCCCAAGATCGTTACACTCCCTATGACTTTCTTCCTCTGAAATGTCTGAGAGCTCAGCCTGAAGACAATCCCATGGCTCTCAAACTAAAGCAATACATTACCTCAACAACTTATTTGAATCACCCCCATCAAATGCCTTAAGGGTCCAGTATATTGCTTATCCCTTGTGCCTCATTCTGGTCCCAGTAACACCTCAGTGGTACTAATTTAAAATCTCAATATTCAGGTGCCACAGGTCATGGGTACTCCCCAACTCCTTAGCTAGCTCGTCATCTCCTTCCCTGTCTCCCACCATGGGATATTTTGTGTCCTTGTCTCATTTCAGTATCTTTTTCTTTGTTGGTCTATTTCCCACTCTTTCTGTGTATATCTCCTTGTGTTTGTCCCCCTTCTCCTCCATCATTCTACCCATTGCCTTACTCCTTTGTTTGCCCCTTCTCTTCCCTCCGCATGGGGAGAGATAAATTCTGTGCCTCCACAGTTTTATATCTCAGCATCATCATCAGATCGCAGACAGAATCAGGAAATGCAGAAATGGAAGTGGAATGGGGAGAGCTAGAATGGGGACAATAGGTAACTTTGAGGTGAATATCTTTTAGGTTACTATCAAGATTCTGTTCAGTCTCTGTTCAAAGGATGAGATAATGTTCAGGTTGTTTAATTTATTGCACCTATCTCTAAGTGTTTTCCTTTGATTTGATTTGAATGAGTTGTTAGGATAGAAGTTTGCACTTTTAATTTTGGTTATTTTAGATTTTTGCTGAGGTTGTTTATTTGGCACAGTATTTCTGAACACAAGCTGTCTGATCTATAAAATGATGTTACGTGTAGTTAGTCCTCTATCCATTTTTACAGTCTTTATCTTTTTCTGTGTGTGATATATCAATGATTTGTAGCTCTTGGTGGAAAAAAAGGAGCAATAACAGATTAGGCACTGTCACATGCATTGTGAGATTAAGATAGCCGCTATAAAATGCAAGTTTTAACATGAGGGTTTGATGAAAGGACTGAGGTCCTGAAGCTGTAGACCTAATGAACCTTATGAAATTTATTGACAGTAGAATTCAGAGTAATAATCCAGAGAGGAAGATAATGGTTAAATACACTCAGATCGATCAGGGAATAATGGCTCCATTCCTTTTCTCTCAGCTATGAAATATACCTCTAAAGTGACCTTTGTTTTTTGTTTTTTTTTTCCCAAGGAATCATTTGAAGTTTAGACAGTGATTTTATACACTTAAAGTCTGTTCCTACTGAGAGCTTTTTGAGTCTGTATACTGGAAGAGATCTCGGGGATATGTTCTTTCAGGAAAACCCAGATTAAAATCTCTTGCCTGTTAGTGTCCTTGCAAATGGCAGAATTTATTAAAGGGTAAAGGTGTTTCTGTCCCTTCATGAATGAGTGAGCTAAGCTCTGAATTTGTGTCTTCTTCAATAAGGTTTCCAGCTTGTGCTTTGGAAAAAAGATATCAGTAATATTGTGCAATGCTAGAATTATAGTGAAACATCTGTCTAGTTCTTTACTGAGCTAACCAAAGTAATCTCAGACTTTAATATAAACTAACTGAGTTTTAATCATCTATACTATAGAGATCTTTCCAAACTGCATATTTATTTATTTATGCAAATACAATTTTAAATATTTTAAAATGTGTGACAGGTTGGCTCACAGAAACCCCGTTGGGGCTGCCAACTGATGTGCCAAGACTACTTCTGCCCCTGCTTTCCCTGCCCTCCCAGCTTGGGACTTCAGTGCCCTGCCCGGTTTGAGCCAGACCCCCTAGCCTGCTGCAAACCCAGACCCAGGTCTGAACCATGTCCCCTAACAGCTGTAGGCTTAATTGAAAGCAGTTTAAGAAGTGTTCCTGTCCTTAACACTCAGATGCTCAACTCCCAGTGGGGTCCAAACCCCAAATAAATCTGTTTTACCCTGTATAAAGCTTATTCAGGGTAAACTCATAAATTGTTCGTCCTCTATAACACTGATTTCCCCTGCCCCCCCCCCCAGGTATTTGCCCCCCCCCGGTATTAATACATACTCTGGGTTAATTAATAAGTAAAAAGTGATTTTATTAAATACAGAAAGTAGGATTTAAGTGGTTCCAAGTAATAGCAGACAGAACAAAGTGAATTACCAAGCAAAATAAAATAGAACATGCAAGTCTGTCTAAGAAAACTGAGTACAGATAAAACCTCACCCTCAGAGGAATTCCAGTAAGCTTCCTTTTACAGACTAGTCTCCTTCTAGTCTGGGTCCAGCAATCACTCACACCCCCTATAGTTACTGTCCTTTGTTCCAGTTTCTTTCAGGTACCCTTGGGGTAGAGAGGCTATCTCTTTAGCCGGCTGAAGACAAAATGGAGGGGTCTCCCACGGGCTTAAATAGACTTTCTCTTGTGGGAGGAGACCCCCTCCTCTCTCCTATGCAAAGTCCAGCTCCAAGATGGTGTTTTGGAGTCACATGGGCAAGTTGTACGGGGAGACTTCGGCAAACCAGTAAAGTGCCTGAAACCACTATGGCTTATTGCTAAAAGCAGCCAAGTCAGCAGGCTGTAAATTGGCCATTCAGCACTCTGAGTTTGACCAGGGGAGCGGTGGAGTTTTGGGTGCCACAGAAAGGGCAGCTTGACCCTGCGTCCTTCCTGTTAAGAATTGTGTTGAAGTGGCTGATACATGCATTTTCGAAGAGCAGGATGTGCCCCAGGAATGTCTATTGGGGCCTCAAGGCTGCAAACTCTGGAAAAACCCACACCTGGTTAATCGATAATCAGAAGGAACCTCTTGCTTGACTATTGAAACTGCTTACTTAACAAGTTTTCTTTAAGGGACATGTCATTCTATTACTAATGTATAAATAAGGGGGAAAAGTTTGAGGTAGTTGGACTCTTTTTGGACTCTCCCTCTGGATACATCTTGCAGTCCCCACTGGCAGATGGAAGATTTGGCCACTGGAAGCCTGCCACTCTGCCACTCGAGAGCCACACTCAGCTTTGGTAATTATCAAGGGTTGGGGGTGTTTTACTAACCTTTTGCGGACGTGTGTTAGTGCTTGAGACTAAGTAAAGTTTAGCTTTAAGTGAAAGCACTCTTGTGTTGTCCTGTTTGTGCCAGCCATCTATCGGTCGGATGGCCGTGTCTCCCCTGATTTATTTCCTGACACCAACTCGCACAGAGTAAAAGTTACCAAGAGCTTTGGGTTGAAAGAACCCCGGGTAACAAAGTCACGTTTTTACAGGCAGCAGCCATTGCTTACATGCTACCTTGAACATCCTCAAGTAGACTTCTTGTGTGGATTGGAGCCTTCCAAAATCCATTGTGCATTAACTGCTTCTTAATTGGGCACTTAACTTGCAAATTCCTTTCTAAAGAAGCTGACCAAATGCCTTACTAAGGTTATTTAAAATCAAACAAGTATACAGCCACTATTCATAACTTCGAATACGACAATGACACATGCATACAAATAGGATGAATAGATTCAGTAGATCATAACCTTTACAGAGATATGTTACATGGCATATGTAGTATAAAACATATTCCAGTTATGTCATATATACATTCATAAGCATATTTCCATAAAGCCTTATGGGGGGCACAGTCACAAAATGATAATGATTTTTCTATTGCTTAAAGACAGTTTTAGCAAATTTTCACATGTGGGTATAATATTCATGTGTGGATGATTCAACAGAAAGTTAGCATGGTCACACTGCATGCAGGACTATGTAGTAGTGAAATGGATCTCCTTTTTATTTTAAGTGGAAGGCAGGTCAGACAGCTCAGCAATGGATGGAGGTAAATGACTTGTGTTTCCATACTGCACCATTTAAAACTACAGCTGACTAGAGAACTGACAGAAACCACTGTTCTGTTGAAATTGAAATGCTTCACAAAATCATATTGATTTTGCTGAAATTTCATTTTGGAGGAAAAAGGGGGAAAATCTGACAATGTCACAATATCCCATTTCAATGTTGTCAAAACAAAACATTTCTATTTTTCCTTTCAAAACAACCTTTTGTTTTGAATTTTTTAAAAACTTTGTATTATGTACTATAAAATAAAAAAGTCAAAATTAAAATGAAACCGTTGTCAAAACAAAACATTTTGATTGTGCCAAAATGATTTTTCCCCCCAGAATTTTCTTTCTGAGAATTTAAAAAATGTCAGGTCTTGTTCTGAATTGGAATGAAAACAAATTTCAAAAACTCAAAATCCTCCATGAACAGAATTTGTGTTCTCCACTCAGTTTTAGTGTAGTGGTCATCTGGCACCCCCTTAAACTGGGAAAAGTGACCAGGATGCTAAATTTCCCTCCCTCCAAACTGAGGAGGAGCAAGGAGGTTAAGATTGGTGGAGAGCAGAAAGAAATTGTCAGAGGGGAATAGAGGTGTATGAAAGCAGGGGAAGCCAAGCCTGGGTGGAGCCTACTATTAATACCATGTCTGCTTGGTTGGCATTGCCCTCTTATGCCAATATATTGGTCTAACATATACTCCCATTTAAACACAAAGATTGCTAGTAATGGAGTAAATTTATCCCTGATTTAACTTCATTGACTTCAGTGCAGCATATCTGTCTGCACATTTATGTCTGTTGAACTAAATTACACAACTGGCAATCTTGATACCCAGGGCTGGTCTACACTACAAAGTTAGGTCGGCTTAAAAACATTGCTCGGGGCTGTGAAAAATTTCACACCCTGTGTTCTGTAATAAAGCCGACCTAAGCCTGAGTGTAGACACTGCTAGGTTGATCCCTAGACCTAGCTAGCACCTCTCAGAAAGATGGATTTACTAAAACGCCTTCTGACACTATAATAAGTGTCTACATTCCAACAAGGCAGCTGAAGCAGTACAGCTGTGTTACTGTAGCATTTCCAGTGTAGACATACGCTCAGGTAAAAGAAAAGTAGAGATATGGAGGAAACAAGTTTTCCTGTCCCATGAACATTTTTGAGATTTTGAAAATTTATCCCATCCCAAATCAGGATAATAATTCAATCTACAAAATTTTCAAGAATCAAAAAAAAAAATCCAAAAAAGTTTGATTCAGAATTGAAATATTTCATTTTGACAATTTAAAAATGTTTAATTTTGATTTTGCCCATTTTAAACTGGAAAATCTTGTTACTACAGGTAACTTAAATTTCAAAACAAAAAGTTGTTTTGCCAGAAAACTAGTTTTTTTATTCAGAAAATATTGAAATGAAACCTCTCAACAATTTTGAACCTTTTTTCAAACTTTTCTTAGGCTGAGAAATTTGTTGAAACCGACCCTTCCCCAGAAAATATTTTGATTTCAACAAATTGGCATTTTTGTCAAAAATGTTTCATTGAAAAATTCCAGTGAGCTCTGAAGAAAATTATTGAAGCTGCTTTGATTGTAGCTAGAAAGAACAGTCCTCTGAAATGGGTAATTTGTGCTCCTCTCCCCACTGCCATCTCTAGTAGAATGGTTACTACATGTTTGGAGCTTCAAAAAGGGCTAGGTTTGAAGAAAGTATGATCAAAATACCTGCATAATTTATCAAAATGCTATAAAGAGCAATGTGGAAATGTTTTCAATCAAAATGAAATCACTGAATATTTAGGGTTTTTTTTGCCAGTTCTGTATTGAGTGTGATTTATGTGACATTACAGCTGAAAAATTTACAATAGCGAAAGGCCATTTTTGTCCTTAAAAACATTCTGGATGTAAATAGCTGTTTTGTGTGTGTTATGTGTACCAGGGCTTCTTGACATCGTTGATTTCTGGGGTCTGAGGAAAATGTTATAGAATCTAGCCAGTAAATTCAAAGCCTGACCAGTCAACATCTGCCAACAATTGTACACCGTTACTTTAGATATCTTTTTCTACTCTCAGTTGTTGTTCCAATTTAACTAAATCAGTATAACCCTTAGTGTGGGCACACTTATTTACTGATACAAATTACATTGATATAATACATACTTTTATAATGCTATAATGGCATCCACACTAGTGGTTTGCACCCATTTAGTTAAATGAGTTTTTCCATAAATTCAGTTAAAAAGTGATGAAAAAATGATGGTAAACAAGACCTAAGATAGGTAATTTCAGTTCCCACTATGGAAACTGCTGGCTTTTTAATGCACAAGTTTCTGTGAGCGAAGCAAGCATTGTTATCAAATACTCCATAAATCAAATGTTGTTGTTAATACCCAAGCTATTAAATGGCAACTTTGGAGAACTCTATTAATATCTTTGCTGCTACACAGGCAAACTGATTCAGAGCTTGCCATTCCTTTCTGTATCAGCCCAGCATCTGCCAATAGTGAAGAAATAAGAGTTAATATTTAAGAATCTTGGAAATGATTATTGCAGCATTTCACTTGATGCTTTCTGAGTACAAGGATTCATCATCCAGAATCTTGCAGTACGAGACAAGGATGATTTTCTCATTAGAAATCAGGATTCCCTGCAATTTGATTTTTTACCACATTTGATAAACACAATATTGTGCCTAAGCTCTAAAGTGAGGTTTTCTCCTCTTGGGATCCTCCAGAGACAGTGATCTGTAGCTAAAGAGAAATTAAAAAAAAAAAAAAAAAGACAATAACTGAGTTTTCTTGTTCCTTTTTAGGTTTCAACATTGTGACTTCTGTAGAGGCATCTGAACTCTGAGCCATTAGTGTTTGTTTGCACACCTACCAGAGGATTATGGTATGTGGATCTTTCTGGCTCCCCTGTTAGTTCCTCTTTGCCTCCCTCACAAAAATCACTTTTCAACAGAGACAGGAAAGCTATCTTCATGTTTTGTTGCATAGACCCTGATTTTCTATGGCAGAAATTGCTGTGGGATCTCTGTATGTCCCTATACTTGAAGGGAACTCTATTATTTCAAAAGTACAACAGTTCCCCACAGAGACAATCTTCTGGACAATTCAGTATTGCTAAATGGCATTCTGAAAAATATTTCGTAAGCACCCTCTGCTATAGTACTCTCCTAAACTGTGAGCTACTGTGCTGGGATGCTGTTGCCTGAATTGCCAATGGGAAATGCATCTTAAAGCAAGTTGTATGTAAGAGGGGGCCTGCTGGGCTGTTTCAGGAAAAATCCCTATTTAGGGGCTGCATCCTGTTTTTCCCTCACCAGTTACTCCTTATCTTCTCCTTATATCAGAGGGGTAGCCATGTTAGTCTGTGTCCACAGAAACAACAAGGACTCCAGTCGCACTGTAAAGACTAACAGATTTATTTGAAAAACTCACTTCTTCAGATGAAGTGGGTTTTTTACCCATGAAAGCTTATGCCCAGATAAATCTGTTAGTCTTTAAGGTGCCACCGGACTTCTCGTTATTTTCCCGTGACATTTCCCAGTAATACTGGAAAGTAAGTGGCCATTCCCTACCCCCAGCTGCAAAAACCCTATGAAAATTAATACAAAAACAACATCATTAAGAAAGCTTCAGGGGACACCACCACCAAACCCTCCTTAACTAGCACATTGACTATGCTCTCTTCACTAGATTATATTTATTGACCCACAGCATCTGAAAAAAAATAACCAATAATTTAACCAATAATTTTCTAGGGGAAGGATACAAATATTCCACATAAAAGCAAAGAGGTAACAAGAATGTTTTAATTAACATCATCCTTCCTGCCAATGTCAGGGTCCATGTCTTCCACTCATCATCTTTAACCTGACAGGAGGCAAATTTCTCTCCCAGTTCAGCTCAGCTACTGAATCACTCCTAAAAGTTACTCCCAAAGTATCTATAACCCTGCAAGGGCTCATCACAATTTGCAGCTTCTCTGAAAGAGTAAAAGAGTAACCCAAAATCCCCACCCACAAACCTTTGCTCTTTTTCATGTTGATCGCTGCTCGGGCTGCAGCTGAACAACTGTTTAAGGTGTCAAAAAATCTCTCTATCTTTTGGCCTGGCTCTAGCACTGTGACATCATCCACATGGGTGAAAAATTACATTGACAGAGTGAAATTCTCCCTTAAACTATACATTTAAGCTCTGAAATCCTGTTACCATATGCTTCCTGCAGCAAAGGGTCCAAAGAAAAACAATACAACAGGGAAATCAAAGGACTTGCCTTACCACAGAATGTATCTATATAGCTTTCCTCGTTCCCCCCCATCTCATCCTGCAAATATATCAGAGGAGGCTGTCCCACTTTTTGTCCTAAAAGTTCTTTGCAGATTTAATTGATTCCAGCTTTCTCCTTCAATGCTGTACCATTTCCTTAACTTCTTCTAAGACCCTTATTTCTTTGTATTCCCCATCTCACAATCGACCATGAAGATCTGTCAAATAGCTCTGCAATACTAAATAATGCTTGTAATCAGTTGTGTACAGATGTCCTGAAGAGGAACATACAGAGATCTCCAGGCTCCACTTTGGTCCATTCCCACCATTCTATCTGGATGCATAAAACTCCCAAACTGTTTCTTATTCCATAACAATGCCTTCAGCCTTTCTAACTACAACTGCATTATTGAATAAATAATTATTTAGTTTCCAATAACTCTGGCCAAAAGCTACTGTTCCATACTCCCAAGTTCAACACAGACCAAGCAGTGGTCAGAAAACTCTGCACTGCACATCGTTTGATCAGTGAGGTAGCTTTCACATACAACCTGTCCAACTGACTACCCGATTAGCCTCTAAAAATGTAAATGCCCCCTCCTTTCTTAAATGAGGATGCCCCAAAACATCCTTTAACCCAATGGTATCACACACTGCTTGTAAGTAAGTTTCATCAGCAAGTAACCCTTTAGGTTGCTTCTCTGTTAATCACTGCAACTAAACAATTAAAATCCTCCATTCACAACATCTGTTGAGATGTCATTAAGATAGGAACAATCTCTATAAAAAGATCTTTCCCCAGCTTCTGATGCTGTGGGCCATAGATGGTGACACAATGATATCTCAAACCCAAACAGAATCCATGAATAACCCCCTTCCTGGCTGCAGTTTTACCATCCTCCACACCAATACTACAGAAATATAAAACAGTATCCCCCTCCATCATAAGTATTAGGCCCCATGGATAAAAAAGATGGGCCCCTCTTCCAATCTCTCTGAGCTCCCATTACATCACACCAAGAACATAGTATTTTTTCATGGATCCCCACTAGATCCAAACTCTGCCCCTCCTAAAATTGAAAAATCATCTGCTTTTGGCACAAGGTCAGAATGGAGGGCAGGTTTTAAGTTCAAATTTTCACTACCATCTAAATAAATGCTCAAGTCCAGTTGTCACAGATGCTTGTAATCCCCACTGAGTTGACTGCGTTGTCATTGCTACTAATCGCTCTGACTTACTCCTTTCTCTCACTCTTTCCTTCTCTTTGACCTCTTTTTTCTTATTGACTAGTTTGTTGTTCTCAAACAGGGGCCTCCTGAGGCCCCAGATCCTCAACCCAACTCTGACAGGTTTTTCTGAGCTTGTGCAAGCTGAGTTCCTCTAATAAATGTGCTGGCAATGTACCCACAGGCTCCTCCCTCTGTTTTCCCTCGTCCACAAGAACACCTAATGCAGCAAATCTGTTAGCCATTGGAACTGTGAAAATGCTGTGTGGTTCTGACAGGAGTAGGCTGCCCTCAGTGACTATAACCCAGCATTCTTCTTGATTCTATCGTTCCTTATCTGGCTTCATGAAACTCTACTGCTCCTGCAGTTGAGTGCATCAAAACCTGCTACCTAACTAGCAAGTTAGGGAAGGAGGAAGGGTCCTTGACAGGTTGGAATGATGTCTTTCTCAATTATGCCACACCTCTGGGCCTATAAACCTATCTGCTTTCCCTGCACATATTACATCGAAAGATGTCCCTTCAGTCCGCAGTCTTGTGTGTGTTAGCACCACAGCACATGTACTTCCTCACCTCACAGCCCATCCTAAAATGCTCTGTAGAGTTACAGGTAAAACAAGTGCATGGCCCCCCAGCATACTTACAGTAATCCCACTCAGAATCTAAATAAAATTCATTAGGGAGATGTGCTGTATTAATCTACTAGAGTGCAATGGTGCCTTTAAATTCACCATTCCAAACGGTAAATCAATCATAAACTTCAACTGGAGGCTCCAACATTTTAGCATAACATGAAACCCAATGCAGAACATCTGCTTCATATATATATATTCATTGTGGAAGAAAACAGTCACAGGCTTAATAGCAGGTTGGAATAAAGAAATGGCTATTATATCATCCCAAACCCTAGTCCCCTTTCTAATTCCAGACTGCTCCCAGAAAAATTCCACTTCACCATAAGGGTAAAATCTAACATTGAATTCTCTGCTGCTGGACAGGTGTATTATAGCTTACAGCTGTGAAAGAGACACTTCTAAAGATATTAATAAAAGAATCTCAACAACTAAATCCCTAGTGGGACATTTGTCCATGTCCCCTAGGTATCACACTTGAATGATATATTTTTGCCGAGGTATCCTAAAATAATGCTCCATTGTGATGAGTTTTGTCCAGAAGCTCAATCCTGACTAGCTGTGACTGCTACATAGGATATCTTCCCAGGCAGCCCCTCAGGAGACACATGGCTGGAAACAGACACCTCATGTCCTTCTTTATTGTCATTCTTCCTCAGTTGCTCACTCATGACAGGCCTTTGAGCTCCGTCATCAGTATTAGGATTTCCTTTTGTGTTGCTGGGAACCTCAGGTGGAAGGAAAAACAAAAGACCCCTTTTCAGAGTCTAAAGAATACCTCGTGTGGGCCACTTTTCCCTGTGATCGACTCCTACCTTTAATAACTCTCGGAGTGGAGTCCCTTAAAGTGAATAGACCCCTGAAATGGAAGTGACCACGGTATTCCTCCTCCTCCCCTCACGGGAAAGGGAAGCCACAGCCACATTTCTGATACACTCCAACTGGGCCAAAACTCCACTGCATTCTTCCTCCTCCTCAAGACCCCATGCAGAGCTGAGATAGAGGACACACACTGCAAATCATTTCCCAGAGTACATAGACCTACTTCCACCCCCTCCATACTCAGAGCTCTGTCTGGCAGCCACTCTCCAAGAGCAGGCAAAGCAAGCCTCTTTTTCTTTTTGAACATGTACTCCTATCACGTATCCCTTCACCCCAAATCCTTCCCCATCCCCCCCACCTACCCTCTGCAATTCCTAAGACAAATTCCCCACAGGTGCCTTTGGCCAGGGGACCCAAACCCCCAGGGACCACAAACCCCAAGTCCCATAACATTGGCTGATAGTAACACCAGATCTACCAGTCTGCGCACACTAACTTCTACATCAGCCTCCAAACAAACAGACTCTGCCACCATCATATGCAGAGAACCTACTGGAGAACCAAAGCCTCCTTCAGCCTCACCATTTAAGGCTGCAGTCATCTTGGCAGGAAGAGGAAGGGAGAGGTATTGCTTTTCCCCATTCTAACTCAAGATAAAATGGCTCCATGGCCACTGTGAAGCACACCTACCTAGATTTGGCACCATGTACCAGTTGGGAATGGACTGCCACCTTCCTCCTGGGAACACCTCGGCATGCTCCTCAGGCAACTAAGCTGGCTCTATGCCACCTAGGAACTCATCAACACTAGGAGAATCCCCAGTTGAGGACATATGGCTGGTATCGAGCTCCTATATACCACGGGAGTGATGGAAAGGGACCAGAGTGGGCCTCAGAATTGAACTCTTTGAATCTAGGATGGATGGGTAAAAGATTATTAGCTGGCTATTTAACTACTAGTTCTAGGAAGAGATGAACATATGAGTCTCTGTAGTGTTTATGGCCCAGCAAAGATAACTAAAGGGTTAATACAGAATGTTTTGGTCACTGTGGAAATGTATATTTAGCACACAATCTTATTATTACTCTCACCATTAAAAATTTACATCTTATTTCCAGGCTGAATTTGTTTATCTTCAACTTCCACCCATTGGATCAGGTTATACCCTTCTTTGCTAGATTGAGCCCATTAAAAAAATTTGTTCTCCAGGTAGGTACTTTTAGACTGTAATCAAGTAACCCCTTAACCTTCTCTTTATTAAGCAAAATAGCTTGAGCTCTTTGAATCTATTACTGCAAGGCATGTTTTCAATCATAGAATCATAGAATATCAGGGTTGGTAATCTAGTCCAACTCCCTGCTCAAAGCAGGACCAATCCCCAACTAAATCATCCCAGCCAGGGCTTTGTCAAGCCGGGCCTTAAAAACCTCTAAGGATGGAGATTCCACCACCTCCCTAGGTAACACATTCCAGTGCTTCACCACCCTCCTAGTGAAAAAGTTTTTCCTAATATCCAACCTAAACCTTCCCCACTGCAACTTGAGACCATTACTCCTTGTTCTATCATCAGCTACCACTGAGAACAGTCTAGATCCATCCTCTCTGGAACCCCCTTTCAGGTAGTTGAAAGCAGCTATCAAATCCCCCCTCATTCTTCTCTTCTGTAGACTAAACAATCCCAGTTCCTTCAGCCTTTCCTCATAAGTCATGTGTTCCAGTCCCCTAATCATTTTTGTTGCCCTTCACTGGATGCTTTCCAATTTTTCTACAACCTTCTTGTAGTGTGGGGCCCAAAACTGGACACAGTACTCCAGATGAAGCCTCACCAATGTCGAATAGAGGTGAATGATCATGTCCCTCGATATGCTGGCAATGCCCCTACTTATACAACCCAAAATGGTGTTAGCCTTCTTGGCAACAAGGGCACACTGTTGACTCATATCCAGCTTCTCGTCCACTGTAACCCCTAGGTCCTTTTCTGCAGAACAACTGCCTAGCCATTCGGTCCCTAGTCTGTAGCGGTGCATGGGATCCTTCCGTCCTAAGTGAAGGACTCTGCACTTGTCCTTGTTGAACCTCATCAGATTTCTTTTGGCCCAATCCTCTAATTTGTCTAGGGCCCTCTGTATCCTATCCCTACCCTCCAGCGTATCTGCCACTCCTCCCAGTTTAGTGTCATCTACAAACTTGCTGAGGGTGCAGTCCACGCCATTCTCCAGATCATTAATGAAGATACTGAACAAAACCGGCCCCAGGACAGATCCTTGGGGCACTCAGTTTGATACCGGCTGCCAACTAGACATGGAGCCATTGATCACTACCCGTTGAGCCCGACAATCTAGCCAGCTTTCTATCCACCTTATAGTCCATTCATCCAGCCATACTTGTTTAACTTGCTGGCAAGAATACCGTGGGAGATCGTGTCAAAAGCTTTGCTAAAGTCAAGGCACAACACGTCCACTGCTTTCCCCTCATCCACAGAGCCAGTTATCTCATCATAGAAGGCAATTAGATTAGTCAGGCATGACTTGCCCTTGGTGAATCCATGCTGACTGTTCCTGATCACTTTCCTCTCCTCTAAGTGCTTCAGAATTGATTCCTTGAGGACCTGCTCCTTGATTTTTCCAGGGACTGAGGTGAGGCTGACTGGCCTGTAGTTCCCCGGATCCTCCTCCTTCCCTTTTTTAAAGATGGGCACTACATTAGCCTTTTTCAGTCGTCCGGGATCTCCCCTGATCGCCATGAGTTTTCAAAGATAATGACCAATGGCTCTGCAATCACATCTGCCAACTCCTTTAGCACTCTTGGATGCAGCACATCTGGCCCCATAAACTTGTGCTCGTCCAGCTTTTCTAAATAATCCCGAACCACTTCTTTCTCCACAGAGGTCTGGTCACCTCCTCCCCATGCTGTGCTGCCCAGTGCAGTAGTCTGGGAGCTGATCTTGTTCGTGAAGACAGAGGCAAAAAAAGCATTGAGTACGTTAGCTTTTTCCACATCCTCTATCACTAGGTTGCCTCCCTCGTTCAGTAAGAGGCCCACGCTTTCCTTGACTTTCTTCTTATTGCCAACATACCTGAAGAAACCCTTCTTGTTACTCTTAACATCTCTTGCTAGCTGCAACTCGAAGTGTGATTTGGCCTTCCTGATTTCAGTCCTGCATGCCTGAGCAATATTTTTATACTCCTCCCCAGTCATTTGTCCAAGCTTCCACTTCTTGTAAGCTTCTTTCTTGTGTTTAAGATCAGCAAGAATTTCACTGTGAAGCCAAGCTGGTCGCCTGCCACATTTACTATGCTTTCTACACTTTGGGATGGTTTGTCCCTGTAACCTCAATAAGGATTCTTTAAAATACAGCTAGCTCTCCTGGACTCCTTTCCCCCTCATGTTATTCTCCCAGGGGATCCTGCCCATCAGTTTCCTGAGGGAGTCAAAGTCTGCTTTTCTGAAGTCCAGGGTCCGTATTCTGCTGCTCTCCTTTCTTCCTTGTGTCATGATCCTGAATTCAACCATCTCATGGTCACTGCCTCCCACGTTCCCATCCACTTTTTCTTCCCCTCCTAATTCTTCCCAGTTTGTGAGCAGCAGATCAAGAAGAACTCTGCCCCTAGTTGGTTCCTCCAGCACTTGCACCAGGAAATTGTCCCTTACACTTTCCAAAAACTTCTTGGATTGTCTGTGCACCGCTGTATTGCTCTCCCAGCAGATATTAGGGTAATTGAACTCTCCCATGAGAACCAGGGCCTGCGATCTAGTAACTTCCGTTAGTTGCTGGAAGAAAGTCTCATTCACCTCATCCCCCTGGTCTGGTGGTCTATAGCAGACTCCCACCACGACATCACCCATGTTGCTCACACTTCTAAAGTTAATCCAGAGACTCTCAGGTTTTTCTGCAGTTTCATACCGGAGCTCTGAGCAGTCATACTGCTCTCTTACATACAGTGCAACTCCCCCACCTTTTCTGCCCTGCCTGTCCTTCCTGAACAGTTTATATCCATCCATGAGAGTACTCCAGTCATGTGAGTTATCCCACCAAGTCTCTGTTATTCCAATCACATCATAATTCCTTGACTGTGCCAGGACTTCCAGTTCTCCCTGCTTGTTTCCCAGGCTTCTTGCATTTGTGTACAGGCACTTAAGATAACTCGCTGATCGTCCCATTTTCTCAGTATGAGGCAGGAGCCCTCCCCTCTTGTTCTCTCCCACTCGTGCTTCCTTTCTATATTCCACTTCCCCACTTACCTCAGGGCTTTGGTCTCCTTCCCCCGGTGAACCTAGTTTAAAGCCCTCCTCACTAGGTTAGCCAGCCTGCTTGCGAAGATGCTTTTCCCTCTCTTCAATAGGTGGAGCCCATCTCTGCCTAGCACTCCTCCTTCTTGGAAAACCATCCCATAGTCAAAGAATCCAAAGCCTTCTCTCCGACACCACCTGCATAGCCATTCTTTGACTTCCACGCTTCGACGTTCTCTACCCAGGCCTTTTCCTTCCACGGGGAGGATGGACGAGAACACCACTTGCGCCTCAAACTCCTTTATCCTTCTTCCCAGAGCCATGTAGTCTGCAGTGATCCGCTCAAGGTCATTGTTGGCAGTATCACTGGTGCCCATGTGGAGAAGCAGGAAGGGGTAGCGATCCAAAGACTTGATGAGTCTTTACAGTCTCTCCTTCACATTGTGAATTCTAGCTCCTGGCAAGCAGCAGACTTCTCGGTTTTCCCGGTCGGGGCGGCAGATAGATGACTCAGTCCCCCTGAGGACAGAGTCCCCAACCACTACCACCTACCTCCTTCTCTTGGGAGGGGTGGTTGTGGTACCCCCATCCCTAAGGCAGTGCACCTCATGCCTTCCAATCAGCAGAGTCTCCTTCTGCTCCCTTCCCTCAGATGTATCATCTTGTCCACTTTCTGCATTAGTACCTGTGGAGAGAACATGAAAACAGTTGCTTACCTGTATCTGCATTGCTGGTACATGGACGCTCCCCTTTCTTCTTCTGGAGGTCACATGCTGCCAAATTTCTTCACCGTCCTTCTGTCCCTGCTGCACAGCCTGCTCTGAATCTGCAGAATGTTGTGCCTGTAGAAGCATATCCTGACATCTGTCCAGGAAATCTTCAGTTTCTCTTATGCAACACAGGGTCGATACTTATTTCTCCAGACCTTGAACCTTCTCTTCCAATATGGAGACCAGCTTGCACTTCGTACAGACAAAGTCGCTTCTGTCCTGTGGAAGAAAGGCAAACATGGCACATCCTGTGCAGGTCACAATAGCTGAACACTCCCTGTCCATATTACCTTCCTTCTACGAGCTTCCTCAGGAGCTGTAGTAACTACTCAGAGAAGCCTGCAAGACGAAAGCCTCAGTGGGCTCTCCCCAGGCGAACTCCCAGGCAAACTCCTTCTGTTCACCTCTCCGGTGTTCGCCACTCAGCTGGTACGCAGCTGACTGGCTTTTTATAACAGTCAGGCCTACTCAAGGCTCACCTGGAGCAAAGCACTCCCAATTCACACTTTTCAAACAATCAAGTACACGGTCAAACTGTCCCCGCAACAGACACTCAGATACTCACCAACACAGGCCCCCCTAATGCAGCACTTAGCGTACCTCCTCTCGGACAGATCCCAGGCAAACTCACTCTGTTAGCCTCTCGGCTGTTCGCCTTTAATCATGCTCATTGATCTTCTCTGAACCCTCTCCAGTTTATCAGCATCCCTCTTGAATTGTGGGCACGAGCAGTTGCTCCAGTACCAATACAGAGGTAAAATAACCTCTCTACTCCTACTCTATATTCATGCATCCCAAATTCATATGAGCTCTTTTGGCCCGAGCATCACACTGGGAGCTCATATTCAGCTGATTATTCACCATGACCCCCAAACAAATTCAAGAAAAGCTCAGCGTGTTGTGAGGAGGGGGATTCAAACCTATGCCCCCAGGGGAAACTGGGACCTCAGTGCATTGCCTTGAACTGCTTAGTTATCCTCACGTTATTCAAGGTGCTCTACAAACACATATTTAGAGATCTAATATTGTACATTTTAAATAGGAATAAAGAGCAGGACAAAGAGAGTATTATTATCCCTACTTTACATATGGGGAACTGAGGCACAGAAAGATTGAGAGATATGCCTAAAATCAGTTCTAAACTCTGCAAATAGAAAGTTAAAATCGTTTCTTACTTTAGTTGACCTATCATTTCTCATTCGTTATTGAGATGTTGACTCCTGCCTCTGATCAGCCCCTGATTCCACTTGTTGAATTTTCAACCAAGCACCTTCATGCTTTCTCACATGGCATCCCTCAAGCCTGGGGGAGCTTCCTGTAAAAACTGATAAAGTGTCCTAATTACCCACATTCAGATCCCTCCCTAAAACTCTTTTTTGCTGTGAAAACTACAAAAATCTTTACAATGGTTAGGCTGCTTGGTCCTGATATCACTGGCTCTCATGCTGACCAATATTGTCTCATTGTTTCTTTGTACTCTCCCATCTGTCTGTATCTATTTGTTGTCTCTTGTCTTATACTTGGATTGTAAGATTATTGGAGCTGAGACCATCTTTTTGTTCTGTGTTACAGCACCTAGCACAAGAGGGGTTCTGGCGATCTATGATTAGGACTCCTAAATCCTATGGTATTAGAAATAATGAATAATAATATAAAACAACAGTCCATCAGCCTCTCTCTCTCTTACACACACCCACCCACCCACCGCTTCCCAAATGTAGCAACAGTTTGCAGTCAAAGATACTTAATCTTTGGCCTTTAATCTAATCCTGGATTTAAATTATTCCTCGAAATCCTGAATTATATGTGTATAACCTATTTCACATACAAAAAACATCAGTCTGAATTCATCTACTTTTACAGTTTATTTTATAGTTATTCACCTTTTTCCGGAGCTTTGAGATCCTGAGATAAAAGGCACTGTACAAATGCTAAGTATTATTAATTATTAGTGAAAAATACTAGTGCTATAATTTTTTATAATAAATTATTATAGGTCATTAAATTAATGTCTGAACGTGGCTTAGAAAGTTATATAACTGCTAACTGTTACAGTTTTTCTGCATTTTTAATATGTGAAAAATCCTCTGGATTTCTAACAAGGATGCTGTAAACAAGGACTAATGACCCTCAACCTGTTTGGGAAATTCCAGGAAGAGACTTTTGCAAGATGGCAGTTTATTCCATCACTACTATGATCCTGATCTATGAACACTGAAAAATTACTTGTGTGTATATATATAATCTATTAACCATTTATAACTCTCTTCTTTTTTTTCATTATTAAACCTTTAGTTTTTAGGTACTAAACGATTGGCATCAGCCTGATTATTGGGTAAAATCTGATTTATATTCACCTGGCTAAGTGGCTGGTCCCTTCGGATTAGAAGGACCCTATATTTGATTAGATTGGTTTTCAAACAATAGCAGCCATTTAGTGAACCAAAGAAAACAAACGATTTATTAGTGAGACCTCCATTAGACTTTGCAAGCCACAAGCTGGTGACTAATGTATTCCAGATATTGAAGCCAAGATAGGAGCTGGTGGCACCAAGAAGGGATGCTGTGTTTGGGACATCACAGGTGCTTCCATTTTAACTTGATATGCAGTTCACATTTGCCTGTAATGCGTTAAATCTCCCATATTGTCCAACTGAAAATGAAGGCCCTGATCCTCCAAGCTGGCCCATCTGGGCAGACCCTTGGTACCATATCGTACCCCACTTTCTTCAATGGGGTTTCCCATGGGTGCAGGGGACTGTTTATATGGACCTTAGAGCTACTGGGGATTATTATTTAATATTTATATTGCAATAGTGCTCAGAGGCCTTGCCGTACGAGGCATTATACAAACATAGAAAAAAACACAGTCCCTGCCTTCATTGTTGCTGATCTGTCCCTAGATTATACACATTCTAAGACCACGTCTGCAAGACAACTGGAGAAATAATAGATCATTACCCCAAAGTTTGTACAGCTTGGAAACTGATTGGAAACTGGAAGAAAACTCTGATAGACTCACTAGAGCAGGGGACTCAAACGCATGGGCCGCCTGAGGCCCATGGGGTTATTTTATTTGGGTGCCCCCCCCCCCCAGCATTTACCTAGAGCGGCTCCGGCCCGGCGCACACCGGGGTCAGGGCATTCTCCCTACCTGCCTGCCCTGCCCCCGCGCCGCTCCAGGAAGCAGGCCGGGACCTGTGGGAGGGTGGGGCAAAGGGGGTCTGTGTGTTGCCCTGGCTGCTCCTCCAGGTACCTCCCCCAAAGCTCCCATTGGCCGGAAACGTGGCCGCGCCAGGCCCACCCACCGAACCCCTCCTGCAACCAAACCCCCTGCCCTGAGCCCCCTGCTTCATACCACACCCGTCCTGCACCCCGACCCCCTGCCCTGAGCCTCCTGCTGCACCCTGCACCCCTCCTGCACCTTCTGGAGGCAGGGAGGGGGTGGAGTTGGGGCGGGGATTTCAGGGAAGGGGTTGGAATCGGGGCAGGGAAGGGGTGGGAAGAGGCAGGGCAGGGGCGGAGCCTCACAGAAGGGGTGGAGTGGGGGCAGGGGCGAGGCAGCGGGGGGTGGTCAGTGGTGCGGCCCTCAGGCCAATGTACTAGTCCTCATGTGGCCCTCGTGTTCATCTGAGACCCCTGCTCTAGAGGGCAGGTTACCCAGCCTGTTCATGGTGCAAGACACAATATCTATTGTCTTCAAGTCTGAGTCAAAGTCGGGCAGTGGTCTGAGACACATGAAATGTATTTTTGTCTTGCAGAGATTCTGTGTCAACCTCTAGCGAACCCAAGAAAACTATGCAGTGGGTGGTATTTGGGGTCTATATTAAAGCCCAGAAAGGAATGGGAGTGTTTGATGGACTCCCATAGACTGACTACTGTTCCTATTTTGTTTTTTTATAACCTTAGAATTCAGTATACTCCTTTATCACTTTCTCTGTCATTATAAATGATTTGTGCTTTCTCAGTGTTTATATTTTTCTCTGTATGTTCCCTTCCTTGTCCAGGAATGGCATAAAGGGTATTACAACAGAGATCTCTTTCTTTCACCTTTCATGCACATCCAGATGTTTGTCCTGCACATCGTCATAGGGCCTGTGCTGCAGTTTAAGAGGAGTTCCTATGTCCTGACACAAATTCCTATGGCTGCATAAAAGTGGATGTTGCAGTCCTGGCAACACCTTTTAGTGATGCCAAATGTGCAAGGGGAGGGGAAGATGGTTTCCTGCTCTGAGCAGGGGGTGCAACTAGATGACCTCCTGAGGTCCCTTCCAACCCTAATCTTCTATGATTCTATGTAGAAAGCTTGACTTCTCTGACAGAGGGGTGTCAGTGGAAACTAGCCGCTATGGAGGAAATTGAACATATGACCTTGGATGAAAGAGCCACAGACAAGGGAGGCCTGAAATTTCAAATTGAAATTTTGGAAGATGGGAGAAATGGGCTTCTTCTCCAGATAGTGGAGATAAAGGCAGTTTGGAAGAGAGGCCAGTTAATCCCTGGGACTGGCCAGCTAAGAAGAGAGCTGGAGGGCTTGTTGTCAGAGAAATTGGCTGGCAAGGGAAGAAAAAAGAAGTAGCACCGGATGGAAGTGAGCTTGCTTTGGGATCAGCAAGGAACTGGAGTGGGAGGACTCTCACAAGGTGGCTGACCCCTTTAAAGCCCCACATGCAACACTCACATTTTCTGGTTAAAAACAGAGATAATATTCTCAATTTTAATAGCAGGCTCATACCAGGAACTTGAACATGTTCATTTAAATCCCATTACTAAGCTATTGTGAAAACTGTAAATTGTCTGTCAGTTGTCATAAAACATAGCTGGTGGATGTGAATCAATGCTGCTCACACATTTCTTACTGAGCAATAGAAAAAAAGTATTCCTGGGGGTATTCTTCTAGCAGAATTTAGAAGCCTACACAGTTTGTCACCCCTTTAAAAAAGCAAATATTAAAAAACAAATAAATAAAAACTGTCCTTTGATCAATGGTTCTTATCTAATCTTTGTGCCTTCATCAAAATGTATTTAGAAAGTCACAAGTCCTATATTGTCTGTAGTTGTTAAAGTTACATCTGTATTAATAGCCCAAGCCTGCATTATTCAAATCAATGGATGTTCTATTGACTTCAGTGGGACTGGACTGGGCCCTATGTTTTCTAGCAATAAAGGCCTTTCATATAAGATTTAGTGACACTTACGACATGTTGATGTATTGATATATTTATTCTGGAGAAATCTAATTGCAGTATCGGTTCTGTAAAATTAGTGGTATCAAAAGCAACCAATATATGTATCATGTCTCTGTAGGATTTACATTGGCCTTGGAAGCTACCCACAGCACCCAGATAGCAGTTACATTCACCCAATTACATTGCATAATGAAGTAATATTTAGAAACTGAAAATCATTAAATAAAACTTCTGAGAAATGATACACATTTATATTAAATTTACTTCTGTCACATATATATAGGTCTTTTCTATTCCATAAACTTAATTTCCCTTTGAGAGAAAATCGTGTGGTGCCAATTAGCTTCACTTGTACAATAAGCTCTTTTTCATTGTGGGAGGAGCTACAAAAAGTTGTCTGATTGTTTACAAATATTGTATATTCTGAAAATCCAATCAAATTACTTATGAAAAAAATACCAGACTCTGTAAATCAGTGGTCATCCTGTGATACTATGCTGCAGAACCATTAAATATGCAGTTAATTTAATATTTTCCTGATTCCTCATTGTTGTATTGGTTTACAGAAGTATTTCTTTTCACTAACCACAACAAAATATCATTCAAAACAAATGAATGCATGAAGCCATAATGCTTCTAAGGTTATCCTGAAGTAACAATCAGCTGAACAGTTTGTGGATAACTGTTTACAGAGGTATATCCAAACTTTAAAAATATTTATTTTCTTATTTTTTTGTAACTTTTTCTCATTCACATAATAGTGGAGCTTCCTTTTTTTTTTTAAAAGAAGTTAATGCATCATGAAAGCAGTTTGCAACAAAGAAAGATCAGCAGAGCCATCTTACAATAAACTGCACAAAATTACCAGATCAGCGATGGAGCATTTGGTATTTAAAAAAAAATTCTATTGCATAAAGCTGGAAGCATATTATGTTTAGACCCTCTAAAGTGCATGAGATATTTATCCTTCCTTGCAAAATGTGATCAGTGGTTGAGGTTTATCTTTAGAAGGTGAGACTGAGAGTGACAGCACAATGCTAATATGGCATTTTTGAAAAAGATCAATATCCCTCCTAAATCTTTAGAACTTTCACCTGAGGCTAGAACTACAGAAAATGGATGAATTAATTCCTGTGAAATCTGCTTCTACGCTGTTATTCTGAAAAGTACTAGTGACTGCTTGGATCACAAATCTCTTTGCATATGTCTCCACTGCAATTAGACACCTGTGGCTGGCCCATGCCAGCTGACTTGGGCTTGTGGGGGATCAGGCTGAGGGGCAGTTTAGTTGTTAAGGCTCGGGCTGCACCCCAAGCTCCAGCCCGAGCCTGAATGTCTACACTGGAATTAAACGGCCCCTTAGCTTGAGTCCTGCAAGCCCAAGTCAACTGGCATAGGCCAGCCATGGGTGTCTAATTGCAATGTAGACATACCCTTTGAGATTAAGTTTGAATGCAACTTTCACTTAAGTTGTAAGAAACTCCTAAGGGGTTACAACTAAAACAAGGCCTAATTTGAGTCTGCCCAGAAACTAGCAGCATATAGGTGGAAGGGTTTCACTGGGTATTGCGACCGGGGTAGTTGTAGGGGTGGCGATGGGTGGAGAGAGAGAGTGTGTGTGTGTGTTCTATGCACAGTGTGACCCTGGAAAACCCTAGAGAGAGTTTTTAGTCTGGTCAGAGGCAATGGGTGGGGTGGGGCAGAATGCCGGGTCATGTGCCCCACTCCCCGATTTCGCAGGCTGCTTCTTGCCAAGATGCCCAGCAGCAAGGAGGTAGCGGCTCCTCCGGCAGCAGCACTCATCCTGTGTCCGTGCAGCGCAGGAAAGGAAGTAGCAGCAGGGTGGCTGGCCGGCTGCTGCGGGCTGAGCTCCCTCCTCAGCTGCATGGGGCTGCTTCTCCTTCCCTGCTGCTGGAGTCCCAGTGCTTCCCGCTGCCTGCTTTGCAGACGGCCCTCTGAGGTGAGTCAGATGGCATCTTCAAGACGGGGAAGAGGAGCTGAGACATTGTGCTCAGTGCCAGGCAGCTCAGGTGGAGCCCCATCCAGCCCAAGATTCCCAGGAGTGAGTGAGGGGAGCAAGCTGTGGGGAGAGTGGGAAAGGGAGGGCAGACCCTGCTGCTGCTGCTGCTGCTTCAATGCACCCCCCAGCAGAAGCTTTTGTTGCCCCTTTTGTTCTTGGTTCCTCCTGCATTCAGAGAAGCAGCACTTTGTACATTCCTTGTAAATGAAGACGATTGCATCAAAGAAAATACCAGACTCCATCAATTTCTACTTCTAATTGGAACATCCCCAGGGTCTGAAAACTTAACTAGCTGCCTGGGTCAGAAAAGGGCAATAGTACATTCGTTTCTCATTACTTTAATTTACAGTTCTTAGTTAAGCAAGCATATTCTCCTTTCTTATTAGGGTCGTATCATATTTCATGTTTTTAGTATGAATTTCCTTTTACCATAAAGCCACCACAGTGTGAAAGGTGATTCAGATTCACAGTGTCTTAAAAAGCCGCAGAGCATCCCATATGATGCCTTGGTGAAACAGGATGATCACACGTAAAGCTGTTTGAGAAGCTGTATCCTGTGATAGGACGAATTTTGACCAGTTTTTCTACAGCAGCAGAGGTAAGTTACTGTAACTGTGTAAATAGGTTTTGTGTATTTATAGATATTTTTCAAAATCTTATTTCTGTATTAGATGACTTAGTGTTGTCAGTCTAGTTTCCAGGGGACAAGTGTTCATATCACTGTTAGAAAAACGCATAGTGAATTGTGTTAGTCAAATACACATACTAAATAATGTTAGAGAAACGACTATTATATATAATATAAGAAAATATATAGGAGTTTTTGCTTTATATGTGTCTTTGATGCAGCATTTCAGAACTTAGCTGAAACAGCTTCAGGGTTGTGTAAACCATGAAGCCTTGTTTGTGTGTCTATAAAATCCTTGGCCTACGCAAATAGCAGGGTGAAGCAGAATGTCATGAAGGAATTGTTAGCTTCATGTGTCCCCCGCAACTAGGCAAGCTAACAAGGACACAAAAACAGACCAGAAAGATAAAAACAACTGGATGGAACGAGTGGGGATGACAGATGTAGACTGTTTAAAGTAAGTTTTATCAGGATAAGCAAAAATGTATTAGTTTGTTAATTATTGTGTTTTATACCCGAAAATGTTTTAATTAGGGGTTTAGAATGGATAGGTACACAGATGAGGTAACTTGGTAAACTGAGTCTGTGCAAAGTTATGGATCAGGGGATAAAAGATAGGTGATTGATTGACAACAAAAGCATGGAAAAGATAGAGGGGCGAACATAGCGGAGACCAGAGATTTGAAGAGAGTGACCTAGTCCCCAGGAGAGGTAACTTGATCAATTATCTTGCTTGCCTTATCTGTTTTTGCAAGTGTATGCAATTCATAGGTGATAATATCTGTCAGGCTGTCTGGAACGGCTTACAACCCCGAATGCCTACCTCACGGAAACTGTCAAAAGCAGAGCAGACACCCCAAACTGGTAGTGTGTTCTATAATTAGATTTCACCAATTCTGTACCAAATGTGAACCCCCAAAGTACTACAGTAGTCTTATAATAGAGTCACAGACAGTCCCTTTAGACACTGCAGTCTATCTTGCCACCCAGACAAACTGGACTATGTGATAAATGATCACTTATACCAAAAATCACAAATATTCCAGGTTATTCCCAGTCTTAAGAGGTCATTCACTCACCCAAATCAAGTTGCATCTTAGATTGCGCACCAAAGATAATGCTGGTAGCCAAGTCTATAGTAAATTAACTAATATTTATTAGGTAAGAAAAGGAAATCATAGAATCGTAGGACTGGAAAGGACTTCGAGAGGTGCTCTAGTCCAGTCCCCTGCACTCATGGCAGGACTAAGTATTATTGACCATCCCTGACAGGTGTTCATCTAACTCGCTTTTAAAAATCTCCAATAAGGGAGATTCCACAAGCTCCCTAGGCAATTTATTCCAGTGCTTAACTACCCTGATAGTTTGGAAGCTTTTCCTAATGTCCAACTGTCAAGGATCCTTCCCCACTCTGAACTCTAGGGTACAGATGTGGGGACTTGCATGGAAGACCACCTACGCTTATTCTTACCAGCTTAGGTTAAAAACTTCCCCATGGTACAAACTTTGCCTTGTCCTTGAACCCTATGCTGCCACCACCAAGCGTTTTAAACAAAGAACAGGGAAAGAGACCACTTGGAGACGTTTTCCCCCAAAATATCCCCCCAATCCCTACACCCCCTTTCCTGGGGAAGGCTTGATAATAATCCTCACCAATTGGTACAGGTGAACACAGACCCAAACCCTTGGATCTTAAGAACAATGAAAAAGCAATCAGGTTCTTAAAAGAAGAATTTGAATTGAAGAAAAAAAAGTAAAAGAATCACCTCTGTAAAATCAGGATGGTGAATACCTTACAGGGTAATCAGATTCAAAACATATAGAATCCCTCTAGGCAAAACCTTAAGTTACAAAAAGACACAAAAACAGGAATATACCTTCCCTCCAGCACAGCTTATTTTACCAGCCATTAAACAAAAGAAAATCTAACGGATTTTCCATCTAGATTACTTACTAATTTAACAGGAGTTGGAAGGCTTGCATTTCTGATCTGTTCCTGGCAAAAGCATCACACAGACAGACCAAACCCTTTGTTCCCCCCCCCCCCCCCCCCCCCCCCCCCCCGCTCCAGATTTGAAAGTATCTTGTCCCCTCATTGGTCATTTTGGGTCAGGTGCCAGCGAGGTTCTCTTAGCTTCTTAACCCTTTACAGGTGAAAGGGTTTTGCCTCTGGCCAGGAGGGATTTTATAGCACTGTATACAGAAAGGTGGTTACCCTTCCCTTTATATTTATGACACGAACCTAAACCGCCTTAACTGCATTTTAAGCCCATTGTGTCTTGTCCTATCCCCTGAAGTTAAGGAGAACATTTTCCCCCTCTCTTTCTTGTAACAACCTTTTATGTACTTGAAAACTGTTATCATGTCCCCTCTCAGTCTTCTCTTTTCCAGACAAAACCAAACCCCATTTTTTCAATCTTCCCCCTAGGTTTTGCTTGCTAGACCTTTAATAATTTTTGTGGCTCTTCTCTGGAATTTCTCCAATTTGTCTACATCTTTCCTGAAATGTGGTGCCCAGAACTGGTCAGAATACTCCAGTTGAGGCGTAATCAGCGTGGGGTAAAGCGGAAGAATTACTTGTTGTGTCTTGCTTACAACTCTATTGACTCATATTTAGCTTGTGATCCATTATGACCTCCAGATCCCTTTCTGCAGTACTCTTTCTGAGGCAGTCAGTTCCCATTTTTTTATGTGTGCCTTCCTAAGTGGAGTACTTTGCATTTGTCCTTATTGAATTTCATCCTATTTACTTGAGACCATTTCTCCAGTTTGTCCAGATCATTTTGAATTTTAATCCTATCCTCAAAAGCACTTGCAACCTCTCCTAGTTTGGTATCATCTGCAAACTATACAAGTGTACTCTCTATGCTATTATCTAAATCATTTATTGAAGATATTGAACAGAACCGGACCCAGAACTGATCCCTGTGGGACCCCACTTGATACACCCTTCCAGCTTGACTGTGAACCACTAATAACTGCTCTCTGGGAAGGGGTTTCCAACCAGTTATGCACTCATCTCATGAAGGATCTGTACTTATAACTTTTTCCCACAGAAAACAAGATGACAAGGTCACCGCCGACATGGGCTCTTTCTTTAATTGGCAGAGAGAGAGAGGAGCGCATTTAGAGCATTTGATCTCTTCTCATCACACTTGCGTACAAATGTGCAAGAATTGGTACTTTCCTGTTAAAGTTCTTCATTTGCATTACACAAGGCTTCTTTCTTGTTCCATGGGCTATTTAGTTATAGGGGTGTACACAATGTAAAAGCTTGCTATTATATTATAACATGGTACAGATAAGTGAAAACAATGCATGGAAACATCCTATTAGTTTTCGTGATGTTTGAACACCAAATCCAATGTTATATATTTAACAAGCACTTTGAGCTATACTAATACACAAGTGAATTGGCTGAGCTTCCAGCTATGCATCTGTAAGTGTTCAGTGAGACCTGGGGCTTTGGCATGAACTGGCACCTGGTTTGCTAGTGTCACCATGGCATTGTCTTAAGACACACATAATAAAGGCTAAAAGAAACTGTTGAAGCCTAACTTGAAGTGGCTCTCATTATGGCGTCAGTTGACACCGATATTTTAATAACAATTTCCTAATTTTCTAATGGCATGTGCTGGACATTGTATGTGTAAATAAGTTGTGCGGAATTTGTCATACTAAAAGTATTTGAAGCCCTGTCTCATTGGATGCATATTGAATAAAGGTGCATATTGAATAAAGCCTGGCTCCACAGGAAAGCCTTTAAAAAGTCTGAGAATTCCTGCAGACCCTGGGAAGTCTATAGGACCCATTTAAGTGCTTAGGTGTTTAAAATTTTATATTTAAAATTTAAACACACAAGCACTTAACTGTCTCTTGCAGACTTCCCACAGTCTGTGGGCACTTTGGTGACATTCAAAAGTTATTGTACATGCCCTTGGTTTGTATGGAATGAGACAGTGCTGTGAATGAACCCTTACTTTTTTTTGGATGGTTTCAGAGTAGCAGCCGTGTTAGTCTGTATTCGTAAAAAGAAAAGGAGTACTTGTGGCACCTTAGAGACTAACCAGTTTATTTGAGCATGAGCTTTCGTGAGCTACAGCTCACTTCATCGGATGCATAGCATATCGTGGAAACTGGAAATGGCTCTACTTGAGGATCACTTTAGATAAGCTGTTGCCAGCGGGGGAGTGGGGTGGGAGGAAGTTTTGTTTCATGGTCTCTGTGTGTATATAATGTCTTCTGCAGTTTCCACGATATGCTATGCATCCGATGAAGTGAGCTGTAGCTCACGAAAGCTCATGCTCAAATAAACTGGTTAGTCTCTAAGGTGCCTGCAAGGCACTGCATTTAGCCGCATGGAGTGGAAATCTATCAACTGCATGAAAAAACTTGTACAGATACAGACAGACATCATCTTCCTTTCCAAATGCAAACAGATGGACATCGTACCAAAAGGACTGAAGGTAAAAAATCCATTACAATCTACATACCACACAGACTATGCTGACAGCTTGTGCCACACGCTCTCAAAGAAACTGCGGAATCACCTGATCAACATCCTCTACAGCAAACAGGGGAAGATTAAGAATGAGCTCTCAAAAATGGATACTCTCATAAAAAACCAACCTTCCACACAAACTTCCTCGGGGCTGGATTTTACTAAAACTAGACAAGCCATTTACAACGCACACTTTACTTCTCTACAAAAGAAAAAGGACACTAAACTTTCTAAACTACTACAGGCTACAAGGGGCCACAGCAATGGTTCCCTCAACCCACCCAGCAATATTGTTAATCTATCCAACTATACTCTCAGCCCAGCAGAAGCTGCTGTCCTATCTCGGGGTCTCTCCTTCTGCCCCTCCACCCCCTCGAACATGATACAGTTCTGTGGTGACCTAGAATCCTATTTTCGACGTCTCCGACTCAAGGAATATTTCCAAAATACCTCTGAACAACATAATGATCCACAGAGGCCTGCCTACCAACATTACAAAAAGAAGGATTCTAGGTGGACTCCTCCTGAAGGTCGAAACAGCAGACTGGACTTCTACATAGAGTGCTTCCGCCGACGTGCACGGGCTGAAATTGTGGAAAAGCAGCATCACTTGCCCCATAACCTCAGCCGTGCAGAACACAATGCCATCCACAGCCTCAGAAACAACTCTGACATCATAATCAAAAAGGCTGACAAAGGAGGTGCTGTTGTCATCATGAATAGGTCGGAATATGAACAAGAGGCTGCTCGGCAGCTCTCCAACACCACTTTCTACAAGCCATTACCCTCTGATCCCACTGAGAGTTACCAAAAGCATCTACAGCATTTGCTCAAGAAACTTCCTGAAAAAGCACAAGATCAAATCCGCACAGACACACCCCTGGAACCCCGACCTGGGATATTCTATCTACTACCCAAGATCCATAAACCTGGAAATCCTGGGCGCCCCATCATCTCAGGCATTGGCACCCTGACAGCAGGATTGTCCGGCTATGTAGACTCACTCCTCAGGCCCTACGCTACCAGCACTCCCAGCTACCTTCGAGACACCACTGACTTCCTGAGGAAACTACAATCCATTGGTGATCTTCCTGATAACACCATCCTGGCCACTATGGATGTAGAAGCCCTCTACACCAACATTCCACACGAAGATGGACTACAAGCCATCAAGAACACTATCCCCGATAATGTCACGGCTAACCTGGTGGCTGAACTTTGTGACTTTGTCCTTACCCATAACTATTTTACATTTGGGGACAATGTATACCTTCAGATCAGCGGCACTGCTATGGGTACCCGCATGGCCCCACAGTATGCCAACATTTTTATGGCTGATTTAGAACAACGCTTCCTCAGCTCTCGTCCCCTAACGCCCCTACTTTACTTGCGCTATATTGATGACATCTTCATCATCTGGACCCATGGAAAAGAAGCCCTTGAGGAATTCCACCATGATTTCAACAATTTCCATCCCACCATCAACCTCAGCCTGGTCCAGTCCACACAAGAGATCCACTTCCTGGACACTACAGTGCTAATAAATGATGGTCACATCAACACCACCCTATACCGGAAACCTACTGACCGCTATTCCTACCTACATGCCTCCAGCTTTCACCCTGACCACACCACACGATCCATCGTCTACAGCCAAGCTCTGCGATACAACCGCATTTGCTCCAACCCCTCAGACAGAGACAAACACCTACAAGATCTCTATCAAGCATTCTTACAACTACAATACCCACCTGCGGAAGTGAAGAAACAGATTGATAGAGCCAGAAGAGTTCCCAGAAGTCACCTACTACAGGACAGGCCTAACAAAGAAAATAACAGAACGCCACTAGCCGTCACCTTCAGCCCCCAACTAAAACCCCTCCAACGCATTATTAAGGATCTACAACCTATCCTGAAGGATGACCCAACACTCTCACAGATCTTGGGAGAAAGGCCAGTCCTTGCCTACAGACAGCCCCCCAACCTGAAGCGAATACTCACCAACAACCACATACCACACAACAGAACCACTAGCCCAGGAACCTATCCTTGCAACAAAGCCCGTTGCCAACTGTGCCCACATATCTATTCAGGGGACACCATCACAGGGCCTAACAACATCAACCACACTATCAGAGGCTCGTTCACCTGCACATCCACCAATGTGATATATGCCATCATGTGCCAGCAATGCCCCTCTGCCATGTACATTGGTCAAACTGGACAGTCTCTACGTAAAAGAATAAATGGACACAAATCAGATGTCAAGAATTATAACATTCATAAACCAGTCGGAGAACACTTCAATCTCTCTGGTCACGCAATCACAGACATGAGGGTCGCTATCTTAAAGCAAAAAAACTTCAAATCCAGACTCCAGCGAGAAACTGCTGAATTGGAATTCATTTGCAAATTGGATACTATTAATTTGGGCTTGAATAGAGACTGGGAGTGGCTAAGTCATTATGCAAGGTAGCCTGTCTCCCCTTGTTTTTTTCCTGCAAAACCCCCCCAAGACGTTCTGGTTAAACTTGGATTATTGCTGTGCACATTGTAAGATGAGCTGTTGCCAGCAGGAGAATGAGTTTGTGTGTGTGGTTTTTGGAAAAGGGGGGTGTGTGGGGGGGGTGAGAAAACCTGGATTAGTGCTGGAGGTGACCCACCTTGATTATCATGCGCATTATAAAGAGGGGTTTCAAAGGGGGATGGGCTGTTGCCAGCAGGAGAGTGAGTTTGTATGTGTGTGTGGGGGGGGGGGGGGGGGGGGGAAGGGTGAGAAAACCTGGATTTGTGCTGGAAATGGCTCTACTTGAGGATCACTTTAGATAAGCTGTTGCCAGCGGGGGAGTGAGGTGGGAGGAAGTTTTGTTTCATGGTCTCTGTGTGTATATAATGTCTTCTGCAGTTTCCACGATATGCTATGCATCCGATGAAGTGAGCTGTAGCTCACGAAAGCTCATGCTCAAATAAACTGGTTAGTCTCTAAGGTGCCACAAGTACTCCTTTTTTTTTTTTGGATGTGCATCTTGTACATGACAATATTTTAGCTCCGCCCATGAAATAGTTCCACATCATTTATTTCTTTTCAATATTGTTTGTCTTTACAAAAAATAAGAAATTCCATTAAACAACTAAAATATAGTAATTTTTTGTATTTTAATTTTCCTGTTTTTTTTGTTTGTTTGTTTTAATCTCGAGTTATTAGAGTGAGAGGTTTACAAGATTTCCTTCCACCTGTTGATATTACAAGGTTGTTGGAAAAAGGTCTCCCTCTTGTTGTAGATCTTAGAATATGTTCAACCAACTATGCACGCTGTATAAAGTAACTTTAGTCATGGGGCCATGCACACTTTATAAAGTCCTCATCATGACTGAGAATTCCTTCCTCGTACAGCAGAGTTTAAGAGCTCCCCAGTGAAAGAGGCTCTTATCTCCTGCTATTGCTCCTTCCTCTGAGAGAGCTCCTAAACTGTCTGGGTCATGGCAAGATCACTCAAATAGAGCATCTAAGCCTTTTCGTATGAAAGAAGTCCAGATCCAGAGGAGAGTGCAGATTTCTGCACTGTAACTGTTCATAGAGAAAGATTTGCAACTTTAAAAACTTTCTGCATAGTCGATAGCTACAATGCTAACTAACAATGATAGGAAAGATAGCTTTCAGTTTTCAGAGTAACAGCCGTGTTAGTCTGTATTCACAAAAAGAAAAGGAGTACTTGTGGCACCTTAGAGACTAACCAATTTATTTGAGCATGAGCTTCGATGAAGTGAGCTGTAGCTCACGAAAGCTCATGCTCAAATAAATTGATAGCTTTCAGTGTTAGCACAGGTTACTGCTGTACAGTGCTAAATACACAGGGACAATATGTTTTCTCTTTAAAAAAATCATATTTATCAATGCTAGGAGCCAATTTATGTTCTTGCGGCTCCGTCACATGCTCAGCTAATAATAAATAAATAATATTTTGTTCAATTAACTAGGACATTACTTTCAAACAGCAAAAGCCCCAGAGATTAACTCTGCAGTTTTCATAATCACATTTTGATGGCATTTACAAATTATTTAAATACATTTTCATGAAAAAAATCTTACCCCATGCTAGCTTCTCCCCACGTTAATAAATTGTTGTTGAAAAGCACTGAATCACAGATGTCTGTGATTAGCATTTAGCACGGTTTGCATTTTGATGTGGCAGTCCAGGAGAATTAAACTCGGCCATGCACAAACAATATATACCAAAGTGGCTGCCCTTTTCCCACTCATCCCAGGTGGTAATGTTGTATGAAGTTCAATATTACTGAGCTGCTGTGGGGTGATGATGATGCAAAATGACATCCAACAGCTTCCAGTGGTTCCTATTTCCCATTTATGATAAACAAACAGGAAAAAAGATGTTGTAAAACTTAAACTGTATATGCTAAAAAGCCAATTTAGGCCAAATTTTTAAAAAATGGATGCTTAAAATTACAATCTTATGTCCATGTTTAGGCACCTAAATAGTGGCCTAATTTTAAAACCTGTTGAGAATCCCTCACTTCTCAGCAGCCATTGGATGCTTCACCCTTTTCAAAATCATACCTGTATTGAGGTGCCTAAATATGGACATAATAGCTTAACTTTAGGAACCCATCTTTTTTTTTTTTTGTCTAAACAAGTACCTATATCTCTCAATTACCCCAAACCCAAACATGGAATGAATAACCCAAAGTAGCAGCATTAACTCCCAGTTAAAGTCACTATTAATACAACCGTAAATCTGTGCTATAATTGGAGCACAGCAGTCCTTGGAGTTCAATTATCAATCACTGCTGTTCCAAGTCACTTCTTGCTTTCAGTAGAAGAATGTGAAGTTGCTGTTGTTTTCTTTACTATCACTCTTGACATTTGATAAAATCTTTATTCTTTCTTAAAAGATAAAAGTCTCAGTCTCTTTCCTGGCATACTTCTATATTCATATCTTAGTTATATTTTAGCTTTGCCAACCCTTGTGATTTTATCATGATTCTTTGCAACAGTTGATGTTTTGCGTAAAGCCTTAGCTCCTGGAGACAAGTGATTATGTGGGAATCTCAGCTTTTTTGACAGAAAAGTGAGTTTTAACTCTCATAGTTGAGGTGAAAACCTTAAAAGTGTGATCCAAGCTCACCCTGAAGGCTCAAAGGCCAGAAGGTATAAACAAATAACCCAGCATTTATTACTTTTAAGCCAATGCCATGATTTTTGGCAGGCTGAGTCATGATTTTTGACAGTTGGCAGTACTGATGGTTTTAGGAGATCAATGCTGTGTATGTCCTTAAACTCTCTGTAAAATGTGAACTTCATTTTTAACTTTTATTTACCTAACACTTCTATTCTGATGGAAGTATAATCTTTGCTTGTACTAAATGATTGAGCTATGTTTGATTCATCTGACATTGTTTTATACCACCAGATATTTCTAATTGTTTCCAGTTTCTTTGGAGCTTTAAAAATACTGTTTGCTTTTTGCATGAAAAAGGAATAAGAACATAAGAATGGACATACTGGGTCAGACCAAAGGTCCATCTAGCCCAGTATCCTGTCTTCTGACAGTGGCAAATCCCAGGTGTCCCAGAGGGAATGAGCAGAAGAGGTAATCATAAAGTGATCAATCTCCTGTTGTCCATTCCCAGCTTCTGGCAAACAGAGGCTAGGGACACCATCTCTGCCCATCCTGACTAACAGCCATTGATGGACAAAGAGTATACACAGAGAGTGTTTGCCTCGTTGTTAATTAGTATGCAGTCCTAGTACGCAATTGTTAATTAGTAGGCAGTATACAGGTCAATATGTGTAATCAGCAAGACGCTCCATTTAATAAAATTGAAAAGTAATTACAAAAACTAAGGAGATGCCATTGGATATATCTGTATTTTAAATACAAGGTATGATTGAGTAATAGCAGTGTGCAACACATGAACAGTTTTCAGTGTTCAATCTTCAGATGAAAATATTTTCCTGGAGATTTTCTGAGGGGCCTGAATAGCTGGGTCCAACTGGAGTAAATCCAACATGGGCAAAACTAGACTCATCTTTCACATTTTTAACACATATTCATAGCTTTTTAAGGCTAGATCATTTACTTTAACCTCCTGTATATCACAGGCCATTACATTTCACCCAGTTAACCCTGTACTGAATCCAATAACTGGTGTTTGGCTGAAACATATCTTACAGAAAGGTATCTGGTCTTAATTTGCAGACATCAATAGATAGAGCATCCCTCACAGAGAACGAAGGCAAGACAAGATTATGATGATCAACAGATGGCTCAGGCAGCGGTGCTAGAGGGACGGCTTCGACCACTGGGAGGCATTCATGGGCAGAGGACTGTTCTCTTGGGATGGACTTTACCTGAGTAGGCAGGGAAATAGACTTTAGGGATGGAGGTTGGCACAACTGATTAAAAAAGCTTTAAACTAGGAACTCGGGGGAGATGGTTGGGAGATGCTCATGGGACCTCCATGCCTTATTTTAACATCGAGAGGGAGGAAAATCAAGTAAGGAAGGATACAGCAATGAAGAAAGGAAGAGCAGTGGGTAGGAGAATGGCCATTAGGAGGAAGGATAGTGATGATACCAGTCAGGTAGGTGATACTGACAGTAGAATGACTATACCCAATCCAGCGAGAAATGTGGGTGAAGCCAACCAGCAACAATTAAGATGTTTGTACACCAATGCAAGGAGCCTGGGTAACAAAATGGAGGAACTAGAACTGCTGGTGCAGGAAGTGAAACCATATAGGGATAACACAAATATGGTGGAATAGTAGTCAAGACTGGAGTAAAGATATTGAAGGGTATGTGCTGTTCAGGAAAGACAGAAATAAAGGCAAAGGTAGTGGAGTAGTATGGTACATTAATGATGAGTTAGACTGTAAAGAAATTAGAAGTGATAGAATGGATAAGACAGAGTTTGTCTGGGCCAAAATCACTTTGGGGAAGAAAGCTACTAGAGGTTCCCCTGATACAGTGCTTGGGGTATGTTAGAGGCCTCTAAGGTCTGATTTAGATATGGAAAGAGGATGTGGAAAAAGCTAATGTACTCAATGCTTTTTTTGCCTCTGTCTTCGCGAACAAGGTCAGCTCCCAGACTACTGCACTGGGCAGCACAGCATGGGGAGGAGGTGACCAGCCCTCTGTGAAGAAAGAAGTGGTTCGGGACTATTTAGAAAAACTGGACGTGCACAAGTCCATGGGGCCGGATGCGTTGCATCTGAGAGTGCTAAAGGAATTGGCAGATGTGATTGCAGAGCCATTGGCCATTATCTTTGAAAACTCATGGCGATCAGGGGAAGTCCCGGAAGACTGGAAAAAGGCTAATATAGTACCAATCTTTAAAAAAGGGAAGAAGGAGGATCCTGGGAACTACAGGCCGGTCAGCCTCACCTCAGTCCCTGGAAAAATCATGGAGCATGTCCTCAAGGAATCAATTCTGAAGAACTTAGAGGAGAGGAAAGTGATCAGGAACAGTCAGCATGGATTCACCAAGGGCAAGTCATGCCTGACTAATCTAATTGCCTTCTATGATGAGATAACTGGTTCTGTGGATGAAGGGAAAGCAGTGGACATGTTATTCCTTGACTTTAGCAAAGCTTTTGACACGGTCTCCCACAGTATTCTTGTCAGCAAGTTAAAGAAGTATGGGCTGGATGGATGTACTACAAGGTGGGTAGAAAGTTGCCTACATTGTTGGGCTCAACGGGTAGTGATCAATGGCTCCATGTCTAGTTGGCAGCTGGTATCAGGTGGAGTGCCCCAAGGGTCGGTCCTGGGGCTGGTTTTGTTCAATATCTTCATTAATGATCTGGAGGATGGTGTGGATTGCACTCTCAGCAAGTTTGTGGATGACACTAAACTGGGAGGAGTGGTAGATACGCTGGAGGGTAGGGATAGGATACAGAGGGCCCTAGACAAATTGGAGGATTGGGCCAAAAGAAATCTGATGAGGTTCAACAAGGACAAGTGCAGAGTCCTGCACTTAGGACGGAAGAATCCAATGGACTGCTACAGACTAGGGACCGAATGGCTAGGCAGCAGTTCTGCAGAAAAGGACCTAGAGGTTACAGTGGACGAGAAGCTGGATATGAGTCAACAGTGTGCCATTGTTGCCAAGAAGGCCAATGGCATTTTGGGGTGTATAAGTAGGGGCATTGCCAGCAGATCCAGGGACGTGATCGTTCTCCTCTATTCGACATTGGTGAGGCCTCATCTAGAGTACTGTGTCCAGTTTTGGGCCCCACACTATAAGAAGGATGTGGAGAAACTGGAGAGAGTCCAGCGAAGGGCAACAAAAATGATTAGGGGTCTGGAACACATGACTTATGAGGAGAGGCTGAGGGAACTGGGATTGTTTAGTCTACAGAAGAGAAGAATGAGGGGGGATTTTATAGCTGCTTTTAACTACCTGAAAGGTGGATCCAAAGAGGATGGATTCTCAGTGATAGCAGATGACAGGACAAGGAGTAATTGTCTCAAGTTGCAGTGGGGGAGGTTTAGGTTGGATATTAGAAAAACTTTTTCACTAGGAGGGTGGTGAAACACTGGAATGCGTTACCTAGGGAGGTGGTGGAATCCCCTTCCTTAGAAGTTTTTAAGGTCAGGCTTGACAAAGCCCTGGCTGGGATGATTTAGTTGGGGATTGGTCCTGCTCTGGGCAGGGGGTTGGACTAGATGACCTCCAGAGGTCCCTTCCAACTCTGATATTCTATGATTCTATGATCTGTCAGTTAGCCAGTTCTTAATCCATTTAACATGTCCTTTATTGATATAGTATAGTGCTATTTTTTTCCATCAGAGTGTCATGCAATATTAAGTCAAGCACCTTACAAAAGTTTAATACATCTTGGCAATTACCTTTATCAACCAAACTTGTAATCTCATCAAAGAATAAAATCAGATTTATTTGAGGCGACCTATTTTCCATTAAAACCATGCTTACTGACTGGCATTGATTATATTTCCAACTTTTAGTTCTTTATTAAATCCTCTATCAGCTTTTCCATTATTTTGCCCTGGATTGATGTCAGCCTAACTGGTCTATAGTTAACTGAGTCATCCCACTTGTCCTTTTTGAATATTGGCACATTAGCACTCTTCCAGTCTTCTTAAATTTTCCCACTTACATCAGTGGGCAAGAGATCTCATCCAACTCTTTTAGGACTCTTGGGTGCAAGTTATCTGGGCCTGCTGATTAAAACACGTTTGTCCATAGTAGATGCTGTTTTATATTCTCTTTACTTACTATGGACTAAAAAGTACTTCATCATCCTCATGTGATATGAGTACATCGTTCTGCTTCTTTCCAAATACAGAACAGAAATATTTATTGACTACTTTTGCCTTTTCTATGTCATTGTTAACGATTTTACTAGGCCCATCTAGTAATGAGCCTATACCATTGTTAGGATCACTTTTGTTACTAATATACCTTTAAAAAGTCCTTCTTATTGTCTTTAGTTCTGCCAGACATGGATTTTTCTCTGGTGTCTTTAGCCTCCCTTATCTATTTTCTACACTTCTGAATTCTGAATGAGTAATGAGACTTTATTCACACATGAAAAGTATTTGTATAACTCAGATGAGTAATACAGCTATCTCTCTCTCTCTCTCTCTCTCTATAGGGCCCAAACTTGTACCTAATGAAGAGTTTTGACATTAACTTCAGTAGAATAGGATTATTAATTTGCAGGATCAGGTTCTATGCATACATAGTGTGACAAAGTTCCTCCTCTACCTTGGTGGGTCTTGCACTTATTGTCGAATTTGCTCGCCTTGAAGCTTCACTGCAGCCCTCAGTTTGGCCGTTTTCGTGAACCCGCAGTCCAGGTTGACTCCTCCTGTGTCTGACCAGGAGTTGGGAGGTTTGGGAGGAACCCGGGCCCGCCCTCTACTCCGGGTTCCAGCCCAGGGCCCTGTGGAATGCAGCTGTCTAGAGTGCCTCCTGGAACAGCTGTGCGACAGCTACAACTCCCTGGGTCTACTTCCCCATGGTCTCCGCCCAACACCTTCTTTAACCTCACCATAGGACCTTCCTCCTGGTGTCTGATAATGTTTGCACTCCTCAGTCCTCCAACAGTCCACATTCTCACTCTCAGCTCCTAGTACCTCTTGCTCCCAGCTCTTTACACACGCACCACAAATAGAAGTGAACTCCTTTTTAAACCCAGGTGCCCTGATTAGCCTGCCTTAGTTGATTCTAGTAACTTCTTGATTGGCTGCAGGTGTTCTAATCAGCCTGTCTGTCTTAATTGTCTCCAGAAGGTTCCTGATTGTTCTGGAACCTTCCCTGTTGGAGGACGGGACCGTCCCTAGCTTGCTCCTCAGCTATCTGCTTTCTTTTCTTTCCTAAAGCCCCCTGGCCTGGATTTTCTTACTTTTGGACCTTGCATAGTTCCCCCCCGAACGGGCCAGATGCTTTTTTGTGTTTTTTTTGTTTGTTTGTTTTGGTTTGATTTCTGCCGCTTCTTGCTGAGTGCTGGTCGGTTACCAGCTTGCAGCCAGCACCCGCCCCCCCCCTCGCCTGCTTTCGGGCGCAGCTATTTGTTCCAGCTGAAACCCCCGGAGGAGGGGGGGAAGATTGCCGATTTTGCCATCCGGAGGGGGGAGTGGAAGCCCCCAGACCCAGCCGTTTTGCTGGCAGCTCGGACTTTATTTCTTATCTTTAACATTCTTAGCATGCCGGAAGCCTTGGAACACAGCCAACATGGCTGGAGAAGAAGATTTCAGAAGACAGGAGAAATAATTTACGGAAGTTACAAATCATCGGGAAGGGGCCGTAAGACTGAGTAATTTTTTGAATTCTATTCTCGTGGGGGGGGAGTTTGACTGTGTTTTAATTGCGTTTGTGGTGGCACAGGGAGTGTGGCACAGAGCCGCCTTCCGATCCATCGGTGCCCCGCCACCTCCCCCCACCGTTACTACAACTGTCACGGCCCCCCGTCATTCGTCCCTGCTGGCAACCTGCCATCTGCCCTTGGATCCAGCTGTTTGCTTTGGACTTTGCCTTTCGGACCGGACATAACAGCCGACCAAACGAGACTCTTTGGACAAACGTGCGTGGGTCTACACGCCCCCCCTCCCGGATTGCTTACTTTACGGCTTGCCCCTATTATTGGATTCCTTTTTGTTTTTCCGCCCCTCCCTGTCCAACCCTTTTGGCATTCCCCCCCTCCTGCCTGCAGCCTAGCAGGGAGGAGTGGTTAATTCGCTTTCCCCTCCCCCTTCCTCCTTTCGGTGTCTGCCCGTCTCTCCCTGCTCACAATGGCGGGGAATGAGAGGGGCGAGGCCCCTTTAGCAAATTTAGTTGTTTCTCCCCCACCCCCCCCGCCCAACCCCCAACCTCCCCCCCCCACGATTGTTAAAATACTTGCCACCGCCCCCGCTGGGGCACCGGCAGCAGGAGGCACTAGAGTGATTACTGCCGCTGCTGCGCCCACTGCCCCTTCAGGTTCTAAGAACCCCCCGCCAGCTGGCCGCAAAGGCCAGGGCGGGCAGAAAGGAAAGGGCCCCGCTAAAACATCTGGGCCCTCCATGGCAGGGGCTGCCCCCACAGCCGTGGCCTTGTCATCGACCGCGGAGCCCCTCCCCGCAGTTCCCTCCACCAGCTCTGCGAGTGCCCCTCCCCCAGGCCCCAGGACGTATGCCCGGGCGGTGGCAGGCTCCCCCTTTCCTGCTGCCTCGTCATCTCGCCCACCCACTGCCTCCGCTACCATCACCAGCAGCCGGGGCCCTTTCCCCACCTTGACCAGGAAGCACGGTGTCCGTTGCCTCCTGGTGCCCACCTTGCCCCACGTGGAGACATACGTGCAGGCGTTGGCGAAGGTGGTAGGACCCACGGCTATTGTGGCGGCCTCCAAGATGTATGGGAAGGTCGTTTTTTTCTTAGCTACGGAGGCTGCTGCCCAGGAGGCGGTGGAGAGGGGCCTGGCGGTGGAGGGGATGTTCGTCCCCCTAGAGCCGCTAGAAGACCTGGGCGTTCGCCTCGTCCTCACCTCCGTTCCTCCCTTTTTACCCAATGCTGCCCTGTTACCCGCTCTCTCCGCCTTGGGGAAACTTACCTCTGTCATCAGCCCTCTCCCGTTGGGCTGCAAGGACCCCACCCTCCGTCACATCCTTTCGTTCCGCCGGCAAGTGCAGCTTCTACCGCCGGCGGGGGTGCGTGACGGGGAGGCGCTTGAGGGGTCCTTCCTAGTCCCCTACCAGGGAGCCCGCTATCGGGTCTTTTAGTCCACCGGAGAGGCCTGGTGCTACCTCTGCCGCTCAGCCGGGCATGTCCGCAGAGACTGCCCCTTGCCCCGGGGGGGAGGGGCACCCGAGACCCCCGAGACCCGGCAGGACATCGGCCCCGTTGTTGCCGACGCCCCTGGCTGCCCGGCACCTGAAACCAACCTTCCTCCTACTCACTCCATCGCTGCTCCCGTCCGGGCCCAGGAGACTCCTTCCCTACAACGCCCGGGCGAGCAAGGGAGTCCCACCCTTGCTATTTCCACTTCGGCAGAGCCTATGGAGGAGGGTGCGACAAAGATATTATCGGGCATAGGAGAGGGCCCGCCCCAAGGAGAACCCCCCCTCCTCATGCTGCCTCACCGCTACCCCCCCGAACCCCTGAACCATTGCCTCCGCCCCCCGACACGACCCCTGCTAACCAGCCCCCAGACGACGCTATGGAGGGCTGGAACCTAGTCCAGGGGAAACGAGGCAAGCGGAAGGCTTGAGCTCCGCTGCATTCATCCGACGCGGAAGCCCCCCGGAAGACCAGGAAGGGAGACACTGATATCGAGCCCTCCGCTGCGACCACGAGTGAGATCCATCCGCTGGTGTCGGGAGGGGAAGACAGACTGGCTTTGGAGGGCAGAACCCCCCCTCCACGGGAGACCCTCCCCTCCGAGACCCCTGAGGACGCCCCTTCTGCCCGGATGCCATCCGAACCCCCCGCGAACCCTGAGGCGACCGCTGAGGCGGGCCCTAGAGGAGAGGCCCCCAGGGTAGCAGGCGTTGGCCTCTCCTCCGTGTACGTGGAGATTGAGGCCCTAGATTTGACCCCGGTCACCCAGGGAGAGGATGATCTACTCCCGGCTGGCCTCGAGCTGGGCAACCTCACCCCAGCCCCCCTTTCCCCATGCTCCCTCCCCCGATTGCCTTCCCGGGCGAGCACCCTGCAGAAGGTGGTCTACCACCTGATGCCATGGCCGCCAAGACCACCACGGAGCCAGCGCCTAGCATTACTGGGAGCCCCCTCCCTTACCCCTTAACCCTCGACTCTGCTCAGGAGGCACCTTCCTTCAGCTGCTTGCCTCCTGAATCCCAGAGCCTTACCTCTGCCCCTGCCCCCTCCCCTTCCCCCGCCCAGCTTACCCCCTCCTGCAATGCTATTGCCGCCCCTGGGGTTGTTTTTTTTCCGCCTTTTGCAGATTCCCCCCAGGGAGCAGTCTTTGCACTTTCCAGTCGCGACCCATTAGGAGTTGCAATTTTTCCCCCGCCATCCCCTTCCACCCCAAGGCATGAAATGGATTTAATAACCCCAGCCTGTCAGACGCCCTGTCGGTGGTCCGCACCCTGCCTACCCGCCTTAGCGGACCACGAGGCTGTATTAAGAGCCCCACCGGGAAATACCCCGGGAACCGTAACCCCACCCCCCCATGAGCTGCGGCATGCACTACAGAAGTTCTTAGAACACACCTGTGGTGCCCGCAATAGGGTACAGCTAGCTCTTCAGCTCTGGGGGGACTTTGATCAAATTTTTCAGGCCACAAGGGCCCTTATAAAGGAGGGCAGAGGGCAAGGCAGGCGCGGCGCTGCGGCCTACGAGCGGGCCCGCGGCTTCCGAAGCGATCTACTCATCTACGGGATGGGTCACGGGTTGCTGCGCAACCCGCCGGGGGCCACGAACACCCCCGCCACTGAGAAACCCCCACCCCCCCAGCCCTCCGCATGATGCCTTTCATTATTGCAACCTTGAACACCAGGGGCTGTAGGATGGCTCTCCGCAGGTCCCAGGTGCTCTCTTACCTTCGGGAAGGGAGGTACTCTGTAGTTTTCCTGCAGGAGACCCATACGGACCCGACCGTTGAGGACAGGTGGCGGCTGGAGTGGGGGGACGGGGTCTACTTTAGCCACTTCGTGACTTGGCAAGCTGGAGTGGCAACCCTGTTCTCCCCCACCCTACGGCCCGAGGTGCTAGGGGTCACTGAGGTTGTGCCGGGCCACCTGCTGCACCTTCGAGTCCGTATGGAGGGGCTCGTGGTCAACCTTGTTAATATCTATGCCCCGCAAATGAGCCCAAAGCGGCCACAATTTTACCAGCAGGTGTCCGACTTTCTTGGCACCCTAGATTCGCACGAGTGCCTGGTCCTGGCAGGGGACTTTAACACCACCCTCGAGGAACAGGACCGCTCAGGGGCCGAGCCGAGCCCAGCCGCCGCGAACATCCTCCGGGAAATAGTTGAATATCACTCCCTAGTGGACGTCTGGCGTGACCATCACCCAGATGACACCTCCACGTTCACTTTTGTTCGGGTGGAGGCCCATCGGTCACACCACTCTCGGTTGGACCGTATTTACTTATCCCGTTTCCATCTTTCACAGGCTCACTCCTCCACCATTCGGCCGGCCCCTTTTTCCGAACATCATTTAGTTACTATAACGGTCTCCCTCCGTGCAGAGAGACTGGGGCCGGCCTATTGGCACTTTAATAATAGCCTGTTGGAGGACGAGAGCTTTGTGACATCCTTCCGGGAGTTTTGGCTGGCCTGGCGAGAGCAGTGGCGTGCCTTTCCCTCGGTGCGGTGATGGTGGGATCTAGGGAAGGTACGCGCCAAGCTCTTCTGCCGCGACTACACTCGGGGCACCAGCCGATGGAGAAATGCGGCGATAGAGCAGTTCGAACGGGAGGTCTTGGAGCTGGAGAGGCGCCTGGCCGCCGACCCCGAGGATCCGTCCCTCTGCGGAGCGTGCCGGGAGAAGCGGGAGGAGCTTCGGGCCCTCGAGGACCACCGGGCCCGAGGTGCCTTCGTCCGGTCCCGCATCCGCCTCCTTCGGGAGATGGACCGCGGCTCCCGCTTCTTCTATGCCCTGGAGAAAACAAGGGGGGCCAAGAAACACATCACCTGCCTTCTAGAGGAAGACGGCACCCCCCTCACGGATCCAGAGGAGATGTGTGGGAGGGCCCGCGACTTCTACACAAGCCTTTTCTCCCTGGATCCGACTGATCCTGGCTCTTGCAGGGTGCTCTGGGAGGAACTCCCCACGGTCAGCGTGGGCGACCGAGACTGGCTAGAGCTGCCTCTCACCCTGGCCGAGTTCTCGGAAGCCCTCCGCCGCATGCCCACCAATAAATCTCCGGGCATGGACGGGCTGACCGTGGAGTTTTACCGCGCGTTCTGGGACATCCTCGGCCCAGACCTAGTCACTGTCTGGACTGAGTCTTTGCAGGGCGGGGTCCTCCCTCTGTCGTGCAGGCGAGCGGTGCTCGCCTTGCTGCCGAAGAAGGGGGACCTTCGCGATTTACGAAACTGGCGTCCCGTCTCACTCCTTAGCACGGATTACAAAATCGTAGCGAAAGCAATTTCCCTGCGGCTAGGGTCCGTGATGGCGGACGTGATCCACCCAGACCAGACCTATACTGTCCCAGGTCGCTGCATTTTTGAAACCTATTTCTAGTCCGAGACCTTTTGGAACTCGGGCGGAGAGATGGTCTGTCGTTCGCCCTCCTGTCTCTTGATCAGGAGAAGGCGTTCGATAGAGTAGACCACAGGTACCTCCTGAGCACTCTGCAGGCGTTTGGATTCGGACCTCAGTTTGTGAGTTTTCTCCGGGTGCTGTATGCCTCCGCGGAGTGTTTGGTTAGGCTCAACTGGACCCTGACCGAACCGGTCAGCTTCGGGCGAGGAGTGTGACAGGGGTGCCCCCTCTCGGGCCAGCTGTACGCTCTTGCGATCGAGCCTTTCCTCTGTCTCCTCCGCAGGAGGTTGACGGGGTTGGTGCTGCGGGAGCTGGAGCTGCGGCTGGTCCTGTTGGCGTACGCTGATGACGTACTTCCCGTGGTCCAGGACCCGGGCGACCTGGCGCGAGTGGAGGCATGCCAGGCCATCTATTCGGCAACCTCCTCTGCCCGAGTCAACTGGGTCAAGAGCTCTGGCTTGGCGGTGGGGGACTGGTGGCAGGCAAGCTCCCTCCCACCCGCACTTCAGACCATCTGGTGGAGCGCGGGTCCTCTGCCCTATCTCAGCGTTTACCTTTCCGCCACGCACCCTTCCCCGCTGGAGAACTGGCAAAATTAAGAGGGCAGGGTGATAGAGCGGATCCGGAAATGGACGAGGCTACTCCGATGTCTCTCCCTCCGAGGGAGAGCACTGGTGCTTAACCAACTAGTCCTGTCCACGCTCTGGTACCGGCTCAACACCCTGGCCCCGGCCCCGGGTTTCCTGACCCACCTCCGGAGATTGATTCTAGAGTTCTTTTGGTCAGGAATGCACTGGGCCCCTGTTGGAGTTCTTCATTTACCCCTAAAGGAAGGAGGGCAGGGCCTGAAGTGTCTGTACACTCAGGTCCGCGTTTTCCGCCTCCAGGCCCTGCAGAGGCTCCTTTACAGTGCAGGTAGTTCGACGTGGAGCATATTGGCGCACGCCTTCCTGCGCCGCTTCCACGGGCTCCGATACGACCGGCAGCTCTTTTATCTTTGTCCGAGAGGTTTTCCGCGAGACCTCTCCGGGCTGCCGGTCTTCTACCAGGACCTCCTCCGGACCTGGAAACTGTTTCTAACGACCAGGTCCGTGGCGGCCACCGTGGGAGCAGATCTCCTCACGGAGCCCCTGCTACACAACCCCCAACTCCGTGTGCAGGTGGCGGAGTCCCGCTCGGTGCGCCAGAGGTTGGTCCTGGCGGAAGTCACGAGGGTCGGAGACCTCCTGGACTACGACCGGAGAGACTGGCTGGATCCCCTGACGCTCGCTCGGCGCATGGGGCTCTCCAGCCCCCGTATTCCCCGGCGCGTACTTCAGGAGGTGAGGGCCGCCTTGACCCCCGCTGCTCAGGCTTATGTCAACCGCGCCTTGCGCGAGGGCGCACCCCGCCCATCCTCTATCCCAGGCCCGCCGGACCTTTCCATTGGGCCCCTACCCTGCCGATCCCGACAAACCCCTCACTCTTTCACTGCGAGCCGGCTGCATGAACTGCAGCCGGTCAGTTTTCAACTTGCATCACAGAAATATTTGTATACACTCACGCTTCACACCCTTCACGCCCACACCCTGGTGTCCCGCCCCGACACAAAGTGGCGGGACCTCCTGCCACCTTTGGAGGGTGAGCAACCTCGGTGGGCCAGCCTGTACTCCACCTTGGTCCCGAGGCCCGTCGGGGACATCAGTTGGCGGCTCCTTCACGGAGCTGTGAGCACGGGCGTGTTTTTGACACGGTTTACTTCCATCCCGGATACTTGCCCTTTTTGTAATGTGAGGGAAACCCTGGCGCATGTCTATTTAGAGTGTGCCAGATTGCAGCCCCTTTTTCGGCTCCTCACAAATATTCTATTGCGCTTCTGGCTTCATTTTTCTCCCCACCTATACACTCCCCATCCGTGGCCCCACAAAATCGCGGGATCTCCTGGTTAACCTCCTCCTAGCCTTGGCTAAAACAGCCATTTATAAAACCAGAGAGAAGAGGTTGGCCCATGAAACGTCCTGCGATTGTAGGGCCTTTTTCCGATCCTCAGTACATTCACGTATCCGGGCGGAGTTTCTCTGGGCAGCGTCCACCGACTCCCTTGACACCTTTAAAGAGCGGTGGGCGCTGTCCGGGGTTCTCTGCTCGGTGACCCCGTCCGGTTCCCTCCGTCTGACCCTTTGATTGAGGGGAAGAGCGAGAGACACCAGCCCCAGCCGTTGCCGCTGTGGATACCATCGTCACTGTCATCTAAGAGGGGTCCTATAATACGTGGGTGTCTACCCCCCCACCCCCAAACCGCCCACCCCGCAGCCGTGCCCATCTTGCCGGGCACTCTCAGGGGGGGGATAATCGGTGACACTGGGCGCGGCACTAGGTAACTCGAGGGGGTGGAAGACCACGAGTGTCGAGGAAGCCCCCCCGCTCTAGGCCACCAGGTAACTCAGGAGGGTGGAAGACCGCGAGTGTCGAGGAAGCCCCCCCGCTCTGGGCCCAGGCTAGCCTGAACACTTCTCCCTCCTGAAAGCTGCTGTGTTATACCTTCTGTTTGCATTGTTTTGTTGCATACTTTGATTTGTTTCTTTGGTAATTCTTGTAATTGTCACAATAAAATTCTTTTCTGTTTCAAAAAAAAAAAACATTCCCTGTTACCTTACCCAGGGAAAAGGGACCTACTTAGCCTGCTCTCCTGCTGCTGCCCTCTGGCCTGGGCTTTCCTTGCTTTTTGCCCCTGCTTTTGGCTTCCCCCCCAACCGGGCCAGACGCTTTCCCCTCTTTCTTTTCCTTTTGTTGTTTTTTTTTTCTTTCTCTGCTGTTGCTAGAGTGCTGGCCGGCTGTCAGCCGGCTGTTAGCCCCCCCCGCCCGCCCTCGGACACTGCTGCTGCTCCAGCTGAAACCCCCCCGCCAAGAGAGGGGGGGCCTGCCGGCCCGCTTCCCCAGAAGGGGGGAGTGGAAGGATCCAGCCCCCAGACCCAGCCACTTGCTGTTTGTCTGCGGACCCATCTCTGGTCGAGAGGACTCTTATCACTTGCTCCGGCATTTCTGGAATGCAAAAAAGAAAACCCGGAGCAGACAGAGAAAAAGCCATCCACTGGAGGAACGCCGCCCGGAGAATCTACAGATCGCCATGGAGGGGGCCTAAGACTGAGTAACTTTCGAACTGTGCTCTCGTGTGGGGGGAGGCCTTGACTGTGTCTTAACTGTGTTTGTTAGGGACACAGGGGGTGTGGCACGGAGCTGCCCCCGATCCATCTGTGTCCTCCCAACCCCCACACTATGATCTTCACCCCCCCCAATCCACCATCTTTGCTGGCTGTCCAACATCTGCCTCTGGACTCAGCTGCTCGCCCTGATTCCACCGCGTGGGCCAGAAGCACCAGCCAACCAAACAGGACTCTCTGGACAAGCGTACGGTGGTTCATGTTCGCCCCTCGAACTGTCCACCCCACAGCTTGTCCCTTTCTACCTGACCCCAACTCCTGTTAATCACCTGCCACCGCGCCTGCTGGGGCATCGCCAATGGAGGGCACCGGGGTGACCTCCGCCCCTGCCATGCCCATCGCCTCACCAGACTCTAGGGAAGCCCCCCAAGCCAGCGGGAAAGGCCAGGGCAAGAAGAAGGGGAAGGGCCCCACTAAAACCACCGGGCCCTCCATGGCAGGGGCCGCCCCCACTGCTGCAGCCCCGCCACCGACCACAGCGTCCTCCCCCGCTGTCCCCTCCACCAGCTCTCCGGATGTCCCTCCCTAAGCCCCCAGGACGTATGCCCAGGCGGCGGCAGCCCCCCCCCGCCTGCCGCCTCGTCATCTCTCCTGCCCACCGCCTCCGCCACCATCAATAGCAGCCAGGGCCCCTTTCCCACCATGACAAGGAAGCACGGTGTCCGATGCCTCCTGGTGCCCACCTCGCCCCACGTGGAGACCTATGTGCGGGCGTTGGTGAGGGTGGTGGGGCCCTCGGCCGTTGTGGCGGCCTCCAAAATGTACGGGAAGGTCGTTTTCTTCTTAGCATCGGAGGCTACTGCCCAGGAAGCGGTGGAGAGGGGCCTGGCGGTGGGGGGGGGGGTGTTTGTCCCCCTAGAGCCGCTAGAGGACCTGGGCATCCGCCTGATCCTGACCTCTGTCCCTCCTTTTCTCCCCAATGCTGCCCTGCTACCCGCCCTTTCCACCCTGGGGAAACCTGTTTCTGTTATCAGCCCTCTCCCGTTGGGCTGCAAGGACCCCACCCTCAGTCACATTTTTTCCTTCTGCCAGCAAGTGCAACTTTTACTGCCGTCGGCGGCGCGTGACGGAGTGGCGCTCGAAGGGTCCTTCCTAGTCCCCCACCAGGGGGCCCGTTACCGGGTGTACTTCTCCACGGGGGGAAGCCCAGTGCTACCTCTGCTGGGCGTCGGGGCATGTCTGGAGGGACTGCCCCTTAGCCCGGCAAGGAGGGGCACCTGGGATCCCTGAGACCCGGCAGGACATTGGCCCCATCATTGCCAACGCCCCTGGCAGCCCGGTACCCAAACCCACCCCCCCTCCTCTTCAGACCACTACTTCTCCTCCTCAGACCCAAGGGGTACCTCCCCTAGAACGCTCAGACGAGTGGGAGAGCCCCGCCCTCGCTGCTGACAATCTAGCGGGCCTATGGAGGAGGGTGTGGCAGAGATACCACCAGGAATGGGAGAAAGCCTGCCCCAGGGAGAATCCTTCCTCCCTTATGCTGCCCTGCCATTCCCCACCCCCAAATCCCTGAGCCATCGCCTTTACCCCCTGACACGACCCCTGCTAACCAGCCCCCAGATGATGCCATGGAGGGCTGGGCCTAGTCAAGGGGAAGCGAGGCAAGCGGAAGGCTCGAGCTCTGCCTCATCTACTCGAGGCGGAGGCCCCCCGGAAGACCAGGAAGGGGGGCACCGATGCCGAACCTTCCGCTTAGCCCACAAGTGCGTCCCATCCACAGGTGTCAGCCGGGAAAGCCGTGGCAGCACCGGAGGGTAGTGTCTCCCCTCCACAGGAGATCCTCCCCTCCGAGACCCTCGAGGAAGCCCCTTCTATCCTGACGCTACCCGAAGCCCCCGTGAACCCTGAGGCAACCATCATGGCGGGTGCCTGAGGGGAGAACCCCGGGGCGGCAGAAAGTGTCCTCTCCTCCATGTTCGAGGAGATCGAGGCCTTAGATCTGACTCTGGTCGCCCAGGGGGAGAACGACCTTTTGCCAGCAAATCTCGATCTGGGCGACCTCACTCCACCCCTCTTTTCCCCATGCTCCCTCCCCCTAACTGCTGCTTCCACTCCCACCTCCAAGGAGCCCCTGGACTCCTCCACCGACCCAGCCGCTGATGGCACCCCGACCACCGAGCCTGCTCAGCTGGCGCCACACGGCCGGGGCATGAGTCACTGGGGCACCCCCCATTGGTGAGGAGCAATCGACTCCCTTCCTGGGTGGGGGCCCTACAAAAGATAATCCACCTCCTGATGCTGTGGCCGCTAAATCCACCACTGAGTGCACGCCCAGTGTCACTGAGAGCTCCCTCCCCAGCCCCTTAACCCTTGAGCCTGATCGGGAGGCGCCACCATCCAGCTGCTTGCCTCCCGAAACCCAGAACCTTGCCTCTGCCCCTGCCCCTTCCCCTACCCCTACCCCTATCCAATTTACCTCCTGCAATGTCATTGCTGCCCCCGGGGCTATCTCCTTCCCTTTCCCAACTGATGACCTCCAGGGAGCGGCCTTTGTGTTCTCCTGCCCCGACCCATTAGGAGACGCTATTTTCCCTCCACCGCCCCCTATCGCCCCAGAGCTTGAGGCGAGCCTAGAAGCTCCAGCCCATCAGGCACCCCGACGGGGGTCCGCACCCTGCTTGTCCGTTTTAGTGGACCACAGGGCTGCACCAAGGGCCCCGCCGGGGAACAACCGGGAAACCGTAACTCCACCCCCCCCATGAGCTGCGAGGAAAGCTGCGGAAGTTTTTAGAGGATGTCCGTGGCTCCCGCAACAAGGTACAACTTGCTCTCCAGCGATGGGGGGACTTTTCTCAAATCCTCCGGGCCACAAGGGCCCTCATGGGGGAAGGTAAAGGGATGGGGAAGCAGGATGCCACGGCCTACTGGCGGGTCTGAGTCTTCCGTGAACAATTACTCACCTACGGGATGGGTCACGGACTGCTGCATGGTCCGCTGGGAGATGTGAGCGTCCCTGCCAGTGAGGACCCCCCCGACCCTCCCCATGACACCTCTCACCATCGCAACGTTGAACACCTGGGGTTGTAGAATGGCTCTCCGCAGGTCCCAAGTGCTCTCCTTCCTTCGGGAGGGAAGGTACTCTGTGGTTTTCCTGCAGGAGACCCATACGGACCCGACCGCCAAAGACAGTTGACGGCTGGTGTGGGGGGACAGGGTCTACTTTAGCCATGCCACGGTTCGACAGGCTGGAGTGGTGACCCTGTTCTTCCCCAACCTGCGGCCCGAGGTGCTAGGGGGTCGCCGAGGCCGTGCCGGGTCGCCTGCTGCATCTCTGGGTCCATATGGAGGGGCTCGTGGTTAACCTCGTTAACGTCTATGCCCCTACATTGGACCCGGAGTGGCTGCAATTCTACCAGCGGACGTCCGCCTTCCTCGGCACCTTAGAGTCTCATGAGTGCCTGGTCCTGGGAGGGGACTTTAATACCACCCTCGAGGAACAGGACCGCTCAGGGACCGAGCAGAGCCCGGCCGCCGCGGACACCCTCCGGGAGATAGTCGAACATCACTCCCTAGTGGACATCTGGTGCGACCACCACCTGGATGACACTTCCATGTTCACCTTTGTCCAGGTGGAAGCCCATCGGTCGAGCCACTCCCGGTTGGACCGCATTTATTTATCATACTTCCATCTGTCACGAGCCCACTCCTCCAGCATTCGGCTGGCCCCATTTTCTGACCATCATCTAGCCACCGTGACAGCCTCCCTCTGTGCGGAGAGCCCGGGGCCGGCCTACTGGCATTTTAACAACAGCCTGTTGGAGGATGAGGGCTTCGTGACGTCCTTCCAGGAATTCTGGCTGACCTGGCGAGGGCAGCGGCGTGCCTTTCCCTCGGTGCAGCGATGGTGGGACCTGGGGAAGGTGCGCGCCAGGCTTTTCTGCCGCGACTACACCCGGGGCACCAGCCGACGGAGAAATGCGGCAATAGAGCAGGTGGAATGGGAAGTCTTAGAGCTGGAGAGGCATCTGGCCACCAGCCCCGAGGACCCGTTCCTCTGCGGAGAGTGCTGGGAGAAGCGGGAGGAGCTCCGGGCCCTCGAGACCCATCAGGCCTGGGGCACCTTTGTTCGATCCCGCATCCGCCTCCTTCGGGAGATGGATCGCGACTCCCGCTTCTTTTATGCCCTGGAGAAAACGAGGGGGGCCAAGAAACATGTCACTTGCCTCCTGGCAGAAAACAGCACCCCCCTCACGGAACCGGTGGAGATGTGTGGGAGGCCCTGAGCCTTCTACGCAAGTCTTTTCTCCCCGGATCCGACCAACCCTGGTGCTTGCAGAGTGCTCTGGGAGGAGCTCCCTACGGTCAGCGCGAGCGACCGAGACCGGCTAGAGTTGCCTCTCACTCTGGCCGAGTTCTCGAAAGCCCTCCGTCATATGCCCACTACTAAGTCTCCAGGCATGGACGGGCTGACCGTGGAGTTCTACAGCATGTTTTGGGACGTCCTAGGCCCAGACCTAGTCACCGTCTGGGCCGAGTCTCTGCAGAGCGGGGTCCTCCCTCTTTCGTGTAGGTGAGCTGTGCTCGCCTTACTGCCGAAGAAGGGGGACCTCTGCGATTTATGAAATTGGCGTCCCGTCCCGTCTCGCTCCTCAGCATGGACTACAAAATCATAGCGAAAGCAATCTCGCTGTGGCTAGGGTCTGTGCTGGCGGACGTGATCCACCCAGACCAGACCTACACCGTCCCGGACCGCAGTATCTTTGATAACCTATTTCTGGTTCAGGACCTTTTGGAACTCGGGCGTAGAGACGGTCTGTCGTTCGCCCTCCTGTCCCTAGATCAGGAGAAGGCGTTCGATAGGGTGGACCACGGGTACCTCCTGAACACTATGCGAGCGTTTGGCTTCAGACCCCAGTTTGTGGGTTTTCTCCTGGTGCTGTACACCTCCGCAGAGTGTCTGGTTAAGCTCAACTGGACCCTGACCGAACCAGTCAGCTTCGGGCGAGGAGTACGGCGGGGTGACCCTTCTCGGGGCAGCTGTATGCTCTGGCAATCGAGCCCTTCCTCTGCCTCCTCCACAGGAGGTTGACAGGGTTGGTGCTGCGGGAGCAGGAGCTGCGGCTGGCCCTGTCGGCGTACGCTTATGACGTGCTCCTCGTGGTCCAGGACTCGGGCGACTTGGCGCGGGTGGAGGCTTGCCAGGCCATTTATTCGGCAGCCTCCTCTGCCCAGGTCAACTGGGTCAAGAGCTCTGACGTGGCGGTAGGAGACTGGCGGCAGGCAAGCTCCCTCCCACTCGCGCTTCAGACCATCCGGTGGAGCGTGGGTCCACTGCTCTACCTCGGCGTTTACCTTTCTGCCACACATCCCTCTCCGCCGGAGAACTGGGAAAATTTAGAGGGCAGGGTGATAGAGCAGCTCCGGAAATGGACGGGACTACTCCGATGTCTCTCTCTTCGTGGGAGAGCGCTGGTGCTTAATCAACTAGTCCTGTCCAAGCTCTGGTACCAGCTCAACACCCTGGTCCCGGCCCTGGGTTTCCTGACCAACCTCCGGACATCGATTCTGGGGTTCTTTTGATCAGGAACGCACTGGGCCCCTGTAGGGGTTCTTCATCTACCCCTGAAGGAAGGAGGACAGGGCCTGAAGTGTCTGCACACTCAGGTCTGCGTCTTCTGCCTCCAGGCCCTACAGAGGCTCCTTTATAGTGCAGGCAGTTGGGTGTGGAGCATACTGGTGCGCGCCATCCTGTGCCGCATCCGAGGGCTCCGATATGACCAGCAGCTCTTTTATCTCTGTCCGGGAGGTCTTCCGCGAGACCTCTCCGGGCTGCCGGTCTTATAACAGGACCTCCTCCGGACTTGGAAACGGTTTTTAACGACCAGGTCCGTGGCGGCCACTGAGGGGGCAGATCTCCTTGCGGAGCCCCTGCTACACAACCCCCAGCTCTGTGTGCAGGAGGCGGAGTCCCGCTCGGTGCGCCAGAGCTTGATCCTGGCAGAAGTCATGAGAGTCTGAGACCTCCTGGACTATGACCGGGGAGACTGGCTGGATCCCCTGACACTCGCTCGGCGCATGGGGCTCTCCAGACCTCGTACCCCCCGGCGCGTACTTCAGGAGGTGAAGGCCGCTTTGCTACCCGCTGCTAGAGCTTACCTCAATCGGGTCCTGCTCGAGGGCACACCCCGCCCACCCTCTACCCCAGGCCCGCCGGACCTTTTAATTGGACCCCTGCCCCATAGACCCAATCGACCCCCTCACCCCTTTACGGCGAGCCGGCTGCATGAACTGCAGCTGGTATGCTTCCAAACCGCGCCAAGGAAACATCTATACACGCTCATGCTCCACACCCTTCACGCCCTCACCCTAGCGTCCCGCCCCAACACAAAGTGGAGAGACCTTTGGAGGGTGAGCAGCCCCGGTGGGCCAGCCTATATTCCAGCTTGGTTCCGAGGCCCGTCAGGGACATCAGTTGGTGGCTCCTTCACAGAACTGTGAGCACGGGCATGTACTTGGCGCGGTTCAACCCCATCCCAGACACCTGTCCCTTTTGCGATGTGAGGGAAACCCTGGCGCACATATATTTGGAGTGCGCCAGGCTGCAGCCCCTGTTCCTCACAAATCTTTTATTACGTTTTTGGTTGCATTTTTCCCCTCACCTTTTTATTTATGCACTCCCCATCTGTGGCCTCACAAAGTCGCGGGATCTCCTGGTTAACCTCATCCTGGCCCTGGCTAAAATGGCCATCTATAAAACCAGAGAGAGGAGGTTGGCCGATGGAGTTTCCTGTGACTGTGGGGCCATTTTCCGATCCTCGGTCTGTTCACATATCTGGGCGGAGTTCCTCTGGGAGGCATCCACCGACTCCCTTGATGCTTTTGAGGAGCGGTAGACGCTGTCCAAAGCTCTCTGCTCGGTGTCGGTGTCCCTGTCTGGCTCCCTTTGTTTTGACCCTTTGATTGGAGGAGAGAGTAAGGGACCCCAGCCCCAGCCATTGCTGCTGCGGACACCGCCACCTTAGAGGGGTCCTTTCACACGTGGGTGCATGTGCCCCCCCCCCGGGTTGTCCACCCCACAGCCTGCCCCTTTGGTTGGGTGCTTTCAGAGGAGGGAATTGTTGGTGACACTCGGGCGTGGCGCCAGGTAACTCGAGAGGGTGGCAGACCTTGAGAGTCGATGAAGCCCCCTCACTCTGGGCTACCAGGTAACTCAGAAGGGTGGAAGACCACGAGAGTCGAAGAAGCCCCCCGCTCTGGGCCCAGGCAAGCTTGAACACTTCCCTCCCCTGAAGCTAATGAGAAAACAATTGTGATTGGTTGCTGTGTTACACATTGCATATGCTGTTGTTTTGTTTTGTAAGTGTGTTATGCAAATTAAAAAAAACACCTTTTTTGCTTCAAAAAAAAAAATTACTCTCCTGTTGCCATCCGGCCCGACCCTGTCACAATAGATACAGAATACCATGTTACAGAGAAATGGCCTGAATTCTGTGTTACCTTAGGAATCTGTCAACCTTCTGTTATGTTACCAGAACAGAAAAGATGATTAGTAATCCTGTATATCTCATTCAACATTAGTTAAAGATAACTTTCAAAAACACTAAAGAAAGAGACTTCTGTTTTCTCCATTAAAACTGCTCCGATTGTATTAAATTTGCAACTACTTTATAATTTACAAGAGATGTGAATATAGAAGAAATGAATTCATTTTGCAATATCTGTTAACCAGATGAACAGAAAAATGAGAATCATATTTCTAATAATTGTTTTCATTATAACCAGCGGGTTATATATGGTGTTACTACATCCACCAAAGCTTAACTAATTTGCAAAAATATAACCAGAGGCACGTATTGATTAATGAGAATTTCTATAAACATGTGCACTGAGATGCATCATCTTACATGCACAGGAATCCTTTGACAATAATTACAAGGAACTGCAAATTAGTTCCCTCACACTGGCGAATTTTGTTTTAAAGGCCGAAAACACATTTACGTTTCTCAACCCTGGATGACATCCATAATAATTCAATTTCTGAATAAGAATTAGTACTGCTTCATAACAAAGTAGCTTTATGGCCAAAAGAATGTTTACATATACATTTAAATTTAAATTTAAATCATCATCAAATTAAAGGTAGAGACCAACATTTTTCAGCTTGAGTGCCTGCAGTCAGGCACTGATTATCCACATATAGGACCCTAAGTAAGTGGCGGAATTTTAAAAATTGCTGAGAACTCACAGTTCTTATTTAAGAGATTGGGAGTCGTGGTTGCTTAGCACCTCTGTAAAACAAAGTGAAACTGACCATCTAGCTTTGTCATCCAAGCTAAATTGAGTGTAAAATAGTAAAGCCATAGAATAAAGATTGGAAAGTAAATCAGATTTTAAAAAATCAGTGTAAATAGTCTAGGGACTGATAACAGAAGTAAGGGCCCTTATCTGAAATATGAAAAGGAGTACTTGTGGCACCTTAGAGACTAATGAATTTATTTGAGCATAAGCTTTCGTGAGCTACAGCTCACTTCATCGGATGCTTATGCTCAAATAAATTTGTTAATCTCTAAGGTGCCACAAGTACTCCTTTTCTTTTTGCGAATACAGACTAACACGGCTGCTACTCTGAAACCTATCTAAAATATGAATTTCATCTTAGAATGTCCTTTTAAATCTGTGCAGGTACTGAAGCATCTAAAATGAGCTAGAGGAGAAGATAACTGCATGAAGCCAATCTGTAAAAAGGGATGGCAGCTACTTGATTCAGACATTGCAAAGAAAGGGTCCAATCCTGCTCCCACAGAAGCCAGTAGGAGTTTTGCTATTGACTTCAATGCCAGTAGGATCAAGCCCAAAGACAAGAGGCATTTGAGATTATATGAAAGCAAAAGGGATAAAAAGATTGAACTGGCAAAATGCTGAACACCTTCTCAGGCACTGAGCACCCTTTAACTGTTTAAGTCAACAGGCGTAGAAAGCACTCATCACCTCGCAGGAGACCCTCAGCACTTCACAGGGCTGGGAGCTGTATTTGCAAATTGAGAGATACAGCACCTCAGTTCATCATATATGAATTATTTGCAGAAGGGTTGGCACTCAGCCTCCTTTAGGGTTTGTTAATAACTAAGTTATGCCTCAGGCTGAAGTTTGCTTAATATTTTGCATAAAATAATGTTCTATCATTTGCCTCCCTAGCAAGCAGAAAATAAAATTTATATCATTTTGCAATAATGTATATCAGGTCATAACCTAAATCTAGCAGACTCTGTCCATCTTCAGTGTGAAATAACAAACCGCATTATGAAGTGCTGTTTGTTTATTCTTCGGCTGCACACAGGTACATCAGTAACATTATTTAGTATTATGGTATCTATAGTGCTGACAAAAATGAAATTCTTATTGAATTACCTATTAAAATTTAGCTTTGATTAACAGATTTATTGTAAAAATTTTACCATATGGGAATAGAAATCAGTTAAGTATTAAAATAAAAAACAACCTTTTAAATGTAATGCCCAAAGAACAGCTCATCAGACCCTGAAGTAAAAAAATTCTGCAGGAGGAAAGGCTTCATCTGCAAGATGACTGTGGGCTGTATGCTCAGTAATGCTAAGAGGACAAAGGAGTAGGACAAGAGCCCAAAGACAACTTGCCCCGACTTCCTCCAATCCCACAAAAGCTCTCTCTATCCAAACTCCATGTGGTAGGGACACTGCAGGATTTCCAGGGGATGAAGCCAGGGAGAAGTCAATCTACAGGGCATGCTTCTCTCCAAAAGCACATGGTAGCTGTGCATAATTTAATACTATTCATTGTAGCATTAATTTGTGATTCACAGCTGCACTCCCTTTTGATAGGCATGGTTGGAGGTGTATAATGGGAGCACAGAACACCCTAGGGCAGTGGCATTGGAACAATTTTTATAATGGGGGTGCTGAAAGCCATTGAACAAAACTGTAAACCCTGCATATGATGGAAACCACTTCAAGCCAGAGGATGCAGCTGCACCCCCCAGCACCCCTGCCCTAGGGTGAAGAAGGGGAAAGCCGTTGGAACCCCATGGCCTGGAGGCACCAGATGCATAAGATTTGCCTTAAGACCCTCAGTCTCCATGGGGTTGTCCACACTCAGTGTCTTCACTTGGTTTCAAAATCTTCCCCCTTAAAGGGAGAATTTAGCTGGAACTCTAGGTGGGTCTAATGCTTCCCCTCAGGACTCAATTAACTCCCATTTACTTCAGTCAGATCCATAGTTTCTTCAGCACCTTTATAGGAGAGGAAAATCTGACCCTTGATTTAGAATTTGAGATTTAGAGCTAACTAGGGCCCAGTGACAGCTCTGATGAGCCAGGGGAAGGACTGGCAATGCTGGATAAGGAAGATGGTTAGCGCGGTAGGTATCTATATCACAAGATTCCTGGAATGCTGTTAAGAGCCTCCTGAAAATTATCTCTAAAAGGGCACAGTGTGTGCTTAGACAGTGATTTTCAAAGTGTGTGACTGTTTATCACACATCATGAAATGACTATTTTTGAAAATATTTTAGCATGATTGTATGGCATGTAGCAGGTGATTAGTAATTTCTATTGCTTGCAGTCTAATGATAGCTCTGAAAAGCTCTTTTGGCTAGATTGATAACACGCAACTCCTTTGCAATATCATAAAAATTGAAGAGGCTTAATGCCTCATACTGACAGAGTTCACCTCATCTGATCAGCATTAATAGTTAGTTTCTGACTGGAGCTACAAAATCCTCAGAAGCCATTGGAACAGTCCTTCCAAAATAAAAATGCTTGATTTAACATACCTTTAACCGCTTGTAAATTGGGCACAGTATGTACACTTTATATGCTCTTATAGGAAGTCAGAGAAAAAAAAATAGAGATGTTCGAAACAACCTGAGCCCAAAGACAACAGTAAATTGCACATAGTCATTCTTTGGTAAATTTTATGTCACTTTGATCTGAATACTTAAAAATAACCTTGTTGTGATGAGTACATCAGCAAGCCAGTGCAACAGACAGTATAAAGAATGAAGCAGATATCGATGTCAATATAGCTTTGTAGAGTTTTCAAGCAGATCAAATTCGTCCTCTCCCTTCCTATGAAAATTGAAAAAAAATGAAGTGTTTTCTGCAAATTGAGAAAGAAATATGGTATTTTCATTCAACGATCTGACTTTCTAGAGGATGTCATTGATCAACAAAACCCCAGGGACACTGAAGTCTCTCTACTGCCCAGGGGTTTGTAGTTTAAGATGACAGGCTGAAGTTTCCAAGCAGCACTCTGAAGTCATGGTGAACACTTGGTTATTTTTTTTACCCATAACATACTAAAGCCTGTTGTCTTCCACCCACACTCATATGGGCTGGGGGGAGGGGGGAGGGAAGAGCAAGAATATTGTTCAACAAAATTCCCATTGACTTCTATGAAACCAGGTTTTTCATCACCTTCAGTGTAAAGAGAGGGGGGTACCTCAGTGCTACCAGTAGTGGTGGGCAGGGCTATGGCCCCATCCTTCTCTGCACCAACCATGGGCAGCATTAGCAGAAAGGACCACTGTATTCTTAGAGCTAGATCATGACTATTCTAGACACTGCTGGAACCCAGTCACGTGATAACCCAAGAAGCTCCAGCCTTCAAGTGAATTTGAGCCTTCTGATTGTCTGCCCCAGTTGCCCGCCTTCTGGGGCTGAACAACCAATTGGAGATACTGCAGGCAGAGCTCTCTCTTCCCCTTCCCCCTCCACCCAGGAACCCAAAGCCATTCTCACACGGAAAGGTTGGAAGGGAGGAAAGAGCCCAGCAGCTCATGGTGACTCTGCCCCCTCCTCTTCCTCCCTTCCTGTGAGGAACAGGGAAAGGATGGAGTCTCTGCTCCACCCCCTTTCACCTGCAGTACACAGCCTGGGAAGGGGCAGAGGGGGCTGAGGAGTCCTTGGAGCCACCGCCCCAGCCTGGGCCTTTCTTCAGACAACTGAGGGCATCGTGCATGATATCTTGTTGTATCAACCAGGCAAGGTACTAACAAGCTTCAACAGGACTTTATTTTCGAAGTGGAAACCTCTTTACCAAGCTGCTGCTGCTGCACCCTCTGTAGCTTTCTCCCAGCCTCTCAACTCCTCCTCCCTCCTTCTTGTTTCCTGTCCTTTCAGACTCCCAACAGCCAGTGCTCCCACTTCTAATAATTATAAGCAACATCTAAACACCACATATCTCCTTTGCATTCTACATCTTGCTTTCTTCTCTTTCCCGGTTCTTGCATAACCCTTTCCTTCCTTGTCTATTTATTTGACTTCTCTTCTCATCTACTGTGCATTTCTGCTTATTCTCTCATCTTCTCCCATTTCCAGCTGTTGTTGACTTCTTCTCTTTTCATACTGTGGAAATATAACATTGTATAACGTTGTATAAGGGGACATGCTGGATACATTGTATATGAGAGGGCATGCCAAAACATGTTACAAAGTATCTGAGGGAGCACACGTAGGGACAGTTAGCTTTTGAATGGAGAAGCAATTAAGATAGAGCCAGCACATCTAAGAAGCAGGCATCAGAATGGAAGGTGTGAAGGGCAATTAGTTAAGTTAACTGGAAGCTGTTAAAGGAGATTGTTAAGGGTGGCAGGTAATTGAAGATACGTGACTGGTCTCAGGGATCTCGAAGGGTGATGACTAAAATCTTTTTCTTCTTTTGTCTGTAACTTCTCTGTAACTTGTTCTCCAAAAAACTGTATAAATTAAGAGACACAAGCCCCACTCGGGGGGCTCACTTCTAAATGTATTAGCAGAGCAGCTTTGCTAATAAAACAGAGTGGTCTGATAAATTGTGAGTCTGAGTCAAACTTTGACAACACAATTTAAAGATCCAGCAGACAGCAGGGAAGCTGCTGCTGAAACTCGTGTATCTTTACTTTATTTGCATTCAGGCTACTGCGTTTCTCCAACTTCTCCCCTGCTAGCTTGTGACCTCCGCAAACATTTTCATTATGCATATCATTGCTACTTGTAATTTCTTTAAAATTATACACGGAAGCCTATAACCAGTTTATAAAATATAGGTGTTTATATCTCTTATTATTCAGTATTTGAGGTCATAAAATGAAAATGAAGCCTTACAAATATTTTCAAATCCTTAGAGCAAGAGTAACCTATCTTTCTCCCATTGTTTTGGAAAGTAAATAGTAACTACTGAGAGCAGTTAATAGAAATGCTTTTAAATTATTAATAATTTGTTCAAAGTTTAACAAATTGCTCCAGTAGTGCTGTTATTGTATGGTACTTTTTGTAATATAAGGAACTGAGATGCTGGGATCCAAGTTAACTTGAGTCTCAAATTATTGAATGGCAGAAGTACTCCAGGATTGTGCATTACTTACTTGCGACATTAACAAAAAACATGAGTCATGATTTTCCCACTGCCTTGAACCTTGCATAGTAATTTACACTTGAGCAAAGTGGTGATGAAATACTACTTTCTGATTTTCTAGCCATTTTGAAGAGCTGTAAGCAACTGTACAAGGTGCACAGCTGTGGAGAATCAGGCCCATGAACTTGCATGACATTGCTTGATGTCACCGTAACCTCTAAGTGGAGTTATTATTTTAATCTATACAGCTGGGTGCACACTTAGGCTTCTACATAGTTCAATGAAATATGCTGTGATTTTTCATCTTATTCTGTGACTTTTAATAAGGAAAAAATTGTAGGGAATCATGTAAAGATTGTAGTATATGGGAATCGATGGTTGGCTATAATCAGCAAACACATTTTAAAGATGTTAAACTTTATCTATAGTAGATGCTAACAGTGCACAATTAAAACGGTTTAGCTACCATGTTTAAAAATACACCCACCTCTTTTCCTAACATAGCTAAAAAAAAGTCTGAATTATTTTTAGCTGCGGCAAAATTGTGTATTTTACAATGTTTTCATTTTCAGAAACAGCTGAACTTAGCTCAAACTTTCAAAAATCAACAATAAAACCAACAGACTGCGACCAAACATGGAAAATGTCTGCCCAAACCATTAAAGTTTGCTACAGTGATACACAGTTGGGAAGTATGATGGCAAGTGTTAGGCAACTTTCATATAGGTGTTGCCAAGACTTAAATTGTATCAGGTGGCAGACCCAGGAAATAAAATTTCTAAGCAACGAGCTGAGTCACTGAGTGAGCATTTGTAGAGCTAGCTAGGGGAAAATCCCTTCTGACTGGCTGCTTTGCCCACCTGCTGGGAAAGACCAGCAAATTGGCTACTACAGGAAGCAGGCAAAGCTCCTTTCAGCAACCCAACACCATTCTTACTGGAGTGCACCAGAAAAAGCCCAGTAGCTCACGGTGGCCCTAGTCTCTCCTTCCTCATCTCCTTCTGTGACCTTCTGGCTCCTCTCCCATTACACTCATCCTGCCAGGGCTGGGAATTGGCAGATGGAGAGGGGGTGTGACGAATTCCTGGAACTAGCCCCTGCTCTGAAAGGGAATCTTGCTGCAGCCCCCGCAAGCCTGAGGGTGTGGGCAGGATGAAGAGCCTGAGGAGCAGTTGCAGGAGGCGCACTGGGGGTACAGAATTGATTTGAGGTTGGAGGACAGAATTAATTGGGCAGGAGCCAGGCTGATGTGGGGGTGAGAGCTCCTGAAGTAAGGGTGAAAATCACCAAAATCCACCTGGCAGGGGGAATTTAAAAACTAAGACAGACAAAAAAAACTACATCTCTATCTATATATCATGAGTGTTGGACCAATTCCATGATTCCTTGGGGTTTGACTCATGATTTATGAATCTTTGGGGTTGGCAATACTGTGAGAGCGAAATGCTGTTTAAATCTCTTCCAGCTATCTTCCATATTTCCAGAGACTACCAGTTCTGGTGGAGCTTTTAGCTGCTGCATTCTTCCACTTATTTTCTATTTACCCTGGTAATATGTGGTGTTCAGCAGTCACTCTGGGTCCAAGGTGCTTAAAAGAGATCCACTTTATTCAGGGATTAGTCCCAAACTGCCTAATAGAGCATGGGCATCTGCAACGCCCCATGGGAAGGTAATCCACTTACAGGTACAGTTCCCAATATCACAGGGAGAGAAGACGGGGAGGGAGAATTGGAGATAATGGTATTGCGGGGAGGAGGACATGGGGTGCATATGGAGTCCTTGAAGTGTGGTGGAGGGAGCTATAGGGGCACATAGCCCCTGGCATGAGGGAGGGGTGGAGGGATGCAAGGAGTCCTTGAAATAGAGTGGGGTGGGAGGATGGCAAACAGAGAGCTCATGGAGCAAGAATGGAGGAATACAAGGCGTGTGGGTGGGTGCAGTGAGCTCAGCCTGCAGAAGCTATGATGTGTGCGACCCCCCCGCCCCCATGTTCGAACGATTGGTAAAATGTAGGGTACATGCTAAATAAATGAGTTGGTGACTCATATGATACTAGTAATGGGTCTGAGTATTTCTGATGTGGACACTTCTCCACTAAGAAATGGACTATCACTGCATTTTCAGCTCTGCCACTCTGGGTTTTCCCCACAGACAATAAATTCTCAGTCCCAGCCACCAGGCTGTGGGGAAATCCCTCAGTCTGGAGAAATAACTGCCCAGGTGATTGGTTGCACTGCCCCATTTCCCTTACCTCCTGGACACTCAATCAGAACTAGTCCATTTGCTGATGGGAGTGCGTGCTCTTTCCTGCTCCCTATAGCAGTGTTGGGAGTGCTTCTGCACAGACAGAGCCAACTGGGAACAACTCCTCCTGAAGTTATGCACCTGCTCTGCTTCCCACTCCCTGGCTTGAGGTGGGGGAGAAGAGGCTCCCAGTGGTACCCTTGCAGACCAAGGAAGAGGGGTAAAGAGTGAGGCATTCAATGTGCTTTACTTGTAATCACACGCCCTTCTGGGAAAGCTACCAGGACTCCTCAAACCTGCTGGCTAGAGTGGGAGGTAAGGAGAGCTCAAAGTGAGGCGGGCAGGGAATGAAATGCTGGGATGGAGGTAGGATGTGAAATAGGGATGGTGGGTGGGAACAGAGGATGAAATGCTTTGGGGAAGAAGGAACCAAAAAAAAAAATGCCCCGAGCTGATTGAGTGGGTATGGGTTGGAGAGTGACACTTGATTAATTGTGTGTGTGTGTAGTCAGAATGTAGTTGACTGAGGGAGATTACAAATTGATTAACTGAGCCACCTGGGGGGTGGGGTGGGGGAATGGGAGGGAATGAACAAAACCCACACCCTTCCTGCCTCTCTCTCCTTCTCTCTGTTCCTCTCTATCTGTCTCTTTCCTTGCTCATCTCTCCCCCATCTCTCTCTCTCTGCCTGAATTGCTGTCCTCTCTCACCATTTGGTTGCCTGCCTTTATCTTCATTGACATTTATGTAATTTTATGAAAATGTGAACACTACCCATTTTTGCCTTTGAGCATGTTGGCAGGTTGTTTGCATTTGGTTTGTCTTGGCACTTGTTCTGGTGGTCTCAGCATTGAGGCCAATGACTGAATGGACAGAATTTACAATAGATGTTGAATTCAATTACAATGAGTTCCTGATTACAAAATGGTTGTTTTGAATTATGTTATTATCATAGCTTGCTCCAAGAGGTGTTCTGTGGACCATACAAAATCAGTTTTAATATAAAAATCAAACTGAATAAATTATTTCCCAAATTATTCCACGCTTATTTACATATTTGGAAATAAGCTCTTGACTCATACAGGAAGCCAGATTCTTCTTTTATTTTACATTTAATTGATAAAAAGGACCACATTCCATTTTATCTTTAAGACCTCAGAATTGGTTCAGAGCCCTTTGAAATGAGAATCACTTGAGCCTTGTGACACACTTCAGATTGCATACTTCCTTTATTTACAAGCATCCTAAAGATCAAAGAGTCAAATTCCAAACTTGAGGTTTGTCACTTTTTAAGCTACCTTAAACAATTAGAGAGAGGATTTTTTTCAGAATTCCTGACTTTATATGAAACATTCCCAACAGAACTTCACAGTTTTTCATTTATTTATCCTCACATCACCCCTATGGGGTTATTCCCATTTTACAGGTAGGGAATGGAGACACACAGATTAGCCCAGCATCACACAGGAAGTTTGTGGCAGAGCATGGATTTGACTAGCAGAGAAAACATAGGAAGGAAGACAATAGCAGGAGCGAGTTTAAAGCAATGACAGCTTATTTGTAGCCTCCAAAGATACGAGACTTGATTTCACCCACTTGATGTTTTGCACATAGGGTGACCAGATATCCTGATTTTATAGGGACAGTCCCGATATTTGGGGCTTTTTTTAAATACGGGCTCCTATTACCCCCAGTCCTGATTTTTCACACTTGCTATCTGGTCACCCTAATTGCACAACCTATGTAATATAATCCCTAATCACTGGATCACTTTTGTCTTTAGCAAGAAGAACATGCAATTGTCTTTCCCTCCATAACATGTCACAAAGAGCATAGGGTTTAGGCCCTGGTAAATTCTTAGCAGCAGCCCGCTGAGAATATTTAAATTACTTATACCAGTGATTCAAACATTGCAGCTTGTATGTTACTTTTGGTCCTCAGAACACTTGCTGCTGGTCAGCAGAAAATTGGCTAACCACATGACGCTGGCTCTCCTCTCTATTTCCAGCTGCTACATCACATTAACGATAGTTAAAGCAATACCACATTTTTTCCTAATATTACGTTTCCTTCTAATTAATTATTGTAATTGCCACAGGGGCACTATGCATTCATGATTGGGATGGAGGAGGTCTGTATGATGGTGGCTGGGACAATCTCTCTCTTACAATATGTTCTCCATCATAAAAAAATTGTCCGACCCCTGGTATCTGTACTTTTAAATACATTTTTGCTGTGCTTTTCCACTTCAGACTCAGCAAGGAACCTCTTCCTTCTGCATGACCTGCCACATGCCAAGATTGCAGGGGTTTTCCTTTCAGACATTTTGAGTTACTAGTGAACAAAGGCAGTCATGGCATTAGATAGTCCCATCAGCTTCTGGAAGTGGAGAAGACTCAAAATCTGACGATCAGGTTCAGGAGATGTGGAAGTGAGAAGGGCTCGTTCTTGGTATTATCTTTTTTCCTTTGTTGGGGGTGTTTGTAGGCCTGGGAAAGTGCAGTATATTTTGGTACGGTCTCTTTAAAATTAGTCACATGTAATCACCAGTGGGCCTCCCATTGTGATGGGTGTCTCCCCCAGGATGCAGGGAAGCTCTGGGTCTGAATGCTCGGTGTCTGTAGGATTTATCTTTTTATGTATCTAATAAAGAGAAGGAATCAGACAGAAGGTACAGAGTACTGAGGCACAGTGAGTACTCACAAGTGAAACCAAAACTAGAGAAGTTAAACTAGAAAATAGTAATTTTTTTTTTAACTCTGTACATGGAGGATTTCAAGCCACCCCTGTCTGTTTCTTTACTTGGTAATCTTGCTGAGAACTGAAGGAGATGGCACCAATCGTATCTGTATGAAAGCCTCAGGAGCAGAGAAAAATGAAGAGGACATAAAAGAAGCTATTTTATTATATACAGTGGGAGAGGAGGCTCTGGAAGTTTATAACACATTCTTCCAGCAATCAGCTGAAAATGCTCCCACTTTGGATGAGGTTTTAACAGTACTGAGGAACTACTGCAACCCTAAGAGAAATATGGTGTTAAAAATCTGTGGATCTATGGTATTAGTCAAAGGCCAACAGGAACCATTGTGATCATTGACCCTGACTTGTATAAGCACAGGCCCTAGAACTTCCCTAAAATAATTCCTAGATCATATCTTTTAGAAAGGTTTCAGAGTAACAGCCATGTTAGTCTGTATTTGCAAAAAGAAAAGGAGTACTTGTGGCACCTTAGAGACTAACCAATTTATTTGAGCATAAGCTTTTGTGAGCTATAGCTCACTTCATCGGATGCATACTGTGGAAAGTACAGAAGACGTTTTTATACACACAAACCATGAAAAAATGGGTGAATATCACTACAAAAAGTTTTCTCTCCCCCCACCCCACTCTCCTGCTGGTAATAGCTTATGTAAAGTGATGACTCTCCTTACAATGTGTATGATGATCAAGGTGGGCCATTTCCAGCACAAATCCAGGGTTTAACAAGAACGTCTGGGGGGGGGGGGGGTTTATTACCAACAGGAGAGTGTTTTTTTTGGGGGGGGGGGTGTTTGGGGTGTGTGTGAAAACCTGGATTTGTGCTGGAAATGGCCCACCTTGATTATCATACACATTGTAAGGAGAGTCATCACTTTACATAAGCTATTACCAGCAGGAGAGTGGGGTGGGGGGAGAGAAAACCTTTTGTAGTGATAATCACCCATTTTTTCATGGTTTGTGTGTATAAAAACGTCTTCTGTACTTTCCACAGTATGCATCCGATGAAGTGAGCTGTAGCTCACGAAAGCTTATGCTCAAATAAATTGGTTAGTCTCTAAGGTGCCATAAGTACTCCTTACCTTTTAGAAAAACATCCCATCTTGATTTAAAAATTGTCTGTGTTGGAGAATCTACCATGACACTTGGTAAATTGTTGCAGTGTTGTCACTGTTAAAAAAATATGCTTTATTTCCAGTCTGAACTTGTTTAGCGTCAACTCCCAGAGATTAGATCGTGTTATACCTTTCTCTGATAGATTGAAGAGCCTATTGTTAAATATTTATTCCCCATGTAGGTACTTATAGTTTGTAATCAAATCACCCCTTAATCTTCTCTTTGTTAAGCTAAATATATTGAGCTCCTTGAGTCTATCATTATAAAGCATGTTTTCTAATCCTTGAATCATTCTTGTGGCTCTTTTCTGAATCCTCTGCAATTTATCAACATCCTTCTTGAATTGTGGGCACCAGAACTGGACACAGTATTCCAGCAGCAGTCGCACAGTACCAAGAACAGAAGTAAAATAATCACTCTAATCCTACTTGAGATTCCTCTCTTTATGCATTGCAGGACTGCATTAGCTCTCTTGATCACAGCATCACACTGGGAGCTCAGGTTCAGCTGATTATCGACCCCTTCCCCCTCAAAACTTTCTCAGAGTCACTGGGAAGCAGTCCCCCTTCCTGTAAGTACGGCTTACATTCTTTGTTCCCAAATGTATACATTTAGCCATATTAAAATGCATATTGTTTGAACCCAGTTTACCAAGTGATCTGGATTGCTCTGAATCAGTTACCTGTCTTCTTCATTATGTACCACTCTCACAATTTTAGTGTCATCTGCAAAATTTACCCGTGGTGATTTTATGTTTTCTTCCAGGCCATTGATAAAGATGTTGAATATCACAGAGCCAAGAACCGATCCCTGTGGGACCCCACTGGAAAGAGACCTGCTCAATGAAGACTTCCCATTTACAGTTTGAGACCTATTAGTTAGCCGTTTTTAAATCCATTTAATGTGTGCCATGTTAATTTTATAGCGTTCTAGTTTTTTTAATCAAAATGGTGTGTGGCATCAAGTCAAATGCCTTACAGAAGTCCAAGTATATTACGTCAACACTATTACCTTTAATCAACCAAATCTGTAATCTCATCAAAAAATCAAGTTAGTTTGACAGGATCTATTTTTCCATAAACCCATGTTGATTTGAATCAATTACATTACCCTCCTTTTGATCAGTATTAATCGAGTCCCATATCAGCTGTTCCATATCTTGCTGGGATCAATATCAGAATGACAAGCCTATAATCACCCATGCCATCCCTTCTAACAGTTGGCACAACATTAGATTTCTTCCAGTCTTCTGAAACTTCCCCAGTGCGCCAAGACTTATTGAAAATCAACCGTAATGGTCCAGCAAGCTCCTCAGCCAGCTCTTTTAAATCTCTTGGATGCAAGTTATCATGACCTGCTGATTTAAAAATGTCTTATTTTAATAACTCCTGTTTAACATCCTTCAGAGATACTAGTGGAATGGAAATAATGTTATCATCACCATATAATGAGACTGCATCATCTGTTTTTTTTCTCCGAAATACAGAACAGAAATATCTACTTCTGTCTTTTCCGCATAATGATTGATAATTCTACCATTAACATCTAGTAATGGGCCAATACCATTGTCAGGATTCTTTCTGTTCCTTATATTGTTAGGAAACTCCTTATTGTCCTTAACTCTGCTGGCCACAGATTTCTCCCTGTCTTCAGTTCTGGTCTCACCCACACCTCGAAGAGGAACAGATAGACAAGTATATCACAGAGCTGACGCAAAAAAGCAATAAATTTTGAGTTTGGAAATACAGAAAATGGCATGAGCAGAGACAAAATTGTGTCCAGTGACAGAAGACTAAAGGAAAGACTGTTGAGGGAGCCTAATTAGAGCTTTTGCAAAAAGTAATAGACATTTGTAGAACCTTGCAAGCTATAAAGACATAAATAACGATCATGTCTGAGCCATACACTGAAAGTTCATGCAAACTCTTGCCAAAAAAAAAAAAAAAAGTACTCAGAGCAGAATGGGTAGGGCCCAGCCACCTGAGAATCACAGCAAAGCAGACGCATCAACTGCTCACAGACAAAGAAACCACACACACTGTAGTAAGACATGCCTACCCTGAGGATGCCCACACTTTTGAATAATATTGCACAAATTTGGAAAATTAAATCACTGTTAGCCAATACTACATGTCATACATATTGCACACCATATTAATTTATCTATAAATGCTTTGCTTGTTTAGCCTAACCAAAAGAAGTCTGAGGGGAGGTATGAATGCTCTCCATAAATACATCAGAGGGATAAATACCAGGGAGCAAGAGGAGTTATTTAAGTTAAGTGCCAATATGGACAAAGAACAAATGGCTATAAACTGGCCATCAACAAGTTTCGGCTTGAAATTAGACAAAGTTTTCTGACCATCAGCGCAGTGAAGTTCTGGAACAGCCTTCCAAGGGGAGCAGTGGGGGGCAAAAAGCCTAACTGGCTTCAAGACTGAACTTGATAAGTTTAGGGAGGGGATGGCATGATAGGACTGCCTGCAATGGCATGTAGCTGATCTGTGACTGCTGGCAATCATCTCCAACGGTCAGTGATGGGACACTAGATGGGGAGGGCTGAGTTACTACAGAGAATTCTTTCCCAGCTGCCTAGCTGGTGGGTCTCACCCATACACTCAGGGTCCAACTGATGTCCATATTTGGAATCAGGAAGGAATTTTCCCCAAGATCAGATTGGCAGAGACCATGGGTTTTTTTTTTTTTTTTTTTTGCTGTCTTCTGAAGCCTGGGGCACAGTTCACTTACAGGTTTAAACGAGTGTAAATGGTGGCTTCTCTGTAACTTGAAATATTTGAATCATGATTTGAGGACTCCAGTAACTAAGACAGAAGTTATGGGTCTATTTCAGAGTGTGCGGGCGAGGTTCAGTGGCCTGTAATGTGCAGAAGGTCAGGCCAGACAATCATGATGGTCCCTTCGACTTTGGAATCTGAGTCTATATTATATATAAATGTTAGCAAAAAGTTTTATATTTGAACGGTACTATGTTTGTTTACTCATGTTCAGTATCACATAATACTTTGTAAAGCTGGAGTCAGCTTTGGGACTTGTGAATATGAAATCTGTCAAAATCAAAATAAATTTGTTCTGTGTCCTAGCACAGGTACCTTCACAGGCAACTGGTTTGCAATGTAGTATCCAAAACAGGTAAGAAAAGTACAGAATAAACCAAGTCAAGGAACTGTTACAAACTGGTGGGTTGGATTTTAGTGACATATAGAGAATTTTGCAACTTGTAAAACCATTTTATAAATATAGCTACCTTTAAATATATGTAACTCTTCTGCCAGGTGGATCTGGCAGCACCCAGGGCTGGGTTCAATATCTAGGGGTTCCTTTTCAACAATAGAACACAGAACTGGCTCGAGCCATGAAAGCTTATGCTCAAATAAATTTGTTAGTCTCTAAGGTGCCACAAGTACTCCTTTTCTTTTTGCGAATACAGACTAATATGGCTGCTACTCTGAAACACCACACCAAGTGCCTCTGAGAGGCAATACTTCCCCACTCGCAAGCACAGAGTCTGAGTGTAGAAAAGAAACTTTTAATGAAAGGAGGGAAGGATATTAATTAAGGAAAATGCCACAGGCAGGATTCATAATCATAAAACGGTGAGCAGGACACGCATCCCAGAGTGGGTGGGGCACTGAGTTCTACAACCAAAAGTTCCTTTTCTGTGCCCCTCTCTGCTCCCTCACCATACCCCACTCACTGTGGTTGTCCTTGGTCAGTGAGGACCCAGGGGTGAATTTGTGTAAGTTCACCTCCCATGCGGGGAAGAAGGCACCTTGCTTGCTCCGCCATCTGAGCACCTGCTCTGGCTGGCTGCCCCGTCATCCACGGTTCCTTGCCACTGGCCACCCCGCCAGCTGCAGTTCCTCTCTGCTGCCTGCCCTGCCAGCTATTCATTTTGCTACCACTGGCTGACCGCTCGCTGCTTCCACTGGCCACCTGTTTGCTGCTTCTGCTGGCCAAATCTCAGTTACCTTCTGCTGCCACCTGCCTCTCTGCTGTGACCTCTGCAGGTCAGTCTCTTACTGATTGTCAGCTCTTAGTGATTTTCAGCTTTCAACATGCTGGGCAGAAACACTGTCCTACCACAAGTTATTTCAGCTCTCATTTAAGCACTTAAAGTAACAAAGACGTCTAATGGAGCCTATTTAGCTCTATCTTTGAACAATGGGGAGGAACAGGTTAAACCAGACTGGGGACCCTTAGAGACAGTCCACACCTCCTGGCTGGGATACCTTTCCCACTTTTTCTCTTATTTTCACAGGGGTCTGACATTTGAGCCCCTGGCTTAACGAGGTCCTTTCAGCTGAGGATGCCTCAGGATGTCCCAGGAAGGAGAGAGATTAGTATCTTCACAGTCTTATTGTTTCTTCTTAATGGCCTGTCAAGGCTGTGCTGGCCAGTTGTCTGGTGGGTGTCTCCCAAATACACACACACAGCTGTAATTGTTACATTGTCAATATTCCTAACTTTAGATGCAGAAATGATACATGCATACAAATTGGATAATCATATTCAGTAAATCATAACCTTTCCAATGATATCTTACATGAGTCATCTTGCATAAAGTGTATCTTAGTTATGCCATATTCATATCAGAGCCATATTTCTATGAAGAATATGGGGTGTAATGTCACAAATACATTTGGCTGAGTCTGGTTATTTGGTTTCATGACCATTTTTCATAATGAACCACAAGTGTAGTCAGTCAACTGGCTATACAATTAATCTAGATATATAGAAACAACTTTACCCAAAAAGATAAAGTCACAAATCTCTGGCTGAAGTAGAATGTGAGCAATTTCTTCTTGTAGATACACTGTCACTGAATAATACAAATCGTACAGTTCACTCAGCAGAACCTTGGTATTCTATACTTGTATATAAGGATTGCACTTCTAAAGTTCAAGCTCAATATTGGAGCTGAAGCTAATGTTTTACCAGTTCACTGTTTGAAAAAGATACCAGGTCCCATCCAGCTAAAGCAATCTGATACTGGGCTTATAATAAATGGAGTTTCCAGAATAGACTCTGAAGGAGAAGTCACCCTAACATCACAAAGACCAAGGCTAAGGTCAGTCATCAGTTCTCCATCACTAAGTCATCTACAACACCACTCGTAGGCAGAGACACTTGCTTACAGCTAAGCCCAGTATACAAAATAGGTATGCTGCACACCAAGGCACCCAGCACTAAAGAAGAATTGATTGGACAATACCAGAAGTTTTCAGGGTACTTAGAGAGTTCTGTGGTAAGACTCCCATATATATGGACCCATCAGTTCTCCCTGTCATACACTGCTTACAGACAGCCCCCCAACCTGAAGCGAATACTCACCAGCAACCACACACCACACAACAAAAACACTAACCCAGGAACCTATCCTTGCAACAAAGCCCGTTGCCAACTGTGTCTATTCAGGGGACACCATCATAGGACCTAAACACATCAGCCACGCTATCAGAGGCTCGTTTACCTGCACATCTACCAATGTGATATATGCCATCATGTGCCAGCAATGCCCCTCTGCCATGTACATTGGCCAAACCGGACAGTCTCTATGTAAAAGAATAAATGGACACAAATCAGATGTCAAGAATCATAACATTCAAAAACCAGTCGGAGAACACTTCAATCTCTCTGGTCACTCGATTACAGACCTAAAAGTCGCAATATTACAACAAAAAAACTTCGAAAACAGACTCCAATGACAGACTGCTGAATTGGAATTCATTTGCAAACTGGACACCATTAAATTAGGCTTGAATAAAGACTGGGAGTGGATGGGTCATTACACAAAGTAAAACTATTTCCCCATGCTTATTTCCCCCCTGCTACTGTTACTCTCACCTTCTTGTCAACTGTTGGAAAAGGGCCATCCTGATTATCACTACAAAAGGTTTATTTTCCCCTGCTGATAATAGCTCACCTTAATTAATCACTCTCATTATAGTGTGTATGGAAGTGGTTCCCAAACTTGTTCCGCCGCTTGTGCAGGGAAAGCCCCTGGTGGGCCGGGCAGGTTTGTTTACCTGCTGTGTCCGCAGGTTCGGCCAATCGCAGCTCCCACTGGCCGCAGTTCGCTGCTCCAGGCCAATGGGAGCTGCTGAAATGGTGTGGGCCGAGGGACATACTGGCCACCACTTCTAGCAGCTCCCATTGGCCTGGAGCAGTGAACCGCGGCCAATGGGAGCTGCGATTGGCCGAAGATGCGGACGTGGCAGGTAAACAAACCATCCTGTCCCACTAGGGGCTTTCCCTGCACAAGCGGCGGAACAAGTTTGGGAACCACTGGTGTATGGCAACACCCATTTTCTCATGTTCTCTGTGTGTGTGTATATATATATCTTCCTACTGTATTTTCCACTGCATGCATCCGATGAAGTGGGTTTCAGCCCACGAAAGCTTATGCTCAAATAAATTTGTTAGTCTCTAAGGTGCCACACGTACTCCTCATTCTTTTTGCTGGTACAGACTAATACAGCTACCACTCTGAAACTTGTCTCTTGAAAATTAGCCATGTGCCGAGGGCCTCCCATTGTGAGGGGTCTCGGACATGATGCAGACACTCTCAAGATCTGCAAGCTCAGGGTCTGCGTGAGCCATCTTGTTATGTATCTAATAAAGAGAGTTGTAGTTTTAACTTTATATCCATGGTTCTCTCTATGGCTCCTGAAATACAGAGGCTGCTGTATACTCATGAGGAAGATGCTCTCGACTACCTGACCATGCTAAAAAGCATAACAGAGGGTATGGCGGGGACAACTGCCCTGCCTGTGATGTGTGTGGAGGAAGCTTTCCTCCTGATTGACAATCCAGTAGTAAACTGTCAGCTGAAACTCAGTTTGCTGTACCTACACAGGATTTTCCTGCATATGGGGTGAGCTATGTTTTTTTAACCTGCTAAAATTCTTTTTCATTCTCTCAAAATTCAAAAACAGCTGAAGGCATTTTCTTGAGACTTAAAAAAAAAAATCACTTGTATGTCTCAGTCAAGCCCAAAAACTTTCAGTACCAGAAGGGAAAAAAAATCCAGAGGTTTTGAGTACGAAAACAAAGTTACAATGAAAGTTTGAGTGTAACCTGAACTTTGATAGTCACCTCTATTCAGGTTTCACTGGCTGTTTTAGTGTATTTGCTTAATTGAATTTAATTTCTTACTGGTGTGGCTAAGCTCCTCTCACACAGGGCTAGTGGACACTCAGTTGAATGAAACTATCCATATAATAACTGGTACAATAAGACCAACAAACCTGGGCTGGCTGCTGGTCCTGTCCAACATTGCCCCTTCTGACATCAAGCCTTGCAGAATCTGCCCTTGAGGTGGAAGACATGCCCTATCTACCCCAGTTTAAAGATGTGTCTAGCCTACCTATAAACCATTTTAGCTCAAGGCATCCCATTTGGAAAATGCCTTGAAAGAACCTTGATGTCATCTCCAGATGACAAGCTTCATACATAGCCAATGCCTATCTCGTGACAGATCAACAATCCAGCCCTTTGGTTTTTGACCTTCCATGCCATCGGCCTTCCATTGCTTCAGATATAGAGTGACCAGATGTGCTGCAAATGACTACAAGTGGGGACTTTGTGACTCTCCCTTTTGCATTGTGGTCAGTTAGACTATGTACAAATTATACTTGCAGACTACCCTCAGATTCCCTCATGGCCGTTCACAATGCCCTTCCCTCAGCTATTGAATGGTTAAGACATTTAGACTCACACGGTTGACTTGAATGTCCATGTAAATGCAATCACAATAAAAATAAAAGTTACAGGAAACTCAGTACCAGTGCGTGCGTGTGTGTGCTGTCATAGAGAACTGACAGTGCTGCACTGAAAAGGTCTGTAGGTCTGTTTACATTTACCACCCAAGGCTAGGGCAAAGTCAAAGTGTGACTCTCACTTGCTAATTAAAAATATGTACGTTGTGTCACTGTACAACAGTTCAAATTGTTGTTTGTTTCATTGAATAAGATTTTTAAGTGACATTCTAAAAAGTCATGACATTTAGAAAATACCTTTTCAGTAGGCTTATATACTGCAATTTACTTCACCATATGACATAATCATTGATTTTTAAACTTTAGCAGTAACACTATATTTTATTCTATTTGATTCTATCAAAATAAACTGCTGATAGATGATTTAACAAAATGGAAAAGAACCCTAGCTCTTGACTTTTCCCAGTGCTCTTTCCAGTTTAACTTTGTTTCTTTTCTATAAATTTATTTTGTAACTTAATTATTTTTAGAGTATAAAATTATATACCATGAGCTCCTGAGGGCAGAACCTGTCATGTTTTATATATCCTAAGGTCACCCGAAGACTTATTGTGCTACATAAATATGATAAATATACAGTAAGTCAACCTCAATTGCTTCTGATCCAAGATGAAGACTATCACTAAATCAGTCACTGAACTCCAACATGCAGATGACTGTGCCCTTTGTGCCCACTCAGAAGAAGATCTTCAAAACATAGTCGATATTTTTTCTGAGGCCTACAACCAACTCAGCCTCACACTCAACACCAAGAAAACTAAAGTACTCCACCAATAGGCTCCAAATCACCAGGATCCTGCTCCCATAAGTCAGAGCAATAGAGAGACCCTGAAGAATGTTGAACACTTCCTTTACCTTGGCAGCCATCTGTTTCAAAGCTGACATTGACTAGGAAATTCAACACTGGCCTCCAATGTACCAGTGCAGTTTTCGAAGGCTTGAGAAAATGTGTTTTTGAAGATTGTAACATCAAGCATCAAATCAAGCTTCTCAGGTACCAGGCTGTTGTACCCTGTTCTCTTGTATGGCACTGAAACCTGGGTTACGTACAATAGACACCTCAGGGTTCTTGAACAATACTATCAATGGTGCCTCCGCAAGATTTTCTGAATCAAGTGGGATGATTGATGGACCAACATCAGTGTTCTGTCCCAAGCCAAAATCTCCAACATTGAAGTTATGATCATCCCCTACCAACTCTGCTGGGCTGGTCATGTTTTTTGAATGCCAGACAATTGACTCCTGAATCAGGTCATATTCTCACAATTGAGCCAAGGCCAACGAACAAGGGGAAGGCAAAAAAATGCTTCAAAGTGCAATATTGACAAACTCATGGGAAACCCAAGTCCTCAGCCAACCAAAATGGAAAAGGACCTTGTGGCAAGGATTTCAGTATTTTGAGATCCAACAAAGACAACAGGAAACAGAGAAACTGGAAGGGAGGAAAGAATGTGCTGCAGCCCAACTCAACAATCCAGATCTGCCCCTGCCACTGGGAAATGTCTGCACCAACTGTGACAAAATCTGTGGATCCCAGAGTAGTCTCATTAGCCACCTGCGGATTCACCAGCAATAACTTTTATGGAAGCCAATCCTCCCCAAACTCCGAGGGATCACCAGCAGGAGCACCGGAACCTGTGTAGATGGTGGAGGGGGCACCGGCACTGGAATTGTGGCCCCCTCCCCTGCTCCTCCTCTGCCCCCTTGAAGCCCCACCCCCTGGCCAGGCCAGAAGTCTGAGATGGGTCATGGTAAGAGTCAACCAGCAATCCTGTGTTGCTGTGGGGAGCACTGGACCCTCCCCTCATCGTGGACAGGGGGCCTAAGAGAAGCCCATGATATGTCCCCTCATCATGGGGTGCACCACCCAGGGCAAGTGGAAGGTCTGGGAGTCTCCACAGCAGCCTGGGCTCACTGGGCAGCTCTTACCATTGCCCAGCTCCAGCTTCTGGCCTGCCCTTGGGGGAAGAGGTGGAGCAAGGGCCTACCCATGGTGAGGGCAGGCTAAAGGCCACCTCAGCCCCCTACCAAGAAGAGGCTGGCACCACTTGCAGGGGCTGTGCTTTGTGCTGAGGGAGCTTATCACCTGTTCCCGCTACTCTTAATTAACCCAGGGCTCCCATCTTTTACAAACTTGCTGCAAGTGGCTAACTGAAATCCTTTGTCTAAATTAATACAGTTTACATTAAAAGGTCAATTCTGCCTCATCCATGTAGAGCTTTCACCCATCCACCCTTGCAAACCAATACAGAGTTGTGCACAAGGGGGGAAATCCTGGACCCACTGAAGTCAATAGGAATTTTTCCATTGACTTCAATGGGACCAGAATTTCACTTTTTTTCTAGGCTAGTGTTGCTGCTGGCCCTAGCTTCCCCACAACTGCCCTTCATGGGGAAACTGAACTCTTTCAAGAGGAGGTGCAATGACCACCCTCCCTTTCTGCTTTTGGAGTGCTGTACCTACTTAATGTCTGCAAGATCCCCTGTTAGAACAGGTCGCCTCTATATCATTCTCTACCACAGTGGTGCTGAGTAACTTTATCTCCCACTGGCTTCAGGGGGACTTGAAAGTGCTCAGCATCTTGCAGGATTAGACCTCTAAAGCCAGATTGCTCTGGAGAAAATATTTCATTGGTATGTTCGCTGTAAGCCATTGTGATTCTGTTCATGAGCTACAACAAGAATAAGATTGACCATTGCTGGAAATGATGCATATCCAAGATCCAAGATTTTACAAAACCTAAAACTAATAGAAGTATTTCCCTGGGAAAAAATTAAATTATACAAAAAACCCCATATAGTTCTTTGCCATTATGCTAACAATTTAAAAGCAGCGTCTAAGTGACTAGAAGTGAACTGCAACGAGCAGCGAAACTGCTTAGCTTACTGACTGTACAAACTGAGAAAAATACCAAAAGGTGTGAAGCACCATAAATAGTGGAAAGCGAATTCGATTTTAAAAACTTTCAGTACGGGAGCTGTACATAACATAAGTAGGAATTTCAAACAATTAACTGTCTGCCTTAGCCAGATATTTTCTCTTCAATCATCTTGTGCCTTCTACCATTATATACGTCAGGCTGGGCCCACTGTGTACCATGTATTTCATACCACTCCAGTGGCGCTGGAACAGTTTTTAGAGTGGGGGTGCTGAGCTGCACCCTCCCTTACCCCTATCTGCACCCCTCAGAGATGCGGCCGGGAGCAGGGTCGTGGCTTTGGGGAGGGTGGGGCACGGACGGGGTAAAGTAGCTGAGACTGGGGCCACAGCTGGGGGTGGGTGCAGAGCCCCAGGCCGGAACCAGAAGTGGAGCCCTGAGCATGGGGCTGGCAGCTGGGACCCCCGGGCTGGCAGCCAGGACCGGGGCTGATAGTGGAGCCACTAGGCAAGGGGCTGGCAGCTGGGACCCTGGGCACGGCACCAATGGCCAGGATCTCAGGCACAGGGCCAGTGGCCGGGACCCCACACAAAACCTAGGGGTGCTGCAGCACTCCTAGTTCCCATGCCTATGTATCAATCTGTTTCACACCTATCAGATGATAATGTTACCCCTTGTTTGTGAGGCCCAGCCACCCTTTTTCATCCACTTTGGTCTCTTCCCTCATACAGTATTTTGCCCCCTTCCCTTCTCTGCATGGTTTCCACTTGATGATATATATGTAAAATATTCCAACTTTAACCGTTGCATTTTACCAACAATAACCCTTCCACAGTATGGGTCAGACTGTGGTTGTGGCTACATTAGGAAAGGAAGAGGCAAGTCATACTCCCAAACCTTGCATTGTAAGAAAACAATGACTACTTCCAGGCTTACCCTCTTTGAGTGCTAACCATTTCTGATGTGGTGGGGAAAGGTAGAATGCAAGAGTGATTGGTACAATGCTCCCTTCATTGTCTGTCCTCACATCGGATGCATCCGATGAAGTGAGATGTAGCTCACAAAAGCTTATGCTCAAATAAATTGGTTAGTCTCTAAGGTGCCACAAGTACTCCTTTTCTTCTCACAGACAGTAGCTCCCCTCCTCACCCTGCTCCTTTCCTGTTGAGGCTGTATGTAAATAGGGCTTCCATTGTGTTGGCTTACAATGCTTAATTTACATTTGACAGAGGTACACACATTACCTTCTGTCTGGAAGAAGCCTGCATTTTAATTTGGTTGGTGACAGACTTTCAGTACACGTACACAACTCCTTAAATATCATCCGTACATACACTACACAATGATTATGAGGAGCAGTATGACAAGCTTTTATTAGAGACCTCACATGACATAATTTATGGCTAAATACCATGAAAATGGTATACTAGGTGTAGTGAGTTTGTTGGGCCTGTTAGGAACAGTGAATCCTTTAACAGCTGGCACCAGTGGGCCTCTGTGTCCAGTAACCGGGTTTACAATGGTGCCATGGCTCTGGGCCCACACTCAAAAGAGGATTGTGGTCCCTCCCCCCCACTCTGCCTGTGCTCCACCTTGAGGCCCCACCCCAGTTTGGCCTCTTCCCCCTGAGGCCCCGTCCTCCTCCTTGCTCCTCTCCACCCTTCCTCCCCTCCTCCCCCACATGTGAACAGCAGGCAGGGCCTCGGGGAGAAGAGGCTGAGCGGAGGTGAGGCACGGGCAGAGGGGGGGAGGCAGGGCTATGGTCCAGGCACAAAGGTCTACAAAAGGTTCATCTGCCCCGTCTGTATCACAGGCTGCTTAGCAGTTCCGCTCCTCCTCATCCCAGATATGCGGGCTGTGGCTTAAAGCCACATTCTTGATGTATTATGATATCCTCTCATTGCTTTTTCTCTGTTTATGACACACTAATTAATTGTTGCCAGCATCAGGCTCCATCAACTTCCAATATTTGCTTGCCTGCTACATTCAAGCCATCTTTCAAGCCCATAGCAGTAGCCTGAATCATTGCGTGTACTATCATTACTGCTGTGCTGCCAAATATGGTTAATTCACACGAAGCTGTTGCATCTTTGTTAGCTGCCTATTTTCAGCCTTGCTTTTCAAACAGATTCATTGATGTTTGACAAAGCATAATTGCTGAGAATGCTGCCCTATGACTTTCACTTTACCAGAATTATCTGATATAGCTGGAACAATAGCTGCACAATGTGGACAAATGCTAGTTCTGGGCAGTTATGCTTCCATCTCCGGGCTGGACACAGTAGGGACTTGGGCAGCTGTAAATGAAAGACAACATCCAAAAGATCAAAAGGGAGAGAAAAGGCATGCACAGATGGGATTTTATTAAAATATTTCAATTTGGTTTGACTCAGGAAAGTGCTACTGTGGTCTGCTGGCCGTTTCTCTCTGATCACTTGGACAGTGTACCCAGTGTATTCTTGTATTTCTGTTCCAGTGCTCTAGCCAGCTTACAGGCCACGAAGGCAAGTTTTAGACTTTCTGCTCTCAGGTGGAGTGGACGAAGGATATAATTTATAGTCTTGGCCCAGGGAAATAGTTTGATTAACTGGCCCTAAACAACTGAATCGCAAAAATGAACAAGCAAACAGCCAAAATATTCTCACTGCCAAGGAACACAACTAAAAATTCACATTTTCACAGTAATTCAAAAAAATTTAAAACTTCCACATGTATGCTGTTAATTTCACACTTTTTGAAGTGAAAAGCAAAGGAAACTGCCTTTCCTATTCAGGTAACAAACAAACATGGGTGTCAGTGAGAAGGACATGACCAGTAAGTCTTATTAGCTCAGGCTTAAAGAAATCTTGGGAACAAATCTAAAAATCCATCTGGGAAGAAGGCTGTTGCCCTGTGTGGTCCAGTGGGTTTAGCACAGGATTGTAAAATACTATACTCTGTTCTAGTCTCTTGCCTTGTGACTTTGGGCAAGTTACTTTACTTCTCTCTATCCATCGCATATTCTTAGAATGACATCCCATAGTGGAAGCAATTAGTAGGGTTTTTTTTTTTTGAGAGTAGTTATAGGATATAATGTGCATCTCTGTCTTGCTAGTTTGACTAGCTGAGGCTTGATGCTCCCAGGTACCAGCTTGGGGAAAACCTAAATAAAGTACAACAACACTAGAAGTTTCATGCTGCTAGTACTAAAACATCCATGTAATTTCTAAATATTGTAGATGACAATATCCTAACTCAAAAAGTGTGGCATCCAGCACAGGGGCAATCCTATATTAGATCTTGTTTTGACAGATTAAAGAGGAATTGATCACTGAACTAGAAACTAGTGATAGCTTAGATACCAGACATCATGTTTCAGAGTAGCAGCCATGTTAGTCTGTATTTGCAAAAAGAAAAGTAGTACTTGTGGCACCTTAGAGACTAACCAATTTATTTGAGCATAAGCTTTCGTGAGCTACAACTCACTTCATCAGATGCATTCAGTGGAAAATACAGTGGGGAGATCTATATATATAGAGAGAACATGAAACAATGGGTGTTACCATACACACTGTAACCAGAGTGATCACTTAAAGTGAGCTATTACCAGCAGGAGAGCCGGGCGGGGGGGGAGAAACTTTTGTAGTGCTAATCAAGGTGGGCCATTTCCAGCAGTTGACAAGAATGTCTGAGGAACAGTGGGGATGGGGGATAAACATGGGGAAATAGTTTTACTTTGTTTAATGACCCATCCACTCCCAGTCTCTATTCAAGCCTAAGTTAATTGTATCCAGTTTGCAAATTAATTCCAATTCAGCAGTCTCTCATTGGAGTCTGTTTTTGAAGTTTTTTTGTTGAAGTATTGCCACTTTTAGGTCTGTAATCGAGTGACCAGAGAGATTGACCTGTTCTCCAACTGGTTTTTGAATGTTATAATTCTTGACGTCTGATTTGTGTCCATTTATTCTTTTACGTAGAGACTGTCCAGTTTGACAAATGTACATGGCAGAGAGGCATTGCTGGCACATGATGGCATATATCACATTGGTAGATGTGCAGGTGAACAAGCCTCTGATATTGTGGCTGATGTGATTAGGCCCTATGTTGGTGTCCCCTGAATAGATATGTGGACACAGTTGGCAACGGGCTTTGTTGCAAGGATAGGTTCCTGGGTTAGTGTTTTTGTTGTGTGGTGTGTGGTTGCTGGTGAGTATTTGCTTCAGGTTGGGGGGCTGTCTGTAAGCAAGGACTGGCCTGTCTCCCAAGATCTGTGAGAGTGGTGGGTCATCCTTCAGGATATGTTGTAGGTCCTTGATGATGCGTTGGAGAGGTTTTAGTTGGGGGCTGAAGGTGATGACTAGTGGCATTCTGTTATTTTCTTTGTTGGGCCTGTCCTGTAGTAGGTGACTTCTGGGAACTCTTCTGGCTCTGTCAATCTGTTTCTTCACTTCTGCAGGTGGGTACTATAGTTGTAAGAATGCTTGATAGAGATCTTGTAGGTGTTTGTCTCTGTCTGAGGGGTTGGAGCAAATGCGGTTGTATCGTAGAGTTTGGCTGTAGACAATGGATCGTGTGGTGTGGTCTGGATGAAAGCTGGAGGCATGTAGGTAGGAATAGTGGTCAGTAGGTTTCCGGTATAGGGTGGTGTTTATGTGACCATCGCTTATTAGCACCGTAGTGTCCAGGAAGTGGATCTCTTGTGTGGACTGGACCAGGCTGAGGTTGATGGTGGGATAGAAATTGTTGAAATCATGGTGGAATTCCTCAAGGGCTTCTTTTCCATGGGTCCAGATGATGAAGATGTCATCCATGTAGCGCAAGTAGAGTAGGGGTATTAGGGGACAAGAGCTGAGGAAGCGTTGTGCTAAGTCAGCCATAAAAATGTTGGCATACTGTGGGGCAATGCGGGTACCCATAGCAGTGCCGCTGATTTGAAGGTATACATTGTCCCCAAATGTGAAATAGTTATGGGTGAGGACAAAGTCACAAAGTTCAGCCATCAGGTTTGCCGTGACATTATCGGGGATACTGTTCCTGATGGCTTGTAGTCCATCTTTGTGTGGAAAGTTGGTGTAGAGGGCTTCTACATCCATAGTGGCCAGGATGGTGTTTTCAGGAAGATCACTGATGGATTGTAGTTTCCTCAGGAAGTCAGTGGTGTCTCGAAGGTAGCTGGGAGTGCTGGTAGTGTAGGGCCTGAGGAGGGAGTCTACACAGCCAGACAATCCTGCTGTTAGGGTGCCAATGCCTGAGATGATGGGGCGTCCAGGATTTCTAGGTTTATGGATCTTGGGTAGCGGATAGAATACCCCAGATCGGGGTTCCAGGGGTGTGTCTGTGCGGATTTGTTCTTGTGCTTTTTCAGGGAGTTTCTTGAGCAAATGCTGTAGTTTCTTTTGGTAACCCTCATTGGGATCAGAGGGTAATGGCTTGTAGAAAGTGGTGTTGGAGAGCTGCCGAGCAGCCTCTTGTTCATATTCCGACCTATTCATGATGACGACAGCACCTCCTTTGTCAGCCTTTTTGATTATGATGTCAGTGTTGTTTCTGAGGCTGTGGATGGCATTGTGTTCTGCACGGCTGAGGTTATGGGGCAAGTGATGCTGCTTTTCCACGATTTTAGCCTGTGCACATTGGCGGAAGCACTCTATGTAGAAGTCCAGTCTGTTGTTTCGACCTTCAGGAGGAGTCCACCCAGAATCCGTCTTTTTGTAGTCTTGGTAGGAAGCTCTCTGTGGGTTAGTATGTTGTTCAGAGGTGTGTTGGAAATATTCTTTGAGTCGGAGGCATCGAAAATAGGATTCTAGGTCACCACAGAACTGTGTCATGTTCGTGCGGGTGGAGGGACAGAAGGAGAGGCCCCGAGATAGGACAGATTCTTCTGCCCCCCACTGTTCCTCAGACGTTCTTGTCAACTGCTGGAAATGGCCCACCTTGATTATCACTACAAAAGGTTCGCCCCCGCCCCCCGCTCTCCAGCTGGTAATAGCTCACCTTAAGTGATCACTCCGGTTACAGTGTGTATGGTAACACCCATTGTTTCATGTTCGCTATGTATATAAACCTCCCCACTGTATTTTCCACTGAATGTATCCGATGAAGTGAGCTGTAGCTCACAAAAGCTTATGCTCAAATAAATTTGTTAGTCTCTAAGGTGCCACAAGTCCTCCTTTTCTTTTTTAGAGATCATGTTGTGACCGGATTCCCAGGGGAACCAGCTGAGGGACTCAATTAGTGTGAACTGCAAAGAACGGGGCAGACAATCCCCAAAGCTGGTGGATATTCCAATACTTAGATTTACCAGACCAGCATGCAATAGCTTCTATGTTACCTCACTGGTTGCCCAGAAGCCAACAACACAGTTCTCTTAAAGTAACCCAGTCTCAGGCCTCCACCTAGACACACAAGTCACGTACGATGAGGATTTCTGAAAATCTTATTCATCATATAAAAAAGGTTCTACCAATCCCAAAGAATTGGACACATTACCTCCCAGGGTGATTTAATTGGGGATCGGTCCTGCTTTGAGCAGGGAGCTGTACCAGATGGCCTCCTGAGGTCCCTTCCAACCCTGATATTCTATGACTCTATGAATATTCCAGACCTTTCCGAAATACACGCTTACAGCCAATTCTTATTAACTAAACTAGAATTTATTACAAAATAAAATTGAGAGATAATTGGTTAAAAGAACAGTATACATACAGACATGAGTTAATCTTGAGATTCAGATTTCAGAGTAGCAGCCATGTTAGTCTGTATCTTCAAAAAGAACAGGAGTACTTGGGGCACCTTAGAGACTAACAAATTTATTAGAGCATAAGATTTCGTGGGCTACAGCCCACTTCATCGGATGCATAGAATGGAACATATAGTAAGAAGATATATATATATATATATAGAGAGAGAGAGAGAGAGAGAGCTCATCTTAACTAATTAGCCTCTAACAGTTTGTATGGCAACTTCCAACTTATCTCAATGTGTGTGTGTATATATATATATATATTAATATATATGCATTAATATGCAAACTAGATACCATTAACTTGGGTTTGAATAGAGACTGGGAGTGGCTGGGTCATTACACATATTGAATCTATTTCCCTATGTTAAGTATCCTCACACCTTCTTGTCAACTGTCTAAATGGGCCATCTTGATTATCACTACAAAAGGTTTTTTCTCCTGCTTGATAATAGCTCATCTTAACTAATTAGCCTCTCACAGTTTGTATGGCAACTTCCAACTTATATATACACACACATTGAGATAAGTTGGAAGTTGCCATACAAACTATGAGAGGCTAATTAGTTAAGATGAGCTATTATCAGCAGGAGAAAAAACCTTTTGTAGTGGTAATCAAGATGGTCCATTTAGACAGTTGACAAGAAGGTGTGAGGATACTTAACATAGGGAAATAGATTCAATATGTGTAATGACCCAGCCACTCCCAGTCTCTATTCAAACCCAAGTTAATGGCATCTAGTCTGCATATTAATTGAAGCTCAGCAGTTTCTCCTTGGAGTCTGTTTTTGAAGCTTTTCTGTTGCAAAATCGCTACCCTTAAATCTTTTACTGAGTGTCTAGAGAGGTTGAAGTGTTCACTAATGTTCATACAGGCACCAGGAAAGTATTTTCTTTTGAGCAACTGGGAAAATACATTTTAAGAGCAGGAAGAAGGCCAACAGCAGGAACAGTTTTAAAGCAATGACAACTTACAGAAGGATGATCTGTAGCCTCAGGGAGATGAAACAGGATTTCATCAACTAGATCTGTTTTTAATTACACAACATCTATAATATAGTATAGACGTAAAAGACAGATGACAGCTCCTGTGCCATGGTATTTCTCAAATCACAGAGGAGATGATAGGTTTCAGAGTAGCAGCCGTGTTAGTCTGTATTCGCAAAAAGAAAAGGAGTACTTGTGGCACCTTAGAGACTAACCAATTTATTTGAGCATATGCTTTCGTGAGCTACAGCTCACTTTATCGGATGCATTCAGTGGAAAATACAGTGAGGAGATCTATATACACACAACATGAAAAATGGGTGTTATCATACACACTGTAAGGAGACGTTTCAGAGTAACAGCCGTGTTAGTCTGTATTTGCAAAAAGAAAAGGAGGACTTGTGGCACCTTAGAGACTAACCAATTTATTTGAGCATGAGCTTTCGTGAGCTACAGCTCACTTCATCGGATGCATACTGTGGAAATCGCAGAAGACATTATATACACAGACACCATGAAACAATACCTCCTCCCACCCCACTCTCACTGTAAGGAGAGTGATCACTTAAGATGAGTTATTACCAGCAGGAGAGCCGGGGGGAGAAAACCTTTTGTCGTGGTAATCAAGGTGGGCCATTTCCAGCAGTTAACAGGAACGTCCGAGGAGCAGTTGGGGGAGGGGAAATAAACATGGGGAAATAGTTTTACTTTGTGTAATGACACATCAATGACTAACAGGGCTGCTACTCTGAAACCTGTCATTTGTGTTATGTTGGTTAGTTATGTAAGTCACATGGCATTATTTCTGTTCCCTGATCGTATAACTAACCAGTAACAATAGCAGAAATTGCAAACTGCATAGATGGATGCAAAATATGTTACTCACAATTCAAGCATAGTTGAATCCAAAGTCTGCTTTTTGCATATATTCATGCTAGAAAATCTTGTTTGCTGGAATAGTCAAGGAAAGCCAACATAAAAGGGGCATAAGCAGATCAAAGTAAAATCATTTAAAAACTAAAATACTTGTGGGGATAGTAGTTACATGCTGATTGTTAATATAGTGGGTGCCAATGTGGAGACTTGACTCTGTGGCAAATTTCAGCAATACAGTGAAAAACACTGATTTTCTGAAATTCCTTTTTATCAAAATACTTGTGTCTCCCCCATTCTTTGGAGAGGCTATTGTGTTTCCCACTGATTTTAAAAGAGTCATACAATTGAAGTTTCTCGAATGAAATGTTCTCATCCTGACCCTTACCACTTCTGGAATACTCTTCAGTGTAGTGGGATTGGAACCAAGCCAAACCAGAAACAGCTAACTCTTTCCTCTTCTCCTAAATTAACTCATGTTCCAACAGAATGTCAGAAGTGGCTGCTGTGTCAAACAAAACAAAATTCAGGAAATAATCATTCTATTTAATCCAGCTCAGTGTATACTGTGATAGACTAGAAACAAAAGTGGGGTTATGTATAGTCCCAAATTTTGAGGAGAAGGAGACATTCAGGGATCAGGTTTCAGAGTAACAGCCGTGTTAGTTTGTATTTGCAAAAAGAAAAGGAGTACTTGTGGCACCTTAGAGACTAACCAATTTATTTGAGCATAAGCTTTTGTGAGCTACAGCTCACTTCATTGGATGCATACTGTGGAAAATACAGAAGATGTTTTTATACACATAGACCATGAAAAAATGGGCATTTATCACTACAAAAGGTTTTCTCTCCCCCCACCCCACTCTCCTGCTGGTAATAGCTTATGTAAAGTGATCACTCTCCTTACAATGTGTATGATAATCAAGGTGGGCCATTTCCAGCACAAATCCAGGTTTTCTCCCCCCCAGCCCCCCACCCCACTCTCCTGTTGGTAATAGTAATATACGGGAATTGGAAAGGTTCAGAAAAGGGCAACAAAAATAATTAGGGGTGTGGAACTGCTGCCATATGAGGAGAGATTAATAAGACTGGGAAAAGAGATGACTAAGGGGGGGATCTGATAGAGGTCTATAAAATCATGACTGGTGTGGAGAAAGTAAATAAGGAAGTGATTTACTCTTCCTTACAACACAAGAACTAAGGAGTACCAAATCAAATTAATAGGCAGCAGATTTAAAATAAACAAAAGGAAGTATTCTTTTCAAACAACACACAGTCAACCTGTGGAACTACTTGCCAGAGGATGTTATGAAGGCCAAGTCTATAACAGGGTTAAAAAAAGAACTAGATAAGTTCATCAAGGATAGGTCCATCAATGGCTATCAGCCAGGATGGGCTGAGATGGTGTCCCTAGCCTCTGTTTGTCAGAAGCTGGGAATTGGTGACAGTGGATGGATCACCTGTTCTGTTCATTCGCTCTGGCACACCTGGCATTGGCCACTGTTAGAAGACCGGGTACTGGGCTAGATGGACCTTTGGTCTGACCCAGTATGGCCGTTATGTTCTTATGTTGTTTGACTGTAGCTGTGTATTTGAGAAAAAAAAGTATAATTTAATTTACTTTGGATACCTCTCTACCTCTTGCAGTTTTATTTTCAGCACAATCCTGTCAATAGCAAGAATCTATGACCGCTTTACAGAACATGAGGGTTACGTTTATCATTATCCCTCCTCACTAAAAGTAAGAGAGGAGGAAAGGGACTCTCGTTTAATCTTGAAATCTGTTCATGGAGACTCATCTGCTTTCTGTCATGCTCATGTCAGATACCCTAACTAAATGAATCGGAGCTATAGAAATATTGTCAAATGTGCTGATGACATGTTCTGTGATGGCTTCTTGGGTTTTTTTGCTCAGCAAATTAGCTAGAATTCCCATCTCTCAATATTCTAAAATGCTGACAGCTTAAGACAATATCTATTATATTTGCCTGGTTGTGCTTTTGGAAATTCTCTAACGCTGCAGGTTCACATGGCTGGTCCCATTTTTATATATATATATACACACACATATATATACACACATGCACATACACATTGTTGCAAATGTGAATATATATTCATGTGTACATACACACATACACTCTTATAACTATAATTCTATGCAAGGTCAGCCTTTGCCATTTTTTGCCTAGCCTCAAACATTTTGCCATCAACCTCCCTCCCTTTACCTCCACAAATTCCCACTTCTTCTCCTCTGGAGTTATTGCTATTCCTGGCTCTGACACGGACTACATCTGGGGCATACGATAGTTTGAACTTTTCCTCAATCTCCTGTATAAGTGTGTGTGTATGTGCGCAGCTGCATCACTCCAGAGGGAGCCTTGGGAAGGAACTGTGACTCAAAATTACAAGTCCTTACTTGCTCCAGGCAGGCTAGTGGGGTGGAAGTAATTTACTGAAGTTCATTTCACCCTTTGTGTGGCTGAACTCTGCCTTGTCTCCATCTCCATCCTGACCCTGGGGGCAGTCTGGGGCCTTCAGCTCCTGCTCACCCCTGGGCTCTTTTCATGATGTGGAGAGTGTTAACTAACTTGTTAACTAATATAGCAGTGTGTGTATGGCTTTTTCTTTAACCCCTTATGCATCCATGTTAAAAGCAATCACAATGGCTTTCATCAGTTTTGATAGAAAGATAACAAAATAAACACTTAGTTTCCTCACTGAAGCATTGTTTGGATTAATTAAGCAATGTTAATAAAGACCTGTGATGAATACATGTTTATAAGCATTATCAACATCACCAACAAGCTAATCTAGTTAAGATCTGTCAGATATACTTCTCGCTATTCTGTAACAAACCTAGTACATTTTGTCCTCTTTTTCTATAAAGATATAACTCTGGTGTTAATCTCTAGTAGGGTGTATAGCAGGATAAGGTGCTGTCACTTAACTTGATTTCTTAAAAGTTTATACAGTTTATTATCCTGAATTGTTTGAACTGACTTTCCTACTGATTAAATATCGGACTCTATTTTTTGTTAGTGTATTTGTGGGTTCCAGACACAGGGCTAAGATTCACAAAGAAACTTAGGTGTGGTGATGCTCAGTATACCTACTGGACCAGGACTTTATAGATGCTGTTTCTCATAACACACTTAGAAGGGCGAGAGGGACCTTATTACAGTCAGGGGAGCTGAGGCAGAGAGGAGATATAACTTGTCTAAAAGTCACAAGCTTTTAGACATGGAAGAGCCAGGATTAGCACGCAGGGTCTTGTGACTCCAATCCTCAGTATAATCCTAGAGAACTTGCTGCCTATTACTAATTTCCTGTTTTTCCTGTTATAGTTTGGTTACAGGAATAATTGAGCACCACTGTGACTGTCGAGGTTTAGTCCCAGAGATTTTTTTTTAAATTAGTCACATTTTTCATCTTTTGCCTTGTATACTCACTCAATCAATGACAGGTTCAGTTTTGTTTCTGATTCCGCATTCAGATCAGCTCAGGCATTATTTCTGAGATGTTTTAGTCTTTTAAAATAAAAATGATTTTTTTTGGGGGGGTGGCACTTTGTAAAAGAAAGATTTTGAAGTAACATATAATTATACCATACAGTTGTCAAACATAACAGCGTCTAAATGACTATTCAATAACATGAAGCAGCAATGCTATATTAGACACTTACATTGCTTACCGTGTAGTTGCAGTGTAATTATTGGTACTTTAGGCAAAGTATGGCAGTTATTCCCATGTGTAAGCAGCCATAATGTGGGAAGAAGCATTCTCGTATCATAATGGTAATCAGAGGGCACATACCTGAATGTGAAAATGAACTTGTCAATCACACTACAAAGAAAATGGAAAGTTAGTCATCGTTTCTAAATTCAGTCTTGTAAAATGCTGCAAATATGTCAAAAACATTTGAAGCTTATGGATTTTAGAAAATTTGTTCTGAAAACATGTTTTCTCTCCCCTATTTAAACAGGGTATCAGAAGAGCTATAAAATAAAAGAGGATTTTCATGCGTATATGTGAATAAAAGATATTGAAAAATATTACTAATGTCATTCAGCATAGTGCAAACTGGTAGGTTACTGACAATATTCACTTAATCAAATTTCAAAGAAGGCTTCTAAATTATACATGCAAAATGTGCAGAGCAACATATCTGATTCTAGAAAACCTACATTTGCAAATGGAAATGAAATCTTAGATTGTAATCTCTTCAGGGCAGTGTCTGTTATTGTGTGCCTTAAGTACATCACGAGTCTTAACAAATAATAAAAACTGCATACATAATGTCTATCGGTGCATCCAAATTCTTAGATTAATAGATTCCAAGGCCAGAAGGGATCATTGTGATCATCTAGTGTGACCTACAGTATAACACAGAACTTCCTCAAAATAATTCCTAGAACATATCTTTTAGAACAGTGGTTTTCAAAGATTTTTCCAGCTACCCTGCTGAAGAAAATTGTTGATCCCCATGATCCAATGGAGCTGGGGATGAGGGATTTGGGGTGTGGGAGGGGTCCAGGGCTGGGGCAGAGGGTTGAGGTGCAGGGGTAAGGCCTGCGGGGTGGGGCTGGGAATGACGGGTTCAGAGTGTGGGAGGGGGCTCTGGGCTGGGGCAGGGGATTGGGGTATGGGAGGGGGTCAGGGCTCTGGGCTGGGGGTGCAGGCTCTGGGGTGGGGCCAGGGGTGAGGGGTTTAGAGTGCAGGAAGGGGCTCCGGGTTTGGGGGTCTCAGGGCTGGGGCAGGGGATTGGGGTGCAGGATTGGAGCGTGGGCTTACCTCAGGCGGCTCCTGGTCAGTGGCGTAGCAAGGACTGCTAATGTCCCTCTGATTCTTCTACCCAATTACTGCTAGCTCAGCATGGAAAATGAAAGACTGCTGGAAATGAAAAAAAAACAAAAAACTTAGGGCAACCTTTTCAGAAGTTCTGAGCACCAAGAGCTCCATTTGACTTCAATTGGAGTTGCAGGGCTGCTTCTCACATGAACCTCACATGTGTGGCTGAGCTGTGCGCCCGTGCTGTATTTCTCCTGCCAGCCACTAGGAGCCTGTCTTCAGGCACCTATCCATTTCCCCTCTGGCTGCTCCTGCCGGCTCCCAGTGGTGGAGTTGCAACAGCAGTCAGTAGAGGGGTGGCAGCAATGGTTGGTGGGGACAGAAGGTGAGGGGGTCCAGTAATAGGCCCAGGCTCCCCCTGACCATCCTCTGTGCCCCAGACCAACCCCAGGCCCTACTTCCCAGCCAGTTGCCACACTCCTGTATCAGACAGACCCCTTCTCCGCAAAGCCCCCAGCCAGACCCTTGCCTCAGAGAGGCCTGGCCTCAGTTAGACCACCAGCCAGAGCCCAAGCTGCTGCCATGCAAAGAGACCCCCAGCTAGATTCCAGACCTCGGTCCTTGAGAGAGACTTCAGCCACTGATTTCTCAGCTACCAAACCACCAGACAGACCCCATCTGTCTTCCCAGACAGGGCCCTGTCACCTACCTTAGTACTCCCAGACTTCCCAGAACCCATCCAACCCCAGCAGTATCCATTGCTGCCACCCACCTAACCCAGTCACCTTCTTACAGCACCCAGCCCTGGTCTACATTGGGGGTCGACCTAAGATACGCAACTTCAGCTGTGCAAATAGCACGCAGACACCCTCTGGCATACACCAACACAAGCACCTACCATTGCCTTCCCCCACCAGCACCCATTCCTCCCAGACACCTCCGCCCACCTCATCTACCTTTCACAGCCTCTTAGCTGCTACACCGTGTGCACCTCCATGTCCTATCCCTGCCACTGTGTGGAGAAAGGTGTATTGACCATAAGCTAAAGTATATGGTCCTTTGCAAACAGGCAAATTAGGTCCTTAAATAACTTGCATAAAATGTCACACATTGAACTGCATGAAACTTGGCAGCGATGGAGTTGAGAGCTCAGCATGTTGAAAAATCAGGCCCCTAGTGTTTACCAGTGCTGGGATATAGGTGTGCAGGGATATATTGAAAAACAATCACATCTAGTGATTGCCACTTTTCTGTAGGGAGCTAGAATGTAAACATACAGGGCACAGGCTATAAAAATGCATGAACTTTTGAACTGCTTAGCACCAGCTGAAGACCCTGATATATGATGTGTCTGCTAGAGCTGTCTGTGTGTCCTTCTAGAAAATAGCCCTTTCAAAAAGCAGACCTTGGGAAAATACAATGCAAAGCCATGGAGCAAAAAGTGATTTACTGATTGATCTCAAACTAATATTTTGACCCCCTCTTCTTCTAGTCATCCTAACTTTAAACATTGGATACAAGCAGGAACTGGCTAAGCTGGAAACAACAAAATACTTTCGCTATCAGTGAGTCAGTTGGTAGCCCTTGGACAGAGGGTGCCTGTGTGTCCATGGAGGAGCAAACTCTTTCCCCAATGTCCAGTCTGAGTAATTCAATACTACAATCTCTGAGAAGTAAGAAGGGCACTGAAGCTGCTCTGTAGAGGCAACTCCAGCCTAATGAATGGAGTAACCTCCACAGCCTAGTATCCATGCCACCAAAGAAGGGGAGAGATCAGAAGATCTGCTCATTTATTTTTTGTATTACCATAGCACCCAGGAGCCCCAGTCATGGACAAGGACCACATTGTGCTCGGTGCTGTACAAACACTGAACAAAAAGACAGTTTAATAAAAGATCCTCTGGCCCTGATCAGCCTCTTCTCCCCATTACTTAGCCATTCAAGGAGGCCCTGCTAAGCCCCTCTCCCCCATTGAATTGATTCCAGAGCACGAGGATCTTTCTTCCCAGAGAGGAAGGAACAGGATTTTCCCCTTTTTACTGCTAAAAGTATAAATAACTTCAGTTCATTTTGTTTTACCCATGAGAGTGTTTAAAACCATCGACTGTAATACCTGGTCTGCAAAGCAACAAGAAAAATCAATGGGGTCTTTATGCTTCCAAATTGCCTGGGGCTTTTCTGTAGCTTCTTTTTCAAAAGAACCGAGCCATATTCAAGTCCTTGACCTGAATTCACTTAGCCCCCTCTTTCTTCCCTCTGCCACCATGACTCTGCTCAGTTTATTACTTTGCTCCTTGACTTGAACCTGTGGCATTAGAGCTACCGAGAGTTCCTGGAGCATGATTATTCAGCTCGGAGGCTGATGTGGATGCAATACCTTCGAAGCAATCAAAGAATGGGAGGCTGGATGGCTCCTGGCTCTGAAGATCGATAATGGTGTGTGTGGGGGGGAACTATTACACCTGTAGATCACTAATTTGAGTTTGCCACAGTTCCATAGTGACTGAAAGTTAATTTAATAACATGCAGTCCGTTGCGAGGGGCCAAATTCTCCTCTTAGATAATTATGCACGACGTATTTTGACGGCACTTCAGCACCGCCACTCATCTAAGGGCTATACTTAGCTCAGTCATGTGTTTCATTTTTTGATGAATGTTTGTAATTTTATGGGAGCACAGTAATAAAATGATCAATACAACCTTCTCTTTCATTTTCATAGTGTCCTTCCAGGGTAGCACTTCGGGGTGTTTCAGACAGAGTCAATGGAAATGGTGCACTGAAATCAAGCACACGAAAATCAAATAGATGCATCATTTAAAAAATGCTAACCAGGGCAAAATTCTGAGTTTGGATTTAGAAGACCCAATACTCAGCACATCAATTATTTCAATTGGTGACTCCAAATCTGAAGAACACCATGACCTGAGGCTTTTCAGGCTTTTCAAAAAAATCAATGGCTGAGCACAATTCAGCAAGAGTAGTTGCACTTCTGTGCCTTTCAGAAAACAAATGATTAACTGTAGAAAAGCTGCTAGAAAATAACAGTATTTATTTATTTGCTCTGAAAGGATACTCCATATCTTTGTCTCCCCTTAATTCTTAGGAAGCAATTCTTTGTCTGATACTTCTGTTCACCAAGCCTGAAAATGAATTGCTCATTTGCTTCTGGTGAAAATACTGGCTTTCAAGTTTCAACATTGGGAGGTCCCTGAAATATAAAATCAATATCAAAACTCCTAGCAGTGGAATTGGGTGCAATATGAATGCTGCATTGGTATTGTAAAATATTTAACACGTGTACTGCCATTGGGCATCTGTCAGGTGGGTGGCGAGAGTCCAAAAGGGCCGCTTCCCTTGGCGGCAGTATTGCCCAGTGGCAAGTAAGTGTGTGTGTGTGTGTGGTGGGGGTAGGGGAACCCAGGCCCACACTACTTCACTGGGTTCTGACTCAGGACCTTTCAAAACCAGGCACCCTAAAGGGGGGGGGAAGCATGAGGCCCCGCCCACCGGCCCCACCCAATCTCTTCCACCTGAGGCCCTGGCCAAGCCAGAGCCTGGTTGGGGAGCCAGGGACCCTTCACCTGCCCAGGGTGCGGGGCAGCAGAGAGCAACCCCCAGCCTGTGTCTCTGTGCCTAGGGCAGGTGGAGCGTCCATGGCTTCCCACAGCTGCTCATGTGGCTCTTACCCTGAGCCAACTCTGACTTCCGGCCTGGCCAGGGCCTCAGGGGCTGAAGAGCTGCAGCCAGGTCATAGTAAGAGCCACCTGGGCAGCGGCAGACCCTCCATCTGCCCTGGGTGAGGGGGTGGGGACACAGGCTGGAGGCTGCTCTCAGGGGGGGCCCCCCCACCCTGGGCAGGTAGAGGGTCCGTGGCTCCTCACCACTGCCCAGGCTCCCTGGGCCGCTCTTACTCAGAGTAGGCTCCAGCTTCTGGCCTGGCCAGGGGATGGGGCCTCAGGAGAAGAGGAGGGGCAGGGGGCTGGGTGAAAAGTGGGAGAGCCATGGCCCATTCCCCCCCAGTTCCAGCACCCCTGTCCAGCTACAGGGTTCAGGTATCCATATGTGAATCAGATCCCAGGTTAAAATGGGTACAATAAAGAATAGCATGCATTATTTTTCTATCAGTTTGGAAATTAATGGAATTACACAAAGGATGAATTAGCCTGAAACATTTCTTTAGTGCCTGATCTTAATTTAGGTGGTACTCTTCTTCAAGACATCTGAAAAGGAACCTGTGAGACACAGTTTATCAGCAGGGAAAATTCCCGTTGACTTAAATGGGAGTTTAGGATGCACAAAGACTGCAGGCATCAGTTCCTCTCTTTTCAAAGGCAGAGTGGCTTAACTGTTGGCTAAGAGAGTGCATTTCTTCAACAACATGGTCTACTGTGAACACATGGAATCTTTCCTTTGCTCTCTAGATTGGCTTCCCATAAAATATCAATTCCAGTTCAAGGTCTTGGTCCTTATGCTGGGTCCAGGCCATTGAATGCCTTGATATCTAAAAGGCCTCCTAAAGCTCTGGGATGAGGATTGTGGTTGACAACTCCACTCCTCAGCCACAGTGGAACTGTCTACCAGCAGGGTAAAGCTTCTCTGTGCAGGAGCCAGAGCTTTCTCGGGAGCCAGTCCTAGAACAGGTTTCAGAGTAACAGCCGTGTTAGTCTGTATTCGCAAAAAGAAAAGGAGTACTTGTGGCACCTTAGAGACTAACCAATTTATTTTAGCATGAGTTTTCGTGAGCTACAGCTCACTTCATCGGATGCATACTGTGGAAACTGCAGAAGACATTATATACACACATGGTCTCTGTGTGTATATAATGTCTTCTGCAGTTTCCACAGTATGCATCCGATGAAGTGAGCTGTAACTCACGAAAGCTCATGCTAAAATAAATTGGTTAGTCTCTAAGGTGCCACAAGTACTCCTTTTCTTTTTGAGTCCTAGAACAGACTTCCACTGGAACAAAAGACTATCACAAGGCTTACCACCTCCTTCTGCAAGGTGTATTTCTTTGACCTTAACTTCTCTAACAAACACGTAGCAGCATGAACATTTTAAAAAACCTTACCAACCAAAACACTCTATTGGACACACCATTTTTCCCTGGAAGAGAAGAAGAGAAAGAACAAACCACATGTTAGCCATATTGCTTAATGCGTGAGTGTAAGGCACTCCAACTATAAGCATTTACATAGAATAGATGGCCGCTCACTGCTATGAAATCCTTCAGAGTCTTGTGAGCCCATTTGCAGCAGGTATTAGAATAGGGTTGGTCCATAAAAGGCAGCCAATCCACACTGTAACAATCAGTGTTGTTTCACAGGGAGTCATTGCAATTAAAGCAGTTTCAGAGGAACAGGGTTATTGAAATTGACTCAAGTCAGAGGACATTTTGAATTGTAAAGGGGATAAATAGCAGTCCAAACAGCATTACTGTAATGAGGTCTGCTTAAATGCATGAAAAAAACACCCTGCTTTGCTTCAGACTAAAACCAAACAACTTGTCTAGCAATATTCTTTGAATGGAAAATGGACAAGCTAGCAGTGTAGCTATAGGTCTGACTTACATCCAAATGCCCCTAAGATTGATCATGGAAGCAGCAGCCAAAAGATCTGACCCAATATTAGTGCTAGTTGGTGAAGCTCTCCCTTCTACACTGCTGCCTTTCATTATTCATTAGCAATTCAGACTTGGCTGATTTCACACAGAGAGGTTATTGCAAGTAGACATGGGCAGACCTCTTGGGTTTTTGTTCTGCAGTTTTCACAGGGTAGTGCTGCCTTTTTGTTTGATGTGATTTTGCATGTATGCACACAGACATATTGCTTTATTTGCAATTATGAGGGAATGGCTCTTTTCACATTTGAAACTCACAGAAATGTAAATTTTCACACACAAGCACATGAAGTCCTCAGGCTGCTCTTTTAGCAACAGCTGAGAACTGCTCAGCTTACTCTGTTTGGAGCATTCTGATACCAGGCAGAACAAGCTCAGTGTTTCTGCTCTGCTGACTCAAGACACAGTAGCCTGAGTTACAGCCAGGATAAAATGCTGCAGCCGGACATCCCCTCCAGTAAGAAGAGGGTAAGAAAATCCCACAACTCTGCTATCCTTCCCTTATTTGAGGCAGTAAGAGACCATCCTGGACCCCCTCCAAGAGGACCACAGGGGAAGAATGTGGCAGCAAAAAGCAGGTAGTACAGATATGGGAAAGATTTCCCATCGCCATGTCTCCCCACTCTGCTCCAAGGTTTTCTGAATCCCTTTCCTCCCCTCATTGAATTGTGGGAGGGAGAAACAAAATACAAGTATCATTAAGGCTAATCAGTGTTAAAGGTGGGACTAGAGATCAGAACCAGATTCCAAACCCTGGGCTTAATCCTCTTTGCCATATGGTTTATCAGGATCAATGATACCTCCAGAAGTTTTTTTAAAAGTGATGTGTAATTCCCCCATCCATTAAAATGGATTTTGCTGGTTTTGCAGGTTTCACTTTACATAATTTCAGTTCCTTAAAATGCCATGACAAAAAATTTAATGATACAAAAAATTGTGTGGAGCAAAGTGGCAAACATTTTCAGTGTAATTTTTTTTCAGAAATTACCCACCACCATCACCCAGCTCTAGAAAAAGTATTTCTTTTCTGCTTGTCCCTTTTAATGAAGATTAAGCCAGTTTGCTCCTGCAAACCTCAACTGAATTTTTGTATTCTAGTTTAGTTGCCTTAGTAACCCTTTAAGTTCATGTTTAGTTGAGCAGAATTTAAGAAAAATGACTTGACTGCTAGTTTTAAAAGATCTGTCCTGTGCCGAGTTGGATTCCACCTTTATAATTTTGATTAAATATCATTATTTATTTATGTTGTGGTATGCCCAAAGGCCCCAGTCAGAATTTGGGCCCTGCATACTAGCTGTTATATGAACAAGGGAAGACCCTGTTTTAAAGACTTCACAATCTAATCTGAAAAGAGAACCAAGTAAGTGTGGGAAGGGTGGGACAGAAGATGGGGGTAATAATAAAAAGATCACACAGTTCTGTAAAGTTATGTGCACAGTTTGATGGTTTTCAGTCACTTGAAAGTATTTTTAAAATGATAAATTAGTAAATAACCTCAGCCATCCCTGAGGACTGCTCAATTTAACTCAATTTAATAATGGTTGTCTGATTTCTTGCTGATGTCACAGTATGGGTGGGTATTGAAAAGGATTTGGAGGACTTGGTAACAGCCTTACAAGTTAGTTCAGGAAGGATATCTAAATTTGTACTAATGTAAAAGACAAGCCATTTTGGTTTTGGAAACACATCAGTTCACCACACTGTTCAATTAATAAATCAAGTTACATTTATTAAACTCAGTGACTAGTACAATGGGGCCCTATTCCAGATTGGGTCTCTGTGCTACTGCAAAACAACTATTTATTATTAATAGACGATCATCTATAGTATCCTTTAAGAGACACTGGTCTTAACTTGAGCTAACATAGCAGTAAAGACATCTACATGCAAATTAACTCTTCTCAAGTTAGCCTAGCTTGAGTGAGAGCAGTCACACTGCAAAATGCTCTACTTGAATAGAGTGATTGGCAGCACAGACTAGTTGAGTCCCCGCTGCATGACAAGCCTGAGTATCAGCAGCACTCGTTTCAACCCCTACCCCTTGACAAGCGAGCTAGCTCAAGGTTAAAGCACCACTTAACTTGAGCTGGAGATTTGGGTGTGTGGGCAGGAGTCAGGTTAGGGACAACAGTTGAGTTACACCTTGAGCAAACACTGCAGTGAAAACAAGCCCACTGACACTGTTCAGTTTTTTGTTTTGCATTAGTAACATAAAACGGTAATGTATACTAACAATTCCCCCAAGCCCTCTCCCTGACATCCTTTCTTGATCACCGCCCTGTCTCTCACTCAGGCCCATAACCTTGGTGTCATCTTTGACCCAGATCTCTCTCACATCCAAGCTATGTCTAAATCTTGCAGATTTTTTTCTGCATAACATCTCTAAAGTATGGCCTTTCCTATCCATCCACACATCTAAACCTCTTGTCCAGGCCCTCCTCATCTTGCATCTCAATTACTGCAACATCCTTTTATCTGGGCTTGACAAATTCTATCTTGCCCTGCTTATATCCATTCAGAATGATATATTTTCCTAGCCCATTGATTTGACCATGTCACCCCTCTCTTTCTATTCCTTCACTGGGCCTCCCTTTTCTATCACATCAACGTAAGCTACTTATCTTCACTTTCAAGGACCTTATTGGCCTATCCCCACCTTATCATTTCTCATACTCTATTGAGGTGTCAACTCTGACCCCAATTGGCTAGTAATGCCAGCCTCTGTCACCTACATTGTACTTTTTCAAACAAACACCTTCATGCTTTCTCCCACTTAAGTTACACCTTGAGCTAACACTGCAGCGAAGACAAGCCCATAGAGGTACCTTAATTATGGTTCTTGAATGTTTTCCAGGGGTACAATTCTTTTTACTAAAAAAAAATTTGGGATTGAAGCAGTTCATTATTTTCCCCCCAATGAAACCATAAAAGAAATTACCCTGGATTCCTGCATGTGTATATTTGGGCATGTTTTTCTTTGGACAGTATCACATTTATTTTAAATCAACATGATCATTTGTAAAATTTCTTACTTCTACAGAAAAGTAAAGTCCTACTAAAAATTTAATCTCTTGTAATATTTTGATGATGACAAGCAAAATACAAAACTTACTAATACAAAAGAGTTTAGATGTACAGCAGAGAGAAAGGAGATTAAAGGTATAATTCAGGGGTGGCTAAATTGTGGCTCTTTTCCCATTAAAGTGCAGCTTGGAAGCCCCCGCCCCACCATTCTCCACCTACCCGATTTGGGGGCAGAGCTCAGGACCTCTGTCTTGCAGTGGGGTGATGGGGTAGGGACTTCTGCCCAGAAAGGAGAGGGGTCTTGGGGCTTCAGCCCTGCAGGGCACATCTGCTGGGGATCAGGGCTTCAGCAGGAGTGGGGCTGAAACCCCAAGCCCTGGCTCCTGGGAGGTGTGCCCCAGCTCTTGTACTTCTGAAGATTGTCATATGTGGCTCTGAGGGCCAGTAAGTTTGGCCACCCCAGTATAATTAATAAGAGATCATATTAATAATCTTACTTTTTTGAAGATAATGGCATAAATTCATCTTCCAGAAAAAAAGAGGGGCAAAAGACTAACTCTTTACATCATCTCTGAAATACAAATTGAAGAGAGAATATTACTTGGGAGTTGTTTCTTTTTCTAAAATGTGTAATGGATTTTGGAGGACTAATCAATATTAAAATGGAAAATGTAGGTTTTCTTTATGTAACACTGAAATGGCAGAAGTAATTTTCTTGACAACTCCTAGATATGCCACCATGGGAGCTGAAGGCATGACATTGTCAGAGGAAGTCCTCCAAATGTAGAACTTGCTCTCTCATACAGACTGTAATGGCATGCTAAGCTGTATTTAACTGTTCAGCCACAAGGTGACAGTGTGTATAAAATACCTATTTAATATTTAAGTGAAGCTCTGCCAGGTCTGTCTGAGCATGAATAATCTGGTGTGTTTAAGCAAGCTCTGTAGCCAGTCCCTATCTTGTATAGAAGAACATGACATGGTATCAGGAGTAAATTAACAGAAACCGAATGAACAGCAATAAAGATTGCAGGTTCACATCAACATGCCATTCTTCCATGCTCCAGAGAATCTCAGCTTTGACAAACCTCCACAATAGACTGGAAGCAGTATTTTGCAAGATTTCCAACTGCAAACTCCCCAAGAAACTGGAGATATACAGGTATTTTCTTTAATATATGCGATGGGAAATCAAGCAGAGCATATCTTTAAATCCTTTGACTTTATTGAAGACAGTCACAAAGATGACTATGAAAGGGTTCTGTCTATATTTCACACATACTTTATACCCCAGAGAAATGTGGTTTATGAAAGAGCATGTTTTCACCAGAGAATTTAAGAATGAGGGGAAAATGTTGAATGTTTTATAAGAGCTCTGCATATATTGGCTGAAAACTGATTTGGGGAATGCAAAACATGAAAATAATCAGCAGCAGGCTTTCACAGCAGCTACAACTGATGAAAGATTTAACTCTAGCTACAGCTATACAGACAGTAAAGCAGTCAGAATTAGTCAAAGAACAAAACTAAAGGTAGGAGCAACTTGAAAGACCTGAAAGTAGCTTACAAGCATCCGATGAAGTGAGCTGTAGCTCACGAAAGCTTATGCTCAAATAAATTTGTTAGTCTCTAAGGTGCCACAAGTCCTCCTTTTCTTTTTGCGAATACAGACCAACACGGCTGCTACTCTGAAAGCTATAAACAGACACTTGAGTGTTAAGTCATTATCATGAAATCCCTGAGGCAAGAGGAGAGCATTTCCAGGCTAAGAAGAACAAATTCCAGCCCACTTCCCCAAGGTGTGGAAAAAGCCATATCTCAAGAGATGATGCATGTTCCAGCCAGAGGCACACTGTAACACATGCATGAAATATAGACATTTTGCCGTTGTTTGTCGCACCAAAGCAGTCAGGGAGTTGACTTATATTACAGACAGACAATCAAGAGCTTTTGTTTCTGGATCTGTCACTTGTGATAAGATAGAGCGTACCTGGAGAGTGAAAATGAATGTTTATGGCAAGACTACTGACTTTTAAATTGACTGAGTTGTAGAGTCCTGCATGCATACAAAAATGTGGATCTGCGTCCGCGACAAGTAACTTGTATCCAGCCTGCAATCCACACTCCATCTTTTCTGTCTATCTGCATCCGCACCAGCACCTATCTCACTGTTAAAGCCCTGTGTGGATACAAAAATTTGGATTCGCATCTGATCTGCAATGATGGTAAATAATAAAACCGCAGGTTCAGCTATCCATAGATATAAAGTGGATGTCTGGATTTGCAGGGCTCTACTCAGAAGCGGATGTCAGTCATCTCAAAAGGCACTTACAATCACCTTTAACCTCTCCCAGAGATGAAGTCACAAGACACAGCTCTGACTAACCCTGGAGGTATTCTGAACTGGATGGGCCAATTCATCACAGAAAAAAACCTTACGCGACAAGAGCTATGCATTCAGAATGAATGTGATCAAAGGACCACAGACCAATAGCCTTCTCAGCTGCAGCATGGCAACCATGATGGGCTTAGTGAGAAAGGTGGAAGAACTTGATGGACTATTTGGTGATATTGGACTTTGGAAAGGACATCCAGTGCAAATAACCTTAAGAGACAATGCTGAGCCATATTGTGTACCTACATCTTGCAGAATGGCTATCCTATTACTTCATAAAGTGGAAACTGAGTTAACGAGGATGGAAGGGATTGGCATAATCGAGAAAATCTCACAGCCAACAGCATGGTGTACCCCAATGGTACCAGTTATAAAGAAAAATGGAAAAATACAAATCTGTGTGGATCTTAAAAAGACTTAATGAAGCAGTTGTGAGAGACATACATTCTCCCAGTACTGGATGAATTCTTTCCCAAAGTGAAAGTAGCTACAGCATTCTCCAGGCTGGTTATAGCAAATTCCTTTAGCCAAAGAGGGTGTTTTAACTAACTACATTTATCACATCCTTTAGAAGATTTTACTTTTCTAGATTATCTTTTGGGATTGTAACTCTTCTACCAGATGGAGTCAACAGTGACAAGGGATGGGTCCAATACCTTGCGGTTCTTTTTTAACATTTGCAACACAGAACTGGCTTGACCCCTCACCCAGTAACTTGGGAAAATTACACACTACCCCAGATGCCTCTATGAGGCAATACTTCCCCTCTCACAAGCACTGGAGTCTGTGTGTAGAAAAACTTTTAATAAAAAGGGGAAAGTAACCGAGTATTAATTTGGGAAAATGCTGCAAGCATGATTCAGAATGCCCAACATAATCTGTGATGGATGTTCTGCTCCTGGTCGGTGTACTTTGCCTCAGGTTCTTATCTTGTAGTGAGACAGTCCAAAAAACAAACATTTCTTCAATGTGTTACTCCCCACTCCACCACACCCCACTCACTGTTGTTGTCCTTGGTCAATGAAGACCCAGAGTTCAGAGATCCATTCACATGAGTTCACATTCCACCTCGAAGGTGTGGGGGGAAGGCACCAAGGAATGCCTCAGCTGCCATTCGGCCATCCGCTCACTCCACCATTGCCTGTCTGTTCTCTCCACCATTGCCCATCCACTCAGCTGTCTGCTCATTCCATCACCCAACTGCTTAGCCATCCACTCACTCTGCCGTCGCCCAGCCAGTCCACTGGTCACTTGCTCCACCATCAGCTGCTCACTCCTCCATTCCCTTCTCTACTGTAACCTTTCATCAGAAACACTGCCCCACTCCAACTCTAATGCTTAGACCTGGTTGTGATGGGATGTACCCCTGGAGTGAAGCGTGCAAACTGTTGGAATTGCTGTGTCCCCAAACCATTCAGTTGGGTTGGACTCCCACAGTGCTCTATTGGTGATAACAGGACATGAAGGGGCTGGCTAGGTATCACCCAACCCAACAAAAGGTGGTGCCGCACATCCAACTGAGTCACCTGAGTGCTTTACCTAAGCCACTCATGGACTAACAATGGAGGCCCAAGCCAATTTGCCAGCTCTCCAACCTTACACCCCTACTGGAGTATAAACCCAGAATTATACCGTTTTGCACTGGACAGGGGTCTGAACACTGAAAGCTTATTAAATTAATCTGCTCGCCCCCTCGATGTGGGGAAGATATGCACCAAGCCTTTGTTAACTGAGCTGAGATTTTTCCCAAGCACTTTACTCAAAAATACACTGGTTAAGATAAAATATAAAACAAGTTTATTAACTACAGGAAGATAGATTTTAAGTGATTATAAGTGATAACAAACAGATCAAAGCAGATTACCTAGTAAATAAACAAAAACACAATCTAAGCCTAACATACTACACAGGATTTGAATCAAACAGTGCTACACCCTATAAGATAGTACAAGCAGTCCATCAAGCTTCCATACACAGGCTAGAAATCCCTTTAGCCTGGGACCAGCACTTCCCCACAGTTCAGTCTTTGTTCTCCAGGTGTTCTCTTGTGTGAGGAGTGAGACCCAGAAATGACGTCTCTCCCCAACTTTTATAGTCTCTCCATAGGGAGGGAACCCCTTTGTTCTAAGACAAGTTCCCAGCCCAGTTTGTGGAATAACACAGGTACCAAAATGGAGTTCAGTATCATGTAATCAGGTCACATGCCTTTGCATGCCTTGCTGAGTCATAGCAGCTATTTTCCATAGGCTGTCTGAAACGTCCGCTGGTGAGGATAAGCTCTTCCATGGTCCACTGTCTTTGTTGATGGGCCATTAGCACTGTCTAACTTCATTGTTGTACCTGAAAGGCAGTTGCTGGTCTTCGGCAGCTCAGCCCTCTGGATGAGCTTCACACGCTGTCCCCCCTGCTGGGGTATACAGTCAAAGTTCTTTCTCAGCCCTGATATGGGGCCACAGCTTTAAGACTTCTTCCCCGAGGCACTGCCTTATTCAACCACCCAGCCAGGGCACATCTTCAATTCCTTTACTATGCCACGCCCCTCTCCCTCCACTACACCCCGCTCACAGTTGTTGTCCTCGTTCAGCCAAGACCCAGCTTTCAGAGGTGCATTCACGTGAGTTCACCTCCCACCCGGCTTTGTAGCAATAATGTATTTGAAAGTCATAACATGTCATAGTGGTATTGAGAAACTAAAGTGCACTTTTGCTCACTTTGGTATTCCAAAACAACTAATGACGAACAACAGACCACAATTCACTGCAGAGGAATTTCTCATTCTGCACAAAACATTATTTTGATCAGATTACTAGCAGCCCACATTACCCACACATGAACAGAGAAGCTGAGAGAGTTGTAGAAGACAAGAAAATCCTACAGCAGGAAGATTCATTCCTTGCTCTTCTGAGTTACAGTTCAATAGTGGCTACTGGATATAATCTAGCACAACTCCTGCTGGGAAGACAACTCAGAACTACTCTTCCAACTTTGGAAAAGAACCTATCTCTAAAGTGGCCAGACAAGAAAAGAGTAGACAAATCGGATAAAGGCTAAAAGAGTTTATGAACACTTTTACACCAGATGTCACTCAGAGAACTGCCAGGTCTAGAACCTAGTGACCATGTTCACATCAAATTGGATGGAGCGAAAGGATGGCCAACTTCAGCTGTCACAAAGAAAAAGAATTCTGCACCCAGATCAGATGTGATTGAGACCAACTGTGAAGAGCTGCAGTTTGTTCCTAGAGAGAACAATCAACAGAACAAACTCGACAGATGCAGAACAAGAAGACAATGCCTCAAGAATTCTGGACTGTCCTCAACCAGTCATTGCAACTAATGGACAGCCAGATGCCACGATGTTATGCATTTGGATCATGTAAATAGAAAACCAGTACAATTCAGAGACACTTAACAGACTGATTGCAGAACTTCAAAGACAGCATGAGGGTAAATATAGTAAATGGTAGGAATGTAGAATTTACACAAGGGGATTAATGAAATGCTCAATTGTATTGTGGTTCAGCCACTAGGTGGCACTGTGTGTAAAATACCTTATTTAAACGAACCTCAGCCATAGCTGACAGATCATTAAAGGCTCTTATGAAAAATATATCTGTTGTCTACAAGCAAGCTCTGTAGCCAGTCCGTATCTGGTACAGAAGATCATGACACTGTCTAGTCTGCCAGAGCTCGAGTTTGTTGGCCTTCTAAGCATAAATATCACACTTTATTTTAAGATTTTTTTTTCCAGCCAAGCCTGCATTTGATTTCTGGCTTTGATTTCCTCCTCACTTGTTGGTTTACCACAACATTTACTGCAATGTATCAAGTACTCAATGACTGCAGTGATAAGCAAATTGTAAGTTATTAAAGTAAATGAATAACTGTATTGTTCAAAAATGGAAATAAATGTGATTTGGTTTAGTGGAAACTCATTTGTGTTTTGCTTTTTGGGCAAATGATCCAGTATTAATAACAAAAATATAACTTTCTGAGATCTATTATATTTTATCCCAGACTGAATAAAGGCATTTAACTATCATGCACAAATCAAAAATAAATTCAGAATAACTCTACCTGTCAAGAATTTAGCACAGGTACTAGTAATTTGAGAAGAACTGGCTTCCTTTTAGCTCATATTGTATTGGTAGAGCTGCTACCTCTTTAGCACTTCAGTGGTGCAAGCTAGGAAAAATCTTATTAACCAGTAACATTAGATAAACAAAACCCCATATGGGATGTGAAATAGAGTGTTTACTGCTTGCTTGCTTATGTTGCAAAGCAGAGCTGGGCAAAATATTAACTGCAATGAACTGTGCATGTTTTTTGTATTCACAAAATGTGCATGAAAACAGAAGGCAGTTACACAAAAAATGACGTTCTCACTAAAACTCATTCCAAACGTGTGTGTGTGTGTGTGTGTGTGTAGGGGGGGATTCTGTTAGGACACAGGAATTAAAATAAGATTATTGGTTCTTTGGAGTTTAGAGCAGAATTTGCTGGGTTTGATTCCTCACAAGTCAAATAGTATTAGTTCTGGTTCCCTAACTGACTGAGTCTAAGCATGTGGATTGATGAGTTACCTGAAACCATTCTGATCCATTTTCTCAGATGGAATGACTGTGTTGTGAGGAATGTCTGAGCCAACCAGGAAAAAAACCAAACACTTTATGGAAAGGAGTGGCTCTGTGTTGCTTTCCGCTGCAGTAGGAGTGAGGGAAATATACATGTACTGCCCTCTCAGAGGTCTATTCATAATTTTTGCACACGCAAAAAGGATTCCCCCCCCAACAAAACTCCCCTAATTAAAAACCTAATAACAGTTACATGAAATAAAACATATAACCAAGGGACAAATAATTCCAACATGTTCTATATAAAATAAAACTTTAAAGAAAAACTCTAAAGAGTTAAACATAGACAACAAACCACTAAACAAAGGATTAGACATTGCTGTTTAGCGCAGGTCCAGGAAACCTAGGGGTTAAAATGATCAATTACCCTTGACTTAGTTACATTAGCATTGACTAATATGGCAGACAGGCACTGGAAATTTGTTCATTTCTAATGAGAATGAAATGGAAAAAATCCTAATTGAGTTAACAACCTCCTTTTAACTAAATTAATCTTCAATTTTGCTTGCTGAAAGGAATTAAACAATTCAGTTAGGAGCAAAAGGTATTTTTCCTTGAATATTTGTATACTGGAAGCAAAAACAAATGCTGTGGAAAACCATATTAACACATTTTATCTAGGGAAAATAAAAAACAGAAATTACAAGAGCTTGCAAAAAGTTTAGACACTTTCACAGAGTGATGAATTAATTATCCCATGAGTGCTATTTTGTGAGTAGAAGAGGCTGCCACGTTTTCTTTTGTTAGAGGTGTCAGTACTTCCTTAAAATAATGGTTTCTGTATAAAGCAGAAAACTTACACATCGCTGGTTTTCCTTACCATGATCATGGTGGTGTGGCTGGAATCATAACTAACTTTACACCTTTGAGATAACACACAACAACCAATTAATTAGATTAAAAATATGTTCATTAACAAAAATTTGAACCCAACAAGTTTTGTGGCTGTCAGTCTGGCCAATATGGACATGCAAGTAACAGAACAATATATACACACATTTAATATGCTAATTTTACTTAAGGGTTTTACCTTTGCTTCTTTTTCTACTTTCTCTCTTCTGCTGTACTTTTACTCACTAATTTACATTTCATATTTACACTAAGCACAGTCCTATTTAAAGAGATAGTGAATTGTATAAATTACTGCCATATTTAAAGGTTATTAAATTGAATGCCTTTAAACAACTTTTTACCAACACAGACAAAACTGCCAGGTAAGCCACTTACCCTTTTCACAACAACATATTGGCTGCTTGCCAAACAGTTTTAAATAACATTGTATTGTCTTTTGTTAGGTTTGACTAAAAGTCATGCAAACATTACAAATTAACAACAATTAATAATACCTTTAAACTTAAACTTACAAGTTACTTAAATAATTATTTAGCTTTTAATTATTAAAAGCAGAGAGAATTCTTTCAACAGATCCTTTCAGGGATATAATTTATGGAAAGCTCTGGTTTCCTCAGCATGGAGTGGTAATGCTGTTAGCACTGCCTCCTTGCCTAAAAAGGAGGAAACATGATTAACTGACTTGTGCTCTGTAGTTGCAACAATCCATTAATGTGTCCTCCCATTTCTTATATTTGTCTCCCTAAATCAGAAACTTTCCCTCTTCTCTGCCTCCTAACAGCTAGAAGTTTTCCCTTTGAAAAGAGAATTTGCCCTTAATTCACATACATTTTTCTTTAACTCCTTCATATCCTCTGTCTCCAGCATTTTCATTTGCTCTTAACTTCCTTTTCTCTTCTATTACAATTTATTTTTCAGGTCTACATTTACTTAATTTAACATTCAAATCATGGGCTATTAGCCAAAGCTATTGGTTTGCTGACACTTTGATACGGGCCAGATTTTAATTTCTTATTATTATGTCATTTTGTAGATGTTGAGTTACATCCAATTCTTTATGTAACTCCTCTTTAAAATTAAATGGACCCAAAGTTTTTGCACATAATTAATGATCTACTGATGGATCGCCTCAGCCATTATTTACATATGCACTGTTACATGTAGATTGCGATTCCTCCATGAAATGTAACTGTCTAAGATCCTGGACAAGCCCCAGAATATAAGGATATTTTCAGAACCACCAACCAGGCATTCAGGTTACCTTATGAACCTAACAAAGCAGACAGCCACTGCTTGCTGTAACTGACAAAATCATGGCTAAATCCAGAGTTCAGATCCAAGAAACCGGTTTATTTGAGCATAGGTAGAGTGCCACACCGCAGTGATCAACGGAGGCAGGTCGAAAGAAGAAAAGGAGTCCTTGTGGCACCTTAGAGACTAACCAATTTATTTGAGCATAAGCTTTCGTGAGCTACAGCTCACTTCATCGGATGCATACTGTGGAAAGTACAGAAGATCTTTTTATACACACAAACCATGAAAAAATGGGTGTTTACCACTACAAAAGGTTTTCTCTCCCCTCACCCCGCCCTTCTGCTGGTAATAGCTTATCTAAAGTGATCACTCTCCTTACAATGTGTATGATAATCAAGGTGGGCCATTTCCAGCACAAATCCAGGTTTTCTCCCGCCCCCCCTCTTCCCCCCCCCACACAAACCCACTCTCCTGTTGGCAATAGCTTATCTAAAGTGATCACTCTCCTTACAATGTGTATGATAATCAAGGTGGGCCATTTCCAGCACAAATCCAGGGTTTAACAAGAACGTCTGGGGGGGGGGTAGGAAAAAACAAGAGGAAATAGGTTACCTTGCATAATGACTTAGCCACTCCAGTCTCTATTCAAGCCTAAGTTAATAGTATCCAATTTGCAAATGAATTCCAATTCAACAGTCTCTCGCTTGTGTCTGGTTTTGAAGTTTTTCTGTTGTAATATCGCAACTTTCATGTCTGTAATCGCATGACCAGAGAGATTGAAGTGTTCTCCAACTGGTTTATGAATGTTATAATTCTTGACATCTGATTTGTGTTCATTTATTCTTTTACGTAGAGACTGTCCAGTTTGACCAATGTACATGGCAGAGGGGCATTGCTGGCACATGATGGCATACATCACATTGGTGGATGTGCAGGTGAACAAGCCTCTGATAGTGTGGCTGATGTTATTAGGCCCTGTGATGGTGTCCCCTGAATAGATATGTGGGCACAGTTGGCAACGGGCTTTGTTGCAAGGATAGGTTCCTGGGTTAGTGGTTCTGTTGTGTGGTATGTGGCTGCTGGTGAGCATTTGCTTCAGGCTGGGGGGCTGTCTGTAGGCAAGGACTGGCCTGTCTCCCAAGATTTGTGAGAGTGTTGGGTCATCCTTCAGGATAGGTTGTAGATCCTTAATAATGCGTTGGAGGGGTTTTAGTTGGGGTCTGAAGGTGACGGCTAGTGGCGTTCTGTTATTTTCTTTGTTAGGCCTGTCCTGTAGTAGATGACTTCTGGGAACTCTTCTGGCTCTATCAGTCCATTTCTTCACTTCCACAGGTGGGTATTGTAGTTGTAAGAATGCTTGATAGAGATCTTGTAGGTGTTTGTCTCTGTCTGAGGGGTTGGAGCAAATGCGGTTGTATCGCAGAGCTTGGCTGTAGACGATGGATCGTGTGGTGTGGTCAGGGTGAAAGCTGGAGGCATGTAGGTAGGAATAGCGGTCAGTAGGTTTCTGGTATAGGGTGGTGTTTATGTGACCATCGTTTATTAGCACTGTAGTGTCCAGGAAGTGGATCTCTTGTGTGGACTGGACCAGGCTGAGGTTGATGGTGGGATGGAAATTGTTGAAATCATGGTGGAATTCCTCAAGGGCTTCTTTTCCATGGGTCCAGATGATGAAGATGTCATCAATATAGCGCAAGTAGAGTAGGGGCGTTAGGGGACGAGAGCTGAAGAAGCGTTGTTCTAAGTCAGCCATAAAAATGTTGGCATGCTGTGGGGCCATGCGGGTACCCATAGCAGTGCCGCTGATTTGAAGGTATACATTGTCCCCAAATGTAAAATAGTTATGGGTACTCTACTTGCGCTATATTGATGACATCCTCATCATCTGGACCTATGGAAAAGACGTTTTTGTTAAACCCTGGATTTGTGCTGGCAATGGCCCACCTTGATTATCATTCACATTGTAAGGAGAGTGATCACTTTAGATAAGCTATTACCAACAGGAGAGTGGGTTTGTGGGGGAGGGGGGGAGGGAACCTGGATTTGTGCTGGAAATGGCCCAACTTGATTATCATACACATTGTAAGGAGGGTGATCACTTTAGATAAGCTATTACCAGCAGGAGAGTGGGGTGGGGGGAGAGAAAACCTTTTGTAGTGGTAAACACCCATTTTTTCATGGTTTGTGTGTATAAAAAGATCTTCTCTACTTTCCACAGTATGCATCCGATGAAGTGAGCTGTAGCTCATGAAAGCTTATGCTCAAATAAATTGATTAGTCTCTAAGGTGCCACAAGTACTCCTTTTCTTTTTGCGAATATAGACTAACACAGCTGTTACTCTGAAACCTGAGGCAGGTCTGATGACCCAAACTAAATCAATTATGTACTTGCTTATACGTGTATTACTAACTAATGTGATATATGTGTGTGTATATATGCAATCCATTAAATACACATAGGCCCTTACCATTTTACTTGAGGTAAGTTCACCTAAACACTGTTTTATGTCCTAACACCTCTATCCACTCTTTTGTTAATTCACTCCATAAATACGCACATTTCTACCAAGACATATTCCCTATCCCCACTTCAGCTTGTTGGAGTGAAACCTGAAGCACACCATGGTTGCCGTGGCATGGGTGTTTGGACCATATGGAGTGAGATTGATGGGAGGTTTCATACTGAATCTGGGCCTTTCAGATAGGGTTCCAGTTAAAAACAAAAACAAAAATACCTCTACAGGAGCCCAATATTTGCTTGACGTGATTGGTTCAAATAGATTCCAGAAGCACTCAAAAGCTACTTATTGTCCCTTTGCATTACTATTTAATAGTGTTTTTCCCCAAGGGCATTGTTTCTTTAACATCCTTTATCCAATCAACCAAAGAATGAAATAAAGTAATTTCTACTGCATGGAACAGAGTGAATTTCACAAGAACAGACATCAGCTCTTGATTACAAACATTTGTTTATTCTTTTATGCCAATCTTATTGAAATGTCATTATTGTGATTCCCTCCCATCCTTTGGCAAAAAAGCTTCTGATCAGCCCTGCAGAATGAAGTTCAATATTTTCACATAGTCCATGTTCATAGGTCCATTGGTCAGTATTGCAGTTAACATCTTATGGCTTCAGAACAGCAGACAGACTTACAAACTGCAGGTGAACTTACGTCCTGTAATGCACCTATTGACTAATTACTAGGAACACCTGTCTTCTGCTTCTCCCTCACTCCAGACCCCCAAAAGCTTTGGGTCACAGTTTAACTGGAAGGAGCAATTCGACATCCGGCCATTAGAAGATTCTGTGATGCTTAGTGGACATGTAAAGGAAATGACATCTTGAATTTATGACCAGTTTGAGGGAGAGAGCCAAAAGGCCATGAGTGAGGGTAAGCAGCAAGCTAGAGCACAGTAGCCTGGGTGCTGGTGGCAGCAGTGTGGTCATGTAGCAGTCAACCGGAGTGCTAGGCCTGGGAAGGTGTGCAGGAAACCAGGTTGTTGTCAGCAGAGGGCCTACAGAAGCAATGACAGAAGCTGGAGGAGGATACTAGGAGATCCAGCAGCAGCAGTAAGCAGCCTAGAGAGATCTGAAGGGAACTCTCTAATGCACTGAGGTAGCACTGTTGTATAAATGTAGATGGAGTAAATAGGCCAAAGTTGTTGACATAATCCAATCACTGTCCAATGTTAAACATCTATACACACACACCTACCTCCTATACATAAAGCTTGCCTGCTTATGGTAAAGATAGATTTAAACATCTTTTTTATTAAAGATACAGTAAAGAAGGAAACACAGTTAAAGCATTTGAAATGTTAAATATTAAATAAGGCTTTCATTTTAACAACAACCCTTGTTCCCTTTGCATTTAACTGCAGAGAGTTTTTAGAAGGAAAAAGCTCCTTGTTTGACAGTCTCTTAGATGGAATCAAAGAAGATAATGATCCATTTGGGGGGAAAAGAGAAGCTAGTTGCGATGGGCTGGAGCTGTTGCTGCTGCTGTTTTTGTTAAAGTTTGATCCCATTTCATCCCCATTGGAGTTTGGGTTTCATATGGACCAACTGGAGATAGTGAGGTCATCTAGGTCCCTCTCTCTGGCCTGGTCTGGATGACTCAGAAGTAGGACGATGAAGGCCCAGGGTTTCAGGAGATGGTGGGAGTGGGAGCCATGATGGTGAAACTTGCTTTAGTAGCCCATTTTTCTCCCCAGAGTCTTTCTTTAATGACCCACAAAGGGAATGGTGGGTGGAATAGCCCATCCTCATTATTTTGTCGACCAATTAGGCCTAGTTTCTGATATTCCAATTTTAGTTTCACTGATTTCTAGTTCCATGCCTTTCTTGTTTACCACACATGATCTTAGAACAGTCTTTAAGTTAGATCAGTAGGCCATTTTATTTGGACTAATTCATCTTTTCCTATCTTTTCCCATCAACATTAGTTGCTATAGATTATTGTGTCATTTTATGATCTTTCATGTACTTTTTTTTTTTGCACTCGAGCTCACTATTAGGGTACATTGGTAGGCCCAATTTTTATAACAGCAGCCTATAACTTCAAGTAAGCAATTGTACACATGGTGTTCCAGATACACGGGATTAGTAAAGGGAAAGTGTGCAATTCAACGAGGTTTTGGACCCAAAGGGAAAGGGCTGCTGTGCTTATAAAAGGTAGGCATTAGGCATACTTAAACAGGGACTATTGAATAGGGCATGTTGTCCACATATGAAGCAGTCTGATAGCAGAAAACACTAGGCAACTGCCACACTGATAACAGGACCGTGTGGAGGGGTCCGCACTGAAACCACAGAGGATGAGATTGACCAGAAGTGACCAAGTATTGGCCAGTTGGACCTACAGACCAATACCCAATTGCCCTTTAGTAGAAGAATGGACTAAGAGAGGCAACCAGGTACTAGACCTAAGGACCCCCATGGGATAAGCTTATTGGTCTGTTCCTAAGGGCCAAGTTGGGACTTACTTGGTTCATCCTTGATTGTAACTGACTGACTAAGCCATTGTATCTTAGGTCTTTGCAACCTTTCCTTTTGCCAGCCTTGTACAGAATCCTTTCATTTGAGCTGTGTTCTGAGTGTTTATTGCAGGAGTGGCCAACCTGTGGTTCCGGAGCTGCATGCGGCTCTTCAGAGGTTAATATGCGGCTCCTTGCATAGGCGTTGACTCCGAGGCTGGAGCTACAGATGCTAACTTTCCAATGTGCTGGGGGTGCTTACTGCTTAACCCCCTGCTCTGCCCCAGGTCCTGCCGCCCACTCCACCCCTTCTCCTGAGCCCCCTGTCCCTCCCCCCAAGCCTGCCATGCAAAACAGCTGATTACAGTGGGCGGGATGTGTGGGGAGGGAGGAGGAGGCGCTGATTGGTGGGGTTGCCAGTGGGTAGGAGGTGCTGGGGGCTGGAGCAGGGTAGCGGATGGGGGGCTGCTGACATATTAGTGTGGCTCTTTGGCAATGTTCATTGGTAAATTCTGGCACCTTCTCAGGCTCAGGTTGGCCACTCCTGGTTTATTGGGAACCCATGAGATGTCAGAGCCTTTGGGGTCCAGTGATTGAAGTGCCTTCAGTGCTTGTTTCCGAGTGCCGAGTTGTACATCCTTGGTACACCTAGCCAAGTATTTGAAAAGAATTCAGGTATCACAACACTCCAATGACCCCATCTTTAGGGACAATTACACTTACAGCACCCAATGGACTGTGCAATAATGAGGGAAAGGAAGAAGATGGTATTTAGGACAGAGTTTGAATCTCAACTGAATTTCCAAGCTATTACCAGGTTCAACCCAGATCTTTAATAATATTTTAATGTGTTTTTTGATGTATGACTAAAGACTACTTTAATATAGGAAGCATTATGCCTATAACACATTTTAGTTTTTGTTTATATGTTCTCTCTCATGCAATATTCATAAGCACTGTTCTGTCTCTTTTCTGATAATTTCACCAGTGCAATGAAAGACTGGAATCCCTGATAAATCATAAAATTCAAGAGCTGTTTTAACAGTGCTGTGCTCTTTTTAAAAATCTAACCGTAGATTAACATTATTCATTGCTGTTTATCAAAAGCAAATTACATTCTATATTGGGAACACAGGGAAATCAAATGTCAGCCACCAAAGTATCACTGTTCCATTTAAAGGTTACATCTTGTTTTAATGGAATAACTGGGATGCCTAGCATGATATCACATTCTTGGAATCCCTTCAATTTGCTCCTGCAAATCTTGCATTCTGGCAGTTCTTTTTTGATGATACTTCACACACACACACACGCACACACTCTTACTGATGGTACTGGTCAAGTATATCAGACTGTTTTGTTTGATGGAGGAAGTTAATTGCTTCCATATATGCTTCTCAATCCATTGAAAAAATGAAGCTGTAAAAAGAGGCTCTTGTTTGCTTGTTTATTTTTATCTGATGGTCTCTGGATAAATACTATGTAAAATATGACATTTATCACAGCATGGAATTATTGTTCATATTCTAATTTAAAGTAATTTAAAATGAAAAATCCCCCAACAAAAACCAAATACACACTACGCTATTAGAAAATATGAAAAACTAAAGGTGTAGAAAGGTGATTCTAGCTATCCCTTTACAGGTTGTTTAATGAAAACACTAAATTTGCAGACCCTTTTGTTTTTTTCATCACTATCTAATATGGTATAAGCTGTATTTTGAAATTTCATTTAATATTTGATTAACCACATGCTGTTTAACTCTGCTTTTCAGTTACACTGCTAGTGACCTGATTAAAAAAAATAACCATACTTTAGATTGTTAAGGATGGGGTAAAAGCTGGGGCATTCAAGATAAATGTAACAATCAAATGAGCTCCTTTATGGAGTCAGGGAGCTGAAACAATAGGAGCATGGCCCAAAAACACAGGCACATGGCAAGGCTTGACTAGAAGCTGAACTATGTGGTCCCAGGGGTGTCTCTGGGGACTGGTCTAGCCTATGCAGGAGGTAGGGCACATATTGGTGGAGCTGTGGGAGAGAGAAGCAGAAGAAAATCAAGGACACAGTGACAGAAGCACTGGTAGAGTGACTCTGAGAAAAAGCTAAACGAGTGAGCTTTTGGGCAGAGTGCTGGAGAAAAAGAGGCTTTGAACTTTGAGCAAAAACTGTCTCCTGCTGTTTGATTCTGGCTGTGTTCAGGGAAACAGGACTTGGTGACATTCTTTGTAAATAAACATGTTTGCGTTGAAGAAATATCAATTTCTCCTGACTGAAACAATCTGCCCTGAAAATTGGCAAACCTTTCACTTCAAAAGGGAAAAACAATTAGTACCTGTAGTGATATGGCAGGAGCAGCACCCTCTTGTGGACCTTCTGCGTGCTATGAGTCTCCCCACTGGGCTGGGGGAGGAATCTATTTCTGGCATCCACCGAGGGGGGAGGAGATGGACAGAAGGCACTCACTGGGGATGAAAAGGAATGGAATAATGATATAAGAAGGACCTGGATAAAAGGAGAGGGATACTGCCCAGAAGGGAAGTAGAAATGGGAAAGGAAGGAGAATTTTTTAAAAAAATACAGTACACCCCATCAACCCAATTCAGTTAAGAGAATATACGTATAACAAGTTGCTATGTCCCTGTACAGTCCTACCTGTTGCTGCTGTTTCCCGGGGTTTCTTCCTACATAGCTGGCCTCCCTCAACTCTGGGTTTGCCAGCCTCCAACCTCCAGCTCCCTCTACTCAGGGAGATTGATGCTGCTGCAATTGATGCAGCAGGGATTGATTTAGCAGGTCTAGTGAAGACCCACTAAATTGATGGCAGAGCGCTCTCTGGTTGACCCTGGTACTCCAGCTCCCCAAGAAGAGTAAGGCAAGTCAATGGGAGAGCATCTCCCATTGATGCAGCACAGTGAAGCCACTGGGGTAAGTCAACCTAAGCTAAGTCGATTCCAGCTATGTTATTCATGTAGCTGGAGTAGCGTAACTTAGGTCAACTTACCCTGGTAGTGAAGACAAGCCCTCAGGGAGTGTCTGCAGCCGACTTCCCCGCAGTCTTTCCCTGCACCAGCAGCCCCTCTCTCTACAGCCAGCAACCTTGCTTTATACAGATCCTGCTTGTTCCTGCACAGGTAAGCTTGTCCTTAATTAGCTGCCTCCAGTCTAAATCTCCCCTGCTTGTAGCCTAATTAACTGATTGGGCCCAGCTGGCCTAATTCAGCTACCGGAAGGGCTAGTGTGGGGAGCCCACCCCATCCCAAGGAGAGGGAAAAGAGATGGAATTTCTCAAAAATTTTTATAGCTTAAAAGAACAAGAGGGGCTTTATTTGTCTTTTATAGATCTCTCTTTTCAAAGTTATAATGGGCAGAAATATAGATTCATAAATGTTAGACTTTTTGTAGTTTTCAAAATAGCCATTGACCAGAAAGGGTTAAACATCTTGCAAAATAAATAACCCTGAAAAGACGTGGGGAGATAATGTTTGTGTTTTTGTGTATTTACATATGTATGAGTAGGGTTGACAATATAATCAACAATCCCTGTCTATGCTGTATTCTGATAGTTCAGAAATCAAAAGAACATCCTAGCATTTAAATGAATTGCAAACACGGGATATCTCAGTATTCATCTCTCTTTGAAATGTACTGTGAATGGCAGAGGAACAAGCAAATTGCCTTATGTTAATTCGTATAGCTAAGTAGCGGTGATGGACCTCCTTCAGAGTCATCTTAATTACCTTTTGTTCCCTGAGGAACTCCCAACTTGTCAAAGAAGACATGAAATTGTATAAAAGATCCTTGGGTCCTGATTTTGTCATCTCAGATCTGCTTAGGCTTCATCAGGGGAAGTTTGAGTAGCAAGAATGAAGTCCCAGTTATGCTGGTATGCCCTGAATATGAGATGTGGACATTGGACTATAGCCTATGAACTATTTCTGAAAGGTTTCAGAGTAACAGCCGTGTTAGTCTGTATTCGCAAAAAGAAAAAGAGTACTTGTGGCACCTTAGAGACTAACCAATTTATTTGAGCATAAGCTTTCGTGAGCTACAGCTCACTTCATCAGATGCATACTGTGGAAAGTGTAGAAGATCTTATTATATACACAGAAAGCATGAAAAAATACCTCCTCCCACCCCACTCTCCTGCTGGTAATAGCTTATCTAAAGTGATCACTCTCCTTACAATGTGTATGATAATCAAGTTGGGCCATTTCCAACACAAATCCAGGTTTTCTCACACACACCCCCCGCACAAACTCACTCTACTGCTGGTAATAGCTTATCCAAAGTGACCACTCTCCTTACATTGTGTATGATAATCAAGGTGGGCCATTTCCAGCACAAATCCAGGGTTTAACAAGAACGTCTGGGGGGCGGGGGGTAGGAAAAAACAAGGGGAAATAGGCTACCTTGCATAATGACTAAGCCACTCCCAGTCTCTATTCAAGCCTAAGTTAATTGTATCCAATTTGCAAATGAATTCCAATTCAGCAGTTTCTCGCTGGAGTCTGGATTTGAAGTTTTTTTGTTGTAAAATAGCGACTTTCATGTCTGTAATCGCGTGACCAGAGAGATTGAAGTGTTCTCCGACTGGTTTATGAATGTTATAATTCTTGACATCTGATTTGTGTCCATTTACTCTTTTACGTAGAGACTACAGTACCCACCTGTGGAAGTGAAGAAACAGACTGATAGAGTCAGAAGAGTTCCCAGAAGTCATCTACTACAGGACAGGCCTAACAAAGAAAATAACAGAACGCCACTAGCCGTCACCTTCAGACCCCAACTAAAACCCCTCCAACGCATTATTAAGGATCTACAACCTATCCTGAAGGATGACCCAACACTCTCACAAATCTTGGGAGACAGGCCAGTCCTTGCCTACAGACAGCCCCCCAACCTGAAGCAAATACTCACCAGCAACCACATACCACACAACAGAACCACTAACCCAGGAACCTATCCTTGCAACAAAGCCCCTTGCCAACTGTGTCCACATATCTATTCAGGGGACACCATCACAGGGCCTAATAACATCAGCCACACTATCAGAGGCTCGTTCACCTGCACATCCACCAATGTGATATATGCCATCATGTGTCAGCAATGCCCCTCTGCCATGTACATTGGTCAAACTGGACAGTCTCTACGTAAAAGAGTAAATGGACACAAATCAGATGTCAAGAATTATAACATTCATAAACCAGTTGGAGAACACTTCAATCTCTCTGGTCACGCGATTACAGACATGAAAGTCGCTATTTTACAACAAAAAAACTTCAAATCCAGACTCCAGCGAGAAACTGCTGAATTGGAATTCATTTGCAAACTGGATACAATTAACTTAGGCTTGAATAGAGACTGGGAGTGGCTTAGTCATTATGCAAGGTAGCCTATTTCCCCTTGTTTTTTCCTACCCCTCCGCCCCCAGACGTTCTTGTTAAACCCTGGATTTGTGCTGGAAATGGCCCACCTTGTTTATCATACACAATGTAAGGAGAGTGGTCACTTTGGATAAGCAATTACCAGCAGGAGAGTGAGTTTGTGCGGGGGGGGGGGGGGAGGGGAGTGTGTGAGAAAACCTGGATTTGTGTTGGAAATGGCCCAACTTGATTATCATACACATTGTAAGGAGAGTGATCACTTTAGATAAGCTATTACCAGCAGGAGAGTGGGGTGGGAGGAGGTATTTTTTCATGCTTTCTGTGTATATAATAAGATCTTCTACACTTTCCACAGTATGCATCCGATGAAGTGAGCTGTAGCTCACGAAAGCTTATGCTCAAATAAATTGGTTAGTTTCTAAGGTGCCACAAGTACTCCTTTTCTATTTCTGAAAGAACTCTTTGTAACTACAAAGCTTACCATCTCTGCTATGAATCTGAACCTCAATGACTGAACTCATGTTTGTATGTATACTGATCTTTTAACCATACTTTCTCTCTTTTATTTTTTAATAAATTTTAGTTTAGTTAATAAGAATTGCCTGCAACATGTGTTTGGGTAAGATCTGGAATATTCAATAACCTGAGAGGTAATGTGTCTGATCCTTTGGGATTGGTAGAACCTTTTCTTTTATATGATGAAATAAGATTTTCAGAAATCATCATATTTGACTTGTGTACTTGGATTGAGGCCTGAGGCTGGATCACTTTAAGGGAACTGTGTTGCTTGGACTACTGAGTTACCAGTAAGGTTACCAGTAAGAAGCTGTTTTATGCTGGTTTGGTAAATCTAAGTATTGGAATATCCACCAGCTTTTTGGGGATTGTCTGCCCCATTCTTTGCAGTTCACCCTAATTGAGTGACCACAGCTGGCTCCCCACTAATATCCAGGTCACAACAGTATCAGAAGAAAGTGAGGCCAAAATATTCATACCTGGGTTTCTAAAGTTAAGTTCTTAATTTCATAATACTGTAGTTTCAAACAAAAGTGGCCTGATTTTCACATTGAGCACTGCCAGCTCCCACTTACTTGGAAAATGTTGGCCCAAAAGAACATTTGGAATAAAATATCAGCTAAAAGGCTTTAACTAATTTCTTTTTCCTTGTGACAGCTAAAAGTTGGGAAAGTCCTACCACCATTCTGGTTTGTAAAGCTCACAAAATTCAGGCCAAATTCTGCTCTTGGTTAGACCAGTGTAAATTTGGACAAATTACTGACAGCAACAGAACTAATCCAATTTTATACCTGTGTAGTGAACATTCATGCTTTTCAGATACACTCCCAAACTTTTCAGTTTGTTATTGAAGCTCAGACATGAGCTTTCTTTGGAAGAAGCTGTGAGCTGGAAAACCAGTCTGTGAGAAAATGAGTACACCAAATCTGCTACAGAGCATCTACAGTAAGGAAGAAAGATCTTAGGAAATAAATAAATTTTAACTAGAGTAGAAATCAACCAGGCCAGCTAAGCAAACACCCACACAGAGGCATCAGAATGGTACTAAGCAACCTTGCCTGCAATAGCTGAACCTGGATACAATATAACCTATAATGAATAAATGTCTGCATGCTCTGCAGCTTGCAACTGTTACCTAAGAGTGAGGCTGACTGAACTCCAGGAACAAACTGAATGGCGTGAGTGGACTTAGGAATGCACAGATTTTTCTTTCTCTCTCACACAGGGAGAAATTGCTCTTCTTGTTTTAAAGCTAACTTAATAAGCAATAATTGGAAAAAACTTACTCCTGCCAAAAAATACTGAAAATCTTAGATTACTCATTTTCAGGTAGTTAAAATATTTATTTGGGTGCAGACTCTTAAATGACCGCAGTATGATGGATAACGAGGAGAGAGGGGAAAAAAAACTGTAAATGTTTCATTTCACCTCTAAAGGGACTTTATTTCATCCACTTCTCTGGGCTGGTAGCACGATTAACCTGAAAAAGCAAAAAAGAGGGGGTGGGGGTAGAAGCTATTCAAAGCCAGCATCAGTCACATAGGTGATGGGACAGAAGCTCAGGCTGAGAAGATAAATGAAGAAGAAAGAATGATAAATGCTTCTTTATTAGGATTCTCTTAAAGTTTCATTTCTTCTTCATGAGTGATTCATTGGTTTCCCTCCCGATTTTCAGGTCATCTTAATAAGCATTTGAAAAACTTTCACTGCGTAATAAAAGGAAATAAGGCTTGAAATCTCATTTCATAAATCATAACTGACATCCTCATTATGCTGAGGTACCAGGGCTTGTTTTCATGGTTGCTTCAGAAAGGAGGGGTGTCCTGAATTATTTGGATCATGGAGGCTACTAGCACTTGCTATGGATAATGGGTGCACTAGTTATAGATTGTTTGATGCTATGGGTATATACCATTCTCCATTTTGTTATATCTGCTTTTCTTTTCATCCTACTTAGTGCAGCTCCTATATTTGTGATCCTCAGAGCAACTGAGAAAGTGGGTTCTTTCTCCATCATTACTTGTAAGGCTGTGGGTGTCCAAATCCCAGCTCACAGGCTGGATTAAGCCTATCTGATGTATTAATCTACCCCCTAGACAGATTACAAATTCTGCAGAATTGAAGCTCTCTTTAAAATAAATAGCGGCCAGATCATCAGGTGGTGTAAATCAGCATAGCTCCATTAAATCAATGGACCTATGCCAGTGTGTGCCTGCTGAAGATCTGGCCCTGTGTTTCTTGCCCTTCCGGGTACAAAGACATTCTTCCAGATATAACCCCTGTACAGTGATGGTTTCTTGAGCTTTAAACAATAGCTCTAAAGAGGCAGCATAGCAGCAGCACTCTACAGTGCAGTAAAACTATCATTCAAAAGGAAAGGGAACGCATAAGCCTTGTCCTCCAGAGTGGTCAAACTCAGATGTATTATGGAACTGCCCCTCCTATGGACTTGGAGAAGAATAATAGTTACTTGTTCCTTGAACAAGTTTTTTTTTTCCAACCAACCCACTGACTGAACAACACTGGCATTAGCTTTGGAGACTTATCTGCTCTGATGAAAGTTCACAAGGAAGAAAGGAAGTTATAATGGCTACAGGACAAAAAAATAGCCTGTGGTCAGGTGCCTACATGAAAAGCAAATCCCAGTCTGTTTAATGAGGTATGCTTGTGAGTGAAACTGCTTGTACCCTGTGCCTAGCTCATGGAATTATTTATGCTAAAGGTTATTTTTGTGGGTGAGACCATCAGAAGAGCATATTCAATCTGTGAGGAATTGCACATACACCCTCCCCTGGCCCAAAGCATTTTCCTGTCTCAGAGAAACATCTGTATGCTACTGATCTTCAGCTGCAAAATGCAAGTTAAAATTTAGCGTATTTTTTTGTGCCCTCTTATATTCCTGTACCATGCTGTATGCCTGCACAAGCTTCCCCCACATGCCAGTGTGCAGCCAGGCTTTTTGTCAGCGGACATTGACTATGCAGACTAAAAGGCACCAACATGGCGTAAGAAAGACATAGGTTGGTTTTGTTGTTGTAATTTTTGTGTTGTCCGATGAATTAGATCATTCAGACTAAGCTTCCTCAATTGTGGATGAGGATGAAGCACTTTGAACATGTGCTGCTAGTATACATGAACTATTGCTCCCACCCCATTTCAAATAAAATGCTGCTGTTGCTGAAACCTGGTTGAGAGACAGTTATAAAATGTTGTCCTCATAGAAATGAAAATCCAGTTACCTGGAAGATACCCATGGATGCCCTAGAACTTCCCTGCACACTCTGAGAGTTGGGGCCCAGCACATTCCAGGACTTCCTTCCCTGTGTGCAGACACAGCCCAGGCAGTGCAGGGAGAGGTACCTTGCAGCTCCAAAATCCACCTTTCCTTGCAACTGCCTGTCCCATAGCCTCCCAGCCTGCAGCCCTTGCTTCCTGTGCAGAACCTCCAATCTTGCACCAGGCTCTCTCTCTACTACTTTGTCTACATTTTAGTTTTGCATTGCAGAAAATCACCAAACTGATTTGTAGACAAAGGGTTTGGATTTTACATTTTTGTAAGTTTTTTCCCCAAGACCAAAGTGTTACTGAAATAGCATCTCACTCGTCTAAAAAGGCACAGAACTAAAACACAGATGGTCCCTGCCATTCAGGCATAAAAAATGGTATTAACCAAATTACTTTTACAGTATCCTGTTCTGGTAGTGATGTTACCTAATTAAGGGACAGTGAGTGCAAAGTCTTGGAGCAGAGAGATAAGTATGTTCAAGGGCCAGACTGAGATTATATAATGAGAATGCTTTCAACAATCTCTGTGTGCCATCTGTATGAGGAAGCACTACTTGATGCCCTCTCAACTTTTTCTTTGTGTAATAAAAAACCTGGGAAAGTAAGCAGCAATGAGCTTGTGGTGGTTAGTATAATTACATGACTTATTATACATGACATTGGCAAACTATGATTGTATAATTCTGTCTGAGAAACACTGACACTGAACTCGTGTTCAACAATTCCATTGTCTTCCAAAGTAAGATCCATAAGAAACTATTTCAAATATATATTTTAGTATATAGTAATGATGACAGCCCTACGTGTTAACCAAAGCTGGTGCTCAAAGGGAAGTTTGTCTTTCTTTTTTGTCATAAATGGTTTTAATGTTACTATTTGTCATCCTTCTTACTGTGTTGATAGACTAGAGAACTTTATTAATTCTTGAGTTTCAGGAAGTACTCAAATATTTTTTTCTTTCATTAAACTCTTGAATAATTTCCCCCTCTTTCTATACACTGTACAGAATAAGCAAGCACTGTCTTTCTTAATATTTTGTATCTGCATACCATGAAAATCAGGGTGGAGATTTGACACTTCCGGGGGTACCTAGAGTTCTGAGGCAGTACACTGCCACTTGCCCTTTGCATAAGGAAGTTTTTTCTGTGCCTGCTGTGGCTCAGCTCCCTGACACCACCAACCCCGGCTCTCTCTGAGCACGTAATGATAGGCACACACCAACCCCTGAGCCCTCAGAGTGTTCCCTGCAGTGTACAGTCCCTGATCCACTGAACAATCATAGAATGACCAGGCCTGCTGTTCCCAAAGATAGAGTGCACCACAGCTTACTAGTTAAAAGAAAAGGAATACTTGTGGCACCTTAGAGACTAACAAATTTATTTGAGCATCAGCGTTTGTGAGCTACAGCTCACTTCATCGTGAGCTGTAGCTCACGAAAGTTGATGCTCAAATAAATTTGTTAGTCTCTAAGGTGCCACAAGTATTCCTGTTCTTTCTGTGGATACAGACTAACACGGCTGCTACTCTGAAGCTTAGTAGTACTTCCGAGGACAACACTGTTACATGCACAGCACTTAGATATATTTATAGTGAAAACAATAAATTTAGTATCAAAGAACAGAGATTCAAGTGATAGTAAGAATATTGGAAACAAATGCTTGCATATAAAAACACTTTTTAGAGACTAAACTTAATTGATAAAGTTAAGTTTCTTTAGACAAAAGGTTGTCACTCAGAGTTTTCTCCAGAGTTTTCAACCAAGATCCCCTCATTAATGAATCAAACTCACTGTCTCATTATTTCCTAGGTGAAGGGATGACAGGGTGTCTTCTTCATCCCCCAAGTAGACAGCAAACCTTTGATGTGCATCTCCAGATAGTCCAGCCCTCCTCCTGCTGCTTACTTCTTCCAGATACTTTTCTCTCTGAAGTTTTCACAGTCCTTCATTTGCATTTAGTTCAAACTGGTGAGTGGAGGCCCACTGTAAACCATACCAGATTTAATTTATATGTAAATAGCCAGATAGATCGATTTCTTGTCTGACAGAAAACCTCTTTTTCACCTTTGCAGGTGACCAGTCTCTATACACAGACCTTAAGAACATAATTTTCCCACTATATACCTGACTCCTTAAACATCCATATGAGCGTTTCACAATGATATTGATGACCAGTGTGACATGGGCTTTCATTTAAGACCTCACATGACACTCTTTGATGAAATAAAATGTACATACCAAAACCAGGAGATCCTTGTAATGCTTTGGCCCCCTCTCTGTGCCCCTTGCCAGTTGGCAGTGAGAGGTTCTGGGGTCCCAGGGGAATATCTCCAAATACTATTGCTTACTCTGAGGTAGCCAACCAAATGGAATTATGTTCATATAGGAGGCCACGGATTTCTCAAATGGGATCTCTGTCCAGATATATTAGTATAGTCGTAGAAATGGAACAATTCAGGTCTCCTGAATTCCATTCCAAGCTCATCCACTGATTTTCTGGTTAACCTTGGGCAAATCACTACCACCCCTATGGACTTCAATTTCCCCATCTGTAAAAAGTGGCTAATGATACTGACCTCATCTGCAAAGTACTTTGAGAGCTGCTGATGACAAATGTTATATCACAGGTAGGCAGTGTTGTTATATAGTCATTTAGAGAACCTTCCTACATATTCTGTACATTAAAATAATATTAATAGTCAGAGGTGAGAGGGTAAACCACCTCAGATAAAGTACGAACTAAATATCCAAACTTCACCCATGGCTCAAATCAAAACTGAATTTCTTAGGAGCTTTGAAATAGTGGGCTCTATCTTATTATTTCCCCTCCCCTATTTTTCCATGCCTTTGCACGTTCCTGTACTGTCCAGATCCAGAAAGCCCTGGAAAACTCCAGAAATTTCCAGCCAGTTTTCCAGATTAGACATTCAGACAAGTATCCAAACCAAGCCAAATCTGCAAATTTTTTGGAGTTTGCCCCATCATTATGATAAACTCACAAAATCAAACAAATTCATTATTAAAGATTACACATCAAAAACCTGAGAGACCCTAAAAAATATGCAGTGATGCTTGGATGGGCAGTGATATTTTTTAAATGTTCACTGATACGTAAGATTATGAACACTGAATATTAAAGAAACACTTCGTTCTCAATGCTGCTCGCTAGAACTAGCCATTTATCCTTTAGTTCAGCAAAGGTTTATTTGATATCTGGAACTCACTGAGCACAGTCAAAGTAAGTTAATGCGAATTACCTGCTGTAGATATTGTAAAATCTTTGCTTGTATGGATTTGATGTTGATGTTTACACACAGATTCTGTACTGCACCAACACAGCTCAGCAGGGGGCAGCAAAGATGACTTGACGCCATATTTTCCAACTCTCCAATCCTAGCCTGGTGGACTGGCTGCTGGGCGGATCCACTTTATGCCATCTAGCCTCAAAGCTGCTCTACCTTTTTCTTGCTGCCAACAGCCTCATCTGACCATTCGGGGAGCTGGGGAATGTTGAGGTACTCCATTATGCCGCATTCCCTACTACACACCCAAATCTCGGCTTTAGGGGTCAATGAGGAACTGCTATGGTGACCCTACTTGACCAGAAGATTTCCATGAGCGGAGCAAATCCTCCACAGGCGAGTTAAACAGTCTTAATGAGATTGAGAATCTGTCCTTAAGGTTTGACTTCCTTTTCATTAGCTTTGCATCATTTTAACTCCAATGACTTCCTGATTTACATCAGTTTATATCAGAGGAGAATACAGTCTAGTATTATGTTAATACACTGGGGTGGTATGTTATTTTTCTCTCTCTTATTCTTTATACCTTTGGGTCCAAATCTGTGGCATGCTAAGCATACACTGTGTAGTAGAGAGAGAGAGAGCCTGGAGCACTGGGCCTGGTGCAAGGTCTGAGGCCTGAACCAGAGGCTGTGAACCAAAGACAAGCAACGTATTAAAGCAGATGCTTACAAGTTCACTGTCCCATTCATGAGCTTGGCAAAGTTGTTGCTTGTGTGCTATGCACTAAATATATATGTAAATATATTTCAGCTGGTACAAATACCTTCCAGGATAGCACAAAATAAAATGATTTAAGAAAACAATGAATAGGGATGTTTTGTTCAAAATATTAAAAACAAGAGAAGGTAACAAACAAATGTCATCAAACATGTAAGATGGTACATAACTTGTTTGTTTCAGTTTATAAATGTCAAGGCTCCTCACCTTAACTCTTTGTGTGGCCTAGGGAAGAGCAGAAATTCCCACCGTGGACTGAGTCACTGTAAACTGTAGCTGTACCTGTAACCACAGACCCAGGGTGCTAGTACAGTTTCTTGAGGGCAGTAAACCCGGCCAAGTGCCTTTGTTACTAAACAATGGCTGTGTTTTTTCTTTATGAGTAACCTCGAGGTCTACTAAATTAGCAGGCTGCATTATCGGCTCCTACTGATAATAATTTTATTAAAATAATGTGAAAAATAAAATGATACAGAGTTTAAGCATAGAAGTTTCTGAGTATCAGGTAGTAAGGTACAGATTATCAAGGGGTGCGAAGTTCGGTTTAGGATTGGGTGGCGTAAGGAATACATAATTTGAAATATCCCCGATTAGGGGTAAAAGGTTAAAGGGTCAATGTACAGATATTGAGATATGAGGGTATGTTGTTCATATAATGGCTATGTTCAGGTGTGGAGTATAATGAGTAGATACAATGATGAGGATGGATTTACCCTCATTTGGTGAGATTTAATGTTCAGTGAGTTTATGGGTCCAGTTCATATGGTCCAATGGAAAAAGTCTCTCAGTCCCTTTCGCATAGTTGATGCATGATGTCGATCCGGCTCACACCTCCTGCTACTGTCAGTGGCTTGTGATGTGTTCGATGTAGACGTCCCTGGACCATCAGATGGTGTCCGAGACCATGAGGCGCTGCAAGAGCCATGTGTAGCACAGGTCCGCAGCACACACTCGTTGCAGGGGTCCCAGGCACCCAGGGCTCCAATGACCAGGGCATCCATCTGCACCTCGTAGTCCTTCGCTCTCAGGGTGTCAGCCCGGGGGGCGTATTTTTCCAGCGTACGAGCTCGGGCTTCGCAGAAGGCCGGGGTCCTGTTCTCAAAGGAGACCGTGATGTCGACGAGGATGACCTTTTTCTGGGCCTTGTTGGTGACACCACGTCAGGTCGCAACTGGCTGTCAGTATCGGGGCTGGCGCAGTTCACGGCGACCTCCCCCAGGCGCGGTGCGATGGCTTTCACCAGGCGGTTCTGGATGGCGTTGCGGCGCAGCTGCCAGGCTCTGGAGTGGGGCTTGCAGCTGCACAGGACGTGGGGCAGGGTCTCGTTGGAGTAGCTGCACTTCCTGCAACGCTTGTCTCGGTTCCCATGGCGGACGGCTCCGTTAAGCAGGACGCAGTTGAGCCGGGCGCGGTGGATGAACCGCCAGTCGGTGAAACGGGTGAAGCCGTCCACAGCGAGGAAGTGGTTGCTGGCGTCCCACTTTCTGGTCAGTTCGAAGGCTTTACCCTGGTCCGGTTTATGCTTCAGGGTTTCCATGTACAGTGAGTGGATGGCTGCCTTCAGGGTCCTCTCCAGCATGCACCTGGCGCTCGGGGTGGTGATGGTGTTGTCGTCAGACCTGATCTGCGGCACCGGGACTCCCAGCTCCTGGCGCTCCTCGCACCACTCCCAGCGGCAGCTGATGCGCTTCCCCAGGTGACGCATGGCATTGCAAGCGCGGGACCACGGTGAAGCAATGTTGCGCCCGTCCCGTCCAAATTCACCATCCAGGGAACTGCTCAGGAAGGTGGCAGTGTCTTGGTTGGAGGGGGCTCTGCTCCAAGAACAAAAGCACTGAGCAGCGTTACCAAGGCACCAACATTCCAGCCTTCAACACTTAACAACAGTGGTGACCCTGCCCACTGATCCAGTAAGTAACAAGCTGACTGCTTCAGGGGTAGCACCTAGTGAAGTCAGTTCCAGGCACCTTTCACCAGGTGTTCAACACCCTGCAAGATCCAGCCCTGAGTGCTGGATATTTTCCATTGTCTAAGAACAAAAACCCAGGGACAGGTATGATGCAGCCCCACAGACCCCCCTCTCCCTCCAAACAACTGCTCCTTGTAGAAAGCCTCAGCATCTATGCTGCAGTCCCCCTCTGTGCTGCGGGGTTTGCAGGGCTGCAGCCAGGGAAGGCACATCCCAGTGCTTCCTTCCTTGGCTGCTGCCTTTAGGGTGAGCAGACAGCAAGTGTAAAGAATTGGGACAAGGGGTGGGGGGTAATAGGTGCCTACATAAGAAAAGCCCCCCAAATCGGGACTGTCCCTATAAAAATCGGGACATCTGGTCACCCTAGCTGCCTTGCAAACCTGCCTTCCACTTATTAGCAAGTGCCAGATAATAGCTTCTTTTGGCTGGCTACCAAGGGGTTGCTAATAAGCTGAATCTATGGTATCTGACAGTATTTGCATGAACAAAGATAGATGTGCATATTGTGAATAAATTGAACAACTGTCTTGTCAAGCTTGAATGAAATGGAAGTATTGCAACTGTCAGGCCTCAAACTTCCATTTACTTCAAAATGTAAGCCTTGCAAAAACAAAGCTTAAGCTTGTGGCTTGTGGTCAGGATGCGCTGCAACCAGATAACAATTTATGCTGACTCCTGTGTACTTATCAACCCCAAATTACCCACATTCAAGATCTAATTGGCTACAGAAAATAAATAGGCCGCAATTATACGAACAGCTAACAATTGGACATAAAAATTAAATACGCATCAATTATACAACTAGGGCAACCACATAAACAATGTGGCCCACCCTGTTTGGCTGGTCTGTTCTAAAACACGGCTGTCAGATCAGATAAAAAGAACGAAGGCACGGGACTGTGTGTGTGTGTTTTCGGTAAACCTGACCCACACCCCCTGAGCCGAAGGGACGTGCACTTCTCGACTGCCTGTACCTGGCCAATGCGGAAAGCGGCCAACTGAAGGGTAACGTATTTTCGGACGAATGCAGGGTAAGTCTATGGAGTAAAGAAGTCTGGTCGCTCGAGCCGAATTGATTATAGTCGTATTGATACTGTAGCATTAAATCAATAGTAGGTGGCTGATGCATAATAGCTTTGCATGTATTTGTGCTTGTCTTTTAAGTAGTCCGAGCAGATGGATGTAGCGCTGTCGTGCATTAGCTCCTTATATGTATAGTTGTGTTGCCACAATATTACATGTACTTACGCTTGTCTTCAATATAATCTGCCTTTTGTATTAATTTTTATTCAGTGCTGATCTTTGGTTTTCCTTTTCTTGTTTTGTTTATACTGTTGTTATAGTCGAAAATCATTAAAAGCCTTTCTTGAAGGATAATTAGTAGTTTTTACTTATTTTATACAGACACCACTTACCCTCATTACATCCGTGTTGGGTGGTGGGAAGTAGCGAACACCCCGGGGTGAAATAGGGCCCCGAGGCATGCCTCCTTCTTCCTTTATCTCCGCACATATGTTAAGGGAATGAACATGGTAAGATGAAATCAGTGCTCAGAATTTACAAACGTTTACAAAACATTTTTCCTACTATTGACATAACTCTAGACAGAACTAGTATATGTATTTAGAATCTGTCGCAGGCATTTTCTCTCATATGGAACAAAAATGGACTATGTGGCAGTAGGAGTCAACACAGGACATTGAGGATATCTTATTAGTTTTAAATGGAAAAAATATTGAAACTACTTATAAAATTTCCTCTTGGCCATTTCAATCACATGCTCAGTGGGACAATATTCCATTTACACATTGCATTGAGAATATAGAGACTAATCCTAAAATATGCAATCTTTACATGGTCACTTTTCCCTTATTTTTTATGGTGAAATAAGCCATACCTTTTGTTGATACATTCTTGAAATAGATGTTAAAAGTTCTTGCTCTAGGGAAGGAAACTTTTTCTCCTGTGGCAAAATGTTTACCACACCGTCCATATTTATCTTGCTGCATATTCTGGCTCCTCAACCCATTCCTCTTTTTTGCAACAAGTCTACTCACTCTTGCTGCTATGATCAGCCATCACACATCCACTGTGCAAAAGTGCATATAGATCTACTTTTGAAGGCACTCCCCAATCTCAAGGAGTGCTGCTAAGAGACTGGCCTTTGTTTTCTGGCTCTTGCACATGACATGTCACGCTGTCCCCGCCCCAAGCACCACCCCCGCAGCTCCCATTGGCTGGGAACCTCTGGAGGGGGGACATGCCCCTGCTTCTGGGTGTTGCTTGAGGTAAGCGCCACCCAGAGCCTGCAACCCTGAGCCACCCTCCTGTGCCCCAGCCCTGATCCCCCCCCGAACCCCTCGGTCCCAGCCCATAGCATCCCTCCTACACCCCAAACCCCTCATCCCCAACCCCACCTGAGAGCTTGCACCCCCAGCCGGAGCCCTCACCCCCCCTACACACCTGCACCTCCCTGTGCCCCAGCTTGGAGCCCCCTCCTGCACCCTGAACTCCTCATTTCTGGCCCTACACCAGAGCCCACACCCCCTACCAGAGCCCTCACCCCCTCCCACATCCCAACCACAATTTCATGAGCATTCGTGGCCCGCTAGACAACTTCCATACCCAGATGTGGCCCTTAGGCCAAAAAGTTTGCCCACCCCTGTTCTGTAGCCTCACTCATTCAAGGTGAGAAATTTCCTCTAACTTCAGCATATATGCCAGAAATTCAGCAGTCGCCCTAGAGGGAGTAGGGATTGAAACCAAGTGCAGAGAGAGAGAATAAATGAGCAAAGCTGGAACGAGATAAACAATTGGAGTGTGTATATGTTCAATAAAGACCAAGGGCTCAATTCATGGGCAACACAAAATGTTGGTGGAATGGCTTACTTTAGCATCTAGCTTTCTACATTACTTACATGACCCTATTACCATGGTAGCAAAGCATATCACAATCTTTAATGCATTTATCCTCAGAACACCTTCTGAAGTAGGATTATTCTCATTTTACAGACAAGGAACTAAGGCACAGACAAAATGAATTGTCCAAGGTCACACAGGAAATTTGTGGCAAAGCAGGAAATTGAACTCTGTCCTAGGCTAGCACCCTCACCACTGGACTATCCTTTCTAGGCTCATAACACAAATGGCTTTAGAAGTCCCTGGTGTCCATAGATACTACTATAATTTGACTGGGTTATAATGTTTATGAACCCTGAGAGTGAAGCCTCCTGGCTGCCCCATGTGTGCTGGAGCGGGGCAAGCCCCAGACCCTGCTCCCCAGCGAGAGCTCAAGGGCCGGATTAAAAGAGCTGGTGGGCTGTAGTTTGCCCACCCCTGCTGTAATTTGAACCATTGGCTCTTGTCCTGCCTCTGTGGCAAAAGAGATTTTTTTCTCCACCTTTTCAGATACTTGAAAGGCTGCCACAGAAGACGGCTATCTCATTTCCCCCGCCCCACCCCCGGCCTAATCTCTTTTCCAAACTAAACATACCCAGTTCCTTCAGCCTTTGCTCATATGGCTTGCATTCCATCCCTTTGATCATCTTGGTCGCTCACCTCTGGATCCTTTTCAGTTTCTCTACATTCTTTCTATACATTGGTGTCAAGGTTCCTTCCCCACTCTGAACTCTAGGGTACAGATTTGGGGACCTGCATGAAGGACCCCCTAAGCTTATTTTTACCATCTTAGGTTAAAAACTTCCCGAAGGTATAAACTTTGCCTTGTCCTTGAGCAGTATACTGCCACCACCAAGTGTTTTAAACAATGAACAGGGAAAGAGACCACTTGGAGACATCTTCCCTCAAAATATCCCCCCCAAGTCCTACACCCCCTTTCCTGGGGAAGGCTTGATAATAATCCTCACCAATTGGTACAGGTGAACACAGACCCAAACCCCTGGATCTTCTTCTACAGTCTTCTGGAACCTCTCCTGTCATCCAGGAATTTGTAAATATTGCCAGTGTGTCTGAGATTTCCTCAGCTAATTCCTTCAGTATCTTTGCTGTCATTGCTTCAGCCTGTCTCATGGTCTCTCAGTGACAAAAGCTTTAGCTATCAGAATTTCTCAGAGAAAGAGCACTTTGAAAGTTTTTCTTCCTTTAAAAAAATGAGCTGGGAAGCAATCTTTTTTACAGACCCTCTGAAACAGGGTGAGGTATGAAATGATTGCTGATTTGGATGAGCTTCTACCTCTCCCCAGCCCCTCCCCCCCCCCCAGACCCAAGCACAGTAATACCTTATTCCTTGAGTAGTCCCACTGAGTTCATTTGGGTTACTTTCAGTATACGGTATTACTCAATATGAGTAAGTGTGACAGTATTGAATTGAGCTTGCGGGCCGGGGGGGGGAAGAAGAGGAATATCTTTCTTTCTTCCCAGTTGCATACAATATTGATGTAGTTAGGGAGCTACAGGGTAACTTGTTCACAGGAATTTTGAATAGAGAAATAATAGATTTTTAAGGTTAGAAGGAACCATTATGATCACCTAGTCTGACCTGAATAACATAGGCCATAGAATTTTACCCAGTGATTTTTGCATCAACCCCTTAACTTCTGATTGTCTTTCTAAAAGATATACTTACCTCATTCAGTCTTAATTGAAAGTGAAAATCCACCTCAAGTGAAATCCACCACATCCTTTGTAAATTGGGTCAATTACTCTCACTGTTAAACATTTTTCATCTTATTATTTGCTGCTTAATTAAATAGAGGGAGGTATTGTGCATGAGGAGCCCTGTGAGACCATATATTCTCCATCCTCAGATCATGGACAGACACCTGCCAGGGACAGTCTAGATTTATTTGATTCTTCCTCAGTGCAGGGGGCTAGACCTGATTGCCTCTCAAATCCCTTCCAACCCAACATTTCTATGATTTATGATTCTATGGCACACAGATTAAACTGTGTTAATCTGGATTAAAACTGTTTAGAGATTTCTAGATTTCAAGTGCAGAAGAGACCATTGTGATCATCTTCTAGTTTGACCTCCTGTATAACACAGGCCATAGAACTTCCAACATAATTCTTAGAGCATGTCTTTTAGCAAAAACATCCTATCTTGATTTAAAAATTGCCTGTGATAAAGAATCCACCACAACCTTTGGTAAATTGTTCAAAGGGTTCATTTGTAAAATAGGTACTCCTTATTTCCAGTCTGAATGTGTCTAGCTTCAACCTCCAGCCATTGTATTGTATAATACCTTTCACAGATAGATTAAAAAGCCCATTATTAAATATTTGTTCTCCATGTAGATGGTTATAGATTGTAATCAAGTCATCTCTTAACCTTCTCTTTGTTAAGCTAAATAGATTGAGCTCTTTGAGTCTAATCGCTATAAAGTATGCTTTCAAAGCCTTTAATCATTCTCGTGGCTCTTCTTTGAGCCCTCTCCAATTTACTGATATCTTTCTTGAATTGTGGGTGCTAGAATGGGATACAGTATTCCAGCAGTAGTTACACCATTGCTGAATATGGAGGTAAAGTAACCTCTCTACTCCTACTTGAGATTCTCTGGTTTATGCATCCCAAGTTTGCATTAGTTCTTTTGGTCACAGCATTGCACTGGGAGCTCGTGTGCAGCTGATTATCCACCACAACCTCAAGTCTTTTTCAGAGTCACTGCTTCCCAGGGTAGAGTCCCTCGTCCTGTCAGTATGACCTACATTCTTTGTTCCCAGACGTATACATTACATTTAACCGTAGTAAAATGCACATTGTTCACTTGTACCCATGTTCTACTGCTTTATCTTAAATAATCTGCCACACTAACTTTATTCATACGAATGTGAAGGGGAAAGTCCTTACCCTGTCCTCAGCAGAACATGCGGAGCCTGAACAAATGTAGGGTGACCAGATTTTATAGGGGCAGTCTAGATATTCCAGATTTTCTCTTTTATAGGTGCCTATTACCCCCAACTCCCCTGTCCCGATTTTTCACAACCACGCTATCTGCTCACCCTAAATGAATGTCTAGTCCCACCTCTTTCCTGTGAAGGATTGTGGGTAGTTTTCGCTTTTCTGGTAACTCCAACCCAACATGACAGAATCCTCAGCCTTACCTTCCTCCCTAAGCTAGTTGTCTCAATGGTTTCTCTCCAGGACCAATTCTGTCCTAGCTCTCTAGCTCGCTCTCTGGAGAGCCTCACTCCTCATGAAGTTGACAAACCACACTTGCTTCCGCAGTGTTGCCAACCCTAAATGTTCAAAAAACATAAATCAGCCCTCCCCTGCCCCATGCCTATAGAAAGCAAACACATTTGGGTTGGTTTTTTTGTTTTTGAGGCTTTTGGATAGATGGTGTCACATTACCATAGCCACCATGAGGAAGCAACTGTTTAACTTAAAGTTGAAATATAAACTGAATTCACTAAGGAATGAACATTTTGAATCAAAACTGCTGAAAAAAATCTTATTTCAGTGAAAACATCAACTCACATTGTTGCTCTACTTTCTCCACTGCTAAAAGCTCTCTACTCTAGCAGATTTATTGGCATTTTAATGACAGATCAATCACCTCAGCTGAAGGCTGAGAAACTCTTCCTGTTTTTGCAGAGCAGGCAAGATAGTCAGACCAGCATTTTCACAGCACAGTGGTTACAACTTGCAATTAGAAATTTAATTTAATAAAACGGTAAAACCATAGTCTGACACAGGGAGCTACATGTTATAAATTTACATTTACTTATTGCGTAACTGAGTTTCTAAGCAGTGCAGAGTTTTATTGAAATGCAAAGCCACTCCCGTGAAACATGTTTAACCTCAAAACTAGAGCAGAGTAAATAATTTGCACCAAACAAACAAATATAGCTTCTTTCTGCTCATGGAATATAATTTTGAATGGTACTGTGATTTCCTTACCTTTATTCATTATTTAGAATGATTCAGCATTTCCCCTCAAATTATTTAACTCTATGGATTCATCATGAAAAGTTCTATGCAAGCATTTGATAGTTGTGACTGGTCAGAAAAGTCACATGGTATTTTCTATTGATATATGTGCAAGTACTTCTGGCATGAATACTCACAACTACCATTCTATACTTTGGGTTTGTGAATGTGTGTGTATGCTTTGAAGTGTGCTTGCTAAGCACATTTCCTCCAGTAAAGTCTAATTATATTGTTATCCCTTTTGACCTAAGGTGTTAGCCAATGTTTGAAATCTTAGATGCAGTTATTTCTTTGGTTCAGTCTTGTTTATTTACAAAGAATTTACACAGAGTCCTGTTTCTCAGAACACAGTAGAAATCAAACAACTAGAGACAGTTTCTTTGCTTAAAGTTCTAAGCCTGTTTCCAGACAGCACTCAGGCTAAAAACTCAGGCTCACGTTTCCAGTCCTTTTGCTGTCTGTATTGCCTTTTGTCTGCTTCTCTCTGCCAGTCCTCTGGCTGCTTCTGCTCCCAGACACACACCATCAAATAATATCCAGCAAAACCCCTTCATTCATATAGTTAAGTTTCTGATCGGCCTTGCATGTGGTCTCTGTTGTGGGTGTTGGCTCCTATTGTTTCAGCTATTTTTACTCCAAAAATAATCTTAAACTGCTTCTTACATTTATTCTGAATGAAGGGTGGCTGTCACATCCATCAGCTTGCACAAGGTTTTACCAGCCTCCATCAAAACAATATAAGTGTTTATGGAAAACTAATGCAAAAGAATTGTGAACATGGCCAAAGCAAATTCATTCCAAATTTTGTGCAAGTATTCTCAGATCATTCATTGGGTATTCAGTTGGCTCTAATAATAGTAATTTAGAGAATCATGCAATCATAGGACTGGAAGGGATCTTGAGAGGTCATCTACTCCAGTCCCCTGAAATCATGGCAGGACTAAGTATTATCTAGACCATCGCTGACAGGGGTTCGTCTAACCTGCTCTTAAAACCTCCCAGTAAGGAGATTCCAGAATCTTCCTAGGCAATTTTATTCTATTGCTTAAGCACCCCGACAGTTAAGAAGTTTTTCCTAATGTCCAATGTAAACCTCCCTCGCTGCATTTAAGCCCATTGCTTCTTGTCCTATGCTCAGAGGTTAAGAACAACAATTTTTCTCCCTCCTCCTTGTAACAACCTTTTATGTACTTGAAAACTGTTATGTCCCCTCCCAGTCTTCTCTTTCCAGACTAAACAAACCCAATTTTTTCAATCTTCCTTCATAAGTCATGTTTTCTAGCCCTTTAATCATTTTTGTTGCTCTTCTCTGGACTTTCTCTAGTTTGTCCACATCTTTCCTGAAATGTGGCACCCAGAACTGGACACAATGGAGGCCTAATCAGCGTGGAGTAGAGCAGAATAATTACTTCTTGTGTCTTGCTTACAACACTCCTCCTAATACATCCCAGAATGATGTTAGCTTTTTTGAAACAGCGTTACACTGTTGACTCATATTTAGCTTGTGGTCCACTATGACCCCCAGATTCCCTACACAGTACTCCTTCCTAGGTTGTCATTTCCCATTTTTCTATGTGTGCAACTGATTGTTCCTTCCTTAATGAAATATTTTGCATTTGTCCTTATTGAATTTCATCCTATTTATTTCAGACTATTTCTCCAGTTTGTCCAGATCATTTTGAATTTTAATCCTATCCTCTAAAGCACTTGCAAGCCTTCCCAGCTTGGTATCGTCTGCAAACTTTATAAGGATACTCTCTATACTATTATCTAAATAATTGATGAAGATATTGAACAGAACGGGACCCAGAACTGATCCCTGTGGGACCCCACTAGTTATGCCCTTCCAGCATGAACCACTGATAACTACTCTCTGGAAACTTTTCCAACCAGTTTTGCATCCACCTTATAGTAGCTCCATCTAGGTTGAATTTCCCTAGTTTATGAGAAGGTCATGCGAGACAGTATCAAAAGCTTTACTAAAGTCAAGATATACCACGTCTACTGCTTCTCCCCTATCCACAAGGCTTGTTACCCTGTCAAAGAAAGTTATCAGGTTGGTTTGACAAGATTTGTTTTTCACTAATCCATGCTGACTGTTACTTATCACCTTATTATCTTCTAGATGTTTGCAAATTGATTGCTTCATTATTTGCTCCATTATCTTTCCGGCTACAGTAGTTAAGCTGACTGGTATGTAATTCCCCGGATTGTCCTTATTTCCATTTTTATATATGGGCAATATACTTGCCCTTTTCCAATCATCTGGAATCTCTCCCTCTTCCATGACTTTTCAAAGACAATTGCTAATGGCTCAGATATCTCCTCAGTCAGCTCCTTGTGTATTCTAGGATGCATTTCATCAGGCCCTGGTGAGTTGAAGACATCTAACTTGCTAAGTAATTTTTAAACTTGTTCTTTTCCTATTTTAGCCTCTGATCCTACCTTATTTTCACTGACATTTACTATGTTAGATGTCCAATCACCACCAATCTCCTTAGTGAAAACCGAAACAAAGAGGTTATTAAGCGCCTCTAAATTTTCTGTTGTTATTTCCCTTCCCACCATTGAGTAACGGGCCTGCTCTGCCCTGTCCTTGGTCTTCCTCTTGCTTCTGAGGTATTTGTAGAATGTTTTCTTGTTACCCTTTATATCTCCAGCTAGTTTGATTTTGTTTTGTGCCTTGGCCTTTCTAATTTTGTCCCTACATACTTGTGTCATTTGTTTATATTCATCCTTTGTAATTTGACCCAGTTACCACTTTTTGTAGGACTCTTTTTTGATTTTTAGATCACTGAAGATCTTCTGGTTAAGCCAGTGTGGTCTCTTGCCATACTTCCTAACTTTCCTTCGCAGTGGGATAGTTTGCTCTTGTGCCTTTAATAATGTCTCTCTGAAAAACTGCTGTCTTCATTTGTTTTTCCCCTTAGACTTGCTTCGCATGGGAACTTACCTACCAACAACCTGAGTTTGCTAAAGTCTGCCTTCTTGAAATCCATTGTCTTTGTCTTTATTTTGCTGTTCTCCCTCCTACCATTCATTAAAATCATGAACTCTACCATTTCATGATCACTTTCACCCAAGCTGCCTTCCACTTTCAAATTCTCAACCAGTTCCTCCCTATTTGTCAAAATCAAATCTAGAACAGGCTCTCCCCTAGTAGCTTTCTTCACCTTCTGAAGTAAAAAATTGTCTCCAATATATTCCAACAATTTTTGGGATAATCTGTGCCTTGCTGTGTTATTTTCCCCAACAGATGTCTAAGTAGTTGAAGTTCCCCGTCACCACCAAATGAGACAGTTCAAAGAATACAGTTCCTGTGTTAGATATACCATGCTGAATAGAAGAAACAAAATTAAAAACATGTTGAAAGCAATGAGTCCTGATTCTCTGTCACCCTGCATTGTGTGTGGTCATCTACTCCAGTACAAAGGGAGTACAAAATAAGTGGAAAGCATACCATTCTGACTAACAGTCAACACCCACTTGGTACTGGTGTTAATGACTACAAAAGGTGTAGGGCAATGGAGAAATGGGTCCACATTGTTCAAAACATGAAACCTTTAATAAATATTTTCTATATTTTAAACTAGAAAATTTTCAGAACATTTAAAAAACACCTTCAGATGGCTCTGTAACCCCTTAGTACAGTGCTGAAAAACAATATGAACTAAACTATTTACTGCCGAAGTCAGTTCTGCACTGCATGTAACCTAATGCTTCCTTATTGATTAAAGGTGATAGCAGAACATTTAGGCAACTCTGAAGCTGTGCTTAGAGCATTTTCCCAAATTAGCTTAATTCTAATGAAAATTGATGTTTTTAAGGGGAAAAATTGAAAAATAAAAAGGAAGCAATGAGCCAAGCCAGAGTGATTTTTTTTTCCTGAGCTTTCAGCAGACAGCTCCTGTGAGATTAAAAGAGAAACTGCTATACCAAATTAAACACGATTACAAACTTACTCTTGTGCATATTTATAATCCTAGTTTTGATGAGGAAAAAATTGTAGGCAATATTAGAAGAAAACCATGGCTTGCAAGACAGCTGCTGCATTCTCCAAACAATAGTATTTTACACAGTTAAAACAGAATTGAATTCCATAGGCCAACTGGAGAGTTATAACAATGACATGTCTTTTCTTCAGAAAAAGAAAAACGTTGCTTCCGGCTGACTTCATGACATGCTATTCTGGCACGTCTCAAAGTCTGAGATGAAGCTTTTTTTTGCAGAGTCTCTGTACTGAGAGGAAGTTTAATCCAATCCAATTTTTATTTATAGAGCATCTTCCATCAAAGAGATCATAAAACCTTGTACAATCAATGTACAATAATAACCTGCACTACAAAATAAAGAGAATTAGATTGTGTACAAAGAAATGTAAACACTTTATAAAAAGAGAAAATAGATATTAAAACCCACTTCAACACATTAGTTTTCAGATCTGATACAAATCTCAAATGAAGTTGACAAGCTCAAAGTTTGGTGCAGAGACATATGCATAAGGAAGTAAACAAAAGAGGAGAGGAATGAGGGTCCAGTGATTACAGTGCTAGGCTAGGAGTTGAGACACAGGTTCAATTTCAGCTCTACCCCAGATTTTCTGTGCCACCTTGAGCAGCTCACTTAGACCCAGATCTGCAAAAGTTTTTAAGAGCCTAAATACCTTTGTAGATCTAGTTCTAAGAGACTAAGGCCCAGATCCTTGAAGGGACTTAGTCATTGCAATCCCTAAGCCCTTGGCACCCTGCTCCCTGTTGGAATCCTCAGCCTCAAGTTATGTGTTCAGGTGCATCATACAACACACAGAGAGAGTTAGGTATCTAAGGAAGGGATCCTTAGAAGCCAGCAAGCTGAGGAAGTGCCTAAGCTAGCTAAGAGTGAAATGCACAGAAAAGGGGGGGGCTTAAGGCCAAGATTCACAAAGGATTTAGGTGCCTGATGGGCTGGAGGGAGGTACAGTTCTCAGCAGTGAACCCTCTCCTAGAGATAGGTGTCTAAGCCAGGTCTGTCCTTTCTCTCTCACACCTCCACCCACCCACCCTCTCCTCCCAACTCTTATAGCCAATAGCTCAGTGGTAAGGACATCCACCTGGGATGTGGGAGACCTAGATTCAAAACCCTGATCTAAACAGGGATCTGAACATAGGTCTCTCCTCTCCTAGGGGAATGACCTAATCACCAGGCTATTGGGTATTCTTGGATGGGCTGTACTCAATCTCTTCTATTGGAGCTGTTTCACTTTGTACAAAAAATTAAACATTCATTGGGCCAGAGAGTGAGAGTGATTGACTCTATAGCCTGGTGGTCAGGGCACTCTCCTGAGATGCAGAAGAATTAGGTTCAAGTCCCTGCTCCACTAACTATTTTATTATTTATAATAAGTGGAACAGCTTCAACAGGACAGTGTGAGAAAAACCTAAAATATCTCATTGCCAGGACAATCACCAAGGAGGTGGAGAACTGGATTCATGTCCTTGCACCAAATTGGGTAGCACAGTGATTCAGCCCTGCAACTTCTACATTGCAGACTGGGGCCCCACGCACTGGGCATTCCAGGACACACAACCATATGTTTACCTGCCTACCTGCCCCATTCTCTGAGCATGCCTACCAGAGAGGGCTCTGCTGAGGAGATAGCATGGAACACCTGAGAATCCTGCTACAGCTTAGACATGAGTGAGGCCATCGAGTAGCTCATTAGCGATGGGGTAGTGTCAGGATTTAGGTGGCTTTCCATGTGCCCACAGCTGGAAGTCAAGGGGACTTTAGGCATCTACAGGGCTAGGTAGCAGCTGAGCATCTGAGGCATAGGCCTAAATGTTGGACAGGTTCTTACATACCTTTGTGCTTCAGTTCCTTATCTGTGAAATGAGGATAATACTTCCCTACCTCAGAGGGGTAGAATAAATACATTTTTAAAAAAAGCCTCAAATGCCATGGTAGTGAGGACCATATCATTGTTGTCAGCTATCCCTTGATACAAGGGTGATGTCTGCTAGGGGGAAAAAAGTCATTGATGAGACTTAAGACGGCTGAGGAGTCCAATCTGTGGTCTACAGGTTTTTCCACATATGTGATAGGTGGTAGCATAACAGGAAATTGTCAGGTAATAAAAGAGGTGTTATTAAAAAAAATTGGGGGGGGATAAACCTCAGCTTTAAAATTATTCAGTGGTGGAGGAGTTCAGGACGGTATCTTATAGCATGAGTCTTACTGTGAGAAAAGGTGTTGACTGTCCATCCATTTGCTGCAGGGGATAGAATACAATTTCTCTGGAGCCTATTATTGCTGACCTAAGCTTCTGGCTGGAAGTTTAAGACCTGAACTTGAGTTCTCTATGTGGCTGCTTTAGCACACTTTATCAACTTTACATTGTTGTTTTGTTTATCATCCAGAATTTTCATCACTGACCACATCTGTGTGCAAACTCTACCCACACAGGAGCTTCACCCCATTCACATAACATGGGGCATCCTTAGTATAGACTCAGACTTTAAGATCAGAAGGAACCATCATGATCATGTAGTCTGACCTCATGTACATTGTAGGCCACATAACCTCACCTGCCCACTCCTGTAATAGACCCCCTACCTCTGACTGAGTTACTGACGTCCTCTGATCATGTTTTAAAGACTTCAAGTTACAGAGAATCCACCATTTACACAAGTTTAAAACTGCAAGGGACTAGTGTCACATGCTGCAGAGGAAGGTGAAAAACTCTCATGGTCTCTGGCAATCTGACCCAAGGGAAAATTCCTTCCCAACCCCATATATGGTTATCAGTTAGAGTGACCCTGAGCATGTGGGCAAGGCCCACACACCTGGGAAAGAATTCTCTGTAATAATTCAGAGCCCTCCCCATCTACTGTCCCATCACCAGCCATTGAAGTTATCTGCTGCTAGCAGTTGCAGATCGGCTACATGCCATTGTAGGCAGTCTCATAATACCATCCCCTCCAAACAGGGGTTCTGGAACAATTGTATCGTGGGGGTGCTGAGAGCCATTGAAACAAACTGTAAACTCTCTATATGATGGAAGCCACTTCAAGACGGGGGGTGCAGCAGTACCCCCAGGACCTCTAATTCTAGTACCTATGCCTTCATAAATTTACCAAGCTCAGTCTTGAAGCCAGTGAGGTTTTTTGCCCCCTCTGCTTCCCTCGGAAGGCTGTTCCAGAACTTTACTCCTCTGAGGATTAGAAACCTTCGTCTAATTTCAAGCCTAAACTTGATGGCCAGTTCATATCCATTTGTTCTTGAGTGGCACTTAAATAACTCCTCTTCCTCTCTGGTATTTATCCCTCTGATGTATTTATAGAAAACATTCATATCTTCCCTCAGCCTTCTCTTGGTTAGGCTAAACAAGTCAAGTTCTTTGACTCTTTTCTCATGAGTAGGGTCCTGCCAAATTCACAGTCCGTTTTGGTCAATTTCACTGTCATAAGATTTAAAAAATCATAAATTTCATGATTTCAGCTATTTAAATCTGAAATTTAACAGTGTTGTGATTGTAGGGATCCTGACCCAAAAAGGAGTTGTGGGGGATGGGGGGGGTCACAAAGTTGGGGAGGCGGGGGGATTGCGGTACCACTACCCTTAATTCTGCACTGCTGCTGGTGGCTGTGCTGTCTTCAGAGCTGGGCAGCTGGAGAGCAGTGGCTGCTGGTCGGGAACCCAGCACTGAAGGCAGAGCTGCCACCAGCAGCGGTGCAGAAGTAAGGATGGCATGGTGTGTTATTGCCAGCCTTACTTCTGCGAGGCTGCCTGCAGGGCTTGGCCCTCAGTCAGCAACCACCACTCTCCAGCTACCCAGCTCTGAGAAGAGCAGCACAGAAGAAAGGGTGGCATGGTATGGTCTTGCCACCCTTACTTCTCTGCTGCTGCTGGCAGGCTGCTGTCTTCAGAGCTGGGCACCTTGCCAACAGACGATGCTCTCTGGCAATGTAGAAGTAAGGATGGCAATACCACGGCCCCCGTGCAACTCCCTTTTGGCTCAGGACCCCCAATTTGAGAAACGCTGGTCTCCCCCGTGAAATCTGTGTAGTATAGGGTAAAAGCACATAAGACCAGATTTCACAGGAGGAGACCAGATTTCATGGTCTGTGATGTGTTTTCATAGCCATGAATTTGGTAGGGCCCTACTCATAAGGTAAGTTTTCCATTCCTCGGATCAAACTAGTAGCCCTTCTGTGCACCTGTTCCAGTTTTAATTCATCTTTCTTAAACATGGGAGACCAGAATTGCACACAGAATTCCAGATGAAGTCTCACCAGTGCCATGTATAATGGTACTAACACTTCCCTGTCTCTACTGGAAATACCTTGCCTGATGCATCCTAGGCATGCAATAGCCTTTTCCACAGCCACATCACATTGGTGGCTCATAATCATCCTGTGATCAGCCAGTACACCCAGGTCTTTCTCCTCCTCTGTCACTTCCAACTGATACATCCCCATCTTATAGCAAAAATTCTTATTTTTAGTTCCTAAATGCATGACCTTGCACTTTGCACTATTAAATTTCAGCCCATTTCTATTACTCCAGTTTACAAGGTCATCCATTATTCTTCTGTATTTCAGTCCTCCTCCACATTAGAAATTCCTACCTACTTTGTGTCATCCACAAATTTTATGAACACATTCCCACTTTTTGTGCCAAGGTCAATAATAAATGTGTTAAATATAATTGGCTCCAAGACCAATCACTGAGGAACTCCACTACTAATTTCCTCCAGCCTGACACTTCACCTTTCAGTATGATCGGTAATAGTCTCCCATTTAACCAGTTCCTTACCCACCTTTCAATTCTCAGATTAATCCCAGATATAGTCTGTAAAAACTATAGATCTCTCTATATTTTATATAGTGCTGCAGGGTGTAAGCTGTAGTCTTGGGCTTTCTTTAAATATTAGAGACAGGTCTCAGTGTACAACTCCACAAGTTGCATTTAACCAAAACTCTGAAGTTTGAAAGTCAGATTTTTTTTTATTAATAATTATTTGTTAAGCAGACACAACATGTATATTCTGCATATGTGACAGAAACTGTCCGAGAGGGAATTGAAACATTTGACTGGGACTATTTTTCATCTCCCTTCCCCCGTAAAGACCGGAGCACTATAGTTGCCATGAACCTAACTGTACAGGGCTCAGAGTGAGACAAAAACCTCTAAAAATTACCTAAAATATATTTTTTAAGTACAGAAAGCTAACAACTTTTAAAGTTTGATATCTCAAGAGCTTCTAGGTCTAAAATTCTTGGATTCTTGTCACTGAAATAAAGCTCTTCTTTATGTACCAGTATGAATGTGAGGAAAAACAAAATGGTACAACAACAAAAAGCTCTCCGTGGTTTGCAATAAGTCCCATGGACATGGATCAGTGGCAGAGGGAGGAGGCAGAGAGGTGATAAATTCAGTTATCCCCTGGTTATCTACTCCACATATGCATAGGCAATGAGTTATATGGGCCCGTGGTGCCCATGCTCCACCAATATTCAGAGCACTGGGGCCCGGCTCCACCAATATTCGGGGTCGGGCCTCTCCCCGGCCCTGCCCGCTGCCCCTGCGTACCTCCCCCAGAGTGTCCCTGCACCCTGGGCAGCAGCTAGCTGCTGCTACCCACCCCCCTCCCTTGGCCAGGGCCACAAGCCCTGCTACCTGAAGAAACCCCGAGCGCCCCCCCCTTGCCCCCACTGCTCAGAGGAGCCTTAGGGCAGTCACAACCACATTGACCCAACCTGCTCTGGGGAAAAGCCACAGCGTCTCTTGATTCAAAGATGCTTTTGATAGGCCTCATGTAGGTTCTGGGGTGGCTGAGGCAGCGGTATTTGCTATTCCACTGCCTCAGCCACCCCGGAACCTGCATGGGGCATATCAAAAGCATCTATGAATCAAGACATGCTTTTCCCCCTTTACTCCCCACATCGGCGGGCCTGGCCAGCATGGAGAGGTGGGCCCCTCTCCTGGAGCTCACTGCTGCCGGCGGGGAGAGGGCTGCGGGAGTCCTCCTCTGGCCCCAGCCCCGGGGTAGCCAGCCTGCACCCCAAAATCCTCATCCCTGGCCCCACCCCAGAGCCCACGCCTCCGAGCCCACACCTCCAGAGACAGCCCTCACTGCCCCCCCGCACTGCAACCCTCTGCCCCAGCCCTGAGCCACCTCCTGCACCGTGAATCCCATATCCCTGGTCCCACCCTGCAGTCCTCACCCCCACACCCCAACACTCTGTCCTAGTCCTGAGCCCCTACCACATCCCAAATCCCTCACCCCCAGCCAGAGCCCTCATCCCCCCACCCTCCCACATTGTGCAATATAGGAAACTGTTAAACGCTTACTGTTTCTGGTCCATTTTTACATTAATTTAAAATATATATATTGGCTTACAAGGAAGGTGTGTGTGTGTGTCTGTGTGGGGGGGGGGGGGGGGCGGGGGGCAGGACTTGGACCCATTCTGGGCACCATCAAAAATTATACAAACCTGGTGCCCATGCACATATGTGGTGCATGTATATATATATATATATATATACCTATATAAAACTCTTAGAATTGTATTTAAGATTTTACTAGTTAACTGCGGTCACATGATCAACGATTCTCAAACTGGGGGTCATGACCCCTCAGGGGGGTCCTGAAGTTATTGCATAGGGATCCTGAGCTGTCAGCCCCCACGCCGAAGCCCCATTTCACCTCCAGCATTTATAATAGCGTTAAATATAAAAAAAAATGTTTTTAATTTATAAGGAGGGTCACACTCAGAGGCTTGCTTTGAGAACCACTGTGACAAGTAGTTATTTCCCTCAGGCAAAGGGGAATAGTCCTCGGACAGGGAAACAATGCGTATTTGGCATTAGCAATAAACTATAGCATTTGCTTCCTCTCTAGCTCCAGACATTCATGGGGCCCTTGGGGAGAGGAGAGAGCCAATCCAGCCTTTGACGAAAGCTGGCACTTGGCTGCTGGAAGTGAGACTTTGCACTGGGGAGAACACAGATGCAAAACAAGCCCCTATAAAATATCATTATCACCACTTAGAGAGAGACCTTGTGTTGGCTTGTCAGAGAAGCTAGCCCAGGACTGCAGCAGAGACAGTAAGTCAAAGCCACAGTACAAGGGTGGGGGAGACAGCCAGGGGAGGGGAAGCAGAATGGTTAAAGAGTAAGAACCAGGAAAAGGAGACAGTCAGCAGGAAGGAGAAGGAAGAAATGATAATTAACTCCAGGGGTTTGAAACCACAATCCCCAACATAAAACTAGTACAGAGTTGATCCTAAAGGAAAAAGCAGTAAGGTGTATTGCTCTTTGGAGAAAATAATGCCGTGGAGGGGAATTATATCATGGGAAATAGATTTTTCCCCTGAGGGAAGTAATTTGCTGCTATTACCCTTGAAGACAGACCTTTATTTATAGTCTATCTTGAGGAATCACAAGGCAGATCCTGGAGGAGAAATGTTTATTTTACCCCTCTGGTGTTACTATGTAGATAGATACAGTGTCTGCTGCTAAAAAGTCAACATGTACTGGTGGCTCCTGTCGTACGCAGTTATTTCTCCAGCTATAGTCTCAGATACCACCACGTGAGAGCTGGCAGTAAATGCTGATTTTTAAATAATGACCACACTGTCAAGTGATTTCCTGCTGCACTCGGTACTATAAGCCCAGCAATTTGTTGCTAATGAAGCACCCAGGATACTCAACCCCACTCTGTGCTGTGGGACTCTGATGGAGGACTAACCATGTGTGCTGTAAGTGGCTTTAGTAACGCTATGCAGCCTTAACTAGAATTTCTGTGGTTTTGTAGTTTTATGGCTCAACCTTAATTTTTTTTTTATCATCATTTTTTTGTGTTCAATTTATTTATTGGCTGTAGTGGTAAACTTGGAGACTGGCGAGCTTGATTATATTAAAATTTTAGGGTGATAATAGAAGCAAACAATTATCTTTGTGCATAAAAATAATTTTAATTCAAGTCAGTAAAGTGGAAAGGGACAGACATATCAAGCATTAATCAGACTTAGGGGGTGGGGGAGAGGAGACAAAGAAAAGGTTTTGACCAGGTAAAAGTAACGTGAAGGAAAATGAGAAATTGTACAGAGTTAAAGCTATGAGGAACAAGTTAACTGAGCTCATCATGCATCCGATGAAGTGAGCTGTAGCTCACGAAAGCTTATGCTCCAATACATTTGTTAGTCTCTGAGGTGCCACAAGTCCTCCTTTTCTTTTTGCGAATACAGACTAACACGGCTGTTACTCTGAAACCTGAGCTCTCCTGTGTAAACCTATCTTGCATGATACCCACTTAATTGCTCCATTAATTGCTCCATTAATGAAATAAACATTATGATAAACATTTCATTGTTTATAATATCATAAACATGAGTAACTTTGTTCAGAGCCCATCAAGTCATTCTGCAAAATATTGCCAGTCATTCTCTCCCACAAGAGCGGTGCACTTTGCCTCTATAGTACTCCCAGTTCTCCTAGGCTGGGGAGTGAGAAAACAAACCTAGATGTCAAAGCTAGATCTCTCCAGTGGTAGCACAGAGGTCTGGATCATTACCAATTACATCCATACTAACTGTTTTAATACCGGGCCAACACAGAAAAGTAGCTCCAAGACCAAGAAGGTGAAACATACTAGTACGTTCTAGGATCAATAATTCAAAATTCAATGTATTTTTGTCACTGTTATGGAATTCAAGTGCTCTCAGAGTCATAACAAATAGCAGACATTCACATGCAATGACACAAATGAAAGTGGAGACACTTGACACCTGTGCAGGAAGCCTAGAGCGGACTGAATACATTATTGTGAGTAAAAAGAAAAGGAGTACTTATGGCACCTTAGAGACTAACCAGTTTATTTGAGCATGAGCTTTCGTGAGCTACAGCTCACTTCATCGGATGCATAGCATAGTGTGTGTTGAATGGTGGCATTGCCAATTTTAGATTTTCTCCTGTGGGACAAAGTTATGTCAACACAGGAAGAAGTGTGTGTTACTATGTTGCATCAACCCCAAAATATATTTTTGGACTCTCTTAGGACTATAGGAGTATGCATAGCAGTGTGCAAAAGAGTCCTGTGCTCCAACTCCTCCAGGTGGACACTGTACACATGAACTTAAGGTCCCTAGTTTGCAAAAATGGTGTCCTCTTCAAACAGGACACCTGTGCACACTAGGGACCTATAATTTCATGCATATAGTGTCCACATGGGGGAATTATAGTGCAGCACTTTGGTGTGTTCTACAGTTCCCACCCACCGCAATCCAAACTGCAGGGCAGTTTAGACATACCACCAATGTTCAGCACACACTGCTTGTGGGACAGTTCTTTCAAAATCAGGACTACGCAACAAAAACCACAGAGGAAAAGTAATTCTCAGATCTCCTCACTCTGAGGGCTACATCCACAAAAGGATGTGGGCTCCTAACTACTACGTTAGGTGCCTAAGTCCAAAATGTAGATCCTCAAAACCCCCACTCAGCTGCCACTTGACTCTGTCAGTGCCAAAATTTCCTAGGCATCTAAGTTTCCGTTGATAAAGTCTCCTAGCTGCCAAAATTTCTGCCAGGGGGCACGTGCACAGCCACCTAAATCCTGACATCTGGTGACTAGCTCACACCTAATTCCTCGTGGAATTTGCAAACTAGGTGTCCCCCCCTAGTTTGAGGCGTCTCAGAACACACCTACTAGACTAGGCCCTGTACAAAACACAGCTGGAGGAGGAGGAGCCCAGTGGTGAGAGTACTAATGTAGGAGGTGGAAGACACAGGCTCAAATCGCCGCGCTGCCTGAGAGAAGCAAGGATTTGAGCACTAATCTCCTACCTCCCAGGTGAGTACCCTATCAACCAGGCTATATGGCAGTGGTTCTCAAACTGTAGCAGCCCGAGGACCCTCATTTTGATTTAAAGTGTTTTGGGGACCTCCAAGCCACCCCGCTCAGCCCCAGGCCCTGCTCCCACTCCACCCCTTCCCCCAAAGCCCCACCCCACCTCTTCCTGCCCCCTGCTCACTCCATCTCCTCTCCCTTGCTCACACTCCCCCATCCTCACTCACTTTCACCAGGCTGGGGCAGGGGGTTGGCGTGCAGAAAGGGGCAAGGGGGTGAGGGATTCAGGCTCTGTGCTGGGTCAGGGGATTGGAGTGTGGGTTGTGGGAGGGAGTTTGGGTGTGGGCTCTGGGCTGGGGCAAGGGGTTGGGGTGCAGGAGGGGGTGTGGGCTCTGGGCTGGGGCAGGGGGTTGGGGTGCATTAGGGGGTGCGGGCTCTGGGAGGGAGTTTGGGTGCGGGCTCTGGGATGGGCAGAGGGTTGGGGTGTGGGAGAGGGTGAGGAGCGTAGGCTCCGGCCAAGTGGCGCTTACCTTGGCGGCTCCCAAAAGCAACCGGCACATCTCTCTGGCAGCAGCTTCTAGGCAGGGGGGTCTCTGTGCGCTGCCTCTGCCCACAGGCACCACCCCGCAGGCTGCAGTTCCTGGCCACTGGGAGCTGCGGAATTGGTGTTCAGGATGGGGGCAGCGCATGGAAACCCTCTAACCCCTCCCCAGAGGCTACAGGAATGTGCTGGCCTCTTCTGGGAGCAGTGCAGAACCAGGGCAGGCAGAGAGCCTGTCTTAGCCCTGCTGTGCAGACAGACTTTTAGTGCCAAAATGTCCCGGTTTGGCTTCAGTAGCCTCCGGGAGATAGAGGGAAGCAAAGGAGTTGATCAGCAGGGTTTGCGGACCCCCGGAGTACCCTCAGGGACCCCAATGGGTCAGCAGACCCCAGTTTGAGAAATACTGCTATATGGTATTCTGGGGCGTAGGTGGGGCTCTCTGTCTCTCCTGTTGAAGTTATGGATTCCATTAGGTGCAGGGCATCTAAAGTAAGTAATTGCAATGCTGAGCCTCAGTAACCTTTGTGGATCTAGCACAGGGTCTCTAGTCCTTTCTGTGTTATAAGAGATTTACACTCCACCTAAAAAGTTGTAGATTAAATATATGCAGTTTAAGAACTTCAAAGAGAAAGTAATTGAGGGGAGACAGTTGATACTATGTTTTTGTCACCAGTCATACAATGGGAACCACTGACAGCAGCTTTGAGAGGCAAAAAGAAACACGAAGCTTAGAAAGACAAGACATAATTATGTAGTTTGAAAGGTGTAAACAGCATATTGCCAATAAAATCCTGAAGGAATTAATGGAACATAAGGGAAAACTGAACTCCTTTCTCAATGGAGCTGTAGATAAACAATATAGGTGTAACCAAGCAATAATATTACAAACACAGAAAAGGAGTATATTGATTACTGCCGTTGAGACTGAGGAGGTAGAGATCCTATGGATGAACCAGAAATGTTTCATTCAGGTTTTGGAAAACAGATTATTATATGGCAGAAACAACAAGAGGATTTGCTACTTACTGTGGAAATGTATTAATGATGCTAAAATTATTCGGACTAAATCCACAGCCCCTAGAATACAAGTGCAATTATTAGGAACAAAGGCCTTATTCTAAGAGTTATGCTTATCCAATCAGGTAATAGTAATAATACCATGTCAGCCATGTGTCCAATTAACACTAAGAAACGGAAACTGAATTTCATGTATCACATACTCTCTCAGTGAACTCTTCAAGAACAATCTCCAGACAAGAATTATTCACAGAAATTTAGCAAATAATTTTAAAACAAATGAATCTGAGACTATCCAAACACTGCTTTGTGGAAGTTTTCAGCAAATCTACAGGAAAAGAAATAACAGGCCTGAGATTCTTCAACCTGCTTGTGACCCAAGAACCTCTGGATGCCACTGGCAGAGGACACTGGGGTTTATAGAGATACAGAGATCCCTTGGATTCACAAAAATAATGTCACGTAAGATGTCTAGTAAAAATCTGTGTGTCACTAGTCATCAAAACCGGGGGCAAGATGTATGTACAGTGTATATGTACAGAGTTATGTATATATATATGAAAACTATGTTCTCTACATCTATAGTTAAAAACAGGTCACTCAAAGGTAGCATGTCTTGAGACAAACCCTCCCCCTGCCAACAGGCGGTGGGAGATGCTTTTCTTCAGTAGGGGACCATTGTGTATGTCATACAATAGGAGTCTATTGCAGTCTAAGTCAAATGCTAATGAAGAGCTGGTGAAGACTTGAGAAGGAAACTAATAGGCAGAGGTAAAAATCACTGGGTGAGGGGGAAAAGCCTATCTTATGGTGAACATCAAAGGTCTCTTCTGGTCTATTTAGGGATGCAAAGAGACATTTGGCATCCTTCACCTAGGAAGTAAATGGACAGCGAGTTTGCTTCATGAAAAAGGGATTTCAACCAGGTTTGGCTGAAAATGCTGGAGAGCACTTTGGGTGAGAAAAGCTTCTTTAGACAGGAGGATTAGTTGTTAGTTAAGTTTAGGCTTTAGAATGCATGATGATGGTGTTCTTTTATATGTAACCCCTTGTTCCCTTCTCGCACATTGCTTTTTATTTGAATCTGTATTCTCTCAAATAAATTAATTTTTTTAACTGACCTCAAATGCTGTATACAATACAGGAGTGAGAGTTTTAACTTAAACTGGTGACCTGTGGTACATTGCTCCTTTGGGAACAGAGGATCTGGGATTTCTCTGGATATCCAGTGATCAGATTTGATGGGACTTGAGGGTGGGGTGCATCTGCTGTCAACCTGCAAGTCAAAGACAGGGCATGTATAGTCCAGAGGAGAGTGTTTGAGTGGCTGATAGGCTGGTTGCTTTAGGGTGCTAACACCCAACTGCCACAGGCAAGACTTGCTCATGCCTGAGGCAGGTGGTAACAAGGTGACTCACAGCTTTGGGTGCTCCAAGAAGTATCAAGTTGCTACGTGAATGATTAGAGTACGGAATATCCAGAAGAAAATGTGATGGTCCCCAAAGAAAAGAACTTCTTGAGATACTTTAAAAGTTTAGAGGAGCCTCTAGAGTTGACTGAAGAATTGCTTTATGAATTTTTCCCATATATTTACTAGTTCTGTGGCCAGAATAAATAAGTAAAGCTGGGTGACTAATAAATCATATATTTGATTAATTCCAACTGTTTTCTGTTTGTGAATTATCTGTGAACAGATTGTGATTTTCTTTAATTCATTCCTTATTCATTGCATAATGTCTAAAAGTTCTTGGTCTGTAGCTTATTCATGAGCAGTTGCGGTTTCAAACATTTCTGCCAGTATACTTCTTCACTAGAATAATTAACAGAAAAAGACGACAAAAGAAGTGCAAACACAGAGTCAAAGCAAATTCAAATTTATTTAAATATTTCATCAAAAATGTTTGAATTTTTTTTCAGCATACCAGTTTGAGGATCAGAACAAAGGGTAGTAAGAGAGAGCATCTCTGAGCCATCTGTAGGACTGCTGAGTATGTTGTTTTGTTAGTCACAATCTAATAAGATGAAATAAGATGAGGGGATCAAGTACTATCAGGTGTTGGGATGGCAAGAATGCTGTGCTTTGCATATATTATGAAGCATTGAGGAGTTGGTTGCTGCTTCATGAGGTCCAGACACATCTAACAGTGACGGGCCCACATCGCTGCTCACTTGTTTCCTCACACCATCAGGGACTCTTTCACCTGCACATCTACCAATGTGACATATGCCATCATGTGCCAGAAATGCCCCTCTGCCACGTACATTGGCCAAACCGGACAACATCAAGAATTGTAACATTCAAAAACCAATAGGAGAACACTTCAATCTCCCTGGACACTCAACAACAGACTTAAAAGTGGCAATTCTTCAACAAAAAAACTTCAAAAACAGACTCCAACGAGAAACTGCAGAACTAGAATTAATTTGCAAACTGGACACCATCAAATTAAGCCTGAATAAAGACTGGGAGCGGACGGGTCACTACAAAAAGTAATTTTCCCTCCCTTGGTATTCACTCCTTCTTGTCAACTGTTGAGAATAGCCCACTTCCACCTTAATTGAATTGGCTCGTTAGCACTGACCCTCCACTTGAGGAGGTAACTCCCATCTTTTCCTGTGCTATAATATATATTCTGCTTACTTTTTTTTCCCCACTCCATGCATCTGATGAAGTGGGTTTTAGCCCACGAAAAGCTTATGCCCAAATAAATTTGTTAGTCTCTAAGGTGCCACAAGGACTCCTCCTTGCTGATACAGACTAACACGGCTACCACTCTGAAACCTGTTTCCTCAACGCATCTCTCAAGCACTCGAGTGAATCACTAGTCCTGGTTGGCATTAGCAATACCTGAAAATCCTCATTCAGAATCCCTTGGTTGTGTGTGAATGCCTATACCTCAGCCATGCCCTATGCATTCTACAGGGTATGTCTGCTTTCCCCCTTACTTACCAGCATTCAGTTCAGGGTGGACTCATAGGTTTGCCTGCATTGCTGAGCACTTTGCATATTTCTACACACTAAATTGACTACTATACTAAGCTTCTCTACCTAGGTGCTAAGCAGACACTGAGTATTCAGCACTAGCATTTTGGCTTTCTACACTTGAAAGACCCTGCAGGATTGGGCCCTAATTGAAAAAGTAATCAGGTGTGACATCTTGGTGATTGCTTTTAAAGGCCCAATGTTGAATATCTCAAGAAGTTAAGTGGTGGTAGCTGAGAGCATTAAGCACCTTGCAGAATTGGGTCTTACATGAGGCTTCTAGAGATATGATTTTAGAGTTTAAACAAAGTAGCAAAATCCCAATCCTATATTTTGGAAAGTTAAACAATAATTAACTCACAATGCATATATCGTTGGAGAGGCAAACAAACATTAAAGTTGTATTTTAAAGTGAATGTAGGTTTAAGTTTCTACCCTCAGGAGAGTATGAGAAGCAGGGAAAGCATTCATGAGAGGATCTTTGCTTTAAAAAGCATGCAGAAAAGGAAATGAGCAAGAAGAAAGCAGTAGTGGAGGAAGTTATTTAAAAACTAATAGAAGGATATCTATAGCTCCCGGAAGACTCAAAACTTGGGAAGTATATTATATATATTAGCCATAGGGCCTAATCCTACATTTCTGTCAGATTCCCCATTAAATCAATGGGATTGGCAGGGCACAAGAAATGGCATTATGATATAGCAAAACCAAGTTAAATTTGCCCATGTAGGTTAAAGAGAACACAAATTGAATCAGGAAATACAGCATCCAAGGGTGTTAGGAGGAGAACTGCAACAACTAGGTAATGCACAGATTGAGTTAAATTAATTTAAGAACAAGTAAATAATAATCACAAGTACAGATGTAGTTAAGGGCACAATTGTGGGCAACCCTGTTGCAAGTGCACAAGAGAGCAGTGGAGTGAGGTGGAGAAAGAGTGCAAGAAGACTGAGCAGACACCACCCACAATGTGTCTGATGGGTAAAGGCTCTGATGTGCCTAATGCCCCCCTTTTACCTCTCTGATAGGAGAGAAAGAGATAATGGTACCATAGGTCTTATTTTCTTATGCCCTGATCAGAGGAGCTGGCTGGCCACAGAGATGGGGGACCTTGGCCCTCCAAGAATGGCATACCTGACATCTGGATGCGTGTTGCCTGGGAGTCCCCAGGAAGGAGGAATGCTGGATGAGTCCATAAGAATTCTTCCTCAGTACTCCAGGTACAGTGTGATCCTTCTGTACTTCATCTAGCTCACTTGAGAATGCCAAGGGCACAATCTAGTCTTTAAGACATTTCAACATTTCTACACAGAGCTGTATGATACAGAAAACACTGAGTACTAAATGACCCCTCAGAGTTTATTTTAAAAAATTAAAATCTGCACAATATCATAAACCTCTGAAGAGACCCTACAACCTGACATCACTTCATATGAACAAAGTATCACAAACAGCTGAAACTTGGGGCCTGATCCTGCATTCCTTGAGCAAGCAAAACTCCCAGATCCTAAAATACTAAAACCTTTCTACTGACTGACTAACAAATAAATCCTGCAAAAAAATCCCAAGAAATGTTAATCTTCAGTATATTACAGGTATGCAGAGAGGCATAATTAGATTCTCATACGACTTCACCCACTATTTACCATGCAATAATGCTGATTCCCAAACTGAATAGGAATGCATTAGAGTGTAAAATTATAGGCCTATATTATCTCTGACTACTAATTATAAAATACTGGCAAAGATTATGGCTACGAGGCTGAACAAAATAGTAACAGAAATAAACCCTAAGGAGACTTGTGCCCAATAGAGTATCAGTTAATGGAATGCTCAGGTTATTAAACAAAATTCTATGCCAATTTAAAACCCCTGCAACTCCATTATACTTAACAAGGTTGTAGGGTGTAAACTATCACAGACCTTGGCCCATTGACTTTAATATTGGACATTAATGATAACAGTACACTTAATGCTGCTCTGTCCACTTGTGCACAAGTAGTTTTGGATAAAGTAGAATGTGATTATTGTATAATCTAGAGACATGATTGCAGGAAGGATTGCTCTGAATTTACACAATGATATTGGATTCCACACTCCAAAGCCAGAATACTATTAGTAACCAGTGATCTCCTCCAATCAAAGATGTTCTTTTACCTGCTCCCACAATTACTGTTCTTCATGGAAACTGAGCCTCCTAGCAATATAGCTATATAAGATAGTGAAAACAGAAAAGCGGGATTGAAGCAGATTTCTATTATAGGAAGAGAGTAATTGAGAATAAAATTTTGCTATAGACATATTATTTTGCTGACAATACCCTGAAGAATCTATGCCTCATTTTATGGAAGTTATAAAAAACTTCCATTTCATTTTATGATAGAAGAGAAACAAAAATCAGAGATATTCCCTCATTCTGGATTTAAGGATCTCCCGTATGCAGGAAGAACCCTCAGAGAGGAATGCATGCTCCACAGCTTCAGCACATGGAATGTCTTCTGAATTCTTCTATTTGGGGTAGGAGTTGGGATTCTTTTCCCATGAAAAAGGCCAGTGGTTCAAGTCTCCAAGCCTAAGGATGTTGGTAAGATCTGTTGAGGCAAAGGACTTCCATACTACCAGCTAGGCCGTCCCCATGTTTGTCAAGCCTGTATCTAATGTTGTACCTCAAAATATTGTATTTCTTTTTTGACCATTTGAAATTCCATCTTTGAACAAAAGGACTAGGCCCCTGTGCTCTTCCCCACTTCTGCCCTCAGATCTGGGATATGACCAGAGCCTCTTTCACCTGACACTGAGCATTTACCCACTATACAGATCAGGGGCAGCTCTAGCAATCTTGCCGCCCCAAGCAGCCACTGTCGAATTGCCACCTCCACAACAGCTGTGGAGTGGCCGCCGAATTGCTGCCGGGGGACACGGACTGCTGCCGCATTCTAATTGCTGCCCCACGCACCTGCTTGGAAAGCTGGTGCCTGGAGCCGGCCCTGATACAGATTGAGAAAGGGTGGGGCAGAGAGGCTGGTTTTTCCCTTGTATCCTATCCCCAAACCAGCTAGGGCATGTTACTGCAGACTGAGTTATTTGTACTCTTTCCCTCTCTATGGTTTGGACTTCCCCTTACTCACTCTTCCAACTAACAGGGTAAAAACAGTAACAAAACAGAACTGTCAAGGAAAATTAATAGATGAGAAAAATTCACATGACCGAAACCAATGAAAAAAAAAATGCAAAGAACTCTGTCTAGAAAACAAAAGTGTTTTGGATTCATGAATAATTTAGACATAGCATAGAGACAACATATCTGCCAAAATCTTGTCACCAAAAAAAAAAAAGTGATTTTAAATTTGCATAAAATTAGGAACATAGGAATTGCCATACTGGATTAGCCCGAAGGTCCATCTAGTCCAATTTCCTGTCTCTGATGGTGGCCAGCACCGGACTCTTCAGAAGTAGGTGCAGAAAACCCCACAGTCAGCAGAGGTTAGATCATCTGCCCCCATCCTAACTCCTAGGAGCTATAGAAGGGCTCAATATCTGAAACATGAAGTTTTATCTCTCTTCCAACTGTGTTTTAGTGTTAATTACACAAAAGTACACAAGTTAATGAAAGTGCTGGCTGAAGTGGGGTGAAGCACTTCTAGCAGGGGCTTCTTCTCCCCTTTCCCTGTAGGCCTGAGGTGGTGATGGGGCAGCTCTCACAGGGCTGTTAATGCAGGGGCACTGAGGAGGAGAAGAGAGAGGGGAGGAGCTGACACACTATTCACAAGAGGGGGAATATAGAGCCCTGAAGCTCAGGGCTCCCTTCTCCCTCTTGTGAAAATGGTATTGGATCCTCCTTCTCTGCACCCCCACCGCCAACAAAAGAAAGTTTGTTTCTTGAGGGATGGGCAGCAACTTAGATTGTCTGTCTTTCCCCAGGAGGCAGGAGAATGTGATAGGTCTTCCCCTCAGTTCCATAAGAGGAAAATCCACACAGTTGGCAGGACTGAGAAAATCATAAACCAACTGAATCCCCATTTCAATGCTGCTGTTTTCTTATCCTTACATGGTGCCCCCCTGTTCTTTTTCTATCCTGGCTTTTTTACAGGTGAAGTCTATGTGAAAGACAAAATTATTTCTCATTAAGCCAACACACCATGTTCATATTAGAGATATGGAGGTGGGGAACAGATTTGGGTACCAGATATTTAGAGTTCTTCAGGTAGCTAGCTCTTGTCTCTTGCCTGCGTATTCAACCTCTGAACTGGTGGGCAGTGCTATCTCAGATGGCAAAATTCCCAGAAACACTGCTTCATGCTTGAGTTCAAAGTCTGTCATTCCAACGAAAAATAATGCCGATTGGTAGATATCAAGACACCATAAATATGCTCTTCAAAAGATGTTTTTGCAAAAGGGATGGCAGACAATTCACATCAGTTGTGGTTATGGGGAGCACGGGATATTCTGAGGACATGTGTGTTTTTTATTATTATTATTATTATTATTATTATTAATTTGTATTATTGCATTATTTATTTGATGTAGTGTCAAGGAGCCCTAGTTTTGGGCCAGGATCCAATTGTACTAGGTGTTGTACAAAACACAAAATAAAAAGATGGTCCCTTCCCCAGAAAACTGATAATCTAAGTATAAGACAAAAGACAGGAGCTGGATACAGACAGATCAGGGAGTACAAGGAAACTAGGAGACAATACTGGCCAGCATGATAGGCAGTGGTATCGGCACATGTGCAGCCTAACCATTGTCAAAAGTTTTATAGGATTTATGTAAAAGGAGAGTTTTAAGGAGGGTAATACATTAGTTTTGCAGATGTTTATGGGGAGCTCCTTCCAAGCATGAGGGGCAGTGTGAAAGAAAGAGCAAAGGTGTTTGAAAAACTAACAAGTGGGTGATGGAGGCTGGGCTCCTGGGCCGATCAGAGGCGGAAATGAACATCTTGATAGAAACAGAGATGATAGGCAGGGTGGGAATAGGCAGGAAAGGGCCCTGAAAGTGAAGACAAGTAGCTTATGTTTGATACAATGCAAAAGGAGAGCCAGTGGGATGAAAGAAGAGGAGAAACATTGTCAAGTGATAGGCAAAGAAAATGATCTTTGTAGCCACATTCTGAATGGATATAAGCAGGGCAAGATTGCATTTGTCAAGGCCAAAGAAAAGAATGTTGCAATAATTGAGATGCAAGATGATGAGAACCTGGAGGGGAGTTTTAGCTTTGTGGCTGGCCAAGAAAGGCCACATCTTAGAGATGTAATGCCAAAAAAAAAAAAAAAAATCTGCAAGAGCTAGATATACCCTGGATGTGAGGACCTAGAGAGAGGGTTACATTTAAGAGGACACCCAGGTTAAAGGCCTGAATCACAGGCAAGATGGTAGTGTTGTTCACAATGCTTGGGAAAGGAGGTAGTGGGGAGGGCATGAGTGGGAAGATTTAGAGCTGTTTTAGCCAGGATGACCTTGAGTTGAGAGCCAGTGTCACAAAGTTGACCGCCACTGCACCCCAGTTCCAAACATGCCCTGCCACGCTCAGTCCCAGTTAAGGAGGTTTATTCTTTTCTGGCAAAGTTTAAACGAACAACAAGAATGCAATCTTAAGTCAGCATCTGGTCCCCGGGCCACGCCTCCCAGGAGTCTCTGATACTCCAGCTCCTGGCAGCTTCCTAGCCTCAGTCAGCTCTGCTCTCCCCTTGGAGCAGCAGCTGCAGGATTCCTTCCTTGCCCCCTTACTCCAGGGACTCACCACAAGAGTTAGCTCCATTTCTGTGTAGCCTTTGCTACCCAGGGCTCAGCCTGTCTCAGTCCTTCCTCCCCTGGACTCATCCTGCTACAGTCTTCTCTCCTAGTTGCCTACTAGCAGCCCTTTATAGACCTAGGTGTAGCCCAGCCCTCTTCAATTAGCTGGATTAGGCTCACCTGGTCCAGTCCAAGGTAGCTGGGCTCAGTCTATCCACAGAGACCAGCTACCCTGTGACAGCCAGACACAGATGAAGATAGTCAAAGAGACAGGCTAAGATTTTTATTTGGATGGAAGCAGACAGGTCTGGACCAAAGGAAGTGGAAGTTGGTTTGAGCCAGGGCTGGGAGTTGGCAGGGCAGATCTTGCAATGGGAGAGGAGGCAAAAGAGTTAAGATTGGAGGAAAGTGAAGCATGGACAGAATCAACCACCATATCAGTGGAAGAAAGGGAAGACAGAGCAGGGAGGAGAAAGCTGAGAGCAGATGAGAAATCATCAGTGCTGAAAGATTGGAAATCATGGAAAGGCTGAGTGATGGTGTGAGGGAGAGGACTGATGGGTGATGCTGAAAGAGCCCAGGTAATGGCTGGAGAGGGGGAACTTGGCAACAGAGAGATTGGAGTGAGAGAGCACTACCTGGTGAAGACCAAGTCAAGTGAACAGCTCTTTTGGTGAGTTAAACCAGGGCTCAGGTAAAAAGAAGAGGTGAGGTCAGAGGGCTCATCAACATGGAAGCTGAAGTCACCAAGGATGAGTGTGCAAGCTTATGAGGAGATGAAGAGAGAGAGCCAGGAATCAAAAAGCAGAGAGAAAGGCTGTAGCTCACGAAAGCTTATGCTCAAATAAATTGGTTAGTCTCTAAGGTGCCACAAGTACTCCTTTTCTTTTTGCGAATACAGACTAACACGGACGGCTGTTACTCTGAAACCTAGATGTCTATGAAAGCCAGGAACTGGAAGGAGTGAGATATGAAGAGGTCATGGAAGACAGATCTTTTTAGTGATGGAGCAGGCAATCTAGAGACAGCAAGAGCTGGGGGGAGGGGGAAGGGAAATGGGGCGTGAAGTCGGGAATTGTGGCACAAGAGGGGTGGAGGTGATGGAGGGAGGCCAGAGTTAGGGAAATGTCACCAGAGGTGAGGAAGAGGCAAAGGAAAGAGTGGATGTGGAATCTGGATTTGTGCTGATGGGAGGAAGGGGGAAATTGGGATGGAAGGGAAAGAGGTGCAGGTAGAAACTGTAGAATGGTGATTGTAACAAGGGTAGGGAAATGGAACCAGTGGGGAGAAAGGAGGGGAAGGATGGATGCTATGATAAAAAAGGGAGGTGTGGTGAGAGTCAGGATGAGTAGCCTGTGGACAAGGTTACAAATAGAGAAAATAGAGTCTGGAAAATGCTATGAAGGACCCCTTCCAGGCATCTAGATTGCACTGCCCCAGGGAAGGAGGGAGAAGGAGGCTGGGCTGAGACACTTGATCAGTCATGCAACTGGGCAGGGGGCCCTCCTTTTGATCTCTCACTAACTAGCATACATGATTCTTGGGGTAATAGTGCACATGAAAAAAACGTTAAGTATTTATAAGGAAAAGTTGTTAAGTATAAAGTCTCATAGAAGGGATAAGAAATTAGCATGAGTTTAGGTAAGTCTTTCTTTGATGTGCACTGATTCACATACTGAAAGCTTTTCTCTGTGGTGAAATTATTTTAACTGATATCCAAACAATAGTACTTTTCAATTAAAGCGATGGCCATCAAATTTAGAACATCTGTGCTATTCTATTAAAAAGCAATTCTTCATATAACCCTTCTGCCAGTGATGTTGGCAGTAATCCAGGGGCGGCGGTTCTCACTTTCTAGGGTGTTTTTGTAAAATTTGCATAACTCTGGCTTGAGACCCCACCCAGTAACCTAGCAACCTATATATATCACCCTGAGAGCTACTGGTAGGCAATTTATTTCCCACCTGTGAGCACAGTACCTAGAGGGTTTTAAACAGAAAAACTTTCTTGGGGAGATGGAAGGGCAATGGCAGGGTAAACTTGTTTAAACTTTACAATTTAACAGTTTCCACTACTATTACCCCAAGAATCATAAGTCACAATCCCAGTTTATGGCCATTCTCATAATGGCTATGCAGTATTGCCACATCCCCACACAGAGTTAATTGGTCAGGAAGTCCCAAGGAGAATCTGGGTCCAGACTGCTGAAGCAGCTCTGGGGATCTGACTTGTGACATTTAGTGACATTCAGCTGTGAAGCTGGCTCAGGGAGACCTCACCAGAGGTTTTAGGCAAATGGATATGGGGGCATATAACCCCCGAGATCTGCTCCCTCCACAGCTGAAACTGCCACTCTGCCTATACTCAGACCTCAGTAATGCTGCTTCTCACTCAGCACTGTTAGTGGACCAAACTCTTCATATACCCCACCCCTTGGCTGTGATTGGTAGCTCTCACCTATTTGCTGTAGGTAGCCTGGAACTGCTACTCCATTCTGCCCGTAGACTGTAGCTCTCAGTTGCATACTGCTTTGTTTCATCCGTAGACTGCAGCTATCAGCTGCTGTGCTCCCTTCACAGGATACATCTGCTACCCTCTGCTCAGCTCTTTCAAAAAGGGATTGGGATATCAGGAACTCTACACAGAGTCACCACCACCCAGAGAAGTGCTCCCAGCAGCAAGCTACTCCTGCTTTCTTTGACTCTGTCAGGGGCCTCTTACCCAACCTCCACAAAGAACAGTCTTACTCAGGGAGACCCAGGGCCCAGTCAGTATCCAGGCCTTGCCCAAATGGTTCCCACCAGGGTGATTACCAAAAAATTGCCCCAAATACAAAATTTAGCCAAGTTATACCACATCAGTGGTAGGTTTCACGTTTTCCTTGGTGATCAGATCAGCAGGTAATGTACACTCAACAGTGACCTACCACAGGGTACCAGTGAACTTCCCCAAACTTCATCATGGAAATTTGCCTATGCTGATGACATTGCTCTAGCTGCACCTGCATGGGATTTACTTACCATAGAGAAAATCCTAAACAAGGACTGTAAAACAATGGAGAAATATTTTTTTACACTGGTGGCTAACACCAAAACCACAAAGACTTTCAATGAAATGCTAACACAACAATCAGAAATGCCTGGGTGTAACTGCATGTGGACTTCTGCAGCCAGCAGTCAGGGCTTGATAGCCAAAATATCTTGGTGTGGCATTAAACTGAAGCCTCACATGCCACCAGCACCTAAAAATATCTACCACAAAATAAAGGTGTGTATAAACCTCATCCAGAAACTGGCAGGAACGACCCAGGGAACTGATCCAAAAACCCTATGAGGACTTCTTCACTGGCCCTTGTTTACTCTACCACAGAATACTTCTCACCCATCTGGACACGCTGATCCCACACATCACTCATCAACTCTCTACTTAAGACCAGCTTGCAGATCATTATGGGCACAGTAAAAAAATCAGTGTCACAACCATGACTTCACAACAAACTGGCACACATTTGTCATGACATAAGAATTCTTTGGGAATACCATCACATTCAAGGAAACAATGCTCTCACAATACAAGAATACTTAAATAACTTATTGAGATTCTGATTTAAATCTAGAAAGCCTTTTTGACTTTCAGTGCAAGATTTGAAGACTCAAGGTTTTCACCCAGAGATCAATGGTGAACAAGGTCGCCAACGTCTGGAACAAACATCTCATCAAGAATCCATTGAAAGAACCCACTGGCTTTTCCCTCCCTCAGAAAACATGCTTCCTGAGACCTCTCCTCTCTGCATTCAGACTGGCCCCACTCTTTCAATTATTCTCAAAGAATGAAACACATCCAAATGAAAATTTCTCATCAACAAAGATAGAGTATTCTGGGCTCTGAATCCTCTGGCTCTTTAGTTAAACTTGAATTGACCCTTCAATTTTAGTTTAATAGTAAAAAAAGAATCCCAAAGGAATAAAGGTGAGTACAAATTTAGCTGAGTATAGCTTTCTAGGAGTCCTGCTATCTCAGAGAAACTCACACTTTCTCATTCAAACTCACATTTTACTCTCTGGTATTTTTATATTTTTTATTTTTCAGGCCAATTCAGCACCCTAAAGCTGATTTGTCTTCTTTTGTTGCCTCTCCCCTTGCAGTTTCTTGTGCCATCTACCTTTACCTTACCCAGGTTTGTCAATTTGGGAAGTTTCTTTTGTGGGGGAGGGGGAAAACAAACAAAAAAAGGAGCTTTTTTCCATCTTTAGCAGGTCTCATGGTCTAACTTCTTCATACTAAACCTGCTAAAAGAAATCCAACATGTCTACCAATCCTCTGGGTATAGTAAGATCCCCTTATATAAATACCTGACACAGAAGGATACAGTTACTATGTACCTAGACATTTTGATTAGTGTGTACACTTAACAGGTCTCCACAATATTCAGTTTTATTTACATTCCTGAATCTGGGCACAAAGAAATTCAAGAAATTCTACCAGTCAAAGAATACATTTTCTGTGTTTCTAACTGTAAACTGTGGAACAATACAGCAAAACTCTGTTAAATGGATTGCTGTTAGCAGAACAAAACTATGAAAGGAACACTTTTCCAGCAAGCTAAATGATAAAATTCAGTAAGAGTTCCCAGTGTTTAAGGACTGAAACGTTCTAAAGGACTCAGTTCAGTGCATCAGATAGAATATTGAATAATGTAGTGAAACTCTGAAATGGATAACTGAAGAAAGATTGAAAATATTAGCATAATACATTTTCCACATTCAGAGATGGTATGTATTCAGTGGGGTTTCATTGATTAGAAAAACCAGTGCAATCTGCGGTGCTCCTTAGTTACTTGTTTATGCAGGTAACAGACACACTCATCACTAAGTCCTCTGCTCCATCTTTATCTCCCCTGGCATAAAAATAGATTGCTTATATCTGGTGAAGCATAAATTATTATGCTTTTGGACACTGATTTGCCAATATTCAGAAGATTGTCATGAATATGTTGTGTTAGGAGATGAGGAAATACTGAATGTAGCAAAAGTCTCGAATGAAAAGACAAAAAGCTTTTCTGCCATAGCTAAATTAGTTGATATTAGCTGGATTCCCAGACTGCAAGTATACTTTGTTTTTCTATTTGAACTATAAAGGTCTTTGGGAAAGTTTCCAGAAAGGGGAATATATTGCTCTTAGCAATTCTTTTAATACGGGATTTTGAAAGATTTCAGACCTATTACAATGTTTAGTTCTTAATAAGTTTTGTTTAAACACTGAAGCTTATTAATCTTCTCAGACTCTGTATTGAATAATGTAGGAATGAAAGTTATACCCCACAACTGGGGCCTACCATTTCCACTAAGAATTGAACCTCATGGGAACAACTGTACCTGTATTCCAAATCAAGAACAAAATTTCCTTTTTATGGGAGCTTTACCTTGCAAATAAACCCAGTAAATTATAGTTAAGCAAAGGAAAAGGTAAAGCTATATACATAATTATTAATACTTACTCTAATTGTTGGATATTTATAAACATTTACACAGAACTTGATATTAATTTGTTTACTATTTTCCTTATAATTTGCCACATATTCACTGAGAGTTCTGCTTATCAGCAAATTGCATGTGGCAGACATGTCCCCAAGTGATGCCACTGTGGGATGCACAGATTTAAGAACTCTTGGGTAAACTTAGCTAACAGTAGAAGTTAGTCTTTAGATCTGTGCATTTTATGGTAATTAATCATGATATTTCAGCTCTTTGGGTATTTCACGGTGATTAATGATGGTGAGACAAGTACCTCACTGACAGCAACCAGCCCCACAGCTTCTGAGAAACCACTAATAAACGGTCAGTTAACAATCTGTCTTCTGCATAGATAGTATAAAATTGATGTATTGATCTGAATCAGACCTGGGCAGCAGAGAGCAGTTGTGTGTGTTACAGCACAAGGCATTGTACTGCAGCATTCAGAGATTTTAAATAAATAAATAAATAGATGATGATCTTACAAAGAGTTAGAGTATTTGATGTCTAGAGTGTGTGTGAAGTGAGACAAGCTGTAGTGCTAGTTCCTCAGATAGCTCTAAAGAAACTGAAATTTTTGTATAAAAGACTGCTGAAGCTGAATTTCAGAAGTACTGTAGCTCAGTTTTCTCCCTTTCCTACCTTATAACTCTTCCAATACGAAAAAAAAGATTAAAAGGAGAGAAGAAAAATGCATTAATTCATTTACATGACCCAACAAAGTGGCAAGTACATCGAGATACTCATTAAGCAGCCTTGGAAGCCATGTGTATGCCATCTTGAGACTTTCATGCATCGTAGCTCTTAAACAAACTTGTAAGGAATTTATTCACGTCCATTTGACATCCCAGGAAAGATCCAAACTGATTCTTAATTGGTAAGTAGTGCGATTCTTAAAATATGAATTAATATTTGGATGCAGCTGCAACGTGGCAATACACGTGGGAGCTCCATATCCACACCACATGATTATTTCTGTTTCTAAAAGAAGGAAAAAAGCTTGTACCTGAGGAAACCCTGGCTGCATGAAGAACCTCTGAATCCCATCTGCAGGAAGATGGTTGGGTGTTACATCTGAAGTGAGCTGTAGCTCACGAAAGCTTATGCTCAAATAAATTGGTTAGTCTCTAGGTGCCACTAGTACTCCTTTTCTTTTTGCGAATACAGAATACAGGCTGCTACTCTGAAACCTGACAACAGGACAGGGTCTTTACCGCACTGGGGGCTGGCAAAACTCCCACTGATTTCAAGAGGAGCAATACTGGGCAAAGAAAGTGATGGCAGTTTGTTATTCTGAGCCTAAACATCTTATGGGGCTTAAACTCAGAATACCATATGAACCTATGGCTGCGTAGAAGGTGTTTCCAGAAGGACTTTGGCTTCATCAACCATGGGATGCTGTTCCAAGAAGAACGGCTGCTCAACAGCTGGGATCCACCGATCAAGGGAAGAGTATCTTCAGATAAAGACTAGCCAACTTAATGAGACAGGCTTTCAACTAAGTTCGATGGGAGCAGGAGACAAAAGCCCACAGGAAGTCCAAAACATGGAAACTTGGGTGAAGGGTTGGACTCTGGTGTGGAACATGGGCAATCATACTAGGAATAAAGGAGAGAGAAGAGGGAATACAGAGGGAAAACCTAATCAATATCGCAGATGTCTGTATACTAATACAAGAATAAATAGGATGGACTAGAAATACTAGTGAATAATCACAATTATGACATAATTGGCATCATGGAGACTTGGGGGTGGGGATAATTCACAGGACTGGACTATTGGTATAGAAGAGTACACCTTGTTCAGGAAAGACAGACAGGGAAAAACAGGGAGGAGGTGTCTGGTATATCAAAGAAGTATGCGTACGCACTGGCACTGAAGTTGAGATAGAAGAAGTGGGTGGCAGACCTGTTGAAAGTCTCTGGCTAAAAGGGGTAAAAACCATGGGTGATGGCATGGTGGGGGTCTACTACAGACCACGTAACCAGGAAGAAGAGGTGGATGAGGCTTTTTTTTTTAAACAACTAACAAAATCATCCAAATCGCAGGGCTTGGTGGTGATGGGGCATTTCTGTTGGGAAAATAATACAGTGAAGCACAGATTATCCAACAAGTTCTTCACATGCATTGGAGACCATTTTTTATTGCAGAAGATGTAGAAAGCAAGTAGGGGACAGGCTGTTCTAGGCTTGATTCTGACAAACAGGGAGGAACTGGTTGAGAATTTGAAGGTGGAAGGCAGCTTCGGTGAAAGTGATCATGAAATGATGAGTTCATGATTCTAAAGAATGGTAGGAGAGAAGACAGCAGAATAAAGACAATGGATTTCAAGAAGGCAGACTTTAGCTGGTAGATGAGTTCCCATGGGAAGTAAATCAAAGGGAAAAAAGAGTTCTGGAGAGTTGGCAGTTTTTCAAAGAGACATTATTAAGACCACAAGAGTAAACTATCCCAATGCATAGGAAAGATAGGAAGTATGATAAGTGACCACCCTGCCTTAATCAGGAGATCTTCAACGACCTGCCACTCAAAAAAGAGTGACAAAGGATGAATATTAGAAAACAACAACATAAGCATATAGAGACCAAATTAGAAAGGCCAAGGCACAAAACAAGATTAAACCAGCTAGGGACATGAAGGGTAACAGGAAAACATTTTACAAATACATTGAAAGCATAACAGAGACCTAAGACAGGGTAGGTCTTGTCTCTCACCAACAGAATTTGATCCAGTAAAATATATTACCTTATCCACATTGTCTCTATGATTACCATACATTTCTAAGGCACCTAGCACATATTTGTGTGTCATTACATGGAATTAGAACTGGATGAGAGGATTTCCAAAAAATGGCAATACTTAGGCTCCACACTATTTCCAGTGGTACTGAATAACATAGCTGAGGACTCTCATTAGGAAAACTTTGCTCTTTGTTGCGACAGCCCTTGAACTTGGACTCCATCAACCAGTGTCCTTTGAACGTAACTGTTGTGGTGGGATACAGAGCAAGAGGTGGTCAAGGAGATAGCTAGCGTCCAACCCATTTAGTGCTTTACAGGCGATACCAGAACCTTAAAACAGACCTGGTATCTAATTAACAGCCAGTGTAGAGTGCGGAGCTCTGATGTAACATGTCCTTGTGAGCTCTCTGATAACCAGGCTACTGTATGTTGAATCCACTTTAGTTTCTAGGTAGCCTTGTAGGTCAGACCAAGGTAAAGGGTATGGTAATATTCCAGTCTTGAGGACACAATTTCACACTTGATATGATAAATGCATGGCTGTATCTGAAAGGTAAGGCTATCTAGTAGCTAGTACTATAGATTTCCCTCCCTAAGGTTAGTATTAATGATCTCTAGCAGTATTAACTACAGGTCTCTTCAAGTGCTGGCATTGGTTTATCAACTAAAGTTTTTTTTGCCTGGACACACTGTTAAATCATATTTTCCAATTTAATAGAAATGCACCCCTTCCAGTCATGTTGTATCAGCTTCACATCCTTATATTGTGATTTTTTAAATGTTGCAACTCCATACAAAAAGTTTTCCCTTGAACTGAACTATAAACACATTTCCCTGATGTAAAGTCATTTGTATAGTGGGAAAAGGTAGTGTTGACTCTAAGGCTAGTCAGAAAATGGGAAGATTTTTCATGAAATATGTCTCTTTTTTTCCACATTAAAAATCTGTAATTTAAATGTTTTCATCTTGCTCTAGTTATTTTCCCATTATAAACAAAGATATTTGATTGTATGAAGGAAACAGATTTTGGGGAGAATTCAGTGCTGGAGAATGATATTCCTTCCTTTTCTTCCTTGGACGGTCCCATGACTGACACTGGCTTGGCTCATCATCATCAGGTTGTTTAAAGGAGGTGAGAGTTGAAGATGGTATTGATCATTGCTGAATTGAAGCTGCCCCTACAATATAGCCAGTGGCTAGAGCATAAGACTAGAAGGACTCAGGAGACCTGGGTTCTAGGCCTGGCTTGGCCACTGACTTGCTGGATGACCTTGGGCAAGTCAATTTGCACTCATTTTCCTGATCTGTAAAACAGGGATAGTGGTGTGTATCTGCTTTGAGATCTACTAATGAAAACAGTTAGGTATTCATAGAATCACAGGATTGGAAGGGACCTCAGGAGATCATCTAGTCCAACCCCCTGCTCAAAGCAGGACCAATCCCCAATTTTTGCCCCAGATCCCTAAATGGCCCCCTCAGGGATTGAACTCACAAGCCTGGGTTTAGCAGGCTAATGCTCAAACCACTGAGCTAGTATTGTTACTACTCAGCCTGGAAAACTACCTTACTCTGCCCTTGCCATCAATTGGACTCTTAAGGAGTAGGAATTAGCCTGAATAAAGGTGGCAGAATCTGTCACACAGTGATTAAGGATGGACAATATCTGTGTAATATGCCATGTTTCATTGGCTGTGTCCTGCCAACGGTTATGTTAGAAGCCTGAGCTTTTCTCCTAATATTTATTTCGCCCAGTACAATTTTTTTCCTATATTTTATATCAGGTTTTGGCACTTTTAAGAACTGTTTCTAAAGTTTTCATTTCCACAGCAATTTAAAGAAAATATGGATGAAATAAAATAGCAATTTTTCCTGGCACTATTTAGAAGGAGGTGCCAACTGCCTCCTTTCCAAGATCAATAGCTCTCCTGTAAGAAGATAAAACATACAGAGATGAAATTTTATCTGCTTCAAATTTCCTAACAGGACATTAGGAATTAGGATGTTCATAGACATCACAGTACCTGCATTCAATATTACAAGGTTATCATACTTAATTAGAGATTCTTAAAATTCTATAACACACCACAATCAGGGTACATTGTTACAAGAGTAGCACAGGATTTATAGATGCTTTAACAGACATGTTCTGTATCTTTATTCAGGCTAAAGCCTTCAGTACTGGAGATGAGTTTAACCTAAACCCTTATTTAACAAGTGGATTGAAATACTCAGAAAATGGAACCAAAAACCGCAGCAGATAGTTCATTTGACAACTGAGGTGAGAAACTTTTTAAATACAAATTTTAGGGATCAGTTTAAGGATCAAGTGGAAAAGTGGAATTTCATCCGGCATCATTCAGGATATTGACGACTGGATCTCAGTGGCTGGTGATTTGTATTACATTTTTTAACATGCTCAGATTGTATTGTTTATCACAGTAGACAAGGGGGGGATGCACATTACTGCATATTCTTCTCTTCTTGACTCTTCAGAAGGTGTAACAAGCATAATCCAATATAGTAAGTAATGTAAACATCAAGTTGCATGGAGGTTGAGTAGAATTCCATGTGAATTTCCCAGATGAAGTGAGTTACCTTATGTTTCTATCTACCCTTATGGTCAGATTCTACCTCTCCAAATCATGTTGAACAACATCTTATTCTGCAAATACTCCCATTCATTTAATAGGACTATTTCTGGAGTAAAGGTACTACTTGGTATAGGTAAGGGGTTGCCAGGACTGGGCCCCCTAGGAATGTGTGTGAAAATTCCCAATGAAGTCAATGGTTTGTGTAATTTAGAAAATATTTGTGGGTAGAATTTGTCCCTAACAGTTTGTGATGTTGTGACAAGTGGGTCTATAATTGTGTCCAAATTGTGTGCTCAACTGTAAAAAGTATTTAAAAGTTCAAAAAACATTACAGTAATCTATAACAATAAACATTAATGGAAAAGGGTATGAAAGGGAGACAGAATAACTAAGTTAGTCTAAACAAAAAGGCCAACTAAATATGATTCAAGGACTGTGTTAAAATTATGTTTGTTAAAAACAGAAGAATATGTGAAGCTGAACGTTAATAAGCCAAAATTAGCATGTCAGATATTAGGCCTAATTTGGAGACAAAATAAAGAGGGAATTGGCTATTCCACCCATCACTCCATTTTAAAGTTCTTAGAAGAAAAAGATTTTGTGGGAAAAGTACAAAAAACAAAACGAAAGAAAGAAAGAAAACAAAGAACAGTCAGAAGCTACTGGAGCGAGCTTTGTCACAGTTGCCACTCTTACTGTTCCCTGGAACTCCAGGCCTTCATCATCCTGATTCCTGAAATGTGTCCTGACCAGAACGGGCCAGAGAGAAAGGGACCAAGATAACATCACCATTCTTACCAGCACCAGCTGAATCCCAGACACTACCTGGGATAACAGTTATTACCATATTTAATATAACCTAAAAGACTTAAATAAGGCTTTTCCTTCTAAAATTGGACTTTAGCAACAACAGCAGCAAGAACATCTCCAGCCCATCTCAACTAATTTTTCCCCAAATAGGCCGTTGTTACCATTGTTAATGCCATCTACAAGACTATCAAACAACAGGGGTTATTCCCATCTTAAAAACTGTCTCCAGCTAAAGGGAAAAGGAACAAGAAATGTTATTGAAATGAAAGCCGTATTTAATATGTTACATTTCAAATGCTTTACCTGTTTCTCCCCTTTTCCCCTGTATCTTTAATAAAATGTTAAAAGGATGTTTAATGGGGTGTTTTGCCATGGTGCTAAGCAGGCAAAAGCCTCTGTATACCAAGCCCCCAACCTTGTTTCACGCTGTTTAATATTAAACAGTGACTGGGTTATGTTAACATCTTTAGCCCACATATTCTATCTAAATTAATACAACAGTGACTAATTCCCTATTCTCTGCAGAGAAATTTTACAATGTGTTCACATCAGTGTCTCATGGGAGGTAGAGCATTTATTTGTGTCTTGTACAAATTAAAGCATATTGCCAGCATTTAAACAGTAAATAAACTATAAACAATTATAATGCACTGCAACACTTTTAATGCAGGGACCGTAATTCTGGTGCTACAACTTCCAGTGTCTGCCATACATAGAAGAGTTGGGTGCATGGATCAAAAGCCTTACAGAGAGATTACATAACTTTAATTCAGACATGTCTTTTATGGCTTTGAGTTGACCTAGTTCAAATATCTACTACTTTGTAGTTAAGACGAGGATTTTTTAACCACCTAAGGATAGATGGTCATGTTGACTGAGCAGTTCAGACTACCTAACCTAGCTAGTCCTTAAAAAAACAGTACAGCCCATTACAAGCTTCTTTTAGACTTGTGAGAATAACTGATTTTTTCATTTGCTGACGCTACCAAAAAATTGAAGAAATTTGTTTTGCGTTAACCCAAAATGAATTTATTTTTTTTGGCACACTGTAAAGTTTAAAAAAAAATCATTTTGGGTTGAGTGAAATGTTTTGTTTGACCCAGAATGTGAGTCTACATGGTGAGGTGGACCTTGTGTTGGCTCTGTGTACAATGGGTGAATTTAATTCTTAGTGCCCTCCTGGCAGCCATATCAATTTATCTTCTGCTTCTGTACTGCCAAAATCATGCCCATGTAGTTGGATAGAACAGAATCTGTTGAAGAATGTTAAAACTTGATGTGTCTGGTATGGTTACTGGCTCTGTGAAGAAAAGTGTGATGATCCATGGGTTACTTGTATACAGTAGTCTGTAGGGCTCCATTGTTGAAGCTGACCGTAAGCGTCCAGGAAGCTGATCTTGGTGTGGGAGTGTTCTAGAATGAGATTGGTATGATATGATGGGCCACCTTGAGGAAGATTTTCTGGAAAAATGCACCAAGAAACCAGTGATATACATCAATGATATTTTCATACTCTGCACAGCTGACCTAAACTCCCTCATAGATTTCCACCACAACTTCAGCAACCAGCACCTATCCATTAAACTTTCTCTAGAACATTCCCCTGCCTGCATCATCTTCTTTGACATTCCAATCAGCTTCAACAATGGAACCCTGCAGCAACTATATACAAAGAAATGCACAGATCACCACTCTTACCTTCACAGATCCAGTAACTATTCCAGACGTACCAAGAAATGTTTTATACACAGCCAGGCGCTGAGATACCATAGAATGTGCTCTGAGGAGAAAGTCCAAGATATACACCTTACCACACTTAAAACTACCTTCCAAACAGGGACACTTCACCAGAAAAGTAGGTTGCATCATGGAGCTGGCCACTTAAATATCCTGAGAGAACCTGAGGGAGCTTGACTGAGAGATCCTGATCTTTCCCCGTGGGTGCTCCAGCCACGGAGCACCCACAGAGTCGGTGCCTATGGCCCCACACATGCTGTCACAACATGTGGTATACCTCATCCACTGCATCAAATGCCCCCAAAACAACTGTGTGGGTGAAACCAGACAATCATTACACTCTTGAATGAACTCACACAGAAAATGATAAAACACCGCATCAACCATGGGCAAACACTTTTCACAGAACCGTCACTTCATATCTAACCTCTCAGTCCTTGTCCCTAAAGGAAAGCTGCACAACACCTTCAAAACATGAGAACTTAAATTAATAACTTTGCTAGATACTAAAAATCATGGACTCAACCGAGACACTGGCTTTTTGTCTCATTACAATATGTAACCCTTAACCCTTCTTTGCTCTGTGACTGAAGAGGCATTAATTGTCCACTTCATCTTGAATAATCTCTTGCGACATTTAATAACATCTTATGCTTAACTATCAATTCCACCTTGTATTTAGCTGTGACACTCTGATTACCTTTCCCATACCAGAAGAAGAGCTTTGTATGACTTGAAATCTTGTCTCTTTCACCAACAGAAGTCGGTGCATTAAAAGATAGTACCTCACCCTCCTTGTCTCTCTCATATACTGGGACCAACATGGCTACAACACCACTGCAAAAAACTTCAAAGAGAAAATTTTCAGTGCATTATGTTCAGACTTTGCTGTGTGTCTTCCATAAATAATAAGAGCTATGAATGATACCAATTCACCTAATTGCCCCAGGCAGAAAATTCACACCTTAGTCAAATTAAATGTACAGCAATCCGATTCAACCGAGAAATTCAAATAGAATGCTAAATGACTCCTTGCAAGTTGATACGTAAATTACACACTATGTTGAAAGGCACATAAATGATGGAGTCTAGGAGACTATTCTGACTTTCAGGAAATAACCTTTTGCTAGTGAAATTGCTCAATTTTTCCACACATATCTTAAAGAGCTCCTTTATTTTGTTTCATTATAAATGTAAGTATGATCCTGTGGCACTGGGGAAAAAAAAAGAGTCTCCTCAAAAATCTTAATGACAAAAATTAATCTCTATAACAAACAGATCATAATAAGAGATGAGTCTGAGCTACGAAGTTTGGATCTGGATTTTGACCCCCTCCCCAGGGTTTACATCCATAATTTTATCTCCAGACCATCTCTAATATTAAGAAAAAATAACTATTTATTGAATTGCCTATGCTTTTAAACATGATTTGGTTTTCTTGGGGCACAGACCTCTGTCTACCCCTTTTGATTTTGCTAAGGGATCAGCTATGTTGTTAAACATTGGTTTATATGATTTCAGGCATGTTTTTTTCTCTGCAGTGGGACAGCCACAAAATAATAAAATATTTTTAATTGTTGGGTATTTAACAACCTGTGTTAAAATGCCATCCAAATGTGAGGGACTGTAGCATCTATCCTTTGCTTGGTTCCCGGTAAACATTCATGCAAATGTCTAATAATAAAATATTATTTACAAGGGATGGCAGAAGAGAAAATATACAAATACTCTAGGTACAAAAACTTGGTTACAGAAAGAAAGTAGAAAAGGAGTACTTGTGGCACCTTAGAGACTAACCAATTTATTTGAGCATAAGTTTTCGTGAGCTACAGCTCACTTCAGCTCATGAAAGCTCATGCTCAAATAAATTGGTTAGTCTCTAAGACGCCACAAGTACTCCTTTTCTTTTTGTGATTACAGACTAACATGGCTGTTACTCTGAAACCTGTCAGAAAGAAAGTAGACTAATTCCTAACTAGGCTTCTAGGGACAGTCCAAATAGGAGGGTAAACAACTATTTTAGTACCTCTCTGTTCCTGAAAGTCCAGTTGGAAAAAGATAAAACATTAAGCCTTTGGTCTCACAGACTTGGCTTTGGCTCCCCCATTCAGTCTCCTGGTTGTCCTCTGGCGGTCATGTTGTTGGCCTCTTTGCACCATCTCCCTGCTGGTTAGTTGGATTAGGGAGCACTGTCTTCTCTTTGATGGTCTCATCTGCTATGGAAGATTTACAAAATATCCCCAGTTACTAGTTTGAGTATTTTTCCCCTGGACATCCCTATGAAAAGCTCCTTCAACAGCCCTCTGGTCCTCATCCTGTGTTAATAGTTCAGTCCTGTACTGAGGACCTGTTCCTCAGTTAAGGTAGTCCCTAAACCAGAGGACCTTTCTCTTTGAAGGCCATTGAATCCTCAGCACCTAGTGACTGTAGTCTAAAAGGAGAATTCAGCACAGATAGCAAATAATGAACTATTCGACTGGGAAGAACTCTAGGTTAGGCAACCAAGCTTTTCATTTAGTTCTATTTAAGCAACTCTGTTTTGGAGACAAGCATTTATGTTATTTTTGTGCTGTGCTTCATCACTTTCTGTCTTTCCTCCCCAAATTCTCTCACATTGTTTGTGCCAGTATGTCCGAGTGTACAAGCATACACTGCTCTCATCAAGTTTACTGTATGAGTCTTATAATGCAGTTGCCATTACACCTCAAGCAATGTCTGTTAAAATCAGCACATTTTTATGCAATGTATCACTCCCCCCATCTCCCAAAAGCACCTTTAAGAAGAAAAGGGCAGTTACACAAAGCTACCTCTATACTTTTGATTCCCATAGAAGGGGAGAAGAATCAAGCGAGTGGCTGGTAGTAAGGTATAAGCCTTTAGGAGGTTTTTAGAAAAGTATGTATTGTCAGAGTATACTCCAGTTCTTCAGTAAGAGATTGGTATGGATGGGAAATCATTACTAGGTAAGGCAAAAAGAACTGAATCAAATTTTAAATTATTGAAACCAGTAGTATAAGACAATTATTCTATGGATGAAAGAGGCTATTTACAACAACTTGTAAAAGTAGAATCATAGAATCATAGAATAACAGAGTTGGAAGGGACCTCTGGAGGCCATCTAGTCCAACCCCCTGCCCAGAGCAGGACCAATCCCAACTAAATCATCCCAGCCAGGGCTTTGTCAAGCCTGACCTTAAAAACTTCTAAGGAAGGGGATTCCACCACCTCCCTAGGTAACGCATTCCAGTGTTTCACCACCCTCCTAGTGAAAATTTTTTTACTAATATCCAACCTAAACCTCCCCCACTGCAACTTGAGACCATTACTCCTTGTTCTCTCATCTGCTATCACTGAGAATAGTCTAGATCCATCCTCTTTGGATCTACCTTTCAGGTAGTTAAAAGCAGCTATCAAATCCCCCCTCATTCTTCTCTTCCTTAGACTAAACAATCCCAGTTCCCTCAGCCTCTCCTCCTAACTCATGTGTTCCAGTCCCCTAATCATTTTTGTTGCCCTTTGGTGGACTCTCTCCAATTTTTCCACATCCTTCTTGTAGTGTGGGGCCCAAAACTGGACACAGTACTCCAGATGAGGCCTCACCAGTGTCGAATAGTGGGGAATGATCACATCCCTCGATCTGCTGGCAATGCCCCACATATACACCCCAAAATCATAGAATCATAGAATATCAGGGTTGGAAGGGACCCCAGAAGGTCATCTAGTCCAACCCCCTGCTCAAAGCAGGACCAAGTCCCAGTTAAATCATCCCAGCCAGGGCTTTGTCAAGCCTGACCTTAAAAACCTGTAAGGAAGGAGATTCTACCACCTCCCTAGGTAACGCATTCCAGTGTTTCACCACCCTCTTAGTGAAAAAGTTTTTCCTAATATCCAATCTAAACCTCCCCCATTGCAACTTGAGACCATTACTCCTCGTTCTGTCATCTGCTACCATTGAGAACAGTCTAGAGCCATCCTCTTTGGAACCCCCTTTCAGGTAGTTGAAAGCAGCTATCAAATCCCCCCTCGTTCTTCTCTTCTGCAGACTAAACAATCCCAGCTCCCTCAGCCTCTCCTCATAAGTCATGTGCTCTAGACCCCTAATCATTTTTGTTGCCCTTCGCTGGACTCTTTCCAATTTATCCACATCCTTCTTGTAGTGTGGGGCCCAAAACTGGACACAGTACTCCAGATGAGGCCTCACCAGTGTCGAATAGAGGGGAACGATCACGTCCCTCGATCTGCTCGCTATGCCCCTACTTATACATCCCAAAATGCCATTGGCCTTCTTGGCAACAAGGGCACACTGCTGACTCATATCCAGCTTCTCGTCTACTGTCACCCCTAGGTCCTTTTCCGCAGAACTGCTGCCTAGCCATTCGGTCCCTAGTCTGTAGCGGTGCATTGGATTCTTCCATCCTAAGTGCAGGACCCTGCACTTATCCTTATTGAACCTCATCAGATTTCTTTTGGCCCAATCCTCCAATTTGTCTAGGTCCTTCTGTATCCTATCCCTCCCCTCCAGCGTATCTACCACTCCTCCCAGTTTAGTATCATCCGCAAATTTGCTGAGAGTGCAATCCACACCATCCTCCAGATCATTTATGAAGATATTGAACAAAACCGGCCCCAGGACCGACCCCTGGGGCACTCCACTTGACACCGGCTGCCAACTAGACATGGAGCCATTGATCACTACCCGTTGAGCCCGACAATCTAGCCAGCTTTCTACCCACCTTATAGTGCATTCATCCAGCCCATACTTCCTTAACTTGCTGACAAGAATGCTGTGGGAGACCGTGTCAAAAGCTTTGCTAAAGTCGAGAAACAATACATCCACTGCTTTCCCTTCATCCACAGAACCAGTAATCTCATCATAAAAGGCGATTAGATTAGTCAGGCATGACCTTCCCTTGGTGAATCCATGCTGACTGTTCCTGATCACTTTCCTCTCCTCTAAGTGCTTCAGGATTGATTCTTTGAGGACCTGCTCCATGATTTTTCCAGGGACTGAGGTGAGGCTGACTGGCCTGTAGTTCCCAGGATCCTCCTTCTTCCCTTTTTTAAAGATGGGCACTACATTAGCCTTTTTCCAGTCATCCGGGACTTCCCCCGTTCGCCACGAGTTTTCAAAGATAATGGCCAAGGGCTCTGCAATCACAGCCGCCAATTCCTTCAGCACTCTCGGATGCAATTCGTCCGGCCCCATGGACTTGTGCACGTCCAGCTTTTCTAAATAGTCCCTAACCACCTCTATCTCTACAGAGGGCTGGCCATCTCTTCCCCATTTTGTGATGCCCAGCACAGCAGTCTGGGAGCTGACCTTGTTAGTGAAAACAGAGGCAAAAAAAGCATTGAGTACATTAGCTTTTTCCACATCCTCTGTCACTAGGTTGCCTCCCTCATTCAGTAAGGGGCCCACACTTTCCTTGGCTTTCTTCTTGTTGCCAACATACCTGAAGAAACCCTTCTTGTTACTCTTGACATCTCTTGCTAGCTGCAGCTCCAGGTGCGATTTGGCCCTCCTGATATCTTTCCTACATGCCCGAGCAATATTTTTATACTCTTCCCTGGTCATATGTCCAACCTTCCACTTCTTGTAAGCTTCTTTTTTATGCCATTGGCCTTCTTGCCAACAAGGGCACACTAGCCCTTGATCAGTAATCAGTAGATCAGTAATGTGACAAAAAGTCAACTGAGGTATGCACAGAAAACAATTAGGCATTTTCAATCTGATGTATCATTTGCAGGTGCTGGGGAGGATTTAGGACAAGTGCGTATTCTCTTTTCTCTTTGTTATCTTTGAACAAAGAAAAGGGAAAAGCATGTGTCTTATTACATTTTCTGCTGTTTATCCAAAATGTTGTGGTGCATGCCAATTACTATGAACAAAACAATGAGCTGCTCATAGTGGGACCCAACTTACAAAAAAAACCTATATAAGATTTGCCAGATTTTGAAAATGGGTCCAAGTATGCTGCCATGTTTAATCTTTGGTGTGCAGTGGGACCAGGGATTTGCATCCCATTTTGTGTGGGACACTTGGAGCTAGTTCACATATTTAAATTGGCTGGCTTGTTCTTGTCTTATGAGAGAGAATAAATGGGAGCACCTGATTTACCTTCTCTATATTCTTTGTTATTTATTATACTTCTATCACATATCACTTTATTTATCTCCTCTGTAAGCAGTGCTGGTCTTTTCAATCACACCTCACATGGAATTTTCTCTATATCTCTAAATGTTTTCTGTTACCCACTTCGGCAGCCCTTAAAAAAGAGAGAGAGAGAGAGAGCGCGTGCAAGAATATAAGAGAAGATGCCAGAGGTGAACACAGTATTCCCTGTGCTATGATGTCTTTATAATATATCCAGGATCGAGTTGAGGGGATAGAGAGGTGATGACGTGGCTAAGCCTAAAGTAACATTTTGCAAATGGCAAACAGAGATCAGTATCCGTCCACGTCCATGTTTTTTTCCTTCGAGGTCCTTGCTCTTTTCAAGAACCAGTACTTTTAGTAACACCACCACAGTATTTGTTTATTTATATGGACTGTGGAATGGAATTTGTATGTCATCATGGAAATCTCTCTCAGGGGTTATTTTGATTTGTCTTCAGATTTCTGAACTCTTGTATTTGGCATTTCAGGTCTTTCTTAGTCAGGAAGAACAATTTCAGATGCTTTTGCAGCTCTGCTCTGGGTCCATTCCTGGCTAGCTTCTAAGGGCTTGATCCAATGCCCACCGAAGTCAATAGAAGACTCAGAGGTGGCTCAGGGCCTGAAATCAAACTTCACCCTTTGAATGGCAAATTCTGATTATTTCATCTTTGTATCCACTTTGCTTCTGCTAGATAGTATTTTAAAACTCAGAGGAAGCAACACAATTATAAATGTATTTAAACAAGTGTCTGACTCTAAAGTAAACACTAAAGCAACACCATGCTCTGAGTGTCTCTAGCATCTGTTTGCCAGAAGCTGGGACTGGACAATGGGATGGGTGACTTAATTGACTGCTCTGTTCATTCCCTCTGAAGCACCTGGCATTGGCCACTGTTGGAAGACAGGATACTGGGCTAGATGGACCATTGGTCTGACCTAATATGAACGTTCTTATGTTAAAGTTCATAATGCAATGACATTGGCTTTGAAATCACTTTTAGCTTTAGCCACTGATACAAAAACTTGAATATCAAATTTGGCAAAACATGCTTTTAATAAAAATATGTGCAGTCAAAAGTGACTACACTGGATTTATTTCAAGTTTCCAGGAAATCTTAACCTATGCATACTATACTTTAATCCCTTCCCAACTGTATTATGGCACTTTTGGGGTGGTACATAGAGCCTATACTTTGTTATGACTTCTTTTGTCTGCCCTGCACCTTTAAATGCAGAGAAGTCACCTTTACAGCAGCAGCCAGTTACTTTTGTGTGTTCAGCTGCAGAGTGCTACAGCAGAGAAACACTGTGAGCTCCCTCACTGGGGACCTTAATTTTGTTCTTTCTTTATAGTGTTTTTTGAGTCTGACTGATAGTATGTGATTACTCTTTGTGTGTGGAAAAATTGAACAGTTGGTACAGTGAGTTCATTTGAAAAAAATAAATAGTGCATCTGAGTCAGATATTCAGATAATACAGTGATGAGCACACTATAAGAACCTATAAAGAATAGAATTGACACAGAATATCATTAGCTATTAAAATCTGTAAAGTAAGTGGTATTACTGCATCCATGTTTGGCTATACATTGCAAGCAAATGTGTAGTAATTACCATTTATATACCATGTATATACTCAAGCTTGAAAATAGGCCCTTGAATAATTCCTCTATAGATTGATATTCTGTGTTTTCCATTGACATTTTAAATAATTTCAGAAATACAGAAACTCATGTTTCTTTGTTTTTTAAAACCAGAAATGCAGCCTTTAAAAAGGCTGTTCCAAAGGCACCTTCATGTGATGATATGTATACCAGATTTACAAACAACCTAAAACAAAACATAGGTTCATATGATCAAATATGACAGCAAGCAGTCATAGCGTACATTTATATCACTGAGTAATTTTTAAGTCAGATGTCATGTTTACTACTCTCTATTTATATAGATATGGTGTGTATTTCGAGGAAAGATAGAGGATCTGGTATTAACATTTTTGAAAAGTCCAGACTGCTGTAAAAAATACTGCTGAGAAAAAAAAATACAGAAGTAATTTCACTGCTTACTCTGATATAATGGTGTTGGATGCTATAGGGGAAAAAAACCATAGCTAGATAGATAATTTAGTGTGTTAATTTCCAGCACTCTCATCTGTGTTTTTCAGTGAGTACAGGTGGTATATCTGTAGAAGAATAGGGTAGATAGAATTTCCATTTCTCGCAGTTCATTGCTTTATGAATCAACATGCCTACTCATGTGGCTCCTCCCATTTCCACAATGAGGCCCTCCCCATATTTTAGAATATAAATAAGATTCATCTATTTCTTCTACAATCTGGGCAGAAAGAAAGAAATGTATTAATGTATAAGATTTCCCCCCTTTATTTAGATTTGAGAGGAGGCGCTCAAGACAATGATTGTAAACGACACTTAAAAATTTATAATAAAGAACATGTTTGTTTGAACCAGACAATGATGACTGCCTTCATCATCTCCTCTTCGGTATGCAGACTGATCAAACATGTGATAGGCAAATAAATCTGGTTCTTGCATTTCTGGGCATTCTGAATTTGAACCTGTTCTCAGATAGCAAATCCATGTCAAAGGAAAGTCCAGGAAAAGGGTAAGCAACTATCTCTGTCTTCTCAGAATTAATTCAAAATATTAGAATCTGGAAATTGATTTGAAGGGACCTAGGCCAATTAAAAATCCTCTCCAAATCTTCCAATAATGTTCTGCCACTATATCTGCCAAGTGTCACTTACCAGGAGTAAGACATTCACCTGTGTGCAGCTGCAAACACAGTGTTACTCATCTCATCGCAAATGTCCCTTATTTGTAGCTTGCTCCCTGTAGCACAAGCTTTCCTGTGCAGTCCTTACTCTGATCTTGGGGCTGCTGAACGGGAAGATAAGGCCCCTGCCTCACACTTCTTTTACCCTGCTGATTCCCTCACCCTCGCTGTGCTCCTCAGATCAGTACTGGCAGGCAGGCAGGCAGGCAAAGGGGAGGAAGAAGTGGCCTTTTCAGGGGATGCCACACATCTACTTGTTCCCTCCCTGGGTTCTTCTGTGTAGACCCAGAGACAATGTCATATCCTTTGTGAGAAGTGGTGTGGAGAATCCTATAGCAAAGCTCCTCTAAACTCTGATCCCTCCACCAGCAAAGAGATAGTATTTACACAGATTCGGACCCTCCATCTACCTTCCAGAAGCTTTAAAGTTTTTATTAAGATATATTTGAATACTTTCCTCAATATGAAAGTCCTGCTTTAAAGCTGACTTCAAGTCATCCTTGATGATGAATCATTATGTTATTATAATACAGAACTTAATGCAAGTCATAGTCATGGAAATGTAATAATCTGAGCCTTGGCAGCCCATTAGAGCCATCTAAACATTTTCAAAAAGCTAGTGAACTTTTGATCTGTAACCTCATTTTCTAACTATGCAGCCATTTTGAAGTGATAATTTATTATAATTATATTTTAATATGTAATTAACAAAGTAAAAAGAGAATACATTTATCTTTGGTGCAAACTGATTGTAGTCAATAGATTTATACTAGGGATGATTTTCGCCCACATCTTCAGCACCTAGGTTTTCACACAAATATAAGGTTTTAAAATACATTCTTAGTATTGATAAAAACATTTTGGTTGGGTGCTTGCCATCTTCAGATAATAAGTAGTTAACACTAGCCATGAAAATGTACAAAATCCCCAAATAAATTAAAAAAATCACGTTATGATGTTTTCAGTTCTCTACAAATAACATGGCCTAAATTGTAACTCAAAGTCTGAGAGAGACTTTTATTGACAAAAATATTTTAACTGATTCCCAAGGACCACTATATATCCTTACATTGGGACACACAGCCTGCAATGCAAACTATATCTGACAAAAACTCCTCCTAACTGAACTCTTATTCATTATCAAAGGCAGCCTTAAAAGAAAAATCTGAGAATGCAGGAAACCAAGCAAAACCTAAAGACAACACTAAACGTCAGATTCCAAATTTAACTTACATTCAAAATTAAATATCACGGGGTAAATTCTATTGCTCGGTACATCCGTGTGCAGCTTCTACTGACTTCAGTGGAGTTGTGTACCACGTATCTGAAGGAAGAATTTGGTCATACCACAGGAAATGTGTTTGCCTCTTCAGTGTTTGAAAGAGCAAAAATATTAGGACTGAGGGGAAAAAAAACCCCAAATGAACAAAATTGTCTATGTATATGAGGATCATTGATTGCTCTCAAGTATTGCTTATGCATGTGTGTCTGTGTGGGAGGCAACCCTGTCAGGCATGGGTTTTTAGTTTATCTTGCGAAACATCACAGTTAATAACTAGCAGCCTCAATCCATTTTTTTGCCAGTTTGTTCCAAGCAGAGAGCTGCCATGGTGACTTTTCGACATGAATAATTCTATCTGAACAGATAAGAGTAATAATTACGTTAGTCGTGTTTTCTGATAGTGAATCTACCACTATTATGACATCTTTATGTTCTAGAGAATTATAAAGATGACTTTAGAGACTAACCAGTTTATTTGAGCATGAGCTTTCGTGAGCTACAGCTCACTTCATCGGATGCATAGCATATCGTGGAAACTGCAGTTTCCACGATATGCTATGCATCCGATGAAGTGAGCTGTAGCTCACGAAAGCTCATGCTCAAATAAACTGGTTAGTCTCTAAGGTGCCACAAGTACTCCTTTTCTTTTTACGAATACAGACTAACACGGCTGTTACTCTGAAAGATGACTTTGTCTGTAAAACCTGAAGGGAATTATTGGGTCAAATTCTCTGTAGGCATAAACCACTTTTGAAGTCAGTGGAGTTACATAAGCAAAGGATTTGACCCATTATTATACTGGCATTGTGGTAGCATCAAAAAGCCCCATTCACAATTTTAGCCCTGTTATGGTAGGTGGAGTCCAAAGAGGAAGAAATTGTCCTTGCTTTGAGGAATTTACTAACGTAAGAGAAAAGATAACAAGCTAGCTAAATAATAGGAAGAAAGAGGGAAGTGGTAATGAGATCGTATGGTTATATAGGTCAGTTAGCTGAATCATTTAAACTGTTAAATAAATGAATACATATCACCAGTTCCCAAACGGCCTGCATCCTTGCATTCCTTAACACATTTCTTATACTGCAGTAAATGGACTGTTTACAAAGACTGCACAGCTTGTATATCTCTGCATTCAGCTTTTCCTTTATTTGCAAAGAACATTCATAATTGAATAGTGTGACTGAGCTTATGGGAGTTACATTCTCTGTGTCAGGATCTACTCTTAACTGAACTCTGGAGGTCCTTTGTATGCAATATTGTCTTCAGCAGCCTAATGACATAGTATCCATAAAATTATGAGTTTCAATAAGTACATAACGGACTTAAGAGCCAAAGGCCAATTTTCAAAAGTGACTTCAGGTGTGTGTACACTGCAATTATATACCCAAGGCTGTCCTGTGCTGGCTGACTCTGGCTCAGCAGCTTTTTAACTGTGGTATAGACATTTGGGCTAGGGCTAGAGCCTGGACTCTAGGACCCTACAAGGGGGGAAGAGTGCCAGAGCTGAGGCTCCAGCCCTAGCCCAAATGTCTACCACAATTAAACTGTCCCTTATCCTGAGCCCTTTAGCCACAGCCAGCTGGCACGGGCCAGCCATGGATGTCTAATTGCAGTGTAAACATACCCTAAGTCACTTTTCAAAATTTCACCCTTCAGCTTTGATATGTTTTGAACACTTTGAGCTTGAGTCCGAGGGTGCTTGGCACCTTCAACACTCAACTTTGGTGTGAGTTGTGGATGTTTGATGCCTCTCAGTGAAAAATCTTTAACACATTTCTTCTACAGCCCTGATCCAGCAAAGAGCCGCAGGCAGGTGGAACCCTGTGCCTTCATGGTGCCCCTGGAAGAATGTGGCCTAAACCAGCAATTAAAATGCCTTTAATTCCGGTTAGAAACATTCCAGTTCTGATAAACAGAGAATGCTGTCTTGGATGACAGTTGTCCATGCCCAGTATAAACAGTTCAACTTTTAGCTTAATAAAATGTATAGCAATGAAATCACAGATTCAGGAATACCTGGCTGTTAAATGGAAGTCTTACAGGCATAAATCTAGGTTTGCAAAGCATCTTTTACGCATATAATATACCTTCTCAACCTATGTGCATAATTTCTTCAATATAACTATTGAACAAATGTACAATGTAGATATGGAGAGAAGAGTTCTTGAGGCTGTATCTTGGAACAGCTTCCTGCTGTTATTTTTCCTAAGGGAATTATTTCAAAAAGGAAAATATTTTTTCCACAAACTGCCAGGCAAAAATTGTGGCCAACCTACTCTCACAAGTATTCTAATAGCATGCTGGTTACACCTCAGACTGCAGTAACAAAGTAAATCTGCTGCACAGCACACTGTGTAAGATTGTTGTATTACATTTTTATCAGTAAGCTTTATGCAAACGAGACAGTGTTGTTTAGATGAAACTGAGTAATTAAATTCCTATGAATTTTTCTCGACTCTTCTTTCAGACTAAGAAGAAAGAAAACTGACAGTGTCAACCGCTGTGTTGAACTCCTGATGGGACATACTGTCGTGATTAGAGCCTGCCTGAAACACAGTACTGTCTTCACAATAGCTTGCATTTCTTCAGCCTTTTGATAAACCTGAATGTCTGAAATTGTTCACAAAGCCATGCATTTCACCAATTTAGACTGGAGTGATTGTAGGATTAGAGCTGATCCAGAAGCCCTGGTTCACGCAAATCATTCTAATCATGCAAATACTTCCACTGACTGACTAATAAACTGACCTCAGGGGGACTACTGGCACAAGTAAGGACTTTTTACATGTCTGAAGGCTGCGAATTTGCTGTCTTTTTTCAAGTCATACCTCATAGAGGCACCAGCATCTCACACAGATGTAAATACAGCAAGCAGGCAGAAACAGCAGTCTTACCTGTTTGCTAATGAACAAGATAAACCAGGCTGAATCCACATCTGTGTTAAGCTAATGCCTGCTATAGCTGAGGCAGGGGCTGCAAAGATAATCCCTTGCCACAGGTCTGCAATAAATGATGCTAGCTGGAATGCTTCCCTTGAAACAATTCTTTTGAATCACTGGAGCGGGTTTAGTTATACCCCTGCCAGCACAGGAATACCCCTTCTGCAGAAGAAGCCACATTTACACCACCTGGCAATTGTAATAAGCCAACAGAATCCTCAGTTACCATTTTTGGGCAGCTTTATATCCCATTTGCACTACTGAATTTAACGAGTTTCAAAGCCCTGGTCTGTCATCTCAACTGGTGTCCTGTATAGGACGGAAGTTTTTATACCATACAAGCTTTCATGTGTAGTTTGTTAGTGAGTTGCTGCACCCTTTAGCATGTAGTTTTAAGATGATGCTGGTCCTGCCTGTTTTTTTTTTTTTTAAATTGCTCTTGTATAACTTCAGGCAGGTCAATAATAATTTAAAGAGAAAGAGTAGTATTATTTCTGTTTAGGGGTCAACATTTATCAGCTGAACCTTGGAAAGTATAAAACATTTCATATATCACTCTGAGCCACAGCAGAGGGTTGAGTACAGCTATTTGTGGTACTTTTCCAGACCTACCAACTCTATGGGCTTTCCTTGTAGATTACAGACTGTCTGACCCTCTTTAAGGTCTCCAGGGAAATCCCCTCAGTCTTCAGGAAAATTCCCTACTGGTTGACTGCTCTTCCCTCACCTGGGAAAGGGCAGACAATCTCAGCTGCTACATTTGCTGAGGGATAGCTTCCCCCTCTGATCATGCAACGAGCTTCTCCTTTCCCCCTCCCTTCCACCCGCCTACACCCTTGACTCCTAGGGAGCTGCTGTTCCTTCCTAGCACTGGAACTCTCCATCCCCAACGTGTGTGCATGTGCGTGGAGGCAAGACTAGGGAGAGCAAAAAAAGCAACACATTTTAGGATTTTCCACAGGGAAAAAAATCAAAACTTGAAAAAAAATCATTTTTAAATTACAAATTTTTGGTTGGTGAGGTAATATCTTTTACTTCACCCACTTTGTGTCTCTAATACACTGCATATAAATTTTTGGTTTTCCAGTTGCTCAAAATTTTTCAGTTTTCAGGGTTGAGGTTTTGGACAAAAACTTGAACATAAAGGACCACCCAAAGTCCCAAAAGTCCAATGACCCAAAAGTCCCAATGTCCCAAAAGTCTCAGGGCAGCCCCAGAGTTCAAAAGTTTATCTGCAGAGTTTTACCTCCCAACCTGGGTGGAGATTGGGAGGAGGGGTGTTAAGGGGCACCTTACGTGATCCAAAGCTGATGGCCCCACCTCTCCATGGGGCTCCGCTCTGCCAGCCGCCCCATGAGCTGCTCTAGGCATGCAACAAACTGCTCTGCTCCACCAGCCGCTCTGCTCGCTGTCCCGCAAACTGCAATGCTCTGCTCTGCTCTGCTCTGCCAGCCGTCCCGCAAACTGCTCTGCTCCACAAGCCACTCTGCTCGCCGTCCTGCAAACTGCTCCACCATATATCTTCAGGCTCCCCCACTACTTAACACAACACTCAGTGATTTCAGCTCTTAGTAAGTTTAGCTCTTTTGTGATTTCAGCTTGTAGTGGGGGAGCCTCAGTGCTGGTGCACCATTATCCTAAAGTGAATTCAGCTCAGCAGCCTGTAACTAGACTCCTAATGGAATCAAAATTAGCTCTGATATTCCACAGTGGAGAGAGGAAGAAGTACAATTAGCATGTAAGGCCCTCACCGGGGGCCCATACCACCAAGTATTAATACCTGTCCAGACTCTCTCTCAATTCACAGAGTTTTGGAACCCATGTCCCTTGCCTAGCGAGTGCTACTTAGTTGACGGCGACTCCCTCCATCATAACAAAAGGCCAAGTACAGTTCCACTGTCCTTGATTCCCATAATCAGGGTAATAACAATTTATTCTTCCGGCCCCAATAACAGAGACACTGGGGATCCCACAGCAGCCAAAGTGACCATTTGGGCAGCTATGGCCTCATTCGAGGCGGGGTGGGTGTGCCTATGCAAATGAGATCGGCTCCTGAAGTTCTTTTCCACAACTTGCCACACCTCACCACCAGATGTCAGGGTGGAGCTCATCCTGACTCTGCTTACAGTTCCATCTAGCCCAGTATCCTGTCTCCAACAGTTGCCAGTACCAGAGCAGCTGTACAGAGCAGAGAGGACCAACCACTATCACATCTAAGCTGGACATGCATGAGAGAGATGACAGGAGGGGCTCTGTCCAGCTTGAACACTGACAAACCTTGGACTAGCAGAAGGGGTGAGCTCAAAATCAGGGAGGGTGTGTCTCAGGAATTCTTGCTGTTTTCAAAAATCTGTAACTTTTGAACACTTTCAAGACTTAAGTTTTCGTAGTTAGATTAAGTTCCTTTGCTAAAGCAGCACTCCTTCCTTCCCTGCCACACTGTCCCCCAACGGGACAAACTAAAAGTCCACAGCTTAAGTAGAATGCTGGGATACTGGATGCAAGTGACTGGAGGCGAGGGAGGGTGAACAGCTAGGGAGGTCTGAGGCACTGGTTTCAGGGATTAGGGCTTTTGGTCTGTGGCGTCCCAAGGATGGACTCAGGTAAAAAGTCTGAGCCTGGGAGTGTGCCTTAAAGACCACCCACAGCTAGAAGCAGTGACTAGACTCTGCTCAGCCCTAGCAGGCTTGGAAGCATGTGGGACCCAGCAATTGGGCCCATTATGAACTGGACCCATATGAAATGGTACTGGGCCACGTTGTAACACAAGGCATATATCAAACTAGTCCTTTGATCACATATGCTAACCTAATGTTGTTGCATCAAATGAGTGACAGTTCCAGCAGTAAGTGTAGATTCTCCCCACTCCATTTGTCAGAGCCAATTACAGAGCAGCTTCCAAGATCAGAAATGAACAATAGACTCCTTTTGATGTGATAATGTTACAACATACTGTACCTTTCAACCTCTTGCTTTGCTAACACAGAGCACATTTAACTAAGAGCCGGAAGCCTTAATTATGATCTTGTGACTGCCATCGTCTGAGGCAAGTGACTAAGTGGCTTATTAAAACAATTAGATTTGGATCTGCTCTAACTAATCTCTTTTCCAATACAATATCCTATTAGACATCCGAAATCCTTTGCTATCGGGGGAGGGAGGAAGCTACCTTTGAAATATTATAATAAGGCTGAGAAGCCAGGTAATTAATTATCACGGATCAGTCCCCTTGAAGTGTCACCTCATATCCTTTTCCACACAGTAAAGCAAGAGCTACAACGATTGCAGAAAGGTGATGAGAAGAGTAACTCAAAAGCAGTTCATTATGAAAATGTTTCCACTGAGCTGCTTTGCAGGGCCTGGACAAAATTAACTTACAGTTTCTGTGTAGTGATTGTTTTGCTCTGCTCAAGAAGCTACAGTAATTGTGGGAATTAAGGCACTTGGTGTCCACTTTATTTTTATAGCTAGCCTTCATTGTCTTTAGGATCTCTTTTCCTCCCAATAAGTAAGGGATTTATGCAGATATATGTCATTCCACATGCACATTGAAGGGATAATAAATCCATCTGACAAACTAAATAAGATCTAGAAAAATTATAAGACTTTTTTCTACCAGCTTTTTCTAGTTGATTATAAAAATGTCTGCTGCATATCATTGTTGTTTCATGTCTATGCTGAATTTCTTTACACATCTGAGTTCTGTCAGCACACCTTAGTGTGATAGATCTGAATTGTCTGCTACACAGATTACTGTTTAACGGGTGACCAGGAGCATACTTTGCTCATTATAAGGAACAGAAGTAAGGGTAATCTGATTTCTAGTTAAATCACACTAAAATAAGCCTCTGGCCTTCTCTGCGCTAACATTTACTTTCAAAGTGGTGGTGAAAGCACTGGAAGTGCCACTATTGATGGGATGCTGATGATTTAAACCACCACGTTGGCTAGCCCTGCTCTAAGTGGTGATAGGACACAATGGTTAAAATACTGGTGTCCAGTCTCCACTAGTGCTCCTCCAGTTCTTACCACCCATTGAGCTGCAGGGACAAGAAATTTGAAGACAGATGCCAGTACAGACACAGCCTGGGTGAAGATCATTCTAAAGGGCTCCACTATCTGTCAAGCACGTATGCCAAATGCTGCACATACAGACTTAGAAACTTGGAATAGCTATCTCCTCTGACACAAATAAGTGCTAAATGAAGTATGAAAAGAAAATAAATCAATTTTACTTACAGCCTATTAATACACTAAGAGATTGCTTTCCTTTTTTAAATTACTTATAATTAGTCTCCCTCATTAATATTATCTGTTTATTAATTTAAAAATGGCACCTGGTGATCCTAATGTCCTTAAATCTTAGGAATAAAAGATGAAATACTGACAATATGTTTAGTATCAAGCACCATCTCCATGACAGTACTGTGCTTTATGCTATAGTTTCTTTTTAATCGGACATATAAATGATACTGTATGTTACCCATACTACTAAAACTGTACACCACGACACACAAGACTGAAGCCTGCTTGACCACGCATCTACAGAGATATAGGATAATTTTTTAAACTGTATCTGAGGACTTCAGTCTTAGAAACCTGGAATAGCTATTTCCTCTGACACAAAAATTGTTAAAGTAATGTACACTGGAAAAAAATAATCCCAACTACACATATATAATGACAGTTATAAATTAGTTATTACCACTCAAGAAAGATCTTGGAATTATCATAGCTAGTTCTCTGAAAATTTCAGCTCAATGCATAGCAGCGGTCAAAAAGGATAACAAAATGTTAGGAACTATTAGGAAAGGAATAGAAAATATCATATTGCCACTATATAAATCCATAGCGCACCTACATGTTGAATACTGTATCCAGCTCTGGATGCCCCATCTCAAACAGGAAATAGTGCAACTGGAAAGGTTTCAGAGAAAGGGAACAAAGATGATCAGTGGTATAGAACAGCTTCCATATGAGGAGAGACTTTGAAGATTAAGGCAAAAGCCCTAAGGTAGAAATGGTCACAGATTCTTGCAAGTACTAGCAAGGAAATGCGTTAGTTTACTTTTCTTTTGGTTTGTGATTTTCTCTGTGCTGAGAGGAAGGTGTATTGCTGGTTTTCTTTTTGTGACTTTAAAGTTTTTGCCCAGAGGGAAATCCTCTGTGTTTTAAATCTGATTGCCCTGTGAGATTAGCTTCCCTTCTAATTTTACAGAGATGCTTCTTTTTACCTTTTTTCTTTCTAATAAAGTTCTGTTTCTTTTAAGAGCCTGACTGATTCTCTATTGTCCTAAGACCCAGGGGTTTGGGTCTGTGATCACTCTGTAACCAATTGTTAGGATATTATTCTCAAGCCTCCCCAGGAAAGGGGGTGTAAGGACTTGGAGGGATATTTTGGGGGAATAGGAACTCCAAGTGGTCCTTTCCCCGATTCTTTGTTAAATCACTTGGTGGTGGCAGCATACCCTCCAAGGGCAAAGAGTTTGCGCCTTGGGGAAGTTTTACCCTAAACTGATAGAAGTAAGCTTAGGGGGTCTTTCATGCGGGTCCCCACATCTGTACCCTAGAGTTCAGAGTGGGAAGGGAACCCGGACAGAGGCACTTCCAAAATGGTTTGTTTTGTGGACCAGCCTCTTCTCCTGCCTGTTCTGCTGCTAGTTTGTAATCATCATTGCCCTTCTGAGCAATTCATTAGATTTAGGAAGTGGTGTTCTAGGCTGAGGCAGGTGTGAAGGAACTTTATTCTCTTAGTGGCAGTGCAGGTTAACATTCCTTTACAGCAAATGTCACAGTTTTGAGTAGATATGTTATTGCATGTGACATGTTATTGCAAATAATATTGCAAAGTTTAGCCTTTTTGCCTCTTTGCTAATTATGCATGAGCCCATCTTGATTTCTGTAAATGTGTATTTCCTTATCCTTAAGTGGTCACTGGGTAGTTTAAATGAACTGTTATAAGCATAAAAGAGGGTCAATTTTTATCAATTTGCCAGGCTGCAGTTAGAGTTTAAAGCTGAAATCCAACAAACTAGATTTGCCAATTGGATAAATGGTATAGCCAATATAGAATGGAATCTAAATAGAATAACCCCTTTTTAATGAGTCCAGGAAGCATTAGCATATTAATTTTAATGCCAGCTTCTTCCCAGGTAAATTGAACTTAAACAATATTTCTCAAGTAAGGATACTTGGTAATTCTTAACCAACCAACAATGTGTATATTAATGTGGTTCTGTGTAAATTAATAATCACCAATTCACCACTCAAGTGTAGACAAAGCCATTGTTCTAGGGGTGTACTATACATAGAATACAGTCTTGAAAGCAATTATCACAGACTAGACTTGAGGCTCAGCAGTTACATTAAGGAACAATGCAAATTACCAAGATTTCTTATTACATTTACTTATGATCACCAATTCTTTATTATCTAAACACATTTATCACACTTACAAGGATGCACTGAACTGTAAGGCATTTTAAAGATCTGTTTGACTGGATTGATCCAAAAGGGACAAGTTTAGAATATCAAAAGCAATCCTTGAAGTTACTGTTTTCAATCTCTCTTAGGCCAATTTGCTTGGATTTACAAAAGGAATTAAAATCCAAAATACCTGAGGTCTCACTAGAGAGTGCAGTCTTAGGCCTTGTCTACGCTATGGGGGGAGATTGATCTAAGTTATACAACTTCGCCTGCATGACTAATGTAGCTGAAGTTGACGTACTTAGATCTTCTTACCGCGGTGTCCACAATACGCTTTGTCGACGGGAGATATCTTTGCGCATCTCATTCAGGTGGAGTACAGGTGTCGATGGGAGAGTGACCTGCAGTTGATTTAGCGGGTCTTCACTAGACCTGCAAAATTGACTGCTGATGCATCGATAACCGCGCGTCGATCCCCTGGTAAGTGTAGACAAGCTCTTAGCAAGATAGTCTGCATTTATTTATACTAAACAAACAGAAGGAGAAATACAATATTTAAAATGAAATCTCACCACTTCTTATCTTCTTAACCATGGGGTACAGTAGAGTCATTTCCATATGGTTGGTCCAGGTGTTGGTCTCATTTAGGATCCTGTAGCTTTTTGCTGGATTCAGTCAACTCTCTGGAGCACATGGTGACCTCAGTTTCATATACCCTAGTTTCAGAGCTCTATGGAGAGGCCCACCCTCTAATTCCTACTGACACATGCCAAGTGAGTGCTCAGATTTTAGCTCTCTGTTTCTCTGCTGCTTCCACTGGTATCTTGTAAATGAGTTGAGGCATAACAAATTGCCTCAATACTTTTCTTATCGGAGGCTTTTTATGTTTGATTCATTTCAAGGATTTCATTATTAGCCCCTTGTATCAATTGGGATCCCCCTGTTAAGCAATTTCTCTTAATATTCCAAAGTAACATCTTGTTTATATCTTTCAAAATTCCTTCTTGCTTGTGCCAGCCAATTCCTCTCTTCTAGAGTGCAACAATGTACAATGAAAACTAACAAAATCCCTTATCTTTAGGGCCCTGCATGGATACAAAAATTTGGATGTGCATCCAATCCACATCCATGAGAATCAACTTATATCCAACCCGCAATCCATACTCCACCTTTTATCTGCATCCGTACCAGCACCCTATCTCACTGTGCCTCTCAGAAGGACTGTCTGTGTGCGTGCATGCACATTGTGTAAGAAAGCTATATGACTTAATAAATGCACACATTGTTAAACATCTTATTATACAACAGACATCAGAACAAATAGCCTTTTACATAAAAATAATAAAATACATGTCTCAAGTTGATAATGCTCAAAATCACAAACTGAACTATAAAAATAAAAAATAGCCTTAGGGTTGGTTTCCCCCCCATAATAGTTCAAGTGTTGAAGAAATTAGCATTGTGTTTCCATCCAGATTTCTTCCCTTATCACTCAGGGTTTGCAGTCTTCTCCCAGCAGCTCTAAGTATCAGTCTCCAGGCTTCCTGCTCAACACTTCTTGCTGTGGTCTGCTATATTCCATTGATTTAAGGCTCTACTGAGGTCTTAATCAATAAAGCTGTTTGCTGTATGTGGTGCAGTTATCGGTGATGTTGAGAAAAAAAATGCCATGAGTACTATTTCCTCTAGTAGGCTGCTTGGGTTTTTTAATTGTTCACAGAGCCCCCCAGACTAGGTCAGGGGGTTATCTGCATTGCCCAGTGTGAGTTGCTGATGCAGAGGTAACTGAAGCTCATGATACTCTAAGTAGTCCAGGTTTCAGAGTAGCAGCTGTGTTAGTCTGTATCCCAAAAAGAACAGGAGTACTTGTGGCATCTCAGTGGCACAAATTAGTTAGTTAGTTTCTAAGGTGCCACAAGTACTCCTGTTCTTTTTTCTAAGTAGTCCAGATAGTGCAAGGATCAAGGAGTCTGTCCTCCCTGTGGAAGCATGCAAGGGGAATACTATCGCAGGGCTAGAGTGCTTCATTTTTGCCAGGGCTTAGCCCCGGCACCTCTTGGCTTGGCAGGTCATCCTCTGCACACCCCCTAGGGGGCTGAGGTGGGGGAGTGAGGAGGAACGCCAGGTGCTCTGTGACTCTAGGTCAGTTTCCCTAAGTGGGCACAGAAGGGGGTGTGGGGTGTAGGGGCTGTCCGGCTACCCAGCCAATGCCAGGGTTTACCAGGGCTGAGTCCTGGCCCCTCTTTCAATACAAATTAAAGCACTGTAGGGCTAACTACCAGCTCTGAATTTTGGGACTTCATCTTAGATGTCTTCCTTGGGACAGCTGATTTTCTTTGAAATATTACTGTGTAAAATCATCATCCACCATTTCTGGTTTTAGTGAAGTATGATTCTCACTAATTGTGTGACCAGAGACTGAGAAGGCTCTCGGAGGGTGCACTGGATGAAGGAATGGAATACACAAACCGTGCAACTCGACCGAGAAGGGGAAAGTTATGCTTGTGTTGTCTCCGCCATGCCAGCAGTTACACATTTTCATTCTCTCTCCATTTCAGGGTGATATACTTTGGAACTTCATCACAGTCATTTCCACACTTGCTCTTTGAATCTTTAGACTCTGTATGTGACCATTTTGTCTCCTTTGATGATAGTGTCTGTGTAGAGCTGACGAAAGCAGCATAAGATTCATTGCAGGAATATTTTTCTCCTGCAATGAGACAAATTCCTTGGTCACTTGATAAAATTCCTGTCTCTCTTCTTCAGTGAAAACTTTCATACCCTTCATCTGTGGATGCAGGAAAACCACTACTCTGTGCATGGGCTTGATTTCAAAAACTTTTTGATGAGACATTTTAAGCCTTTGGATTTGAGTTGACAGACTATCTACATCAGTGGTAGAAGAATGGAGATGCTTTTTCAGCCTTTCATACTAGATGGGCACCAAGTGGAGAGTGGGCTGTCATGATTGCTCTAGTGCATCGGATGCTTCCTTGAAGGGCCCCTATTAAGATGCTCAAAGTGTTGTGGTCAATGCTATGAATGAGCTGAGTAGCCCCCTTTTCTGCAAAATTTCATATATTCTGTCCCACTGCTCCTGGATTGTCTTAAAACACAAGTAGTTTGCGGTTCCACCGTGTTTCTACATCTCCTTTCAGAGACTTTTGAAGTCTGCTTTGAAATCCAGAACTCCTGAAGTAAGTAACGAGATTTCAGCTTGTGTGGATCAGTTTGGTTACTGCTTCCTCCTTCTGGTTTGGCAGTGTGCTCAAGTACAGTATTTATAATATGCGCTGAGCAGCTTATTCGCACATAGGACTTGAGGACTACAACCACGTTCACTCCACAGTCCGTAAGAAAACCATCTGGTTGGTAATGCTGTGTATATCAAATCTTCTGAGGGCTTGAATAACACCCAAATGAATGTTCTCTGCAGTTTTTGGTTTCCCACTCTCAAACTGAGTCACACAAAGCACCCTCTCTACCATTCCAAAAACTGTTATGGCTCCATGTAATGAACATTTACTCCCAAATAGGCAACCTTTCTGGAATCATCTATCCACAGATCGAGGGTGCACAGATGGGATCATCTATCCCCCACCCCTCCCACTCCACTGTGCCAAGAATGTTTTTCAGCTCTGTGGAGATTTGTTTTTACTTCTGCCACGAGTGCAGCATGCTGGGTTAATGTTCTGGAATGTGGTATTAGCACATGTGAATCCATTTGACCATATTTGGCACCTATGTTAATCAATCATTGAGGGTATGCCAGGAATCCCTGGCCGCTAACAGACATAAGACCTTTCAAGTTAGTTGCTACAAACTTCAATAAATTCCTGAGTCTCAGTTGTCTTCATGTCTCGTGTGATAGTGACATTTCTTGGTGAATATCTTCTGCAAACCGGATCCCACTTCCGGTCTGCATTTATTTTTAAGTATGTTTGAAGTACTGGTTTTATGGCTCGTAAAAGCACAGACTTTTTTGCATGCAACACATGCAACATGCTGTATCTCTGCTTTCATCAATACGAAATCTGAATGTCATTCCAAATGGGTGATTTGCATTTCTCATTTCCCTTCAAACTGTATGCACCAGTACTTAGAAATTCAGAATAAAGTTTCTCCATTGACTTTTCTGGAGACAACTGGCAAGGAAGTGCAGAGGGGTGATGTAGTGACTATTTCAATTCATGCTGACGAACTGACAATGCAATATAAAAACCAAGTGAACTTTCACCAGTGTTAGCTGAATCTGAATAATTATATCTGCACCGGATCCACAAACACGGTGAATGCAACTGCATCCTCATCCATGAATCCGGATACGTGCAGCTTTGCAGGGCTCTACTTATCATCCAGATCTGGAGGACGTACTCCATAAATTATTATTCATGGTTAAGGATAAGATTGTGTCATAGAAGTCACAGATGCCATGACTTTCAGACACCTCCATGACATTTTCCACTTCATCTTAGACAAAGTCTCTCACATGATGTGAGCTATTTCTTACTGTCTTTATTTTTTAATTGGATCATATTTTGGGCTAAACCGAACTGCTGCTCTCCTGCCACCCATCTCTGAAAGCAGTGCTGCCATCAGCAGCAGTGTCAAAGGAAGGGTGGCAATACCGGGGCCCCCTGCAATATCTTTGCGACCTCACCAATATCCCCTTTTGGGTCAGGACCCCGCTAGGTTACAACACCATGAAATTTCAGATTTAAATATCTGAAACTGTGAAATTTAAGATCTTTAAAATCCTAGGATTGTGAAATTTACCAAAATGGATTGTGAATATGGCAGGGCCCTAGTTATATTACCTCAAAAATGTGATTGAAATTGGAGGGAATGTGCTTAAAATATGATGTAAATACCAAATGTTTAGTCATAAATAGAATGAATGATGATGTTTTTATACTGGGCATTTGCAAAATAGTTCAGAATTAAGTCAAACCGTGTAAATTTGGTGTCTTGAGTGCATGATAAAGATGTTATTTATTTGGCGGGATAAATTTTGCTTCCATATTTTAACCAGAAATTCATTATACAGTTGCATACATTTTATTTGCACAGTGGCAGATGTTGCCATATTAGGTGAACATCATCTAGGGGTTTGGGATTAAAAAGCATACAGAAAATCGTATAGAATAAGCTCTTAGCAAAGAAATAACGTCTGGGAAATTCAGTAAAGGCAAACATAATATTAAATTTCTTCCCCTTCTGATCACTACTGAAATGCTGTAATGCATTTCTCCATTTATCTTAGAACTAAGGGCTCTACCCACCCATATGGCTGCTGCCCACAGATGCTGCATAGGCTTCTGAGGGTCCACAGCCAAGGACACAGGGAAGTATCTTATTACAGCACTGCCAAGGGCTAGCCAAGCCCAATTTCTATAGATTGGAATCAGACTCAAGGAAATAACATCATGATACTCAATTCCTCAGACAATCTAATCTAATTCTATATGGGTTAAATAGATACAATTCTACAGAAGCAAACTACTTTATAGCAAGGGAAATGGCTTGCCCAATATACAGTCAGCTAAAGAAGGAGGTACATATGTTCTTTGATCTACAGTGGCTAGAATGCAATCCTTGGACACTTCCTAATGTAGGTACAGTAACTACAGAATAGCCCTCCTCAGCCCATTTCAGATAGCTAAGGCTAAGATTTTGTCATGGTTATTTTTAGTAAAAGTCACGGATGGGTCACACGCAATAAACAAAAATTCACAGAAGCCGTGATCTGTCTATGACTTTTGCTGCTGCAGCTCCATGATTTCCCCTGCCACTGTGATGTCTGGGAGCTGTGGGCTTCCCCCTCGGCCCACGGCAGCTGTAAACTGCAGGGTGGCCCCCCTCTGCCCACGGCAGCTGGGAACTGCAGGGTGAACATATTTCCCAAAGAGAAAACAGGACACCGTTCCCCCTGTGCTAGGCTGTCACCCATCGCTGGAACCCTGAGGAGGGCCCCCTCAGGAGTCTGTCACCTGTCGCTTGGACTTCGCAGGGTCCCCCCTGTCGCCTGTAGCTGCTGTTGCCTAAACCCTGCCAGGGCCCCACTGGCTGCCAGCTCCAGCCCCGCAGTCCCTGCAGCTGAAGCAGAGAATGTCATGGAGGTCTCTGGAAGTACGGAATCCGCGACTTCCATGATCTCCGTGACATAAATGAAGCCTTACAGATAGCAAACTACTACGAGATCTTTAAAACAAGATGTTATCATAGACCAGATATCTACTATTCTTCTTGAAACACATGTTATTTCAGTTTAAAGATAAATAAATCTTGTTTGCAGTCAATGGACATGGCTGTCATGTTCAGTATTTGGGAGAAATGAGATTTCAACAACACTTTGAGATTGTTGTTTTGTCTATGTTTCAAGTGGAAATGGAAACAATAGCTTGGATAACCAGACATGATAGAGATCAAACATACAGTTGATGTCTCTGTGAGGTACAATAACGGCCTTATCACCCTTATTCATTTTGGCAATTCCCAGTCAGCCAACCCATGGACCATCTTTTACAAGTAACTTCAGACATAAGTAAGTGTCTACTGGCACAGGCTGCCAATCATACTGTAAAAGTAAAGAAGAAAATGGAACAAACTAGTACAGGAAATTTTGATCAGACTGATTCCATTATTCATATAGGGCTAGCAGATAGAAGAAATCAGTATGTGCCCTATGCATTCCAAGGATTATAGTTTCAAAGATTTTAAGACCAGAAGGGACAATTAGCTCACCTTGTTTGACCTTGACAACACCCCACAGAATTTCATGCAATTACTCATGTACTTAGCTGAATAACTTGTGCTTGAGTAAAGAACATCTGTATCACCTTCTTACCATTGTTTTTCATTACAAACCCGATTTTCATGTTCTCATGAATAACCCAGTTTCCTATTAGAGGAGCAGAGCTCTTGGGATCTGATTTCTGGTTTGAATACTTCATGGAAAGATATTTTTGATTTCGTATTCCAATATTCATTTAAAATTTTTTGATCCTGTGGGTATAACCCATTCACTGAAATATCTATCAAACACAACTGAAGAGAATTCATTTTAGTAACTGAACCAATAATTCATTAAAAATTTCTTGCAGTATTTCCCCAGCTCTATTAGTCCCTAAATATTGAAGAGCTTTTAAAATATATGTGAAATGAGACACAAATAAAATTAATCTACTTCAGTAGAGACTATTGTCACTGAAGCAAGTCAGCAAACCTGAAGCTAAAGAGAAGAAACTGGGAAGTTGAGAACTTTTCTGAAATAAGATTAAGAACTGTGATCATGAGGCTTGATAAACAGGCACCTACAGATCTCACCCTGCACCATTCATTTGGGTCATGAACGGGAACAATGGTAGCAACTAGGGTAATAACAGTGTAAAGTACAGAAATACTGTGATTATTTCCCGAACAAATGTCAGGGAGATGGCTGACTGCCTCACACCTACATATAGCACCAATCAGTTACTGAAAGGTTATAAGAAAATAAACTCAAATAACTAGAAATATGGTCAAGCATATGACCTTGAAATTTTAATAGATTCTTTGCAAAATATACTATGTAACCGGACATAAATGAAGCCTTACAGATAGCAAACTACTATGAGATCTTTAAAACAAGATGTTATCATAGACCAGATATCGACTATTCGAGAAAGATGAATAGAGTGAAATTTAGCCCCCTGTAAGGTGAAAGTGCCAGATTCTCTGCTGGTGTAAATGGGCACAGCTACATTGACTTCAGTTTGTACATTTGTACATTTCATTTGTCAACTACAGTGTGATGTTCACATCAACAGAGAAGCCCTCTATCCTTACCACATTCAAAATATACTATCCTCAGATTTTAAGAAAAAGGACTAACTCACATACACATCCAGGCCAGAGACCATCCCCACAATAATTGCTAGAGAAGATTTTTTTAATCTTGATTTAAAATTATCAGTCATGGAGAATCTACCATTACCCTGGATAAATTATAGTAATGTGGCTTTCAGAATTGTATGAAAAGCCATGGAACAACAAATATAAAGAAAGGCTCATACTGAGAGAAAATACAAAAATAACCCACCCTGGCCCTAGAAAGGAGTGTAAAAAGCCAAATAGCAAATGGTGAAAGTTGAAAATAGGGCAGCTAGAGAGAAAGGTATTTCTCTCCCTCTCTGTGTGAAACTTGCAAGCTGCTAATTGTGTTAGTACATCCTAAAACAGAGTCTGTTCTCAAAGCAATACTTTGTAACAACAACTACTCACATAGAGAGAGATTCAAAGTGATACTTTGTAATAACAGAAACAGCACCCATAAACTCCCCGCTCTTTTGTTGTATTTATCTCGCTTTGTTAACAATTGTGATTAAAATAGAGATAGAGAATGTATGTGGATGGATGCTTGGTGTGGATAATAAATGAATGATCAGGGAGGTGCCAGCCTAAGAATCCAGTGTCGATTGACAGAAGAAGGCATCAAGTGGAAACAACCAGAGGACCCCCAGAGGGCAGACTGGAATCCACCCAACAGCCTCAAGATGGGAGAACCGAAACAAGATAACATCTGGCAGCACGGCGCCATCAGGAGTGTGCCATCTGCTGATTGATTCAGCAACAGCATGATGAAGCAATTCCCATAGACTGGCATAGGAATAAATTCCTATAAAAATGGACTCTAAAAACTGAGAACTTTGGGGTCTGAGTCTGCAAACCAACTTCCATTAGCATCAGATGTGCATCTGACAAGGCCCTGCTCCCTCCTCGTGTCCAGGCCACCTGGCCAGTGGCTTGGCACGAGCAACTCTAAGGCTGGTAACTATGATAACAACCTTGCAGAACCTGTGGGTGTGTATGAATGAATGTGTGAATAAATATGAAATTGAATGGAATGTTATAGCTATAACTAACTGCTTACTATGATTCTTTCTGTATTCACAATAAATGTGGCATTTTGCCTTATCCCCTTTAATAAGATCCTGCTGGTTTTTATTTTATTGGTATAACAGTTGGGGCTGAAGTGAGGGAAGGGGGATAAATGGGGATGAGAGATAGGGGAGGAGAGAGGGTTTGTGGGCCTAGTTTGGGGGAAAGAAGACATGGAAGTCAGTGGCATAGAGAGACTGGGGGAAAATAGGAAAAGGTGCACCTGTCAGTCTCATCTCCTTCCTTCCCCTGTGTGTCCAAGATCTGGGAGGGCTGCCTCTCTGAGCCCCTCTCCTTACCTTTGCATATGTGCCAGGATCTGGGGTCCCCTGCCCATCAACAGGGGTCTGATCCCCTCTTCCTCCCCACTCCCCCATATGAGCTGAGTTTTGATGAACTCAGTGTTCCAGAAGGGCACAAGGTTAACTGTGGATTAACAAAGATTTTTGCCAGTCAGTATTATTACTCTGAGTTTTTATATAAATATACAGAGTAACAAAGGTGAAAAGCCAAATATGAGAGACAAAGAAGGGGTCTTTCTCTCTACCATCTTCCCACACTACTCTTGTACAATGCTTTAGATGCTACTGTAACTTGTCCCTTATTTACCCACCGCCCTTCTTCTGAGAGTACTAGAATTGCTTGCTACAGCTGATGGAATGGCTGGGTGGTAAAGGATGTGTGAAGTGTCTCTTAAACCTTTTCTGTGACCAGCACAAATAGGCTTTCTGCTCTTGTCTCAAAGGGGAAAATGTTTGATGGGCTTGAAGACCCTACAAATTATATTTTTGCAACATCTGTTTCTCATTCCTTCTGAACTCTGGCACTTCTTTTGAGGATAAACTACATATTATTTACAACAGGCAATGCTATCAACCCCACCTATAACAAAAGTGTATTTTATTTACTTGGAGCAAAACAATGAGGGCCCAGTAACACGAACATGTATGTGATGCAGAGTGGTGGAGGGGAGGAGGATGGCTGAGCAAGTAGTGTTAGTTCTCCTCTTCAAACGAGCATGCAACTGGAGCTGAACAAATCCTTTCCATCCAGCTTTACAATCTCTGACTCCCATCCACCCTAAATGTGGGAGGCATTGGGTCCTTTCTGATTTCCCATATTAAGTCAAGAGAGTTATACATACCAGCTGACTCTGAACAAGACTAGTAGGTCAGATTGTCAGAGGTTTTGAATACTGTGGTGAATCTCTCTTTTAAGTTGTATTGTATTTTGTATGGCTTCGTATTAGATTAAACTATTAAACATTAGAGATATATTCATACTGGTTACAAAATGTAGAGCCATAGCTTGATTAATTACCCAGTTAAATGTATGGAAAAATTATACTAGGTTGTGAAGAATTTCACATTTTTCTAACAATAAATGGGTACAGAACCTTTGATTAAACATGTCAATTTCTTTTAATTCTTAAGTTTTAATCTAAAGTTCTTTCTTAAGTCCTGATCCTGCAAACACACATCTGCTTAATTTTCCTCATAGAAGTAGTCTCATTTAAGTCAATAGGGTGACTCACTTTTAAAGTTAATCATGTACTTAAGTATTTGCAGGATCAGGCCATAGATAATAAACTCTTTTGGGCATGGACTGCATCCACCTCTATAATAATGGTCCTTTGATCCTGACGAAGCGCTTTGCGAGCTATTGTAACACCACCTATATTATAAATATTTATCAGTTGCACAAACACATAGTACATTATTTCCACACACTGGACACTGAAATCTGATCCAGTGCCCACTGAAGTCAGTGAAAAGATTCATATTGAGTTCCTTGTGTGTTGGATCAGGCTCTAAGAAGGAAGTGTCTAGCAAAGCAAAACGTACCACTGATATCCCTATAGGACATGAGTTGTAAAACCAACTTGAAATACAGTTAATGGTGTTTAAACAAAGTGAAACTAGTGACACTGCAGAAGAGTGACTCACCCACCAGTATACCCCATCATTGCTAGATGCAGTGTAGAGGCTTGCCTCCTCTGGCGCCCCCTGCTGAGAGCCACTCCAACTATGCAGTGGCCTGCTTTTGCTTGTGACTCAGCTCTCCAGCCAGGTCATGTACAGTCCCAGCGCTTCTGGAGTAACAGAATCACACAAAACAATAGTCTAATGACTTGCTGCAGGTTTTTGGCCTGGCTCTGGGCTCAGTCATTGGTCTTTACTTCCCTTGTAATAAGAGGTTTTCACTTCACCTTCCTTGTTGGCCTGTCAGGGAACGCAGGCCCTCCTTTTACTTTGGGCTCCAGTCCAGGAATCTTGTAACAAACAGCTGTGGTCTGTACTCTTACTCTGCACTCTTTGCTGTCTCCCTGGACCACTTGCTGGCTCAGCCTGCCTCTAGGCCTGTTCCACAGCCGCTTTCTGGACTCACTCCTGCAGACTCTTCTCCTTTTCCTAGGCTCTGCAGAGCTCCTTCTGGCTCCAGTACCAATGACACCTCCCAGGATTTTCTCTTTGGAGGCCTGGCTCTTGTCTGCCTCTCTCAAGGCTCTCTCTGTACCATCTCTCTTTCCTCCAGAAATCCAACCCCGGGACTACCTCCCTGGGGGTCTTACTTTTTGTTAAGTTTCACAACTGGAACATCCTCCACTCCACTGTCTTTCCTAGGCCTTTACCAGAGCTCCTTTCTCAGGAGAGGATCTGAAGGCCTACTTTCCCCATAGACCTCATATCTGCCTTGTACTGGCATGAACTCCTTTCTTTATTAATCAGTCACCCAGCTCCTCCCCAGCGGAGCCTAATCCTAAATTGGGTTTGGGTCATCCTCCGGGGACAACTGGGTACACTAATTACTCTCTGGCTTCAGTTAACTCTCTCTCTGCCAGTTTAGGTTATGTTGTTTGTGATGGGCTGTAAGACACCTCTTCTATATTTTCAAGTCATCCATAAAACAATTTGTAAATGAGGAACAAGTTGGTTTTTTATACTATTCATATTTAAGTGTAAATGAGGCTGTTGCTGTGATAAATCCAAAATATTAATCTATTTCAGAGGCTAAATTTCTCAGATGCATTTGTGATCTCTTAATGGTTCAGCAAATGAAATTTGTAACATCTGTCTCAGATATATTTAGTATGATATAGGGCAAGGGATCTGGACTTTAATATCATCACCATATATTAAATAAAGTTGTAAAATGATTTACTATAGCAACAGGGAGTTATACTGTAGGTCTTACGTGCAAAATAAAATAATGAAATGTTAATGAAATAGGTATTTAAGACTGGAGTTATAGTACATAATTTATTCCATTATTAAAGTATTAAATTACTTTTGTGCTATAAACCAGGGTGAATGTCAGACCAGTGGTTACCAAGATGACAAGCAGAGAAAGTAAATTAGTATGCATTGCCATGGAACATAATAAAAAATATACAAATGCAGCTGGACAGCAACAAATGAAAGCTTTGCCGGATAAGTATAAAACAATCACCACAGGAGCTGCCTTACCATTAGAACTGGGCAGGGAAATGGGTTCAATTTTTTTTCAAAAATGAGAAATTGATCAAATCAGGCCCTTTTTTTGTAAACAGTTTCAAATTTGATGAATTGGTATTTTCCAATGAAAAAAACATTATGTGAAAAAATTCCTGAGCAGCTGTACTTACAATCCTGTGAAGAAGCAAAGAAATACAGCATTTAGATGTAATTAGGGCCAACTCCTGCCTTTGCTGTGCTTAGCAGAACCAGAAAAGGGACAGAGGTTGGGTATGAGGAGTTAGGGCTTGCTCATGCTGCTGGTGTAGCACCAGACTGGCCACACCTTGACCATTTATACCAGTGGTTCTCAAACTTTTGTGCTGGTGACCCCTTTCAGGAAGCAAGCCTCTGAGTGTGACACCCTCTTATAAATTAAAAACACTTTTTATATATTTAACACCATTATAAATCCTGGAGCCAAAGTGGGGTCTGGGGTGGAGGCTGACAGCTCACAACCCCGCATGTAATAAGCTCACGACCCCCTGAGGGGTCCCAACCCCCAGTTTGAGAACCCCTGATCTATACTAATCCATCTAGGTTGGCCCGACTAGAATCCCATTCAGACACTTGCTAACCAGTCTCCAGTAGGGGCTTAACATGGTTAGTACCTTGTACTGGATGCAGCCCCTATTCTTTCAAAATGGTGAGCTTTTACGCTGAATATTCAGGCACAGGCACTGACAGGATGGGGTGCTTGATCCAGCTGCCTACTTTATTAGCAAAGATTACTTGGGCTATAAACAAACCCAAACACACAGGAAACACCATGCACATCGGAAGGTAAGAAGCCTGCAGAGTCCAATTAGGGTATACAAATCTGGCAGGTTATTAGTTCCTACACTCAGAAATTTTCAGATCTAATTATGAGGGTCAAATCATGGATAGTAAGCAATGAAGTGGAGAGAGATAGGCATAACTTCACCTGAGGCAACAAAAACCAGGGATTTGGAGCAATCAAATTTTTGAATTGCTCCACTCCAGCTCCCCTCTGGCCCCAGTAGTGGCTACTCCAACTCCGCTCTGCACTCTGCCTCAAATTAATTTTTAACTAAATAAAAAAGTGCATACTGTAATTTTGAAAAAAACATTATTTTTATTCAGATTTTTAAAACAATTTAAATGTCACCAACAATGATACAAACTAGAATCATTCATAATTCATTCTGGAAAAAATTATTGCAGAAATCAAGTCGTCTTTCATAGCCTGCTGCAATCATTTAAAATTAACTTTAAAGCCGAAAACAGTTGCTCTATACTAGCTTGAGTTGTTGGCATGCTTGAAGCAATTCTACAGGCAGCCTGAATGCGGTGTGGGTAGCTCTGAATGGCCTCAAAAACAGACTTAACTTTTAGCCTACCAGTAGACTCCATCGCCTCACAATCTTCCTGAAAGTTTCTCTTGAATAATGCTTCATTACATTTATGAATCACAGAAACTTGCCAGTGTCTTTCTTGTTTATCCAATTCCTTTTCGAAGGAGTCATCTTCTGAAGAATTGGTGCTTGAATTATCTCCATTTCCCTGTGATGGTTGAAGACGTCTCAGGGACGGACGCTCGAACAAGTTCAAAGTGGAGACAGAAGTTTGAGAACAGCTTGCTATTTCTGAAGGATGTGAACTTTCCGAAACCGCAAATTCAATTGTTGATGACTCCTTTTGTTGTGTTTCGTTTTCTTCAACCTCTTTCGCCGAGTTCAGATGTAGCAATAAATTTTGGTTTTTGAGTCATTGAGCAGTATCAAGGAGCCCTTCCTTTGCCTTTGGTATTTCCCTTGAGGTAAGAAGAATCCGATACTCTGGGTCAACATAAACTCCAGCAAGGAAATGAATATTGTCAAAAAGCTTCTCTTCGCGTTTCTGCATGGAGGATAGAATTCCTTCTGCAATTTGTCCACTATTTTCTTGCAAGAATTTTGATGGTTTTCACCATTCCTTCATTAAAACTCCCGAGATTATATCGACAGCTTGAAGATTCACAGTTGTTTGGTTTGGATTTGCCAAGAGGTCTCGCAAGGTTCTTCACTTCGTCCCATTCAGCTTTTGTTAACTTGAGTTCTCTTGTTCCAGCAGCAGCCACTTGTTCACAGTAAGATTGAAAAACAAGAAGCCAATCAATCATCACAAATGTTGAACCCCAGCGAGTCAGAGTATCCAATGATTGAGTTACCCCATGTAGATCAAGCAGAACACTTCGAATACTTGGGGTTCATAGTTTGACAACGACTTGTCGAATTTTTGCCAGAAATTTCTTCTCATGTTCTTTGTTCAGTCCATCCCAGATTGCCAGCTGAAGAGTGTGAATACCACACCTCATCAGCTGGACTTTTGAGTCGTCCTCATGAAGCCATGTTGGAAGTATGAGGCTAGGGTCATTAACCCATTGCGCAGCAGCATCCATGTTTAGTTCGATTTCATCCATTCTTTTAGTTCCTTCATCAGGCAAAATAGCTTCAGTTCTGTCCACATCCCTGTTCTCAGAGGTAAAAATGGTTTCATTGTCCTCGCTGAAATTTGATGGCATATGTCATGTTTGTTGCATTGTCAATGCAGATGCTCAGCACTTGCATTTCACTGATCCCAAATTTTTCTAAAATAGCTTTTACTTGACTTTTCATGTATGAAGAATTGTGACACCCTTCAGTGTCGATTATGTCCAAGATTTTTACCACAGCTTTATCTTTTCCTTCTTCGTAGTGCTGAGCATTGATTGCAAGGAAAATTCTGTTTCCATGGGTTGCCACTTCCATTCTCAGATAGCACAATTTTTGCTCCAAAGCTTTCTTGAGCTCTCCACCACCAGACTCAGCTGTGCTGACAACTAAATGATGAACTGCATCGTGCCCCATTGAAACACCAAGCTGCCAATCCATTTCACCTGCAATTTTTTTGAATCCTTTGTTCTTTAGCCTGAAGGTAGTGAGTGGTGTTGAACTCAAGCAAACCATTTCTATTAGCCCTTCACAGAAAGTATTGGCATCCATGGTGACTGTAACCTTTGAGGACTTATGAGTCAAGTTTTGTTTGCTAAATTTTGGGTTTCTTTTCAGATGAAGCTCCACAAAAAATCATTTCTCCAGGAGTTTTCAAAGAGACAGATGAATGTCGTTTAGCCACATCAGCTTCTGTTTTGCCTTAACCTCTTGGTCCATTTTTTGTAACCAGAGCAGCATAATTTTCAGGATGGTTACGTTTTACATGCCACCAAAGGTTGAAACTTTTCACGGCACTTGCTTCACTTGTCTTGAAGCTACATGGTTTGAGCTCACCATTCACTTCCTTTTCCACCTTGCACATGGCCGATTTCTTCTTTGCTTTTCCCCAAAGCCCAAATTTGGGCTTTTCAAATTCAAAAGTAAAGTCGTCATTGAGATCCTTTTCCATAAATCGGCTATCAATCATGGGGGACAGATTTGATTTTTTGTTGAAGCCATGGCCAAATCTTCTTGTGCTGATACCACATCCAAATGCTTCCTGTTATGATCTTTGAAAAGCAATGAACAAAGGCATTACATTTTTAAATAATGTACCTTGTGATATCTTAACCACTTAAGGTACTTCAAATTTATTTTGGATTTTCTGGACAAAAATGATCGCATTTGTTTTTTTACACAAAATTATTATTAAAGTACATTTTAACATGTTTCTTGCCGTTTTAATGAAGTAAGAAGTATTTTAAATATACATAATTAATATACATTTACATTTACATTTACATTTAATATACAATATGTATAATATACAATATACATTTAATATACATTTTTATTTATAAATTGCAAGTTAGTTTTTCTTATGAAATTTTGCGGTAAAAATATTCCAAATATTTTCCAAGTTTTTAATTAATATCTCAAAAACGCTTTAATATAGATATATCAATGAAATTTGGTATGTGCCATAGTGTTAGTACATGCTATTGCTGTTTACAACATTAATTGTTGGGAAGTAACGAGGCTACACGTTACAAGGTTGAAAATAAACTTTAATGGGAAAGCAGATTCAAATTGCAAGCACAGTCCTTTTAGTAAAGAGAGCAAATTTTTGGAAATATGTTTTTGCTTCATCAGCCTGAATAGATTATACAAGATAGAGCAAATAACAGGTTCTATCTTGTATAATGTTTCCAGCCTGATGAAGGAAAAACATATTTCTGAAAATTTGCTCTCTTTACTAAAAAGACTGTGCTTACAATGTGAATCCGCTTTCCTATTAAAGTTTATTTCCAACATTCTATCATACAACATCATTCAAATAAAATTATTTTGAGGCATCATGAACTGAGGGGACTGGGCCAATTTTATTTAATATTTTTTAAATCTTTGACTATTTAACAGATACGACCCTGGAATATGATTTAATGCTAAAACATGCATTAAAATGGTACTCTTAATTTATTTTGTATAATTAACCATTTCCGAGAAAACTGTTTAAAAATTTTAATCTGCTTAGATGCTTAGAATGATACAAAAAATTTTACTTATTACTTATTTTTCAACTTTGGAACTATAAATTTTAAACTTAATAATAAATAATAACCAAAAATTATTAACTTATTATGGAACATAATATTACCGCTTGTAGCCAGGGGGCAGTCGACGACAAGACTTTCTTGAAATATGAAATAAAAATGACCAACTGCCAGTTCAGGATGCCTATGATTTAAATAATTTTGGATAATGTAATATGGTAGCACATACTAACGCTAAGACACAGACATAATTTCATTTACTTTATATTTAATATCTCAATATTTTGAGATATTAATCAGAAATTAACTTTTCATCACCTCCTTGAAGGGACTGTAGCTCCCTTCGGAAGAATTTTAGGACACGTGTTCACAGAAATGTTTTTTCTGAAAATGATCTAAGGATTCACCCCCAAAGTTGTGTTGGACATTTTCCAATCACTCTGGATATATCACAAAAATCAGTCCTAATTTATGCAAAAATGTTTACTGTTTATTTATATGCCTGCTGCATGCGACTTTTTCAGTAAATTTAAAATTACAAACAACGCTACCAAAAGACCGTTGAACAGATGACATCTAAAATAAGTCTGCCAGAGTAATACAGGAGCATGTACAAATGAACAAATGTACCGGTAACAGAAGCCCGTGTCAGAAATGAGCTTAAGTGGTTAATATCTCTAGTGATATCTTAATATATCAATAAACAAAAACATTATTTTTTTGCAGTATACCTGTTTGTGATATCTTAAATGTTGCGTGTTGCATCACACTTTTCCGTAATCGCAGCATTCAGCGCGACTCGTTGATCAACCCTTACAAAAGAAGTATCACAACATACTAATCTATCTAACTAATCTACGCGAGTACGTACTTGCCTAACCTTGGCACAAGGGTGGGAGCAGTCTGCAGTGTTGCCGGATGTCTGATAATTATCTGATTCTTTTATAAAATATATCTCCAAAAAACTTTGTAATTTTGTATCTGTACATTAAATCTTGATTTTGGCTGAAGTGAGAATAACTGACATATTACGTAAAGTGGTAAAGTAGATGTTAATATCAATTGTTATACAATCTGACACTTTTTGGCACCTTTAGGACTTTCTTGCTAAATATCATTCATTTTGGATTGAAAATGAAAAAAAGAAACAAAAAAAAACTGGAGCAGTGGAGCAGTCAAGATTTTCTGTGCTCCGGCTCCGCTCCAGCTCCGGGCAAAAACTTGCAGCTCCACTGCTCCACGCTCCAGCTCCAGGCTCCACGCCACAGCCCTGACAAAAAGAACCTTTGAAGGGCTAGGAGAAGGAAAGTAAGAATGAGATATGGGTGGGGGGAGGGAGGGAGAAAAAATGGTGAGAGGGAAAGAAGAACAGGTGTCATAGGGTGTCAACTGGGGAGGCATATAGGAGAGAAGGCGAGAAATAGATGGAAGTGAAGGCTATAATGTAAGAGTCAGAGGGATAGAGACAAAGGAGAGCTATAGAGGGGAGTCCAGACTTGAAAGAAAGAAAAATAATTCAGGCCCCAATTCAGCAAAGTACATAAGCACCTAACTAAGCCTCTTCCATTTAGCGAAGCACTTTCCCGCATGCCTAAATTTAAGCATATGCTTAGGCTTGATTGGCTTAAATGGGATTTAAGCATTGCTTAAGTGATTTACTGAATCCGGGCCAAAATGAGTCAGGGAAAAAAAGGGAGAGAAAGAAAATGGAATAGAGATACAAGAAAAGTGAGAGATGAAAAAAGAGAAAGGAAAAGAAGAAAATGGAAAAGGGAAGAAAACATACGACTTTATGAGTCACATTGTATTTCCTTTATTTGCATCAACTCTAGTCTGTGCTTTAAGGTCAGCAGGCAGGTGGTGATTTGTTATAATCAGGGCCTTGTGTATTTCCACAATTTTGTGTTCAGGGGATTGGACCTCCACAAGCAAACCTGTGCTGCTAAATCTATGGTTTCATTTTAAAAAAATTACATTTAGGTCCCTGACAGTGTTAAAAAAAATTAATATGGGATCCAGGTCTGGTGCAAGGATATTTTGCACCCTAGGCGAAACTTCCACCTTGCGCCCCCCCCGACACCTCCTCCTTCCCCCCGCCCCAACAACCTCCGAAAACTAGTAAACTTAGCATTATAAACAGCCTGTCAGAATGGGTAATGGCTGTTCTAATGTTTCTTTTTTACCTTTAAGGCATTTCAGTTGTTTTCCATTGCCTCTGGTGGTGTCCCATTCAAAGTCTTATGCAAAGCTAAACAATTGGGCCTTGCATTGCACCACCAGCCAGGTTAGGCAGGGTGACAAATCCCCCTTGCCTCAAAGGGCCATTATCCCCTGGTGACTAATTTCTACTCCAAGTCTGTAAAGCAGACTTTTAAGGTAAATACATTATTCCCTCAATATTACCCATGCACACATCTCACAAAGATTCTCACTCTTGACAAGTTACCAGCCTTGTGTAGATCCCTTCCACGTTTCTCTTTGTGGGTAAGTGCCCTGTAAGACATGTGTGGGGTGCAGTGAGTTTGTCAGGCCTGCAGACACAGGTATTTGTGAAGATCAGGGGGCCCTTTGCCAAGGGGTGCTGGTGTCGCAGTGAGCTTGGGGTAGCTGACAGTATGGGGCAGGGCACTGAGGCTGGTGGGGCGGGTAACACTCACTGGGCTGGGGGCAGACGGTGCTGGGATGGGGCAGGGGCAGGTATCTGTCAGTCTCCAGCGCTTGGGCCGCACCAGGGCCAGCAGCCTCTTCACCTCGGAGTTTCTCCCACGCCAGGGAGTACGCGGGTGGGGGGGCGTGGTCCCCGGGCAAGCAGGGGAGACTCCGAGGTGAAGAGGCTGCTGGCCCTGGTGCGGCCTGAGCGCTGGAGACTGACAGGTACCTACCCCTCAGCAATAGTGTAAAAAAAAATTTGGGGGCACCGCTTTTTGGCGCCCTAGGTGGCTGCCTAGTTCACCTAGTGGTTACACTGGTCCTGATGGGATCCAAGTGGAACCGAAAGAAGAGCTGCCTTCTTCATTTTACAGCCAGCCTGAAACAGCAGCTCTGGAAGTTATGAGTTGCCCATTGATCTCTCTGTAGCGTTAACTGCAAAACTCAATCATTGTAACTTAAATGTCCACATAACTATATTCCTGCTGACTGTGTCAGCAGAAATCTTTAAGCGTGTGTTCCAATGCCAAAAGGCCCAGTGGTCGCCTAAGCAGCTGCCAAAATCTCCAGCTTCCTACCTGCCAGCTTCCGTATAATTAGGTGTTTTCAATACAAAATTTTGCAGCGCACTGAAAAAATTGAAGATTAATAAGCAGCATAAAGCAGACTGAATTTAATATAAAAAGTAAATAACAGTGGGTACTGTCCTGAGCGTATTACTCATTTTCATATTTAATTCAATATAGTGCTGCTGTTTTTTAAATGTACTCGAATTTGCTGCAATACTTCCAGCCTGTTGTAATAGGTTACTGCAGAAACCAGGGGCCTTCTACCAGATTTAGGAAGCAGCTGCTGCGGAGTACATAAGGTCTATGATCATTTTAAAGATATGTATGTCATATACTTTTTATAACTGATATTTCAGGGGAAATGGGCTGTGCATCTAGGATACTAGCACCAACAGGTTGGCTTTGGCTGGCTCACAAGACACAATCTCTAGCTTCTACGATCTGGTTTCCTAGGGTCCAGAATCTTTTCTATATCTTTATTCAGACCATATGTTCTGCACGTTAAGGATGGAAGGAGAAAGAGCTGTCTCTTCTCTTTTTTATTCCTCTACTGATTATGCCTTATTTTACTGTCTTGTCTTAAAATAAGTCAGTCAGCAGTTCTTTTATTTCACTTTTCTGCAACTTTGGTCAAGGCATTTTCCTAACTGAGATCCTAGATTTCCTACAGGACCTCAGAGCATGGACAATATTTTTCAATGAAGTTCAAAGGAACATAACCATGTGTTGATGTCCCATTTTATCAGTTATGAAGTGCTAGGAGTTGTACACAGCATAGAATAGTAGCTTAGAATAGTAACTCTTTGTTTACACTGGGTTTCTTCTGGTTATATTTGACCATACTTGGTTTGGAAATTTTAGGCAGCTTGCTCCCAGTGGAAACCACAGCCCCATGTTAGGCACCTACGCTCTCTATACCATACGTGGGCTGTGGGGAGAGAGGCACATAAGAATGGGGTCCACAGAAGCCGGCATGCTGAACAGAGAGCTTCCCTAAGATAGCATTCTCTCTTGGCTAAGAAAAGGGCTGTGGCCTAAGCCCAAGGGCAGATGAAGGCCTTTATCTTTGCTTGGGATTCTCGCCTCAGTCTTTTTTCCCCAAGAAATGCCACTTCCACCAAAGCAAGCAGTGGCCCCATTATAACTTTTAGCCATATGCCTATGAAGTCATTCTGACTGTCTCTCTGGCCCAGTGTATTTTTAAGTATTTATACACAACAGATCAACTACAACATGAGAAACAGAGAGACCCACAACAGAACATCTCATGGCCCACTGGTTTGGTGAGAGATTCCTTTCACCGTATCAGACACAGGCAATAATTGAAGCTGGGTCTCCCACATTGTAACTGAGAGCCCCAACTAATGGACTACAGGCTATAAGGGAGACCACCTCCTTCACTCCCTGGGTGTTTTGTGCAAATTTCTGTGTGCTCTGAGTATGCCTACCGGATCAGGTCCCACAGGTGAGATAAGGAAAAGGAAAAGGAAAAGAAAAAGAAAAAAGTGGGGAAGCAATCCATCCCCAACCACCCTATCCACAATTAATTCTTTTGGATTCAGGGGAAAAAAGGATGAGAAAGAGGTAAAATTGAAAATAATTTGTTTTTTGGAAATCAAAACTAAATAAAAATTAACTTAATTTCAAAATTTCACATTGTAAAATGTCATTAAAAATGACATTTCCCTCTTCCCCCTCAACGTTTTCAATGAAATATTTTTGGCAAGAAAATATTTTCATTTAAAAATTTCAAAAAGTTCCAGTCTAGCGCTTGTTGGACTATGTTTTGACAAATTGTTTTTTCTTGAAAAACACCAAATTCTTGAAAAGCAGGGTCAGGTTCAATAATTTCCTGAGTCAAAAATAAATGGAGATTTTTTTTTTAAATTTTCAAAATGTTTCATTTAGATATTTTCAAAAGAAAAAAAATCAGTTTTTCCAGTTCAAAATAACTGTTTCAAAATGTTAGCTAATTAGACAGAAAAATAATAAAAAGAGGAAGAGATCCAAAACAAAATGAAACATTTCAAAGTATTCTGACTCATCTAAAATGAAAAAGAAAAGAAAAGAAAAGTTGACATTTTGACTTTTTGTCCTGTTTCAAAATGGGAAAACATTCCAGTCAAAAATGTTTGCAGGACAGGAAAACCATTTCCCACCCAGCTGTATTCCAGTCTGAGCCTTTGAGGTGTTGATTACCTTCAGCTCTCTTCAAGCTCAGGAGGAGTTGCAGTGCACCAAACCTCTTTAGATTAGGTTTTTACCCAAGTTCTTTTTAAAATTTCCATTCACTGCCATATAGTACCCTATGTGCTACTAGTGAGCCTTTGGCACAGCTTGCTGATTAGTTTTCTCCTCTGTGCTTTTCTATGATTTATTAGCCTTCTTCCTCATACTTCTACACATTTTTCTGTCAACAATTTTTCATTGTGTATGAAACTTGTCAAATAACATACTGATGGTCTCAATTCAACTTTGAGGGCAAAGCATAGTCAATACAGAAACAATATTTTCCTAATTTTTTAAATTAACCCAATAAGAAACTATTTTAGTAACAGTCTTAGGGTATGTTCACACAGAATCTAAAAGGTGTAATTCCCAGCGTGGGTAGACATACATAGACTTGGGTAGACATAATAGACATTGGGTAGACATAGACTAGCTCTGCAGGACTAAGCACCATGAGAAGGATTTTTTAAAAAGTACACTAGGAACAAAAGAAATCCTAAAAATGGAACAGGACCAATACTAGATGAAAATGATAACATTGTTAATCATTCTACGTTAATACAGAAAAAGGAGAAGTTTTCAATAAATATTTCTGTTCGGTATTTGAAAGGAAGCACAGTGATATACTAATATCACATGAGGATGATGAAGTACTTACCAACCTATTACTAAGGAGGATTTTAAATAACTTCTGTTAGGGATAAGAATTTTAAATCAGCAAGACTGGGTAAAAATTGCACCTGAATCTTCAAAAAATTGGCTGAGGAGATCTCTGGCTCACTGATGTTAATTTCAGAATACTGGGGAAATTCCAGAAGACTGGGAAAGTGCTGATGTTGTGCCAAGAATTAAAATGGGCAAGCAGGCTTCTTTGGCAACCTGGATTCCCAGGGCTTCCAGGGTCTGTGGCTACTTGGCAGCATGCCCGCCAGACTGCACCAGAGCCAGGATTTCATTCCCTTTTGTGGAGAATTTCTAAATGTTTGGGTTTTGCTTCAAATTGGAACAAAACCAAAATCTGAAATATCAAAATCTTCCACAAAACAGAATTACTTTTCTCCTCGCAGCTCTAAACAATAGGTCAATTATTCTGACATCAAACCTTGGGCAAAATAATGGAAAATCTGATACAGGATTCAATCAATAAAGAATTAAAGGATGGGGATATGATTAATACCAGTCAACATGGTTTTTTGGTCAAACAAACCTGACAATTTTTTTATGACATTACAAATTTGGTTGGTAATGGTAACTGCATGGAAGTATAGACTTTTGTAACACCTCTGGCAGTGTTGGCTGACATTCTGACTAAAGAATTAGCATTATACACTATCAGCAGAGTACCTGTTATATGGATTAAGAACAGGCTAACTGACAAATCTCAAAAAGAAGTTGCCAATGGAGAATGGGGTTCAATGCTTCTAGTGGAGTTTCTGCAGGGATCAGTACTATGCTCAATGCTATTCAATATTTTTGTCAATGAGCCAGAAGTAAATATATAATAGGACTACTGATAATATTTTCAGATGTCAAGCAGCGTGGTAAGAAATTACGAGGACATGACAGTCATACAGAGCGATCTGAATGGTGAGTTGGGCCCATTCAAAGAAAATGTATTTTAATACAGCCAAATGCAAATTCATATACTAAGGAAAAAAGAATGCAAGCCATATCTACAGACTACATGCTGGAAAGTAATGACTCTGAAAAGGATTTAAGGATCATAGTGGACAAAACTCAATGTGAGCTCACAGTGTGGTGCTGTGGCAAAAGGGCAAATGCAATTCTTGGATGTATAAACTGGGGAATACTGAGTAGGAGTAGGGAGGTGACCTTACCTCTGTTTATAGCACTAGTGAATACAGCATCCAGTTCTGGTGGCCGTATTTTGAATAGGATGTTAAAAAACTGGACACACAAAAATGATTCTAGGGCTCAGGAAAATGCCTTACAATGAGATACGTAAAGAGCTCAAACAGAAAGAAGACTGAAAGGGGACATCATTCCAGCATATAAGTATCTTCCCAGAGAGAACATATCAATGTTCCCTCTAATTTTTCTCATGCATGTGTTGTCAGACGTCACCAGTGTGGTGCTCTGCTCTATCCAATGTTGATAACAGTCGGCTACATGTAGGCGTTCCCCCGGCTCTGCGCAGATCACTGACACAGCAGACCCCGAGAGAATCCCCAATGACCACAGACTCCAATAAGGTACAAAGGCACCTGGCCAGGTTTATTGTCAAACGAAGCACCGTAATAGTTTCCCTCAGACTCTACAGAACATATTACGAATATGTGCCCCCTCACAATGGACAGGCTAGTCAGTGGTGGGACTTACCACTGCCCCTTAGGCCAGACAAAGATATCCACTCAGGGACGCATTCTTATAGACAGGTACAAACAAGTTACACATCACTCCTGATGCATTGAGGTACAACCCCTCCGTGTGTTAGGGTGCTGCCTCTTTCCTGGTACATGTTGGTTCGAACAAACAACTCTATCCATCATATTATTCTTTTGACCCTGTCTTTAGGATGGGTCAGCCTGTTCCTTATTATCTCTGTGGAATACGTTCGTATCGGGATGTTCTGGTGCCATCCTGGCACATGTCCATCTTACTAGTACTTAATACCTTTAGGTGTGTGCATATGTGCAATTAGCAGCCTTCTTCTTGCCAAATTCTGTGAGGGCCTGCCTCTGGCTCACAGCTTAACTTTGCTTTATGTTAGCAAAGTCTTGACCATTACTTTAGTTCGGGCCTCAGGTCTCGTACCGGGCCTCTGATACAAGGCTTATGTTTACTGGGCCTCATCTTACTACAGCATGTGCGGAATGAATTTTGCTATGTGCACCAATATGGAGGTGATGTGTGGTGGGAGCAGGGACAAGGAGTTCAGAGTGTAGGATGGGGCTTAGGGCTGGGGCAGAGGGTTGGGTTGTGGGGGGTAAGGGCTCCAGCTTGGGGTGGGGGCTCTGGGGTGGAGCCAGGAATGAGAGGTTCAGGGTGCGGGAGGGGACTCCAGGCTGGGGCAGAGGGTTGGGATGCAGGGGAGGTGAGGGCTCCATCTGGTGAAGTGGGATCTGGGGTGGGGCTAGGGATGAGGGGTTTGGGGGGCAGGCTGCCCTGGGGCTGCACCAGGGAGAGAGGATACCCCACCAGCCCTCTCCCCCCGCAGCAGGTCCAGGACTGGGGCCAGGGGAGAGGCGCCTCACCCCAGCCACTGCAGCTCTCCCCATCTCTCCCTGGCATGGCAGGTCTGAGGCTGGGGCCAGGGGAGAGGCGCCTCTCCCTGCTCTGGCAGGTCCAGGTCAGGGGGAGAGGTGCCTCTCCCCGCTGCAGCCCTGAGCACCTGCGTGGCCCTTGATAGGCGGCCACACAGCTTAAAGGGAACTTAGTCGGGTACTAAGGGTTCTTTAATCTAGCAGAGAAAGGCATAACAAGAACCAATGTCTGAATAGCTGGAAACTGGAAATCCCCCCCCTTCATGCACTCGTTCTCTCTCTCTCTGTTCATGGTGCCCCCTGTCAACTGCTGCCCTCATCAGGTGGATCTTCAGTGGCTCAGCCCTCCAACCAAGTCACTTGCAGTCAATTTGTGAATGAACAAAGCCCCTGGGGTAAAAGGTCCAACAGGGCCTTTCCCTGTGCCCTTGTTAAAGTCTTTAGCCCTGTCTCTGTGCTCAGTCCTCAGCCCCTTCTGAGCTAGCTTTAAGTCTGTGTCTGCCCTGGTATAGAGCAGTGCCCCCAGGGCTTTCTCCCTGGAGACTCTTAAGTTCTGCTCTTCACTTGGGACTCTAAGGAGGCCTTATCCCCTTTGTGGGGCTTAGGCCACTCTGTGGGGGGGAGGGAAGGGGAGAAGAGACCCTATAAATAGCAGCCACAAGCTGCTTCCTGTAATAGTTGCTGCTGCTATTCTCTGGGCCACTTCCCATATAGCCTCTTCTACTACACCCTTACCTCAGGGCTGAAGGTCTCCCATCTTCTGGTTCTCCCTTGAGCTCTAGTCACCAAACAGGGAGCACCCTCCCTTACTCCTCTGGTTCCTGCCAGGAACTGACCTTCTTAGCCCCTGCAACTCCTTTTAACTGAGCCAGCTGAGCTCTAATTGGCTACTTCCTTGAAGCCTTGCTAGGCAGGACCCATCTTCACTGCTCCTTTTCTGGGGTGGGGTGGGGTAGGACCGCAAGGCCTCCAGCAAGGGCCTCAAAGGGCCTGGCACACACCATCGCACTGTATAAATTGGTTTTATCTACATAATAGTGGAGAATTGTAAAGCATTACATTAACGTTTTAGTCTTCATGCTACAGGTATTGCTCAGTCATGACAAAAAATATGCTGCTCATTACCTTAGCCTTATGAACAGCTTCTGATGACATTTCCACCACTTCTTATCACTGTGTTGACATATACAAGAATGAACTCTCATGGCTTTGTTGTCAATACATGTATCCCATAAATAATACAAGACCCAGTGAAAGAGATATTGAACATGTCACACTGCTCTACTATTTTCCTATTCTGCTTAGTTTTACTGTAAAGGGATATAATTTGTGGACAATTTATTTGGCAATCCAGTGTAGGAGACTTGATTCCTTCCTTTAGTATTAAGGATATTTTTATTAGTAAAAGCCTTTCCAATCCCCACAATGTTTAAATAGTTATTTCCATGTTTTAGAGTTGTTTCTGCAGGTAGGAATTACAAGCTAACCTCTTATAATGGTGCTGGCGACTGGGACTTCATTCTCTCTTCATTCTTGAGATTCAGAAGAAGGGGACAGGACTTTTCTTTTTATTCTCATCCTTTCTTTGCCTCTAATTTGGTTGGCTGCCCTAAGTGACAGTATTTCTATCTTTGCTCATTTGTTTTGGAATTTTTTTAAAGGAAGCTATACAATGAACGAAATCACCCTTTCAAACCTGAATTACTTACCCATTCAACACACACTTGCTACACAGAATTATGACAGTTATCTTCATTTTTATCTTATTCCCTAAATAATATAAGTACTAGGAATTTTAACTACACAAATAAATAAATCTTATTCTCTGAGACAATCGCAGGCAGAGCCTGTTCTCCAACTTGTAACATAAAGACAGATACATGCACATTTTCAAGGTTGGTTTTGAAAGCTTGTTTTGTAGGAGACTCTAATGCAGAGTCATGTCTGAACTACAAAACTAATTCAACAGTTGAAATGAGAAAATGTTTGCAACTATTTTCTTGTGATGTTATAAACTACTTTTAAGTTTATTAAATTTCAGAAAACCTTCATGTATCCAAATATCAGTAGTATAGCACAGGCATCAATAAACTCTTGCCACAGATGTGTTACAAACAACTGCAAGCACAAACATTTGATGCCATGTGCTGTAGCTTATCCTCAGCAGTTGCCAATTCATTTTATTTTCTTATAGGTTTGTTGTAAATACAACTTCCAGGGCAAAATAAAACTAGAGTAATACTGCTAAAGTGAAAAAAAAATAAAAGAATCCTAAAAACTGTTTAGTCAGTCTGATTTCAGCTAATAACAATTCACATATTACCATCATTTACTCAGAAAACAAGAAACTCTCACTTCCTCTGAAATTTACTTTAGGTTCTTTAAATATTACACATTATAAATCAAATGACTGGAATGTTCTGGTTGTTATCACATTTAAAAAGAAAAACTTAAAACTAATATATAAAGATTGAATAGTTAAGAGACTGACTTTTAAAAAAGGTTTTAGAACAGCATGCAAAAGATTATTGTCAAAGAGATTTGTATTTTTGGTGATACATCTTGCATACTTTCCACAAGACAGTAGCCACAGATTGATATACAATGAGAACTGGATTAAAGTCATGGCTAAAATATATAGGATTCAGGAAAAAAATTGCTGTATGGAAAATGATGAATTTAGTTAACCCATGCAAACATTCATTGAATACAGTTACAGCATAGTAATTTTAAATGACAATCAGTTTGTACTGCTCGTCACAGAAATTATTAATCATTAAAATTAATATTTTTTAAAAAAAACCTCTTTTGCAACATTTGAAAGGTATTTTCTAATGGGATTAGTTTGTAAATTTGGTTGGTGCATACTAATGGGCACGTTAATAGAACATTCCCTTCATTTAACAAGACAGTACTATTAGCACTAGAGCTGAGAGGATACGACAAAAATTAATTTCAGAATATTTTTGTGAATACAACCAGTTAGTTCAGTTTGCTGGTCTTTGTGATCTAAATGTTTAGATGAAAAGGTGCAGCGGGAATGCTCCAGTGGCCATTTGAAAACCTTTGTGTGAGATGGGAGGGAGAACGGGTAGAAAGAATGTTGGGATAGAAGAAGAAGTGGGAGCTAGAACAGTTTGAAGCGTGGGGGTGCTGACCTATGCCCCACCTTATCCTTGTCCGTGCTCCTCACCGCCCCCTAGAGGTGGTGCCGGGAGCAGGGCCATGGCTCTGGGAGGGGGGAACGTGAAAAGGGGTAAGGCGGCCAAGGGTGGGACCACAGCTGTGGGCAGGTACGAAGCCCCGGCCCGTGGTCAGGAGCGGAGCCCCAGCCACGGAGTTGGCAGCCTGGACCCAGGGCATGGGACTGGCAGCCAGGTGCAGGGCCAGCAGCCAGGACCAACAGCATAGCCCCTGGGCGCGGGGCTGGCAGCCAGGACCAGCAGCATAACCCCTGGGCGAGGGGCAGCAGCCAGGACTCCAGGCGTGGGGGCAGGAGCTGGGACCCTGCGCAAAACCTGGCGGTGCTGCAGCCCCCCCACCCCATTTCCCTACTTCCCGCACCTATGGTGGGAGGAGAAAAATTATAACAAATATAAAATACTGAGCAGCAGCAGTAGTGTTAGGGATGGGGTGAGGTGACTTGGTTATGTGACAGCTGCCATCTTAGCCTGAACACACCCGTGATTGTACTGTTGATTTCCTATGCTAAAAGCATGAACCTCTATAGCTCGCACTCAAGAACCAGGCTCTATAATTGGGAGTGGGGTAGGGAGGTGTAAGAGGCTTGCATTTTATGTGGATTAGGCACATGTAATATACACTGACCAATGTGTTACATATGTACTCATAACAACCACCAAAATGTCATTTAGCACTGTTACAGGCGCAGGATGCCCCCCAGTAATATGGGTAATTCAAGGGGAGTGAGACCAACAGGGATCTGGCTTCAACCTTTGCAAACAGGATTGTGCACATACCCATTCACTTGGTCTCAGCGGACAAGAGAAAACTGAATGCAAAATCTGGCTTCCATCTTTTTCTTTCCCTCAGTCAGGAAGAAACCCAGCTATTTTAAACCGCTGGACCCCACAAATGTTCCTCCAAGCCCCTGGGGACCACTGACCTACAGACACAGGTCAATGCCTAAACTGCAGCTCTAAGGCAACAAAGAAATCAAGTGAGCTGTAGCTCACGAAAGCTCATGCTCAAATAAATTGGTTAGTCTCTAAGGTGCCACAAGTACTCCTCTTCTTTTTTTAAAGAAATCAGGAAGGCCCAAATGAATTTTATCAATCTGATTAGTAGGTCCAATTAATCCCTGTGAACCTGAAGGGATACATTTGGCACAGCAAGTCCAGTCCATACATTCCAATTAAACAAATACCGGTAATTGTAAATCCTTAAAGTTGGGCACCTCAGGGCAGGGACGGTCCTTTTGGAATGACTGGAGAGCACCTAACTCATGATGAGTGCTACCATCAACCCAAATAAATAAATAAATAAATAAATAAATATTGATAAATAAGTATAACACAAATATATTAGTCTGGTTTTAATCAGAACAGATTACATGAAATGGTCAGCCAGTAAAATAACATTTAAACAGCATTCCATAGTTATAACATTAATCACTCTACATTTTCCATTTAGGCTTCCAAATCCCACTTCTTGTGTCTTGCTTACAACACTCCTCCTATGCTCGAGAGTGTCCAGAATTGATCATCTGGCTTCATGCTGTACACTAATTTACATATGGCTTATGCAGGAAGCAACTATAGCCTTTTTCCACAAATAAAATAAAATAAAACCAACTGCTCTGGGACCTAGTGATCTACAGGGTCCTGTCTATGTCCAGTGACCATAATATAGAATCCCTTTTATAAAACTTAACAGCAGAGTCTTGCTTCTTTTCGTAACGAAGAACAATGCAGCATCCTGCTTAAAAAAACTAGAATCTTTCCCTACCAGGTGCCATGAATGGAGCTGCTCCACAGATGCTACTTCATCCTCAAGACAGCGGGAAGGTCTATGGCCCAGCATCTAAACTCTGCAGGACCCATTGTATCCCCACTCACCCAGACCTACCTACTAGGTTACCTACCTAAATCTTGCTGGCCAAGAGGGACATTTTTATCCTCAGTTGTTTGGAGATGCTTCGTCCCATTAGGCATAAACAGCTTCACTTAATCTGAATATGTTAGGAACCTTAGTCCTGATCAACTGAATTTGCTTTACTAAAATGTCTGGAAATTTTGCACATCTGTAAAGTTATCAAGATCAAAATGTCCCCAGCCATTCTCCAGAAAATTTGCAACATCCTAGTTTAACCTGGTAATTCTGGATCTGAGTGTAACAGCTGGAGCTCTCAGTTTCTGTATCAGAACTCCTAAGAGCATTTTTATTTTGTGGATTGAAAATTTCTTTAGCACAACATAGGAAAATACTCCATCCTTTCATTGTTCTCTGTAGCCTTAGGGATATGAATCATTCTTGCACACTTATCCTGTTTTTTAAATTGTCACTTTTGACTATCAGGAAGCTTCCTGGTTTTAAACATGAAAATTAATCAATCACATTTTGGCTAGCACAGAGGTTTCCTCCTCCATTTAAACTACCTTTCCATTCTAGCTCTCATGCTCTTTCCTCTCTCTCTCTTTTTCCACAAAAAGAAAAATAAATCATGTCCAGACATTTTATTTCAGATATTGTGTTGTCAAGCTGATCAAATAAGAGAGGGATTATTTTCTGAAATGTTCCAGTTCAGTTTTTGAACTCTTCTAGAGCCAGAATCAATGCAGTTTCTTCCCCCTACTATGTCTGCTCACTTAAGAGGAGTTCTGAGCCACAATAATTTTTGTACCATTCTTCTACACATATACTGTCTGTATGCATGCCTGAGCCAATATTATCAACGACTTACACTAACCATTTGCTCAATACAACAAAGAGCTTGCATAATAGATTAATAGATTTCAAGGCCAGAAGGGACCACTGTGATCATCTAATCTGACCTGCTATATCAGTGACTCTCAACCTTTCCAGACTGCTGTGCCCCTTTCAGGAGTCTGATTTGTCTTGTGTACCCCTAAGTTTCACCTCACTTAAAAACTACTTGCTTACAAAATCAGACATAAAAATACAAAAGTGTCACAGCACACTATTACCGAAAAATTGGTTACTTTCTCATTTTTACCATATAATTATAAAATGAATCACTGGCATATAAATATTGTACTTACATTTCAGTGTATAGTATATAGAGCAGTATAAACAAGTTATTACCTGTATGAATTTTAGTTTGAACTGACTATAGTGCTTTTTTATTTACCCTGTTGTAAAACTAGGCAAATATCTAGATGAGTGGATGTATCCCCTGGAAGACCGCTGTGAACCCCCAGGGTTGAGAACCACTGTGCCATATAACACAGGCCATAAAACTTCCCCAAAATAACTCCTTTTTGAGCACAGTTTTTAGAAAAACATCCAACCTTGGTTTTAAAATTGCCAGTGATTGAGAATCCACCACAACCCTGAGCTGAATACCATCTGCTGTGTGTTTGATTTTACTGAATTTGGATAAAAAGTGGGACCTCCATTGTTCATTAAAACCACACTCACTGCTTGCTGCTTACATTACCAGCTCTCCTAGATTTGATGCAATACTAGGTGTCATAAATATAAAGGGAAGGGTAAACCCCTTTAAAATCCCTCCTGGCCAGAGGAAATCTCCTCTCACCTGTAAAGGGTTAAGAAGCTAAAGGTAACCTCGCTGGCACCTGACCAAAATGACCAATGAGGAGACAAGATACTTTCAAAAGCTGGGAGGAGGGAGAGAAACAAAGGGTCTGTGGGTCTGTCTATATTCTGTCTTTGCCGGGGATAGACCAGGAATGGAGTCTTAGAACTTTTAGTAAGTAATCTAGCTAGGTACGTGTTAGATTATGATTTCTTTAAATGGCTGAGAAAAGAATTGTGCTGAATAGAATAACTATTTCTGTCTGTGTATCTTTTTTGTAACTTAAGGTTTTGCCTAGAGGGGTTCTCTATGTTTTGAGTCTAATTACCCTGTAAGGTATCTACCATCCTGATTTTACAGGGGGGATTTCTTATTTCTAATTACTTCTATTTTTATTAAAAGTCTTCTTGTAAGAAAACTGAATGCTTTTTCATTGTTCTCAGATCCAAGGGTTTGGGTCTGTGGTCACCTATGCAAATTGGTGAGGCTTTTTATCCAACATTTCCCAGGAAAGGGGGGGGTGCAAGTGTTGGGAGGATTGTTCATTGTTCTTAGGATCCAAGGGTCTGGGTCTGTAGTCACCTAGACAAATTGGTGAGGCTTTTTACCAAACCTTGTCTAGAAAGTGGGGCACAAGGTTTTGGGAAGTATTTTGGGGGGAAAGACGTGTCCAAACAGCTCTTCCCCAGTAACCAGTATTTGTTTGGTGGCGGTAGCGGCCAATCCAAGGACAAAGGGTGGAATATTTTGTACCTTGGGGAAGTTTTGACCTAAGCTGGTAAAGATAAGCTTAGGAGGTTTTTCATGCAGGTCCCCACATCTGTACCTTAGAGTTCAGAGTGGGGGAGGAACCTTGACACTAGGATTCATTTTATTCTCTCTTGTTTAACAGTATTTATGGAGCATCTTTTATGGTATGTGCTTTTATTCAAAGTGGCCTATTTCACTGGTGTGCATTTTTATGATATAACCCTATAGAGTCTATATTTAAGCTCATTGTATGGAATTGCTTCTAAGCATGATGGACAAGATTGTTATCTTAGTTACACTGGTTTAAATCCAGAGTAGCTCCTCTGAAATCAAGTCACTGGAGGTAATACTTTTTTAAAAAGTAGAGTTAAAACTTTTTACTGTCATGTATGTTGACCTCTGGTTTTTTTCTGCCAGTATTCCCAGCCTTTACCACCACACTAGCCAGCTTCTTCCTTAAACACCTTCATGCTTTCTCCCAAACTTTCACTTTGGAGTTTTTCTTCTGCAAATCAAATATGAACTGCCAGACCTCCCTAAGATGTGCCTTTCTTAGGATATCTATAAAATTAGCCTAAACAGGTGACAAGCTGTGACTATTCCTCATCCCCTTCTTTCCTTTTCCTACTTCCTCCCTCCCTCCTTCCCTCCCTATTTCTATCCCCACTTATTAAACAAGACAAACCTCTCCAATACATGTAACTAACAAAGTTGTGCCAATTCTTCACTAGGTCCACTTGCTTGTTTATTTTATACACATCCCCCACTCTGGATCTGTAAAAGCATCAAGGCAGGGATTGTATACTTTTTGCATTTGTACAGCTCCCAGCACAAGGGGCCCCAATCTTGATGAGGGATATTTGGGCCCTACCCTGATGTAAATATTTACTGCAACTACTGAAATATGGTCAATTCATTCATTCACTTCCCCCACCCCAATTTTACTTTTCCAGGTACGAATTACAAGGGTTCAGGGGTATGAATGTGCAACTGTGATATGAAAGTTGGTTGTAAAATCTTTCTAGCCCGAATCAGCAAGGTACTTAAGTACATGCCTAACTCCAGGCACATAACTTATCCCGTTGACATCAGTGGGGCAATTTGCATGCTTATAGTTAGGAACGCGCTTAAGTACCTTGCTTATTCGAGGCCTCAGCTGGGAAGGGCTGTCAAAAATCTGTGTAGCATTAATGATGCATCAGTTTTTCTTAGCACCTGGGTATATTGATATCAAGAGTATTTTTAGTGATTGGGGTTAATTATCTATCAACTGAATGGCAAGTTCTTTCAAAAGTTGTATGTCGAGCAAGAACCCTGGGTTCCCTATGGGATCAACTCAAAGAGACAGCAGCATGGATGTTTGTGAAGCACTCTGCCTGAGGAGTATTCCACAGAGATAGTGAATAGGGCAGCTACTCTTGAGAGTAAAGCAAGCAGGATTTAGCCCAGTAATCACTAAGTGAAAGCTTAATTATTACTATCAGCACTGTGTTGTTCTATATGATTCACTACACTTGACAGAACATACTGGGTTAAGAATGTGACTCCTATGGAAGAGATCATTATTTTTAATACAAATATTTTAGGCTTGTGATTTATTTTTGGACAGATTGTGCCCTGTTGGTGCATAAGTGTGCAAGACAGGGGAAGATGCAAGAAGCCTGCCCACCCTTTGTGATCTTTGTATAGTGGTTAGTCACCACTTGCAGTCCCCATACTCCCATAGTCATAGAGACGGTTACCACTTGGGACCCTGTGGGTACTTGCTCCCCCAAGAGGTCAGGGAGGGGCAGAGGCAAGGCCATGGCCCTACATCAACCAGTAGAGCTGGCCAGGTATTCAGGGGAATACAGAAGGCAACCCTTAAGGAGTGTAGCAAGAAGTATGTTCTCCTGGGGAAGCATTCAGAGACACAGTGCATCAGGTCTGAACCTATAAGGCACAATTGACTTCTGTGCGGTAAAGTCTATCATACGTCATGTACATGTCCTTCACTTTGTATGAAACAATTCAGAAAACTACAGAGACAACAAAATATAACCCCTTCCCAAAACAAGAGAAGGCTTTTTGTCCTGCATGCTACTAAACACCTCCAAGTTACCAGTGGATTCTCAATGTGACTGTGATTTCAGTGAAATCCCAAGGTGGGTTTTTCAAAATGTGCTCAGCAGCAGTGGCCTAAATCTGCTCTCACTGAAGCCAAAGGTAAAAATTTGATGGAAACAGAGTTAGGCCAATGCTGAGAACTTTTTGAAAATCCAGCCCCCGCATTTAAGGCACCCTGATACCCTGAAAATAGCAAAACCATATTCGTTAATATAGAGGTATTGTTGTAAACAGGGAAAAGGGAAGCAGAGAGGCTGTTACGAGGCTAGTCAGTACAGAATGCTTCCATGAGTCAGCCTAATAACCTACTACTGCAATTCTAGTCCTTTCAGATTTATTTATATTGTTCTTAAACACTCACTGAAAAATTCATTTTTAAAAGAATTTTAGTATACAAACAATACACTTGTCATTCATGGGGAGGAAAAAAACGTGGAAAATCAGATCTGGGGTTCTTTTGCTTTTAGAAGCACAGGTTTTTTTCCTTGGCAATAAAAAGATAAAGTGATATAGAAGCTGGGTGCCATTTTGTTGGGGTACACAGCAATAGATGACAATTGTCTAATGAGACAACATAAATTAAATGGGTGTATGTGTTGAGAAGCCTTTTTTAAAGACCCAGAAAGGATTAATGTGTCTATTTTCTTTTCTCTGTGTCACAGGCTTCTTCTCACATGCTGGGATTCTGTTCACTATTTTGCAAGTACTCCTGTGATTTCAGCGTAGGGTGACCAAATAGCAAGTGTGAAAAATCGGGACAGGGGATGGGGGGTAGTAGGCGCCTATGTAAGACAAAGGTCTGAATATCGGGACTGTCCCTATAATATTGGGACATCTGGTCACCCTACTTCAGCAGGATTCATGTGAGTAAGGCAAAAACAATTTGGCATGTAGGTTTTACGTATCTGCCAGGAAAGCTGCAGTGATTAGCTACAATAATTTGGATAAATAAGTACTTTGGGATAAATATACACAAATATTTTAGAGAAGCAACTCCCATGGTAGTCCATGGGAATTATTCTTGTACATTTTAAGAAGTCAGTTGGTAAAATGGTTTCAGTTCAGGAACCTAGGTAGCCCTACAGAATATTCACCAACGAATTTGCTAATTACCTGGAGATGTGTAAAGTTTGGTTTATAACTAGATACCTGATCAAGATATCAGACTTTTCATTCTGAACATCCCCTTAGTAGGTTCTAAAAATAACTTTTCATAAAGGATCAGCTCATATACAATTTTAACTGTTATATAAGTACTGTTTACTATAGGAAACAACAAGCTTTTTAACATGTTTTCTTTTCCCTGGTGGCCCAAACAAAGTCCTTGCAAAACCTTTGATGGAATTGTATGACGACAATTAAAGATCAACTGGAAAGTAAGTCTTTGTCCTCACTCATAACTATTTCACATTTGGGGACAATGTATACCTTCAAATCAGCGGCACTGCTATGGGTACCCGCATGGCCCCACAGTATTCCAACATTTTTATGGCTGACTTAGAACAACGCTTCCTCAGCTCTCGTCCCCTAATGCCCCTACTCTACTTGCGCTACACTGATGACATCTTCATCATTTGGAGCCATGGAAAAGAAGCCCTTGAGGAAGTCCACCATGATTTCAACAATTTCCATCCCACCATCAACCTCAGCCTGGACCAGTCCACACAAGAGATCCACTTCCTGGACACTAAGGTGCTAATAAGCGATGGTCACATAAACACCACCCTATACCGGAAACCTACTGACCGCTATGCTTACCTACATGCCTCCAGCTTTCACCCAGACCACACCACACGATCCATTCTCTACAGCCAATCTCTACGATACAACTGCATTTGCTCCAACCCCTCAGAGACAAACACCTACAAGATCTCTGTCAAGTGTTCTTACAACTACAATACCCAGCCGCTGCAGTGAAGAAACAGATTGACAGAGCCAGAAGAGTACCCAGAAGTTACCTACTACAATACAGGCCCAACAAAGAAAATAACAGAATGCCACTAGCCATCACCTTCAGCCCCCAACTAAAACCTCTCCAATGCATCATCAAGGATCTACAACATATCCTGAAGGATGACACATCACACTCACAGATCTTGGGAGACAGGCCAGTCCTTGCCTACAGACAGCCCCCCAACCTGAAGCAAATACTCACCAGCAACCACACACCACACAACAGAACCACTAACCCACGAACCCATCCTTGCAACAAAGCCCATTGCCAACTGTGCCCACATATCTATTCAGGGGACACCATCATAGGGCCTAATCACATCAGCCACACTATCAGAGGCTCGTTAACCTGCGCACCTACCAATGTGATATATGCCATCATGTGCCAGCAATGCCCCTCTGCCATGTACATTGGCCAAACTGGACAGTCTCTACGTAAAAGAATTAATGGACACAAATCAGACGTCAAGAATTATAACATTCATAAACCAGTCAGAGAACACTTCAATCTCTTTGGTCACTTGATTACAGACCTAAAAGTGGCAATTCTTCAACAAAAAAACTTCAGAAACAGGCTCCAACGAGAGAGTGCTGAATTGGAATTAATTTGCAAACTGGATACAATTAACTTAGGCTTGAATAAAGACTGGGAGTGGATGTGTCATTACACAAAGTAAAACTACTTCCTCATGTTTATTCCCTCCCCCTCCCCACTGTTCCTCACATGTTCTTGTCAACTGCTGGAAATGGCCCACCTGGATTATCACTACAAAAGGTTGTCCCCTCCCCGTCCTCCCCCGCTCTCCTGCTGGTAATAGCTCACCTTACCTGATCACTCTTGTTACAGTCTATATGGTAACACCCATTGTTTCATGTTCTCTGTGTATATAAAATCTCCCCACTGTATTTTCCATGACATGCATCCGATGAAGTGAGCTGTAGCTCACGAAAGCTTATGCTCAAATAAATTTATTAGTCTCTAAGGTGCCACAAGTACTCCTTTTCTTTTTGCGGATACAGACTAACACAGCTGCTACTCTGAAACCTGAGATGAACATGTCCCTCTCAAGCATCTCTGGAATGGTTTCCATCACTGCTCACTTTATCCCATTCTTGCCTGTTGTTTATGCAGTAGATAGCTCTTTGTTGTGTCTGTGTCACACCTCCCATGACTTTGCCTCCACTGTATACTCACACAGCCTATTCACCAGGTACATAACATCCCTGGAACTTGAGTCTCTAAAACAACTCTCCTACCCTGGTACTTCAAAACAATTATTAATTATTAAATTAATTGACTTATTAAAACAATAAAAGAACCTATGCGAGTGCTAATAAATTTATCAGAATTAATCCGAACCCTAACTTGGATTCTGGCAGGAGTAGTCTGACAATCCCCTACTTTAGGGGATTCCCTGCGGTTACAAGTTCATCACAACTTCAGCTCAGAATAAGCACATTCATGACAAGTTTACTCCACCCTTTGATCTGGAGTTTCCAGAAGCAGGGAATTAGTATACAATGGGCCTCTCTCCCAAGGGTTATTTTCAAAATGTTGCATTTGGAGAGGATAATTTGCATTCTCCTCACATCAAGGTACTTCAAATCCACTTCACTTGTTGTTCCCAAAAGACCTCTGAAATTCCTTATACCTTCCAAAGATTGCACTAATTTTGTCTTCCTGCTAAAGAAGTCTCATTTGCATTTCTAAAGCAATGTACCCCAAAGGTCTTAACCCTAATTCAACTGGGTTTAACATAATTCAGTAAAGTTTATTCAGGCTATTACAGGTTGTTGTCAGTCAATCAATGTGTGGTTTATTTTTGGTTCTTTTAGGTGAAGTGTATGGTTAGCAGTTTCTTTGAACCCTTCTGGGACTCACACTGACTAACTTCCTGAAAAAAAAACCTTGAGTGCTCCCTCTCCCTTTCATTTACAGCTTCTTCAAAGCTTTTTGTTCCTTCTTATGCAATTTGCCTCCACTACAGCTCAAGCAAACTGTGAAGATAACTGCTGGCTTCCAGTTCTTCCTCCCCATTGCACTCTGTTCTCTCTCTCATTGGCCACATCTAGACCCTCCTGGTTTTCCTTACATGTTCATTAAATATATTCGCAAAGCCAATTAAATTCTCTTGCCAGCTGCTTAGCACTCTGCAGCAAGGTTTTATCACTGCATTTTATTTCACTCTACCCAAGCTTCATCTTATTTTTCAGGCGGGCAATACAAGGTCATTTGTTCCTCACTTTCATTCTAATGGTCTCAAAACACTCCCTTGATGAAGTGATCTTACTGTAACACACCGAATTGGGATGGCAATAAATATATCTCATGTGTAGATTGGTGCTTTTAGTGTAGAGAAGTCAGTCTCCAGCTGCTTATTTACAGGCAAACTCTTGCAAGTTTGTTAAAATTTTATAAAATACCGCTGAATAGTTCAAATATCTCTTGTGAAATCAATAAACCCTTAAACCACTGAGCAGAATTGACTAAAGTAAGACACTAGTTAAATTATTATAAAATTGTAAAGCAGTTGTCATTTTGCATGAACAAATGCCAGAGCCTCTAGAAAGTAATAGAGCTGATGTGATGAGAGATTAAAAATGTATGTAATATCATGGTACTGTACACATCTTTGTCTGGAAGAAAGGATAATGAATTATCATTATCAGATGCATTGAGAGCAGCAATATGGTACATATAAGGGATAAGTACAGTGATGGAATACAAAAAAACCATTCCTTTATTTTCTAGAGTGCCAGTTTCGGTTTTATCTAAGCACCGAACTACAAGACTATTAATATTCATGTACAGTTAATCACACAGATAAAGTTTTGACAGATCCTTAGCCGATATACATTGACGTAGCTTTATTGAACTGAAAGAACGTGTACCAGTTTACTAGCTGTGGATCTAGACCATAAAGTGCTGTATAAGGGTTAATTATTAGCATTTGATTCACCTCCACTGACAAAATTAGCTGGTCACTCCTTACTCACTGAATTAAAAATTTACATAAGAGGAAAAATAAGGAGCTGCTGTTATAATAGGGATGGAGAGATTTTTGAAGGCTGCAGAAGCTTCAAAATACGGTTGCATGAACTCTCTGAAGGCTGCCTAAAATGCCCATTTTACCTATTTGGAGAGGACATAAGCGCCTGCGTATGTTATTGGAAAACTGTCATACGGATTCTTTTGACAGCAAGTAACAGGGAAAGTTTCTGTATCACTGCCCTAAATAATTGTGAACTCCATCCATATGTATCAAATACAAATGAAGTTTGTTACAGATAACAGCAAATTGAAAACGTGAATTTCTTCTGAGTCAGCAAAAAACTATTTCAGGAGCAGGGAAAAGTGTTTGTCCTTTTTTGGCAGAGATCTGATAATCTCTAATGGAAAGGTTATTATAAATGCAAATTACTGTACCCAACACCAGATAGGATTTTTTTTAAATTAATACAAATAATTTCTAAATGGAGGATTTGCTCAAAGGAGAATGATGTGGGTCCAATTCTCAGGAGCCCAGCAGAACCCCTGAAAATACCCATCGTTACAGGTTGTACCACAGCATTTGAACATATCAGATAATGACACACAAGCAAGTAATTAGTGTACTTGCTTTGAGGGCAGAAATATGAGTTTTGAAGGCACAAAGGGAGCCTTGCACATTTTAGCAGGTGCATCTATTGTGTGACTGGATTGAAACTTGGCCTGCAATGCTTTTAAAAGGGTTCAGGTCTATGATGGTTAATTGGGTGTTTAGCTATCAGAATCCCAGCTTGGTTTTTGGACAAAATAAATGTTAGTTTATGTAATGACATTTTAAAATAAAGTTTTCTACTTTGAAAACCTTCTGAGAGACAGCCCAAAGAACTTTTTGACACATTTTGTACTATTATTTATAACACCATATGGAGTTTTAAAATATTTACAGGATTATTTTTCACCCCCAATTAATGTATGTATCTAGTGTTTCATCAATTAAGATTTGCTGAGTAATGGAAAATAGTCAACATGTCTTTTTTGTGTGTGTCTGTGCACGTGTTACAGGGCTTTATTCATTTGTTTCCCTTTTCAGATCTTTTAATTCCAAATTCTTAGGAGCACAGTAACAACCAATATCTAGAAAGAAGGGATCAGGAACCTGGAGTTCATTCGGCCAAAGTTCTAGCCTTCTCCTCACCTGCAAATTATTAGATAGGTACTCTAAACATTTTGACTTAGAACTGCCATTTACCATTTACAATAACATTCTTTACAACCACCTTCTACCAAAAGCATATGACAAGAATTAGCTCCTCCTCTAAATATCCAGATTCATATTTTCTATTCTGTTTTATCACTCTGTCTCTTCTTGTCCATTTTGTGACACAGAATGTTTTATTCGTGTTAAAAAAAATATGATGAAAAAGCAACATTTGCCAAAGCCTGCTACATCACGTACAACCTCTCTTCAAGTCCCATCATTGTGTTCCCTTTGTCTTCCATCAAATATAAGGTCTTTGCTCTTTCTTTCAAGGTTCAGCATAACCAAAGGATTCGTGTATGGAAAAGCCCTGTATAACATAATGAGGATTAAACTAATAGAGTTCTATAGAAATTACTTAAACTCATAACAGTCTTCTGTAGAACTAGAATTTTACCCGCAGAGTTTAATGGAGAATGAGATCCTTTCAGTAGGATTTTGAAGCATGCTGTATTATAGGGATACAGTTTTTGATTAAATTGTATAGGAGGATCCATAAAACATTAGAAAAGTTATAATTTTCTATTAAATTCTATAGGGTTTTCCCCTAAATGGGTTTTAGATCCATTGATGTTGGTGGTATGAGAGTGCACTAACGGATGGGTTAATTCAAACTCTTTTAAATGACTTAGATCACCATCTTCTTTCTAGCTGAATCCTCATAACACCTGACCCAGTCATTTTGTGTTGGGATTCATGTAGTCCTCAGATATAAGCCCCATTTGCAGGACTGGTGAGATGGAACTGGCTGAATGAAAAACAGGAAGGAGTGCTAGCAAGAGCCTCATTTCTGTCCATTAGACTGAGTGCATTTGTATAACCTGGCAGCCAGACAGCTGGAGGGAGGCATAAGTGGCAAGGAAGTGCTTGCTTTCTGTATGAAGGGCTAGTGGTCTGTGCCTCGGAGCAGGAGTGAGCCCTCCTGCCATGTTGGAGAAGATAAAGGGGGAAGACAGAGTATCTTGCATTAGGTTTTGGAGGTTCTAGTGCCTTCTTCCAAACAGAGTTTACAAATTTGTAAACTCTATCTCAAGGTGCCGAAACTATCAACCACAACATGAGAAGCCACCTGGCAATTGCATGAGGATGAGGTAGCCCAGTGGTGAAAGAGATGGCCTCCTCTTATCCCTTTCCTTATTCAGTAAGCATGTAAACAGTTAGGAATATACATAGGAGGCTCAGACTCCTTTGGAGAGTTTAACACATATAAACAGGTCAACAGTAAATTCTAGCTGAAAGCAAAATAAAGTCATTGCTGTTTACTGTAATGAGCATGATGCAGCCTGACTATAGTGCAGGGTACCATATTCTGGCTCTCAAACCAGTGCCACTCTACGGTTGTTAAAGGGCCAAACTAGAGTTGTGAGTAATCAGCATCTCTATAATTAGGCTTTAGTTGGATCATGTTGAGAACCCAATGCTAATGGACATTTTTGAAAAGATAGTCCCTCGAGGTTTTATAAAAGTCCAGTTCGCAAGTTCATAACCAGCTCTAAACTTCCACAAAATGCACGAGTGTACCCATGCCTGTGTTTTCTTCAGGCTCCTCTGCAGTTAAAAAAGCAACAGCTATCTTTCAGTTATAACTCCAAAAATGTGAAGTGATGGTAAAAAAATGTTGCTAATACAGAAAAAATCAGCTCTCAGCCTATATTCAGTACATACATCAAATCTTTGCCCTTCCTATTCAGTCAGTAATTAGGTACTAAATAGATTAGCCTTTATCTCTTCAATGTTACCTATCAATAATGTCTTAGAGGAACTGCTTCATGTGCTGAATTGGATAACAGACACGGGGATTACAAATTTTTAACCCTTTATTTATAATTTGAGGTTTTATACATGATACATCTATTAAAAAAATCCAGTGGGTTATTTGAAATCTCTGGTTCAGGTCAGAGACACTTGTAGCACTGATTACAGTCAGGTGGCTTACCAAGAAATTTCATAAATGTTATCATGGTTGTCATATTAGTTGGATACAGAAAAATACATAAAATGAATAGAGATGGCTAGAAATTGGAATTTTCCTCCCACTAAACATTTCAAATTTTTGAAGCACACTTTTGTCCATAAAGTCAAAATTTTGAAATTCTATACAAGTGTTAGCCAAAGGCAGAAAATCTTTTGGCTGATACAGAATACAAGTGTCAGAGTAGCAGCAATGCTAGTCTGTATTCGCAAAAAGAAAAGGAGTACTTGTGGCACCTTAGAGACTAACAAATTTATTTGAGCATAAGCTTTCGATGAAGTGAGCTGTAGCTCACAAAAAGCTTATGCTCAAATAAATTTGTTAGTCTCTAAGGTGCCACAAGAATACAAGTGTGTTGCTTCTGCAGTTCTCAAGCAGATATCAGGCACAAGCCTAAGTCTTTAACTCTTTTTGAAAACTTTTAGCTAGCAAAATTCAGTCTCTCTCCATTCTGCAGATTTAAGGCTACAGACTACTAGTATGCTAGCCGTAACTGTTACACCCATTCTACAGATTCATTGCATCTGAAAACTGTCAGATTGTGCACTGAGCTGTGAACCTTTCATTAGCTCAGCATTTTATTCTTTGACACCAAAACAAAAAACTCAGACTTGAGCATTCCTGTTTTCTGTGAATGAATTTTAGAAGATACTGTTTGTTCTAGGAGTATATTCCTTACAAACGGGAATTCAGCTGTATATGTATTATTTCTTTTACCTCCCTGCAGGACTTGTTTTAGAAAGTTTTCTCAAAAATATCTTTTCTGATGGGTAGAAATGTTACAATGCACATTGCTCTGACATTTCAGTCGACCTACATCTATTAGTGTTTGCAGCTCAGAGAAAAGGGAAAAGAAAACAAAGACAGAGCTTAGCTAACCAAAACTTAATAGTAAATTAGTAATCAGTTAGTGTTTGATTTTGAATTATACTGTTGATTTTTTTCCCTACTGCAATATAAATCATTTGTGTAATTACTAATCAGTTGTAGGATTGGCCCCACACTTATTTTAGCAGCCAAAAGTTATAACTAAGCTCAGAGATTTTCAGTTTTATTTTGTAAACTCTGAAAAATATTCTAGCTCATGCTGCATTTGGTTAAAATAGAGCATAATGTAACAAAGTTTTTACTATGTTGCACATGCAATTATTTCAGTAATTCACAATAAATTATAACCACCGCAGAAAATGGATATATTAGCTCAATTATAAAACCTGACCAGTTTGATTAATTATTGTATTATTTGATTATCTATTATAATAAATCTCCACCAAACAAGATATGCCACCCTAACACTTGATTATAACAAGATCAATATTAATATAAGTGGACAGCATTTATGTGGACTCAAATTTTAAGGGCCTGATTTTCATTTACAATAAGACCCCTTTAAACCATTAGCAGTGTAAAAGGACCTTAAAATAGATTAAAATATAATTTACTCTCACTTTAAGGGCCCTTTACACACTTACACAGCAATACCAAGTGGCTTTGGTGTAAATGAAAATTAGGCCCTAAACTTTGGGGGGGGAACCTTCAAACTTCCTTATGTTTCTCATGTGTAATCTGAGTTCAGTTTCTGAAGAAAAACAACCAAAATTAGCTTTGGCATAAGTGGATGCAATTTGCACTAAACTCAACAGATGTTGTGCCCATTTACATCAGGGCTGACCCAGAATGACTAGAACATATCCTCTCTTCAGTGTGGCAAAATCCCACAGGCCAGCCCACCTCAACAAATAAGACTGTTGTGTGTCAAAGAATGTACAATGTGACAATCTTTCCTGCACCTTCTCTTCTGGACTTCAAACAACCCCCCGATCTCCCCAAGCTTGTCACCAGAAACAAGCTCCCCAGAGACCAGGACACCCCAACTACAAATGGCACCAGACCCTGCCAGAACAACAGATGCAGAACCTGCAGGCATATCTCCACTGCTACAATGATCAACACTCCTCACAACACACTTTCGAGATCCATGGATCCTACACATGCCTATCACAACATGTGACATACTTCACATGTATATCACAGTGCACTAAATACCCCAATAGTGACTATGTGGGTGAAACCAGACAATCACTACGCTCTGAAATGAACTCATGCAGGAAAATGATAAAAGAAAAAACACCATCACCTATGGGTGAACACTACTTACAAAGTGATCGCTGTATATCTGACCTATCAGTTATCATCCTCAGTTGGAAACCTGGACAACACTTTCAAAAGACGAGCCTGGGAGCTTAAATTCATAACGTTGCTAGACTCTAAAGATCATGGGCTGAATGGAGACACTGGATTTATGGTTTATTACAGACAAACAATCTGTACCCCACTACCAACCCCACCCAGCTGCTTCCTTCCCCCTGCCTTTCTCATGTTAATCTTCACCTTGAATGGTCCCTTGAAATACACGTTAACTACTTATGCTAAACAATCTGTTCAAACCTTGTATTTAGTTGTGACACTGAGTTAGCCTCTGTCTATATTACCACTTATGTTGGTATAATTTATGTCGTTCAGGGGTGCAAATAAACCACCCCATGAGCGACATAAGTTACACCGACATGAGAGCCAGTATGGACAGCGCTATGTCGACGGGAGAGCTTCTCCCACCTACATAGTTACCGCAGCTTATTGGGGGTGATTAATTACTTTGACGGGAGAGTCCTCTCCTGTCAGCACAGAGCAAATACACTAGAGATTTAACAGTGGCCCAGCTGCACTGGTACACTTGCGCCACTGTAAGCTCTTTAATGTAGACATAGCCTTAGTTTCCCAGTCCTGAAGAAGAGCTCTGTGTAAGTTCAAAAGCTTGTCTCTCTCACCAACAGAAGTTGGTCCAGTAAAAGATATTACCTCACCTGCCTTGTCTTTCTAATATCCTGGGACCAACACAGCTACCACACTGCATACAACAATTTGACATCACATTTTATTTTAAAATATACACACCTTCCTTTATGTTCATTGTCTTGGTTCTTCTCTTGCTCTCTTTTCCTTTCCTCCTATGGTATATTCTGATATGATCTTTACTCCATCTTTTTCAGTCTATATGTTCTAGTTTCCTGTGATTTATATTTTCCGGTTTACTTTTGTATAAGAATATTCTTTTCATGTCTTCATGTCCAAGACATTTTCTTTCCTGGTCTTTTCTCTTGCCTTCCTCAATGATCCCTCTTTCCCTTTCCCTCTAGTTCAGAGGTGGGCAAACAACGGTCTGTGGGACCATCCTGCCCAGCCCTTGAGCTCCCGGCTGGGGAGGCTAGCCCCTGGAACCTCCCCTGCTGTTCCCCCTCCCCTGCAGCCTCAGCTCGCTGTGCTACCAGCCCTCTAGACTGTGCGGTGGGGTGGCTGGCTCCAGCCGGGTGGCATGGCTGCCAGTCCTGGTGCTCTGAGTGGCATGGTAAGGGTCGGGGGGGGGGGAGGTTGGATAAGGGGCAGGCAGTCCCAGGGGGCAGTCAGGGGACAGGGAACAGGGGGCAGTTGGATAGGGGGTAGGGTCTCAGGGGGGGCGGTTAGGGGAGGGAGGTCCTGGGAGGGGGCGGTCAGGGAACAAGGAGCAGGGGGGGTTGGATGGCTCGGGGGTTCTGAGGGGGGCAGTCAGGGGGCGGGAAGTGGGAGGGGGCAGGGGCCAAGCTGTTTGGGGAGGCACAGCCTTCCCTACCCGGCCCTCCATACCGTTTCACAACCCAATGTGGCCCTCAGGCCAAAAAATTTGCTCACCCATGCTCTAGTTCCTTTCACTTTTCTTGTGTTCTCACCTCTTTTCTCCCACATTCTGTCATTTATTAATGGGAATAGGATCAGATCCTCTAATCTCTCTCATCTTCTCTTCTGCCATGTCCCCCCCCAATGTCATCAAGCTCACCCTTCACCTCCTTAATTGGACACTTTTCCCCCCACCACAATTCCCCTCGCTCTCCTCGATTCCATGAAAGAGAAGGGATCTAGTAGCAACAAGTGCTTGTTCCTCCTCCCCTCTACTTGACCAGCAGATGGAGATGATGTGTCCTGACAGCTATGGGCTGGGCAAACTTTTTGGCTTGAGGGCCACATCGGGGTATGGAAATTGTATGGTGGGCCATGAATGCTCACAAAATTGGAGGTAGCGGTGCGGGGGGGTGAAGGCTCTGGCTGGAGGTGCAGGCTCTGGGGTGGGGACAGAAATGAGGGGTCAGGGTGCCGGAGGGGGCTCCGGGTGGCGGCAGGTGGTGGTGAGAGGGCTCAGGCTGGGGGTGCGGGATCTGGGGTGGGGCTGGGGATGAGGGGTTTCGGGCGCAGGAGGGTGCTCCAGGCTGGGACCGAGGGGTTCAGAGGGCGGGAGGGGGATCAGGGCTGGGGCAGGGGACTGGGGTGCGTGTGTGGGGCTCAGGGGTGCAGGCTCCGGGCGGCGTTTACTTCAAGCAGCTCCTGGAAGCATGTCCCCCCATCCGGCTTCTACACGGCGGCGCAGCCAGGCGGTTCTGTGCATGCTGCCCTGTCCACAGGTGCTGCCCCCACAGCTCTCAGCAGCAGGGGCAGCGCCTGTGTGCAGAGCTGGCTGGCCGCGCCTCCGCATACTAAGAAGGAGCCAGACGGGGGTCATGCTGGCTGCTTCCCGGGAGCCGCATGGAGTGGGGAAAGCCCCTCACCCCGCTCCCTGGCTGGAGCACCAGAGCAGGGCAAGCCCCCGACCCCACTCCCTGGCAGGAACTGAGGGCCGGATTAAAAGGTCTGACAGGCCGGATGTGGCCTGCAGGCCCTAGTTTTCCCACCCCGTGACAGCTCCTCCCCCACAGTCAGGAGGAGGGAAAAGGTCAGATATCTTTTTCACTCTTTGTGCTAGGAGTAAACAAAGGGAGGTGACTGTACATCACCATTACTTAGCAATGCAGCAAACACACAAGTGATATGAGAACAATCCTTGAGCAAGCAGGAGAGTGGGGTGGGAGGAGGTATTGTTTCATGGTCTCTGTGTATATAATGTCTTCTGCAGTTTCCACAGTATGCATCCGATGAAGTGAGCTGTAGCTCACGAAAGCTCATGCTCAAATAAATTGGTTAGTCTCTAAGGTGCCACAAGTACTCCTTTTCTTTCTCCACAGAAGGATCCTTAGGAGAGCCAGACTTTTGAGACCAATGGTAGATCCTTGAAATCCAGACTTCCAGTACCTATATATGGAGACCCCATTAGACTGCAGGACCCAGATCCTATTGGTGCAATGATTCACTTTCAGTTTGAAGTAAGCCAGTAGCTGGTCTGTCTTGATTCAGGGACACTCTGTATGCGGTTCCTTTCTTGATGATGTCCCGCCAGAGTCACTTCTACCCTTAGTTGAAGGCTGACATATATTTTACTCCTCTGACCACTTTCCCGTCCCCCTGCACTTTACTAGCTCTTCTTTTTAAGACTGTTTTCTTTTGCCTTGTTTTAGTTGAGGAAATGGCTGATTTTCTTGACATTCAACATAATTAAAAACACATCAGGTCCAAAGTTTGTACAGAGTCACAGATAGTGTATTTGAAGATGCGTACTTTATCAGAAAATAAATAAATCCTCTACCTAGAAGTTGGGTTCTGAAAGATAAAGATCTTATTCAAACAAAAACATTGCAAATAATAGAAATGAGAGTTCAAAAGGTTACTGGCAAAGGAAATTGCTTTTTGTAGTCTTTTTGTCCAAGTTGCTACAACAAAAACGTTTCTATTTAACTAGGTAAAATGTAGTACCTTTTAGAATGTCATGTATTCCAGAATGTGCCGGGCCGTGGAGAAAAAAAAGATGAATATTAGTGCGCATTGAACATTTTAAGGAGAGGTTTGAGTGTGTTTATGTGTCTGTGAGTGAAGATATAGTGCAACAAATGTTGCTAAGCTGACACAAAAAGAGGTACAGTAAACTTCCAGTTTTATCTTCCCGCAGAGGTCTCCTCAGTTACTCTGTATTTCAAACTAGAAAACTCTTCTGAATTTTATCAAGTCAGAGTCTCCCTACTTTTTGAGACCTGAAGTAAACACTATTGGTGAAATGAGAAGCCAAAGAAAAATTCAATAGGTAATCCCAGAAGTATACACCAATAGAACAGTCTTCCTTTCCAGCGCAAAAAAGTAACAGTTTAATTTAGTTATCATCACCTAAAATCCCAACAGCAGCTGAATCACGTATGATCAATACAAACAACACATATCTACATAATAAATTGAATCCTGGGAACCAACAGTACAGGAAGTGCTTTTGGAGAAATATGGTAGGTCTTATGTTACTTTACTTATTCACTTTATAGTCTGCAACAAACAGTAGAGAAAAAAGCATCATAATTAATTTACAGACCTCCCCCGACTTACACAATCGTTCCTTCCGGAAAGCCTTGCATAACTCGAACTTTGTGTAAATTGGAAATGTTTACCCGTGCATTACGCAAAAATTTCCACAACTTGAAAATCCTATTTTTGGCTTATGGAACTTTTTCTGTAAGTGCAAATTTGCATAAGTCAGGTCTTGCATAACTCGGGGAGCATCTGTATCATGGAAAGCTGCATCTTTCTAAAATTTCCCAGTATTTTGTCTTACATCTAAAACATTTTTAAAGGTTCCAAAGTAATTTAAAACTGTGAATGTTAAGATTCTCCCAGTCTCTGATGAAACATAGGGACCATTTCTGTACCTTGGTTAAACTGTGGGTCTGTAATCTTCTGTTTTGATGGCTATTACAGTGCTATCTAATTATTCCTGAAGACTCTGATCCTGCAACTTTTTCCACGTGGGCAGAGTGCTGTACCCATGAGGAGTCCCATTTACTTCAGTGGGGCTCCACGCAGGGACAGAAGTCCAGCCATTTCAAAAAATTTGCAGGATTGCGGTCCACATTTTTGATTTTGCACTGTAAAGAGGTGGAGTGTTAAATGTGTAAGTTCAAAGTCACAAATGCTGATCAGCTGATGAGCATCAGCAAAAGTGCTGCTACATAGTCATCAAGTTACCCTGGGAAGCAGCAAGTCAGGAAGCTCATGACTCATTTGAATATTGGGGATCTCATTTAAGTCTTCTCAGCCCACACCTTACTTGTTTTTACTCTCTGCTTTTGACAGTGAGTGGATACTAAGAAAATAGGCACAGATGGGGCTTGAGATGCTCCGTGGGGAGGATTATTCCTAGTGCTTATGCTTATTCATATCATGACTAACCTCTGCACACATTTGCCTTGGAGCACAACAACCTTGAACTCCTTTCTGTGCATCACACTTGTATGGTTAAAGCCTAAGTGTACTGATATTATATTATTTAACTGAATTTAATTTATTTTGTTTCTTACAATATATAAAAGTCATCAATCACTTGATAAGCACCCATCACATGCTCTGAGTGCTTCTACATTTAATATTTAGATTTTCATACCAATGCTGTATATTCATGAATAATAAACAGCTCATTGCACTGTAATGCCACTTCCCTCCACCCCCGTCTCAGAAAAACCTTGTTTTCAACTGCCTGGGAGAAAAGATGGGCCTTGCAGCATGTCTGGAATGTTAACAAATCTACTTCCAGTCAGACCAGGAATATTTCTTGCCCCATGAAGAGTTCTATTGGAACCCTTCTGAATCTTTGCTTCAACTGTGTGTACTTAAATTAACTAAAATTTAATATTAAACAAATTATAGAATTGTAGGACTGGAGGGAACCTCAAGAACTCATCTAGTCCAGTCCCCAGCACTCATGGCAGGACTAAGTATTATCTGAACCATCCCTGACAGGGTGTTTGTCTAACCTGCTCTTAAAGATCTCCAGTGATGGAGATTCCACAATCTCCCTAGGCAATTTATTCCAGTGCTTAACCACTCTGATAGTTAGGAAGCTTTTCCTAATGTCCAAACTAAACTGTCTTTGCTGCAATTTAAGCTCATTGCTTCTTGTCCTATCCTCAGAAGTTAAGAAGAACCATTTTTCTCCCTCTTTCCAACAAGGTTTTATGTACTTGAAAACTGTTATGTCCCCTCTCAGTCTTCTCTTCTCCAGACTAAACAAACCCAATTTTTTGTTGAAATGAATACTTTAAAAATCCTCCCAGTCCCATCTCTGCTTTAACAGGCCTGTGGATTATTTAATTATTTTTTCAGGGCTGCATCCAACGGCATAAGTGGAATCTATGATTTCTCAGAGCAGGGGGAGTACAGCATGTTCATTTCAATTCCACAGTTCTGATAAGCATTGCAGTTTACCAGAGGATACAATACTTACAATTCATTTAAAATCCCTCTTCCTTTCTGAGATGCTTATTTAAAAATTTTATCTCCTGGTTAGAGTAGTCGGAGTCTCTCCCTCTTCCCCACCACAGCATTCTGAGATACTCTTTGGGCTGAAATTTTAAATGCTACACATGGGCACTCACAATTGTAGAAAGAAATATTTTATGCTTCTTCAGTGTGATTGCGGAAATTTAAGATCATATTCTTACTGCTAATCATTATAGCTGGAGGTTGCTGAAACATGTAATCGCATCTTCCCTACTGGGAGGGAGTTATATGAATATTTGTAATCATATTTTCTCTGTTGTGGTAATAGGAGTAGGTATAGAAATATTTTAGTGCATCTGAATTTGATGCTGTTTTGTGAAAGATAATTGTACTAAGATAGCTGAATCGGTTTTGGCAAAGATATTTTATTCATGGATTCAACAGATTCCAAGGTCAGAGGACCATTATGTTCATCTGATCTGCCGTCCTGTATAACACAGGCCATAGAACTTCCCCCAAATAATTCCTAGAGCAGAGCTTTTAGAAAAAACATCCAATATTGACTTAAAAAGGGTCAGTGAAGGAGAATCAAATTTCTCTTTGTTAAAGTAAATATAGTGATAGACTCAGAGAGCTCAATTTAAGTCATGTTTTCTAAACCTTTTATTATTCTTGTGGCTCTTTTCTGAACTCTCTCCAGTTTATCAACATCTTTCTTGAATTGTGGGCACCAGAACTGGACACAGTATTCCAGAAGTGGTCGCACCAGTGCCAAAAAGAAAATAGTAAAATACCCTCTCTACTCCTACTTAAGATTCCTGTTTGTGCATCCACGGATCGCATTAGCTCTTTTGGCCACAGTGTCACACTGGGAGCTCATGTACAGCTGATTATCCACCATGACTCCCAAATCTTTTTCAGCATCACTACTTCTTTCTCTTGGAGCTTCCAAATGGAAACCTATTTGTTGTCTCCTGTTCGTGGAGCTTCTGCTGCTATATTTGGCTTACTGCCACTACTTATTAGGAATGACTTACAAACCCCAGCTGTTCTCCCAGTTTTGAGTCAGCACTTCTAAATAAAATCCTCTTTAATAACAACCTGATAAACAGATTCCAAGTCAGCTCTAAAAGCTACAGCTCAACCATGAGCACTTACCTCCAGTCACTCACCACTCCGAGGACAGAATTTTTACATCTGGAACTTCCATAGGCATTACTCTTTCCTTCTGCTCTGCACAGCCACGAGTCTACAGAATACGATGAAAGAGGTGAACTGCACTCCACTTACACACTGTTTTAAATAGGAGCATACAACCCTAGGTTTTCCAGAAGAGTGCTTGCCAGTTGAGCCAAAGGGCTCATCTTTTCTCTCTGTGCTAACTCAAGCCAATAAGGAATGCTTTTCTACATTACCCACCATGCCTTACATTATAAGCTTAATTTAATTTCTGTATTAATGAAAAAACTGTATTTTCAATTTGCAACCAAAAAGGAGTATGCAAGCATATACAACAGTGAAAGTCTTTAAGTACGTGTGGATTTCAACAAACATACCAAAAAAGGAGTGCATTTGAACTCCTTTTAATCAAAAAGTCAGTATTAGGCAGTGGGGATGTTTCTATTACTATTGTTATTAGCCAAACAAACAAGTGAGTTTATCAAGCTTTGTACATGAAATTCCAGGCAATTCTGAAGCCAACGTTCTAAAAATTCCATTGGTAAATCTTGTGCACCTAGACAAGTGTACTGTGTTTATTTGTTTTTTTAACCACTATCCATTATCAGGATAAAAATCCTAACAGAAATTGTGTGAAATATGTCAAGTAAACTGGGATCATTTTCAGAAGCAGCTGGGTAGTTAAAGGAACTAGACTTTATTGTTCATAACGTCTTCAAGTTTATGCTAAATTTGTACACAAATGTATACAATACTGCAACTCAGCACGGTAAAAAGTAAATTGTTTCTAAAAATAGAATTCAGTTATTTCATCAGAATAACCATCTACATTTCATGTATTTTCCCTGTCAGGAAAAATGAATTGTATTTTATGGTGCCATAATAAAGTTACAGTCTTAAAAATCCCCATGCTAATAGCAAGTCATCTGCAATATCATTTAAAAACTCAGTGCTATTTAATTGCACAATTATACCATAATTTAGACACGACAGCTGATGTACCAGTACTATAATTATTTTAGCCTTTATTGCAACAGATAATGAGACTATTCCCAATCAATTGTTTCTATAATTATTCTATTGTTAATAGATATTATTACTTGTCTGTGTGTGTGCATATATTTCATACATATATTAGGCTTGGAAGGATTATGTTTTCATTGGTAAATGTCAATTTCCTCATACACAGAAAAAACTAATGAAAAAATATTTCCATCGATAATAATCAAAATGTAAAGATAAGCAAAGTAAGAAAAATGCTGCTTTACCACTTAGAGTTTGAGTGAAGTGTATTTTCTTTGTATATTTTGTAGAACATGTTTAAAACCCATAACTTTGCTCAACTGTGAAAATTTAAATAGATAAAAATTGAAAAAAAATGCTTAAAATAAACTGGTATTTTCTGTCAACATCATAAACAAAATAAAAATTGAATTCTGCCAAGCTCATGTATAATTACATGGGTCACCCGCTATACTTTTGCTGTTTCCCTCTATCATTATTTTAGTGAATGGTAAAGTAAATAACTAGTTACTGTAAGATAACTGTCACCAAGGGAGCAATGGTAGGTGTGTATGAATGTACACGGTGGTGTGGGTGGGATGGTGTGCTTTAATTGATATACCGTCTAGCTCATCTCAGGCAGGGAAGGAAAGGCAATTGATTATTCCATAATAACTCTTTGGGTGAAATACATACAGCACATTTCCACTTCTTATGTTGTTTTAATATATCCGTGCCAGAGCTACATAGAATGGTTTTAGAAAAAGATTTTTTTTCCTGTTAATAGACTTTAAAATTGCTATGCTCAAAAGTAATCCACTTTTGTTTGAAAAACCAAGAAAGCACTTTGGAGCAGGGATTGCATCCACCGCTATGTTTGTACTATGCCTAACAGTCTTTATTAAGGCCTCTGGGCATTATTGTAAATATTAAAAACTTGAAATAGTGCACAAAAATCTTACTCTATTCATCACTACATTTCTGTGATAAACCTTATCTGGGTTAGTGAGCAGGAATGGGGCTGCTTGGACTTTTCCAAGAAAGTCTTTTCATGACATTTGCTCTCGGAAGTAAACACTTGTGTGTGTGCATGCGTGAATCGACTGAAAAGGGTCTGCCAGTACAAGCAATGCGGGTCAACTGAAATGACAAGTATTTTGAAACCTACTTGTAGGCTTGGCTCAAGCAAGAAAACTGTGCTTTTTCATATTAATTACACATTCCTCTGTGGCAAGTTTTGCTGCACTGCTAAAATCAATGTAATGGCATTAACAATAATCAATAATATGTCCTATAGCCATTAATTTCTTTAACTATCCCATTGGTGCTTTTCTGGCTTTTATTTTGCCAGCAATGAATCTCAGAAAAAAAATCCTAGCTTTAAGCATAAAAATGTTTATTTCTATCAGCAATCTGATAAAAATATCACTTTCCTTTGACTAAATAAAAATGTTTTCATCATAGCAGTTTTTGTACACAATGAAGTCAGATACACTTGATTCTCAGTGTCTTTTTCTGGTGAGGTTCTGCTTTTCTCCAACAGTAATTATTGCCTGTGATAGGGAGACCAAATGATGGCCTCAAAAATCACACATTGTGCAGTAATGACTGATTGGAGCAACTGAATTAAAACTCAGTACCCACTGGGATTTTTTTGTCTTTTGTTATAACCAAAAATACTTGCTGCATCTAATTATCCATTGATTTATCTGTGTCATTATTTTAAATGAGTAAATCAGTCTACAGAACAAGTATACCAAGTATACCAGTATACTTTAAACCAAGTATACCAGGAACCACACACCACACAACAAAAACACTAACCCAGGAACCTATCCTTGCAACAAAGCCCGTTGCCAGCTCTGCCCACATATCTATTCAGGGGATACCATCATAGGGCCTAATCACATCAGCCACACTATCAGAGGCTCGTTCACCTGCACATCTACCAATGTGATATACGTCATCATGTGCCAGCAATGCCCCTCTGCCATGTACATTGGCCAAACTGGACAGTCTCTATGTAAAAGAATAAACGGACACAAATCAGACGTCAAGAATTATAACATTCAAAAACCAGTCGGAGAACACTTCAATCTCTTTGATCACTCAATTACAGACCTAAAAGTGTCAATTTCTTCAACAAAAAAAACTTCAAAAACAGACTCCAACGAGAGAGTGCTGAATTGGAATTATTTTGGAAACTGGATACAATTAACTTAGGCTTGAATAAAGACTGGGAGTGGATGTGTCATTACACAAAGTAAAACTATTTCCCCATGTTTATTTCCCCTCCTACTGTTCTTGTCAACTGCTGGAAATGGCCCACCTTGATTATCACTACAAAAGGTTTCCCTCCCCACCACTCTCCTGCTGGTAATAGTTCACCTTACCTGATCACTCTGGTTACAGTGTGTACGGTAACACCCATTGTTTCATGTTCTCTGTGTATATAAAATCTCCCCACTGTATTTTCCACTGCATGCATCCGATGAAGTGAGCTGTAGCTCATGAAAGCTTATGCTCAGATGAATTTGTTAGTCTCTAAGGTGCCGCAAGTACTCCATTTCTTTTTACGGATATTATTGTGTCTCTTATGAAACGAGAACAAAATATAAGTGTAGGATTAAGTATCAGAATATGAATAATGTTAAAAAATGCAGCCAACAAGAAGACAGAATTTTGCCAGCTTCACAGCCTCTAATGAACCCACTCTGTTTCACAGATGGAAGTAGCAGATCAGGCTCCTTTTCCTGTATTTCTTGTGCATCCAAAAACTCCCACTGAATGCAGAATCTGCCCTCGTCTGATTCTGCCATGTTTCATTCACAAGATGTGAAGCTGAATGCATTTTAAGTTGAACAAGGAGAACTTTGTTAAACCCTTTGGGCTGCTCCTTCCATGTGACTGAGTTGCTTCCAGCCTCTAACTCCCTGCCTTTCCTGGTCCACTCGTGACAATAACAGTCCCTCCAGTGACCATGGACCTTCTGACTTCAGTTTCTCTGATCGTCATACATGCCAGACATTTCCAGTTAGAAAAATGTGAAGTCTGGGAGCAGGATGGGGCTCTGGAACGGGGGGGTGGGGGGGCAAGGCCCCATCACTTTTTACCATCCATAAGGGTGAGCAACAGGGGAGGAGGGGGCAGAGAGGAGCAAGCGGGGGGTGGGGACTCAGAAGGAAGGAGCGGGGCCCTGGTTTGGGCACCAGTGGACCCCCCACACACACACTTTTAAGAAGCTTTCACCGTTCCTGGAGTGGGATCAGGCCCTTTGAAATCAGTGGGAGCTTTGCCACTCACTAACAGGTGATGCTGCTGCCCGGGGGCACTCAGGGTTGTGAGGCACCTCGATAGCACCTGCTCTTAGCATGAAGAAGCTTTGTCTGTGCTTGCCATGAGACAGCTGTCTGACTCCAGAGGCAACATAAGCTCTCCCCTCTCAGCCCACATAGGCTCCGTTGTCCCTCTGCAGGTTAGTGATAGGCACTGTCCAACCCCTGAGCCCTTGGAGCGTCCCCCTGGAGTGTCCAGTCCCTGTACCACTGGACACTCATATTATTTATAGATTTGCTGCTCCCAAAGGAACAATCCCCACACAGCTTATCAATTACATGTCAGACTACGGCTTAACACACAGCACTTACTTACGTTTTCAGTGAAAACAAGCAAGCATTTATTTAACAAAGAGAAGAGATTCAAATGATAGCAAATAGAAATATTGGAAACAAATGGTTACAAACAAAGTAAAATCATAACACACATTCTAAAACCTAGACTTATTTAAGTAAAGCTTACCTCAAAGTCCTTCCAGTATTTTTCAGCCAGGCCTGGCTGTGATCCTTTTTTTCTCCCCCATGAGGCAAGCCACGCTGTCAGCTTGTCTCCTTGGTGAAGAATGCAGGGGGTACCTCTGCCTCCCCCAGATATACTCCAACAATCTATTGTCTTTACTCATAAATGGAACACCTCCTGCCATTCTATTTCTTCCTGTAAATTTCCTCTCTTGAAGATTTCACAACCTGTTGATTAGCATTTTGGCTCCGTGTGCAAATAGACCTACGTTGTGAAGAGAACTATACACAATGCCTTGATAATGCACTGGCTTACTCAACTCATGGGTTCTAAGGTATGTCCTGCTGCAGATTTATATTTTGTAGTGTGTACATTAGTGACCATTTATGTGGTAAGTGACAACAGCTGGATGCCCATTAGCTTTCAAAGTATTCTGAGGTGTTTATCTTATGACAGGTTTCAGAGTAACAGACGTGTTAGTCTGTATTTGCAAAAAGAAAAGGAGTACTTGTGGCACCTTAGAGACTAACCAATTTATTTGATGCATCCGATGAAGTGAGCTGTAGCTCACGAAAGCTTATGCTCAGATAAATTTGTTAGTCTCTAAGGTGCCACAAGTACTCCTTTTCTTTTATATTATGAGTCATCTTATGCTGTTTGGCCAACAGAGACAATGTTTACTCTTACAACAAGAAAAGGAGTACTTGTGGCACCTTAGAGACTAACAAATTTATTTGAGCATAGTCTCTAAGGTACCACAAGTACTCCCTTTCTTTTTGTGAAACCAGACTAACACGGCTGCTACTCTAAAACCTGTCATTATGCAAAACTCTTACAACGGATACCCAAGTCTCTAAACAGAGATTGAGGGTCACAGTGTTTATGAGCAAGAAGAGTGAAACTGACAATTTAAGTCTGTAGCTACTGTATGGAGAAAAGGGGAGAACTCATCTCAACACTCAGTTTTTTTGGTTTTTGTAGATATTCATTGATCAAACCTCTACTGAATAAAACCATATATTTAATTGTATTTAAACTGTCAACAGCCTGGAGATTTTATTATAATTTTATCATATACAACATGTCTATTAGCAGACATCTTGATAATGATAACAAAATAGAAAGAGGTTGTGTAGATAAAAAGGAATACAGTGTTTCCCCAGAACTTACAGTGATACTGGACACACAAGTAGGCATTTAATACTGTATTTTATAACTATGTTATACAGTGCAAAATACTGTCTCCTGCCCACTCCCTGTTGTCTTTGGAAACGGAAAGGTTCTGAACAGAAATAGGGAACATTTGTTTCCACCCTGGAGAAGAATTTTGTGCAATTTCCCTTGGATTCATGGCTGTCGAAAGAGAGAAGCGTCTAGTGCAGATCCACAGTATCAGTTAGTGATTCTCCCACTCCAGTGGATCTAGTATAGAGGGACAGGATTTCACCATGATACCTGCATTAATGCAAATGTCCCAGTACAAGCACACCTGTTGCAGGGGAAGGAACATAGAATATCAGGGTTGGAAGGGACCTCAGGAGGACATCTAGTCCAACCCCCTGCTCAAAGCAGGACCAATCCCCAATTTTTGCCTCAGGATGGCCCCCTCAAGGATTAAACTCACAACCCTGGGTTTAGCAGGCCAATGCTCAAACCACTGAGCTATCCCTCCCCCGCCCCCCATAGACGAGGCTATTGTGACACAAGTACTTAATTCTAGTTTCATACTTTAGTGTTTTCATATGTATAGTAGCATAGTGCAGGCAGCAAGATGATTTGCATGCTGGAAAAAAAGTAGATAGAGCTTTAGAGTATCATCACAATTCCATATTAGCTGGATGTTTCTGGTCAAATGATCACAATGAAATAGTAAACAGCCCTGATACATAAACTGTCATAATCAGAGTTCAGAGTTACCCCACTGAGATGAATGGGGCACATTATACCTTTCTGAAAGCTGCTGTTTCAGTGGTTTTCTTTGAAACCCTAAGAGTGAGAATCTTTTTAGTTTTAAACAAAAGTTTAAATTCTGGTGGATGAGACCAACAGAACAGTGTTCATATGATGCACCAGCCAATACCTTGCCAATCTAACATCTGGTGATTATAAGTGTAGCCTTTTTAGGACCGGTTGTCAATAAAAAGTATAATTAATTTATAATATTACAGCATTGTGATGTTACATCCCATATTCTTTATGGAAATATGCTTATGATATGGATATGGCATTACTGAGATATATTTTATGCAAGATGGTACTTGTAAGGTATCATTGGAAAGGTTATAATTTACTGAATGTGATTATCCAATTTGTATGCATGTATCATTTCTGTATCTAAAGTTAGGAATATTGACTATGTAACAATTACAACTGTATGTGTATTTGGGAGACACACACCAGGCAACAGGCCATCAGCCTTGATGGGCCATTAGGAAGAAACAATAAGACTTTAAAGATACTAATCTCTCTCCTTACTGAGAGGCATCCTGGAACATAGCTGTGACACTACTAGGTCAGGTGGTCACCTGGTACTAAACACCATCTTGGACTTCTAGTAATTTTCCACTAAAAGGAGGGAGAGGTCAAGACTGGGAAACAAACTATTCCCGCCTTATATAAATCTTATTTAAGGTTGGGGAGAAAGGCAAACAGGACTCTTCTCCATTGCCTTCCTGCCCAGGAAGAAAGACTGCTGAAAGTACCTGAAGACACAAAGGAACTGAGCAGTGGGAAAAGCAAGGGCTGAGTCCAGACTAAGACAGGAGTCTAGTCTGTAAAGAGAAATAACTGGAACTCTAAGCTACAGAAATTCTGCAACTTGGCTAAAACAACATTTAGGGTGAGAAATTATTTCTTGAAACCAGTCTCTTTAAGATCTTAAGCTTAGTGTGCGTGTTTTGTTTTATTTGCTTGGTAATCTGCTTTGTTCTGTTTGCTATCCCTTATAATCACTTAAAATCTGCCTTTTATAGTTTACAAAATTGTTTCGTTTATTATTAAAGCTAATTTGTGCAATTTCTAACTGGGGGGGGGGCAAGAAGTTGTGCATATCTTTCTCCATTCCCCCATTGAAGGAGGGGCGAATTTATGAGCTTACGTTGTATAGATTTCTCTACAGTGAAGACAATATTATTTTGGGTGTACTTTCCAGAGGGGAGTTGCACTTGAGTGCTGGGTGATTTCCTTGTTGATTCTTCTCATAGAGAGCTGTTTGCAGACTCTGTGTGATTCCACAGCTGGTGCATCACCTGTGTGTGTGTTGCCAGAGGCCAGAGAGCCTAATTCAGCAAAACAGGGAGAGGGAGCATGCAACATTGTATGGGTAAGAAAAAAGTTTTTGTTCTTTTATAAATACCAGCATGATTTCTAGCAGTACAATATTTTTACTACATTACAACAACTTGTTGTTCTTGGTGCCTAAACAAAATTGCATTAAAAAGATGATGTACACTTATGGTATTGGAGCAGTAAGACAAAAACAGACTGAGTAGTGCATTGGAGGTCTGGAAATGAGACATATTAGGAAGGAAAAGGAAGAGAAAGTCAAGCAAAGGAAATCAAGTCATCAGGTAGGAAGACTCTTGTAAGAACAATTTTGATCAGCAGAGATTGAGGAAAGCCTGGAAAAATGGGATATAGAGGAAGAAAGTCACAAAAGACAGACAGAAGGAAAAACAGTGTTGAGCTGTTTGGTGCATTGTTCTATATTTTTGTTTATGATTGGGATGAAATAACTTAGTTGCTGAACTGTTCAGTAGTGCTAATTAACCTTATGATCAGGTGATCATTTAACCATTCACTATTAAGAATTTCTTATCAATTTTTAAAATTCATTATTCTGTATCCACAATGTATGATACATATTATCATAATTTCTAGTGCTGGTCTGTGGAGTAGCAGCTTATACATATCACTGATAAATTTTGTTGAGTATCTCTAATACTCTGTCAAAGCTCATTTTCTATTCCATTGTTGAGCTGCAGGAAAATGAAAGAAATATATTTCTCTTTGCCGACTGCCTTAATAAGAGAAACCCTGGAGTGAGCACCAAACTGTTTTACATCAATACCTACCCGTTTCATCATGCATTTTATTCATGCTCTTATTGAGTTTATTTTTCTCAGTCCACATGTGCTTGCTGAGTACACAAATAATGTATCTGTATCAACCCTTAAATGTGATGTTTACATGTAAGTTTCTAAGTACAAAGGAACATATGGAGCCAGATCCGTTTAGTCTTTTACAATGAATGCTAAATTTAAAATATAATTCAGTTGAGTTCCTCTCCATCTAGCAAACAAGATTTTATCACCTTTAGGATCAGCATTAAATCATAGCTCAGATATTCTTTTATATAATCCTGAGACTCTGGCTGGCTATCAAATAGCCAAAAAACAGGTGACTTTTCCTGCTAGCTCTCTAAGCGAACAAGGAAAAGTGATATTGCAATATTCCTGTAGTCAGAGCCATAGGGTCTCTAATGATCACGGTCTGTTTTACATCTCATTTGAAAGAGAGCAACCCTATTAATTATTACCATCATTTTTTTTCACCTTACATGGCTTTAAAGATGACATTCAAGATCTTGGTTAGAGAAGGAACACCATACACTCTGCAGCTTTACCAGTCACCTGGAAAGGCTAGAGCAAAGAGATGAATGTAGCTGCCCCACCTCCCTATGACCCCCTCCTGACATCTCATGAACGCACTAGTGCAGTACTGCTTCAGAGGGACAATGCCACCTAAATCAATTTCACCATCTCCAGCAGCACTCCAGCTTGCTCAACGTGTGATAGTCCCTCTACCAAGCAAGTAAGAGGAAGAGTATTCCACACACTTCACTAGCTCCCCATTTGATCCTGGATAAAATTCAAAGGATTTAAGAAGCTCTTCTTGGGCTATGACAGAAGCCACCTCTACAAACACCCTCTCCAGAGCTGCATTCAGTCAGAATGCTAAGGTGCCTGGAGCCCAGGGTAAGGTTTTTGAGAGCTGCAAACACCGAGCTGATGGCAGAAGAGCATTGGCTATGGAACTCCCTACCAGAGAAGATCAGAATGAACCAGAATGTGGCCATGTTCACATGATATGTAACCTATGTCTTTGAACAAGTCTCTCATTAAACAACAGCAGCTGGACCGAGGACAATGTCAGAGGAAAGAGGAGAGAATAGAGAAACAAAATAAAATCCAAAAAAACCAGCTGCTGAATCAAAGAGAGCAGGAAAGCACGGTCTCTTACAGAGGATTTGTAAGTTTGTTATCTGACACCAAAATATATTATCACCATCATAAGCAGAGCTCATAGATTTAAACCAATCTAATCTTTCTTATAACATGTGATCTGATGCAATTATAGACCAAGATTGTGTGGCTACAAGCTTTTATGCAACAGTCTTATTTCAGTCTATGGTGTTGACGTATGTAATATAATTAGACTTCCATAAGGCATTTGACTTGGTACTGCACAACATTTTGGTGACTAAACTAGAATGATAAAAATAAATCAACATGATACACACTAAATGGATTAAAAACTGGCTAATTGATAGGTCTCAAAAGGTAACTATATGTAGGCAACCATCATTGAATGGGTGTATTTCTGGTGGGGTCCTGCAGAGATCGGTTCTTGGCCCTATGCTATTTAACATTTTTTACCAATGACCCTGAATAAAATATAAAAGCATAACTAATAAAGTTTGCAGGTGGTACAAAAATTGGGGGAGTGGTAAGTAATGAAGAGGACAAGTCACTGATATAGAGCAATCAGAATTGGTTAATAAGCTGGTCTCAAGCAAACAATATCTATTTCAGTATCACCAGATTTAAAATTTTACACCTAGGAACAAAGAATGTAGGCCATACTTACATGGTGGCAGACTATCTTGGGAAGCAGTGATTCTTAAAAGGACTTGGCAGATAATCAGCTGAACATGAGCTCCCAGTGTGAGGCTGTGGCCAAAGGGGCTAATGTGATGCTTAATGATAGTGTCTGCATAAGAAGGTATTTAATTCTCTCATATGGAGGTTGCTTTACCCTGTTAGCCAGAGCACCAAAAGTAGTAGTCTGGAAATTGAAACTTTAGGGGTGCATATTAGTTCTTTTAGAATACATACATTTGTTCCAGTAGCAGATGGGTTGAAAGTCAGGGTTCCTACTCTGGTAACATTTTGTGGTGTTGATAAATCATAGAATCATAGAATATCAGTGTTGGAAGGGAGGTCATCTAGCCCAACCCCCTGCTCAAAGCAGGACCAATCCCCAACTAAATCATCCCAGCCAGGGTTTTGTCAAGCCTGACCTTAAAAACCTCTAAGGAAGGAGATTCCACCACCTCCTTAGGTAACCCATTCCAGTGCTTCACCACCCTCCAAGTGAAAAAGTTTTTCCTAATATCCAACCTCCTCCACTGCCACTTGAGACCATTACTCCTTGTTCTGTCATCTGGTACCACTGAGAACAGTCTAGCTCCATCCTCTTTGGAACCCCCTTTCAGGTAGTTGAAAGCAGCTATCAAATCCCCCCCTCATTCTTCTCTTCTGCAGACTAAATAATCCCAGTCCCCTCAGCCTCTCCCCATAAGTCATGTGCTCCAGCCCCCTAATCATTTTTGTTGCCCTCCGCTGGACTCTTTCCAATTTTTCCACATCCTTCTTGTAGTGTGGGGCCCAGAACTGGACACAATATTCCAGATGAGGCCTCACCAATGCCAAATAGAGGGGAATGATCCCTCGATCTTCTGGCAATGCTCCTAATTATACAGCCCAAAATGCCGTTAGCCTTCTTGGCAATAAGGGCACACTGTTGACTCATATCCAGCTTCTCGTCCACTGCAACCCCTAGGTCCTTTTCTGCAGAACTGCTACCTAGCCATTCGGTCCCTAGTCTGTAGCAGTGCATGGGATTCTTCCATCCTAAGTGCAGGACTCTGCACTTGTCCTTGTTGAACCTCATCAGATTTCTTTTGGTCCAATCCTCTAATTTGTCTAGGGCCATCTGTATCCTTTCCCTACCCTCCAGCATATCTACCACTCCTCCCAGTTTAGTGTCACCTGCAAACTTGCTGAGGGTGCAATCCTCCAGATCATTAATGAAGATATTGAACAAAACCGGCCCGACGACCGACCCTTGGGGCACTCCACTTGATACTGGCTGCCAACTAGACATGGAGCCATTGATCACTACCCGTTGAGCCTGATGATCTAGCCAGCTTTCTATCCACCTTATAGTCCATTCATCCAGCCCATACTTCTTTAACTTGCTGGCAAGAATACTGTTGGAGACCGTATCAAAATGAATATCATAAATGAATAATGCATCCACTGCTTTCCCCTCATCCACAGAGCCAGTTATCTCATCAGAGAAGGCAATTAGGTTGGTCAGGCATGACTTGCCCTTGGTGAATCCATGCTGACTGTTCCTGATCACTTTCCTCTCCTCTAAGTGCTTCAAAATTCATTCCTTGAGGACCTGCTTCATGATTTTTCCAGGGACTGAGGTGAGGCTGAGTGGCCTGTAGTTCCCCGGATCCTCCTTCTTCCCTTTTTTAAAGATGGGCACTACATTAGAGTTTTTCCAGTCATCTGGGACCTCCCCCGATCACCATGAGTTTTCAAAGATAACGGCCAATGGCTCTGCAATCACATCCGCCAACTCCCTTAGCACCCGTGGATCCAGTGCATCCGGCCCCATGGACTTGTGCTCGTCCAGCTTTTCTAAATAGTCCCAAACCACTTCTTTCTCCACAGAGGGCTGGTCATCTCTTCCCCATACTGTGCAGCCCAGTGCAGTAGTCTGGGAGCTGCGCTTGTTTATGAGGACAGAGGCAAAAAAAAGCACTGAGTACATTAGCTTTTTCCACATCCTCTGTCACTAGGTGGCCTCCCTCATTCAGTAAGGGGCCCACACTTTCCTTGACCTTCTTCTTGTTGCTAACATACCTGTAGAAACCCTTCTTGTTATTCTTAACATCCCTTGCTAGCTGCAACTCGAAGTGTGATTTGGCCTTTCTGATTTCACTCCTGCATGCCTGAGAAATATTTTTATACTCCTCCCTGGTCATTTGTCCAGTCTTCCACTTCTTGTAAGCTTCTTTTTTGTGTTTAAGATCAGCAAGGATTTCACTGTTAAGCCAAGCTGGTCGCCTGCCATATTTACTATTCTTTCTACACATCGGGATGGTTTGTCCCTGTAACCTCAATAAGGATTCTTTAAAATACAGCCAGCTCTCCTGGACTCCTTTCCCCCTCATGTTATTCTCCCAGGGGATCCTGCCCATCAGTTCCCTGAGGGAGTCAAAGTCTGCTTTTCTGAAGTCCAAGGTCCGTATTCTGCTGCTCTCCTTTCTTCCTTGTGTCAGGATCCTGAACTCAACCATCTCATGGTCACTGCCTCCCAGGTTCCCATCCACTTTTTCTTCCCCTCCTAATTCTTCCCAGTTTGTGAGCAGCAGGTCAAGAAGAGCTCTGCCCCTAGTTGGTTCCTCCAGCACTTGCACCAGGAAATTGTCCCCTACACTTTCCAAAAATGTCCTGGATTATCTGTGCACTGCTGTATTGCTCTCCCAGCAAATATCAGGGTGATTGAAGTCCCCCATGAGAACCAGGGCCTGTCATCTAGATAAAGCCTTTGATCTGCTTTGATGGCAGCTTTTGTAGGATGATTTAATGGATTTAATCTGTTTTATATTAAAGGAATGTTCTGTCAATCAATTGAAAATGAGATTTGGAAGAATGATTCCTTGTATGTGGAGATGTGTATTCAGTAATTGGCATGTAGAGTATCTGCTTGTGAAAGTTTCTAGTGAAGTCGGTATTGGGTGGAAATATTTGGAACCAATTTCCTGTGACCAGTGATGTCGGTACTCAGCGGAAATATTTGGAATCAGTTTCCTGTGACCATAACTGCAACCCAATGCAAGAAGGCAAGGGTATCTGGTAGTCAGTGTCTGCTGGCCTCATCAGTTGAGTGTACTCCAACTCACTAAGGTCATAACTTGTATCTAGAAGGGGTCATGTAAGATACCAATTGAAAGCTAGTAACATGCTGATCATTATCATTATTGTGTGATATAAGTATAGAGGACAAATTCAAAATTACAAACACTTTGGAAATTGTGTTATTAAAGTGTGTCTGCCAGGCAAAGCGAAAGTTACCCCATTCTAGTTAAAGTAATGTGGTTCTGCAACTTGGAAGATATTTCAAGGTACAATAAGAAACAATGGGAATGCAATTTACATAGAAGGTAAACAGGACCATCAAGCTAATAAGGGGAAGGAGGAGAGAGGAGATTGCAGGAAACAGATCAATTTACATTTTAGCAAACACCAGCAGGGGAAGAAACCAGCATGAAACCTCCTTCACCAGGAGACTTCAAGTTGCCTTCCGTACAGCTTGAATAAACTTTCTCTTTGGAAGAGAGGTAATTTTCAGAAGAATCCGTTTCAAAGGTTCACTAGACCAGTGGTCCCCAAACTTGTTCCGCCACTTGTGCAGGGAAAGCCCCTGGCAGGCCAGGCCAGTTTACCTTCCGCATCTGCAGGTTTGGCCGATCGCGGCTTTCATTGGCCGTGGTTCACTGATCCAGGCCAATGGGGGCTGCGGGAAGCGGCTCGGGCCAAGGGATGTACTTTGCAGGCACAGTTGAGATAATTTTCACATCTCAGGCCATGTCTACACTACAAAGTTAAACCGACTTTATGTAAGTCGACATCGAGCCTCCAATTTAAGCAAGTCAATCTTGCATGTCCACACTATGCTCATTGTGTCGACCGAACCTGCGGACGCGGCAGGTAAACAAACCGGCCCAGCCCAGCAGGGGCTTTCCCTGCACAAGCGGCGGAACAATTTTGGGAACCACTGGACTAGACTATAAAAGAGAGGGGGAAAGAACCCCAAGTTATCTTTCACCTAAGATGATAAAGGAACCAAACACTCAGGACTTTGTGGGAGAGCCTGACCAGAGGGATGGTCAGCCTTCTTGCTGGAAGGTGTATTGGTAAGGAAACCACCTTGAACAAAGGCTGTAGCTTGTTTTGTTAAGTCTTAGCCTCTAGAAATCATTTTTCACTTTTATTTGCTTGTAACCATTTCTAACTCTGTCCTTTATACTTGAATTCACTTAAAATCCTGTCTTCTTTTGTTAATAAACTTGTTTTACTTTTACTCTAAACCAATCGAGTACTGTTGTTTGATTTAAAGTGAATGTTAAACTCCAGTTAATGTGGCAAGCTTCTGGTAAAATTGTACCTTTAAAGGAATAAATGAACCTCAGTCTCTCTCTCTAAGTGGTCTGGGAGAGGGCTGGACGTTACAGAATATGTGGTTTTAGGAAATTTGGGACTGAGCATTTTTTGGGATCACCCCTGCATGAAATAACTGGGTCCTCTTTCTAGTAGTCAACACTATCAGTCTAGCCTCTCACTCACTTCGTCACCAGATGCCAGCACCAGCCCTCTTTATCTAATCTCTCTACAATCCAGGTCTGCAGCAACAGCTCTGGAGGAAAGTAATGTAATGCAAACTTGCAAAATTGTCATTAAAAATTACTGACAAAGGCAACAGACCTTTTAATAGGCTAATACATTTTTATGACAATTTTTCCAGTCTACATTAGGGGGATTCACGACCACTGAGTTTAGTTACTAAGTCGGTGCTACCGTGTGTGTGTGTGTGTGTGTGTGTGTGTGTGTGTGTGTATAAAAAGTGTTTTTGTGCTTCTCCTGAACCTTGTATTATATGGCAATTTTATCTCTTTCATATTCACAAAGTAAACATGATCCATTTCTGACTGCCAATTAGCTTTTTGGTGCAAAAGTTCTGAAGTTTCAGAATCAAAAAGCAGATGGTATTAGTTTTAATGCTTTTTATAGCCTCTACTTTCACCCCGATGACTTCTTAGGGTGGCCTGCTACTGCATGCACCCTGTTCAGTAAAAAGGCCCAGGGGAGAGGAGGCAGGGCATTGGGTCTCCTATAAGAAACCTAATGTGAGTAAAGGGGAATGCAAGGGCTTATGGAGGGTGGGGACTGCTAACAAGACTGCTAGAATGTTCCTGTAGGGGAGTAGACAAGGTTAAATGTTAGGGTCAGAGAGGCAGTGTTATGTAAAAATGGTGGAGCAGAATGTGTTTTTGAAAGTCAAAGGGCTAATGATTAGTACTATGTGCCTTGAAGGTTGGAGTTCATCCAGCAGGGATTGGTTCACTTCCAGTCTATTGAAAATTGAACATCCCAGGGCTCACACAGCACTAATCATTAGCCCTTTGACTTTGGAAAACACATTCTGCTCAACTGTTTTTACATAGCTCTGTCTCTGTCACCCTAACATTTAACTTTTCAGCGTGGTTAAATGCAATGCTTACTGCATTGTATTTTAGACTATAGACCAAATTAATGGGTAAAGTATATTTTAAATTCAGTACATTTGAAGCAGCGATATGCAACTTTAATTTTAACACAGTTTGTACATCAAGTCCTTGGATTCAGCAGTGAAAGTGTACTCTGTTAGCATAAGAGTTAAGTAAAGTTAAAAAAGTTGAATGAATTTATTGAAGCATTAAAACTGATATCATCTGCCTTTTGGTTCTGAGAATGTTGGAACTTTTGCACCAAAAAGCTAATTGGCAGTGTGAAACGGATCACATTTACTTTGTCAATATGAAAGAGGTCACAGTTTTTCCTCTGCTTTCAGTGGAAAGTCTCCACAAGACAGTCAAGCCCATTATTTCAAATGTGAATTCATAATATAGCGGTAGTTAATGCACCAACATGTAAGAGCATCAGTTGAGCCTTAGCTTTAGTGTAATAGGCTGTGAAGTACAAAAGCTGTAACCACAGTGCTTACATTGTCCAAAACATCAGTAAGCTCAGATCTAAGAGCTTCCTTGTAATGTTCCTTCAGCTAGGCTAGCTACCTTGCTCCTGGATTAACCAGAAGTTCTGAAGGCTTTTTCAGCTGTTTCCCTATTCTACACTAAATTCACTTTGTATATTATAATATCAGAATAAGAATTTTTATATTAAAATGTACTGCAAGAATATTTGTTTTATTCCCCCCACAAAAAATAAAAAGCTTTAATTCTCTAAGTAATTGGATTAGTGTTCTCCTGACAAACACATACTTTATTTGTGTTCACGCCGCTGTGAGCTGCAGGTTAAGTTTCCAAAGTTATCTCAGGCAGTGAGATTCAAATTGCCATCTCAGCTGACAAATATGTACAAATGGGCCTGAATATCAGCTATTAATTGAGTGCTGACAGGTCCCTGCCCAAAGGAATTTACAATCTAACACTCAGGCCTGATTGTATGCAAAGTCTGTTCACAGTAGCAGAGTGTGTGCCCTGCAGAGTGCAGGGAGAGCTTGTGCCTGGGAAAATGGCATGCAAAAGAAATAAATTGTGGGCTTTCACCCACTTCACACTGTCCCAAGGGTGGAGCTAGACTGTGGAAGTAGCAATCTGTGCTAGCCTCACAGCTGGTGTAAACACAGTATGCATCTTCCCTTGCACAGGGAAATTGTGGCATTTAGCCCTCAGGCAAGCACAATCTTGCCTTTCTTGTATAAATCAGTCAGCAGAATGCAAGTAAAGGACTAAGCTGTAGCAACTGGAATACACTGGTCCCCTTTCAGTAGGGAAGAAAGTATCAGTCTTGCAAAAACAGGGGGTGAATGATGTGAAATGCTGGTCTTTATCTAGGTCCATAGAGGAGGCAAGAGAGTCATTCCTCTGAGTGGACTAATGAAAAACAGTCTAGCCCTCCAGTTTGACCAGGGGTGTAGACAACTTTTCTTATTTAGTGTGGGTTTTGAATGAAAACTTAAACATAAGGAGTACTTGTGGCACCTTAGAAACTAACCAATTTATTTGAGCATGAGCTTTTGTGAGCTACAGCATCCGATGAAGTGAGCTGTAGCTCACGAAAGCTCATGCTCAAATAAATTGATTAGTCTCTAAGGTGCCACAAGTACTCCTTTTCTTTTTGCGAATACAGACTAACACGGCTTTTACTCTGAAACCTGTAATTAATCAAACATATGGCTGTTGAATAGCATTTTCCCCACTATCTAATTACTGTACAAGAGACAGGCCTCTGATAACTCATAGTTTGTTTTATTCATCCTTGGAGTCGTACAGTCCTCAGGAGGTCTTGGTTGCTTGAGGTCCCTCTCTTTCCTTTGGGGTATCAGCTGGCTCTTGGTAGCCAGAGCTGGGTTGAAGGTCTTTGCTGCAACAACAGGCTCTGGTTCTTTTCTTCCCTGACTGATAAATGGCTCAACAAGTAGGGGCTCTTCTTCTTGTAAAGGGAAATTCCGTGTGCATGTGTGAGGTTCACCTCAACTACCACTCCTCTAAGGGTTGACTCCTAGAGTTTCCTGATTAGCTCTTCTCTTCTTTCTCACCCCTACGTGAGTTCCAAGTAGTGTGTTCACAAAAGGAGGGGGAAGATAGATATCATGAAGCCCATGATTCTTTAGCTGTCTTTTTGCAGAGTCTAACTCAGTCACATCATGCCTGGGGAGGTCAAATGGCCTCCAGCTCCCATTGTATTTGTAGTCTTTTCTTTGTCAAAGGGTGAGACAAAGAGAAGAACACAGAGGGTTATAAAAGCAATTTTTATCTAGTGTAATCAACTGATCAGGTGTAAGCCATTCCCTTTCTTCATTCTTCCACTTTATATAGTCACCTCATTCATTATAGGAAAAAAGAGGCCATCTAAACATTTCAATTTGCCAGAGTATTGTGTGTGTGTTTAATTCTGCAATCCTAAACCATTCTTACTAAATTATTAGCAATGAGTAAAGTACAGAAACAAACTATATTCTTCAAGGTGCTAAAATGAAATGAGAGCACTTAAAACATGGCTGTATAAAATGAAGGAAAGTACATTTCCAGCAACAAATGTATCACCAGCTGTGGGTTGTAGTACTGAGCCATCTCTGCCGTAGCCTATAAGAGGAACCTAATTCCAGTTCCCTGGTACCTTTAACATATCTGGGTCACCTCGTCAACCATGACTTAAGTCTTTCCCTGTGCACAGCAAAACAAGGCTGGTATAACTTTAACCTGGTTTGATGATGATTTTCAGTGGCTCTGTTATGCTGTATTTAGAGACAGCATATTTTGTTTCTACTGTTGTACAGCTTTTAGGTGCAAATTACTTTGGACTAAGTACACAGATAAAGCGTTCACACAGTCTGGATTCCTCAGTTGATAAGTGGCTCGAGATAAATCTGAGAAGCACCAATCTCTCCATGTCACCACAAATTATATTCTTTAAAAGACCACAAAGAATGTTGATGACAGTTTTTAGTACGCTAAGAAGAAGAAAGAAGAAAACTGGAAGATCCTAATGAAAATACTAAGTAGTTATGTTATCTTGCCAGACAAAGAGCTTAGAGAGGACATTATACTGAACCAATGGAAATTACATCTTTAAATTGAGAGGTTGACTGCAACTTCATTCAACTGCTCTGCTTGCAGGCAGAATATGATCCTAATATTTCAAAATGGCTTAAAAGAGAATCAAGACAAATTTACAAGTGCAGGTATTCAAAATGAGATAATAGAAATCCCAGCTCTTGAAATCATGAGGGACATTTTTGAAAAATTTTCTGGAAAGTGGTACATAGTTAGGATGGATGAAACCGGCTCCTTTAACAAAGAGCAAGAGGTTTTGCCCTTGTGATGTATGGATGATGACATGAATATTCATGAAGACTTCACTGGATTGTACAATGTAGCATGTACATCCACACAGATAACATATCTATAATTACCAATACAACTATTACAGTAAAACCTGCCAAGAGTGACCACTCATGGGAGTTACAAAAGTGGCCGCTTGTAAGAAGAGGTCTCTCTTCAAAGGTTTGCACACCAGCGAGCAGTGGTATTCCATAGCCTCTACAAGTACTCACTCAGGACAGGTAGTCTCTCTCAGAGGTGGTCTCCAAGGCAGGTTTTACTGTACATATACATCTGGGGATAAATAACTGTCATGGACACTTATGATGGTACTGCTAAATATGGCAGGCTTAGTATTAGGCAATAAGTATAAGTATATATATTTGGCATGCCAGGACACTAGTAAAAATAATAGTATCCTAAAACATACTCTTAAAACTGTTTACAAAAATCACAACACTAATTTAAAAATGACTCACACAAGATGCTAAATTTCAGGTATAAAATATGAAGTGTTCAGTACATCACCAGGCATCCAAGCCCTTGGTCGAACAAGATGAGCTCTCTATGCAGAAGCACTGGTTTAAATTTCTAAGAACTACCTTCCTCTGTGTGCAACTTGGGAGTTTGCGAAGGATGCAACGAAAGATCCTGAAATGAGAGCTTGAATTAGTGATATGGCAGCTCAGATTGAAAAGTTTAAATTTCTTTCAGAGTAACAGCCGTGTTAGTCTGTATTCGCAAAAAGAAAGGGAATGCATCCGACGAAGTGAGCTGTAGCTCACGAAAGCTTATGCTCAAATAAATTGGTTAGTCTCTAAGGTGCCACAAGTACTCCTTTTCTTTAAACTTCTTTGATATTGAACTAGGTCAAAAAGTCCTAACCATGGTAGACCATCTGTCCAAAACACTGCAAAGGTCAGGTGTTTCAGCAACAGAAGCTAACCTCTTATGAAAAGGACACTTAATTCACTGCAGTACATTAAATCAGATGAAAGCTACAATTGTTTCTGAGAGCAAAACCACCAGAAATATTTCAAATTGGAAGTAGTCAGAATGCCTGAACTTCGAAGGAAAAGTTGCCAAGCAAATACAAATAAGGACAGGGGAACCCAGCTACCCAAATTCAGCAAAACAATTTTATAAGTAAATCTACTAAGAAATAATTGATTTTACAGTGTCCAGTATTCAATCCAGTTATCTAACAAAGCCCTTATCCATTTCTCTGAGGAACGCTGTTGGTGGTGGGGGATGATTCATGAAGGAATGGATCCTGGACTGACTGAAAACCAGCAACTACAGAAAAAAGACTTTGAGAGTAAGAAACTACTTTAGACAAGGGTTAAGTCAATTCTGAGTCTTTAGAAAGTGTTTTATACTTTTGTTTTATTTGCAAAAAAATTGAAAAATCTTGAAACTCTGTGTTGGCCTAATTCAACTCCCATTGCAGTCAGTAGTAACACTCCCATTTATTTCACTGAGAACAGAGATAGACCAATGCTGAGAGCTTTTGAAAATCCCATCCATACTCTGATTTGAACCAAACAAGTATTGATTAATCATAAACGTAAACAGGTGATGAACAATCTGAGCTATCAAAGTCCAGGTGAAGCATTTAATGTATATGTTTAAAACCCAGTGTGAAGTACAAAATCTTCAAGTTAAGCATGCCAAAGTATGTCAGACTTGTTAACAGCTTGATTAGACAAGCGATTCTAGCTCAAAACTGGAGAAAAAATAAAAAGATAACAGGTAATGATACAGAGATTAAAGGTTCATGTAGCTTTTTCATCCTGCTGCTGTTGAACCAAGCTTAGAGACTGTTGGAGAAAAGATGACTCAAGTGACTTTGTATTGCTGGATAATGAACTGATTAAATAAGATTATAAAAACCATCAGCAACCATAAAGAGACTTTACAGAAAGGCTAGGAAAAAATGTGTTCCTTCTGAAGCAGCAATGTGTCTATTCTTTGCACAGTTGTCCCATGTTACAACGTTCCATCACAAGCAGTGGGGCTCATGGAAATTTTGCAAAGATTGTAGAGCTGCATAGGTCAGATCAGGAGGAGCCAAAGAAAAGGGAGGAAGAAAGTCGTGTGTGGGAGTGTGCAGGAGCATAGTGGTTTACCTACCTCCCCAAACTGCAGCAGCAGGCTCTGAAAAGTCTCCTCTGCTATCAATGCAGTTTCAGAATTTGAAATTAATATACTGAAAAATTAAGATAAGAAAAACCCCTGAGGATTTGTCTACACTACAGGGAAAATTTGATCTAAGCTATGCAATTTGAGTTATGTGAATAGCGTAACTCAAATTGACTTAGCTTAGATCTACTTACTGCGAGGTCCACACTATGCAAAGTCGACGGGAGGTGCTGTCCTGTCAACTCCCACTACTCTTCTCCATCTGGTGAAATACAGGAGTCAACGGGAGAGCGACCTGTGGGTCTTCACTAGACCCGCTAAATTGACGGCCGATGCATCGATCACCGCTTGTCGATCCCCCAGTAAGTGTAGACAAGTCCTTAAAACGATATAATCAAATTTAAAAATCCTATGTTGTAAACAAACACTTATTTACCAGTGTTATAAAGCTAGAGCTGAGTAAAAATAATCAAAATTTCCATACCATTTTAAAGTCCCAGATTAGAGTAGAAAATTGAAATAATTATTTTTCCTTAGAAAGTTCCTGACCAGCTCTGCTAATAGCACCTTAAAAATCCAACTTGCTTTTCATTGTTCATGTTCTTTTTGGATTTTTGCATTTCTCTTTGCTTGGACAGTGAAAACTAATTCAGTCTATTTCATTTCCAGGTGCTCATCTTTGCACTGTGCTGGTTTCAAACATTGTAGGCAAATGTCTATTGGTTTGAAAACATTGCACTGAAATTTTTGAAACCAATTGTGGATGCGTTTCCATGGGCCTTAGTTTCTATAAAATCTTTTTTTCACAAAATACAAATTTTGCCCAATTTAAGTTGACCATATCCCTTTATAGTCATGCAAAAAGCTCAGTTTAATGCCACTGCAGTTGCACTGTTACATAACTGACAGATTTACTCTGGTAATTAAACCATGCTTTTTATTAAAAAGAAATACAAAAGAAATAATTAAATCTGTAGTGAACTAAATGGAACAGATGACAGAAGACAGAGCTATACTCTTCCATAACAGCTGAGGAGAAAATAATTAGCCAGTAATTGTGGTTAAGTACGTTTTCATTTCTATTGGTGTAACCCTTCTGCCCATCAGAGTTGGCAGCAACAAGGGCCGGGTTCAATATCTAGGGGATCCATTCCAATAACACAATGCAAACCAGCTCAAGCCCCCACCCAGTGACCTGGGACAAATATATACCATCCCTGCTGGGCGCCTCCAAGAGGCAATACTTCCCCTCTCGCAAGCACATAGTCTGAGTGTAGCAAAAAGCCTTTTAATAACAGAGAGAAACAATGTGGCATTATGTTGGGGAAACACCACCGACAGGATTCATAACACAACCCATGAGCAAAAAACCCACCCCAAGCAAATTGGGGCATGCCTTTTCCCTTTGGTTCTTGAGTCCAGCAACCCCAAATCACCCAAAGTCCCAAAAGTCCAATGACCCAAAAGTCTCTGTCCCTGGTCAGGGCAGCCCCAGAGTTCGAAAGTTTATCTGCAGAGCTTTACCTCCCAACCTGGGTGGAGATGGGGGCGGGGGGTAAGAGGCACCTTACATGATCTGAAGCTGACTGCCCCACAGCTTCATAGGCCTTCGCTCCGCTCCACTCCACCAGCCGCCCCACGAACTCCTTCGCTCAGCTCCGCTCTGCAGCCCACAAGCAGCTCCCGCCGTCCCACGAACTGCTCCACCAGTCGGTCCACAAACCACTCCGCATCCCACCAGCAGCTCCCACCATCCTATGAATTGCTCCACCAGCCTGTCCACAAGGCACTCCAGCCATCCTGCAAACTGCTCCACAATATATCTTCAGGCTCCCCCACTACTTAACACAACGCTCAGTGATTTCAGCTCTTAGTCAGTTCAGCTTTTTGGTGAATTCAGCTTGTAGGAGGGGAGCCTCAGTGCTGGTGCACTATTAGCCCAAAGTGAGCTCAGCAGCCTGTAACCAGACTTCTAATGAAATCAAAATTAGCTCTGATATTCCACAGTGGAGAGAGGAGGAAGTGCAATTAGCATGTAAGGCCCTCACCAAGGGGCCCATGCCACCAAGTATTAATACTTATCCCCAACCTCTCTCAATTCACAGAGTTTTGGAACCCATGACCCTTGCCTAGGGAGTGCTACTTAGTTGATGGTGAGTCCCTCCATCATAACAAAAGGCCAAGTACAGTTCTAAGCACAGTTCCCATAATCAGGGTAATAACAATTTATTCTTCCTGCCCCAATAACAGAGACACTGGTGACCATTTGGGCAGCTATGGCCTCATTCTAGGCGGGGCGGGTGTGCCTATGCAAATGAGATTGGCTCCTGAAGTTCTTTTCCACAACTTGCCACACCTCACCACCAGATGTCAGGGTGGAGCTCATCCTGACTCTGCTTACATTGGTAAGAAACTGTTTGATGATCAGGTCAAACATTTAGAGCAATGGAAGTTCAATCAGCTTTTTGATTCTGACAGAACTAGAATTGAGATTTGTGATCTATGAATAGAGGCACTTATTCTGCACTGCCTCATGAAGATCAATACTAAATCCTTTGGTAGCTTTTCCTCTTTTATTATGTATTGCTAATTATTTACATAGTGCTACAAAATGTATAAAATACTTTGTCAACACAGATGAAGTTTCTGACCCTATCCCAAAGAACTCTACAAATTTGAATACTGTCAATAGATAATGCAGACAAATAGATTCTTTGTCCTATGGGGTCCTCTTCTTCCCACTCCCAGAGCTACCAGTAGCAATGAGAACCATACCAAAGAGGTGGCCCCCACAGGATACATCTTACTGCAGGGTGGGTGTGAGGGGAAGAGGGGAAAATCAGTGTTGCTCCCATTGATTGCTTACAAAGCAGCCTTAGTGCTTTTCAGGGCTACCATTTGACTCACATTGGTCTTAATTGAGGCAGTGTGGTCTGGTGGTCAGAGCAAGAGCAGGAGATTGCTTGGTTCTATTCCCAAATCTGGCACTTACTGTGTGATTTTGGCAATTCACTCAACCAAACCTTTTTTAACTATATCACCTACAGTCAGGCACCTAACTAAGTAGCCTGATTCCCAAAAGTGCTGAACATCCCATTGATTCACATATGTAAGTACCTATATATGCAAAATTATTCCCAGTTGTGTCAAGTTTGATATTTATGGCCTTGTCCTCTTTGCCCAGCTTCCCCATATGTTCAATACTGATAATACTTATCTACCTTTTTAAAGTAGTCGCTGACCCTTGAAAGAAAGGCAGTATACAACTACAAAGAATTATTTTGACTGGTCAGGGTGATTTCAAAGTCCATGGCAATGACAACCCCTGTTAATTAATCTGGGTTTTCATAGTCTCCATGCCAACCATGGGACTAGGTGATATAAGGTCAGTTCAAATTAGAGAATATATTTAGGATTTTACCTTTGGAACAGAACTAGAATTTAGGGGCTAATGAACAACACTTTCGCCATAATTGGATTATCAGATTTCCATACTGCTTGCTAAGCTTGAATTGACCATGCCATCCTAGTTTGCTAAATTGCCACCTCTCTCTTCACGCAAATCCCTCCTAATACCCCCATTTCTTCCACAAGGTCCATAGGAAATAACATTTTGTTATGGGAAGAGAAAAAAAAAACACCAAAACTCTAGATGCATAGGTGGAGACAATCTCCCAGTATGTCTGGTCTTTTATGTGATTTAGGGCCCAATCCTGCAAACACATATCAAAATGAGAAAGGTCAATGAAAGTCAATGGGAATTGTAGGCACTCAACACTTTTTTAAACATTCAGGCTGCTTATCTAGGTATCTAAATATAGATTTAGGCTCAAATCTTTTCATTGGGTTCCTTGAATACTCAGCTCACACCACAGATCCTCAATCTCCAGACAGCCACTCCTATCTCCTTTATATCCAGGTTGGGTAAAGAGTCACCTGCCTCTGAGTCAGTAGAGAAGTCGCTTAACCTTTTCCTAATATGATGCACAGTTGCTAACAGAGTGGGGAATTTCAGACAAAGGTGGACAGCTTATTTCAAGTCTCTAGAAGTTACATGTGATATATTTATATTAGGGCTGTCAATTAATCGCAGTTAACTCACACAACTCAAAAATTAATCACGATTAATTGCAGTTTTAAATCGCACTGTTAAACAAGAGAATGCCAATTGAAATTTATTAAATATTTTGGATGTTTTTCTACATTTTCATCTATATCTTGTATTCTGTGTTGTAACTGCAATCAAAGTGTATATTTTGATTACAGATTTTTGGAGTGTAAAAATGATAAACAGAAGAAATAGTATTTTTCAGTTCACCCCATACAAGCACAGTAGTGCAATCTCTTTGTCCTGAAAGTGCAACTTACAAATGTAGTTTTATTTTTGTTACATACCTGCACTCAAAAAGAAAACAATGTAAAACTTCAGAGGCTACAAGTCCACTACTTCTTGTTCAGCCAATCTCTAAGACAAACAAGTTTGTTTACATTTATAGGAGATAATGCTGCTGGCTTCTTATTTACAATGTCACCAAAAAGTGAGAACACGCATTTGCATGGCACTTTTGTAGCCAGTATTGCAAGGTATTTACGTGCCAGATATGCTAAACATTCGCATGCCCTTTCATGCTTCAGCCACCATTCCAGAGGGCATGCTTCCATGCTGATGACGCTCATTAAAAAAACAATGCATTAATTAAATTTGTGACTGAACTCCTTGGGGGAGAATTGTACATTCCCTGCTCTGTTTTGCCCACATTCTGCCATATATTTCATGTTATGGCCATCTCGGATGATGACCCAGCATATATTGTTGATTGTTTTAAGAACACTTCCGCTGCAGATTTGACAAAATGCAAAGAAGGTATCAATGTGAGATTTGTAAAGATAGCTACAGCACTCAACCCAAGATTTAAGAATCTGAAGTGCCTTCCAAAATCTGAGAGGGACTAGGTAGGGAACATGTTTTCAGAAGTCTTAAAAGAGCAACTCTCGGAGGCAGAAACTACAGAACCCAAACCACCAAAAAAGAAAATAAACCTTCTGCTGGTGGCATCTGACTCAGATAATGAAAATGAACATGCGTCGCTCCGCACTGCTTTGGATGGTGTTCAAGCAGAACCCGTCATCAGCGTGGACGCATGTCCCCTGGAATGGTGGTTGAAGCATGAAGTAACATATGAATCTTTAGCGCATCTGGCACGTAAATATCTTGCGACGCCGGCTACAACAGTGCCATGAGAACACCTGTTCTCGCTTTCAGGTGACATTATAAACAAGAAGCGGGCAGCATTATCTCCTGCAAATGTAAACAAACTTGTTTGTCTGAGCGATTGGCTGAACAAGAAGTAGGACTGAGTGGACTTGTAAACTCTAAAATTTTAGGTTTTAGAGTAACAGCCATGTTAGTCTGTATTCGCAAACAGAAAAGGAGTACTTGTGGCACCTTAGAGACTAATAAATTTATTTGAGCACAAGCTTTCGTGAGCTACAGCTCACTTCATCGGCTGCATAAAGAGGAAAATACAGTGAGGATGTTTTTATACACACAGACCATGAAAAAATGGGTGTTTATGGCTAGAAAAGGTTTTCTCTCCCCCCACCCCACTCTCCTGCTGGTAACAGCTTATCTAAAGTGATCACTCTCCTTACAATGTGTATGATAATCAGGGTGGGCCATTTCCAGCACAAATCCAGGGTTTAACAAGAACGTCTGAGGAACAGTGGGGCTGGGGGAAGGAATAAACAAGGGGAAATAGGTTACTTTTTATAATGACTCAATCACTCCCAGTTAATTGTATCCAATTTGCAAATGAATTCCAATTCAGCAGTCTCTCGTTGGAGTCTGTTTCTGAAGTTTTTCTGTTCTAATATCGCAACTTTCATGTCTGTAATCGTGTGACCGGAAAGATTGAAGTGTCCTCCGACTGGTTTATGAATGTTATAATTCTTGGCATCTGATTTGTGTCCATTTATTCTTTTACGTAGAGACTGTCCAGTTTGACCAATGTACATGGCAGAGGGGCATTGCTGGCACATGATGGCATATATCACAATGGTAGATGTGCAGGTGAACGAGCCTCTGATAGTGTGGCTGATGTTATTAGGCCCTGTGATGGTGTCCCCTGAATAGATATGTGGGCACAGTTGGCAACGGGCTTTGTTGCAAGGATAGGTTCCTGGGTTAGTGGTTCTGTTGTGTGGTATGTGGTTGCTGGTGAGTATTCGCTTCAGGTTGGGGGGCTGTCTGTAGGCAAGGACTGGCCTGTCTCCCAAGATTTGTGAGAGTGTTGGGTCATCCTTCAGGATAGGTTGTAGATCCTACAGACAGCCCCCGAACCTGAACCCCCCCACCCCCGTTCCTCAGACGTTCTTGTTAAACCCTGGATTTGTGCTGGAAATGGCCCACCTTGTTTATCATACACATTGTAAGGAGAGTGATCACTTTAGATAAGCTATTACCAGCAGGAGAGTGGGGTGGGGGGAGAGAAAACCTTTTGTAGTGATAAACACCCATTTTTTCATGGTCTGTGTGTATAAAAACATCCTCACTGTATTTTCCACTTTATGCATCCGATGAAGTGAGCTATAGCTCATGAAAGCTTGTGCTCAAATAAATTGGTTAGTCTCTAAGGTGCCACAAGTACTCATGTTCTTTTTTCTAAAATTTTACATTGTTTTATTTTTGAATGCAGTTTTTTTGTACATAATTCTACATTTGTAAGTTCAACTTTATGATAAAGAGTTTGCACTACAGTACTTGTATTAGGTGAATTGAAAAACAACATTTCTTGTGTCTTTTTACAGTGCAAACACTTGTAATAAAAATAAATATAAAGTGAGCACTGTACACTTTGTATTCCGTTGTAATTGAAATCAATATATTTGAAAATGTAGAAAACATCCAAAATATTTAAATAAATGGTATTCTATTATTGTTTAACAGTGCGATTAATTTTTTTTAATAGCATAATTAATTGCAATTAATTTTTTTAATTGCTTGACAGCCCTAATTTATATGTATTAGCTTGTGTTGGAGTTATAGAATGATATGCTCACTGTAAAACAAAAAGAGAATGCATTAGGTAATATTTGCAATTTTTATAACTTTGTGAAAGTCTGGAGGGTAAATAAAAATGTTTCCTAGCGGAACCTGGTCCAATTATGGTGGAAAGAGATCGAAGACTAGCATCAGAGTACATAGGATGTCTGATATTAGTAGTGGCAGATATTGCCCTTTGGGCATGGCATCATTTTACTGAAAGTTTAGACTTGGGCTTCTTCCAAACTTAAGATTCTTTTGCACTGGGATCAAAGATTTTTCAATCTGCAGGGCCTTCAACCCTGAAATCCACCTGAAGGGGGAGGGCAGAGAATATAGCAGGCTGACAACATCATAGTGGCATCAGTCATCGTTATTCTCAGATAATCAAATATCCCTTATGATAAATAATTAATATTTAATCAAGCTAATTAAATCAGTAATTTTACTCTGTGGTAATTTAGTCCCAAACATATTCCCTTTAAAGAGGCATTAATTTAAATGTTAACTGGTTATTATTTCATTGGATTTTCACTGTAGAATCATAGAATCAGATATGTAGGACTGGAAGTGGCTGCAATAGACCATATAGTTCAGTTCCCTGCTCTGAGGCAGGACTAAGTTTTATCTAGACCATCCCTGACAGGTGTTTGTCTAACCTGCTCTTAAAGATCTCCAGTGACAGAGATTTCACAACCTCCCCAGGTAATGTGTTCCAGTGCTTAACAACCCTAACAGTGAGGAAGTTTTTCCTAATGTCCAACCTAAAATGCCCTTGCTGCAGTTAAAGCCCATTGCTTCTTGTCCTGTCTTCAGTGGATAAGAATAATAATTTATCACCCTCCTCTTTATAACAGCCTTTTACATATGTGAAGACTGTTATGTCCCCCTCCGTCTTCTCTTCTCCAGAAGAAACAATCCCAATTTTTTCAGTCTTTCCTTATAAGTCATGTTTTCTAGCCCTTTAATAATTTTTGTTGCTCTCCTCTGGACTTATGTCAGTTTCTCCACATCTTTCCCAAAGTGTGGTGCCCAGAAATAGACACACTGTTACTTTTTGTGTCTTGCTTACAACACTCCTGCTAATTCATTCCAGGATGATGTTCACTCTTTTTGCAACCGTATTACATTGCTGATTCATATTTAGTTTGTGATCCACTATAACCCTCATATCCTTTTCTGCAATATTCCTTCCTATGCAGTCATTTCCCATCAGGCCTGCTGACAGCAATTCCAGGCCCCAGGTCAGAACAGTCAATGGGCCCCCATCTACACACAAGACGTGGACGCGGTCCGCTTGACATTTGGGCAGTTCTGCACCTGTGCTAGCTGGTGCCCAGCGAGCTGCCAGGTGCACTGCTGGGTGCGCTTTTCCGGCAGGGCTTCCACATGTCCACCTGGTAGGGTTGCCAAATGTCTAATCGTGCAAACCCAAAGACCCTTTCCCTGCCCCCTGACCCGCTCCTTCCCTGAGACCATGCCCCTATCCCACCCCTTCTCTGAGGCCCCGCCCCTGCTCACTCTATCCCCCCTCTGTCCGTCGCTAACTCTCCCCCACCCTCACTCACTTTCACCAGGCTGGGGCAAGTGTTTTGAGGGGGCGGGCTGCAGGCTCTGGGAGGGAGTTTGGATGTGGGAAGTGGTGCAGGGTGTGGGCTCTGGGATGGAGTTTGGGTGCAGGCTCTAGGCTAGGGCAGGGGATTGGGGTGCAGGAGGGGGGCAGCGCTAACCTCAGGTGGCTCCCAAAAGTGACCAGCACACCCCTCTGGCAGCGGCTCCTAGGTGGGGGGGCCTGGGTGTCTCCGTGCACCTCAGGCATAGACCCCACAGCTCCCATTGGCTGCAGTTCCCTGCATCATATGATCTTATCCTGATGGAAGGAAACTCGACTGGCCGTCGGCACCATTCTGACCTTTGGACTCTGGTATAGTATGTTTGGGGTGTGTATGTGGAGTGAGTAAGGTTTGTTTTGTAATCAATAAAGAGCATTTAGAGTATTGTATACCAACACTGTGTCTGGTATCTGCTTGCTCCCCATCCTGTAGGGAGACCTCTATTGTGGGTCTAACACTATATTTGTCCTTTTCCAGTCTTCTGGGATCTGTCCCATCCTCCAATGGGTCTCAAAGATAATCACTAATGGATCAGAGATCTCTTCAGCCAGTTCCTTACATATTCTAGGATGTATTTCATCAGGGCTGCTGACTTGAAGACATCTAATTTGTCTAAGTAATTCTTAACCTGTTCTTTCCCTATTTTAGCCTCAGATCCTACCCTATTTACATTGATGTTCACTATGTTAGTCATCTGATCACTGTTAACCTTTTTGGTGAAAACTGAAACAAAAAAAGGCATTTAACACTTTGGCCATTACTGAGTTTTCTGTGATAGTCTTTCCTGCCTCGTTGAGTGATGTCTTTCTTGAAGATATGATTACTGGACTGACACGTCAGCAAAGGCCTAGTACTATTTCTAATGCTACATTAGGCAAAATCTTAGGGACAAGAGAAATAGCATATTGTAATATTTAATTAGTCAGATGATATGTTGTATTATGATGAAAAACGGAACTTTTCTGTTGTATTTTTCATTCATAATTCTCTAGGCACTTTACAAAAGAAGATAAGTAAAAAGAAAAGGATGACTTGTGGCACCATAGAGACTAACAAATTTATTAGAGCATAAGCTTTCGTGGGCTACAGCTCACTTCATCAGATGCATAGAATGGAACATATAGTAAGATAATATACATATACATACATAATATACATATACATACACACACATACATACAGATAAGTTGGAAGTTATCATACAAACTGTGAGAGGCTAATTACTTAAGATGAGCTATTATCAGCAGGAGAAAAAGACTTTTGTAGTGATAACTGTGGCCACTCAGTAAAAGACTTAAAATGGCAATCTGTGGCAATTTTGCAACAGAAAAGCTTAAAAAACAGACTCCAACGAGAAACTGCTGAGCTTGAATTAATATGCAAACTAGATACTATTAACTTGGGTTTGAATAGAGACTGGGAGTGGCTGGGTCATTACACATATTGAATCTATTTCCCTATGTTAAGTATCCTCACACCTTCTTGTCAACTGTCTAAATGGGCCATCTTGATTATCACTACAAAAGTTTTTTTCTCCTGCTGATAATAGCTCATCTTAACTAATTAGCCTGTCACAGTTTGTATGGTAACTTCCAACTTATCTGTATGTGTATATAGATATAGATAGATATCTTACTATATGTTCCATTCTATGCATCCGATGAAGTGAGCTCTAGCTCACGAAAGCTTATGCTCTAATAAATTTGTTAGTCTCTAAGGTGCCACAAGTCCTCCTGTTCTTTCTGTGGATACAGACTAACACGGCTCCTACTCTGAAACCTAAAAAAAGATAAGTGTCCTTATTCCTGTTTTACAGGTGCAGAAATTGAGGTGTTTTAAAAATGGTCACACAGGACAGTGGAAGCACTGGGAACAGTATCCAGGTTCCCTCATTTAGAATGCAATGCACTATCCACTCTGCCTCACACAAAAGAGGAACTGAGATTTGAAATTTCAATAGGTTTCAGTGTACAAGAGACTCTATACTGTAATTATGAGCTGCATGAAATTCTCTATTCTCATTTCACATCAGTGCTACTCAATATGAGAAAGGATTACTGATTTGAAAATATATTGCACCATAAACAATAATTTGGGAAAAAACTTGCCAATGAGTTTTCCCAAGTAATTTATTCCTCCCAAAGCATTGGAGTTTTCCCAAACCTGGAAAATTTTAATAGCAAAAAAGCATGTTGAACATGGCATCCTTACCTCCATCTGGCTGCAAAATTGTGAAAATATTAGCTTTTTTTTTTAAGCTTTTAAATGGAAAACCCCCCACTGAATTACTCCTTGGGAAGGAGCAACATCGTTCTCTCCTCATCTCCTAGTGTGCATATTTAAAGGCCCAATGATTGTACTAAGGTGGCAGACAGGTATCCTGCATCATTTTAGTTTCAAACAATGCTTAAAACAAGGAGCTTTATTGTTTAGGAAATTCTTTTGACTTCTATAAAGCATAGTGAAGTTATTCCCCACTATATCAAGCAGCCCAGGTATGCCATAACAAGGGGTTTCCCACAGCTACTTTCATCCAAGTTTTGCCTACATGATGGAGAGGCTTGATTGCATGAGGTGCTGAGGATTCTCACCTTCCATTGACTTGAATGGGAGTGGCCTTAACACCTCACAGGACTAGGTCTTAATTTCAACTGATTTGTTGACAGTGTTTTTTGAACAGCGATGAAAAAAAATCAGAGCTTTTGTTCTGTTTTCTCAAAAGCACATTCTGTTTCTCTAAACAGCAAGAATCAGGAGCTGTCTATATAAACTATCATGAGTAAACATCTGCCTTATGCATGAATATTTCAGTGCTGGTAAATGTGACAGTACACATCAAATGTATTTGTCCCCACAGCTACAGTGATTATTTCTGGCACCCATTTAGCAGTCAGATAATTCTTAAGACAAGATCTACCTATTTTGATCTGTTTTCCATGTCTTCAGTGAATGTCATTCACATCAGAAGCCTGCTAACACTCATGTGGGTCGAACAGCTGGTGCTCTCAGTGTTTATGGAGGAACTTGTAATAACATGATCTATCAAGAACAAACTGATATATATGGTTCATGCACATGTCAGTTTTTGAGACAGACGGCCACCTGGAGAGAACTGATACCTATCTGTCAAGTTAAAGCTGTCAGTAAATAAACTGTTTGGGACCAAATTTTAAAAGGATGGCTAGGAAAACCCTTTATTTTTAAAGACTTGGAACCCAAACAGGTCTGATGAAATCAGAAACTGTTTAATAAATTATCAAGTACATGCACAAATGCAAAGAAAGAAGTCAATTTAGCTCCCCAACGTGCCACAAGTAATGGTTTGACACACTACACAGTACATAGCGCTACTAGTTTAGTTACACAGACAATGGGAAAAAGCTCATGTCAGACTCACACAGTGGCCTGAGGGAATTTTAGTTCTAACTCCTGAGGTTAGGCCTTACATACATGACAGCTGACTTTATGTGAACATAATGACATGGGTCTATATATTAGAAAGTTCCTACCCTCAAACCTGCAGATGTGGTTTTTAAGACTTGTATCTGTCTCATTTTCTTTGTGGTTATGTCAGCTTCAGGAGAGGTGAATTAGTCTTTAAAGTATATATTTTCTTTTTTCCCCCCACCCCAACATCTCTTATCCACCCCCTATCTTAAAGTTTCAAGTATGACCTTAATTTCTAAAGCTTAAGACCTCTGTGGTATCAGCCAGTAAGCAGATACTGTACAACCAATACTGGTAGTCAGTTACAAATGACCTGTTCAGGAAAATTGGAGAGAATCCTGGATGGATGCCCTGTCTGCCACAATTCAGACATTTCATGTTTACCTGTCTACCAGTCGTGGAAAACATCAGAAACATATTACCTTGAGCTTGGTAGAGAAGAAAGAGTGAAACTGACAAAAATGGTTTCCTGCTTACTGAAACTAAGCAGACAAGAATATAGTACAATACTCCTGTCCCGAGGGTTACCCCTTAAAACTCACATTAGAGTAAACCTCAAAGCTTTCTGGAAGGGCTGGAAATCTAAGCAAAAGCTTCTTATCCAAACTGCTTTATAAGTTATCCATGAATCTTTTTATAATACTTTCCCCTTTCCTCTGCACCCCCAAATAGGAAAATGAAGAGAAGTTTCTCTTGTGGAGCTCCACAGGGATTTATTTGTTCAGCACTGCTTAACACAGGCTAACTCGGGAAAGTAGTTCAGGGAGACAGTGAAGTGATTCAGACTGTGATGTCATCACTGAGTGGATGACTGGGAACTCTCCATCTCCTTTTCATCAATTCCTGACAGTGAAGTCCTATTCGGTTTATGTCCTTAGACCATACCCATCATCATAGTGTCTGAATGCCTATGTTTTCCCTTTGCCAGGGTGAGACAGGGAGGTAGAGGAGGCTGAGCAGGCTGAAGGTCAATCCAGACAAGATAGAGGCAATTGTAGTAAATTGGTGGAAAGATCTAGAAGTTATGATGTGCCTGCCCCTCTTATTAGGGAAGTCATAGAATCATAGAAATACAGGACTTGAGTGATCACCAAGTCCAGTCCTCTGTGCTGTGGCAGGACTGAGAAAAACATCTGACATCCCTGTCTAGGTTATCTAACCTGTTCTTAAAAACCTCCACTGATGAGGATTTTACAACCTCTCTTGGTAAGTATTCCAATATTTAAATATTCTTAGAGCTAGAAAGCTTTTCCTAATACCTAACTGAGATGGGTTTAACTCACCACTGCAGCACCTCCTTCTGGCTGTCCCAGGGATTAGCTCTGCTAGCCAGTGAGCTGTCTTCTGGTGGTGTCTCACTGCCATCACTTCTGCTCCAGGACCCACATCACTCCCAGGACCGCAGCATCCTTTTCATGACACACCCCTCTGGCTGTATCACGTTTTGTTCACTTCCCTTGCAGGGGAACTGCAGTCTGCTGTCCAGCCACTTCCATCAAGGGCAATGGCAGAGAAAATTGTCTGGCCACTGCCTCCGTGGTGGGGGGGAGGGGACCCGGGCCCACCCACTACTCCGGGTCCAAGCCCAGGGACCCTATAGATGGCCATCACTTGCTGCATCCCCTCCAACTCCTCAGTTAATTTCCCTGGGCCTTTTCCTTGTGACCCCCAGCACCCTCTTTTCCCTTGACTCAGGCCCTAAGCCTGTGAATCCCTGCAGCCAACCCAGAGCCATCTTTAGCTTCTCCCCACCCCCAGGTCTGTCCAGGTTTTTGGTGCTTCTTCTTCCTGCTAGGAGCCTGATCCTCTGTGCTCAAGCTCCAGGCAGTTACTAAAACTGCTCTGCCCTGCTGCTCTTCTTATATTTCAAAAAGAAAAGGAGTACTTGTAGCACCTTAGAGACTAACAAATTTATTTGAGCATAAGCTTTCGTGAGCTACAGCTCACTTCATCGGATGCATCGGAGCTGTAGCTCACGAAAGCTTATGCTCAAATAAATTGGTTAGTCTCTAAGGTGCCACAAGTACTCCTTTTCTTTTTGCAAATACAGACTAACACGGCTGCTACTCTGAAACCTTCTTATATTGGTCTGCCTGACCCTGATTGGCTGCTCCTTGCAGACACTCTCTAATTGGCTGCCTTCTGTGCAGCCTCCCTAGGGCTCTATTAACCCCTTATGGGCCAGTGTGGGGCAGACGCCCCATCACACTAACCTAAATTTGCCCTGCTGCAAATTAAGCCCATTACTTCTTGTCCTACAATGTATCACCTTTATAACAGCCCTTAACATCTGAATCCTAGAATCATATGGTTGGAAGAGACCGCAAGGATCATCCAGTCTAACCCTCTGCCAAGATGCAGGATTTATTGCGTTTAAACCAGTGGTGGGCAACCTGCAGTGTAGGCCAAAAAGTCTGTCAGTTTTTTTTAAAGCCCAGTTTATGTTTCAATACTATTCTCATTCTTTTTTTTCCAGGTAATAGATTTTGGAGGCCAATATTTTCACTCAATAATTTAAAATATGGTACTCCACTAAAACAAACAGCATACATACAGGAATAGGTACACTCCAAGTTCCTGGGGAAGTCATATAAATTGGGCTGAATTTTTCTACTTCTGTATTTGTGTGATGAGGGAGAAAGAGGATCAAATTAAGAGAATGAAAAAGTACTATATACTTGGGCTCCAATCCTGCAATAGGATCATTACTGACAACTCTTGTACATCTACAGTGTCCTAGTGACTTTAGTGGGAATCTGCATAAGCCCAAAGGTCCATGTCAGTACATTTGTTTGCAGGTTTTGATTAGGGAGCCTAAATAAGTCTAATGCAATTGGAAACATTCATGAAGAACAGAACTTTTTATATAAAGATGACTTGAATTCCTTCCCTTGCTCCTGAAAAGGAGCAACCCCACTGATCCAGTAACACCTGGAACTATATTTTATATCTATTTGCTTTCTGCTCATGTGTTTCTGAACATTAGTTATGTTTTGGAGAGCATTGCATAAGGCAGTGTGCCAGGGCAGTCAGCTGATCTGACTGGAGCACACAAGATGCTTTACCATATGCAATAAAACTTTTTTGGGGGGGGAGGGGGAGCTCACAAGTGTTATTATTTTTTACAAAAATATGACCTATTTTGTTAAAGATACTTTAAGCATCCTGTGTTTTTAATGGAACAAGACTATAAGTAACTTGCATGAAAAGAGCTGATCATTAAAATTGTAATTTTCTATAACAAAGGCCATATCTTGAGTAAAATGCTTGAAAACATAGTGCTTAGGAAGCTGTTTTACCCATACCACTATTAGCTGAATGCACAATTACATGACTGGCTTATTTTCTCTGGAAATTTTACTAAGTATCAAGTCACGCAAAGTTCCTGTAAAATGTTGACTGCTTCCACCTCATTAAAGTTGCCTGTTATGTAACTGCCCAGGGACAACAGTAAATATGATATGATTGACTGACTGACTGTTGTCTTGGGCAGCAAAATGACATGAACTACGCTAGCCATACTAAAGGTATTTTACCGTAACATGTAGATATATTTGTTTCCCCTAGGAGTGACTTTCACTCAAGTGTATGTTAAGCTGCAACTCTTTTTTGCAGAGAAAACTGAAGACTTTGGGTGAACTCTTGGCCTCACTGAAGTCAATGAAAAAATCCTCATTGCTGCAATAGGGGAAGGGTTTCACCTGTAGCATATATGCAATTTTGAAACCTTTTTAGTGGTGCCATTTTGATCATAAGAATGAGACTCCCAAACAACTTATCTTCCATTTTCCTGTACTCAATACCTTAAAATGAGGTATCCTTATTTAACTTTTTCTATAGATGATACCTGTATTACCTACTGTTGTTACCTGCAATTATTTCTTTCTCACTTACCCTTTGTAATTCCACTGAATTCAATGAGGTTGCATGGAATATAAATTGGGACAGAATTTGTCCCTGTGTGTGTAATAGGCTATAAAGCATTCTATAACACTTTGGTCTGAGCAATGCTACACTCAAAATCAATTGTGTTGCCTACTCTTACAATGTGGATTATTGACTGAGAGTAAACTACCTCCATTGAAATGTATGAAAAGCTATTAAAATTCTACCAGTTACTCTTAATTTCTACAGTAAATGGACATTATTCTACTATATTCCATTTGTTTCCAATGCCCTTTAATACACGCATCATAACTGAATGGAAAGCAGCAGATGTTTAGAGTAAACAGAAAAACGTGAAGTTTTTGAAGTAGGAGGGCCAGGGCACCATACAAAATTTAAATTATTTCAAGATCTCCTGCATCAGTGCTTGGGGGACCCTGAAGCAATTTGCATCATATTTTAAACACAGGAGACGTGACATGAGTTGAACTCCTACTGGGGAGTGGAGTCGCGGGGGGAAGAGGGGGGTTGCTCAGTCTAGTTTGTATATGACCTTTTTGATATTTCTATCTAAATGCAGATTCAGTTTTCTGTTCTGTGCAATCCATATAAGAAATCCCTCACTATGGAGATGCTAAAAATAAATGAATATTTAAATTGAAAGTTTTTCCAGAAGGAAGTGAAATTTCAGAAGTGTGTTTTATGTCACTTTAGCAATGATCTGGCTTTCGTTATCTCTAGGTAACAATGAATATATGAAAAAAAGATGAGACTGAGAAAAAATTGCTCCAATTGTATGTGAACTGTTATCCTTTGTTCTTGTTGTTTAGTCTTTCTCTGTAAGTACAAAACCAGAGAGCTCTAACTGGTATTTGGACAAGAAAACCTCATTTTTCCATCCCCCGGGTTAATATTTTTTCTGTTCCTGAAGTGTACTAAAAACTGCATATAAATTGCTCCCCATTTATCGAAGAATTCTTGAGAGTTGTTTGTGCTTTCCTACGCACAAAGAGTATAATTCTTGATGCAGAGGGCACTCTGTGTCCTAAAAATTAATTCACAAATAGAAAATGGTTTTGGAATTTTGAACATGAGAGGAGATTTCTGACTGGCTGGCAATGCTGTCCTACTTTTGCCATCGACACCAATCAAAAATGTGCATGACCTTTTTGGTCAGTTCCATTCCATAAGGGATGTGAAGTAGTCAAAGCTATTCAGTCTCTCATGCCTCACCATGCATGGGAAGAACACACCAAATTTTAGCTAAAACCCTATCTGCTGGTATTTCTCTGATTGTCCTCCAGTGTACAGGTTATTAGTTGGCTAGCTTCTTGTAGGAGTTACTGTTAAGTAGGACTCGAAGAAGAAGTGGATATTGGAAGATGGCTGAGAAGGATGACGACAAACAGAGAAGTGGAAGGTGGCCACACTGGCAGAGAGAAGGGGCTGGAGGTGACAACAAGAGAGTATGGGAGGCCAAAGTTGTGAAGGGCATAGAATATGAGGAGAAGAAGAGTCTATCTTAGTTAGTGATATTCCCCGCCCCCCGGAACGTCCCGATGTGTTGACAAAGAGAGCAAGGGACAAAGAGAGGGCTGTGATGTTGTCAGAAATACAGACAAGGACGATTATTTTAGCAGTTGTTTTTTGAATTAATAGGAGTAGGTGACATAGCTATCAAGAAGACCAGAGAGGAGAAGCTTGCCATGATCAAGAGTTTTAGCTGTGTAGATAGAAAGAAAACACTGGATCTTAGAAAACAAGATTTGGACCTAATCTAGATGTGCAGTACAAGAGAGGGAGGAACTGACAATGACTCCCAGGTTCAACACCTGTCTGACAAAAAGGAGGGTGTTGGTTTCAGCAGTGACAGGAAACGTGGTGAGTGAGGAGGGCTATAGAGGAAAAAAGTCAGGAGTTCACTTTTTGTGATGTTAAGTTTACAATGATGGCAAGACATTCTGGAAAAGATAAGAGAGACAGAGAGATGTTGGATAGGAGGAAGAGACAAAGGTAGAAGCTGACAGGAAATTTGAGTGATCAGTGAAAATTTTCAGCCATAACTTTCCCACTCCCCAAAAATGGAGATTCTGTGAGACAGAAACAGATAGCAAATTGATAGCTATTTTGCCAAATTGTTTTGGTAAAAAAAATTATAAAAATATTGAAACATATTGTTAAGATGCTTTTGAAACAAAATGTTTTGAAGGTTTACCTCAAAAATTCTTTTAATTATATTTAAAAACAAACAGAATTTACAAATAGTCAAAATCAAAGCGAAGCGTTTCAATTTTGTCAGAAAGACATATTGTTTGACCTGAAATGATTTTTTCCCCCAAATTTTTCTGAATTACCAGAGAACTGAAAAATCTGTTATTTGCCCAGCTCGAGTCATCAGCATAAAGATGTTATTTGAAATCATGTGAAGGGATGTGATCATCCAAAGATAGGGTGTAGAGAGAAAAAAAAGAGTATAGGGCCAAGGAGTGAGCCCTACAGGAACTCCACAGAAAGAGGGAGAGAGGAGAAGGATGACCCGCCACATTCCTTTGAAGTAGATGTATTCTTTTAGAAGATCCTATTTCCCAAATAGTAGTCACAATAAAAGGGTGTCCATAGTAGTACTCTATGTTAGAATTCAGTGAGACGAGGCTTCCTTTACAGGAAGAAAAGATTAACTCTGTACTGAGGTGGGCTTCAGTGGGGTTAGAATGTTCTGTATTGAGATGTTCTCTTTGAATGGGATTAAAATTTCATAAAAACCCCTCATTTATTCTAAGCTTCACTGTGGGGCAAACTGTGGCCACCGCCCGAAGTTTGAGTAGCATAAGAGTGTGTAGATGGACTCCTGCTCCCACTATTGTTGGCAGAGTAGCTGTAGGACTGCTCTACATCCGCTACTGCACCTCATGACTGAAGTAACAGCTCTTTTCATGTAGGGGCCAGGGCCGGCTCTAGGCACCAGCAAAACAAGCAGGTGTTTGGGGCGGGGCATTTCTAGGGGCGGCATTCCAGCACCGGCCATGCCGCCCCTAGAAATGTGCCCCCGCCTACCCCGCCTGCTCCCCTGAGCGCGCCGCCGCTGCTCCGCTTCTCCACCCTCCCTCCCAGGCTTGCCATGTGCGAAACAGCTGTTTGGCGTGTCAAGCCTGGGAGGGAGGAGAAGCCAAGTGGGGGCGCGGTTGGGGGAGGCGGCAGCGGTGGAGTGGAGGCGAGCTGGGGTGGGGAGTGGTTCCTCTACCCCCCCCGTTACTTCCTGTGCTCCCCCCCTGCTCACCTCCGCTCAGCCTGCTCCCCTGAACGCGCTGCCTCTCCCTTGCCTGAGAGGGAGGGGGGAGAAGCGGAGCGGCAGCATGTTCACGGGAGCAGGTGGGGTAAAGGTGAGCTAGGGTGGGGGGTTGCAGCGGGGGGGGGTCCCAGGAAACAAGAGGGGAGGGAAATGCTGCACCCCTCGGGGGAAGGAGGCGAGGCCGGGGATTTGGGGAAGGGGTTGGGAAGGGGCGGAGCCAGGGTGGCGGAAAAAAAGCAGGGGTGGCCAAAAAATTTTTGGCTTGGGGCGGCAAAAATCCTAGAGCCGGCCCTGATAGGGGCAATGGCAATAGTCTTCATACTGTCCTCAATCCTTCCCCCATTATGTGGCTACACACAGAGCATGTCTATGGACCTCTTGCTCGAGATATTGTTTTCAAGTCACCTTCATAGGGCAACCACATCAATTTCACTGCAGTCAGCAGTCCCTTTGAGGAGGATGTGCACAGACGAAATTGCCTTTAGCTGTGACAGTCAGGGCAGCATTTCTATTTGAAAAGGAAAATATACCATGTTGGAAATATTTAGATTCCCATGAGAAAAAAAAGAATTTCTTTGTGAGCAAAAAGGAAACCAGATGAATGAGCGTGTCTTTTTTAGACTGGTAGAGGGATGAACATGTGTAAGGTGACAGAGGCAGCCTGTTTACTTCAAACAAAATGGCATGGTATTCAGTGCTCACAGTGTTGTAAATTGAGATGCAGAGTATCCAGCTTCATAGAAAAAATACTGAATGGCAGATAATAGTTTCCCCACTCTTTTGGGCCCTATTTTTGAGCAACTTCTTTGTATCTTTTTCCTTTGTGAGAAAATCCTGGAGACTATAAAACAGTAAAAGTTACATAAAATTCAAGATAGACACAAAGGTATGATTTCCTCTAAGTTTTGTGTGTTTGATATTCTAGGGAAAAGTACATTTGTTGTTTTAAAATGAAGGCTGAAATACTTATATTGTCTAGCAGTGAAAGAGGTTATATTATATTCTAAATCCTTAAGGATTACTTTTATATCTCCTAAATGATTCATAAGAACTTCGTTCCCAGAAAATACTTTTCTTTCAGTCATGTCGTTAGTCACTATTGTCCTCTGTCTTGTCTCAAAGACCTACATTATATTTTGTTTTGCACTGTTTTCTTGTCTAGCTATTTCTCATGTCTAGCTTTCTCATGTCAGATTCTTGCTCTCTATTTCTCTTGACAGAAAGATACTGGTAAAATATTGTCAGCTCAGAAAAAAAAAATCGGACTCCTATATTTTAGTTCTCTGTTATATGTTCCCATATAGAAAGAGCAGACTTTTCAGTCTTTCAGTCTGAATTTATTTTACAATTAAGATAAACAACAATAAAAAGGCACAAAGTAAAGTCTCCATGAAAGAGCATAGTATAACTTCCTTCTTTAATGCATGGCATCCGATTTCTAAAAAATTAAAGGTACAATACATAGAAAACAAGATTATAACCCATTAACATTGCTACATATACACAACATTCCCATTTCTTAATTCTCACAAACTTACTCCTTTTCACTGATAACTCTGTACATACAATTGCCATTAAAAGGTCAACATTTACTAACAGTTACCACACTAGTATTTATAATATCACAGTTATTTCTACGATAAATACAGTAATAGTTTTTGTAGCTTTGATACCACCATGTGGTAACTCTTAACAAATGCTTACTTTTCAAATTGTGATTACAGAGGACCAGATTCACAAAGGAACTCAAGTGTCTAACTGCCACTGTAGGTGTCTAAGTCCAACATTTAGTCACTACTGAGATCCTCAAAACCCCTGCTCAGCTGCTGCCTAACCCTATAGGCACCTAAACTCCTCTACCTGTCTAAGTTTCCACTGGTGAGCATGCACAGAACCACCTAAGTCCAGATGCCACCAAACTGCTCAACTCTGTAGCTCATGCCTAAACTTTGGTGGAGTTCTCAGACTAGGTGTTCCCCTACTTATCTCTACTCTTGGGCCCAATCCGATAGGAATGCCCAGAGCATGCCTAACCTACATAAAGACAGTGGGAGGCAACCATACATAAAATTACATCCAGTAGCCCAGTGGTTAGAGCAATCACCTGGGATGTAGAAAACCCAAATTCAAATCCCTAGATTGCCTGATTTAAAGCAGGGACTTGAATCCAGGTCTTTCATCTCCCAGGTGAGTGCCATAATCACTGAGATATGGAGTCAATTTCTTGGTTTTTGGTTTCTCTCTGGTTGCCCAATGCATATTTATTTATACAAAGTGGAACAGCTTGACCAAGAGAAACTGAAAGAGAGCCGCTCTAGAATACCCGACAGCCTGGTGATGAGGGTACTCTCCTGGGAGTTAGAGATATGTGTTTAAGTCCCTGCTCAACATCAGGCAGAACAGGGACTTGACAATGTGTCTCCCATGTCAATGCCCTGATCACGGACCTCTTGTTTCTAATAGGGTGGAGGTTTCATGTTTTTCACAAGAAACGGCTGTCCTAACTTAGGTGACTACTCCAAGACATGGTTTATGGCTATGAATCCAGAGCAGGAGGCGGCATCTAACTACTTTTGAAGGGTGGGGCCTCGGCCCAGCCCCTCTCCTCAACACATCTGATTGGCTAGTTTAGGTAGCTCACTGCTCAACTTACTGGCTTCAGTTAATTGCTTTCTTAGGTGCCCTGTGCAATGCATGGAGAGCCTGGACACCTAACTCAGGCTGTGAAGTCTACTGGGAAGCAGGGTGCATAGAACTCAGGCATTGTAACTCCGAGCATTGCAACACCAAAGTCCTTTTGTGTATCCTCTGTATTGAATCATGTAAATTTATATATAGTGACCCACACCTCGTGTACTACAGCACCATACAGATAGCAATGATAATAGTATGTAAATACCTAAATAATGGGTAATTCAGTGCATGAAATATCCTATAGAATAAAAGGTTGCAAAAGAATAATCCCATTTAAGAATTTTATCCTGCCTTGTACTTGATTTTTAATTTATTTCTGTAAGCAAACCCAGTTGCAGAATGGAATGAGCTAACATCAAACAGAACCACTGGATTTCTGAATTTTGAGGGTTACTTCCTTAAAAGAGCCATTTTCCAGTCCCACAGAAAGGCTGAGCCACATATCAAGTAAGAATACAGGAATCCTGTGATTCAGGGTGAAAACAGTTTTTGATTTTTCTCTCTGTTTTTATTGGTGGGTGGGTAGTTTGTGTTTGGGGGGGGAAATTTGTTGAAGGTTTACCTCTCCAGTTACAGATGAATGAATTCTAAAAGGAACTCCAGCATGTCTAACCTATATTTCCTTTGTAAACTTGGAGAGCCTATAGTATAATGGCAAACTCCATTACTCACCACCAATGCACGAGAACAGACACACCTGCCCATAATCTTATTTACTGAATTTTTGATCAAAAAATGAAAGCATTGGTTTTCATACCTCACACTAAATTATAGTTTTGAGACATACACTCCAGTAGGTGATGAACATGGAAGCTAAAAAACAAGCTGAAAACTACTGGAATTAAATGCTGTGTGAATCAACAGCTACCTCATATTATCAGTAACAAAAACTGTATTGCTATTACTTTATTTTATAATATATGAAACAAGAGTGTAATACCAGCTGTCCACTTCTTTCATATAAATAATCAGAAAGCACTACCCAAAAGAGAATTAATTTGTTATACATTGTCATCTAAATAAGAGTGTTTTCATTAGATTAATATATGTATATTTTGACATTAGGTGATCACAAATATAATCAAGTAATTTATACAATCATGACACTACAATAAACTTAAAATTACCCTTGTAATTTCAATGTAGCAACAAGTTCAGATATGCCTTGTTAATAAGTAAAGTACTAACTTACAGGTGGTCATATAATTCTACAAGCAATGACAGACATGCATTGAATTTCAGTGGCCACCTCTTACTAACTTTTAACAGAGTGGTTTTAACTGTAACCTACATTTCTGAAATACAGTACCTCATCCACATAAGGCAAAAGATATATTTTAACATTCTGTCATTAACCAAATATTGTGAGATGCAGGACTAACTCAAATAAATTATTACTTTTCCTTTACATTTAAAAACTGTTTCCTATTTGTGCTAAGCAATCCCTCTATTATTTTAAAACAAAGAATCCTTCCCAAGCTCACCTAAGGACATGTTTTAGAGCAGGGGTGGACAAACTATGGCCCAGGGGCTGTGTTTGGCCCTTCAGATGTTTTAATCCGGCCCTCAAGCTCCTGTCAGGGAGCGGGGTCGGGGGCTTGTTCTGCGTGTCTCCCAGAAGCAGCGCCACGTCCCCCTCCAGCTCCTACATGTAGGGGCTGCCAGGGGATCCACATGCTGTCCCCACCCCAAACACCTCCCCAGCCATCGGGGCCAATGGGAGCTGCAGGGGCAGTGCCTGCAGACAGGGCAGCAGGCAGAGGTGCGGGGCCGTGCCTCCGTATAGGAGCCAGAGGGAGGACATGCTGCTGCTTCTGGGAGCTGCTTGAGGTAAGAGCTGCCTGGAACCTGCACCCCGACCCCCTCCTGCACCCCAACTCCTTGCCCCAGCCCTGATCCCCCTCTCACCCTCTGAACCCCTCAGTCCCACCCTCCTGCACCCCAGAGCCCAGACCCCCCACCAGAGCCCTCACCCCCTCCCGCACCCCAACCCCCAATTTCATGAGCGTTCATGGCCCACCATACAATTTCCATACCCAGATGTGGCCCTTTGGCCAAAAAAGTTTGCCCACCCCTGTTTTAGAGCAAGGGTTGAATAAGCTGAAACAAGGACTACAGACCTAATGACAACAATAACAAGGTCTAAAAATTAATATTTATTCTTTGTTATTGTGAACATCAAAGAGGAATGAAATGAGCTACTTTGTTTATGGTCTTCAGTTTGTTATGTCATGTTGAACCAGTCGGATTTCAGGTGCGAAATTGCTGTTTCAGTTGCAAAAGGAACGGGAACTATTCCATTTATAATGTAAGCATTGGTTTGTAACTGATGTTTTGTGATTCCTGAATGCAGTTAGTTGTTGGACTAGGCAAAATATGTTTGATTTGATTTTTTTTTAATAAAGCTATTACTTTTGCAGTAAAAAAGGGGAAGAGGCTAAGATGTGAAATATAATACAAACGGAAATAGTCTTTCAGTGGTGCAGATTTCAAAAGAGCCATGAAGTACAGCTGATTTGCTCTCCCTCTGGCTTTGTGTTACAGCCTTGGAGGCACTACAGTACTGTTTCTGTTCCTCAAAGCTTGATGGAAGAGAGGGACAGCTTAGCCTTACTATTAATTTTAAATAAATGAAGGTTAATGACATATGCCCCCAAAAATAATTTCTAAAAATATTCATTAAAATTATACAGCTAAAGAAGGCAAATGATAGGCATGCTTTTTCTAGCCGGAGGAACCATTAGTTTCCACTTAAAAAGAATAAGGCTGTAATTCCCAGACTGGCAATAAACTGCATTAAATGAACTAAGCACAATAGGGACTGAAAATCTATATAGCACAGCAGGTGAATAGTTCATTAAAAGCAAATATGTAAGTGGACACAAAACAGAGGCCTCTTTTCCCTTTCTCTCCCCAACCCTCCCCCCCACCTCCCGTAAAACGCAAACAAAAATCTTGAGTCCCAATTGTCACAGTTCAGGGCAACTGCACCTATGTTTTCCCTTAGTGGTTCAGCAAAGGCACCTGCTCTCAGGATTTTTGGGGACAATACATGTGAAGTTCCTAATCCTTCCCACACATAGTAGATAGTCTCCTAGAGAAGTTTCATGCAATTCCACAGTAACACATATCCAATTGCATTTTTAATACAATGGACCCCAAAGGTATTAAACTTAATTCAATAATGTTTATCTTAATTCCATAAGGTTTGTCCAGGATATTGTAATATATCTGTCACACCAATGAATCAACATTTTCATAGTGACAGGAGTAGAATGAATATACAGATACACACACACAGTGTGTGTGTGTGTGTGTGTGTGTTTGTGAGAGAGAGAGAGAGAGAGAAATCTATGTTAAACAAACACTATTTTGGTTTCAAAGTCAAGTTTTTTAGTAAAAGTTATAAAATGCCTGTGTGATGCTGGCACACCAGGAGTCAACTCATGTCAAGGCCCCGGGCCTTATTGGACACTGACAAATGCATAGATGGAGACCAGTCTGGTTCACCTGTATGTTAGTGTTATTGAAATAGATATTAGAATTATAAAAATGTGTTTAGACTTTATGGAATGCTTGTAGGATGCTGCATGTATTAATTCTGCTTATAATATCTGTATCCCATCTTATAAGGTAATATTTAAATGTTTGTTCTGTAACTATAAACTATAAAAAATGTTTGCTAAGACTGTTTAAACCCTCTTCCTCCACATACGCAGAGGATAGCCACAGGCATATTTCTGAACCAAAGGCCATCCCCTGTGAAATTTCATCCATGCTCCAAATCATGGGAGCACTAGATTCTCTCAAAGAAAAGGTTGCCAGCATATTTTTTAACATGAGCAAAACACGTAATTCTTGGAAACAGCTGAATTGTTTTGGCTGAAATTTTCCATTAAATTCAGGCTGAGTCAGACACTCAACATGGAAAATTTTCATCCAAACAGGTTTGGCAAAATTACAGTCATCTGCTTTTGCTGACTCTGGTATATGTGTGACACTCTGTACCTCAAAATAGCACCCTGGAACCCCCATATTCACCATTGTGATATGATTATGATATGTTCAGTACAAAGTATGCCTTGTGAGGTATCACTTAAAAAGCCTGATCCACTGAACATTACTATCCTGTTTGATTGCATGTACTATCATTGTATGTGTTCCTCCCTGGCTGAAGGAGCAGCAGGACCATAGACAGTTCAGTTGCTGGCAGGGACCAGGGAGCAACAGGGAGCTCCTGGCTGTCTGCTGGGACTAAAGATAGAAAAGCTGGGGCCAGAAAGGGCGATGTCTCCATGGTGAAAGCCCTGGGGGCATGGTCCCATACCAGGGTTGAAGGACTATTTGAAGGCTAGCCAAGAAGGGTCTTTGGGACTGAATAAGGATTGAGCCCAGAGAGGGCAGCAGAAAGACAGCATCTCAAAGGAGGAGGCCTTGCGGGGACAGCCCCATACCAGGACTATTTAAAGACTGAGCCTGGGGAGGCCTACAGAGATACTAATGGAGGGGTGGTGGGATAGGCCCCTCGTGGACTGTATACCCCAGAAGGGGTCTGCTTTGTTTCACATAAAGACTGCGTGTGTCTGTGTGTGCGTGAGAGAGAGAGACCGAATGGCTCGGCAGCAGTTCTGCAGAAAAGGACCTAGGGGTTACAGTGGACGACAAGCTAAATATGAGTCAACAGTGTGCCCTTGTTGCCAAGAAGACCAATGGCATTTTGGGATATATACGTAGGGGCACTGCCAGCAGATCGAGGGATGTGATTGTTCCCCTCTATTTGACATTGGTGAGGCCTCATCTGGAGTACTGTGTCCAGTTTTGGGCCCCACACTACAAGAAGGATATGGAAAAATTGGAAAGAGTCCAGCGGAGGGCAACAAAAATGATTAGGGGAGTGGAACACATGACTTATGAGGAGAGGCTCAGGGAACTGGGATTGTTTAGTCTGCAGAAGAGAAGAATGAGGGGGGATTTGATAGCTGCTTTCAACTACCTGAAAGGGGGTTCCAAAGAGGATGAATCTAGACTGTTCTCAGTGGTAGCTGATGACAGAACAAGGAGTAATGGTCTCAAGTTGCAGTGGGGGAGGTTTAGGTTGGATATTGAAAAACTTTTTCACTAGGAGGGTGGTGAAACACTGGAATGCGTTACCTAGGAAGGTGGTGGAGTCTCCTTCCTTAGAAGTTTTTAAGGTCAGGCTTGAGAAAGTCCTGGCTGGGATGATTTAGTTGGGGATTGGTCCTGCTTTGAGCAGGGGGTTGGACTAGATGACCTCCTGAGGTCCCTTCCAACCCTGATATTCTATGAATTATTGAAAACCCACATGAGTAACTACTGACAGAGGTCACCACAGACTAAAAGAGTGCAGGTGCACACACTTGGTCAGGGGATGGTCGTGAGAGCTGGGTTCTGCCCTGTTACAACATGGCAGTAAACTCAAGGCAGCGTACTGCCGATGTGCCTTCATATAAATGCAAACCATTTTAATCAAGGAAAATCCAAAGCCTTTTTCCTACCAAAGTTAATGAGAGTTTTGTTATTGACTTCACCTGGTCAATAGAGAAAAGCATGATATAGATATTATTATTGTTCTGTGTTTGGAACTCAGTAGTTGGCTTATTGAAGACATGCTGTCAAATAGCTATAAAAATTAAATACAAAATCATTTCCCCCTGTCCATTTGGAACATTTTGCAGCCATCTTTCCCAAAGAAGATCTGTACTTTCGTGAAGGTTTCATTTTAGCGGTAATGTTTTTAGGAGTTTAGAATATAGCATCATGGAAACACTGACTGATATATTGCAAATTGTGTCATCATTATGTTATAGTTTCATTGAGCTAGAGACATAGAATGTTTTCAGTTAACCAAGCAAAGGAAAGCAAAACAGGCTACAAACCTTGTTTAAAATAATTGCCTCATTCTCCATGCAAACCAGATTGGTTTGTCAAGGTCAAATACAAATAGATATAATCTTGCTGGGTACACATCATTTTACATGCAACCAAGCATTCACTTTTTCCCTGTCTGAATAATAACACACTTTAAAACACTACACACATTTTAGGAAGAAAAGAACAGTAAGACCTAAAGAAGCAAGCAAAAGAGGAAACTCAGACAAAAAACCTCACATGAATAGGGCCTTACCACATTCATGGTCCATTTTGGTCAATTTCATGGTCCCAGGATTTTAAAAATCGTAAAGTTCATGATTTCAGCTATTTAAATCTGAAATTTCACAGTGTTGTAATTGTAGAGATCCTGACCCAAAAAGGAGTTGTGTGTGTGTGTGTGTGTGTGTGGGCGGGGCGGTGGTGGTGGAGGGTGTCACAAAGTTATTGCAGGGGGATTGCGGTACCGCTACCCTTACTTCTGCACTGCTGCTGACGGCGCCGCTGCCTTCAGAGCTGGGCAGCTGGAGAGTGGTGGCTGCTGGTTAGGGTTGCCAACTCTGATTGAAGCTATTCCAGGAAATTTTTTTCCCCAACATGATGTAATGTCATTAAAATATCCTATGAATATCAATAGTCACCAGGAGATCGATGCCGATTCCAGGAAACTCCAGGTCAATTCTGGAGGCTTGGCAACTGTACTGCTGGTTGGAAGCCCACAACTGAAGACAGAGTTGTGCCAGCAGCAGTGCAGAAGTAAGGATGGCATGGTACGGTATTGCCACCCTTACTTCTGTGCTGCTGCCTGCAGAGCTGGGCCCTCAGGCAGCAACTGCCACACTCTGGCCACCTAGCTCTGAAGGCAGCAATGCAGAAGTAAGGGTGGCCTGGTATGGTCTTGCCCCCCTTACTTCTGGGCTGCTGCTGGCAGGCCACTGCCTTCAGAGCTGGGCACCTGGCCAACAGCAGCCGCTCTCTGGCCGCCAAACTTTGAAGGCAATGCAGAAGTAAGGGTGGCAATACCGCAACCCCCCTGCAACTCCCTTTTGGGTCAGGACCCGCAATTTGAGATACGTTGGTCTCCCCCATGAAATCTGTATAGTATAGGGTAAAAAAGCACACCAAAGACCAGATTTCATGGGAGGGGACCAGATTTCACGGTCTGTAACGCGTTTTTCATGGCCACGAATTTGGTAGGGCCCTACACATGAACCTCTCAAGAGCATCAAAGATGGTGGCGATGGAAAAGTTGGCAGCATTTAGAATGAATCACATAAAATATTTTTAGAAAGCATTAATTTTCCAGAATTTTCCAGAACAAACCCAATAAAGCAAAAGAATCCACAACTAGAGACTACACCTAACTCAGGCAAACTTAAGTAAGCTAATCAGGTGGCACCTTATTGTGCCTGGATGCTAGCAATTGAACAATTAGTATAATTCTGTTTTTATTGCTTCATCTCAGATCCTTAATGTCTTTTTTCATATAACATTTTCTGTGTTCCTCTTGGTTTTAAGTAATTTTATGTAGGTTACATATATTTATGTTATGACTGTATATATACACACACACCAATCAATTATTATGCTGTGTTGAGGTACTGTAGTTGTAGATGACGGACAAAGGTATCAGAATTCTTTAGTGATATAACTGGCAATCTGGGGTGCGAATGCAGTGCAGGTAGACATACTCATGCTAACATGGTGAAAAATAATATAGATGGAGAGGAATGGGCTTCAGCAATGTGCGTAAGTACCCAGGGTCCCTGGCACGCTTGAAAGGCCACACTGAGGCCCATACCACCACATACACATGAATGTTCTTTGCCATGCTAGTGCAGATAAAGCTAGTATGGGTATATCTACCCAAGCTGCAATTACACCTCAGATTGCAATGTAGACAAATCCAACGACTGGTAATGACATACAGGACCACATTTACCTGCAGGTTTCAGCCTGCCCTCCACAGCTCCAGTCCTGCAAGGAGCTGAATGCTCAGATGAAGGCTCTGGGGGGAGATTTTCAAAGGCACAAATGGCAGTTAGGTGCCTAACTACCATTGACTTTCAGTTAGGAGCTATATCTCCCAGGGTATGGAAGCAGCAGGGACTGTGGAAGACACCCAAGAAGACTCAGAGGACAAGGACAATGTGATTCTGCATCTTTACCTGGGGGAGCAGGTTCAATAAGCTCCTTCCCACATGATGAAGGTCTCAGATGGGGAAGATAAGAGAACACAGGTATAGAAATCTTACTGTTAGTCGTATAAGGAAAAGTTACAGAGATCCTCTCATGGAAGATTGCAAAGTCTCTGGTGTCTTCCCTTTCCCCACACAGAATCATGATGCACAAGTCAGGGGGGTGAGGGTGGGAGAAGGATCAGTCTGGCAATCAGATAAACAGTGTGGTATCCCTTTCCAGTTGTCTGAGACAAGGGGCTGTGGTGCTGAGTTGAATCTTCAGGAAACCTAATAAAGTTGCATTGTCTCCTTCTTTCCCTGTCCACTTCACTGTATTTAGCAGGTCCAGGGGCCAGATTTTCTGGTGAAGCCGGGGTGGGGGTTCATGGCTCAGATCTCCTTCTGCATGAAATCTCTGTATCCTAGCGCAGAATGTAGTCAATTTCCATTCAAACTGCCTCCCAATCCTGAAAGCAAAATTTCAGCAAAATTCCTGTTGCAGCAAAAGCTCCAGCTCGTTCTTCAAGTTCACTGGCAATGCCAATCTGCTTGGCCCACCTTCATAGCTGACCAAACCCCTTCATTCTGCAGTATGTAGAGGGGTGACCATTAGCACAAACATCTCTCTGGTATAGATTGCCAAATCTCCTCCACAGGACTGGAAAACAACCTCTCTTTGCCATTCTGGCACTTGGAGAATATGTTCTCTGGCACCTGGAGAATATGTTGTCCAACTGTTGGCTAGCCTTAAGGGAAAGTGTTGTCAACTAGTAACATAGCCCCTGAAAGGAATTACCCCACCTTCCCAAGAGACTGTATGAGCATTTTACATTGCTAGTACAGTGTTCCTCACCATTAGTAGCCTCTGCACCTCCCTCAGGGGCTGCAAAAGTTGTCTGAGAAGCAAGGATAGAGAGACAGTTATATTCCTGGAATTCTGAAAAATATCAAAACGGTGGCCTTCTACAGCAAAATTATGTCAAATGGGGGGAATTTCTTGGCTTGTTCCAAGGGCCAAAACTAGAATGCTCTTCTTCTCTATGAATTGGCAGGACCTATGGCTCCCAAGAGCAAAACCATACCACCAAGAGGGCAGAAGTAACATCCCAGGGACAGAAGAGGTGGACAGAGAAGGACCCTGGAGGAGCTGCTTATAGGGATGGACAGGAGAAACCAGGAACAGTGTGAATTCCTCTGAGCATGGGAGAAGCAGTCTCGTACACTGATGAATCGGTTCATGGAGCTGGAGAGATGCCACAGGGAATGAGAACAGTCCCTAATGGAGAGGCTAATTGAACTCGTGGCTAAAAGAATACAGCATCCATCCACTGCTGAGGCACCAGAACCAGCCCAACAACTGCTGCCACCTCATCCTCCATCTGCCGCCCAGGATGTTGCTGAGCTTGTAGCTCCTGTGCCAGATGAACCCCTCTCCCACAACTGACCAGTAGGCGAATGCCGAGCCTGCAGGAGCACCTGAACGTACCATGTACCAGTGCCAGCCCCCCAAGCAAACAGTCATAAGCTTGTTTAAAGAGTATGTGTGCCCAATAAGAGGTTTCTCAAAAAGGGTGAATAGTGTAGACAAAAACATTGTACAATGACCACATACTTGGGTGCCACCCTGCACAGCACAAACCCAGTCTCAAGGGGATAACCCAATGGAGATGCTCTGTTATAACCATCTTTAATGTATGCAATGTCACACGAACAAACAGCTAGCGATCTTCCGCTACCATGGAACAAAACCATCACAAAGCTAAGTAGTCCCATAAGTGTAAACCAATGTGCCCTCATGTGCATTTCCACATCCTGTATAGGTGTATCTTGGGACAGGCTGATGTCATCCTCTGCCTCCCTACTGTTCCAAGATGTGTGCAAATATGGTATCCCTGATTTCCTGTGCCCACTGGGAACTAGGACCATTGTGCACATGGGCTGTATCTAGCTGCCTGTACAGAGTTTGTAAACCAGACTTGTCCTGAGCTGGCTCAGGATAGAAACACTCCCCTTTACCCTCACAAATATTATGACGTGCACAACAGGTGACGAATATATCAATGGCAATTGCCACATAGGCAGTACCAACAGTGTCCCCTTGGTCACAGGTATGGGGAGCAGGCACAAACATAAATATGATCCAGTACTCGAATATGTGTGCAAATGTAGACAACACCTAAAAGAGGGGCCAAATTTTCAAAGGTGCCTTCCACCAGCCCCCATTTTTGACTGTAAAGGGAGGGGTGTGAGTGCAGTTTTGCCCTTACTATAATGTGCATGTATGAATGGTAAAATTTAGTTTCATGAAATCTATTTGTAATCAGTGTGTTTGTAATAAGTTTTATGCATGTAAATTTTGTCACATGCATTCAAGTGAAAGTTGCCGTGCTTGTACACACAAACTACACAGCCTACAAATTTGCTTAGCTATACAGAGGACATGTTTCAAAAATTTGGTCCAACAGGTCTTCCTTTTTAATTATTCATAGTAATTAAAAATGCCCAAACCAATCTACCTATGCAGCTGTAAAAAAAAGAAAAATAAATCTGTTTGTCCGAACAACACAAATAATTGTGCACAAGTTTAACCTTACAAATACCAGTTTGTACAGGCCAGGTTGAGAGACCTCCAAAGTAGCTTAAACTCCCAGCATATACAGCAGCATTAAATGGCAATGCTATAATTAGGTTACCAGGTTTTGATTGTCATGTTTGTGGTGATACAACAATACTGATACATAATATATACATGCTTTGTAAGAAATCTCCCATGAGATCTTGCACTGAGCCACTTTTCTATTGTTTCCATAGTAAATAATATCTGCACAAAAGTTCATTAATTAACAGAGGATACATTTGTATCCTAGGACATATATCATATCTTTAATCTTTAGCTAAAATTCCTCACTGACTTCACTTGGGATTTTGGTTTAAAAATTAACTATGATGCTTTTAATTCAACTGAAACGAAGATATTTGGAACTTTGTTTCAGTTCATGCCTGTGATTGCTCTACCTAAATACATACTCTGTCTTTTGAGGTTCATATACTTTTGTTCAGTTGGAAATATTTCTAAAACAGTGCCCTCCTGTGTGTATGCACCGAGAACTATAGAAGGTTTCCAAGAATTGTTTTAAACTGCACTCAGCTTTGAAGGATCTGGTATAGTGGTTGGTGCTGCATTTCTTAATAATATTGTAATTACTTATGTGGAACAAAAGACAACGTGAGATATTATTTCCTACATCACTGTCTCTTTAAAATGACTAGAGAAGTTAGGTGGCATATTCTAGACTACCATCGCACTGACCCAAATGATGTGTCAAATATGGCAGAGATGCTAATGATTAAGGATACGATTTTGTCACGGACTCCTGTGACTTCTACGACTTCAGCCCCACCGTCGGAGCAGGGTTGGAGTGGCTCTCAGATCCCCCTCCTGCCCAGGGCTGGAGCAGCTCTACTAGAGTGATAGTCAGTCCCCAGGGACTGGAGCGGCAGGGCTGGAGAGGCTTGGATCCCCCCACCCCCAGCCCACCAGCATCCATTTATTACCTGCAACCTGTCCTTGACTTAGATGAAAAATTCTGGTGACAAAATCTTAACCTTACTAATGATTCTTACTGCTGAGATGCAGCTTATAAGCAGCACTTTTCCCTGACTAGACATAATACTGTATATGTTAGAAATTAGAGTATGAAAAGCTAACGTCATATGCATATGCTAACAACATAATTAATTCTCTTCTATTATCCCCTGCAGATGGCATCCATGAAAGACGGAACCAAAATCCTGATTATTTGCAAATATTGGAAATATCTTATTTTAAGGCTCAGTTTAGGCATCCCCATCTTTCAATCATTACATCCAAAGGATCACTATATCTGCAGCTTAAAAAAAAAAAAAAAGAAACTCCTAAAAATCACACACGTACAGACTCAAAATTTCCATGTTGCCAAGGAACAGCAAGTTCTAGAAGTCATTTAAAACCCATTTCAGGTAAATCAAATAAATATTCATTCTAATTAGCACTCTCACAAGTTGTAATTCTTTACCTGGAGCCAAGTGACATCAAAGAGACGTGACATTCTTTCCTGCCTTAAATTTATTTTTCCCTAGAGAAAACGCTTCCATGCTGATCCTTGTAACTTTTACTCCCACTTGCTAGTGAAGGATGCCAACAGGAACTAACTTTTGGAAAATAAGATTTGATTCATATACTCAATCCTTCACCAGTAATAAGATTGCTAATGAATAATCATAACACATGTATTGGTCAGAGGCTTTGCATATGTTAATTTGCACTACAAACTATCACGAGTTAAACAATTTAACTGTATTTCTCAGCAGAACAGTGTACAGTATATTTCATACAGGCACATGCATATACACTCATTAGCCTGTAGAGTAAAAGCCACATCATTGAAAAGTTTTTGTAAATCTGTATTTCTCCCATAGACAAATACCAGTATATAGTTATACATAAGAACATAAGAATGGCCATACTGGCTCAGACCAATGGTCCATCTAGCCCAGTATCCTGTCTTTCAACAGTGGCTAATGCCAGGTGCTTCAGAGGGAATGAACAGAACAGGTAATCATCAAGTGATCCATCCCCTGTCGCTCACTCCCAGCTTCTGGCAAACAGAGGCTAGGGACACCATCCCTGCCCATCCTGGCTAGTACAAATCATTGTGACTCACGTTATCAACAACATGCATCTGTGTGCATAGACTTGGGTGCACAGCTGTTTGAAAATTGGAACCTTTTAAAACATTGTTATACACCTGGATAACAATGAATAGCTCATCAGTTAATACAAGAATAATATAATAAACCCAAACCCCTCCAATTCTCTGCCCACTCCTTCCCTAAAAGTATGGTATATCTTATAGCTCAGGATCGAGTAACACCTCAACTGCATATCTCCAATACAAACAGCAGTCACATTCCCTTAGTCATGTGTGCTGATGTAAATACTGTCAACTGTTGGGATTCCCTCCAAGACCTCTTTCCACTCGGCTTCTCAAGAACTGAGCTCAACTCCAGACTTCATCACTCAGGTCTCTTTATTTAGCATACAACATTGCTACACTGAGTTGACCAGACTCAAATGCAAGGGGATCAATGTCAAGTACATCACAGCTCCAAAGTTACACAGAAACCCTCTGCCTTTATATACATTTACACATCTCATTGCATTTACTACACATTGCATCACACGTTTTTGGATTGGCTTGGTTACTTTGAACCATCGTGCAGCATGCTCTGTCCAGCTACCTACTCTTTACCTCATCTCTATATTCCTCATGTAGCTTATCCATTGTTATCTTGTTTATAGTACATGGTTCCCTCAGTGATCTCCCTCTCATCTTAGCTGGTTCAGACATACTGTCTTTTTAGCATAATGAGCTATTTACTTACCTTATTTAGCACAAATGTCCATTTTCAGCCTGATGACTCATTTACCTCCCTAATCTTATCTTCCAAAGGATGAGGCCTCCCCCAGTGTTAGGCCAGGTCTATTCACATTCCATTGCCCTTGTTTCCCTTTTTTAATATTAGCATGTGTTTCATTTACATCATATTCCTGTTTTTCTGTGCTCTCTTTTACAAGTTTATTACCCAGCAACACATAGAATCACAGAATATCAGGGTTGGAAGGGACCTCAGGAGGTCATCTAGTCCAACCCCCTGCTCAAAGCAGGACCAATCCCCAACTAAATCATCCAAGCCAGGACTTTCTCAAGCCTGACCTTAAAAACTTCTAAGGAAGGAGATTCCACCACATCCCTAGGTAACGCATTCCAGTGTTTCACCACCCTCCTAGTGAAAAGGTTCTTCAATATCCAACCTAAACCTCCCCCACTGTAACTTGAGACCATTACTCCTCGTTCTGTCATCTGCTACCACTGAGAACAGTCTAGATCCATCCTCTTTGGAACCCCCTTTCAGGTTGTTGAAAGTAGCTATCAAATCCCCCCTCATTCTTCTCTTCCGCAGACTAAACAATCTCAGTTCCCTCAGCCTCTCCTCATAAGTCATGTGTTCCAGTCCCCTAATCATTTTTGTTGCCCTCCACTGGACATTTTCCAACTTTTCCACATCCTTCTTGTAGTGTGGGGCCCAAAACTGGACACACTACTCCAGATGAGGCCTCACCAATGTCGAATAGAGGGGAACGATCACGTCCCTCCATCTGCTGGCAATGCCCTTACTTGTACATCCCAAAATGCCATTGGCCTTCTTGACAACAATGGCACACTGTTGACTCATATCCAGCTTGTCGTCCACTGTAAACCCGTAGGTCCTTTTCTGCAGACCTGCTGCCTAGCCCTTTGGTCCCTAGTCTGTAGCGGTGCATGGGATTCTTCCGTCCTAAGTGCAGGACTCTGCACTTGTCCTTGTTAAACCTCATCAGATTTCTTTTGGCCCAATCCTGTAATTTGTCTAGGGCCCTCTGTATCCTATCCCTATCCTCCAGCATATTTACCACTCCTCCCAGTTTAGTGTCATCTGCAAACTTGCTGAGGGTGCAATCCACACCATCCTCCAAATCATTAATGAAGATATTGAACAAAATCGGCCCGAGGACCGACCCTTGGGGCACTCCACTTGATACCGGCTGCCAACTAGACATGGAGCCATTGATCGCTACCCGTTGAGCCCGACAATCTAGCCAGCTTTCTATCCACCTTATAGTCCATTCATCCAGCCCATATGTCTTTAACTTGCTGACAAGAATACTGTGGGAGACCGTGTCAAAAGCTTTGCTAAAGTCAAGGAACAACATATCTACTGCTTTCCCCTCATCCACAGAGCCAGTTATCTCATCATAGAACGCCATTTGATTAGTCAGGCATGGCTTGCCCTTGGTGAATCCATGCTGACTGTTCCTGATCACTTTCCTCTCCTCTAAGTGCTTCAGAATTGATTCCTTGAGGACCTGCTCCATGATTTTTCCAGGGACTGAGGTGAGGCTGACTGGCCTGTAGTTCCCAGGATCCTCCTTCTTCCCTTTTTTAAAGATGGGCACTATTTTTAGTCTTTTTCCAGTCATCCGGGACCTCCCCGGATCGCCATGAGTTTTCAAAGATAAGGGCCAGTGGCTCTGCAATCACATCCGCCAACTCCTTTAGCACTCTCGGATGCAGCACATCCGGCCCCATGGACTTGTGCTCGTCCAGCTTTTCTAAATAGTCCTGAACCACTTCTTTCTCCACAGAGGGCTGGTCACCTCCTCCCCATGCTGTGCTGCCCAGTGCAGTATTCTGGGAGCTGACCTTGTTTGTGAAGACAGAGGCAAAAAAAGCATTGAGTACATTAGCTTTTTCCACATCCTCTGTCACTAGGTTGCCTCCCTCATTCAGTAAGGGGCCCACACTTTCTTTGACTTTCTTCTTGTTGCTAACATACTTGAAGAAACCCTTCTTGTTACTCTTAACATCTCTTGCTAGCTGCAACTCGAAGTGTGATTTGGCCATCCTGATTTCACTCCTGCATGCCTGAGCAATATTTTTATACTCCTCCCCAGTCATCTGTCCAATCTTCCACTTCCTGTAAGCTTCTTTTTTGTGTTTAAGATCAGCAAGGATTTCACTGTTAACACAAGCTGGTCACCTGCCATATTTACTATTCTTTCTACACATCAGGATGGTTTGTCCCTGTAACTTCAATAAGGAGTCTTTAAAATACAGCCAGCTCTCCTGGACTCCTTTCCCCCTCATGTTATTCTCCCAGGGGATCCTGCCCTTCAGTTCTCTGAGGGAGTCAAAGTCTGCTTTTCTGAAGTCCAGGGTCTATATTCTGCTGCTCTCCTTTCTTCTTTGGGTCAAGATCCTGAACTTGACCATCTCATGGTCACTGCCTCCCAGCTTCCCATCCACTTTTGCTTCCCCTACTAATTCTTCCCTGTTTGTGAGCAGCAGGTCAAGAAGAGCTCTGCCCCTAGTTGGTTCCTCCAGCACTTGCACCAGGAAATTGTCCCCTACACTTTCCAAAATCTTCCTGGATTGTCTGTGCACCGCTGTATTGCTCTCCCAGCAGATATCAGGGTGATTGAAGTCTCCCATGAGAACCAGGGCCTGCGATCTAGTAACTTCCGTTAGCTGCTGGAAGAAAGCCTCGTCCACCTCATCCCCCTGATCAAGTGGTCTATAGCGGACTCCCACCACGACATCGCCCTTGTTGTTCACACTTCTAAACTTAATCCAGAGACTCTCAGGTTTTTCTGCAGTTTCATACCGGAGCTCTGAGCAGTCATACTGCTCTCTTACATACAGTGCAACTCCCCCACCTTTTCTGCCCTGCCTGTCCTTCCTGAACAGTTTATATCCATCCATGAGAGTACTCCAGTCATGTGAGTTATCCCACCAAATCTCTGTTATTCCAATCACATCATAATTCCTTGACTGTGCCAGGACTTCCAGTTCTCCCTGCTTTTTTCCAGGCTTCTTGCATTTCTGTATCAGCACTTAAGGTAACTCGCTGATTGTCCCTCTTTCTCAGTATGAGGCAGGAGCCCTCCCCTCTCACGCTCTCCTGCTCGTGCTTCCTCCTGGTATGCCCAAAACTACAGTAGTTGCGATCATTTGAACGACTATTAAAATTAGACTCCAAGAACAAACCAGGGAGTGCAAGCTCACCTCCTCTTATACAGTCCATCAAGACATCTCCACTGCCTGCATAGCACTGTCCCCAGTTTCTTGTTGCTCAGTATGAGGGGATACACTCACCACTTCTGAGTGCCTCCTGTTGGCTAGCAGCTGAAATCTTCTTTTCTACTCCCAGTGCCCCCTGTTGGTTGCCAGCTTCACTAGCCAAGTCTTCAGGAGTTCAGCCCTCCCTCCAAGTCATACAGTCTAAAATGGACGAACCCCTCCCAGAGTAGCAAAGTTCAAATAATGGTTGGCCCTTTCCAGGATCTTCAGCCATCTATCTAGGCTTGTTTAAATGCCAGGCCCTTTCTCAGTCTCTTAGGAGAGTCTTTTCTTCTTCTTGGGGCTTAGGCCACTTCCCCAGTGGCCAGTAAAGGGGACCCGGTCCCACCTACTACTGCAGGTCCTAGCCCAGGGACCCTATGAAAAGCAGTCATGCACTGCTCCCTTGAACTCTGTCAATTAGCTGCAACAGTTTTTCCCTTGGCTTCTTCCCACCAGGTCTCTTGCCTATCACCCAGTACCATAGGGTTACTGTTTTCTCTCACACCTTGCAAAATGCAGCCAAAACTCAACTTCTGGTTATCTCTCAAGCTCCTCTGGCCAGAGAAGAGCACCCTTTTTGCTACTCAGGTCCCAGCAAGGAACTGACCTACTCAACTTCTCTAGCTCCTTTTAACTGAGCCTGCTGGGCTATGATTGGCTGCTTCCCTGCAGCCTCTCTAGGCAGGCCTGGAAAACCTACCTCTGCTTCTCCTTCCTGGGGACGGGTGTGGTAGGACCCTAAGGCCTCCAGCAGAGGGCCTCAAAGGGCCTGGTACACCCCAATCATACTCAACTATTAGTTGGGCAATGGACATCAATTGCTGTGTTTTCCTTTGTATCAAATCAGTGGTTTTAATGGACAAGGGAGGTATGGGTGCAGAGAGACTGGTCACCAATGACTGCCATTAGGTGTTGTCGGTCATGGATTATGTCACTTTTTCCTTCATCTGCACACTTGGCCATAGGACATGGATCCCAATCTCAGTCAGAGAGGTGAGATTCAGACAAAATCCGTCCAGCCTCCCCTGGCATGGCATTGTTCTCACTGAAAAGTTGTGGTATCCCAGAGTGCATACTGTGTCCCCGAGTTGTAGCACTTCCTTCACTCTCTCTTTAATGACTAGTTGAGCTCAACCTCCCTCACTTGTGGTCAGGTTCATTCAAGCCAAGTACTCACAGAACCATCTTTGCTTGATTCATTTACAGCAGGCTGTGTATATTTCCTCTCCTCCTTGTATTGCCATCTTCACAATGGGATAATGATGTTTATAGGTCCCATTCTCTATTGTACACAGACTGTTAACACATACCAATTCTTTAGGATTTCCTGTACATCTAGGAATAGCAATCATAATTGGCACAGTTGAATTATTACTTTCACGTGGGGCCAAGCCTTGCAAACCTTTTAGCCTCGCAAATTGCAATCTTTCTTTCCCAACATTCTTAATTCCTTTTCCACTTGTGTTGTTTGATTCTGAATAAAGTGTGCTATTTAACAATTTCAGCCATTCCCTCTGCTTTATTTCTTCTTTTCCCTGCATTAGATGCATAACGAGTTTGGTACCATATATAATCATGCAATTGCCTGAGAAACATTCTTCAATGATTAATCACAGTATTTACAGATGTATTCATCCATTTCAAGTTTGTGCAATGGAGTGCATATTACTAATAGTTAGTGCCTCCTTTTGCAAGGTTAAAGTGCTAATCCTTCCTCTTTTTTCAGTGGCTTGACCGAATCCATCAGTTAGAAAGTTAATCTTAAGGTTTAATTCCTCAATGTCTACAGAATTCCATAGGCAGGCCCCAACTCCTGTGCCACCCAATATGGTTGCCACAGTGTCCCTCCTGGCTTTCCAGTTTTGATATCCTTGGAATGTGCCTCCCACCAGGTCCTGCCATAATTGCATATGTGCCTTGATATTATTGCTAAACCTTTTTTTATATGGGGCTGGTCAGGTTCCAGGTAACCTGTATTTTGTAAAGTCCATAAACAGTGAGAGGTGTATCCATGCTACATCTTCTGCCAGTGTTTCATGAGTGGGGCATATAAAAAATATGATTGTGTGGCCAGGGGGTGATCACTGGACATAGAGGAGGAGCACCTTTTTCAAATGAGTGTATGGTAGAGGTACTTACTTGGGCTGGGGTGTGGAGTGTTGTGTATTATTTATCATTTGCCACCAAAACAGCTGGGTTTCATTTACATACATGCCCACCAACCATCCTAGGCCTACTTCAGTACAATTATTTTCCTTAGAAAAACCACAGACTTGTTTATATGCCACAACATTCCATGGTGTCATTCAAAAGCCCCAGACTCATTTATATGCCATCACCTTTTAAAGGTGTCTTTCTGGAATGCATTATAGACCCAAAAACTCTCAATCCATACAGACCTTTCCCCAGTTGTCCATTTTGTCCCAGAGATACCATCTGAACACACCCCTTCTAGTTGTCCAACTGCCACTGACAGGGCCGGCTATACCTTTTTTGCCGCCCCAAGCGGTGAAGGAAAATGCCGCCAATGAGGGAGCTGGAAGAGGAGCTGCCGCAGGCATGCCACCGAGCAGGAAATGGGAGGAGGAGCTGCTGCCGGCGTGCCGCTGAAGAGGGAAGCGGAGGAGCTGCCGCAAGCCGCCACTGTGCCGCCCTTTCCCGTTTGCCGCCCCAGGCACCTGCTTGCTAGGCTGGTGCCTAGAGCCGGCCCTGGTGCACACTGATGCTACCCCAGTGCCTGAACAAGACAAATTTCCCAGATCAGTCCCATTTAGTTGCAGACAGTTATTTGTAGATCATGTTTCTTATGAAGCAGTTGGAGTCAGTCATACTTCTGTGATGGTCTTGAGACCGGGGAATCACCACTTGGAGTGTTTCTGAACCTTGGGACCAACTCCACACCCTCTACAATCAGGGCACACAATGTTGTAAGCCTCCAACACTTCCTGGTTGCAAATCTGCAAGAAAAAAAAAGGAAGAAACCATTTCTTGATTCTTCCTCTTTACTTTTGAGCTGGCTTTTGTGACCCCTACTCTGCCGTTTACTTCCCACTTGTATGGAGGGGCAATGTCAATCCAACACTAAGCATGGCCTGTATCACTTTACCTTTGGGAAAGGGTGGTAGGGAGCCTGATCCTGGATCATGACTTTAGGCCTTATTTGATGCTCAGTTATGTGTCCTTTGGCATCAAACCATACCTTGGCCTCATCGGTTGCCACCCCACTCTTTTGGATCTGTAAAATCTGCATCTGCAAGTTCTGTACCCATGCTTCTGACAGGGACACTGTAGCCAGATGGGCTTGAGCCAGGTTAATCATTTTGTCCCCCAGTCTAATTGGCCTTCCCATCAAGGTCTCGTTAAGGGAAAAACCTATGGATCTGCATTCCTTGGCTCTGATGCGTATTCGTGCCAGTGGTGATATTTCACCCCAATTGCTGCCTGCTGCATTCATCCGTTTTCTTAGTTTGGATTTCATGGTTCTACATGTTCCCTCAGCCTGCGCTGCTGTTGCTAGAGGACAGAGAATGTGAAACGTGTGATTGATGTCTCGTCCAGCTTCAGTCACAGCCAGTTAGCCCTCACCCGAGCACCAGTTCATACAGACACTGGAATATATATTCCACAACTCCAGCCAGACCAGCCCTGAGGGAGACAGAACTGGGTGTTGTCAGCATACTAAATGCTTTGCAGCCTGTGTCTCCTCAATTACCTTCCTAGTGGCTCTGTACACGGACTGAACAGGAAGGGGAAAAAATATAGGCCTCTGTGGTACCCTGGAAGAAATTATCCTCAGGTCAGGCAAAAAAAATCCCAAAACATAAAAAAAACCAACCAAACAAAAAAAACCTAACTGTCCACTGCTGACCTCTGGGTTTTCTCAAAAAGGTAATAATGAAGCTATGAAAGAAAAAAAGTTCACTATAAAAGTCCTACCAAACTTTCACTAGAAAGTCAGTTGGAAGAACAACTTTATCCTGAAAGGGGGTTCCATTTTGAACATCTCCCTCGCCCTTCCAGATAGGTGCAACCAACCTCAAACTGGTGACATAGGGTACCTGCAATTTATCTAGCTAAAACTTTGAGAAGAGTGTATTTGTTTAAATTGTGTCAGTTCTGCAGCAATCAGATTTTGCAGTTTTTCTGCATCTGATTTATCTGATTTATTAAATAAGGCAAATCAGAGACATTTATGGCCCTTAATGCATTAACTTCCTTAATCAATTTCTGACTTATTACGGTATTTAAGAGGTCCCTTTGCATCAGTACAGTACAACATCTTAATGAAGTGATGTTTCCTGGAGGAATCTAGGATTTTTTTCAGAGAAGTATATGTGTATGCATACACCCCCCACCCCCCACACCAGAACTATAAAACCAATTAGTGTGTGCATATGTATACTATTTCTTTTAACTTCACAGAAACTTTATGATAATGTGCATATGTTTATTTTTTTTAAATGAGACATTTCTGGAATGCCTAACACACAATGGAATTTTCCTTTAAGTTCAGATGGAATAATTGTTACAAGCTCACTTCAAAGAAGTAAAAAACCACCATTTAACAGAAGGCATATCTTTTATTATGAACATGTTTTATGGCATTGTTTATTCAGTATTGCTTGTGTCTAGTATTAAGTAGCAAGATCATTAAGAAACCATTTTAATGTCCAAATAGTTATAATCTGTTCCTTTATTTAATGGCATTTAACTTTACAGCACTTACCAGGCAACTCAGTAGGCCTCACACTACTCCCACTGAAGTCAGTGCAAACCTCCCACTGACTTCAATGGATCAAGATTGGCCCCACTATATAAAGACTTATTACAGTTGCCTATTTTTACTACTTTACTCCTTTCCTGACATTAAAAGGACCCAGGTGCCTACCTGAGCTAAAAATAATAAAAAACAAAACTGGAAATTTTATGTTTCCAATAGGATTTTTTCCTGGACCATTAATATTTATGCGGCACACTCAATAGAACACTATACAATATGGACTTTATACCACAAACAAATAGAAGGATTAATCATGTTCCATAGTGAATTTATACTTATATGGACACCTTAATGAACTCCATGCATTATAGAAGCCATACCACAAGGGACAGGAAGGTTTAAGATTTTCTATAAATTAATTAGGGTATTTTCCCCATGAGCAAAATTAATTCACATTTCTCAGTGGAGCTTAATATGTATTCTATTGATACCATTTAAATTTGAATTTAATTCATTAATCTTATTTTTACTGATGCTTTTAAGAAGATGGGGAGGAAAATGACAGACAAGTTAATAGAAAAAGGCCTTTTATACAACTGAAACATGGAACTGCTTAGAGTTGTATTTCTCTAAGAGTTGTAGCTCTAACAATAAACTGAAGAATAATATACCAGCAGACAAAGTATTATCAGAGTTGCCTTCTAGACCTGTGATTAATTCAAACCACAGGCAAATGCTGCCAGTTCAACAGAATGCTGTTATGGAGAGACCTAGTATTTTAAAATTCTCACGCACCTATTTTCATTCATTCTTTTTAAAAAGTTGTGCTGGAGGACAGTCTCACTAAATTACAACCATACTGTCTTACAAAGGGTCTTGGGAGATAAAGGCAACTCAGCCAGAATTTCAAGTACTCCTAAAAACATACAAAGTGCCAAAGACACAATAGAGTACAATATAATGATTGCTGAAGTCTATCGCCTTCTCTCTCTTTTTACTACATTTGCACAAACTACGGACTGTAATGAGCATGTTTGATTTCTGAATACAAAGTCAGAGGGATGAAGCTGCCTTTATATAAAAGATTCATGTCCCAGTTCACAGCAGATCAACAAGAGAAAAATTCTCTCCTTAGTAGTCTCTTCACTGCAGCGTGTAGTAATTTTGGAGCTCATGTTATGGCTGAGCAATCACACTGCTTTAGTTAAGGTTGTGTCTACAGCAATTGTTTTCAAAGGTTTATAAACAGACCATAAAAATTCATTCCAGGCTAGAACTAGAGTGTTTGTATTATTAATGAAGAATGAATAAATTTTTAGGCACTTTTACACCTGTATACTTCAAAAGAGACAAGGATTTCAAACAACAAAAATCTGGCAAGTGATTATCCTCGAAGAGAGCAGTTAGTCCTGGTTTCTAGAAAGAAATATACACAAAACAGATCAGATATAAAGCAACAAAAATGTATCCAGGATTGGACCCCAAGGCAGGAAACTAGTTCCTGGAAAGTAACAAATTAGTCACCACTAGCAACGCCACGATCACTCTTAGTGTTAAATCCTAACATCTCAGTTTATGAACTACAGCACAGAAATACAACCTACAAATAAATTCACTATCATAGACCCCCAATTCAGCAAGGTAATTAAGCACGTGTAACTGTATCCATGAATCCATTCAAGTCAATAAAATGTGCTTAACGTTAAGCATTTTCTGAATTGGGGTGACAGTCAGGTAATAGTGATATTTACCTAATGATTCAAAAATAAAAAGCAAATAGTTAAAAATATTCAACACTGAAGATCATGCTCATTCTAATGAAGGATGCTTTCTAAAGCCTTAGTGTTTCAATGAACAATGTGTAGGAGCCTGAAGTGTTTATTGTAGTGTTGATGCCTAAGGTATGTGTCCTTTATTCTGTGCAGATACCGTTGCAACGAGGTGTTGAAAAGCAATAAAAAAGGTAAAAAAGGTAGAAGGAATTACAATAACCCCACAGTTTCTCTTCTGAAACAGTTTGGTGTTGTATCAAATATTTGATATAACTCCTTACAAACATCTGCAGAATTTGGAAGGATTGTGTTGCAAAATACTAGATACAGTTTTAGACTAATTTATTTGACAGTCTTTGGGCCCTTGAAATTTTGCTTTTCATGGAGTTTCAAACACTTGAAAAAAATCCACTTCTAGGTTGAAAAACTGTGCAAGCAAAAATTTGTGCATTCAAAAATGTTGCCTTGAACTCCCAGAGGAGCCAGCTTTGACTATGACGGCTCATGGAGATGGGTTAGGGGAGCAGAGAGTTATGCAGTGAAAAGCTGCCTAGGGGACCCAATGGGGCCCCATTATGCTAGACACTATACAAACAATGCTAAGGTTTGGCACCAACCAAGAAGAGTAAAGAAATTCAAAGTAAAGGCTGAAATGTTGTGCTTAATTAAGTAATCTTGTTATGACAATGTTGCACACTGTACTCATGCAAACTCACCAAAGTCAATAGGACAATCCATTGCTTTCACTCGGATTCTTTCTTGGTTAAAGCCTTTTAAAAACTGCTATGCTGCCTTAAATACTAAACCCAAGTACTAGCTATAAAATAGGAGAGTTCCCAACATGCTTTTGTCAGCTGGTTACATTAATGAGTAATAGAGTAGCAACTCCTTGATGATGCATTGCAGTACTTCATCTCCTGATGATGGATTAGAGTAATACATAATCCAAAAAGAGGCATTTTGAAGATGAATTACTCAAGAGATGGCACAGCCTCAGAGGAATTGATCCAGGATAACCAATAAATAGTCATTATAAAAGTTAATGCAATTTTTAAGAAGTAGTTTTACTGTCCATTAGATGGAAGAAATAGGCTATAAACAAACAGGCTACTAAATTGCTCTATGACTGTTCAAATTCTTCAGTGAGGTGGACTCTGAAGGTATAAGCTTCAATTATTTTCATCCCTGTTTCCTTGGAAATTGCTCCAAAGGTCCTTAAGTGAAGTGGTCCCAAGATTAACTGAGTGAATGAGCAGTAAGCTCTGATGCTTTGTACATTCTAACATCCTCTTTGCCTATATCACCAGAGAGTTCATAAAGAGAGAGAAACTGTAACATTTCATTTCTTAGCCACATTTCTTTTCAGCAAATGCTCCATTCATCTCATTTTAGGCAGTATTGCTTGGCTTACAGAGCTAAAGAGTGGGACTCAGAATCTTTGGTTCTAATCCCTGGCTCTGCCAATGACTAACCATGTGGCCTGGAGCAATTCACTTAACTTCCCTGTGCCTCAGTTTCCTCATTTGTAAAATGCGGAATAATGATCGTTCCTAAACAGCTTTCAGATCCACAGTATGGATGAAAGGAATTATGGAAGTACTAAGGGCTAAGAGTGACAAAGGAATTTAGGCATGGTGACACAGAGCATCACCATGCCTAACTTTTAGGCATCTAGAAAATCACTGGGATCCACAAAGCCAAGGCTGCCCTATACAATGAATAGAGGGACATGGGTGTCTTAGAACGGGATTCACAAAAGCCAGCATGCTAGATGGCTCTAAGTCAGCCAATGGGAGATGCCAAGGGCTGAGTGCTAAACCCTGTCCGTCTTTCAGATATAGACATCTAAGTCTGGGCTACAAGCAAGTGCCTCTTTTTACTTGGGATTCTCAGCTGCAAACCCTCTCTCAAAGGTTAGGTTCCTATGCTGTTTTTCTGACAAGAAAGAGGATAACCTCCTTCATAACTTTTAGCCCAGTGGTTAGGGTACTCAGCTGAGATGTCAAAGACCCTGATTCAAGTCCCCCACTCTACCTGAGGGGGGGGGGAAGGGCAGGATTTAAACAATGACTGGCCATCTCTAAGGTGAGTACTCTAACCACTCAGCTATTAAATATTCTGATGTGGGGTACCCTCAGTCTCACCTGTTGAAGCTGTACCATTGTGAATAAATAATGAAAGAATCACTGGGCAAGAGAAAGACTCTGTAGTGTGGTGGTTTGCGCACTCACCTGGGTAGTAGGAGAACCAGGATACAGTCCCCCTGCTCCAATTATTTTTTTTAAATTATTTATCCACATTTGTTCTGGGGCTTTGGCATCTGAATGCCTGGCATTGGGCTACAGTGCATATGGGCACAGGCAGAAACAGGCATCTAGAGAATGTCTCCTGTAAAAATATAGGCTCAGAGTGAGTTTAGGCACCTACAAGGTTCGGGGCAGTTGAACAGGGCTTTTCTGAAGCCAGATGGGCCTAATTCTGGGATTTAGGTGCCTAAAGCAGCAATTGGGCACCCAAGTCCTTTTGTGAATCCAGCCCCCGATGTCTATAATTATTTCTTACAGTAATACAGTTCAATCAACCAATGCTGACATTTTAAAGTGGGAGTTTCTTAGAATAATTTGATAAGTAACATGTACAGTTACTGAAGGACAATCCCTCCCTCTCACAGATCTTGGGAGACAGGCCAGTCCTTGCTTACAGTCAGCCCCCAACCTGAAGCAAATACTCACCAGCAACCACACACCACACAACAAAAACCCTAACCCAGGAACCTATGCTTGCAACAAAGCCTGTTGCCAACTCTGTCCACATATCTATTCAAGGGACACCATAGGACCTAATCACATCACTCACACTATCAGAGGCTCATTCACCTGCACATCTACCAATGTGATATATGCCATCATGTGCCAGCAATGCCCCTCTGCCAAGTACAGAGCCAAACCGGACAGACTCTATGCAAAAGAATAAATGGACACAAGTCAGATGTCAAGAATTATAACATTAAAAAACCAGTCGGAGAACACTTCAGCCTCCCTGGTCATTCAATTACAGACCTAAAAGTCACAATTATTCAACAAAAAAACTTCAAAAACAGACTCCAATGAAAAACTGCAGAACTGGAATTAATTTGCACACTGGACACCATTAAATTAGGCTTGAATAAAGGCTGGGAGTGGGTGAGTCATTACACAAACCAAAAACTATTTCCCCCTGCTAATTTTCCCCCTACTGTTACTCACACCTTCCTGTCAACTGTTTGAAATGGGCCATCCTGGTTATCACTACAAACGTTTTTTTTCCTCCTGCTGATAATAGCCCACCTTAATTGATTACTCTCGTTAGAGTTGGTATGGCAACCCCCATTTTTTCATGTTCTCTGTATATATATATTGTGATGGGTTGGATCACAGAAACCCCCTGGGAACTGCCACCTCATTTGCCAAGACTACTTCTGCCCCTGCTTTCCTGCCCTGTCAGCCCTTTCAGTGCCCTGCCTGGTTTGAGCCAGACCCGCTAGCCTGCTGCAAACCCAGACCCGGTCTGAACCACGTCCCCTAACACCTGCAGGCTTAACTGAAAGTAGCTTACAGAAGTGTTCTTGTCCTTGACACTCAGATGCCCAACTCCCAATGGGGTCCAAACCCTAAATAAATCCATTTTACCCTGTATAAAGCTTATAGAGGGTAAACTCAAATTGCTCGCCCTCTATAACACTGATAGAAAGATTGCACAGCTGTTTGTCCCCCGTCCCCCCCGTATTAATACATACTCTGGGTTAATTAATAAGTAAAAAGTGATGTTATTAAATACAGAAAGTAGCATTTAAGTGGTTCCAAGTAGTAACAGACAGAACAAAGTGAATTACCATGCAAAATAAAATAAAACCTGCAAGTCTATGTCTAATCAAACTGAATACAGATAAAAACCTCACCAGTTCCAGTAAGCTCTCTTTTACAGACTAGTCTCCTTCTAGTCTGGGTCCAGCAATCACTCACACCCCCTGTAGTTACTGTCCTTTGTTCCAGTTTCTTTCAGGTATCTTTGGGGGTGGAGAGGCTATCTCCTTAGCCAGCTGAAGACAAAATGGAGGGGTCTCCCATGGGCTTAAATAGACTTTCTCTTGTGGGTGGAGACCCCCTCCTCTCTCCTATGCAAAGTCCAGCTCCAAGATGGAGTTCTGGAGTCACCTGGGCAAGTCACATGTCCATGCATGACTCACAGTTTTTACAAGCAGAAGCCATTGCCCACATGGTATCTTGAATGTCTCCAGGAAGACTTCTTATGTGGATTGGAGCATTCCAAGATGCATTGTTCCTTAAATGCTTCTTGACTGGGCATTTAACTTTGTGAATTCCTTTCTCCAGGAACTGACCAAGTGCTCTACTAAGGTTATTTAGAAATCAAGCCAGTACACGGCCAATATTCATAACTTCAGATACAAAATGATACATGCATACAAATAGGATTAATAGATTCAGTAGGTCATAAAAAGAAAAGGAGTACTTGTGGCACCTTAGAGACTAACCAATTTATTTGAGCATAAGCTTTCGTGAGCTACAGCTCACTTCATCGGATGCATACTGTGGAAACTGCAGAAGACATTATATACACAGAGACCATGAAACAATACCTCCTTTACATAGATATGTTACATGGCATATGTAGCATAGAACATATTCAAGTTATCTCATATATATTCATAAGCATATTTCCATAAAGCCTTATGGGGGGCACCATCACATATATATCTTCCTACTGTATTTTCCACTGCATGCATCTGATGAAGTGGGCTTTAGCCAATGAAAGCTTATGCTCAAATAAATTTGTTAGTCTCTAAGGTGTCACAAGTACTCCTTGTTCTATATACAGTTAAAACACTCAGGTGAGAATCCCAGAATAAACAAATTATGTGTCTTTAAAAAATAGAAGTCAATGACAAAGCAACTCTGAACTAATACTAGCACAATGTTACCATGCAAGATTGTGAGCAAAACTGCTTTTTACTTGTTACAACCATGAGCACAGTAGTGTCTAACAAAAAAATCAGTGTACCAATGCAGCCTGCTGCATCCCTCTGAGTCATGAGCTGTGGCATTCACCCTTTCTGAGACACGTTTTGCATATGGAGCTTGTGCAAGAGCCAATACCGAAAAAAACACCACAGAAAGTTAATGGAGAAAAACACGCTGAAAGATTACAGAGTAATTACTGCTTCAAGATAGACTGCAAAGAAGATATGAAAATTCAGCTAAGTACAGATTTACCATCTCTGCTGGGCTCCTGTGCAGTGGAACGACAGCAGTTCTGCTGCAGGCAGGGTCCTCCATATGTGGAAGGGAGAGGGTTTGGGTCACAGTGAAGTTTCACCCCATTAAAAGGCAGTGTCTATATTAGGGAATTTTATCAAAAAAGTCATACTGATGTTACCAAACTGGAATTAGTCTGGGAGTATAGTTAAACTGCAAATGAACCAGTGGTAGATTCAAAGAGATTCAGAGATACCAAGGCCAGAAGGGACCACTGTGATTATTTAGTCTGCTCTCCTGTATGGCACAGATCATAGAACTTCCCCAAAATAATTCCTATATCACATCTTTTAGAAAAACAGCCAATCTTAGTTTAAAAATTGCCAGTGATGGAGCATCCACCACAACCCCGGGTAAATTGTTCCAGTGGTTAATTGCTCTCACTTAAGAATTTATACCTTTAGTCCAAATTTGTCTAGTTTAAATTTACAGCCATTGGATCATGTTATACCTTTTACTGCTAAATTGAAGAGCTCCATTATCAAATATTTGTTTCCCATATAAGCATTTATAGGCTGCAATCAAGTCACCTCTTAACCTTCTCTTTGTTACGCTTAATAGATTGAGTTCTTTTTATCTACAACTATAAAGCATGTTTTCCAATCCCTTAATCATTCTTGTGGCTCTTTTCTGAACCCTGTCCAATTTATCAACATCCTTCTTGACTTGTGGACACCAAAACTGGATTCAGTATTCCAGTAGCAGTTGCATCAATGCCAAATGCAGAGGTAAAATAACTCCCTACTCCCACCTGAGATGCATCCCAGGATCACATTAGCCCTTCGGCCACAGCATTACAGTGGAACTTGTGTGCAGCTTATTATACACCATGATTCCCAAAACTTTTTCAGAGTCACTGCTCCCCACAATACAATCCCCATTGTGTACGTATGGCCTACATTCTTTGTCTCTGAGTGTATACATTTCCATTTAGCCATATTAAACACATTGTTTGCTTGCACCCACTATACCAAGTGATCCAGATCACTCTTTATCTGTGACCTGTCCTCTTCATTATTTACCACTCCCACAATTTGTGTGTCATCTGTGAACTTTCTCAGTGATGATTTTTGTTTTCTCCTAGGCCTTTTATAAAAAAATGTTAAATACTTTGGGGCCCAGGACTGATCCCTGTGGGAACCAACTTCAAACCCACCAGTTTGATAATGGTTTCCTGTTTATAATTACATTTTGAGACCTATCAATTAGCCAGCTTTTAATCCATTTAATGTGTGCAATGTTAATTTTATTAGCTTTTTAATCAAACTGTCATGTGGTACCAAGCCAAATACTTTGCAGAAACCTAAGTATATTACATCAACACTATTACCTTTATTAATCCATAAACCCATGTTCATTGGCTTTAACTATATTATTCTCTTTTAATGCTTTATTAATCAATTCCTTTAGCAGCTGCTCCATTATCTTGCCCGGAATCAATGTCAGACTGATAGGGCAGTAATTACTTGTATCATCCTATTTAGTTTTTTAAATATTGAAACAACATTAGCTTTCTTCCAATCTTCTGGAACTTCCCCAGTGTTCCAAGACTTATTGAAAATCACATTAACAATCCGGAGAGTTCATCAGCCAGCTTCTTTAAAACTCTTGGATATGAGTTATCCAGACATGCTGATTTAAAAATGTCTAACTTTTGCATCCGATGAAGTGAGCTGTAGCTCACGAAAGCTTATGCTCCAATACATTGGTTCGTCTCTAAGGTGCCACAAGTCCTCCTTTTCTTTTTGCGGATGCAGACTAACACGGCTGCTACTCTGAAACCTAACTTTTGTAGGTACTGTTTAACGTCCTTCTGAGATACTAGTGGAATGGAAAAGGTGTTATTATATGATGTGACTACATCATCTGTTTCCCCCCCCAAATAGAGAACAGAAATATTCATTGACCTCTTCTGCCTTTTCTCCATTATCATTAATTCTACCATTTCTACCTAGTAATGAACCAATACCATAGTTTGGATTCTTTTTTCCCTAATTTACTCAGTCGCACCACTAGAATTTCTTTGGTGTAAAAGATTCTGAAGTGAGTTCCGCTGGGCTACCTCCAGCATGTCATGGATTATCTGTCAGATCCTTTTGCAGCATTCCAAAAGGATTGTCATATTTCCCCATACCTGTTGACTCATAGCAGCTTCTTTTCAAAATCTCTGTTCTGCCAAATCACAGGAGAAGAGAAAAGAGTACTTAGTCCAGCTCCAAGTCCTGCTTCGGTTTCTTCTAGCAAAGAATAAAGGAGAGCCAGACCAATATTACTGCATCTGTTCGAAGCAGAGAGTGAAGAGAAGCTGTTCTTGCTACAGCACTTCCTTGCTCAGAGTAAAGATACAGCCTTCGGAGGCACCCAAGCACACAGTTGAAAGTGTTCCTGCACAGAGATCTGATATGCCTAGGGAGAAGGGGGAAAAAAGGCTATAAATTACTACTTCAGTTCTCTCTAATTCTATGGGCATTAATGAGGGAAGACAGCTGTATTTTGTGGGAAATGTATTTGGATTATTATTTTGATTATTGCATAAGTGCTTAGCAGTTAAATAAGTACTTGTTAGAACATGAAAACAATATTTAAAATATTTGTATATCTTTAGCCACAGAGGAAGGCACCCACACTCCAATTTCTATCTGTGTGATCATCCAGAAAAAAAGCTTCTAAACGGATAGTGGATTTGCTGATGCAAGAAATCAATGATGGGAAAAGTGGCCTAGACCTTTTAGTCCAAGATTACTTTATGTGAGCTTCTCATGCTTCTTCAGGACTTTAAATACCAGTCTGAGGGTTGCAGGGCATACTTTAGAGATACGCGGTTATCTTTTTAGTTTATAGAAACTAAGACTAGGTTTTTCATTCATGCAGGAGTAGAGCTGGTAACTTTGGACCAGATGTTTAAAGGTATTGAGGCACCTAAAGATGCACATAGGTGTCTCAGGGGATTTTCAAAAGCACCTTGCCCCCTAACTCCCATTGGGAGTGAGGTGGTTTCGAAAGTCCCACTAGATGCCTAAATACCTTTAAAAAACTGGCTCTTTGATCCCAATTCAGGAAGCACTTCACTTAAGCACACGCTTAACTTTAAACATGTGCTGATGTCCCACTTCTCCGGAGTTCTAGCAAGTGTTTAAGAGCTTTTCTGAATTGGAACCTTTGGTCCTGAACCTTCAATGAGTTCTGCTTGCAGATAAATTATTGCAGGATAATGGCCTTATTTGTGTTTTGGCTGGGAGTGGGAGGTTAGTTGACTAAAATGTTTTGGAGGCTTGGCGACAAATCTGTGAAGGCCAACCCAAATTATTTTCATGATACTCAAGCTCATAAAAGTGAAGAGAGTGTGGGCAAACATATCTCAATGACTAAGGGTAAAATTTTCAAAAGGCATTTAGGAGCCTAACTCTCATTATTCCCATTTTTGAAGTGACTTAGGAGCCAAAGAGATTTAGGCTGCAGATTATTTCCTGCAATTACAGCAAGAATTTGGCAACAGTTACCAGATTTAAATAATGATCAATTGCTGTTTCTCTTTCTTTATTGACAATGTATAGCACATGGTGTTTTTTCAGTTAAATAATTGATTAATGATAAATTAGAGTGCAAGAGGCATGGCTAATTCTACATCACATGGGTAGGAGTGATGTCAAAACTGTGCTAATGGAATTTACGCAGTATGTAAGAAAGTGATTGTTTAAGCAGAGATAAACAGCTACTGCTGAATAATTCTAACTTAAAACAAATTTTTTTGGAAAGAGCATGTGATGCCTATGCGTGCTTACAAACCTTTTAGATTTACATTACAAAAGCTTTTAAGAATATGGGAAGAGTATAATGAATTCTGCCAACCCTTTGAACATTTAAATGAAGGGATAACACAGTTTTAAAACCTATATTTCTTTGGAAAATTTGGGCACGGTGGCTGGTGACAAATATCTCGGGTGGCACGTTTAATGTTTTCAGGAGAATGGGACTCTACAACTTCTGACTTTCTAAAATGCAAAATAAGCTACCTCTTTAAAGTACATGTGACTCAATGAACTGATTAAGAGACATCTGACTTATCTATATTACTCTAACATCACCAACATTACTGGGTTTGGAATTCTTAAACAGTGCTCAATAATTCTATTGTGTCTACTTCAGGGTCTGTGCAGCCTAATATATATGGACCTCATCAATAACCGCATAAAAATAGACATGCTGTAAGCATACCTTTCTCTGAATTGACTTTTATTTGCCTATAGCCATTGTGATAAGGTTGCTATGTTCAGCATGCTAAGTAATTGAAACATTGTGTGATAGAAAATCAATACTACTTTAATAAGAAACAAACATGATACAGTATCTAATGTAAGCAAATTAATTGAAATTATCTACTCTATCTACTGAAGACATACTGCTATTGATTTGCGTTTTACTGATTAATTCCTTTGTTAATAATGGAAGCCAATGACTTTTCGAATAGTTCTTATTTTAAAAGTACTATTTTTCTGATAGAATGAGTCTGGAGAGATAAGTGAAGATGTTCAAATTTTAACTTGAAAGCTATCTGTTGCCTGCCTTTAATTAAAATAGCTAATAGTCCATATTGATTTGCTTAAATGTGTTATACTAGATAAATCTTTTGTACCTACCTTAGGCAGGGACAAAGGGACGAGGTGTTGCCTTCTATATCAACGATGTATGCACTTGCACGGGGGTCACAAGAGAAGAGAGAGGCAGACTTCTTGTCTCTTGGTAATGATAAAAAGGGGGTAAAAATGAGAGTGATGTCACAGCATAGGAACAGCTGGATTACCCCTTAGTTTATTCTAAACCCACCTCCATTCTTCAATTATTTTATTCCTAGAATTAAAGAGCAAAACATTCCCACCTCCATGGTTCTGAAGGGCCTTGGAAAGAGAACCAATGTCACTCTGCTGTAAAAATGGGCATAGAACATGGTGGGAAAGGGGCGTCAGGGCTGTAGACCCCCTTCACAATGGAGATCCTCATTTGACTCACTCCACACGGGCTTTCTACACTGCACCAAGCTGTGGGGGTGCAAGGAGGATGCAATCTGACTAAGGAGGAGGTGAGAGGAACCTCTGCTTCACAAATCCTGCAGTCCTTCGTCTCACAGGGGAACATCCATGCTGGGGGTGAGGAGTGGTACTCCAGCCACTGGGCTGAGGTAACATTTATAGTATACCTTTGGAACCACTCCATAGCCGCAAAGGGCATTCCCTTACACTCCATCCCACCTTTCTCTTTGACCCAGTCCAGCTACTCATGTTGGATGCTGGGCCAAGGATTTGTCCCCGAATATTATATATATCATTGTAGTGTATCGGAGTAGGGTAGTATCCCTTTTAAACAGTTTGTGAACCAGCTAGTAGTGCACACTGTGTATTATGTTTTAGAAGCTGCCAGAGACCAGTCAGAGCAGCAGTATGTACATAGCTAGGCCTTATATGTTTAGACAACAGCTTTTGGGACCCAGTTGCACCATTCATATTGGTGCATAAATTGTCTATGGATTTTCCAAGGAAAATTTGGAATTATTTAGGAAGTGTTATTAAAATAAATCTTTATCCAGTGTCTCAAGATGCATGCACTGAAGAGGGAAATGCAATTTATTGATAAAAATGAACTGTAATGTTTCAGGTTAAATGTTGTCTACAGTTTAATATACTGAGTATCATGGCACTCGTTTTCAATGCTCTAGTATTTCTCTTATAAATGCCTACATCAGGAGTTTATATTGTAACTGATTTTTTGTGAGCCCATCAAATATTAATTTTAAATGTGTCTATATAATTTTAAAAGTCAAATTTCACAAATGTCTGCGTTAGTTATTTTTGGTATCACACTGTCAGTAAACAAGTTTTTTGTATTTGCAGTTTCCATGCTTTGGTCAAGTAATTTAAACTTTTTTATTTCTTTTTCTTGGAACTGAGGTGGTGTTAGTACCCAAGCACTACTGAAGCCCTCAGGCATTTTGAAACCTGTGAATTACTCATAGTAACAACTATGCCCAGTAACATACTCTTTGGGACTGGAATTGTTTTAATTAAGTATATTTATGCAAAGAGCCATGCACATGGATGACATTATGGTAATAATAAATATTAATATAATGCAGAAGATACAGGTATTAGCTACATTACTCGCCCTCAACAACTAACTCCATCCCACAATCATTGAATCACAGAAATGTAGGGCTGGAAGGGACTCCAAGAGGTCATCTAGTCCAGCCCTACCACCGAGACAGGAAAAAGTATACTGAGACCATCCCTGACAGGTGTTTGTCTAACCTTTCCTTAAAAAATTCCAATTGACAGGGATTCCACAACCTCCTTTGGAAACCTATTCCAGAGCTTAGCTATCCTTCTAATTAGAAAGTTCTTCCTACTATCTAACCTAAGTCTCCCTGGCTTCAGATTAAGTCCATTACTTCTTGTCCTTACCTTCAGTGGACATGGAGAACAATTGATCACCATCCTCGTTATAATACCCCTGAATATATTTGAAGACTTATCAGGCCCCTCAATCTTCATTGTCAAGACTAAACATGCCCAGTTTTTTCAAGTTTTCCTCATAGGTTAAGTTTTCTAAACTTTTATCATTTTTTGTTTGTCTTCTCTGTACTCTCTAATTTGTCCACATCTCTCCAGAACGGGACACAGTACTCCAACAGAGGCCTCACCAGTGGGGAGGAGACTCCTGTTAATACAACCCAGTTTTGAACTGCATCACGTTGTTGATTCATATTCAATCTGTGATCCAATATAGCCTACCGATCCTTTTCAGCAGTGTTACTGCCTGGCTAGTTATTCCCCAATTTGTAGTTGTACATTTGATTTTTCCTTTCTAAGTGTATCACTTTGACCTGGTTTTTATTGAATTTCATCTTGTTGAATTCAGACCAATTCTCCTATTTGCCAAGGTCATTTTGAATTCTAATCCTATCCTTCAAAATGCTTGCAACCTCTCCCAGCTTGGTAGAGTTATCTGCATATTTTATAAGCAGATTCTCTGTTCCATTCCAAATCACTAATTAAAATACTGACTAGCTCCAGATCTGTGACTGACCCCTGTTGGACCTCACTAGATATGTCCCATCCCCCCACCCTCAGTTTGACAGCAAACCATTGATAACTACTCTGAGTACTGTGTTTCCCACCTTACAGTAATTTCATGTAGACAACATTTCTCTTGGCTGCTTATGAGAACATCATATGGGACTGTGTCAAAAGACTTGTTAATATCGAGATTTATCACATCTACAGATTCCACTCCCTCCCATCCACTAGGCTAATAACCCTGTCAAAGAAGGAAATTAGATTGGTTTGGCATGATTTGTTCTTGACAAATTTATGTTTTCTATTACTTATAATCCTATTATCCTGTAAGTACTTACAAATTGATTGTTTAATAATTTGTTCCAGTAGCTTGCCTGGTCTCAAAATTAGATTGACTGGCCTATAATTCCCTGGGTCCTCTTTGTTCTCCCTTTTTAAAGATAGGTACTATGCTGACCCTGTTCCAGTCCTCTGGGACCTCACCCATTCTCCATAAGTTCTCAAAGATAATCACTAATGCAGTGGTTCTCAAACTTTTTGTATTGATGATCCCTTTCACACAGCAAGACTCTGAGTGTGACACCTCCTTATATATTAAAAATGGGGGAGGGTTAATTTAATTTAAATTAATTTTTAATTTAACAGGGGCTGGGGCTATCAGCCCTGTGCCTAGTGGGGCTGACAGCTCATGAACCCCAGGTAATAACCTTATGATTCCCTGAGGGGTCACAATCTCAGTTTGAGAACCCCAAACTAATGGTTCTGCAATGCTTCAGGTAGTTCCCTAAGTACCCTATGCATATCTATATGCATAAAGTGTACTACCAGGAATCTCAGAAAATTAGTTCTTACTGGTACTTAGCCTGGGCTTTATCCATCATATTATATGTGCAACCTTGTATAGACTGTCAAAATGCAGAGGAACCAGCTACAATCACTCTTGATTCTTACCATAACATAAAAATAAAGTTACCTAGAACTTCAGAGACATGTGTATAGTCAAATGATGCAACCACATATGCTTACTGCATAACCCTTATCTTCAATTCCACTAGCCAGACCTTTCCTATCTGTTGTCTTCCTTTTGGGTTATTTCTAACATTAGCTAAGGACTGTCGGTCACCTAGCACACTTATAAGAGATGGCATACTAACACTCAGCAAATCATACTTTTCAGCCGAAAGTTGGGCATGTCGCATAAGGCTTTATTAAAATACCCTTAGAAGCCCTGGAGCTGCAAAGCATCTTGGCACAAAGGAGAAAAGGAAGAGCTCGTGCAAAAGAACTCTATGCCTCCTCCTGAGTCAAGCTATTAATCTAAAGGCAGACTATAGCCTGGGGGTGAGAGGAAGAACATTGGGAGAAGGGTGTGCTTTTACAACTCCAATCACAGGAGGAAGTTAGAAGGTGTCTCCTCTCAATCAATGGAGCTCCTTTTCCCAGTAGCTGGTGAGGCCTTACTTCCAGTGCTATTGTAGGGAAATGGTTCAAATAAAGTTCACAGGGGTTATTCAGATTGTAATACATTCTGTCCTAGACAGCCCATCAACTGGAAGGTGTTTGCCTAGTACTCTACTAATAAGAGTTTTGGGAGTTTTTAGAAGGACTTTATAATAGTACCTTGTGTGACAAAATCCAGTATCTCTTCTGTACTTAAATGTTAGTGAGGTATTAATATTTGGCAACACTTCAAAAGATCATCAGTAACACTTATTAGATTTTCAGAATCCGCATAATTAATTCATCTTTTTTAATCTAGCCTTCCATCAACATTATTTTCCCTTTAACAGCCAGCCAGTACACAACATTAACTAGACTGTCTTGACTTCACAGCTAGACAAGGACACTACTGTTAGGCTAACTGGCCCATTAAGTACACCAAATTAGGTTAGTACAATGTTATGTTTGAAATTTTATTCACATTTCAGAAAATTCAAAGCTCCAATTTGATCAGTAACTGTAACCCACTCCCTCTTGTGCATGTGCAGTGCTTTCATTTACACAGAGAGAAGCTCTCCCCAACCTCCCATCTTTGATTATTCACCATTAAAAGGACCTCATGTGAGGGCTCTCTCAGTCCTTCACATCAAACACTTTGAATCACTCCCCTAAGATAGTGCTTCTCTTCCCTAAAGTGGCATTATTTTTTCTCATCTCCCACTGAGACAAACATCTCCACTTACCTCATTGCATTGCTGGAGCAGATGGAGGAACACCCTGCCATTGCAAACTACTTGACTATTGAATTTCAGTCCCCAGACCCAGCTCTTAAATGATGTTTTGGTGGTGGATGATTTCAAGAGACAGAAGTGAGGCCCCCCCTTCATTTCAAAAAATGTGTCCCTGATCTGCTTCTGAATCCCTTCCTCTTGTTTCAGGAAGGCAGGGAGTCAACAGCACTACGGACTGCTCCCTCACTTCATGAGATGGCTTTTCAGACTAGTACAAAACACTCTGAATCACAAGGACTTTCTAGATCCTTTGTCTTTATTTGGAAAGCTTATGGTCTAGAAGTCAGTTCTAGACAGAACAGACTCACTAGCAGACCTAAAGGAAGGTATAATATAAACAAATGAACAACATTAAACCAATTTCTCTTGTCTCCCTGGAATCAAATGTTAGGGCAGAGAGGGCAGTTTGCCAGCACGGGTCAGTGTTCATGAACCTCAGAGAAGAAGAGAGCCTTGAGGAGTGATTTTATGAGGAGCAAGGGCCTGCATGGCTGTTCTACGGATAGGGAAGGCATGGAAGAGTTCCTTCACTGTCCCAAGGGGTTGCCCACCCAGCTAGTCCGGCCATTCCACTTTAGCCTACCAACAAGCCTGGGGCAGTTACAGCATCATCTTCCTCTAATCCTTTCCCAGTCTCTGACCCATCCCCCTGGGCAGAGGAAACTGCCCACACTCCTAAATTTTTAGATAAAACTAAACTCACTGAGGAAAACGTGCACTGGATGAGCTACTCTTCTTAAAAGGATCCCCCACTTCAGTGTATTATTTCTGGTTCCCTGCACAACATGAAACACTTTCTGCCTACATAAATAAATGTGATCTAATAGTTTCCGTAGTCTCTGTGGCGACATTAAACTAAAGTCAACGATAATATGAAAATTGCGAAGATGAGGCAGTGAGGAATCAGAGCTACATAGCAGTTCTTGGTCTTCCCTCATTGACACTGTGTGCAATATTCATATCAAAACAGCCTCAAGTTGTGTGCCTGATGTCTGATGAATTTGCAAACTGCATTCCATGCTCATGAACGTTAGGCAGATGTGCACCAATTAACTAAACCACTTATATTGCCACCCTTATGCTAGTATCTGAGCACCTCACAATCTTAATGTATTTATCCTCATTACACCCCTGTGAGGTAGAGGAGCACCGTTATCTGCATTTTCAGATGGGGGAATGGAGATACAGAGCGTAACTCTCTGACAAGACAGAGAATTGCACCCAGATCTCCTGGAGCTTGGATTTGTATCCGAAACATTGTGCCACCCTTCCTTGAATAGATAAGAAGGTAGCATATCTTTCATTCATGGTGGGGGGACTTTGGACTTGCCTTGAAGGATGGATTTAAGTAAACTCCGAGCAAATTTGCAAGTTTTGATTCACTTCCATGCCCAAACAACCAAGCTGCAGAGATAGTTTGTGAACCTGCTCTGCTCTGTAGGGGTTGCACATGCCTTCTTATTCAACAGTTGGCTCTGCCTGCCTTTTTATTACTAGCAGTCAGTAAGGGAGACATTTTCAAAGTGATGTTAGGTTTCAGAGTAGCAGCCATGTTAGTCTGCATCCACAAAAAGAAAAGGAGTACTTGTGGCACCTTAGAGACTAACAAATTTATTTGAGCATAAGCTTTTATGAGCTACAGCTCACTTCATTGGATGCATGCAGTGGAAAATACAGTGGGGAGACTTTATATACACAGGGAACATGAAACAATGGGTGTTACCATACATACTGTAATGAGAATGATCAGGTAAGGTGAGCTATTACCAGCAGGAGACCAAAAAAACCCAAACCTTTTGTAGTGATAATCAAGGTGGGCCATTTCCAGCAGTTGACAAGAACGTGTGAGGAACAGTGGTGGTGGGTGGGAATAAACATGGGGAAATAGTTTTACTTTGTGTAATGACACATCCACTCCCAGTCTTTATTCAAGCCTAGTTTAATGGTGTCCAGTTTGCAAATTAATTCCAATTCAGCACTCTCTCACTGGAGTCTGTTTTCGAAGTTTTTTTGTTGAAGAATTGCCACTTTTAGGTCTGTAATCAGAGAGATTGAAATGTTCTCCGACTGGTTTTTGAATGCTATAATTCATCTGATTTATGTCCATTTATTCTTTTATGTAGACTGTCCGATTTGGCCAATGTACGTGGCAGAGGGGCATTGCTGGCACATGATGGCATATATCACATTGGTAGATGTGCAGGTGAACGAGCCTCTGACAGTGTGGCTGATGTGATTAGGCCCTGAATAGGTATGTGGACAGAGCTGGCAATGGGCTTTGTTGCAAGGATAGGTTCCTGGGTTAGTGTTTTTTTGTGTGGTGTGTAGTTGCTGGTGAGTATTTGCTTCAGGTTGGGGGGCTGTCTGTAAGCAAGGACTGGCCTGTCTCCCAAGATCTGTGAGAGTGACGGGTCGTCCTTCAGGATAGGTTGTAGATCCTTGATGATGCGCTGGAGAGGTTTTAGTTGGGGGCTGAAGGTGATGGCTAGTGGCGTTCTGTTATTTTCTTTGTTGGGCCTGTCCTGTAGTGGTTAACTTCTGGGTACCAGAAGAGCACCCAGAAGTTACCTACTACAGGACAGGCCAACTGTGTCCACATATCTATTCCCCTCCGCCCCCCACCGCTCCTCAGACGTTCCTGTTAACTGCTGGCAATGACCCACCTTGATTATCAGTACAAAAGGTTTTCTTCTCCCCCCACCTCCACCGCTCTCCTGCTGGTAATAGCTCATCTTAAGTGATCACTCTCCTTACAGTGTGTATGGTAACACCCATTGTTTCATGTTCTCTGTGTATATAAAATCTCCCCACTATATTTTCCACTGCATGCATCTAATGAAGTGAGCTGTAGCTCACAAAAGCTTATGCTCAAATAAATTTGTTAGTCTCTAAGGTGCCACAAGTCCTCCTTTTCTTTTTTCAAAGTGATGTTGTGATGCACTGGGAACTATCTATATATGTTTCTGAGTAAGCAGCATGCCTCTGTGTTTGTTTATGAAGGGTTACTTGCTATGGAGTTAGATCAAATGGGATTGTTAGAGGAACAAAGGAGGAAAGATAAAACATCAGCCTAGATAAGGAACATCCCAACAAAGACTGCAGACACAATAGTCAGGTTTATAGTGCTGAAGAGGCAACTGCTTGGCTCCAGCATTAGTAACATAGCTATTTTGCTAAGGCTGAGAAGAGAGAGATCAAAGGAACACACTCCCATAAAGACTGTTTAAAGGTCAGAGGCAGAGCGCACCCTGTGGATCTGTGGCAGAGATATAAGAACTGTGTGCGACTCTCATTCTGTATGATTGCACACATCTCTACCCAGATTAGGCAGTTATCAGACTGAGCTAATGTTTTGGCTGTTGTGGAAAATATGCTGGTTGAACATTTATCTTAAATAATATCTTGGAGTCTGATCCAGCTCCCTTTGTCGTCAAATGGAATCTTTCCATTTACTTCAGTAGGAGTGCATTGGGTCCTTAGATCTACCGTGATGGGCGTGATAACAAAACCTTAAAAATGATTATCTATTAATGCAGCAGGTGAAAGTACCCTAGAGAAAGGCGATACCGTACCCATCCACTGTTATGTTTCTATCATCCGTTAAAAATATAAAGGTCACAAATCATTTAAAAACATGTTTCCCCACATTTCCCTCATCTCATTTTAATGCATAAGATATTAAGATTTAATTTATAGGGAATAGGAAATATTGATTAAAGCAGAGTGCAGGTGCCATTTCAGAATGGGAATAATTTAATATTTCAGATGGTATGATGACATTAATGAAAATATGTTCATAATATTTTCTCTAAAAGTTTGGTATTTCATTTTGGGCTATTTTATACCTCTGAAACCTTTATTTTCTCATAAAACGAGAGCATTGGAACTGCACATATTTTCATGGTTTCTATGCAAAGCCACATTCACTTGCATAGGTTGGGTGTTTCATGAGCAGGAGATTTGACAACAGTTGTATTGCCAAGCCCAAATTTTCAAAAGTCATGAGTCAGCCCCGGGTGCTCAAATCACAAGATTGGCTTAAAAATCATGAGCTATTTTAAAAATAATTGTTTTATTTGCCCTCTGGTTTCTGAGATTTTAGGGTGCACTTACTTCATTTTCCAAGACTTTCTGCATAATCATAAGGGGGTAGAAACATACTTTTACTTTTTAAATGAAAGCTGACAGTCTCATGCAATGTCTTGATTCCAGCAGTTGGAGCTTTAAGGATAACACCAACCATGGTGAGCGTGACAGGGTGGCTTGCCCTTGGGCTAAGCCAGCCTTGATTACAAGATGAACCCCACCTGAGGGGAATCAGGTGATTCCAATAAAAACAGCAGTAGGAAGCTGCAGAGTGGGGTTGTGGCTGGGAGCATAGCTGAGACTGCTAGAGGCAGGAGGCCTGGCAGGAAACTCTTGGGAAGACTGTGTGGAACTGTGGCTCGGGAAGAAAACCCAGCTGAGACAGTACCTCAGGAAGGACAGGTTGTGCCCAGCTTAATGCTGGGTGGAAGATTTGTTTGTGTTTTAGGAACTTTGTGAATAAAGAAACCAGCCTCCAAGAACGGCTGTGATTGAAATGAAACACTTTGTGGGGCTTGTTTAAGGACCCCAGGGTGTTGCAGAACCATCTCTGGCCATGAGGGGCACTTGGGTGTGACCAATCTTGGTCCAGTGAGACTGGTAATAAAATTGTGAACATTGGCAGCATTGTAACTAGGATGAAGAATATCTTATAGAATGCTGGGGAAATCTCACTCATCATAGCTGAGCCTGCCATTCTTTCAAGGACACAATCCGCTAAGGATTTCTGCTGTGGTATTAGAGCTTTTCCCCTGGTTTATTGTCTTTGAATAAGTCCTCGCTTATACCACATGGAAATGTGTTTATTTTTCCAGTAGCTGAGTTCTCGGGGGAAGGGTGGGGGGCTGTGTTCCAGGACTTAGCAACAGCCTTTGCACATCTCTGTGTTGTACTGGCCCCTCTTCAACTTGCCACCAGTGTGCTCTGTCCTCTTCACACCTCTACTGGCACCATTGGCCAATCACAACCTGTGGCACAAACATTCCAAAGTGCAGCTACCCGTGACTGGCAGAAGAACCCAACCTCAGGCAGCCACCAGCAGAGGGAGCATCTCTGTACATGGAGCCACCATAGCAGAAGAGCTGTAGGATCCTTTCCTGGAGGGTGACCGCTCAAGCAGTGTGCTTTAGGAGCTGCAGCCGCAGCTGCTGAGGAGTCCCTGCTGCTTGCCTGCACCTGGACATGTAGCAGATTTCCAAGAAGGGGAGTCCACACCAGTGCAAGCAGGGCTCCAGATGCCAGCTAGTGCCCTAGCACTCAGTGAGATACCAGAGTGCAGAATTCCAGACAAGGACCAAGACCCTCACACAGCCTCAGTGCACACCAGTGCAGCATCTCAGACTCCAGCTAAGGACCCATGAACACCTCAGCGAGAGACCCCAGCCTTCAGTGCGGGAGCCACAGAGAGGGACCTGAAGCTCCAGTGAGTGACACCAGAGTCACTCTTGTGTGATGTCAAGGTGTTCAGGCTGTGCCCATGGTGGCATCTTCCCATCCCCATAGTAGTCCAGCATGCTGGTGTCAAGAGGGCAGAGCATTGGAGAGTACCACCACAATTCCCCCCAATTTGATTCCTGCTGTGTTCATTGTAAAATGGAATAGATTATAAAATGACAACTCTTGCCTGGAATTTCAGATGCATGAAATACTCACTCTTTTATTAAATAAATCTTCTAATTTGTTTCCATATAAGCAACAATCAGTGAGAATTCCCTACCATTGTTAGGATGTCCCACACCCTTATTGTCAAATCATTTGTCCCAGATAATACATCCTGTTCTTTTTAGAGGGGACCCACAATGTCTCAGGCCTTGTTCCTTCCTATGGAGTCACCCATTAAACAAGGTCATTTACCTTCTCATTCCTTCTTGAGAATCAGGAATAATTCCTTTTGAAGTCAAAATGGAGTTTCACCACTGTAAAACTAATCTTAGTTAGAGGAGAATTGGGCCCAGCATGCCTATATAACTATAATGAATTATCTTCATTCTCTGAAATGGAGAGTGAATTTTGAAAGTCATGCTGATAATTTCTTTTACAACACTGAGAGCTGTCACATTAGTGGCTTGTCCAAAATAAACTTTCCAAATTAAAAAACAACAACAAAACCTTCCTTAAAAATATACCCTCTAAAAAAAACCCTCCCACTTGCTATCCATACATAATGTGTCAGCTTTGTTCTATAAGCAAACTTCTCCCTTTTTGGAAAGGGGAATATTTTAAAATGCTAATACCATATAGTATTGTTTTAAACTTATTTGAAGGTTTCCTACGTAAATTTTCATGTGTGTGCATAAGGCACAAAGCTCTTACTGACAACAGGGCAGTTGCTTCATAAACTCCTCTAATTCTCTGTGGATTGCTAAATGTCAGAAGTTTTAAGTTGAGGGCTTTGCTCCAGAACATGTGCTCGCTTATCTCCAAGGTGGGTTACCTTTTTATTTTCATTCTAAGAGCTGCTGTTGTTCCCTATTTCTGCATGAATGACTGAGCAATAGTTAATGTTATTGTTCTCTCAGATAAAGGTGCTAAAAAAATGGCACAACAAGATTTTTTTAAACCTCAGATGTAATCCAGGAGGCTTCTCATCCTGACAGTGGGAGAGGAAGGACTCTGATGCCACCGGCTTTGGCTCATAAATATGGAAAAATTCTGCTGTTGGGGGGAAAGAGGAGCCAAACTTTGATTTTCATGCCATTAACTTGTACAAAAGGAGCTGGAGGAGGAAGAGAAGCTAGTCAACTTGAGAACTGGATTGGGGATGCTGAAAACTAGGTAGTGTAAATGAAAGGTGACCCTGGAAAAAACAGCGGGCAGATGAAATAGAGTTTAATGAAAGCTGAAATAAAAGTATACTGGAGTCCCTCGGAGGAAAAAGATATTGAGAATAACACTAATCTCCAGAAAAATCAACAGGCTAGCCATAGCTATGTTGGAGATTTGCTCCATGCTGCAGGGTTTTGAGCACTCTCTCCTCTCACTGAAGCCAGGGGGAATTGCACTTAGTGTCTAAGAACATAAGAATGGCCATACTGGGTCAGACCAAAGGTCCATCCAGCCCAGTATCCTGTCTACTGACAGTGGCCAATGCCAGGTGCCCCAGAGAGAGTGAACCTAACAGGTAATGATCAGTGATCTCTTTCCTGCCATCCATCTCCATCATCTGACAAACAGAGGCTAGGGACACCATTCCTTACCCATCCTGGCTAATAGCCATTAATGGACTTAGCCTCCATGAATTTATCTAGTTCTCTTTTAAATGCTGTTATAGTCCTAGCCTTCACAACCTCCTAAGGCAAGGAGTTCCACAGGTTGACTGTGTGCTGTGTGAAGAACAACTTCCTTTTATTTGTTTTAAACCTGCTACCCATTAATTTCATTTGGTGGCCCCTAGTTCTTCTATTATGGGAACAAGTAAATAACTTTTCCTTATTCACTTTCTCCACACCACTCATGATTTTATATACCTTTATCATATCCCCCCTTAGTCTCCTCTTTGCCAAGCTGAGAAGTCCTAGCCTCTTTAATTTCTCCTCATATGGGACCCATTCCAAATGCCTAATCATTTTAGTTGCCCTTTTCTGAATCTTTTCTATTGACAGTATATCTTTTTTGAGATGAGGGGACCACATCTGTACACAGTATTCAAGATGTGGGCATACCATGTATTTATATAAGGACAATAAGATATTCTCCGTCTTATTCTCTATCCCTTTTTTAATGATTCCTAACATCCCATTTGCTTTTTTGACTGCTGCTGCACACTGCGTGGACATCTTCAGAGAACTATCCACGATGACTCCAAGATCTTTCTCCTGATTAGTTGTAGGTAGATTAGCCCCCATCATATTGTATATATAATTGGGGTTATTTTTTCCAATGTGCATTACTTTACATTTATCCACATTAAATTTCATTTGCCATTTTGTTGCCCAACCACTTAGTTTTGTGAGATCTTACTGAAGTTCTTCACAGTCTGCTTTGGTCTTAACTATCTTGAGCAGTTTAGTATCATCTGCAAACTTTGCCACCTCACTGTTTACCCCTTTCTCCAGATCATTTATGAATAAGTTGAATAGGATTGGTCCTAGGACTGACCCTTGGGGAACACCACTAGTTACCCCTCTCCATTCTGAAAATTTACCATTTATTCCTACCCTTTGTTCCTTGTCTTTTAACCAGTTCTCAGTCCATGAAAGGATCTTCCCTCTTATCCCATGACAACTTAATTTATGTGAGAGCCTTTGGTGAGGCCTGAGGATTTCAGCCTGAAAGGTCAAAGATTTGGAAAATTAGAAATAACTGAAAAAGGGAGTTTGGAATAGGAATAGTTAGGAAAACATGGGCCTAGTGATAAGACCTATGATGTCTAGTAGATGTGCTCCTAGTTTAACGACAAGTCATTGGACTTGAGGAAGGCACTACTCAATGAAATTCTATGAGTGTGTAATGCAGGATGTCATACTACTTGATCATAATGATCCTTCTGTTCCTAAAACCCCCTCTATGAATTTATTGTAATTTACATATCGCTCAAGAAGTGTAAAGCGGCCTTTACGTGGGCATAAATTACAGTTACACTCACTGAAAAGCCACTTTCCACTGCCTAAAGTGGCCTTAGTGTAAATGATAATCAGGCCCTTTAGCTATTGCTGTCATAGGTTCATAGTCCAAGGCCAGGAGGGACCAATTTGATCATTAATGTGACCTTCTGCATAATAAAAGGCCACAAAATTTCACTCAATTATTACTCCATCAGGGTCATAACTTTTGATTGGGTTAGAGCATGTATTTTAGAAACACATCCAATCTTGATTTAAAAACTTCAGGTGATCAAGAAAGCCCACTACATCCCTTCGTAAATTATTCCAGTGGCTAATTACCCTCATTTATACATGTGTACCTTAGTTCCTGTCTGAACTTATTTAAGTTCAGTTAATAGACACTAGATATTGTTATGCTGTTATCTGCTAGAATAAAGCATGCTCTACCATCAGAAATCTCTCAGTGTAGATACATATAGACCATGCCCCCTTAACAGTCTCTTTGATAATCTAAATAGATTGAGCTTCTATAATTTCTCACTGGTGACAGATTTGCCAGTCTTTGGAATACTGTCTACTTCTAGTGACATCACTTTAAAAAGGATGTTAAAAAACTGGAAAGTGTTGAGAAAAGAGATACAGGATTATCCAAGGGTGGTTGTACCAATGCTCTGAACACAGGTAATGTTACCTCTCTCTACTCCTAGCTCCTCATTTCCCTACTTATACATCTCAAGATTGCATTAGTCCTTTTAGCCAGAGCATCACACGGTCAGCTCATGTTCAGTTAATTATCCACCATGACTCCGAAATCCTTTTCAGGGTCCAAAATACAGTCCTCCACCTTCTAAGGGTGACCTACTGTGAGGCAAACTCACAGGCAAATTAGGGGGCTCTTCAGCAGCTGCAATGAGTCAGCACTCAGCTGGGCCTGTGCTGAGTCAGCCTCCAGGCTTGCTGCAGCAGCAGCCTATCACTGAGCAGAGACTGGGTCTAATGACACAAAGCTCAGGTATTTCCACAGCCCCAGCAGAGCTGCAGATCAGTCTGAGCAACAGGCAGGAAGGAACCCTATGCAGCCAGGAACCCCCTACTGCCTTGCAGTGCACCAGACTCCAGTGACTCCCAGCCTGCTCCTGTTCCTTAGCCTTGCCTGAGCCCTTCCCTTGCCCTGCACTAGCCTCGCTCCAGCCTCATCACCGGCCTGTTCCAGCTTTGCCTCTGCCTCCTGATCCCTTGCAAGCCCTCAGGCTCCGACTATCTAGTTTTCAACCTTTGGCCCATATCTGGACTCTGACTTTGGTACAGACTTGGCTTGTCTTTGAACTCTGACCGCCCAGCTTCGACCTCTGACCTGTCGCTGGACTCTGGCTATGGTTCTGATCTTGGTTTGTCTATGGACTCTGATCTCAGCATTGACCCCAGATCTTGATTCTGGGTCCACCCTTGGCTCAGGCCCAATCCTATGCCTGGCTGTGACCAACACTCCAACTACTGGGGCCTGATTGTCGGAGAGAGTGCCTGACATCTACTTTCTTTATTCTTAAGATGTATTTTCATTTGGCTTTATTAAAAAGCCTCTTGTTCAAATGAGCCTAGCTTACCAAGTGATCCAGATAACTCTGAATAATTGACATGTCCCTATAATTGCTTACGACACCATTTTTGCTATCACCCCCTAACGCTAGTACTCGGACTGAAATTCACGCTTTTAACATTCCCACAGGTAAAACAAAAGAAGATGGCAAACGTAAGCCCATAGTGCAGACTTCAGTGACTTAACTTAACTTGAAAAAATATTAAGCATGCCCACTAGGTGCAATTTAAAGGGCCAGTTGAATATCCATCTAAGAAAATGCCATTATTCCCAAAAATAAGCAGCATTACTACTTAAAAATCAAAAGATAGCCTATATTAACTCTACCAAGGGCACAGGAATGTTTACTGAATAAGGCTATTGCAATTTTGTGGACAGGTGAGTGGTTTTGACACTTGAAATCTGTTTCACGGATGTGACAAGCAAATCCCCTGCTTTGTACAGCAGGAAAGCCCAGAAACATTCTTGAAGGATTTAGTTATCATAACTGAAGGTGACAGAGAGGCCCTTGGCAGGGCATTAGTAAAGGCCCAGAGAGAAAAAACAATTAGGCATGGACAATCTTGTAAATCCCTCTGCAAGACAGTCTGCCAACAGAATTTTGCCAACACTTCAAAAAAATAGATCTCCATTTCCATTGTCTGCAGAAATGTGTAGCTGAGACTGGTATCACGCCTGAGTGCCTACAGGAGACATTAAAAAGTGTGAGTCATAACACAGACAGAATCAGATTAGTAGTACCTCATACAGGCCAACGTTTTTCTTTTGAAGCATAAGCCCAGCTGCACATTTTAACTAGAGTGCTAGTGGCAAGACAGTAAATATACTCAATTACAAAATGGCATCAGGAGATACTGATTTCTGACCGTTCAACAGCCATGGCAATATCCAGGTACACTATTACTGGTCAGAGCTACAGTGGATGCCATCAGAAACAATTACGGTCATCTTCTTCAAAGTAAGCATAAGGGGTACTTCATGTACAGTCTATCAAACGTGGTAAATGAGAATTTTCATTTTTTTTTCAATTACTTGCTCTGTTGTTTCCAAAGCCATACCCTAGATATTATTAATGCACTTTCACAAGCGTAACCCACTCCAAAATGTAGGATTTTCTACCTAAGCTACAATTATAATGATAAATACCAATGGACATAGCATAAGAACAGCTAGATGGGGTCAGAACAATGGTCCACATAGCCCAGTATCCTGTCTGACAGTGAACAGCACCAGATGCGTCAGAGGGAATGAACAGAATAGGACAATTTCAAGTGATCCATCCCCGGTCGCAGCTTCTGGCAATCAAAGGTATAGGGTCACCCAGAACATAGGGTTGTGTCCCTGACCATCTTGGCTAATAGGTCCATCAGTGACTATCTTCCATGAATTTTTCGAATTCTTTTCTGAACCCAGGTATACTTTTGACCTTCACAATACCCTCGGGCAATGAGTTCTACAAGTTGATTGTGCATGGTGTGAAGTAGCACTTCCTTTTGTTTCTTTTAAACCTGCTGCCTAATAATATCATTGGGTGACGCCTAGTTTTTGTATTATGGAGAAGGGGTAAGTAACACATCCTCATTCACTTTCTCCACACCTTTCATAATTTTATAGACCTCTGTCACATCCTCCCTTAATTGGCTCTTTTCTCAAATGGTCAGTCATTTAAACCTTTCTTTGTATGGAAGCTGTTCCATACCTCTAAATCATTTTTGTTTCCTTCTCTGTTCTTCGAATTCTAATATATCTTTTTGGAAATGGGTTGACCAGAACTATATGCAGTAGCTGAGGTGTGGATTTATATGACAACATTTTGATATTTTCTGTCTTAAGAATCCCATTCCTCATGGTTCCTAATATTGTTCGCTTTTTGATTTCTGCTGCACACTGAGCACATGCTTTCAGAGACCTAGCCATGACTACTTCAAGAGCTCTTGATTGGACGGTAATGGCTAACTTAGACCCCCATCATTTTGCATATATAGTTGGGATTATTTTTTTCTGTATGGTTTACTTTGTACTTATTGAATTTCCTCTACCATTTTGTTGCCCAGTCACCCAGTTTAGTGAGATCCCTTTGTAACACTTCACAGTCAGCTTTGGACTTAACTATCTTGAGTAAATTTGTGTCGTCTGTAAATTTTGCCACCTCACTACTCACCCCCTTTTCCAGATAATTTATGAATATATTGAACAGCACAAGTCCCCATACAGATCCTTGGGGGACCCAGCTATTTACCCATGATTGCATATACAGCTCCTCAGAAAAAAAATTCAAAATTTTTCAAGCAGCTCTGATTACATGCACTAACTCTCTCCACTCCCAGGGTCGGCCTTACCATGAGGTGAACTGAGGCGACTGCCTCAGGTGCCAGACTGTGTGTGTGTGTGGGGGGGGGGAGAGGGGGCGCCACTAGGACCCAGAGTGTAGAAAACTGTGTCTGCTGCTGGTGCATATGTATTCTCTCTGCTCTAGATGCACAGAGATGGTGGAGTGCTGTCCTGGAGGAAGGAGAAAACAAGAGACATAACAGGCAGGCAGGAGAAAAGGTGAGAGGGAATAACAGAAAGCAGCAGGAGCTGCAGGGAGAGAGAGGAGGCCTTTTATGTACCTCTCTAGCATCCCCAGGAGCCTGGACTGATTAACACCAGCTTCTCAGGGAGCTTCCAGTTTCCTGCTGCTTCCCTGAACCCACTTGAGGAGAACAGGCAGTCAACTGGAGTAGTAGGACCCAGTTAGGCCCTTAAGATGCTGAAATCTTCCCTCACTCAGGTCCTGCTACCAGCCTACTGATTTGTCCCTTTCAACTGAGTGTTGAGAGCCACTATAGCTGGCACAGATCAGCAGTCATGAGTGAAAGAAGAAAATGCCCCTCTGGGGCAGCATTCAGAAAAAGAAAGCAAGCAAAGGAAGCTTTTCTATCTAAGCAGGAAGGAGCCCTCCTGAGATATATAGACAAAAATGTTCACGGTGAGCCTTCTGGCTCCAGTGAGGATGTGAGTGGTGAGGAGATGCCTGATCTTCCAGTTAGTCAGAGTGCAGGTGACCTGGCAGCTACTGTAGCATCCATATCTCCATCTCAAATGGATGTAACCATGCCCATTCCTGAAGAAAAGCATAGATCAGAGAAGAGTGTGGTGGAGGCGCAAGAAACAGCTGCTGCTGAGTTAGTTCCTTAAGTCTAGATGATCCAGTAGCCTGAGGGACTTGAGCAGTAGCCTGAGGGACTTCCTTGTACTGCACGAGCCACAGCAAGTGAAAAACTTCATATTCCCCAAAGACAATGAAAATAGAAATTTCCATTCAACACATTACTGGCGTGAAATCCCCTCTGGTGACAAAGTGGAGAGGCCATGACTTATGTACTCAAAAACCCAGAATGCTGCATACTGTTTTTGTTGCAAACTCTTCCAGTCTAATGTTCCAGCCACATTGGGTTCTACAGAAACAAAGGACTGGAAAAATCTTGCTTGAAATCTGGTGTTAGGATATAGATATTCAGGCCTGTCTGTAAAGGCCTGTACTTTAAGAATTGAGGGGTATTCTTATCACTTGGCTAGTTCTAGAGGTATAAAAGAAAGAATCAAAATCACTGTCTGCTGGTGTAAGGGCCTTCTCTTACTGTGACAGTTTGAGGCCCTGTTCTTAGGCTAAGGCCTTTGGCTAAGCAGCAGAGGCAGCCATAAGCCAGGAAGCGAACAGTCACATCCTCACATTCCAAACTAGTCACATTGAAAGAAGGTGCTATTGGGCTGTTAGGAATACAATCCTGTCCTGATAATTCCTATCACCTCCAGAGAAAGGGAAGTGCCTAGAAAATGTAAAAGGAAACTTGGTTTGATAGCATCCTGTCTGGCAAGAACTCACTTATCAATAGCTGGGATGTGAAATCCTCACTTCTGTATTGTTTTGTCATTAGAGTTCCCACTTTGCTATTGTTTGTCTATATAATCTCTGTCTGGTTCTGTGATTGTTCCTGTCTGCTGTATAATTAATTTTGCTGGGTGTAATCTAATTAAGGTGGTGGGATATAATTGGTTAGCTAATCATGTTACAATATGTTAGGATTGGTTAGTTAAATTTCAGTAGAATGATTGGTTAAGGTATAGCTAAGAATATTACTATATAAATTAGGGGCAAACAGGAAGTAAGTTGGGATTCGAAAATAAGGAAAAGGAACTTGTATTTAAGCTTGCTGGAAGTTCACCCCAATAAACATCGAATTGTTTGCACCTTCGGACTTCGGGTATTGTTGCTCTCTGTTCATGCGAGAAGGACCAGGGAAGTGGGAGAGTGAAGGAATAAGCTCTCTAACATCTGGCATGCCATGAGAAGGCAGCAAATCACCAGAGAGCATTTCATAGGTGGAAAGAGCTTGAGATGAGACTAAGGTTAAAGGCCACCATAGATGATCAGCATCAAGAGAAGATTGTATCAGAATCTCTTTATTGGCAAAATGTTCTGAAAAGGCTCATTGCCATTGTGAGAATGCTTGCTACCCTAACACTGCATGGCACTTCAGATCAGCTATATGTGCCAAACAATGGAAACTTCCTTAAAATTGTGGAGCTGATGGCTGAGTTTGATGCTGTTCTCCAAGAGCGTCTAAGAAGAGTTACCACCCAAGAAATGTACGTACACCACTACCTTGAAAAAACAATTCAAAGTGAGATCATACAGTTACTGGCAACAAAAGTCAAACAGAAGATTGTGGCAGATCTGAAGTCAGCATGATATTGCTCTGTTATTTGGACCTGACATCAGCCAAATGGAACAAATGACTTTAATGGTGCGTTTTGTAACAACAACAGAACCTAGTGAAAAAGTCCCTGCAGTGGTGACTGTCAGAGAGCATTTCTAGAATGTATTGACATTGACGATACTACAGGATTTGGTATGACAATGTGCTTCTTAAAAAGCTGGAAGATACGGGAATTGCAATAGCTGACACGAGAGGTCAGGGCTACAATAATGGTGCCAACATGAGAGGAAAGAACAGAGGAGTGCAGACACAGATCCGAGAGTTAAACCCTCGAGCTTTTTTTGTCCCATGCAGTTATCATTCATTGAACTTGGTGGTCAGGGATGCAGCATCATCTTCTGGTGAGGCTGCTGAATTTTTTAATGTAATTCAAAGCACCTATGTATTTTTCTCTGCATCAACTCATCAATGGCAAATTTTGAAGCAACATCTGGGAACATCCTCTCTGACACTGAAACCACTGAGTGCCACATGATGGGAAAGTTGAGTGGAGGTGATAAAGCCTATCAAACACCAAATTGGGAAGATAGATGATGCCATAGTTGCCATTATGGAGGCTAATGCTATGACAGGAACTCTTCGTGGGAGAGCAGTGGCAGAGGGAAATGGAATCACCAGAAACATACATAACTTCAAATTTCTGTGTGGCTTAGTGTTGTGGCATGACATACTGTTTGAAATAAATGTTGTAAGCAAGAGACTCCATGGTGTGGACCTTGATATATCTGGAGCAATGGAACAACTGGACAAAGCAAAGTCATACCTACAGTCTTACCAGTCAGATGAGGGATTTCAAAACTTTCTGAAGAGTGCACAGAAGTTGGCAGAGGAACTTCAGACTGAAGCTATTTTCCCACCCATTCAACAATACAAGAGTCACCGAAGAAGACATTTTGAGTACGAGGCACGGGATAATCCCATAAGAGACCCCAAACAACAATTCAAAGTTGAATTCTTTAACCAGGTGCTAGATTGTGCAATACAGTCAGTTGAAGAACATTTCATGCAGCTCAAGAAACACAGCAGTATATTTGGGATGTTGTATGATATTCCAAAGCTCCTCACTATACCTGAAGAAGACCTATACCAGCAATGCAGGGCACTAGAGACAGTGTTGACACATGATGACATGTGCGATATTGATGCGAGTGATTTAGGTGATGAACTGAAAGCCCTTTCAAGATACATTTCAGCAGGATCAACTCCAAAGGCTGTTCTGGAATATATGTGCACAGATAAGATGACCACCCTCTTTCCAAATGCTTTTGTTGCTCTGTGCATACTTCTAACACTTCCTGTAACAGTTGCCTGTGGAGAACGCAGCTTCTCCAAGCTGAAGTTAATAAAAAACACATCTATGCTCCACAATGTCACACGAGAGGCTGGTCAGCCTTGCAACCATCTCAATGGAGCATGAGCTGGCCCAGACTGTGGACCTTCAGGAAGCAGTTCAAATCTGCAACCAAGAAGGCACGGAAAGCACCACTTTGATTATTTAAACAGATAAAAATGCCAGTGTTTACTAGGCAGACAAGAAAAGTTACATTTGCTGTTCAGGCATCTGAAAGCTAAGTGTTACTTAAAATTTTTGAACAAGGCATTTTAAGTTGTTAGTTCTCCTTTACTGGGGTAGGTAGCAGAGCAGTACCATGAGAGGAGTAGAACAGGAAGAAGGCAGAATTGAGACCTTTCAAAGTTTTGGCCCAAGCAAGGGAGCATGGGGGCATCATTTGAGCTCCCCGCCTCAGGTGCCAAAATGTTGTGGGCCGGCCCTGTCCACTCCCATTTTATTTTGTGCTCTAGATAACATTCTCCTGATCTAGAGGTGGCCCTGATCCTCCCACCAGTTGTTCCTGTTTCGGTCCACCATCTTTTCCCCATTTCTAAGGAAGGCATAGCTTCCTTCCAAAAGAATGATTTAAAAAAAAATTCTCGATGTATATGTATGTATTTTAAAGCTGAATTTGGAGCAACATGAGTTGCCTGCTCCATCTTTTCTATGAAACATCAGGGAAAAGCTGGGATTCACCATTCAGAGGAATTGCTGAGATGTGCTGTCTGGCAGTAGTTTCAAAACTCTCACTTTCTCTTTGTCTCAGAGCCACTAAGACCTTGTCTACACTACGAAATTAGGTTGAATTTATAGAAGTCAGTTTTGTAGAAAGCGTTTTTATACAGTCAATTGTGTGTGTCCCCACACAAATGCTCTAAGTGCATGTAGTTGGCGGAGGGTGTCCACAGTACCGAGGCAACCATTGACTTCCGGAGCATTGCACTGTGGGTAGCTATCCCACAGTTCCCGCAGTCTCTGCTGCCCATTTGAATTCTGGGTAGAAATCCCAGTGCCTGATGGGGCTAAAACAATGTCGCGGGTGGTTCTGGGTACATATCATCAAGCCCCCCCCCCTTCCCTCCGTGAAAGCAAGGGCAGACAATCGTTTTGCGCCTTTTTTCTTGAGTTACCTGTGCAGACGCCATACCACGGCAAGCATGGAGCCCGCTCAGTTAACTGTCACTGTATGTCTCCTGGGTGCTGGCAGATGAGGTACTGCATTGCTACACGGCAGCAGTTTATTGCCTTTTGGCAGCAGACAGTGCAGTATGACTGGTAGCCGTCATCGATGTAGTCCAGGGTGCTCTTTTAACCGACCTCGATGAGGTCAGGGGCGCCTGGGCAAACATGGGAGTGACTCAGCCAGGTCATTTCCCTTTTAAGTTTCATCTCATGGCGATTCAGTCCTCCCGGCAGCCAGCAGAAGACGATGGCCAGCAGTCATACTGCACCATCTTCTACCAAGCACCCAGATGATGATGATGGCTAGCGGTCGTACTGCACAGTCTGCTGCCAGCAAGATGTACAAAGATAGATGAAGATAGATGAAGGTTCATGACGCTCGCGTCTTCAGGAACTCTGGTCTGTTTTAACGGCTGCAGGAAGGGATTTACTTCCCAGACCAGAAAATAATTGTTGGGGATGTTGAAATGCCAATAGTTATCCTTGGAGACCCAGCCTACCCCTTAATGCCCTGGCTCATGAAGCTGTACACAGGCACCCTGGACGGTAGTCAGGAGCTGTTCAACTATAGGCTGAGCAAGTGCAGAATGGTGGTAGAGTGTGCATTTGGATGTTTAAAGGGTGGCTGGCGCAGTTTACTGACTCGCTCAGACCTCAGCGAAACCAGTATTCCCATTGTTATTGCTGCTTGTTGTGTGCTCCACAATCTCTGTGAGAGTAAGGGGGAGATGTTTATGGTGGGGTGGGAGGTTGATGCAAATCGCCTGGCCGCTGAATATGTGCAGCCAGACACCAGGGAGATTAGAAGAGCATAGCAGGAAGCGGTACACATCAGAGAAGCTTTGAAAACCAGTTTCATGACTGGCCAGGGTACTGTGTGACACTTCTGTTTGTTTCTCCTTGATGAAAACCCATCCCCTTGGTTGACTCTAATTCCCTGTAAGTCACCCGCCCTCCCGCTTTTGATCACAGCTTGCTTGCAAAGGAAGTAAAGTCACTATCGTTTAAAAAACATGTATTCTTTATTAATTGATTATAAAAATAGGGAGATAACTCACAAGGTAGCCAGGGTGGGGTGTGGGAGGAGGGCAGGAGGGAAGGAAAAGGCCATTTTAAAACTTGTTGAATGCCAGCCTCCTGTTGCTTGGGCTGTCCACCGGGGTGGAGTGGTTGGGTGCCCGGAGCCTCCCACCCCGCGTTCTTGGGTGTCTGGGTGAGGAGGCTATGGAACTTGGGGAGGAGGGAGGGCGGTAAAGCAGGGGTTGCAGCGGCAGTCTGTGATCCTGCTGCCATTCATGAACCTCAACTAGATGCCGGAGCATGTCTGTTTGATCCCGCAATATCCCCAGTGTTTCCTCATGCCTCCTCTGATCTTCCTGCCGCCACCTCTCCTCACGTTCATCGGCCACCATCCTGTACTCTGCTATTATGTCCCTCCACACAGCTCTGTCAGTGCCGGATGACTGCATGAGCTCAGAGAACAGGTCATGATGCGTGCGTTTTTTTCGCCGCCTTATCTGAGATCCTCCTCTGTCCCAGAGGCTGAGGCTTGAAACATTTGCAGCTGCTGGAAGAAAAAGAGGGAGTGAAAGGTTAGAGGGCTTATTCCTTCATCCACTTACTTCCCTGGTCTTCTCGCATGAACAGAGAGCAACAATACCTGAAGTCCAAAGGTACAAACAATTCAATGTTTATTGGGGTGAAGTTCCAGCAAGCATGATTCCAGTTTCCTTCCTTAGTGTCCCCCTTCCCAGCTCTGACACCACAGAGCCTTAGACCTGTGTCCCTGTTCCCATTCCTGCCCTTAGCCAAACAGGATTCAATTTCCCCACCCCCATTCCCTGTTCCCATTTCCCCCCCCCCCCACACACACCCAATTCCTGATGGACTGCAGACTATATAGTAAAACTAGAGTTCTGCTTAGCTATACCTTAACCAATCATTTTCCTGAAATTTAACTAACCAATCCTAACATATTGTAACATGATTATGTACCCAGTTATCTCCCACCACCTTAATTAGTTTACACCCAGCAAAATTAATTATACAGCAGACAGGAACAATGAGAACCAGACAGAGATTATACAGACAAATAATAGCAAAGTGGGAATTATAATGACAAAACAATACAGAAGCGAGGATGTCACATCCCAGCTATTGATAAGTGAGTTCTTGCCAGACAGGATGCTATCAAACCAAGTTTCCTTTTACATTTTTTAGGCACTTCCCTTTCTCTGGAGGCGATAGGCACTATCAGGACAGGATTGTATTCCTAACAGCCCAATAGCACCTTATTTCAATGTGACTAGTTTGGAACGTGAGGAGGTGACCGGTTGCTTCCCAGCTTATGGCTGCCTCTGTTGCTTAGCCAAAGGCCTTAGCCTAAGAACAGGGCCTCAGACTTTCATAAGAGAAGGACCTTACACCGGTAGACAGTGATTTTGATTCTCTCTTTTATACCTCTAACTAGCCAAGTGATAAGAATACCCCTAAATTCTTAGCGTATAGGCCTTTACAGACTGGCCTGAATATCTATATCCTAACATGAAGTATTTAAAAAGATACATTTTACAGAAAAATGGCTATACTCTTTCACGGTGAACAACACTATTCACATTACATAGCACATGTGATTTTGGTACAAGGTCGCATTTTGCATCTTATATTGAGTGCCTGCGGCTTTGGTGTTAGAGATCACACATGCAGGGCCGAGCCACAGAATTCGGCTTGCAGGCTGCCATGGTGAGCCATAGTCTTTCAGCTTCTGCAACCTTCATAACAGAACCCCCCTCCTTTCCCATACCAAGCAAAGCCCGTTGAGTTGGCCATTTACTGCTGCAGTCTTCCTGTTTACGTGCAACAGCAGAAACCAAACTAACCCCCTCCCCCCATCCAATTCTCTGGGTTGATTGATTTTCCCCTCCCCCCACCACCTGGCTGGTATCAGGGAAGATCCCTGCTAACCAAACGCGAACAGCTCAGCGCCAATGTCCCCGCCTCCCACCACATGGCTAACTGCGGGGAAGATTTATTTTCAGCCACAGGCAAACAGCCCAGTAGGAACGGCCACCTCTGAATGTCCCCTTAATCAAATTCCCCTATTTCAACCAGGTTACCATGAATGATATCACTCTCCTGAAGATAACACTGAGAGATAAAGAACGGATGTTGCTTGAATGCCAGCAAACACCAGGACCATACGCTGCCAGGCTTTGTCATGCAATGATACCAGATTACTTGCTCCTAGCATGGCGTGGTAAAGTGTCCTACCATGGAGGACGGAATAAGCCTGCTCTCCCCAGAAGCCTTCTGCAAAGGCTTTTAGAGTACCTCCAGGAGAGCTTCATGGAGATGTCCCTGGAAGATTTCCGCTCCATCCCCAGACACGTTAACAGACTTTTCCAGTAGCAGTACTGGCCACAAATGCATCCCAAGTCCTCAGGGCTACTTAATCATTAAAAAATGCTTGCTTTTATAACATGTATTATATTTTAAAAGGTACACTCACCAGAGGTCCCTTCGCTGGCTTCGTTGGGTTGGGAGGGTATTTCAGTCAGGGTGATAAAAAGATCCTGGCTGTCGGGGAGAACGGTGTGCTGTGTGCTCTCCCCAAGCTCGTCCTCCTCCTCCTCATCTTTCCCATCTGCAAAATCCTCAGCAATGGCGGAGAGTATCCCATCCTTGGAGTCCACGGACAGGGGTTGGGTAGTGGTGGCAGCCCCCCGTAGAATTGCATGCAGCTCAGCATAGAAGTGGCATGTCTGGGGCTCTGTCCCAGAGTGTCCGTTTGATTCTTTGGTTTTCTGGTATGCTTGTCTGAGCTCCTTAAGTTTCACGCGGCACTGTGTAGCCTCTGTGTAGCCTCTGTCCCTCATGGCCTCTGAGATTTTTTGAAATGTTTTGGCATTTCGTCTTTTGGAACGTAGTTCTGATAGCACGGATTTCCTCTACCCATACAGCGATCAGATCCCGTACCTCCCATTCGGTCCATGCTGGAGCTCTTTTTCGATTCTGGGACTGTATGGTCAGCTGTGCTGATGAGCTCTGCATGGTCACCTGTGCTGATGAGCACGCCTGGCCAAACAGGAAATGAGATTCAAAAGTTCCCTGTACACCTGGCCAGTGCATCTGAGTTCAGAGTGCTGTCCAGAGCGGTCACAATGGTGCACTGTGGGATAGCTCCCGGAGGCCAATACCTTCAAATTGCGTCCACACTAACCCTAATTCGAAACGGCGATGTCGATTTCAGTGCTAATCCCCTCATTGGGGAGGAGTACAGAAATTGGTTTTAAGAGCCCTTTATGTCGAAAAAAATGGCTTTGTTGTGTGGACGGGTGCAGGGTTAATTCGGATTTAATGCTGCTAAATCTGACAAACTCGTAGTGTAGACCAGGCCTAAGACATGTTTCTCAGCAGTGCCTCTTTGGACCACTTCAAAATGCAGCTGGATTGGGATTCAGTCCCAGGTTGCTCCAAAGATACAAAATAAATCAAAAACGGCTCTCTAGTTATTTCAAGGATGGACTAGCCGATGTTATGCTGAGGATACCACAATTAGGTACCACAGTTATGGTGCAGCATAAGAATCTAAACATACATCTAAACAGTGAAAAGGAACCTGGGATAATGAGGGAGAAGGTCAGGGAGATTCCTGGTCCTGACAAGAGGCAGCCAAACAAGTACAAATAAGCTTTACATATGTTTAAATTGTAAACATAATTGCTGTAAGTGCACAGTTCTCTCTACATTATTTGTAGCAAATTATTTATTTGCAATATTATTTCTACAAAGCAGTTTTATAAAATTATATTAAGACACTCCAGGATATGCAACATCACTGCTTTTTGGGGGGTGATTACGGGCCTCATACCTAACAATGCACCTGAGGCACAGTGGACTCCCTTCATATATCATCACAGAAATATAACACTTGGACCAGATGGTGTTAATTAAATGATGCTCTTCTACTAACAACTGTAAGCATTTTTTAAAATTGCAGTCAAAACAGAAGCTGTTCCAGTTTGACGCACCCTGTTGTGTCTTGTTGATGACCACTTTTTGACCAGATGGTGTAAATTAAATGGTGCACTTCTGTTAACAATGTTAAGCACTTTTGAAAATTGTACCCAAAGTAGGGGACATAGATGGACTTTGGTTACTTGAATCCATAGAGAAACTGAGTTTACAGCAAAAGGCCTATCAGAGAACTGTGGTTTTAAATATTGAAGTTTCTCCAATTTGTGTATTTTCATTGGGCTCTACAAATGAAGCCTCATTACAACTTAGAATTACACACCAGGAAAAATTGGACCATCTGATTTTCTTCGATGGTCTCGCCAGTCACAGAGCATGTCCACTGTGAACTGTGTAAAACAGAGACAGTATTTGTGAATCACAAAAAAGAATCTAACCCATAGTATGTCACATCCCTTGTTCTGGTTGTGATCTCTTGATCTTCACTCTGAAAGAGGATACTTAACGCTTTGTAAGGGGCGCAAATTAAAGCAATGCATGGTTAATATAGAGAAGGGATCTGATTCTACACTGGCCAGTGAAGGCTATGAGCCAGAATCATTTCCAGTTTAACTTCACTGACTTACAGAGTTACCCCAGGGATGAATTTAGCTTAATCAATTTTGTCTGTGTAGAGATTGGCATAATTTTAATGAGACAATAGCACAGAAAAACTTGGGTAAATAGCATAGCACTTCATCAATATAATCCTAACTATTAAGGGGAAAAAATCAAAAGAATAGTTTTACTGCCATATCACATTTGAAACAATGTTGAACAATTTTCCTTTTCCTAAAAAGAAAAGGAGTACTTGTGGCACCTTAGAGACTAACCAATTTATTTGAGCATAAGCTTTCGTGAGCTACAGCTCACTTCATCGGATGCATTCCTTTTCCTATTCATCCAGTTAAACCTAATTTTGTCCATGTTCCTGTGACAAAAATATTCTCAGGAAAACTGTGTTATATAGTCAAACACATGGAGAGAGAGCGTAGCCCACAGAGATAGCTTAGTCTTTTATTTTACTCAGGCACAACACAAGGAACCTACAGGCCTGTATCCTGTAAGACATTGGCTTAATCAAGTTCGCATAAGTAAGGTCGGCCTGTGACGCCTAGCAAAGATAAAATGGCCCAACAGTTACTCTAGGTTTTGGGGAACTAGGAATAGCTTGCTCAACGGAGGGAGTTGGTATAGAATAAAAACTGGCAACTGCAGGAACACTGAACTGATATTGGACTTGAATATTTTAGGATAGCACCATTGGCTGTTAAACCACAAACTTGTTTTAGCAATAGGTGACGAAAATGATAATAAGCTAAAAGGCTTAGTATATAAACCTATAGGTTAAGTATGCCCCAATATTATGAGCATGAAGAAGTTAGATTTGGACATGGAAGGCTGGGGGTATCTAAATGAATAGTCTGAGTCGCCATGTAGCCGGGGTTAGCTTTCCTTCAGCTCTCCATTGCTATGTTTCACTTTCCTTTGAGTGTTGGGGTCTGAACCATCGCACTTATTTGGCATGCCAGGGACAGGGCTTGTCCTTTGTCTCTCACCACCAGGTCCCCAAGGAAGAGCATACAAGTAGGCCCCTACCAAATTCACAGCACATTTTGGTCAATTTCACGGTCATAGGATTTAAAAAAACAAATTTCATTATTTCAGCTGTTTAAATCTGAAATTTCACAGTATTATAATTGTAGGGATCCTGACTCAAAAAGGAGTTGGGGCGGGGGGGGGTCACAAGGTTGTTGTAGGGGGGTGCGGTACTGCTACCCTTCTGCGCTGCTGCTGCTTGTGGTGCTGCCTTCAGAGCTGGGCAGCTGGAGAGTGGTGGCTGCTGGCTGTGATCCGAGCTCTGAAGGCAGAGCCACCGCCAGCAGAAGCGTAGATGTAAGGATGGCCTGGTATGGTATTGCCACCCTTACTTCTGCACTGCTGCCTGCAGAGCTGGGTCCTCAGTTAGCAACCGCCACTCTCCAGCTGCCCAATTCTGAAGGCAGTGCAGAAGTAAAGGAGGGAATACCGTGACCTCCCTAAAATAATCTTGCAACCCCCCCCCCGCAACTCCCTTTTGGGTCAGGACCCCCAATTTGAGAAATGCTGGTCTTCCCTGTGAAATCTGTATAGTATAGGGTAAAAGCACACAAAAGACCAGATTTCACAGTCCATGATGTGTTTTTCATGGCTGTGAATTTGGTAGGGGCCCACATATAAGTATATGAGCATATGCAGGAATGACACTAGAGATAGCAGTAATACAGTATTACTGCTATTTGTTTGTGTGGTTTGGAGCTTTCTTGTCTTTACTGATTGTTTTGTTTAAAGTGGCTAAGGCTTTGCTTTGCCTTGTGTGAGTGTCTTTTCCATACACCCCGGGATTCCCCACAAGGTACTAAACTTGTTAGTTTTAATTCTGTGCAGCCTGATTCTGGGATGAGAACCCTATTACCCCCAGCTCATTAAATTAGTATCAATTGGCAATCAATACAATTATTAACCATTGAAAAGGATCAGGCAACAAGAGAGGGAAAAATAACAGGTATCAAAAACAGTCAAGAGTGACAGTCATTAAAACTAAGCACTGGAAAGTCTGTACTCTCCCCAGTATCTTCCTTTGTTAGGACAAGAGAGCAATAAACAAAATAAAGAGGTTTAAATTCTACAAAAACAGGAGCCTCAACTACACAGCGTGTCTGCAAAACTAAGGGGAAACAAAACAACCCTTTCATCCATTCACTCAAATTGCTGAGCTGTCTGGGTATCAACTCTATTGTACTTAGATCCAAAATATACAGTGAAAGCAACCCTCCTCCAAAAACACCCCCCCACAACCACTACCAAAACACCCCAAACTAACAGAGAAGCTGTCATAACCATACAGCTAAGGGTAGCCTAGAATTCCTCCTTACCTGTAAGAGGTTAAGAAGCTCAAATAACCTGGTTGGCACCTGACCAAAAGGACCAACGGGAAAGAAGATACTTTCAAATCTGCGGGGGAGGCTTTGTTTGTGCTCTTTGTTTGTGTGTTTTCTCTCAGGACTGAGAGGGCCAGGCAGAAACGCATCTCCTTCAAACAATCCTGAGCAACTCCCTAATATTACAAAAATAGTAAGTAAAGCCAGGCAAGGCATGTTAGGATATCTTTTATTTTAGCTTGTGAATTTTCCCTTTGCTATAGGGAGGTTTATTCCTGTTTTTTGTAACTTTGAAACTAAGCCTAGTGGGAATTCCTCTGTATTTTTAAATCTTTTGTTATCCTGTAAAGTTATTTTCCATCCTGATTTTACAGAGGTGATTCTTTTACCTTTTCTTTAAATAAAATTCTTCTTTTAAGAACCGGATTGATTTTCAGTGTCCTCAAGACCCAGGGGTTTGGGTCTCTGATCACTTGTAACCAATTGGTTAGGATATTATTCTCAAGCCTCCCCAGGAAAGGGGGTGTAAGGGTTTGGGGGAATACATTGTGGGAATAGGAACTCCAAGTGGTCCTTTCCCTGAACCTTTGTCTAAATCACTTGGTGGTGGCAGCACACCATCTGTCCAAGGACAAATAGAGATTTGTGCCTTGGGGAATTTTTAACCTAAGCCTGTAGGAATAAGCTTATGGGGTCTTTCATGTGGGTCCCCACAACTGTACCCCAGAGTTCAGAGTGGGGAGGGAACCCTGACAGAAGCCAACAAATCAAAACACAAAAAAATAAAAAAATAAAAAAAATCCAAGATAGACTCCTAGCCCGGTTCATCATTTGCAATTAAGCCACTGAGCTGGCTAGGTGACAGACATGATGCTCCCTAGCATACTAGGATACTGTATTTGCAAGTTTAAGTATAGTTACCATAACCTTACAATCCTGTCACAATGGGTAAAGACAAGGACAGAATCCTTAAAAAGTAAGTTGCAAGTGTTCTGATCAGAAGTATCTGAATGGAAATAGTAATGATAGTTTTGTTAATTTCTGGACATTTATTCTCCAGATATAAAAGTATGTCTTAAAAAAGACAAAAGTTCAATAGAGGCACCATAACCATTTCCCAAACAGGATACATGATTTCTCCGTTGCCAGTATTTCCCAAACTTTTGCAAGTTACTTAATGGACAAGAGGAATTGTATTTCTTTTCCAAAAATCTGCCCACCACACTCCTACCTTCTATCAACAGATGGCCAATTAGTTCTCTTAAATAATCTGTTAGGAATGCAAACTCTTTATATGCAGGAGATTATTATGAAAAAGTCAATGTAATATCCAAGTTTATTCAAGCTGTTAGTGACATTTTAATTTCTGTCGAACCCAATTAGTTTTCTACCCAGTAAGTCGTACGAGCTCTCTAGACATTCTCCCACGCCACTAAAACATGCTTTCATGCACACCGAGTTATTGGTGCTTAATTAAGCTCTTTGCTGCCGATATACGCTATTAACTTGCGGTAAGAATCCTTGAGGCCATCATATAGTGAAAAAAAAAAAGACTGTCCTCTTCAGATTTGTTCTCTCACATTATTTATGAATGTGCTACATAACAGGAACTGTGCAGGCTGGATCTTTATGTGTAGCATATCCACTGACCACCCGTAAAGAGTGTGGCAATTTCAGAATGGGAGGGACCTCTGTTGGAGATAAAACTCAAAGGAAGTTAAAGACTATGTGTTTCCTGACTTGGAGAGAGGGGGAAATGGTTTTGTCAGCAGAAGAAGAGGCTGTTGAACAACCGAATGTGTGCCAGTGCCATAATTTCAGGGACTCTGCACAACCATGCTAACCTATCAATACGGAGACTGAGTGTTCACATAACATTATTGACAATGCCCATAGTAACATCTAAAGCTAGGGTTGTGTTTGCATTTTCTTTCTAGGGGGTCATTAGAAAGAATAGATGACAGAACAAGGAGCAATGGTCTCAAGTTGCAGTGGGGGAGCTCTAGGTTGGATATGAGGAAAAACTATTTCACGAGGAGGGTGGTAAATCACTGGAAGGGTTACCTAGGGAGGTGGTGAAATCTCCATCCTTAGAGGTTTTTAAGGCCTGGCTTGACAAAGTCCTGGCTGGGATGATTTAGTTGGGGTTGGTCCTGCTTTGGTCCTAGATGACTTCCTGAGGTCTCTTCCAACCCTAATCTTCTATTATTCTATTAACAGCTGACCTGGTTTTGCTTGAAAATGAGAAGGGGGAAAGTCCACTTTCTCTATTATAAAAATAATCTCTGTAATTTATTAACAGCTGTAAACAGTCATCAGCAGTTTGAAGTAGAACACTGAAATGTGGTGGTAGGGAGAGAGTCCTTATGTAGGCAGGTGAGCCTTCCAGTGCTCTAGTGAAAATTGGTTGGGAATCGTGCAGTGGGGCACGGGAGGACTTTGTGCATGGTGCACTATTTTTAATGCTGTTTCATATATACCAGACTGGCACTTCTATATTAGTTTTTCATATGTTAGGAAAGTTTAAAGGAAGAAATTTCTCCCTTCCCCCTTGAGTGAAGGTGAGCAGGAAAAGAGGCAAAGTCTCCTGGTTCAATGATCAACCGCATCTATTGCACAGTACAGAATGTGCTACTCCTATCCAGTTGGACATAGTGGTTTTTATAAAAAAATTCTTCCTTCCTTTAAAAGGACAATGCCTTGGCTACATTGTAAGAGTATTAAGGTTGCAAAGTAAAGCACTCAAAAAAATAAATCAGGAAGTGACGAAGTGAAGATTGTCTGTACGACCTCAACTCTGCCCCCTTGTGTTTAGGGTTTGTTGATATACAGTCTTATCTATATTATTTGTTTAGCAGGGCATCTTAATAAGAGAGTGCACTCTGTTTTGAATGTGTGAAACTGATGCTATGTACCCAATATACACCACTTTTGTGGGAGGAAAGTAGCTCACTCTCCCCCACTGGCTGATGCTTGGGGAGTTGGAGCCAATCCTCTTGTTCCTTTCTGCCCCCTTTGGTGCATCATGCAGCTCCAAGGGAAGTAGGAGGGGGAGCAGCTCATGTACTTTTCTGGTACTGCAATTCTGGGCATTATATGAACTAAACAAAAGGTGAGGGAGAAAGGCTCTATCATTTTTATTGTCCAGTCACACGTTGGTGTAAAGGTCAAACATAACTGTGAGGGAGGATGGGGTGATATTGGCTTACAACTGAAATACCACTAGAAGCAGAGACAGTATTCCCACAGGCAGGTCAATACCATCTCTCCCATTATGAATTATCAGCTAATGGCAAAGCTTGCAGCCTACAGTGAAGCTGTATGTCCCTCACTCTTCCCTGCACAGTAGCACTCTGGACAGTGAGAAATGTGTAAGATGTGAAAAAGCCATAAATGGCTCTTTTAAGGAGCACAGCACTTGTTTATGATGCATAGGACAAGTGAGATTGTATAAAAAGGGGAACATAAAAAGCAAAAATGTTGCCAGTCACTCAGCTGGAATACAGAGTGACAGAGGGCATGCTTAAAACATTTCTTCATGTTTGAAAGCCTTGTTATTCCCAATGATATTCAAGTCTCTCAAACCAGGAGGAACATAACCACCGTATCATAGAATCATAGAATATCAGGGTTGGAAGGGACCTCAGGAGGTCATCTAGTCCAACCCCCTGCTCAAAGCAGGACCAATCCCCAATCATATCATCCCAGCCAAGACTTTGTCAAGCCTGACCTTAAAAACTTCCAAGGAAGGAGATTCTACCACCTCCCTAGGTAATGCATTCCAGTGTTTCACCACCCTCCTAGTGAAAAAGTTTTTCCTAATATCCAACCTAAACCTCCCCCACTGCAACTTGAGACCATTACTCCTTGTCCTGTCCTCTTCTACCACTGAGAATAGTCTAGAACCATCCTCTCTGGAACCACCTCTCAGGTAGTTGAAAGCAGCTATCAAATCCCCCCTCATTCTTCTCTTCCGCAGACTAAACAATCCCAGTTCCCTCAGCCTCTCCTCATAAGTCATGTGTTCCAGACCCCTAATCATTTTTGTTGCCCTTCGCTGGACTCTCTCCAATTTATCCACATCCTTCTTGTAGTGTGGGGCCCAAAACTGGACACAGTACTCCAGATGAGGCCTCACCAATGTCGAATAGAGGGGAACGATCACGTCCCTCGATCTGCTCGCTATGCCCCTACTTATATATCCCAAAATGCCATTGGCCTTCTTGGCAACAAGGGCACACTGTTGACTCATATCCAGCTTCTCGTCCACTGTCACCCCTAGGTCCTTTTCCGCAGAACTGCTCCCTAGCCATTCGGTCCCTAGTCTGTAGCTGTGCATTGGGTTCTTCCATCCTAAGTGCAGGACCCTGCACTTATCCTTATTGAACCTCATCAGGTTTCTTTTGGCCCAATCCTCCAATTTGTCTAGGTCCCTCTGTATCCTATCCCTGCCCTCCAGCATATCTACCACTCCTCCCAGTTTAGTATCATCCGCAAATTTGCTGAGAGTGCAATCCACACCATCCTCCAGATCATTTATGAAGATATTGAACAAAACCGGCCCCAGGACCGACCCCTGGGGCACTCCACTTGACACCGGCTGCCAACTAGACATGGAGCCATTGATCACTACCCGTTGAGCACGACAATCTAGCCAACTTTCTACCCACCTTATAGTGCATTCATCCAGCCCATACTTCTTTAACTTGCTGACAAGAATACTGTGGGAGACCGTGTCAGAAGCTTTGCTAAAGTCAAGAAACAATACATCCACTGCTTTCCCTTCATCCACAGAACCAGTAATCTCATCATAAAAGGCGATTAGATTAGTCAGGCATGACCTTCCCTTGGTGAATCCATGCTGACTGTTCCTGATCACTTTCCTCTCGTGTAAGTGCTTCAGGATTGATTCCTTGAGGACCTGCTCCATGATTTTTCCAGGGACTGAGGTGAGGCTGACCGGCCTGTAGTTCCCAGGATCCTCCTTCTTCCCTTTTTTAAAGATTGGCACTACATTAGCCTTTTTCCAGTCATCCGGGACTTCCCCCGTTCGCCACGAGTTTTCAAAGATAATGGCCAATGGCTCTGCAATCACATCCGCCAATTCCTTTAGCACTCTCGGATGCAACTCGTCCGGCCCCATGGACTTGTGCACGTCCAGCTTTTCTAAATAGTCCCTAACCACCTCTTTCTCCACAGAGGGCTGGCCATCTACTCCCCATGTTGTGATGCCCAGCGCAGCAGTCTGGGAGCTGTCCTTGTTAGTGAAGACAGAGGCAAAAAAAGCATTGAGCACATTAGCTTTTTCCACATCCTCTGTCACTAGGTTGCCTCCTTCTTTCAGTAAGGGGCCCACACTTTCCTTGGCTTTCTTCTTGTTGCCAACATACCTGAAGAAACCCTTCTTGTTACTCTTGACATCTCTTGCTAGCTGCAGCTCCAGGTGCGATTTGGCCCTCCTGATTTCATTCCTACATGCCCGAGCAATATTTTTATACTCTTCCCTGGTCATATGTCCAACCTTCCACTTCTTGTAAGCTTCTTTTTTATGTTTAAGATCCGCTAGGATTTCACCATTAAGCCAAGCCGGTCGCCTGCCATATTACTATTCTTTCGACTCATCGGGATGGTTTGTCCCTGTAACCTCAAGAGGGATTCCTTGAAATACAGCCAGCTCTCCTGGACTCCTTTCCCCTTCATGTTAGTCCCCCAGGGGATCCTACCCATCCGCTCCCTGAGGGAGTCGAAGTCTGCTTTCCTGAAGTCCAGGGTCCGTATCCTGCTGCTTACCTTTCTTCCCTGTGTCAGGATCCTGAACTCAACCAACTCATGGTCACTGCCTCCCAGATTTCCGTCCACTTTTGCTTCCCCCACTAATTCTTCCCTGTTTGTGAGCAGCAGGTCAAGAAAAGCTCCCCCTCCAGTTGGCTCGTCTAGCACTTGCACCAGGAAATTGTCCCCTACGATATCCAAAAACTTCCAGGATTGTCTATGCACGGCTGTCTTGCTCTCCCAGCAAATATCAGGAAAATTAAAGTCACCCATGAGAACCAGGGCGTGCGATCTAGTAGCTTCTGCGAGTTGCCGTAAGAAAGCCTCATCCACCTCATCCCCCTGGTCCGGTGGTCTATAGCAGACTCCCACCACTACATCACTCTTGTTACTCACACTTCTAAACTTAATCCAGAGACACTCAGGTTTTTCTGCAGTTTCGTACCGGAGCTCTGAGCAGTCATACTGCTCCCTTACATACAGTGCTACTCCCACACCTTTTCTGCCCTGCCTGTCCTTCCTGAAGAGTTTATAACCATCCATGACAGTACTCCAGTCATGTGAGTTATCCCACCAAGTCTCTGTTATTCCAATCACGTCATAATTCCCTGACATGACCAGGACCTCCAGTTCTCCCTGCTTGTTTCCAAGGCTTTGTGCATTCGTATATAAGCACTTGAGATAACCTGCTGATCACCCCTCATTCTTAGTATGAGGCAGGAGCCCTCCCCTCACAGACGTTCCTGCCTGTGCTTCCTCCCGGTATCCCGTTTTCCCACTTACCTCAGGGCTTTGGTCTCCTTCCCCCAGTGAACCTAGCTTAAAGCCCTCCTCACTAGGTTAGCCAGCCTGCTCGCAAAGATGCTCTTCCCTCTCTTCGTAAGATGGAGCCCGTCTCTGCCCAGCACTCCTTCATGGAACACCATCCCCTGGTCAAAGAATCCAAAGCCTTCTCTCCAACACCACCTGCACAGCCATTCGTTGACTTCCACGATTCGACGGTCCCTGCCCTGGCCTTTTCCTTCCACGGGGAGGATGGACGAGAACACCACTTGCGCCTCCAACTCCTTTATCCTTCTTCCCAGAGCCACGTAGTCCGCAGTGATCCGCTCAAGGTCATTCTTGGCAGTATCATTGGTGCCCACGTGGAGAAGCAGGAAGGGGTAGCGATCCGAGGGCTTGATGAGTCTCGGCAGTCTCTCCGTCACATCGCGAATCTTAGCCCCTGGCAAGAAGCAGACTTCTCGGTTTTCCCGGTCAGGGCGGCAGATAGATGACTCAGTCCCCCGGAGGAGAGAGTCCCCGACCACCACCACCCGCCTCCTTCTCTTGGGAGTGGTGGTCGTGGAACCCCCCATCTCAGGACAGTGCATCTCATGCCTTCCAACCAGCGGAGTCTCCTTCTGCTCCCTTCCCTCAGACGTATCATCTCCGCATTAGTACCTGTGGAGAGAACCGTAATGTTATTTGATAGGGTTTCCAGCTGATCCATGTCAATCAGGTCTTATACATATTTTTTATTTATATTCACAAGTTGTGCATAGCCCATCATGAATCATATATTGCCAGGTCATATATTGCTACATACGTTGCAGGTAAACTAGTGCCCACTTTCAGTACTGTATACAATTACAACAACACATTAAATTTGGAAACTATGCACGTAAATTACATGCCCAATAGGTAGCTTCTTGTGTGGTTACTATATAGAGCCCAAAAGTGTGAAATTTCCTGGTGGATGATTTGCAACTATTTATTCAAGTAACAGCACATTCCAAAAGGTATAACCTAGGCATTTTTATGATTAGTGCAGAAAGGGTTTATAAGAAAGAAACCACAGTGATTAACCTACTGGTCCACATGGTCACAGAAATTAAAGGTAGTAAAAATGATAGCTTATCCTGACCATGTCTAATGCTCACAGGCACTGGCTTCCTCATTGCTTTGGAGGTGTTCAACGCCCACTCTGCCCCAGGCCCCACCCTCTTCCCCCAAACCCTCACCCCTGCCCTGATTCTTCCCACCCAGGTCCACCACTTCTCCCTAGCACTCCCCGTCCCCACTCAACCCCCTCCCCCCATTGCCTCCTGCACATCACAGAACAGCTGATCACAGCAGATGGGAGGGGGAGGAGCTGCCTGCTGGTGGGTGCTAAGCTTGTCTAATTTTTTTCCCGTGGGTGCTCCAGCCCTGAAGCATCCGTGGAATCGGCACTTAAGCCAATGCTACACTTTGCTACAGGACCCATCTTCAAAGCCATTAACCCCCTAGAGAAACAATGAAAAGTTACAAGAAGAGACTTAAGGAGGTAGGTTTATTTAGACTAAAAAAAGAAGGCTAAGGGGATATAGAGAGAGCAATCCTAAATACATAAAAATAACCACCAGGGAGGGAGAGGAGTTACTTAAGTTAAAGGCCAATGTTGGTGAAAGAAAAAAAAATGGATAAAAACTGGCCATCAGCAAGGTTAGAAATCTTCATCTAGCTTGAAACCTAACAACCAGAGGAGAAAGGCTGTTGCAGAACTTCACAAGGGGAGTAGCGTGTTGGGGGAAGGGAACCTAACCAGCTTCAAGACTGAGCTTGATAAGTTTATGGAGGTGCTAGGATGAGAACGTTGTCTACAATGGCACATAGCCCATCCATGACTGTTAGTAGCAAATATCTCCAGTGACTGGAGATGGGGCACTAGATGGGGAGGGCTATGAGTTACTACAGAAAATTCTCTCTCGGGTGTCTAGCTGGTGTCTCTCACCCACATGCTCAGGGTCTAACTGATCACCATATTTGCAGTCAGGAAGGAGCTCTCCCCCAGTCAGAGTAGCAGAGACTTAGAGTTCTCTCTCCTCCGGGGGACTGAGTTATCTATCTGCCGCCCTGACCAGGAAAACCGAGAAGTCTGCTGCTTGCCAGGAGCTAGGATTCATGATATGACGGAGAGACTGCCGAGACTCATCAAGCCCTCGAATCACTACCCCTTCCTGCTTCTCCACGTGGGCACCAATGATACTGCCAAGAATGACGTTGAGTGGATCACTGCAGACTACGTGGCTCTGGGAAGAAGGATAAAGGAGTTTGAGGTGCAAGTGGTGTTCTCGTCCATCCTCCCCGTGGAAGGAAAAGGCCTAGGTAGAGACCGTTGAAGAGTGGAAGTCAACGAATGGCTATGCAGGTGGTGTCGGAGAGAAGGCTTTGGATTCTTTGACCATGGGATGGTGTTCCAAGAAGGAGGAGTGCTAGGCAGAGATGGTCTCCACCTAACGAAGAGAGGGAAGAGCATCTTCGCAAGCAGGCTGGCTAACCTAGTGAAGAGGGCTTTAAACTAGGTTCACTGGGGGAAGGAGACCAAAGCCCTGAGGTAAGTGAGAACGTGCGATACTGGGAGGAAGCACGAGTAGGAGAGCATGAGAGGGGAGGGCTCCTGCCTCATACTAAGAAAGCAGGACTAACAGCAAGTTATCTTAAGTGCCTATACACAAATGCAAGAAGCCTGGGAAAAAAGCAGGGAGAACTGGAAGTCCTGGCACAGTCAAGGAATTATGATGTGATTGGAATAACAGAGATTTGGTGGGATAACTCACATGACCGGAGTACTCTCATGGATGGATATAAACTGTTCAGGAAGGACAGGCAGGGCAGAAAAGGTGGGGGAGTTGCATTGTATGTAAGGGAGCAGTATGACTGCTCAGAGCTCCAGTATGAAACTGCAGAAAAACCTGAGAGTCTCTGGATTAAGTTTAGAAGTGTGAGCAACAAGGGTGATGTCATGGTGGGAGTCTGCTATAGACCACTTGATCAGGGGGATGAGGTGGACGAGGCTTTCTTCCGGCAACCAACGGAAGTTACTAGATCGCAGGCCCTGGTTCTCATGGGAGACTTCAATCACCCTGATATCTGCTGGGAGAGCAATACAGCGGTGCACAGAGAATCCAGGAAGTTTTTGGAAAGTGTAGGGGACAATTTCCTGGTGCAAGTGCTGGAGGAACCAACTAGGGGCAGAGCTCTTCTTGACCTGCTGCTCACAAACAGAGAAGAATTAGTAGGGGAAGCAAAAGTGGATGGGAACCTGGGAGGCAGTGACCATGAGATGGTCGAATTCAGGATCTTGACACAGGGAAGAAAGGAGAGCAGCAGAATATGGACCCTGGACTTCAGAAAAGCAGACTTTGACTCCCTCAGGAAACTGATGGGCAGGATCCCCTGGGAGAATAACATGAGGGGGAAAGGAGTCCAGGAGAGCTGGCTGTATTTTAAAGACTCCTTATTGAGGTTACAGGGACAAACCATCCTGATGTGTAGAAAGAATAGTAAATATGGCAGGCGACCAGCTTGGCTTAACAGTGAAATCCTTGCTGATCTTAAATACAAAAAAGAAGCTTACAAGAAGTGGAAGATTGGACAAATGACCAGGGAAGAGTATAAAATATTGCTCGGGCATGCAGGAGTGATTTGGCCTTCCTGATTTCACACCTGGAGTTGCAGCTAGCAAGAGATGTTAAGAGTAACAAGAAGGGTTTCTTCAGGTATGTTAGCAATAAGAAAAAAGTCAAGGAAAGTGTGGGCCCCTTACTGAATGATGGAGGCAACCTAGTGACAGAGGATGTGGAAAAAGCTAATGTACTCAATGCTTTTTTTGCCTCTGTCTTCATGAACAAGGTCAGCTCCCAGACTACTGCACTGGGCAGCACAGCATGGGAAGGAGGTGACCAGCCCTCTGTGAAGAAAGAAGTGGTTCGGAACTATTTAGAAAAGCTGGACGAGCACAAGTCCAGGGGGCCGGATGCGCTGCATCCGAGAGTGCTAAAGGAGTTGACAGATGTGATTGCAGAGCCATTGGCCATTATCTTTGAAAACTCATGGCGATCCGGGGAGGTCCCGGACAACTGGAAAAAGGCTAATGTAGTGCTCATCTTTAAAAAGGGAAGGAGGAGAATCCTGGGAACTACAGGCCAGCCAGCCTCACCTCAGTCCCTGGAAAAATCATGAAGCAGGTCCTCAAGGAATCAATTCTGAAGCACTTAGAGGAGAGGAAAGTGATCAGGAACAGTCAGCATGGATTCACCAAGGGCAAGTCATGCCTGACTAGTCTAATTGCCTTCTATGATGAGATAACTGGCTCTGTGGATGAGGGGAAAGCAATGGACGTGTTGTTCCTTGACTTTAGCAAAGCTTTTGACACAGTCTCCCACAGTATTCTTGCCAGCAAGTTAAAGAAGTATGGGCTGGATGAATGGACTATAAGGTGGATAGAAAGCTAGCTAGATTGTCGGGCTCAACTGGTAGTGATCAATGGCTCCATGTCTAGTTGGCAGCCGGTATCAAGTGGAGTGCCCCAAGGGTCGGTCCTGGGGCCAGTTTTGTTCAATATCTTCATTAATGATTTGGAGGATGGTGTGGATTGCACCCTCAGCAAGTTTGCAGATGACACTAAACTGGGAGGAGAGGTAGATACGCTGGAGGGTAGGGATAGGATACAGAGGGCCCTAGACAAATTAGAGAATTGGGTCAAAAGAAATCTGATGAGGTTCAACAAGGACAAGTGCAGAATCCTGCACTTAGGACAGAAGAATCCCATGCACCGCTGCAGACTAGGGACCGAATGGCTCGGCAGCAGTTCTGCAGAAAAGGACCTAGGGGTTACGGTGGACGAGAAGCTGGATATGAGTCAACAGTGTGCCTTTGTTGCCAAGGTGGCCAATGGCATTTTGGGATGTATAAGTAGGGGCATTGCCAGCAGATGGAGGGACGTGATCATTCCCCTCTGTTCGACATTGGTGAGGCCTCATCTGGAGTACTATGTCCAATTTTGGACCGCACACTACAAGAAGGATGTGGAAAAATTGGAAAACGTCCAATGGAGGGCACCAAAAATGATTAGGGGACTGGAACACATGACTTATGAGGAGAGGCTGAGGGAACTGGGATTGTTTAATCTGTGGAAGAGAAGAATGAGGGGGGATTTGATAGCTGCTTTCAACTACCTGAAAGGGGTTTCAAAGAGGATGGATCTAGACTGTTCTCAGTGGTAGCAGATGACAGAATGAGGAGTAATGGTCTCAAGTTGCAGTGGGGGAGGTTTAGGTTGGATATTAGGAAAAACTTTTTCACTAGGAGGGTGGTGAAGCGCTGGAATGGGTTACCTAGGTAGGTGATGGAATCTCCTTCCTTAGAAGTTTTTAAGGTCAGGCTTGACAAAGCCCTGGCTGGGATGATTTAGTTGGGGATTGGTCCTGCTTTGAGCAGGGGGTTGGACTAGATGACCTCCTGAGGTCCCTTCCAACCCTGATATTCTAGGATTCTATGATACTTCCACCTTCCTATGTAATGTGGGGCCTGGGTCACTTGCTGAATTTAACTAGAGAAAATGGTGAATTCTCTGTAACCTGAAGTCTTTAAATCAAGATTTGAGGACTACAGTAACTCAGCCAGAAGTTATGGTCCTGTTAAGGAGTGGGTGGGTGAGGTTCTGTGGCCTGCAATGTGCAGGAGGTCAGACTAGATGATCATGATGGCCTTAAGTCTATGGGTGTAAAGCAAAAAAGTGTGCTAACAAAATTGCTTTTTCTAAATCTCAAGAGTACAACTGAAATCACACTTATCTGCCAGGCAGAGAGACCGTTTCTAAGAGCATCCTTCACAAAGTGTTGGAAGCCAGGTCATCCTCCTCCTCTCCAGAGCTAAAGAAGTGCATCTCATTAAAGAAATGGTTTAAGACATCAAAGAGCAGTCAAGGCAACACTGCAGCTAGCTAGGAATAGGGTGGCTGTGATGTTGAGTCTAGGGAGCAAGAGGTTCATATTTAGGGGAAATGGAGTCACATGGGGCCTAAGGCATCACAAAAGGAGGGGGCAAGAGGTTTTCAGAGATTTGCTGCAAAAACTTTACCAAAGAGCTCCCACACCCAAGTTTCTCCTGTGATAAATGCCATGAAACAGAATGGCCTTCACTCAGACAGGAAAGACAGGGAACTGGAGACCAGTCATTCATTTTTCCATTTAACAGAAATGCTGTTTTAAACAAAGGAAGGGGGTAACACCACTTGGCAAGCATGTCAAATACTCTTCACAGGAAACATTAATACTTTCTTTTTGGAAACCATGTTGAGACTATTGAATGTATAGTATGGTACTCTGGTTACACAAGTTGAGGAGAATGGAGTGGGATGAACACTTTAGGAAAGCCTGGAAATTTTTTGGGTTTTGTTTGCTCAACACTGCCTGGAAAAAAGTAGAAAAAGTTAACTAGGAGCAACAGAGTGCTTGACTCACCACTAGGATGGAGCCTCCTCCTGGTCACTCTGGGAAATAGCTCACAAGGTCCATGCCCCTTCCCACGGTTGCAGGCCTCCATCTCTGGGTCTGCAGCCCCTCTCTCAGTCCACAAGCTGCAGCCTCTTCTTCGTGACTTGGCCCTCTGGCCAGGTCACCCTACTTGTTTCCCCTTCCAGGATGTGACACTATGCCCCATATTCTTCATAGAAATAGTTATAATATGATTGTAGCATATCTAAGATGTATTTTATGCAAGATGGGTCATGTGAGGTATCATTAGAAAGGATAAATAATCATATTCAGTAAATCATAACCTATTTGTATGCATGTATCATTTTTGTATTTAAAATTAGGAATATTGGCTATACATCTGTACCACAAAAGTGTTTACACCTGTGGAATGCCCACCAGACAAAACGTGATCAGTCTGGCTGGTTAGCTGGTGACAAGTCAATGAACCATTAAGGAGAACAATAGGTCTTTGAAGAGGATCATCTCCCACCTTCCTGAGAAGCTTCCTGGGGTGCTACAAACAGCCTTTGACTCATGCAGGGTCATGTGATCACGTCACCTGGTACTGGACTCCATAATAGAATACCAGTATTTTTCCACTCGGGGGGTGGGGGGGAGTGGAGGGAACCACACTCGAAAACAAAGGGTTTCCACCATATGTAAAATCTATTTAAGGCCAAGGAGTGACTTAAGCAGGATTCATTGTTCACTGAATCCCCGCCCAGGACGACTGCTTGAAACATCGAAGAAACAAAGACTGGGGGCGGGGGAGAACTGAGCCAATGCTGGGAAGGTGTCTGGCCTGTGAAAGAAATACTTGCAGCTTAAAACTCCAGGTAAGAGCAGCTTGCCTTTAAGAACCTCTGCAATCTTCTTAAAACAACATTTAGGGTGAGAAATTACTATTTGTAACTACTTTTAGTGTATTAAGTTTAGTTTGAGTGTTTGTTTGATTTGCTCAGTAATCTGCTTTGATCTGTTTGCTATCCCTTATAATCACTTAAAATCTATCCTTTGTCGTTAATAAACTTGGTTTTGTTTTCTCTAAAGTCAGTTTGTAGAATTCATGACTGAAAGCTCCTCCACATTGAGCGAGGGAGCAAATTTCATTAACTTATGCTGCATAGTTCTCTGTACAGCGCAAGATAATAAAATTTTGGGTTTACACTTCAGAGGGGGTGTGCACTTGAATGCTGGGCAATTCCTTAGCTGAAGCCCTCCCATGCAGAGCTGACTCCAGTGTCTACCTTTCTGCAGCTGGGTGTGTCCCTACCTGTGTGTGTGCCCTGGAGGAGGCTTGAGGGCCTGGCTCAGCAGGACAGTGTAAGGAAGCCCAGGTTGGTGGAGCAGGTGGGCTCAGTGGTACCCCAATACATCAGAGGGCACCCTGGAGTGTGTGTGGGGGTACCTAAGTCTTCCTTCAGCAGTCCTGGGCAGTCTTCTCACTTACTGACACAAAGTGACACTCCAGTGGCTGCCAGAGAAACCCAGACCTGCCCCCTGCTCCAAGTTCTGGCTCAGGGATGGTTTTAGCCAGCAGTAAAGGTCAATTCCCTATTAGGCCTTACTGCCTTTCCCTGAGCCCTTTCCTTACCATCTGGCACTCCATCTCTTGGTTTGCTGCTTCCTAAATCCCTCCTTCCAGGGAGCAACTGCAGGCTTCTTGGCTATGCAGCTTCCAAACGCTCATCCCTTCTCTCCAGGAGTGACTGCTGCCAATTTCGTGCCTTTATAAATCCATTCCAGCTTGCTCCTCTTCAACTAGGCTCCCTCACTCTGGGGATTATTTAGCTTCTTGATTCCCCACAGCTGTAGCCAGTCAGATTAATTAGCCCTCTTCTCAATCTGCGTTAACCCTTTCCAGCCAAGCAGGAGGTAAACACCCCATTACATAGGGTGTTAATTTTATTCACCTTCTTGATGTGTCTGAATCTCAGTTATATTTACTGACAAAAACATTTGCAACAATTTGAAAAACAAATCCACAAACTTTTTCAAAACTCAGTTTTAAAAGGCTTTTGTGCGATATGAAAAACAAACTCCTCCAGTTTGTAAGCTGCTTTGTCTTCCAGTCAATTCATCAACAGTGTATGAACATTTTCAGCTAATTCATACTTTGAAATCAGTTGCAATGATTATTAACATAGTGAAGAGGAAATGTGTCTTTGTAAAATAAGATTTCTGGTGTCTATAATGTAGCAGCAGGCAATAACCCCTTTCCTCTGCCAGATGAAGATAAAAATTACCAAAATAGTAATCACAAGTAATGGTACTAATAAATTTCCCACACAGTTGTCTGGCTATGAAATGTTTGGATACAACAAAATTATAATTCAACTAGATTTATTCAAGCAGTGGGCTTCCGTGGAAACAAAGCTAGATATGGATTTTTTTAAAGGCTTATCATTTTCAGTTGTTTTCTTTTAAGGACACTTTGGAGACTAAGAAAATAGATTAATTTCCGCAGTGTTGGTCAATGATTTTAATAGCCACTATACAATAACCAGTATTTGACACTCAACTAATACATTATGTTTGTCTTGCTTTTCAGATAAAAGATTACATGCAAAATAGTTAAAAGGCAGGTTTGCTCTAAAAGGGATAGGAGTACTTGTGGCACCTTAGAGACTAACAAATTTGTTTGAGCATAAGCTTTTGTGGGCTACAGCCCACTTCATCAGATGCATAGAATGGAACATATAGTAAGAGGATATATATATATATACATACAGAAACTATGAAAAGGTGGAAGTTGCCAGACCAACTCTAAGAGGCTAATTAATTAAGATGAGCTATTATGAGTTGGTCTGGCAACTTCCACCTTTTCATAGTTTCTGTATGTATATATATATATCCTCTTACTATATGTTCCATTCTATGCATCTGATGAAGTGGGCTGTAGCCCATGAAAGCTTATGCTCAAATAAATTTGTTAGTCTCTAAGGTGCCACAAGTACTCCTGTTCTTTTTGCGAATACAGACTAACACGGCTGCTACTCTGAAACCTGTCACTAAAAGGGATATAATACTTCATGTCAAGAATAAAAAGATCCTAAAGTCAAAATGTTCTGTGAACAGATTCATAAAGCTGGAAACATAGGTTCCTTCAAGTTATAGTGAATATAAGCAGAAGGTAAATACAAACAGAATATTACCTTGAGACCATTCTGGACACCAAAGAGAATTTTAGGTTGGTATTACATATGTATTCATAGGCCAGGACAGACCACTGTGATCACCTTGTCTGATCTTCTATACAATCCAGGCCAAACAACTTCCCAAAAATAATTCCTAGAGCATTTCTTTTAGAAAGACATCCAATCTTGATTTAAACATCACCAGTGATGAGATTCCACCATGAACCTTGGTAAATTGTTCCATCTGTTAATTACTCACTGTTAAAAACGTATGCCTTCTTTGTAGTCTGAATTTGTCTAGCTTCAAGTTCCTCCTATTGCAGGAGGGGGGATTTAATTATTTTTTTGGCCAAGTCTCATCATAAGAGCATACTGAGAAGTGAGAACTCATCAGAACAGAATATTAAGCAGGGACAGCAGAACCAATCTGTATGTTTTTGTTTTTATTGCAATACTTAGCAAAGAAATTTATCTTGAACTTAAAGATGAAATGCCAAAAGAGAATTTCTAATAGCTAAATATTTGGAATTAAAAAGGAGAAATTCACAGGTGGATTTAATACAGCAGAATAATCTAACCAGAATGCATATAATGGAAAATTTAGAAGAGATAATATATTGTTAAAAGAGAATAAAAGGAATGTGCTCAAGGTACTGGAGCTTTATAATCAGTATACTAATGGGGACATAATATGCATAATGCTCTTTAAAAAAAAAATCACATAACGCATAATGTGTATTTGAGTGTCTGAATAATCCTCTGACCTTCCTGAGCCATCTTTACTTTTTATACATAATTAAATATGGAGACAAGCAGGTTCACAAAATATATAATATATACAGGAAAGAATACAGACACTGTGTGTCATACTGTTATAACAAAAGTACACACACAGGTATTGTGTGGCATTGAAGTATTTTGAACAAAAATTGTAGATATGTACAATAACTAACGGATTTAGAAAGCCTTACCCTTAGGAAACTTAAATATTGCCAAATATTTTAAAAATACAAAAGGATCAGAGGAAACCTAGGTACAAAAAGAGCCGTTTCTTTAAGAGACCACAGTATTTAAATTGGTCTTTGCAAGCCAGCATCTTATTTCAAGAGTGAGTAATCCAACTCACTATTTCAACATTAAATGGTATTAAAATTAACTGTCTGTATGAAGAGTCGATTTCTCCGTCTTGACTCTCATTCAGTCATGCTAATGGAGTTGTGGGTAAATCTAATCTTCCCACTTCACAGGACCTAACTTGCTGCCTTTCAGCAGCAAATCCCTGTAGCAAATTCTTAGCATCTCAAGTTGTAACAATGTGTGTGTGGAGCCATTTTCACATGAAGAATTTGTAAAAAATACTTTTCATACAAAACCTAGCACACAGACATGAAAATACATGCAGTAGCAAGACACAACTCAGAACCTTCTGATCTAATAAATACAGGCTTACACCACTTGAGCTAAAGAAGAATCACCTCGGTCAGCAATATTTAAGGGTTCTCTTTAGGCTGCTGGACAGTGCCATGTTTATGAACACATGAGCAGGTCTCACATTTCGTCAAGTAGAGCACAGTAATTCACATGCACATGTAACGATGAGACAGGTAGTAAAGATCACAAATAGGGCAGGGTGGGAAACAGTTTTCCCATCCCATGAGAATCTTTGAAATTTCAAAAATTTTCCCCCATCCTGATGAAAAGTCAAAATAGTGAAAGTTTTCACAAACTAACAACCTCCCCACCCCCACCCCAAAATTGGTTTGGATCAAAATATGTTGTTTTGATAATTTTGAAACATGTTTCTATATTGACCTTTTCCTCTAAAAAACCCCACCCATAAATTAAGTTAAATTTCTAAATGCAAAGTCATTTCAAACTAAAAAAAAAAAAAAGCCTTTTCATTCAGAGAAGGTAGAAACAGGAGGTTTTGACAATTTCAAGACTTTTTTTCAAGTCAGGAATTCATCAAAACCCACTCCTTTCCCCGGGAACAGTTTTGGTTTTGATGAATTGACATTTTCCCCCATGAAAAAATAGTCACCGTCCCACCCCCTCTGCCCCACCCAAACAACAGGGAGGTGGAAGCTGGCACCAGCTACTCGGTGCAGGGGAGGGGTTAGTGGGACAGTTCCATCCTGCAGGGGTGGCAGGGAGATTGTATGCTGGTCCTACCCTGGGTAGTGGAGGGTGGTAGGCTGGTGTGTGTGTTTCACTGATGGCCAGGGCGATGAATGCCACCTAGCTGAGCAGCAAGAGCCACCACACCACATAGATGAAGCACGTGGCAGCAGCTGATCTGGCCCAGCCCAGCCCAGGGCAGGGATTGAGGCCTGGCTTGCTCACATCTGTGGCCCAGGCTGCCCCTGCTTTTCTAGATGGCCAGGTTTGGGAAACATCAGTACCCTGGATTCAAGGAAGAAAGGAGCTTGCCACCAATGAGATGGAGAGATAGGAAGTCAGAGAGGAGGCCTGCCAATTCAAAACCACCAGAAGCAAGAGATCATAGGCATTCCTCATTGCTGGAGATAGATGAGGATGGGAAAGCTGTGGCCATCTGACTGAAGAGGACCATAAGGAATTCCACACTGCAAGAAGTTTCCCATCTATACAAAGTCCTCAGCTTGGAAACTGTGGAAGATATCTCTAAAGATCCAGCTGGTCCAATGGAAAGGACAGAGATTCAGGACACAGCTGTGGATGTTAGTTCAGCCCAACTGTAAGAAAAGTAAGCTTGTTCACAAAGAGTTCTCCAGCCATCCAAGAAGACTGACAATGCTTGTTGGGGATCCAATACTCAATCGAGAACATTCTTCAAGGGACAAGTGGACAACAGGATAGTGTACTGTCTTCCTGGAGCCAAGACATGAGATGTCACTCTAATATTGGATATGCTTCTGCAGACTATGGTGAAGGATCCACTGCTGACTGATTCATATTGGCACTAGTGACCACTGCATCACAGGAAACCTCAGGTAATAAATGAATTCAGGGAACTCAAACATGCTGAAGACGATGACTATACAAGGGATCTTCTCTGAGATCCTTCCTGTCCTACAAGCAAAAGAAGACATGGCAGAAGATTGTGTAAGTGAACCAATGGCTAGGTAAGTGATGTCGGGTGTGGGTTTGTGGAACATTGGTCCACCTTTTATGAGGGGGAAGGAGGAAGGAAACTATCATTTGGAGGGCCTCCACCTCAGCAAAAGGTGAACTAATCTCCTTGTGGACAGACTGGCTAGAGTAGTCAGCAGAGTGTTAAACTCATAACAAAAAGATATTAAGACTCATTTAGTACAGAAATTAAGATGCTGAGAACAATTAACTAAGGAAGCAAAGACATTCATTAACTGTTTCTATACCAATTCTAGAAGACTGGGTAGGAACAAACAAGAGGAATTTAGCAATTATGAGCATACACTCAATGTAGGTGGTATTACCAACACCTGGCAGGATGATTCGCGCAACTGGAATGTTAAAATCAATAGTGATAACCTATTTAGGAAGAACTTTTCCCATTGGGAATGTACTTTGAAAGATTTTCTGAGATGTATTTCTAGAAAAGCATACTTTCATTGAAATGATTTTTCGATCAAGATTTCCAGCCAGCTCTATTTATGACTAGCCAGCTGTTCTGCAAAATCAGTAAGGCAGCTTCAATAGAATATACACCTCTACCCCAATATAATGCAGTCCTCGGGAACCAAAAAATCTTACCCTCTTATAGGTGAGACCACATTATATTGGGGTAGGGAGAGGAACCGCTCCCCACCCTAGCTCACCTCCATTCTGCTTCTGCCTCCTCCCCTGAGCACGCTGCCACTGCTCCGCTTCTCCCCCCTTGGCTGGCCATGCCAATCAGCTGATTGGCGCGGCAAGCCTGGGAGGGAGGAGAAGTGGAGCTGTGGTGCACTCATGGGAGGAGGCAGAGGTGGAGCGGAGGTGAGATGGGCAGGGGGGCCGCAGCAAGTAAGGGGGGGCCAGAGGAACCGCTTGTGGTAACATGAATTTGCATATAACGAGGTAAAGCAGCCCCGCTCCCCAGAGCGCTGCTTTACAGCATTATATCTGACTTCGTGTCATATCAGACCGCATTATATCGGGGTAGAGGTGTATTTGTTTCCCTGATGAGTGACTGGAGTGACAATGATATATTTTTGAAATGCACTGGGAATATTGTTTGGTATTACCTCATATTTTTCACCATCCTCAAAATAAGATGAACTAGGTATAGGCCTGAAAATATGATAATATCTCCAATTACAAAGGGGCACTTACATTTGATCTCTGTCTCTGACTGTTAGGAGCCAGAGGGCTCTGGCTGTGAACCCCAGGCGGGCTGACAGCCAGAGTGGAAATGTGAAATAATAGCAGCCATGAAACCAACAAGAATGTCAATTTCACTGCTGGTAGACTTCCTGCTGTGAAATTCAGCCCAGCACCTGGCTCACAGGTATCCCTCTCCTGGTCCCAAACCCTCACTGAGAGGTGGCAGTGGCAGGGCTCCAGGCTGTCGGAGCTTAGGATGGTGGGGCTGGCAGCCAACACATGATGTAAGTAATGCAATGTGTACACAGACACTGCTTTGTCCTAACTACATCAACTCCAGCTGTGAGCCCTGCACAGCTGACCGTGCCCTCACACTCTGGCTGTCAGTGCCCCCCTTCAGTTGGTGCTACTGGTCCTGGTGTGGATGCGCACCACCGGCAAAGGAGGATAGTGTGGACACCAAACAGCCAATTTAGTTACAGTAGAACCTCAGAGTTACAAACACCTCAGGAACGGAGGTTGCTCATAACTCTGAACAAAATATTATGGTTATTCTTTCAAAAGTTTACAACTGAACATTGACTTAATACAGCTTTGAAATTTTACTATGCAGAAGAGAAATACTGCTTTTAAGCATCTTAATTTAAATGAAAGCAGCACAGAAACAGTTTCCTTACCTTGTCAAAAAGGTTTTTTTAAACTTTCCTTTATATTTTTAATAGTTTATGTTCAACATGGTACTGTACTTGCTTTTTTTTTTTTTTTTTTTGGACTCTGCTGCTGCCTGACTGTGTATTTCTGTTTCCAAATGAGGTGTGTGATTAACTGGTCAGTTCATAACTCTGGTGTTCATAACTGTGAGGTTCTACTGTACCGCGGTGGCTGTAGGTTGACTTAACTTGAGTTGACCTAATTTTGTAGTGTAGACAAGCCCACAACAACAAAAACAAGTAACAATAATCATAGATGACTGGCAGCTAGTTGCTGCAATGCAATTCTCAGCATTGTGCCATCTATGTATCTTATGATATGTGAATAGCAGACATACTACAAGAGATGTTTAAATAAATAACTTGCCATGGTAAACACAGCAGAACCAATGCATTGAACAGAGATGTCAGTCCTTTGTCTGCTGCTACAGTGACAAAACTTTCAAGCAGGCAAAGTGGTACACTCAGCAATTATACAAAAATTTAAAGTTATGCTTGTTTGTACCAACCTTTTCCCAAGAGTGCTAGAAACTGAAGATACTCATTACATTATCCAGTTTATCCCTTGGGATCCAGTGCAGTACAGTTAGACAGTATTTTCTCTAGTGCATTTACTAGAGTTTTCTAAATTGCCAAATCATTTCATTTATAATGAGCTAATTCACTTTACAGTAAGATACATTGTCCTGTACAAGCCCAGACATGTTCTAACTGATCGAAACAAATGTTTAAAATTCTCTCTCCTGTTTTATTAAGGTTTCCTGATCCCTTAAGCACAAATGAATACCAGGTTTCATCTGACAGTTGTATTTTTTTGGGGTGGGAGGCCAAAATCTAGACCTCTGATCATACAGGATTTATACATGAAATGCTGTCAAGTTAGAGTATTGCACCATTAGTGCTATGATAAGGTACAGAATTAGTGTAAAAAAAATAAGTGATGGAACAAAAGTCCAGAAAATTCAGAGAAACAATCATTAAAGTGGGTTTGTCTGTGTTTCTAGGACAATCCTTCCCCACACCCCTTGCAATAAACCTGTGGAGGACCCTTCACTCAGAGACAAGAATCTCTTGATTTAGCATGTTGTACTTGGGTAATTTACTTTACTTGGTACAGGATACCGAAGAGGCAAAAGTAACTGATGACCAGCATGCATTGGAACAACGCCTAAATGCCTTGGTATTACATGCTTCTTAAATAAGACTGTACTAGGCACAGGCACTGTGGGTGCTCTGGGGCTCAAGCACCAATGGGAAAAAAAATAGTGGGTGCTCAGCACCCAGGAGTGCGTATGGAATCTGAGTTCTGTGCTGCTAAGAACTTCTCCCCCTAGGGCAGGGAGTTTGTTTATAAACAGAAGCAGGGTGATTAACAAAAGCCTTGTCATTAAAATAATTAAGGATCCTTAGATGATCCTTTTCAGAGTGGCAGCCGTGTTAGTCTGTATCAGCAGAAAGAACGAGGAGTACTTGTGGCACCTTAAAGACTAACAAATTTATTTGAGCATAAGCTTTTGTAGGCTGAAGCCCACTTCATCGGATGCATGCAGTGGAAAATATGGTAGGAAGGTTATATACACACACACACACACACAGAGAACATGAAAAAATGGGGGTTGCCATGCCAATTCTTAACGAGACCAATCGATTAAGGTGGGCTACTATCAGCAGGAGAAAAAAAAACTTTTGTAGTGATAATCAGGATGGCCCATTTCAAACAGTTGACAAGAAGGTGTGAGTAACAGTAGGGGGAAAATTAGCATAGGGAAATAGTTTTTAGTTAGTGTAATGACTCACCCACTCCCAGTCTTTATTCAAGCCTAATTTAATGGTCCAGTTTGAGGATTAATTCCAGTTCTGCTGTTTCTCGTTGGAGTCTGTTTTTGAAGTTTTTTTTGTTGAATAATTGCGACTTTTAGGTCTGTAATTGAGTGTCCAGGGAGGTTGAAGTGTTGATGATCCTGAAAGCATTCGCAGGCACTCCAGTTAAAAGATAGGAAACAAAGGGTAGGAATAAATGGTCCATTTTCAGAATGGAGAGAGGTAAATAGTGGTGTACCCTGAGGGGTTTCTACTGGTCTGTGACAAGTGCTGTTCAACATATTCATAAATGATCTGCAAAAGGGGTAAACAGTGAGGTGGCAAAGTTTGCAGATGATACAAAATTATTCAAGATAGTTAAGTCCAAAACAGACTGCAAAGAATTACATCAGGGTCTCTCAAAACTGGGTGACTTGGCAACAAAATGGCAGATGAAATTCAATGTTAAATACAAAGTAATGCACATGGCAAAATATAATCCCACCTATACATACAAAATGACGGTGCCTAAATTAGCTGTTACCCATCAAGAAAGAGATCATGGAGTCATTTGAAGTACTCTGGAAGCACTGTTTCCAGAGTACTGCAAACTGAATCCTTCTCACTGTGTCTGTATCATCCTGAACTCACTCTCCAGCTTCAAAAGACTTAAAAATTATCTCCAGTCATCAGTGGGACAGACGCAACTGAATAATATAGCTCTCCTTAACGTTCATCAAAACAATACCAGAGAACCTAGATGTAAATAAGATTGACGACAGTTTCATCCAGAAAGCTACAGTGAAACATAATGTCTTTAAACTGGGATGATAGTGAAGACAGCTTTTAGGTGATTGCAATTATTTTAGTATACTGTAATTCAGGAGAATAATTGTGCAGTTCATAACAATTGAATCATTATTAAAATAGTGAAGATACCAATGATAGACAGATATTCAATAACTAGAATACGAAAGAAGTGTATAAATATGATGAAAATAGCCTTCTTCAAAACTGGCAGAGTGCCCCCCCCCAACCACACACCTCTTCAAATGCATCCATAGGCAAACACAAAAGTTAGTGCCTATGTACTAGGATCTATAAAATAGGTTTATCTAAGGATCTTATATTATTAGAAGCGTTCTTAGTATGTCTGAGGCCCAATCCTGGACTGTGATCGGGGATGGAGGTGGATTGCTGGGCACAATGAAATGTAGGATCAGGGTCTAAGCTAATTTATGGCAGGATTAGCACAGTCTTGCTCTACGTGAAACTGGGGGCTTGGATTAGACATGCACGTTTATGTATCTGAATTACTGCCATTTAAGAAGCTTGCAGCTGAAATCTAAGTACATAGTCAAATGTGTGCTAATATTCTGAAAAAAAAATCAATACATGAAGTGCATGCAGCAAATCTATGGATGAGGATGAGAATACTCCAGTGGCAGATGCCTATGCAGATTTTCCATTTTCATGTTCCACTGAGCAACTACTCCAATCTTTTGAGCAGATTGTGCTACCTGCACAAATTGCAAAATAAGGGGTGGTGCATAGGAACAGTCGCTCTAGGAGTGACTGAGGTGGGATTTTTGCCTCGAAGACACAATTGTTCCAAATTCCCTATGCACAGGGAAAATGCATTTCTCAGGGGCAGCATTCACTGCTGCACTACACCTTTTCAGGGGTACAATAAGCTCCCTCCTGCACACTGGTCCTGTTCTTGAACCAGAAATCAGAGTCATAACCCTGCCCATCCATTGCCTGCTCCTTTTGGGTTTAATTGTAGAACCTGGGTGCAGGGCAAGGCTAGCTCATGCAAACAAGGCGACTCTTACAAGGGCAAGGTTCCTTGCATGGTTGTTTCCCCATCTCTCAAACACCAAACTTTGTATTAATGCTGGCATATGAATCCCCATCTTGCACACCTCCCTGCTTGTTGCAATGCTCTCTAATGCCATCAGATCTACACTGTTTTTTTATATAGATGAGAGAGTTATATGGAAAGTTTTGGCAGGGGATTCTCCCTAAACACAGCACTCCATGACTAACCGGAACATTTAAAATAATTATACTATTTAAAGTGTTTCTCTAATCTCTCGTACATAAATAAGTGGGTTCTTCTAGAACTCAGTAGGAAAGAATTTTTATTTCAAAAAACTAATGTACCATTCAACATAAATGTTTACACCCTCTTAGCAATTGTGTGAAAGATCAAGCCAGGCCCATTTTAAAAGTCAGCTCCAAATAACTCTAGCTGTCTTTAAAATCAAATCTATTAAAAAGAAAATCAGAAAGAAGAGGAAGATTAGTATTTGGCTAAAATGCATCCAGATGACTGAAATCCACAAAGCAACAGGTCTGTTTACCAGGGGCAGTAAATGAGTACACAATTGAAATCACAGCAGGATGTCAAAAGATCAGGCAGCATTTGACAGTTTTAAAGCTCTGGCAAGGAAAGCCTTCTGAATGTGTTCAAAGAATAAAACAGTGATGCATATCATCACCGCAAATAGTATTTTATTCCTGTTGGTGAAAACATATTCTATATACTTGAATAATGGGTCTTACCTTTTGTAAAAATAAAGGTTGCTGATAAATATATGGTAATGCTGTAAATGCAGTCACCTTTAAGAGGAAGCCCAATTGATATGTGTTTTTCCTCAACTGATATGGCCTTAACCACCAACCAAACAATACTTAGCACTAACATAGCTCTTGCTATTTACAGGTATAAAGACTTTCTACTATAGGCAGGTGTAGCAGATCATGATTTGCTCCTTGCCTTCTTGTGCCATAGAAACGTGCTCAGACTTCACTGGCTGGATCTCCACACCAGGCTGTTTAGTTAGGTTCCCTCCACTACACACTTTTACAGTTTTGTGCAGCAGTACTATTTACAACATCCCTTGTATCCTTAGCCCTTTTCCGAGGGCTCAAGAGGAGTAGATGTCTCTCTTCCTGGAGAACTCCCTGCTTCTCTCCCTTCCCTTTTTTAATCAGCCCTCAGATGATGCACTAATTAATCCAAAAGCTAACCCAGCTTGCTATCCTGATAAGTTTCAGAGTAGCAGCTGGGTTAGTCTGTATCTGCAAAAAGAACAGGAGTACTTGTAGCACCTTAGAGACTAACAAATTTAATTAAGCGTAAGCTTTCGTGAGCTACAGCTCACTTCATCGGACGCATGCAGTGGAAAATACAGTAAGGAGATTTTATATAGACAGAGAACATGAAACAATGGGTGTTACCATACACACTGTAATGAGAGTGATCAGGTAAGGTGAGCTATTACCAGCAGGGGAGCGGGGGGGGGGGGGGGGGGGGGGAGGGGAAAGAGGGAAACCTTTTGTAGTGATTATCAAGGTGGGCCATTTCCAACAGTTGACAAGAACATGTGAGGAACAGTAGGGGGGAAAAATAAACATGGGGAAATAATTTTACATAGTAATGACATATCCACTCCCAGTCTTTATTCAAGCCTAATTTAATGGTGTTCAGTTTGCAAATTAATTCCAATTCAGCAGTCTCTCATTGGAGTCTGTTTTTAAAGTTTTTTTGTTGGAATATTGTGACTTTAGGTCTGTAATCGAGTGACCAAAGAGATTGAAGTATTCTCCGACTGGTTTTTGAATGTTGTAATTCTTGACGTCTGATTTGTGTCCATTTATTCTTTTTATGTAGAGACTGTCCAGTTTGGCCAATGTACATGGCAGAGGGGCATTGCTGGCACATGATGGCATATATCACATTGGTAGATGTGCAGGTGAATGAGCCTCTGATAGTGTGGCTGATGTGATTAGGCCCTATGATGGTGTCCCCTGAATAGATATGTGGACACAGTTGGCAACGGGCTCTGTTGCAAGGATAGGTTCCTGGGTTAGTGTTTTTGTTGTGTGGTGTGTGGTTGCTGGTGAGTTTTTGCTTCAGGTTGGGGGGGCTGTCTGTAAGCAAGGACTGGCCTGTCTCCCAAGATCTGTGAGAGTGATGGGTCATCCTTCAGGTTGTAGATCCCTGATGATGCGCTGGAGAGGTTTTAGTTGGGGGCTGAAGGTGACGGCTAGTGGCGTTCTGTTATTTTCTTTGTTGGGCCTGTCTTGTAGTAGGTAACTTCTGGGTACTCTTCTGGCTCTGTCAATCTGTTTCTTCACTTCAGCAGGTGGGTATTGTAGTTGTAAGAATGCTTGATAGAGATCTTGTAGGTGTTTGTCTCTGTCTGAGGGGTTGGAGCAAATGCGGTTGTATCGTAGAGCTTGGCTGTAGACAATGAATCGTGTGGTGTGGTCTGGATGAAAGCTGGAGGCATGCTGGTAAGTATAGCGGTCAGTAGGTTTCCGGTATAGGGTGGTGTTTATGCAACCATCGCTTATTAGCACAGTAGTGTCCAGGAAATGGATCTCTTGTGTGGACTGGTCCAGGCTGAGGTTGATGGTGGGATGGAAATTGTTGAAATCATCGTGGAATTCCTCAAGGGCTTCTTTTCCATGGGTCCAGATGATGAAGATATCATCAATATAGTGCAAGTAGAGTAGGGGCATTAGGGGACCATTAGGGGAATGAGGAAGCATTGTTCTAAGTCAGCCATAAAAATGTTGGCATACTGTGGGGCCATGAGGGTACCCATAGCAGTGTCGCTGATTTGAAGAAATACATTGTTCCCAAATGTGAAATAGTTATGGGTGAGGACAAAGTCACAAAGTTCAGCCACCAGGTTTGCCGTGACATTATCGGGGATACTGTTCCTGACGGCTTGTAGTCCATCTTTGTGTGGAATGTTGGTGTAGAGGGCTTCTACATCCATAGTGGCTAGGATGGTGTTTTCAGGAAGATCACCGATGGATTGTAGTTTCCTCAGGAAGTCAGTGGTATCTCAAAGATAGCTGGGAGTGTTGGTAGCATAGGGCCTGAGGAGGGAGTCTACATAGCCAGACAATCCTGCTGTCAGGGTGCCAATGCCTGAGATGATAGGGTGTCCAGGATTTCCAGGTTTATGGATCTTGAGTAGAAGATAGACAACCCCTGCTCAGGGATCTAGGGGTGTGTCTGTGCGGCTTTGCTCTTGTGCTTTTTCAGCAATGCCCCTCTGCCGTGTACATTGGCCAAACTGGACAGTCTCTACATAAAAAGAATAAATGGACACAAATCAGATGTCAAGAATTATAACATTCAAAAACCAGTCGGAGAATACTTCAATCTTCCTGGTCACTCGATTACAGACCTAAAAAAGTCGCAATATTCCAACAAAAAAACTTTAAAAACAGATTCCAATGAGAGACTGCTGAATTGGAATTAATTTGCAAACTGAACACCATTAAATTAGGCTTGAATAAAGACTGGGAGTGGATGTGTCATTACACAAAGTAAAATTATTTCCCCATGTTTATTTTCCCCCCTACTGTTCCTCACATGTTCTTGTCAACTGTTGGAAATGGCCCACCTTGATTATCACTACAAAAGGTTTTTTTTCCTCCTGCTGGTAATAGCTCACCTTACCTGATCACTCTCATTACAGTGTGTATGGTAACACCCATTGTTTCATGTTCTGTGTATATAAAATCTCCCTACTGTATTTTCCACTGCATGCATCCAATGAAGTGAGCTGTAGCTCACAAAAGCTTATGCTCAAATAAATTTGTTAGTCTCTAAGGTGTCACAAGTACTCCTTTTCTTTTATCCGATAAGGTAATTACATTTCATTCCTCAATCAGGCCTCTCTGGGGGAGCCAATTAGTCCCAGACTGATCAGCAGCTCCCAGGTCACTTTCCTTCACTCGTCACAGTAGGCAAGTGTAGTTTCCCCCTAATTTACAGAAGGGGTAATATGGGCACAGAAGGCGTTAGTGAATTGTTCAAGTTCCCATAGGGAATCAAGAGCAGAGCTGGAAACAATCTAGTGGTGGAAACCAGGGACTATTGAAGTCAACAGTGAGTTTTGCTGTTGACTTCAGCAGAGCCAGGATTTCACCTCAGGGTCTTTTGACTCCAGGCTAGTACGTCTTGCCCACTAATACCTGTGGCACTACTTTCCCTCCTTCCTATCTCCCAAGACAAGTTCAACTGGAAGAAGGAATTCTGTAGGAAAGATAATATAGCTTGAAGCATTATTAATGTTCCTAAGGAAAGGTGAAGGGGTGGGGCCAGTGAGATAAGTCACCTGACCCTACAATCAGAATCACAGAACTGGAAGGGACCTCAAGAGGTCATCTAGTCCAGTCCCCTGCACTCAAGGCAGCACTAAGTATTATCTTGACCATCCCCAACAGGTGTTTGTCAAACCTGCTCTTAAAAATCCCCAATGATGGAAATTCCCCTACCTCCCTAGGCAATTTATTCCAGCACTTAACCACTCTGACAGTTAGGAAGTTTTTCCTAATGGCCAACCTAAAATGCTCTTGCTGCAATTTAAGCCCATTGCTTCTTGTCCTATCCTCAGAGGTTAAGAACAACAATTTTTCTCCTTCCTCCTTGTAACAACCTTTTATATATTTGAAAACTATTATCGTGTGTCCTCTCAGTTTTCTCTTCTCCAGACTAAAGAAACCCAATTTTTTCAATCTTCCCTCATAAGACATGTTTTCTAGACCTTTAATCATTTTTGTTGCTCTTCTCTGGACTTTCTCCAATTTGTCCACATCTTTCCTGAAATGTGGCACCCAGAACTGGACACAATACTCCAGTTGAGGCCTAATCGGCATGGAGTAGAGCGGAAGAATTACTTCTCGTGTCTTGCTTACAATACTCCTGCTAATACATCCCAAAATGTTTGCCTTTTTTTTGCCACAGTGTTACACTGTTAACTCGTATTTAGCTTGTGATCCACTATGACCCCCAGATCCCTTTCTGCAGTACTTCTTCCTAGGCAGTCATTTTCCATTTTGTATGTGTGTGAGGCGGGGTAGTCACCCTACCATGCCTCAAAGGGTTTAAAACAGCTCTAAGAGAGAGCTGTAGCTGGAGAAAAGCTAGCCTGATTAGGGGAAGTAGCCACAGATGGGGCCATGCCCCAGTCAGGCCACAGCTGGCCCTATAAGAGGGCTGTTAGCCAGGAGCTGAGACAGACACTCTCTCTAACTTCATGGAGAGAGGAGGACGACCTGGCTGCCAGGGAAGCTGAGGAGGGTACCTAGGGCAGAGGGAGCTGGGGAGCTCCAGCCTAGCAGAGCCCCAGGCTGAAGGCTGAGGTAAAGGCCCACAGAAGGGTAGTAAGGCTGCAGAGGAGCAGCCCAGACCTAGACAAAGGCAACTGCTCTGACCCCCCTTGCCGATGTTGCATGGTACAGACTGCAGTCTGCCCAAGGGAGTGGGGGCTAGATGATGACTGACAGTAGCCACTGAGACAAGGGAGGGATCGGGGGTTGGGGGTTCCCCTGAGAGGGGAGACTCAGACTGTGGGGGTACTGCCAGGGGGGAGAACCCTAATCTAGAAGGGTTTTGGGGCCCCAGGAGAGGCACAGGGCCAGCAGCAGGTGAGACACCAACTGGCAGAGGGTGCTTCTAGCTGAAAAGAGCTAATTCCCTGGACAACTAGCCGGAGGCACCACAGCAGTGAGTTGTCGCTCCGCAACAGTGTGCAACTGATTGTTCCTTCCTAAGTTGAGTACTTTGCAGTTGTCCTTATTGAATTTCATCCTGTTTACTTCAGACCATTTCTCCAGTTTGTCCAGATCATTTTGAATTTTAATCCTATCCTCCAAAGCACTTGCAAGCTCTCCCAGCTTGGTATTGTCCACAAACTTTATAAGTGTACTCTCTATGCCATTATCTAAATCATTGGTGAAGATATTGAACAGAACCAATCCCTACAATAGCCCCTCTTATTCCACAATCCTTGGACAGTCTGGAATAACCCAGTGTGTTGGAAAAGGGAATGGGCTGGGAGTGGAAGATTTGCCTCTTTTGAGCTCAGGTAGCATGGAAGTACTCCTCTCTACTTGTGTATCACAAGGGAGATGATCTAGCCCATGATTTTAGACAGACTCTGTGTCCATACTCCTGGTATAATACATTTTCTAGTTCAAATCTCCACAAGCACTCTCTTACTTCATGCTAGAGGCATAAAAAACAATAAAGAATACCCAGCAGAGAACCATTCCTTTATCTTATACCATCTGTTTCTTGTCTCTAAATCAATGTTTGCTGCACTTGACTGATTTTTGCCCTGCTTTCATATACTGCTGCTTGCACATACGGCAGATTAATCTATTGCACAGTAGGATTTTAAATACTTTCACAAAATCAGATAAATTATGACGTTCATTCATGCTGATCAATTTAGCAATGTACACGAAATATTCACCTCAATTTGTCAAGCTTGGTTTTCCAGTGATGAATCCATACTGGCTGTTCTTTATTAAATTTACATTCCTTGTACTATAGCACCATCTCTGATATCTTCCAGATGACTGAAATCAGGCTCAGTTGTATAGTTTTTTGGCAGAGCCCTTGCTTTTTTTTGCTTACAGATGGGAACTACGTGTGCAACCTTCAGCCCTCTTGTACTATCCTTTGTCTTTTAATGAGACAAAGAACTCTCAAAGGTTTTCTGATTTCCCTTGGTGCCTCTTCCCATTTAAAACCTCAGAGACTCACAAGTTTTCAAAAGAGCTGTTCTACTCAACTAATTCCTCATGATATTTTTGCACCATAGCATTTAATTACAAGATTACATTTTGATACCAGTTGGGGCACCTCATTTGCAATGGGGCAGTTCATTTGCATATTGTTAAACTAGACTGCTAAATACAGGAAAACAGGACTTCAACTGAGGGACTAGAGTCATTAATTGCAAAAAATAAAATAAAATAATAAATTAAAATAATAATAATAATAATTAATAATAATAATAATAAAAATCACCACTCTGGGTAGCTTAAACCAGTGGGATTTGCCTCTACTTACCATCTAGGTGTGTTTTACTTCCACTATCAACAGATACTCCTAAGGTCAAAGGACTCCATGTTCCTTCCACGGCTCCCACTGTGTGGAGCAAAACAATTTAAAATGCTCTATTTTTTGGATCATATTATTCTGCAATTCTGCCTTCTACTCTCACATGCTCTGCAAGATTGTGGAAACTGAATGGGGGAAAATGAGAGTGTCACAGGCCAGGGATCTGCAACAAGTCTAAGCTACAAACTTAAGTCTCCCACGCCAGACACTCTCCCCTCTCTGCTTTAAGGATTTCCCCCAAACAAGCAGGGCGACTGCAGCTCTGCAACCTGTCCCACAACATGGCAAAGGAGAAAGTGTTCAGGCCAAAACGAACAATTACATAGAGGAAGGCTGAATATGCCAACAGCACTGCTCTGTGGGGCTCAGACAAGTAATTCTGTTTTATTTGAATAACTGTAAGTCTCTTTTGCTCCCTTAACAGTTAAACAGAATGTTCTGCCCAGCTTTGTCCACCAAGGTAACAATTTAATTATGCATTTGTGCAATAACATCTACACTGCTACAGCACTTTCCAGCGATAACATAATCCCTATCTTTTGTCACCTAAACATTTCCTTTTCAAATGCATGTGTCAGTCGTGTTGGAATCCACTTTTCTCACCTACTCACACTCACTGCCTGGTGAGAGAATGAGCTCTCCATACCGATGGAGAGAGATTTCTTGTCCACAATTATGCCACTATGGATGTCCAAAAGTTTCTTCAGTCTATTACTCACTCTCTATCTAGCAGCAATACTGAACATTTCTTCAAGGAATGTATTCAGCCAAAATCTTTTTGGTCACAGAAAATGAATCTGTGTTCTCCAAAACAATGCTGCTGAATTAGAAATTGTAGCACCTCAGTATGAAGAATATACTGTGGACAGTATTTCTAGCAAGGTGGTATTATTAAAAAAATAAAGAAAGAAAAGAAAAAGATCAAACTATGGACAAATCAAACATTTCACTCAAGGGGATAATAGGCAATTGATTTTATATGGTAATAAAGAGGCAGCCATTATTGTGCAAGTCATGACTTGATCAGTTTTATATTCCCCAGAAAGTTCATTTACTAACACAATTTCTATGGAACCACCTCCTCTTTAATATTTCTTTAAGCTATTATTTTCATTGTGATACAATATCAAAGCAATCTAAAAAAACAAAACAAAAAAAACCCCACAACCCACTATTAAAAAAAAGCACCAATGTACAAATCTCTGCTTCCCTGCAGCTGGTCAATATTCTGCTTGAAGCTTTGCTGATGTTTATTAATGAGATCAACAACTGTGCTTTCATTAGGAAATTTTAGTGGCAAACTCCAACCACTCTTTTCACTCTCTGCTTTTTGAGTACTCTGTGGATGAGGATAGAAAATACAACGTAATGTGTGCAGAATGCATATTGTGACAGACGCTGGCAGACCAGATGCCAACTTATGCCAAATCCCCTGGGTCCTCACTTGTTATGTAAAGCCTCCGCTCAATCCAGCAGAATGTGATTGTAAGATTTGTAACTTTTAGTCATTGATAGTATGATCATTAAGTTCAGTAACCTTTTGCAAACTTTGTAACTTTAGTTATTGTTCCTTTTAAGCTTTGTAACTCTTGCAAGCTTTGTAATCTTTTTCAGTTACCACTTGTATAAAGCTCCAAGCTTTGCAATACCCCATCACCAATCAGAGAGAGTGTGAAAAAAGGAGTGTGTGGGGGAGATAAGGGAGTGTGAACAAGAGAGTGTATGTGGGACTGGGCGGAGAGGAACTGCAAGGAGAATAGAGCCCAGAGACCGGAGACAGGTGTGTCTGATGTAATCCGCCCTGAGAAGGCAATCATGGGGTGCTGTAAAGAAAAGAAGAACCTGGTATGCATGAAAGGAACGAGGCCTAGGAATGCTTCTCGCTGACGGACACAGAAGAGAAACTCAGTGTACGTAACAGGAGCCGCCCAGTTCCAGCACAAGGAAGAAGGCATACACACAAGCCCCCTGCTTCTTGACCTGCTCGCCAGCCCAGATCCGTGACCACAGGTGGGACCGCTTCGGCTTCTCGGCTTCCTCTGCTGTCTCCAGTAACTCTCCGCCTGTGTGAGTGTGTGGGTGCATGAGGTTATGAATGCATTGAATGTGTGCGTACAGGAATAAGCCCCATCCCTCTTCTGTTTGATCCAACAGCGGTATCTAATAAAACAATATAAATGTAACCCAGGGTTGTTTTCCAGGGAAACTGAGGTAACATCATTGAACACTGACAAATGCATAGCTGGAAACCAGTCTGGTGTGTTACTCTTGTCAAAATAGATATTAGTTTTAAGAATGTGTTTAGACTTTATGAAATGCATGTAGGATGCTGCATGTATTAATCTTACTTATAATATCTGTATCCCACATTTGCTCTGTACCTATAAAAATATGTTTGCTAAGACTGTAACCCTCCCACCCCCAAGTCAGGGGAGAAGCATTACCAAGTGTGGAATGCTAGTTTACCATAAGAGGTGCCATCTTCTCCCTGACAAAAGAGAGCCTATAGACAAGCCATTGTGGAACATCAGTGGACAGAAGATTTTGTAGATTGCTTCTCCCACACCAGTGAAGAGGGTACATGCAAAAGTCCTCATCCCATCAAAGCTTGAATGCTAGGGAAGGGCATAAAAAATCTCCATCAAGGAAGAATCATCACTATGCTGCTTGAAATTTGGAGAGGGCAATATTTCAAAGCATAAATTTAGGATCCATGAGCTGCTGGGCCGGATTAACCCCAAAGGACATATAAATCTAATAGCTGCTACTATCATCTTCTGGAGTAAGAAGTAACTCATTTGTGTGTGTATCATTTACCTGCTTTAATCTTATAAATTAATTATTTCTTTTCTTAGTCGGAAAACCTTTAGTTAGCTTATTACAGGATTGGCTACAAGCATTGAGAGATTTAGGGTGCAATTGACCTGGGGTAAGTGATTGGTTCTTTGGGACTGGGAGTAACTGGAATATTGTTTCAGAGTGGTAATTGTGTTAGTCTGTTAGCCAGTCCTTGCTTACAGACAACCCCCCAACCTGAAGCAAATACTCATCAGCAACCACACACCACACAACAAAAACAGTAACCCAGGAACCTATCCCTGCAACAAAGCCTGTTGCCAACTGTGTCCACATATCTATTCAGGGGACACCATCACAGGGCCTAATAACATCAGCCACACTATCAGATGCTCATTCACCTGCACATCTACCAATGTGATATATGCCATCATGTGCCAGCAATGCCCCTCTGCCATGTACATTGGCCAAACCGGACAGTCCCTACGTAAAAGAATAAATGGACACAAATAGATGTCAAGAATTATAACATTCAAAAACCAGTCGGAGAACACTTCAATCTCACTGGTCACTCGATTACAGACCTAAAAAAGTCGCAACATTACAACAAAAAAACTTCAAAAACAGACTCCAATGAGAGACTGTTGAATTGGAATTAATTTGCAAGCTGAACACCATTAACTTAGGCTTGAATAAAGACTGGGAGTGGATGTGTCATTACACAAAGTAAAACTATTTCCCCATGTTTATTCCCCCCACCCCCCCACACTGTTCCTCACATGTTCTTGTCAACTGTTGGAAATGGCCCGCCTTGATTATCACTACAAAAGGTTTTTTTTCTCCTGCTGATAATAGCTCACCTTAACTGATCACTCTCATTATAGTGGATAGGGCAACACCCATTTTTTCGTGTTCTCTGTGTGTATATATATAGATCTTCCGATGAAGTGGGTTTTAGCCCACGAATGCTTATGCTCAAATAAATTTGTTAGTCTCTAAGGTACCACAAGTACTCCTCGTTCTTTTTGGAATTTTGTTGTGATTTTTGATGTAAGGGACCATCTATTATAAGGCAGGCTTGCCTGGTTGCCAAGATAGACCAGAGTGCTCAAGGAGACTGACTCCATGGTAAGGCTGTTACAGCACTTTAGGAGTTCACATTTGTTACTGGGTAGTGAATCTAATTATAGTACATACAACCAGTTTGTGGTCTGTGCCCTGTTTCTTGACAGGCTGCCCTGACATTGGCACTCATAGTTGTGAGCCACTGCAGACAGCCTGATACATATGTTGTGGTCTTATTGTTACACCAGTGATCTAGAAGTCCAGGGCATTTGGGATCTATTTCATGGACAGAAAATGACATGCTCTAACACTTTAAGCACTTGCTAAACTTCTGTGGCTAACTTTATCGTTGTAAAATATCACCTGTATGAGATAGTGTGAACTTTGTAGGAGAACTATCATATCTTTATATGACAAGAACTGTATTAATGCAAGCTCTTATGATTATAGGTGTAGTAGGGCTCCGAGTACACACACACACATACCACCTCAGTTAAAAATGATTGTTCCAGTCATGCCTTTATGTTTTTATCAGGAGTGTTCATTTATGTCACCCATAGCATTTATGTTTTTTACATAATTTATATGAAGACAAATATCAAACTCTTGGTACTACAGCATGGTTTCATCTCCATGCAGTGAAGAGTTTAGGAATATTTGAAAATATGATGAAGATAATGGCACTGGGTATCTTAACATAACAAGACAAGTTAGAGATAGGATGATATATACAACAGACAAATTATGGGTTAGTCTTTGAATGAGAGATGAGATAGCTGTTAGACTTGTAGAACGGAAATAGTTCAGAGGGAAGACCAATTAATCATAGTTTTATATGCATCAAAATATGGCTTTCAGAATCAAACAGAAGGATTGCAGGTAAAATTTTGATATGAATAGCTGAGACATAGAGAAGCAAGTAAAACAAATGCTGGAAATCACAAAGTTAAATCCTTCAAAACTATAGCATGGATGTACTGAAAGTAAAAGAAAAGAAAATACTTCAGGAAAAAAGTAGATTTCTAATCCAAAAAGGGGAAAAAGTGCTTTATTCTTAACGTGCCAGAACTCACAAAATATTGATCTCTAGCTTCAAACTTTATTCCAGAGACAAATGGGAATACTATGATTTTGCCCTTGGCAAATAAGAGAAGACACAGGGAAAGAAAGTTAAAAGGGAAATGAAAACAGATTGCCTTAGAAAGGGCTCAAAAAAGTTTTCAAAGTAGTATCTTGTCGATGGAGGTCAACAAAGAAAGGGATTTGTCAAGCTGATTCAACTTGCCAAGAGCAACAGGCAGCAATATTGGTAGTAAGTGTTTTCTTATACTGTGCAAAATGCTCTCCACACTAGCTAATCAGATATATACTAAATAATTGGATATATTATTGTTGAGCTCCAACAGTGTGCTCAACATCAGAAAAAGCCCCATAAAGTACAGAGTCCCCAGGCAGACAGCTTATAAACCAAATTGGCCAAGCCCATTAAATTTGGGACATAAGGTATATACCAGCTATCAGGAAGACTTTGGTAAAGACATATAGAGATTATACATGGCAGGCAGTCAGGCTGAGAGCTAATCACAAAGAAAGGCAAGTGCTTAAACAAAATGCCTGAGGAGATGTAAACAAGTGAATAACATTCTTTGTTAGAAAATTACTACAATAAGAAAGCTGCAGGACAACAAATCAAAAGAATAGAAGAGTTAAAAGAAAATGTAAATCTACAGCTCTGCTAACAGGCATTAAAATTAGGGTTTATGGGCATATTTTAAAGATGTCAAGGCCCTGACTCCAGGGAAATGAATAAAGAATGAGTTAAATGAAGGAGCATGTGGACGTGTTTTAATAACTACAGGCCAAATAATGCTGTCCTTAAATCCCTGCAAGTCCCATTGAAGTCAAGAGGAGTTTTATTAAGATTAAATTAGCCCTATGTTGTCACACACACAGTGGTTTCTTCCTAGAAATGCAGACAGTTTACAGTGAAATAGTCAGGAGGAGAGAGTTTCATTCTCCTCCCAGAATTCACTTCCGGACTTGTTACAAAGAGCTGCCATAACTCACTAAGTGTTGAGCTGCAAACTAACAATGCAGCCAAAGTATATGAGCATTTGAGCAGGGTGCCCAGCCATTTGATGGCATCAGCAGCCTGGTGGATAGCCAGTGGCCCACCAGTGAAATAAGTCAGTGGGTACTCGTCACGGATATGCGACAGTCTGAAGTTGACCATAGCTGCATCGCAGATCATTAGAAAAAAATGCTTTTTTCGGGAGATTGGCCACACAGTTGCCCTGTCCAGTTTGAAACTGGTTCAGAAATAACCATAGGTGCCTTAGCAGATCAGCACCTGGTGGACAGATCATAGAATATCAGGGTTGGAAGGGACCTCAGGAGGTCATCTAGTCCAACCCCCTGCTCAAAGCAGGACCAATCCCAAACTAAATCATCCCAGCCAGGGCTTTGTCAAGCCAAACCTCTAAGGAAGGAGATTACACCATCTCTCTAGGTAACCCATTCCAGTGCTTCACCACCCTCCTAGTGAAAAAGTTTTTCCTAATATCCAACCTAAATCTCCCCCATTGCAACTTGAGACCATTACTCCTTGTTCTGTCATCTGGTACCGCTGAGAACAGTCTAGATCCATCCTTTCTGGACCCCCCCCCCTTTCAGGTAGTTGAAAGCAGCTATCAGATCCCCCCTCATTCTTCTCTTCTGCAGACTAAATACAGTAACTCCCCACTTAATGTCCTCTCACTTAACGTTGTTTCGATGTTACGTCCCTGCTCCATTACAGAACATGCTTGTATAAAGTTGTGCAATGCTGCACTATAATGTCGTTTTGGTTGGGTCAGTGACAAGAGAGTGATTAACAACTGTCATAGCTGACCACTCATTGCACCAAGCAGGTTCCACCATCATGTCCTGTGGTGGCATAAATGACTATAAAGGGTGTCTAGAAGACAGGAGAGCTGGCGGGTAGTTGAAGAGGTCTGCCTACAATGGCAGGTCGCTATTCTCACGGATCTTGGCCAGCACGATGAAAGAGGCCTTCTCACGGCAAATATGGGGCCGTGCTATGTTACTAAGTGCCTTGGGGGTTTAATACAAGCCTGGAGTGGCCAGTATTAATTTTTAGAATCCTTGCAGCCCCCAACCTTCTGCACTCAAAGTGCCAGAGTGGGGAATCAGCCTTGACAGGAGGCAAGGCTCCGCCCACGCCCCACCCTCCTGTCTAATGGGGTAGCCTGTCAGCAGTGGCTCTCCCACTTCTGTAGGGCCTGGTGACATTCTATAGGACGGTTTACGCCACAGGTACACAGAGAGGCTTATGAGTGAGTCTCAAGAGACCATTAAAGCAGGGATACATTTGTGGTGGGGTTTAACTAATTGTTGCTGTGTGCCAAATAGTGTATTTCTTTACCAAAAAAAAAAAAAAACCAACAAAAAAACCCCCAGCAACCCACCACCCACAAAAATTTAATTGTAGTGTTATAACTGGGGAATGGTTTTCCACATACTGTACAGGTGTTCTGGGTGTCTGAGAAATAGAAATTTGAGAAAAGTCTGTACAAAACCCAAAACACGCACTTGAAGTGCTTAAAAACAGAGAGGCTAGTTTTACTCCCATGCCTGTTGCAGAGAGGGAATGTCTAATGTTATAAGGGGAGGCGACAAATATAGTTGATATTTCTGTTCTTCAGTTTCTGCTTTCATAACCTGACGCCTCTGGAGGCCCAGTCAGTGGTATGGGGAGCGGGGCGGGGGGGGGGGGGGGGGAAGAGTATCTAAGTGAACGTCTAACTCAGTCAGCATTAGCTCATGCAGGTTTTCCATGGGCAGGGGGGAAGCCAGAAGGAAGAGGATGATACCTCAGGGAGTGGCTGTCCTCACCACTTTGCCTACTGTGGATCCTAACCCTCTGCATCATCTGCAGTGGAGCATCTATGGGGTAGGTGATGCTGTACAGACAGCACCCTGGCCTTCACAACCCCAACCTCTCACCACACAGAGACATCTGTTTTCAGGCCTGCTACTTCCAAGGAACATGTGGGTGGGGGTGGGGGTGGAGGGGATCATCATTTAGTTTGACAGTGTAGAAGGATGGAACTGAGAATCTCTTGATTAGCGAATAGCATCAGGCGTTCAGCATGTCCTTAAGTGACAGACGTGCTCAACTTTGCTTTGAGATCTCCAGCCGTAAGAGCATGAGAGACAGCCCTTATGATTAACTACTATTCATCCATTGATCTAGAAATCCCAATCATTGAACTAGGCAGGATATAGTAAATTTAGACTTTAAATAGAAAAGTTAGTGTCATTTATTGCCAGATCTTAGGCTGTTATTCAAGTCACATAATGATAACAGCATATTGCAAGTTAATATGCAGAGTCTGAGGTGGCTAGGCAAAGCAGTAAAACAGATTTATAAGAGTAAATCCCAGACCAAAAAAAAAAAAAAAATCACAGCCTTAGGATCAATGTCAAGATTTACAAAAATCTGCCAATCATGTGACTAATCCACTCTGTTCTCAGAACAGTTCAGAACTCATCATAATGTGAAACAGTGTTCTGCCAACCCCATGTTTATTTCTACTAACCCTAGATGACCCAGGAGGATTGTAAATTGCAGAATGTTGAAGATGACAGCTAAAGTTCAATCACTGCTCAGACACAATTTGGCCATAATCCAGTTTATTATCTGAGCTAGAGCTCAGTCTAACCTTGAACTTCAAAGGCCAAATAAGTAAGTTAAAAGTAGTTAGATAAATCTGAATAAAATATTAAAGGTGCAGTAAACATTTTAAAAATTTACTGTCAACTTTTTGTGGTTCAATATTATTAAACTAAGCTTTAAATAGGAGTTTCTCCCTGATCCCCCTACTCAAGCACTGTGGACAACACCACCCACCTGCCTGTCATTCAGGCCTGTAACTTGAATGTCTATCTGGCTCTCTTTAGGTTCTCACACCCAGGCTATGTCTAAATCTTGCCGATTCCTTCTGCATAACATCTAAGATGTAGCCTTTCCTATCCACTCACACTGCTGAAGTTCTTTTCCAGGATCTCAGCATCTTGCATCTCAATTGCTTCACCATCCTTTTCTCCAGCCTTGACAAGTGAAGCCTTGCCCTGCTCATATCTATTCAGAATGGGCTATATAATGTAAAGATAATTTTCCTAGCCTGTCACTTGAATCACGTCATCTCTCTTTTTGCATCCCTCCATTGGCTCCTCTTCTCTAGAACAGCTTTGTCTCAACTTTTTTGATACCAGGGACTGGGTTGTTGCCTTCCTAAACTGTCAGGAAGATCCCAGGGACTGGCATGGGTCCACTGACCGGTCATTGTGAAACACTGCTCTAGAGCATTAAACATAAGCTATCTGATCCCCTGATGAGGGGGCAGGGCTAAGTCAGGGAAAACAGTGGTATAAAAAGCCAGCTTTTAAGCAATTAGAGGAGCTACTGAACAAGACCAGCAAACAGGGGAGTTTTGTGAGGGAATTTAAAGAAGTGTGACAGCCAGATAAATTTAGAGAATGTTTTTTAGGTGTAAGTCAATAACCTGCCACCACACACAACACAAAGAATACCCTAGAGTAAAAAATGCAGGCAGAAGTCAAAAAGCAGAGTGTCAGCTATCCAGTTTATTGCACTGAATACAGCATGTATAATTACTTGCCTTGCGGGCAGGTGGCATGTGTGCATTCAGTACAAGCAGTTCATGGCCCTCAGAAACAGAATACAGGCTCTTGGAAACCGAGGAGCTGAACTGGAGGAGCAAAAGGAGACAGAAGTACATAAAGGAGACTTTCCAGAACACAGGAGAGCGGTCCCACCCCCACTCTAGCCACCTCTGTGCTGTTGAGGAGGGTAAAAGTCTCAGGGAAGGAGAGCATCAAGCTGGAGCAGAAGGAAACAATCCCATAGTTTGGACCCTCCTTTCTGATGATATGATGGTATCCTCTTGCATTGAGATGACCTGTCTGGGGGAGGGGACCAATGGCATTAGGAAGAGACAGATAATAGTAATGGGGGATTTGATTATTAGCAATAATTGATATCTGGATTTGTGATGACTGGGAGAACTGCATGGTGACCTGCCTGCTGAGCATGAAGGTTGTGGACCTCTTGAGACATTGACAGACTTACGTGCAGTATTGGGAAGAAGCAGGTCATCATGGTACAGGCAGGAGAGAGGTCCTGGAGGCCAAACTTAGTCTGCTAAATAAGACATTAAAGTCCAGAACCTCCATGGTAGCATTCTCTGAAATGTTTCCAGTTCCATGCAGGGCTAGCTGACAGGCAGAACTGCAGGGTCTCAATGCGTGGATGAAATGATAGTCTTTGGAGGAGGGAGTTAGATTTAATAGGACTTGGGGAATCTTCTGGGAAAGGAGTAGTCTATATAGGAAGTATGAGCTCCACCTAAACCAAAAATTGAACCAGATTGCTGGCATGTAAAATTAAAAAAATGTTGTAGGGGAGTTTTTAAACTAGGGCTGGGAGAAGGAATGGAGGAGCACATGGTTTGTATAGACACATCCTTTAGGGGAGGATTTATTAAAGGGGGACTCTCTATATAGCTTAGTAAAGAGTAGAAATTAGAAGTTGATAATGAACAGGCAGAAACTGAATAGGAACAGTGGAAAAAAAAAAAGGTCCCATTCAATTGCATCATGTAAAGGCAGACAACTAAACATTGACAAATTTTAAAGTGCTTGTATACAAATTGAAAAAGTCTAAATACTAAGGCCATGTCTACACTTACCGGGGATCGACACAGTCGGGGGAGTGGGGGATTTAGCAGGTCTAGTTAAGATCTGCTAAAATTGACCGCAGAGTGCTCTCCGGTCAACTCACTACTCCACTGGAATGAGAAGATTAAGGTAAGTCAACGAGAGAGTGTCTCCTGTCGACACAGCACAGTGTAGACACCGCAGTGAATTGATGTAAGCTACATTGACTCCAGCTACATGAATAACGTAGCTGGAGTAGCATAATTTAGGTCGACTTACCGTGGTACTATAGACAAGGCCGAAGATGGATGAACTTGAGAGCCTGGTATTAAATGAGGATATTGATATAATAGGCATCACGGAAACTTGGTGGAATGATAATGGGATACGGTAATACCAGGGTGCATTGTATAGGAATGACAGTAGGTCGCACTGGTGGGGAGTGGCCCTATATGAAAAAAGCAGAGTCAAATACAGTAAAATCTTAAATAAATTAAACTGTACCATAGAGTCTATGATATGGCTAGAGATTCCATGCTTGAATAATGAATATAACAATGGGAATATACTGTCAACTGCCTGACCAGGATGATGGTCATTGTGAAGTGCTCAGGGAGATTACAGAGGCTACAATAGTACAGAAAACGCAATAAGTAATAATGGGGGATTTCAACTATCCTCATATTGGTTGCATACATGTCACTTCAGGACAAGAGGCAGAGATAAAATTTCTGGACACCACTAATGAATGTTTTATGGCGCAGTTAGTCATGGAACCTACAGGGGAGAGGTAATTCTTGATTTAGTCCTAAGTGGCACACAGGATCTGGTTCAAGTGGTGAATGATTAAAGAATTAGAAAACATGCCTGAGTATGATAGGTTGAGCTCCTTGAAAGTCTGTGTAGCTTAAAGTGAAGGTTAAGGGGTGACTTGATTACAGTCTTCAAGTATCTAAATGGGGAACAAATATTTAACAATGGGCTCTTGAGTCTAGCAGAGAAAGGTATAACATGATCCAATGGCTGGAAGTTGAAGCTAAACAATTTCAGACCGGAAATAAGGCTTACATTTTTAACAGCGAGTAATTAACCGTTGGAACAACTTGCCAAGGGTTGTGGTGGATTCTCCATCACCGGCAATTTTTAGACTAAGATTGGATGTTTTTCTAAAAGATATTGCCTAGGAATTATCTTACGGAAGTTCTATGACCTATTATACAGGAGGTCAGATTAGATGATAATAGTCCCTTCTAGCCTTGGAATCTATGACATTTAGAAATAATCAAATGGTTTGGAATTCCATCTGCTTAAGATACTTTTATGCCTTTCCTCCTAAATAGGCAGGATGGGGATACTCAGATTAGAAGGGACTGAGCCAAGCTACATTGCATACATCCTATGGGAATTCTACTGTACCATACCACTGAAAATCTTAGTATAATTAAAGCTGCAGAGCCACAAAATTAATGAGATTTCAATTGTAACTAATGTGCAAACAAACAATAAGACAAACATACTGACCACCTACAGTCAAATATGTCAGATTTGTTAACAGTATAAAGCAGCGGTCCTCAAACCGTGGGTCAAGAGCATCCAAAGTGGGTCGCGACCCCCTTTGAATGGGGTCGCCAGGGCTGGCTTAGATTTGCTGGGGCCCAGGGCTGAAGCCCAAGCCCCATTGCCCAGGGCTGAAGCCAAAGCCTGAGCGCTTCAGCCCTGAGTGGCTGGGCTCAGGTTGCAGGCCCCCTGCCTGGGGCTGAAGCCCTTCAGCTTCAGCTTTGGCCCCTCTGCCCAGAGCAGTGAGCCTTGGGAAGGCTCAGGCTTTGGTCCCCCCTCTTAGGTCATGTAATAATTTGTTGTAAGAAGGGGGTTAGAGTGCAATGAAGTTTGAGAACCCCTGAGATATAGCTTTTTACTTCAATGGTCTTTAGAAGAAAAAGAAAGTCACATGTTATGTATCAATAGCCCTGTGATAAATGAAGAGGAGTAGCAGCTCCCTTTTACAGACACCCAGCCAGCCAGTAGCTATAAAATCCCTCTTAGTAGCTGTTCTCTAATTGCACAACCTGTAAAGGGTTAAAAAGTCTCACTGCTATGCATAGGTAAAAGGAGGTGAGTGGACACCTGGCCAAAAGAGCCAATGGGAAGGCTAGAACTTTTTAAAATTGAAAAACAACTCCCCTTTTGTCTGTCTGTTGTTGTTCTCCTGGAGAGAGGGAGACAGGGATTTTAAAATCTAGCAATAGCCTGAGTTCCCAGATATATTCTCTTTTTTTATTAATAAAATTTACTTTTTTTAAGAACAGAATTGGATTTGTGCGTCTTAAGAGATTTGTGCACATGTTGTTTGATTAGCTGGTGGCAACAGCTGATTTCCCTTTTTTCTTCTTCTTCTTTCTCAGCTCTTCCCCGGGGGTGGCGGGAGGTGAAAGGGCTTGAGGGTACCCCACAGGAAGGAATTCCCAAGTGCACCTTCCTGGGCTTTCAAAGGGGTTCTGCACTTGGGTGGTGAAAGCATCTACCAATCCAAGGTCAGAGAAAAGCTGTAACCTCGGTAGCTTAATACAAGTCTGGAATGGCCAGTATTAAATTTTAGAATCCTTGCAGGCCCCCACCTTCTGCACTCAGAGTGACAGAGTGGGGAATTAGCCTTGACAAGCCCTCATACATGTGTGACAGGGTTCATTCACCACAGGTGGCGCCTCCCCCTGGGAATTACCTCTGCCACATGTTGCACCCTCCTCTGGCAGTGTCTTCACTTGTTCTGTCTTGCCCTGCAGCCCCTCTTGCTCCAGGAACTGCAGCTTCCTCTTCATGACTCAGCCCTCTGGCCAGGTCACCATACATGTTCCCATATAATGTTCCCATATAATGAAGTCTTTCTGGAATAAATCAGGCAGTCCACTCTCCTCTGCCTGTTCAGTACCACATCCCCAGTAGCCCATTTCTGTTGCTAGTTTTCTAGCTTATACAGGTCCTGCCTCTGCCTGCCCAGCTGAGCCTTGTGTAATTAATCAATCCCTGCTCCCTGGCTGCTCTTCTTCAAAAGCAATGAATGAGACTTCAGTAGTAATGAGTGACAGCAATCACCTTCTGACTGCTTTTTGGTAGTCTACTCTGAGTGAAGTGAGTTGGGAGTAGAGCTGGGCAAATATTGCAAGAAGATTTTCCATTAGTATTCACCTGAATTTAAAAATGAGTTTGCTTTGGCTGTGCTCATAATCCTTTTCTGTTTGCTTTCTTGATCATTTTAGTGATGGAGTTTAACTTGCATGAATGGCCATGGATAGCAAACCTTAAAAATTATATTTGAGAGTATCTGTGCAAGACAATAGGACACCACTTGGCATAGCAGGGGGGCAGAGATACCCAAGCTACACACTAGAGCCCTGGCACAGAAAACTCAAAAGGGAGTAACAAGGATCTTACCATGTTTAGTGCAACTAGGACATTGCAGTTACTCTGAATGCAATGAGAGGAAACACTCTACACCAAGCTAGTAAATCTCATAATAGCCCAAGACACCATTAATGAGGCAAGGACATTTCTGTTTAGAAAGAAAGATTTAACATGTTCTAAAAATTCCCCAGTTCCATGTACAGCTACATCTCCAAGAGAATCCAGGTTCTAGCAGCTTCATCAAATAATCCTCTTATCTTCGTGTATGTGCAACATGCCTCAGGTGGCACGTGACCAGGATTCATCACTGAATTTGGTCTGCTGATTGGATTATTAGCTTCCCCGGCCTGGGCCGGGTACTGACGGGAAGCACGATATGAATGCTAATCCATGCCCGGCAATCATCCTATTAGAAAACAGAAAGAATGCTGTGTGGTTTACAAGACCAATCACAAGTATCCCACACTACTCAGGTTTTCAACATCGAGTATGGAATACTCTAATCAATCTGTTCACAATCAAGATTAAAAAATTTAAATTAAAAAAAAAATTAAAAATTCCAGCTGACTCACATGTACACACAAATTGGGCTTCTAGGAAATCTCTAAGTGCTTGCAGACATTCCAAAAGAAGGAAAAATAATTAAAAAAAGATTGTTGAGTAAATTACTATTTCCAAGTTATTTACTTAACTATTCTGGGTAGCATCCATTCAATTTCTAGTTCTCAACTATCATCATATCATAGCCAACATTAAGTGGTACACTTGATAATTTCAGGAAGGAGGCTAAGGACAATGAATCATCAGTGCTGAAAGGAATCTCTAGAAGTCCCATCCTGTTGACTGGATACACTCCAGGCTACACTGGGCACCAAAGATAGCAATTCCACAAGTTTTTAGTATTCAACTTGAATGCTTTCTGCTGCAATTTAAGCCAGTTACTAACTCTTCCGTCCCTTCTGACTAATAGAAATATTTTGTCTCTGTTCTAAATATCCTTTTACATATTTGTAGAGCATTATCTTCTCTCATGGTCTTCTCTGCAGATTAAACATGCTTTATCTTTGCTCTTAGATCGAGCTTTTGAACTCCCCGGTTTGTCTTCTTTTGAAGAGTGGGTCCCCCATACTGATGGTAATATTCCAAATAAGCTCTAGACTATCCAGTGCCAAAGAATGTGGTATAATTGTCACATCTCATTTTACCCGAGACTTGTAATATAAGAGTTTTGTTTCTGAGGTTATGGAGAGATGGAGAAAATTCAGTTGGGTTGGCAAAACTCATTGTTGGCTTATTTTACATTTCCTCACAGTACTAGGGCCAGAATTTCCCCATTGTATACATGTGCATCTTACTGTTTATTTGGTCCTATTTTTACAGCCTAAAGCACACCACACTATATTTTAATCCAGGTTGCATTAGTTGTACTACCAGCATATTTCAATGTAATGGGGAGTATATAGACCTAGCAGGGAACAAACACTGAAGTATTTAAAAAGGGAACAATCACCTCCTGAGCTGCAGCCTATGGGCAGGCTAACAGCAACAAGAATAGGAGGCAGAACAGGGTAGCTATTGGGGAAAGAGCCACAGCGAAGGGGCTCCAGAAGTTCAGACCAGAGGAAGCTGCCCAGAGATACCAGTGCTCTGCCAGAAGGGATCAGAGAAGATTAAGAAGCAGGAGAAACCTGCAAGACCTCAAGGTAGGAAGCGGCCCAAATGAGTCCCTGACTGCAGCACCCAGAGAGCAGGGACCCAAAGGAGAGGATGGGCCTGGGTCTCAGACAAGGAAAGAGACTGCTAAGAACCCTGTCCAGGGGTGGCAACGATAACAGGAATATTGGACTTTGCTTTTATATGTTCCTGCTTGAACTTTTCTTAACAGGGCTACAATAAAGTAAAGGAAGAAACGTGTAAAGCAGCAACACTAGAAAAGTGGTTAGAAGAGGCCCAGAGATGCAAAGGCACTGACTTTTGCTATTGCTGGTGGGTGCTTGCTGCCATCCAGTTTCACTGTGCACCATGTATATGCTCCTGCCACCTACTTGTGGCTCGTGGGTGCTGAGCACCCCCCCCCCCCAAACACACACACTCTTTTTTTCTTTCCCAGTGGGTGATTGAACGCCAGAGCACCCATGGAGTCAGCGCCTATGCTGACATGAAAGCCCAAACTCCTGGGACTATGAGCAAAAGATCCATCAAGGGGGGTGGTAGAACTTTGGGTGAGGCCAGACTCTTTCCAGTCTTGAAAGGGCAGAGACACAAGTAACCCAGCCAAAGCACTGGAGTTACAGAAGATGACAGGTTTAATTTATGTACCACACAAGGGAAACAGGCTGGAATGGGAGTTCCATGGCAGCCTGCCGCACTGGGCAGGGGGGGTACAGGACGGAGATCCCTCAGTTACATTCAATACCACTAATTAGAAGCAATGGCTATATATAAATATAAAAGAGGTGTAGAAGTTACTAAACTAATATTCAACTCTTTGCCTTTTACTGCCCACAAGGAGCATCCCTGAATTCTCAGAAATACCATAAACAACAGATGATATGAGAGAATGAAGGAACCTTTTATATTCTGCACAGCTTTATGAAGATATTAGCTGACCTTTAGTTAAAATCTCATTCCAGCTGTTTAAATAACTGCAGATTAGATATTATAACCATGCATAGTGAGGGAATACTTTTTTCAACTTTAGAGACTTCCAAAATTAAGCTATGCAAAACCATAAAAGTTCTATTTCTGTATTTTTCCTGTCTTTTTACATCAAGAAACTGACTGCTTTTTATTTAAGTTTTCTATCATTCCTATAATAAAATATGCTATTAAAAAAAAGCATTGAGAAATGGTATTCTTTCCTATCAAATCAACTGATACCCAGAGGAACATTTTGAAAAGTACATATGAGGTGTAGGAGCTTAATACCCATTGACTTTCAATGATATTTAGTCACTTTTGAAAATATGCTCTGAACCTAAGGGTATGTCTACACAGCAAAAAAAGAGAGACCCTCAGCAGCAAGTCTCAGAGCCCAGGTCAACTGATCCTGGCTTGTGGAGCTCCTGCTTTGAGACTAAAAATAGCCATGTAAACATTTGGGCTGAGGTTGGAGCTTCAGCTCTGAGACCTTCCCCACTTGCCAGATTTCAGAGCATGGGCTCCAGCCTGAGCCAGGACGTCTATGTTGATATGTTCAGCCCTGCAGCAAGCCAGAATCTATTGACGAGGGCTCTGAGACTTGCTGCTGTGTGGGTTTTTTGGGGGGGAAGTGGAGGGTGGGCGGGAGTGGAGGGGTTGGTACTGTATACTGATGGTACTTCCCATCAGCGATTTAGACACTTTTTAAAATTTTACCCCCCAATCTCTCAGATCCTACTTCAACAGTTGTATTTTGACTTCAGGTAGGGAGAACGGTCTCCATTTAATTGTTTTCAATTAATAACACTATTTAGCCCTTGGGTATGGGACAGTGAAAGAAGTGTGGATTTAACCATATCCTCCTTCCAGGGGTCATTGTGTTCCATACGCTGTCCCAAATGATCCCATACTCAGAAGAAATATTTGTTTTCTCTTTGACACTAGTACCATGTAGCTGTATAGTAAGTCTCTTGTCAGACACATGTAGACATGCCCCAGGCAAAACTCCTAGGCTGTTGAGATGACTTTACCTGTGATGTCAAATGTGTTATCAGGGTTCAGTATTAATTAATCTTAATTGGTGTGTCAGCATGGTTCACACTTCTCAAAGCTATTGTTTCATGATTGAGGACTACATTTGGTTACACTCTAGTTACATGTGGAAGGCTATATTCCCAAACATGAGAGTTGGGGCAAATCTAGATGTGTTGCATCGATACACCAAGCCAGCTACATCTGGCCCGCTCGCTGAATGTTTGATACCTACGCACTTGAAATGGAGAGCTTTACAAAAGGATCAACACTTGAGCAGGTATAGCACTTCTGTCCAAGAAGAACACATATGCCAAACAAAGTGAGAAGGCTTTGCAATATTTATCACTGCCTGAAAGCAGAGGCCCCAGTCCCATTAGAAACTGGAACAAGAAACGAAGATCTAGAATCTACATTTCATAGAGATCAGAGAACCAATGTTGCACATGCTTAGTGAACTGTTCTGGTTAAACCGTGGGCTGTTGCGTTTAGCACAAGCTGGAGTTTCCAGTCACCTCTTAAAGCACAATAGATGTAAAGAATATGTAAGCTACAGTAGCTATGTCATGCCTGAGAGAGGTAAGCATAATCTTCTGGCAAGATGAGAGCAGAAAACATTTCTTGCCACTGTTTCTACCTGCTGCCTACCATTTCACCAGAGGTTGCTGTTATTTCAGTGCATACGTGTGTGTTATTTTGATTGGGAATGGCTAGCAAGATTTCTACCAGCTTAGGTTAAAAACTTCCCCAAGGCACAAATCCTTCCTTGTCCTTGGATGGGTACTGCTGTCACCACCAAGTGATTTAAACAAACATTCAGGAAAAAGGCCACTTGGAGTTCCTGTTTCCCTAAAATATCCCCCCAAGCTCCTTCCCCCCCTTTCCTGGGGAGGCTTGAGAATAATATCCTAACTAATTGGTTACAAAGTGAGTACAGACCCAAACCCCTGGGTTTTTAGGACACTGAAAATCAATCAGGTTCTTAAAAGAAGAATTTTATTTAAAAAAAAGGTAAAAGAATCACCTCTGTATAATCAGGATGGAAGGTAACTTTACAGGGTAAGAAAAGATTTAAAACAGAGGAATTCCCCTCTAGGTTTAACTTCAAAGTTACAAAAAACAGGAATACACCTCCCTCTAGCAAAGGGGAAATTCACAAGCTGAAACAAAAGATAACCTTGTCTTGCCAAGGCGCCTTGCCTTATTTACTTACACTTTTTGTAATATCAGAGACTTGTTTCAGGATTGTTTGGAGGAGATGGATTTCCCTGACCTGGTGCCTCTCTGCCTCCCAAGAGAACACAAAGAAAAAGAAAACAAAAACCTTCCCCCACAGATTTGAAAGTATCTTCTCCCCTTATTGGTTCTTTTGGTCAGGTGCCAACCAGGTTATCTGAGCTTCTTAACCCTTTACAGGTAAAGGAGGGATTTTATGCTACCCTTAGCTGTATGTTTATGACAACTTCCCATTTTGAAGTGCCTCCCAAATAACACTTTGTAATCCTTGCTTATTAACCTGCAGTAAATATGCATGTGGAACTGCCATTGTTACAGCCATTAGAGATTATGTATTGACAACAGGTTTTATGTAATGAACAGCTGTCAAATCTTTCACATGAATTACTTTAAGACAGCAACCTAATGTCAATAGAGTAAGAACATTACTCTTTAATATTTAAAGTGTAAGATGTTTGAACAGTACGGTTAACACTTTGATTATTAAATTGTATTGAAGAATGATGGAAGTTAGTTTATGATCTGTCACTGGACTCTATTATTCTTAGGTCTGATTATGAATTCCTTATTTGGTCAATCTCCCACTAACTGGAGAAACAGAAGTTTGGCCTCAGAAGTGCATAATCAGTCTAAAAAAAATAATCATTTTTCAGATGGTAGCAGCAAGCAGGATGCGCAAAAAAATCAAATTAAAATTTCTTAACAAAAACTATCAGGTAAAATCCAATTAAAAGGATGTTTCAGTTATCCAAAAAACAGTGTAATGACCATGTAATCTGATTATTTTTAAGACACTGATAGAATACACCCCTCTTTGCACACCCTGCACACTATTGTAATAATCCTTTCAAATCAAGCCTTACAATCTTTGTACAAACACACAATTTGCTGGTAAAATGTGTGGCAATACTGTACGTGAAGTTAAGATTCTCCTGTAGGGTATTATTAACACATGTTCCAACCTCACAGCCCTGCCCAAACAAATAAACTGAAGTTGGCAAACAGGTCTCTCCCAAACAAAGAAATGTGTGCTCTGCTTAATTTGCATTTAAGCAGTAAATAGAGGCATCAAGGAGGCAGGGAAGACAAAGGAAGTTCAAACAGGTGAAAAAAAAGACAGAGACTAGCCTTCCATATAGACTCTTAGTCTCCAGGGTCTCAGCTGGAAATGTTTTTCAAGAGGGAGACTGAAACTATAAAAAGGAGGAACAAACACCCCAAGGCACCCCCTGCCTATTGCGTTCACTGTGCCTGAAGATACAAAGGAAGTAGATGTTGGACTCTGGAGAAAGGGCACTGACTAGAGAGTTTGGTCAGTCGGACTGCTAAAAGCATTTGGGGAGAAAACTTTGCTTTGAATTTACCATCGTTTGTTAAGTTAGGGACCAGTTGTCTTTTCTCTTTATTTTTCTTGTAACCATTTCTGAATGTCCTACTTCATTACTTGTACTCACTTAAAATCTTTGTAGTTAATAATTTTATGGTTTTATCTAATCCAGTGTGTTCAAGATGAAGTATCTGAGTAACTCTGTTTGGGAGTAACAAACTGTGTGCATATTATTCCTTTAAGGCAGTGGTTCCCAAACTCGTTCCGCCGCTTGTGAAGGGAAAGCCCCTGCTAGGCTGGGCTGGTTTGTTTACCTGCCACGTCCACAGGTTCGGCTGATCACAGCTCCCACTGGCCGTGGTTCACTGCTCCAGGCCAAAGGGAGCTGCTGGAAGCGGTGGCCAGTACGTCCCTTGGCCCATGCCGCTTCCAGAGGCTCCAATTGGCCTGGAGCAGCAAACCGCAGTCACTGGGAGCCGCGATCAGCCAAAACTGTGGATGCGGCAGGTAAACAAATCGACCCGGCCCGCCAGAGGCTTTCCCTGCACAAGCAGCGGAACAAGTTTGGGAACCATTGCTTTAACGAAATAATGGACCCAGGATTTTTGTACTCTCTAGAAGAGGGTTGTGCAGTACAAAACATAAGTTTCTGAGGAAAAATCTCAGACTGGGAGTGTGTTGGTCACCCTGTGGTAAATGCTTGTGGCCTGAGCTCAGTAGTTCTTCTCCCTTAGTTGAGGGTCAGGCCTTTAGCTCTGGATGGGCCTAGACCACTTGTCCTAGTATCCAGAATCGGTACATAATTTATGCAATTATGAATGTCCTCTAAATGTCTTTCATATCAACTGCTTTGAGCCTCAAAGTTCAGAAGTTTGGTTTACAGAATCATCCAGAGGCTTGGTTACCTAGCCACCTCTCTTGGCTCTGAAAAAATAGGCTGCGACTCTGGGGCAGAGCGAAGAGAAGAACAAGGAATTTTCATGAGATTTCTGCAATTTTCTTCTTCTGAGCCAGAAGTCTCGGTCTCTTTTGTGATATTTCAACTCTTGCCCTTATTCATGAAGGTAAATTCAATGGGACACCAAAAGCGAAGAAGTTTTAAGAGTTATCCCGCTTATTTCTGAATCTCAATACGTCGCAGTTTTAGTTTTTGATAACTGTTCACATCTTGTTTCATTTGCACTTTTCCCACTCTCCATGACAGCATCTCCATTTTGAGAAGTAATTGTCCCTCCGTGTGCCCTCCCAGTTAGTCTTTTCATTAAAATAACCACCATGATAGTGTTTTTATGATCTTTCTTTCACTTATGTTATTGGCTGTAGCAGATGGCTTTGCTAAATCTAATGCTGAATAAGAATGTATTATTTACTTTTTTCAAGATTAAATCTGATAGTGTCTTGAGTTTTTAATCATGTCTTTGATTTGAGATTGTTCTTATGATCAGTTTTCTCTGTGCAGTGAGAGGGATTCTGGACATAAACTTGTGTGTGTCTATATTCATTTTTATAGTCTTCATGCAGTGGGGAAATTGTTATTGATACTCGTTCATACATTTTCTTCATAAAGTCATAATTCAAGGGTTTCGCATTTTAATATAATGCTCACAAACCTCCAATGCTCTGCAAATAGTGACTATGTGCTACAACACTCTGCTTTACTGACCCAAGACACCCTTTCTTCTTATTTTGTATTCCGATGAATCATAACTTGTCCAAATTCACAGAAGCTTACTTTTTCAGACCTGTTGTATATGTATTATATATTCACATGGCCCCTTCTTCTTTGTATGATAGGTATGCTTGTAATAAAATATTTCTTTGGATTTCAGTATCTTCAAGCAACTTGGGTATTTTCATAGGATCCATTTTATCTTAATCCCAGTGAAATATATTGAAATATTCAACGCTGTAGGCCATAACACATGGAATAAAGCCATTGCTTAAATTTAGTTGCATTTTTCAGTTGTGCTACTGATGGCTAAGTAAGCTTAAACCAGTTATTTGACTCTTCCAGTTCTCTCACATGCTGCTTTCCATACTGATCAGGTGCTGTTTTCAATCTCATCACTGTTCACATTGGTGAGCCAGGAACTCCTTTACCTATAGGCATCTTATAATAACCAGCCTCCACTGTATGTAGCAGTTGTGTCTTAAACATAAACTAGATCCTATACAGATGATGACAACAACATTTCAACTTAATCTGTTCAAATGTTTTGTAAATTGTATTATAAAATCAGTAAGTGATAGAGAAGTAAAGCAAGAGCTGGAAAGATTTACACCAGACCAAACTCTAAGACTTTTAGAGAGGTTTGAAAATAGCTGTACTGCTGACCACCATCCAATCCTGAACCTCTTAAAGCCACATCCCCTGAATTTTAAAGAAAAAAATGGTTGTGAATTGATTAATATTTACTGTACTTAACAGGAACATTATTAATGGAAAGTTGAACAAGGTTAATAATTACACTGCTTGGTTTTATTATGCCACTGCACCCTTTCCCTCCTCTCAGGCTTCAATTCATTTTCACTCTTTTTTCCTAGAATAGGTCTTGGTGGATTTTTCTGTTACCTTCGTACTGGAATGCTAAACTTTTATACTGTTTAGCCACTCGGTGGCAGCATGTGCAGCATAAGCTCACAACAGCCATTCCTGGGCGTGCATTAAATAATCACATCTCTGGTGTCTCTCTCTACAAAGGAGGCTCTTTAGTCAGCCCATATCTGCTAGTAGCACCCCTGCAACCTCCTGTGTACAAGAAGTACATAACATGGTGTCAGAAATAAAGGTATCCTAACTGGTGCCCAAGGAGAGCGGAAACAGAATGAAACTGCAACAAAGATGGTAAGCTCAATCTCAAACATGCCACTCTTCAATGCCCCAGAATCAACAGACTGGAAGCAGTATTTTGCAATATTTCACATTGCTACAAAACTTTACCAGGAACCTAGAGATATTCAGGGGGTTAATTTATGCTATGGAGAAGCAGGCAGAGCAGATCTTTAAGCTTTTACTGAAGACAGTCACAATGATGACTACAAAAGGGTTCTGGCTGTGTTTCATGCATACTTTATATCTAGAAATGTGGTATATGAAAGAGCATGTTTTCACCAAAGAATTCAAGAACCAGGAGAAAATGTTGACTTTTATAAGATCTTTTGCATGTGTTGGCTGAAAATTTTGATTTTTTTATTTTGGGATTGCAAAACATGAAAATATAAGAAACAGACAAGAATCTCTCATAGCGACTACAATTAAAGACAGATTTAGATCTCTCCACAGACACACAGATAGCAAAGCTGTCTGAACTAGTCAGACAGCAAAACAAAAAGGCAGGAGCAACTTGGAAAAAAAAAAAACCCAAAACCCTGAAGCTAGCTTAAAAGCTGTAAAAAGACACAGCCTGAGTGCAGATAGTCATTACCATAAAAGTCCTAAAGCTATAAGAAAATTGCAGGCAAATGACAAAGCTTTTTAGAATAAATGCATAAGGTGTGGAAAGGTTTCAGAGTAACAGCCGTGTTAGTCTGTATTCGCAAAAAGAAAAGGAGTACTTGTGGCACCTTAGAGACTAACCAATTTATTTGAGCATAAGCTTTCGTGAGCTACAGCTCTTCAGTGCTCAATACATGTGTCCAGCTAAAGGTGAAAGATACAATAAATACACAAAATATGGACATTTTGCAATTGTTTTGCCACACTAAGGCACTGAGTGTGCTATGAATGCAGACAATCATGAGCCACTGTTTCTGGGATCTATCATGTGTGATGACACAGAGCCTGCTTGGAGAGTGAAACTGAATATTCATGGAAAGACTGTTGACTTTAAAATTGACTCAGGAGCAGATGTGAGTGTCACTGCAGAAGGGGCTTACAATCACTTTCAACAATTCCCAGAGCTGTAATCACCTGACATAGTCTTTACTAACCTGAAAGTATTCTGAACCGCATGGGCTAGTTCACCACAGAAACTTACAAAGACAAAAACTTTATGTTCAGAGTGCATGCATGTGCTTCTCAGCAGCAACCTGGGCCTAGTGAGAAAGGTGGAAGAACTCAAAGAATTTGGTGATATTGGACTTTTGAAAGATCCAGTACAAATAGCCTCAAGAGAATATTCTGAACCACATTGTGTACAAACACCTCTACTGTACAGACCTTGGAACACACTGTAGTAGAGAGACCCTGGGGCACTGGGTCTGGCTCAAGTCTGTGAACCAAAGTCAGGCCACGTATTAAAGCAGATGCTTACAAGTTCACTGTCCAGTATATGAACTTGGCAAAGTTGTTGCTAGTGTACTAGGCACTAGATATTTGCACAAATATATTCCAGCTAGTACAGATACATCCCAATCTAGTACAAGATAAGATAGTTTGACAATACAATGAATAGGGATGTTTTGTCCAAGATATCAGGAACAAGGGGAATAGATGAATAGATGTCATGAAATATGTAAGGTAATGTAAAAAGAAAAGGAGTACTTGTGGCACCTTAGAGACTAACAGATGTATTTGAGCATAAGCTTTCGTGAGCTACAGTTCACTTCATCGGATGCATCGGATGGGTAAGTATCTCAGTTCTCATTGCCTCAGTTCCCCATCACTAAAATAGGGAAAATACTTCCTTTCCCCGGCCTGTGTCTTGTCTATTTAGGTTGTAAACTCTTCAGGGAAGGGAATGTCTCTTACTATGTACAGTGCCTAGCACTCATGTAGGGCCTCTCTAGGTACTAATAAACAAACACAAGGATTGCCACCAGAACACTGGCACAAAATCTTTGTTCTTAACCTCTAGCTAGTCCATGTCTTAAACATTGTAAGTACATATGCTGGCTGCTGTGAGGATGGCAAGGTCCTTGCTACTCCATTCCTCTCGCAGATTCCTCAACGGTTCTCTTCATGCTGGTCAGTTTTAACTCTGCTGCACCTCGGCTCAGCATGGGCACTGCAGCATTCCAGCTGCAGATTTAGGAAGTCGTTATTGTAGGGCTTATGTCCCAGTTCTTCCAAATTCAACTCAGCACTGCTTCAGAGGGAATTTCATCTCAGCCACCAATTTAAACAATCCAGTGGCATAAAGAAAAATACAAGGGAGTAGGGAGGTTGTGACCATGCTCTTCAGGCTCCAAGACAAACTACAGCGCAAGCCCAACTACACAGAATTCCAATAGCTTCAGGCACTTCCCCACACCCACCCTGGACGGGAGTTCCATACAACAGTCACATTCACGTCTCAGGCCTTTCCCCACCAGCACTGGCCACCCAATAGTCTCTTTATAATAAAGAGACTGTCCTATGAAGAAAAACTCAATAGTCCTGTGCCAAGTTTTCCTTTCTCCAGAGGGGCTCTGGGCTGGTCTCTTCCTCAGGAAGCAAGAGACAGGAAGTCTCTTCTCCTCCCTAGTCAGCCATCTACCATGCTCTCCTCTTCCCTGTTTAACTGCCCCTTCATTACCTGAGAGCAAGTGCAGGGGTAACAGGGTGGGGCTGAGTGAACCCACAGCAGCTCATTAACCCTTGCTGGCTCAGCATGGGGTTGGTATGCTTCTTCATAGAGCTGATTTTACCTCTGTATAGGATGTAGGTGAGACTGACACTGGAATAAAGCATCCAGTTATGGGATTCACATTCTTAAAAGAATGTTGAAAAACTGGAGACGGTGCAGAAAAAAGCCACAAAAATGATTCAAGGGCTGTGGAAAATGTGAGAGATTTGAACTCTCAGTCTGTTTAGCATATCCTAAAGACAATTGAGAAGTGACTTGATTACAGCATGTAAGTGCCTTCCCAGGTAGAAAATATTAGGTACTAAAGAGCTGTTTAGTATTGCAGAGAAAGGCATAATGAGAACCAGTGGCTGGAAGCTGAAGCCAGACAAAGTAAAATTAGAAATAAGACACAAATTTGTAACTGTGAGGGTGATTAACCACTGGAACAAACTACCAAGGGAAGTGATGGATTCCCCATCTCTTGCTGTCATTAAATCAATACTGAATGCCTTTCTAGAAGATATGTGTAACCCTTCTGCCCATCAGAGCTGGCAGCAACAAGGGCCGGGTTCAGAATCTAGGGGTTCCATTCCAATAACAGAATGCAAAACCGTCTCGAGCCTCGACCCAGTGACCTGGGACAAATATATACCACCCCCGCTGGGTGCCTCTAAGAGGCAATACTTCCCCTCTCACAAGCACACAGTCTGAGTATAGCAAAAGCCTTTTAATAACAGAGAGAAACAATGTGGCATTATTATAACACAACCCATGAGCAAAAATACCCACCCCAAGCAGACTGGGCTGTGTCCTTTCCCTTTGGTTCTTGAGTCCAGCAACCCAAAAGTCACCCAAAGTCCCAAAAGTCCAACAACCCAAAAGTCTCTGTCCCTGGTCGGTGCAGCGCCAGAGTTCGAAAGTGTATCTGCAGAGTTTTACCTCCCGACCTGGGTGGAGATGGGGGGTTAAGGGGCACCTTACATGGTCCGAAGCCAATTGCCCCACCTCCCCATGGGGCTTCGCTCCGCTCCACCAGCCATCCCACGAATCGCTCTGCTCTGCCAGCCACCCCATGAGCTGCTCCAGGCATCCGACAAACTGCTCTGCTCCACCAGCCGCTCTGCTCCACAAGCTGCTCTGCTCGCCATCCCGCAAACTGCTCCGCCATATATCTTCAGGCTCCCCCACTACTTAACACAACACTCAGTGATTTCAGCTCTTAGTAAGTTTAGCTCTTTTGTGATTTCAGCTTGTAGCAGGGGAGCCTCAGTCCTGGTGCACCATTGGCCCAAAGTGAATTCAACTCAGCAGCCTGTAACTAGACTCCTAATGGAATCAAAATTAGCTCTGATATTCCACAGTGGAGAGAGGAAATGCAATTAGCATACAGGGCCCTCACCAGAGGGCCCATACCACCAGGTATTAATACCTGTCCCCAACCTCTCTCAATTCACTCAGTTTTGGAACCCATGTCCCTTGCCTAGCGAGTGTTGCTTGGTTGATGGCGAGTCCCTCCATCATAACAAAAGGCCAAGTACAGTTCCACTGTCCTTGATTCATATAATCAGGATAATAACAATTTATTCTTCCTACCCCAATAACAGAGAAACTGGGGATCCCACAGCAGCCAAAGTGACCATTTGGGCAGCTATGGGCTCATGCGAGGCAGGGTGGGTGTGCCTATGCAAATGAGATCAGCCCTTGAAGTTTTTTTCCACACCTTGCCACAACTCACCATCAGATGTCAGGGTGGAGCTCATCCTGACTCTGTTTACATCTGTATTAGCCAAACACAAGTTTTTGTGCTCTATACAAGGGTAACTGAATAAAATTATAGTTTGTTTGTGTTATACAGGAGATCAGATGAGCTGATCTAAAGGTCCCTTCTGACCTTAAAATCGACATACAAAGCCCCCTTCCCAGCAGACCTTGCCAAAACCTCAGATGATATTTCAGGTCACATAAATCTGGGGACTAGACCTCATGGTCTGTCCTTCTCTCCTGATTCTGAGGGAGAGGGGCTTGCTGAGATCACATGGCACCAGTCTGACCACTGAGAGGAGAGGAGCATTCCATCCCACTTTGTATCTGGACCATGGCTCTCTGAGCCAAAATAGAGCTGACAGTCTGAGGGTTTGTCTACATGGCATGGTAATGTGCACTACAGAGGTGTGAGTTTAAAACACACCAATGTATTACACATTAATTGATCTGTGCAGACGCTGCTGGTGTGCACAAAATGTTCCCTAGTGAGCTTTAATATACATGGACCAATTAATGCGCTACACAGTGCACTTTAGAAATCACACCCCCGTAATGTGCATCACCTCACCTTGTAGAAAAGCCCTGAGTTTCTCCACTGAACTCCAGATCACTTCCCACAAACATCTTTGTCTCCCACAGCAGCAGTATTCCAATCCTAGAGGCACACCTTCTTTTGCCTTCAGAAACTACAGAATATGTTTGCTCAACTATCTCAAAAGAAAAAGAAATTAACACAAAAGAGAGAATTTTTGTTTTTTCCCAGGCTATTAAAAAAAAGAAAAAGAATAGGCCATGAAATACAAATTCTTTAGTCATTTTTTGCTTTGTTTCGATTTTAAAATCATGGAGCTTGTTTATACAATGTTTCTTACTTATAGGTAATGCTTGACATATGATGACAGAAGTTTTGAAGGGTTGCACTATTACTACTAACTGACATATTGAAAAGTATAACAATTAAGTCTGCAGACATCCAAGCTACATCTATCACTCCTACTCTACAAATCCATTTATCTATCCTATCAGCTTTCCTATTGTTTGCTTCTGCATGAACACACACACAAGCCTAGCTAAGCTGCCTAGAAATGTGTCACACGCTCCAGTTTATGAAACCAATAACTGATCTCAAGAAAGTGACATTGATTTCCATTCACAAGATGAAAAACTGGAAAGCTCCTATGGTTGAGAGATTTAAGCATGCTTCCCCCCGCCCCCGGCTCATATCTGTGAATGCTTATTAGTTGCTAATTCATTTAACTGAAAAACTCTGTGTAAAATAGAAAAAAACGGTATAACTATAGTTTAAGAGCCTCAAATGGGCCCTTACTTTTGCATTTGTTCTTTCCTGGCTCTCCCTTTTGTATATGTTGAATAGCATTTTCTTTTAATAACAGTGAAGAACAAAGCAAGGACTCCTCCTGACGACTATATTGGAGATTCTTTTAATTTCAGTTGCTAAGGAGAGAAAAATAGAGCAAATTAAATATTACAATGGGTGAAACTTTGGTTGGGATTAAATATGAATTACATTCCCATAACGAAGACTATCTCAGTGAAAATGCTAGTCTATTCCACAAAGCAGGAAAAAAACAGACACATTGATCCTTGGCTGCCATCAGTTCATTTATCTTGGAAAATTACACAAAATTTCAACTTGATCATCAGTTTTTTCTTACCCTGCTGAATGATCTGAAATATACCATCTCATTCTTCTGCAGTTGTATAAACAGATACTTTAATCAAGAAGCCATGTCAAGGGAAATCATAGCATTTATATTAAACATGATATTTTTACTAGTCTCTGTCCAAACAACAGCTTGGGAGAATACTGAAAGTCCAATATTTAAAATATGACACGAATTCAAATTACAGAGACTCTCACATGTTAATGATGTACGGAAAATATTAAACAGAGTTCAGTGATTCTATATATTTATATGCTTACTGTGTCTAAAACCCACTGAATGCCAGAATATGCTGTCTTTTACTGTGAACACAAAGATAATTTTAATGAAAATAGCATCCAAAGGACTAATGTATATTCATTTAGTTTTTTCCCCCAATCTCCAACAATTTTATCAAGTTTATCTGTAGTTAATCCTAAAGAACTACTTTTGCAGAAAGATCTCAGAAAATTTTAAGGATGAGCACACTATTCACAATGCACTGGCAGAGAACAACGGAGATGTGTGCAGAGATTGAATGATCTGCAAATTCATGCTGTCTGCAGCAACTCCAAATTATAGCCCTGACTCTCAGATATCAGCCAAGCTACTGACAGACATATCCCCAACACAGAACAGTGAGTATCAGCTATCTACTTGAAAAGCGGTGATTCAGAATATGATGGTTCACCATTAGTGCCCCTTATGACAGGGTGCAGTGCAACATATTGGCATACAGAAATTTTAACAAACTAAACACAAAACAAGCAATTCTATACTGACTACCTGATGCTAGTCAAGAGACTTAACCAGCTACAATCAGAATACTATGTGATTCACTATGTCTATGAATCAACACTAACTCCATGTGTCAATCCATCTTATAGCAATTGTACTGTGTTATGTATCACATCTCATTGTAAACAGAGCCCAGAATGCGTCTGCCTGGGCCTTCTGCCTCCCTTCCCCCCACCCCCAATATTACTTAGAGTTATTATTTCAGAATGACTTTTTACCATGTAACCCCCTTTAACTTCTTGTTTCTAGTTACCTCTTCACCTTGGTAGTCATGTTTCCACCAAAGTGGGATCTCTGGAAAATATTGTCACCTCTTGACTTTAGGCTGTAGAGAACCTCTGTATCAGTATGCATAACAAGTGCAAAAGGCAATTTAATGAATGAGAGTGCAGTGAACTATACAAGTGAGGAGGTTTCAATCTCTCTCCACCCAGGAGTCAACATCAGGACAGTTGGGATGCAGAGACTCACGACTGTAGCAAAAACACTTGTTGCTGATCTAAGTAGGGGGCCTATCACTTGAATTCTCTGGGGGAAACTGCTGTTAAAAATAACAAGATTGAATGACAGCCTGATATTTCCCCTCACTCTTGGAATGGAATGTGCAGTGCAGGCATGTCTGTAAGCAATATGATGCAAAAGTCCAAACAATACATTATTTTCCCTACAATAATTATAATTTGGAGCTGAACAAACCCTGAGGGTGTGGGTTGTGTGTGTTAAATGAACCAGAGCCTCCAGTTTTTGTCCCTCCCTCCCACTCCCACAGGTGCTTGGAGCGAGCAAATCCCAAACCTCCAAGGAAACTCTACCTATTCCCTGAATAGTAACCCTACTCCCAGGTTTCAGACCTAACTTTACATTGTCTACTGCAGGGTGGAAGAAGGAGAGTGGTCTCCTGACATCCCTCTACCCTCTTTGTTGGGGACAAATACCCCTTTCCCTAGAGTCTTTTGGCAGTCTGAGTGGCTGTTCAACCAGCTTCCTCCTTTGGGGAAGAGATTTAACTCATGCAATTAACTAAAAAAAAATTAATTGCGATTAAAAAAATTAATCACAATTAATCTCAGTTTTAACCGCATTGTTAAATAATAGAATACCAATTGACATTTATTAAATATTTTGGATGTTTTTCTACATTTTCAAATATATTGATTTCAATTACAATACAGAATTCAAAGTGTACACTGCTCATTTTATATCATTCCTATTACAAATATTTGCACTGTAAAAATGATAAACAAAGAAATAGTTTTTTTCAATTCACCTCATACAAGTATCGTGGTGCAATTTCTTTGTCGTGAAAGCACAACTTACAAATGTCGATTTTTTTTGTTACATAACTGGACTCAAAAAAAAAATGTAAAACTTTAGAGCCTACAAGTACACTCAGTCCTGCTTCCTGTACAGCCAAGTGCTAAGACAAACAAGTTTATTTACATTTACAGGAGATAATGTTGCCTGCTTCTTATTTACGTCACCTGAAAGTGAGAACAGAGATTCACATGGTATTTTTGTAGCCAGCATTGCCAGGTATTTACATGCCAGATATGCTAAACATTCATATGCCCCTTCATGCTTCGGCCACCATTCCAGAGGACATGCTTCCATGCTGATGACGCTTGTTAAAAAAACAATGCGTTAATTAAATTTGTGACTGAACTCCTTGGGGGAAAATTGTATGTCTCCTGCTCTGTTTTTCCCGCATTCTGCCATATATTTCATGTTATTGCAGTCTCAGATGATGACCCAGCATGTTGTTCGTTTTAAGAACACTTTCACTGCAGATTTGACAAAACACAGAAAAGGTTCCAATGTGAGATTTCTAAAGATAGCTACAGCACTCAACCCAAGGTTTAAGAATCTGAAGTGCCTTCCAAAATCTGAGAGGGATGAGGTGTCGAGCATGCTTTCAGAAGTCTTAAAAGAGCAACATTCTAATGCAGAAACTATGGAAACCAAATCACAAAAAAGAAAACCAGCCTTCTGCTGGTGGCATCTGATTCAGATGACGAAAATGGATATGCATAGGTCTACATTGCTTTGGATCATCATTGAGCAGCACTCATCATCAGCATGGACGCATGTCCTCTGGAATGGAGGTTGAAGCATGAAGGGACATATGAATCTTTAGTGCACCTGGCATGTAAATATCTTGCAATGCCAGTTAAAACAGTGCAATGTGAACGCCTGTTCTCACTTTCAGGTGATATTGTAAACAAGATGCGGGCAGCATTATCTCCTGCAAATATAAACAAACTTGTTTGTCTGAGCGACTGGCTGAACAAGAAGTAGGACTGAGTGGACTTGTAGGCTCTAAAGTTTTACATTGTTTTATTTTTGAATGCAGTTATTTGTTGTACATAATTCTACATTTGTAAGTTCAACTTTTATAATAAAGAGATTGCACTTGTATTAAGTGAATTGAAATACTGTTTCTTTTTTACAATGCAAATATTTGTAATAAAAAAATAAAGTGAGCACTGTACACTTTGTATTCTGTGCTGTAATTGAAATCAATATATTTGAAAATGTGGAAAACATCCAAAAATATTTATATAAATGGCACTCTATTATTAACAGTGCAATTAATCACATGATTAATCACGATTAATTTTTTTAATCACTTGACAGCCCTAATATTATGTCTACCTAACTATGACACTTTGTACCCCATGTTCACCACTTTTGTATGGTGTTGCCTTTTATTTATTTAAATTGAATTTGGTAATGCTGTATTACACCGCCATGGATTCGGCTCAGGTGGCAATTATCCACAGTTCCACCCAGCTACCTTCTCCCACTACTTGTGGCTTGGCTCCTGTACACGTTCAACAATGAGGAAAAGCCAGTTGTTGTCAGCTCAGTAAGAAGGTTTTAACTATCTCCTTGCCAAATACAGGACAGAGTCCAAACATCTCATAACAATCCCTAACACATTGTTAGGATTTTGGTTCAATAGTGAGTCAGAGGCAGATATTCTTTCTACCAAATCAACACCACTTCCTGTAGCACCTGGATTGTTCTTGAAGGATTATCATCCAAGTGTTGGATTTGAGGTTAGCCAAGCTACAACACACCTTGCCGCTTTGGTTCCTGTAGAGTGCTGGGGGAGGCAACAAGATGACCAGACACATTTATAAAATTACCACCTAATAACTACATGATTGGTCTGAAATAAGTATTTTATCTTACAGATGATGCATTGTTCTGTCAAACATCTAATTAGTTATGTCACTGATCAAATACAGCAATTTAATGCAATCAAATATGACACAAAAGGACTGGGATGATGCATGATGCTGCATGCACAAAAGTGTGTGTGTGTATCAGAGGTAGAAGGGGGGAAAGCATTTTGAATCGGATCCCTACCATTCCAGACACTTACTCACTGGAATTTGAACTAAAATTATAATCTTATGTCCCATATGATACAATGTAAACTATCTAAGGGCTAAAAAGAAAATTGTGAGATTCAATGTCTTGTTTACCACTGTTCCCTGTCAGCCAGCTGCAGCATCAGTTACACAATGGCTGAGCCAACGGCAACAGAAAAGTAATTAATCATTTAGTTCTAAACACCGCATGTCTGGTGGCAGAATCAGTAGGCTGCAGGCCTGCAATCCACATGGGACTAGTGATGAAACAGTAAATAAATTTTAAGAAAAAGCTAAAGCTACTTGAGCTTTGGTTTTATAAAGGTATAAAGATATGGGTTTTCTTTTTCAGCTTTGCTACCTATTAAAAAAACATATTGGGGGAAAAAAAAATCCAAGGCTGGATGTACAATTTTGGCTTTTTGGCCCACTGCCTGGGTGGGAAAAATCCAATAAGAAATTGGAAAAGTTAATTTTTTGTTATTTTGTTTGAAGTTGTGATTAAAAAGTAAAAAGCCATAACAAGTAACCACGATGAGTGGTCCTTTGGAGTTTGGCTGACAAACTAAAAGGAAAAATGTATATCTTGGTGTAAAATTTAAGGAAGGACATGGATTGAGATATCAACATTAGCTTCTTCATCCCCTTTGTCACTACAGCATTGATTTTTTTTTTTAAATATAAAACCTGGTGAATCTTCTACAGTAGGATTGCTGTGGTCTTTTTGACATCGCTTTTCAAGATATCAGTCAGTGGTAATTTAACATAAGAGGGAGCTTACAGGACTTCTGAAGAGAAAATCTGTGAAGTTGAAATGGTCCTGTGCTCTACCATTGCTATTAATCTGCACAGAGCTTTTTTTTAAGAATCTGGGTGTTTGTTAATTACTAATTATAATTAATAAACTACTGTTGCCAAAATTCTAGGTTTTAGCTTCTCTTGTGATTAAATGCTAATTATCTGACCATTTTGTTTGGGTTCTAGAGGCCATTACATCCCCACCACTCCATGGAGGGAATTGAGTTAATTCAAACGCTACCCAAATTAGGGCAGTAAGTATGGGGATTAGGAATTTAAATTGTAGAGCAACTACTGCAACTTTCAACCCAGGAACTCCCTCCATGTGAACACTGCGTGGCTGTGGCTCTGCAGGTTTGTGGGAATTCGTGGCTGACTGGTAGCAGGACAAAAGCTGGGCGCATCAACTCAAAGCAGAGTTGTTCCCTTGGAAAGTAGTGCATTTTCTAACGGAGTACCTCAGATTTTTTTGCTGCTTAGAGCAACTGTAATTTATGATCTGTGGCTTCTAGTCCCTTGGCATGAGGTAGTGATCTATTAGCCAAGAGAAGTATGAGCTCAGAGCTAGCTTTGGTAAGGGCCTTCTGTTTTGTGAGGATGCTTCAAAATCCACGGGGTTGGGTCCAAGAGTTTCTATAGTTACTTCCTTTGGCTCCAGTGGCTAGACAGCCACACAGGTTCCCCTCTGACAGTCCTAATTCATCCCCCTAATGAGGAACACCTTCAAAGCTGTTTGAGATCAAACTGTTTTCTGAGTATTTTGCCCAAACTTGCCTCCCACGGGAGGGGATGATTTAGGCCTAGAATTTTCATCTTTTTTGCACCCTTTATTAATTCTACTTTTTCCAAATTCCTCCCTCTGAATTGTATAGGGATAAACACAGCTATACAACAGTGGATACTTTCTTAGAAAGACCAAAACCACCCACAAGTTATTGTTATTGAGCCATGTGACACTTTTTCTTAATCACTCAAAATTTCCATTCTTTCAAAAGCACTGACCGTAGCCTGACATGTAGCTCATTCACTCATGGAAACTCAGTGCAACTGGTCGTACTGGAACTGATGGAAGCACTGCTCAGTGTTTACTCTCAAACTGCAGCTGGTATATTTCCATAACTCTAGTGTAAATCACAATAATTCTATTTAAGTCAATTTCATCTGAAGTCACTGGAGCTACTTTGATTAATAGCAAATAAGGAGCAGCGGCATGTCCCTTTTTATATTGGCAGACAATGTAACTCTAGACTTTTCCTGTCCAGCAATCAGCAAGGATAGTCTCCTAAGTGCCTCTTCAGTAAAACTTAAATTCCAGTTCTGAGTAGACACAAATAGAGGATCTAAAAGTTAAAAGCCCACTCTCTTAAAAAATATACATGCAAAAATGATAAACTTTGTGCTAAAGTGCACAAAATGCAAAAATGGGTAAGAACAATAGTTATTAAAACCTCTAGGTTAGGGAATGAAGTGGACCAGAAGTTGCTGCCGAGGGCTACTATACCTCTTCGTTCTGTTAAACACTGGAGGGGAGGGATAGTTTGGAGGGGAGGGATAGTTTAGTGGTTTGAGTGTTGGCCTGCTAAACCTCGGGGTTGTGAGTTCAATCCTTGAGGAGACCATTTAGGGATCTGGGGGCAAAAATTGGGGATTGGTCCTGCTTTGAGCAGGGGGTTAGACTAGATGACCTTCTGAGGTCCCTTCCAACCCTGATATTCTATGATTGTATGAAATTGGAAAATTTAGCTATCAGAATCATCGAGTATACTGGTCTTTTAGAGAAGCAGTTTTTTCACTTCCTCCTCTCGTTGGTGACAAGGAGACTCTCTTCAGATGTCAATTAGTAACTGAAATACAACAACTACTACATCGGTTAATTTCCTGCTTTCATTTAGTGTAGCTGAAGAGAATTAACAGTGAGGGGCCTAATGGAATTAACATTGCAGCTCAGTCAGTACCCTGCCTTAGAGAGAGCAAAGTACTTGGAGTTAGAGCTGGTTGGGAATTTCCATAAATGTTTTTTGTCCAAAAATGCAGTTGCCATTAAATCAAAGATTTCCACAGAAAAAAATCAGTTTTGTTGATTTTTTAAAAATTTTCCTTTGGGAAAACTGAAGAGAAATGTTTCATTTCTGATTGGATTGAGCCCAGCTGAAACATGCCGGTTTATCCAACTGAAACAAAATGTTTGACTGCAAGCTAATGCCAAACTGAACCAAAATCATGTGTGAGATAAAGGCTGTATTTGTCTGAGCGGCTGTGGTGCCTCATAAGAGGTGTAGTTTAGTTGCCACTGTCCCATTCTTCTCAATGGACTGGGCTCCCTGGGTGGACTACATGATAAATCAGAGGGACACAAATTATTGTTGTATCAAGCCAAAACCAAAGTCTTTATTTAGTTCAACAAACTGAAACAAAATATTCTTGTCAGCAAGTTAAAGAAGTATGGGCTGGATGGATGCACTACAAGGTGGGTAGAAAGTTGGCTAGATTGTCAGGCTCAACAGGTAGTGATCAATGGCTCCATGTCTAGTTGGCAGCTGGTATCTAGCAGAGTGCCCCAAGGGTCGGTCCTGGGGCCGGTTTTCTTCAATATCTTCATTAATGATCTGGAGGATGGTGTGGATTGCACCCTCAGCAAGTTTGCGGATGACACTAAACTGGGAGGAGTGGTAGAAACGCTGGAGGGTAGGGATAGGATACAGAGGGACCTAGACAAATTAGAGGATTGGGCCAAAAGAAATCTGATGAGGTTCAACAAGGACAACTGCAGAGTCCTGCATTTAGGACGGAAGAATCCAATGCACCGCTACAGACTAGGGACCGAATGGCTAGGCAGCAGTTCTGCAGAGAAGGACCTAGGGGTGACAGTGGACGAGAAGCTGGATATGAGTCAACAGTGTGCCCTTGTTGCCAAGAAGGCCAATGGCATTTTGGGGTGTATAAGTAGGGGCATTGCCAGCAGATTGAGGGACATGATCGTTCCCCTCTATTCGACATTGGTGAGGCCTTATCTGGAGTACTGTGTCCAGTTTTGGGCCGCACACTACAAGAAGGATGTGGAGAAATTGGAGAGAGTCCAGCGAAGGGCAACAAAAATGATTAGGGGTCTGGAACACATGATTTATGAGGAGAGGCTGAGGGAACTGGGATTGTTTAGTCTAGGGAAGAGAAGAATGAGGGGGGATTTGATAGCTGCTTTTAACTACTTGAAAGGTGGATCCAAAGAGGATGGATCTAGACTATTCTCAGTGATAGCAGATGACAGAACAAGGAGTAATGGTCTCAAGTTGCAGTGGGGGAGATTTAGGTTGGATATTAGGAAAAACTTTTTCACTAGGAGGGTGGTGAAACATTGGAATGCGTTACCTAGGGAGGTGGTGGAATCCCCTTCCTTAGAATTTTTTAAGGTCAGGTTTGACAAAGCCCTGGCTGGGATGATTTAGTTGGGGATTGGTCCTGCTCTGGGCAGGGGGTTGGACTAGATGACCTCCAGAGATCCCTTCCAACTCTGATATTCTATGATTCTATGATTTTAATTCTGGGGTGTCTAAATATTATGTTTCAGTCATTCAGGAATGTTTTGAAAATCCCAACTGAATTTTTTGAAACTTTACATTCTGCAAAAAATTGCGATGTTCTGACATTTTGTTCCACTTCAAGATGAAATCAAATTTAGAAACATAGATTCCAAGGCCAGAAGGGACCATTTTGATCATGTAGTCTGACCTCCTGTATAACACAGGCCATAGAACTTCCCCAAAATAATTCCTAGAGCATGTCTTTCAGAAAAGCATCCAATCTTGATTTAAGAATTGTTAGTCACGGAAAATCCACCACAACCCTCGGTGAATTATCCATTGGAACAATTACTTCCTTTGGCCAGCCAGTAAAAGTAAGGTGGAAAGTATTTCCATGAGAAAAGTATACACAGTTTTAAAAAAACACAGTGGGGGAAGATTGAGAGGTGGAACCAAGCAGAAACAAAGCCTCTAAGAGGTCAGTCCAAGTCAGAATTCAGTGCTGGTTATGCTTCTGGTCAAAGGTTTCTGCCAGGGTGTCTTCTTGTGTTTGAAAGTGAATTTTATGAAAGGGCAGGAGGAAACTATGTCATATGACTGTTACTAGAACTTTGTAAATCAAATTAGTGTACAATAATATCTCAAATCTACTGTATAAATCCAAAAGCAGATTTCCCTTATAGAATAAAACTAGGATGTAATGTTAGAGGTGGCTATTGAGTAGTGTATTGAGGAAGGTTTACATGGCAATGAGGATCCCTTCACTGTTATTTTCTTATTCCATTGAAACACACTTTCAAACCTAATTACTTTTTAAAAAGGTTTACAAACATTCTCTAAATTGAAAGATATGCTAATGAGTCTGAACAGGAAACAGTAGTTCTGATCCTCAGCTGAGATAAATTGGTGTAGCTCCATTGTTTTCAATGGAGCTGTGACAATTTACTGCAACTGAGGATCTGACCCATCACTCCTACTTCTTGCAAACATGCTGATTATCTTCACCCCAATGCACAATGCCCTATCAAAGACTTCACTTTATCACAAATGGGTTGTTTGACGGAAAGCAAAAATTGGTATGGCTGATTTTCAACGGTTAGAAACGAGATGCTCAGTTAATGAGTACACAAATCTGAGTCACAGTCTTGCTCCTCCGATGACAAATATTTCTGTTTACCTATGCCAATTTAGATGACCGCTTGCTTTCAGAGAGGTTTTTTGGGGGATGGGGTGTAGTATTTTAATAGTAGAAAATACAGACTCTCTCAGTATTGGAAAGAGTTTATCTTCAAACTAGACGATATAAAATGCAAGGTTATGGTTCTTTCAAAAAATTCTTTTGGCCCTTTCATGAGTGTCAGTGTAACTGTGCAGGGTGCTACCCATGCTGGTTGTAAATTCCAAACTCCCACCCCTTGCCTTGGGATGGAGATGACTCCCCTTCCATATTTGGGGAGGCAGGACTTTGCTCAAAAATCACTCCAACATGGTCTTCAGTAACAATCAGCTGTATCAGTAACAGTCCCCTTCATCAGCAAAACACAATCCCAGTGAGTCGCTGATGCGGATATCCGCGGATAGAAATCAATATCTGCTGAACTGCAGGGCTCTCCCAGGAACCACACCAACAAAAGGAGCAGAATGTGGGGCCGTCGCTCCCAGGAGCCAGCGCCCTGTGCTGGCAGCTCCTCCAGCACAGCTGGACCACCCCCAGCCCTGTCCTCCAGAGGGTTGTACAGACCCCAGACAGGAAACACAGCTGCGTGGAAGGGCTGGGGGTGGGGCTGCGAGCAGTACAGCTGAGCTGGAGGAGCTGCTGGCATGGGGCACTGGCTCCTGGGAGTGGTAGCCCCACGTTCTGCTCCTTTCGCCGCTGCAGTTCCCAGGAGAGCCCTGTGGTTCAGTGGATACCATGGATATCCTCATCCGCGGGTATAAATTTGTATCCGGGCAGGGCTTTACTTATCAGGGCTCTGATTGATCTTCACATACAGTATGGGGCAGGCTCATAGGGTAACACACTCAGGCTGCTCCCTGGGCCTGTCCCCTAGCCAGGAGCTCAGATTCTCTAGCCTCCTATGTCCCTGAAGTAGCCACCACACATGCTCTCCAGCAGCCCATGGAGTTCATTGTTCTATCCGAGGGGAGCTGGCAACTAGAAGCTGGGGACAGATTTCTTGCTAGCTCTCTAGCCAGTCAGAGCTCTGTAAGGGTGGAGAAACCAGATGCTTCTGTTTGTTCCTTCCCTTGCCAATCAGGGCTCTAGAGTCAGAGCCAGCATTCATAGCACTGCTACTGATCTGTGGAGAGAGGCTCCACATAGGCAAAGCCTTCTTGGCACCTTCATTTCTCATCCTTGTATGCCCAAGACTCAGCCGTCTTATAAATTGGAGCAATAGCTCCAGTATTACAGGAACAATGAAGGTCACTAATAATGAGACACAACTGATTCAGTCTTTCAGACCATTCCTGCCCCTGCTATGCTTGTGAGATATTGATTCTAACTACTGACTCGGAGGTGGGGTGGGAGTTTTTGTAGCCCAGAGCCCAGTAACATGCGTAGATCACTGCCAGTAGCTGGCATACCAATTGTTATGCTTATTTCTGAAAGCAGCTAAAAGGAAGGCTTTCTGAAACCTTAGCACAACTAACAGACTGGGAGGTGGGAAGTGAGTGACCATGAGGAGTAAGCATGACCCTGTGTCCTCCTTAGTTGAGCTTTTTGTTGAAGCATGTGATTTTGCAAGATGGGAAGTCTGGCAATAGATAACGATTGCTATGTGAAATACAGCTGGTTAACTGATGGAATGTTCCCTGCTTGACAGACTGGAAAGCTCCACATTTAATTTCTGCTCCGCAGTTTTTTGATGAACAAGCTATGTAATACTAACACATTGAGTTTAAAAGGAGGAAGTGATCTGAGCTCGGTGGACACTTGCACACCTCCGAAGTTCCCCTGCAAACAGAAGATTAGCCACTGGACATCTACAGATATTCACTCAAGACCTCCTCAAGAACTTGGGTAAATAGTTTAATCTGGGGTTAATTTGGGGTGCTATACTCGCCTGTTGCAGACATATGTAAGTGCTGGAGACTAAATAAAGTAGAAGCTTTGAGTGAATGCACTTTTGTTTGCCTGTTTGCACCAACTATCTATTGGCCGGACAGGGAATGGTCCCATTGATTTATCTTCTACCACCGCCTCACAAAGAGTAAAGTTCCAAGAGCTTTGGGTTCAGCAAAACCTGGGTAATGCCAACAATGCTCCAAACAGACAAATAGAAAATCTGTACTCAGATACACTAGATTTAATGAGAGGCACAGTTTGGATAACCATGCCAAATGTTCTGTATCTGAAAATGTAAACTCTTCACTATGGCACCATCCATGACCAACTGCCATACATTAGGTTCCAAAACATTGTTAAAGCTATTGCCAACTACTGCTCATGAGAGTAGTTCAACCTGTTTTTGAAAAGAGATGCCTAATAAATAAATTGTAGGTTTCAGAGTAGCAGCTGTGTTAGTCTGTAGCCACAAAAAGAACAGGAGTACTTGTTAGTCTCTAAGGTGCCACAAGTACTCCTGTTCTTTTTAATAAATAAATATTAATAATAATAATAATAATAATAATGAGCAATATGTAAGCCTAACTTCCAGCTGAGACATTCTTAGTACAGCTCATTCAGGCTTGAAAGAGATGGTCTCACACATAGAGTTGCAGTCTACAGACTGAGAACCTATCCAAAACCTATCTATTTATTTATGCCAGTAGAGTCTTTCCATTGACATCAGTAGGCTTTGGATCAGGCCCCATGAGCATCTTGGTTCAAGTATTAGCAGAAGCAAAGTGCACGGCATGTCACAGCAAGTTCTGCTGTGGGGTAAAGAATTCTGATAATTAGTTGTCTGCTTTAGCATCTTAAGTGGCAGACAGCAAAGTGGTGATACAGTAATTAATGGCTACTGAAGATTCATAGTCCCCAAAGTGCAAACAATGGTCAGATTTGTTTGTATCATTTGTTTCATTTAAGCTCTAGACTGAAATGTTTCAGCACAATGCAATCTACTCTCCAACTGCATTTCTGTTTTCATTCATTTTATGGTCAACATTTTAAAAAACAGTGTTAAAATAAGAACCTTTTCTCACTTTGCTGACTGATTTTTCTCCCTCACTCATTCTCAGTTCATGTCCTGGAAAGTATTGCCTCCTGTGGTGGTTTCATTTTTTGAGACTGCCAGTCTGGTCATTAAATTGCTTCTGCACAGCAATGCTATTTAAATAAGATCAGGTGAAAAACTGGTTAATTTTGTTTAGCCAAGTCCTATCCACTCATTTTCAAATCATATTTATTAGATCTGATTCCTCACAAGGAAAAGTGGTAGATATTTTCCTAATTTTTCTAAACATTCCCAAGTGCAAAGACTAGTGCAAGCTCCCAGCACTACCTTAGCACGCCCGTGGAGTTACACCAGAATCAGTCCCTATATTTCCTAAAATATGCAACTTTGCAAACATTTATATTAAATCTTGTTTCATACAAGCAAATGTTTGGTTAATTTGATATTTGGGTAAAATTTTCAAAAATGTTTAGGTGTTTTAGGAGCCTAAGTCCCATTTTCAAAAGCAACCTGGAAATTTAAGGCCAGATTTTTAGATATTTAGGCACCTAAAGATGCAGATAGGAACCTAGTGAGATTTTTCAAAGCACCTAAGCAGTTTAGGTGCCTAACCCCCACTGATTTTAGGGGCTTTTGAAAAATGCCACTAGACACCTATCTGAATTTTTAGACATCTAAACAACTTTGAAAATCTTGTCCTTTGAAAATGGGGCTGAGGCTCCTAAGTCACCTAGGAAAAATGTACTTTATCCCTACTGCTATTACTATTGCTTACTTGTATTCCCTATCTGTATCCATCTATTGTCTTATAATTAGATTGAATGCTCCTTGGGGCAAGGACTGTCTTTTTGTTCTGTGTTTGTACAGCTCCAAGCACAAAGGGGTCCTGCTCCATGACCAGGGCCCGTAGGTGCTACAGTAATAAAATAAATAAATATTAAAAAAATAATTTATCATAGAATCTAAACTAACAGCCACACTAATTGATACAATGGTTAGGAGCACGAAAAGGACAAAATGGATACATCAAGCTGACATTTGCTGCTTTTCCAGTTTTAACAAATAAATGTTTCCAATTTATGTTATTTAATCTGGAATTTTACGCTACATTATAGTGAAAGATACGGAATTTCTATACGTATTTTTAAAGGAACTTCACAAATAGTGTTATCAGTGCATGTACAGTCATTGTGTAGAGAGAAGTTCGTTAATCACCAATATAATTATACACTCAGGTCCAATCCAGTTCTTAGGGGGCTAGATGGATTGAGAGCTGGGAAGACATATAGGGGACAGCCACAGAGCATCTTCACCACTACTCAGTGTACTCAACTGCCTGGCCAGTTCATGTGGTCTCACGGTCACACACAGCAGGTTATTATCTTTCACCAAGGCATGTATTTAGTCTTTGCTTAAAATGTAACACTGTAATGCAAGCTTACAGCAAGGGGCGACTCCCCCACAGTCTTCACTTCCCAGCCCAGGCTCCCCTTCTGGGCTCCCCCTTGCTTCCTATTCCTTCCACTCATCCCAATTATATAATTAGCCCAGTAATTACTATGCAGGTGCTCATAATCCCCCAACAAAAAGGTCAACTCCCTCCAGCTGGGCCTGCGACCTTCTTCAGGGCGCAGCAATGTCAAGGATCAGAGTACTGCTGATAGTGCCAGACTCGTTTCCTCTGACACAAAGCCAGCCCATGGTTGCTAAAGCAAGCCTAAAGCAACATAACAAGGATGCCAGATGAGTAAATTCAGCATATTATTCCAAGATTCCCACATAGCACAAAGGATTTTTGGAACCCTGATGAGAGGACTTCACTATGTTACTCACTGCTTTTGAAGCTATTTTAACACTTTTCTTCATTTCATCTGTAAACACGTTAGATGTTTGTTGTTTGCCAAGATCCATAATCACTAAATATCTGTTATCTATATTAGAAAATGACTAGTATTTTCAAAGGATACTGCAAAACGTATCATTTCTAATAGTCCAGATGTTATATCTACTTTTACAAAAAAAAAGAGAGAAAAAGGGGAACAAAAATAGGAGACTAAATTATACACACAATTTCTGTGACACAAGTGAGCTACAGTCCTTCACACAACGGCAAGAGCAATGTGAGTAGGCAGAAATGCATATATTCTTATGGTTAAGATGCTATTTTCAATATCATAAAAAATAAGGATGAATGGAACCTGATTGTTTCACAATAGAGAACTATGGAAGGAAATTACTAGCAAATCAGATCTCTGGTTAAAATGAATGAGTATGCACTCTTTTCTACAGGGCAATACTGAGGACAGGAGGTTAGGTTGGGAAAAGCAAATTGAACCAGAAAATCTTTCCAGAGGATTTAAAAGATATGGTGCAAGCCAATGTGTGTACTAGAAGTTTCCCCTCATGGAGAGGATACTAACAGAAAATTATGATTAGATATTTTCACATACCAGTCTTGCAAAATTAAAAAGACGCAAAATTCACAGCAAAATACTGGAGGGGGTACCATGATATCATCTTCATTTCTTCTGGGATTGTCCCAAATTGCAAGGTTTCTATCTGATGTTAGAAAACTGATATAGGAGTTATTGAAGCAATATGTCCCTCAAATTCCTATTACTATGGTTCTAAGCATTCCTCTATTCACACCCTACACACTGTTGTAATAATCTTTGTACAAAATAGGTTTTGTGAGATATTATTGGAAAACTAATAGCTCACTCTTCATTTATGTTCTTGTATGATGTATGCACAGGGCATGTACCAAAAGTTATGGGTATGTGTTAGAATTATATTATTAAAATGTGTTTGGCAAACAACTCATAAGCACAGCCTACCTTAGACAAAGAAATGTGGGTTTGCCTCAATTTACATATATGCAGTAAACGGGGTAAGGGTGGGGGCAGGGAGAGACTGCAGGAAACAGAACAATTTGCATTTCAGCAAACACCAGCAGGAGGGAAGAAAGAGTATGGAGCTTTCCTCACCACCAGACTCCATGTCACCTTCCTCACAGGTTGAATAAACTTTACTTTGAGGGATAACCCTCAGAAGATTCCATTTCAATGGTTTACTGGTCGATAAAGATAGGGGGGCTGAACCTTAAGTGATAAGCAATTGAATTAACTCATTGTACACAATACTACTATACTATAAAAGTGTATAGAGTGAGGGTTTTTCTGAAAGCCAATGACACACTGGTGATTAACATTATTGTGTAATGTGTGTATTAGCACTATATGAGGAAATATGGAAACAATGCCATTATACTCTAAAATCTGTGGCCAAACAGAGAGAAACAGGTTCGCTCTCAGATGGGAGAGAAGACAGCTATCTACCTGACATGTATGTAAATTAAGCAAGGTGTGACCAAAACAATGGAAGCCTCACTGACATAGAAAATCAGTAAGGGAATGGGAAGTCCATAGGAAAGGAAGAATGGCATGAGGTCATCCTGACTCTTGAAGCAAGGTCATTGATCTTTGGAAGATGTAAGCAAAGACAGAAGCCATCTTTGGCATCTATCACTAGACAGACACCACGGGTCAAAGCTCATGTGAGCTGAGAAAGATGGGTCCTTCACACAAGGTGGGAGGATCTGAAGACCCTGGGAACTGAATGTAGGTGAGAAATATGCTTCAGCAAAGATCTTTCACCCGGGAAGACCAGGGAAGCCAGGCTCCTGTGGAAGGTCTTGACACAGAAAGTCAGCCATGGTTGGGAAGAAGGAATATAAGTAAGTGAAACCATCTTGAACAAAGCCTGTACCTTGTTAGATTCATTTAAACTTCTACATGTTTGTTTTCAATTTTATTTTCTTGTAACCATCTCTACTTTTATTTCATTTACTTGGCACCACTTAGCTTATGTCCCAATGTTAATCTTTTTTTTAAAAAAACTATAAACCAGCTCAGTGCTGTGTTTGAAGGGAAAAGTGTATTTTCCCCAGTTAATAAGCTGTGATGTGCTTTTGTCTCTTTAAAGGAACAAATTAACCTTATTATTTCTTTGAGTAGTCTGTGGTAGGGCTGGACACTTCAGGGCATATGGTTTGGAGAAATTGGGCACTGGGTGTGTGTTGGGATCACCTTGCTGGTTGTAAACAAGGCTGGTAGAAGCCAGAGTGTGACTCTGGGGTTGTAAACAGGTTGTTGGGGTCAGAACTGCTGAACCAGGGCTGGCTGCATAACACACAGACACTTAAGTGTGACCAACATGTTGTTGCTGACTGTGAGCATCCCAGGCTGGGAGCTACGGTTGCAGAGCAAGGCACCCAGGGTTACAGGCAGATAGTGACACAACCCCTTACTGGTCTGGATTATCACCCCGAGTCCCATGAGATATGGCATGAGGAAAATGCCCTGATCTGCTGACTATAAAGAGACTGTTCAGAGACTGCAGCCAGCACACATTTTATTCGTGTGGTTGCAAATACTGTCTATAGAAGTGTGGTTTGCCAGAAAAATATAATTCAGAAAAATGGATCCCTTGAGTGCCTGTATGGGATTAGCATTGGAACTGTTTTAGGAATGATGGGCCAAATGGAATAAAGAGAGAAAATACTAGTGATATTATATTTATGAAAACAATTTAACACTACTGTAACTCATAACTTGTACTACCTCAACTGCCATATTTGTTATTGTCACTCTGTACTAATAATAATCCAAGAGAATATTTTGTTCCATCAATAATTCTGTTTATATTTAAAAATTGTAGTAACTAGAAATCTGTTAATTTCAATATCAGGAAACAAAATATTGTTTAACATTTTAATATATCTCATGAGTTCAAATGGTGCAATCATGCTGCAATGTACAACTGTTCGTTGTACTTCTATTAAACCCAGCCTAACCTCACTCTCTTTCTAAAATTTGAATAAAAGACACACTTAGAATGAAAACTATAGACTATCCATGAAAATTAATTGAAATAGATGTTGAAGAAGAAATTCACATGTTAAAACCATCAGTCTAACTGTGATATGAGGGGTTAATTCAACAACTGCAGTGACCTTGGATCTTCTTAAAACAAGCAAATTTGTTATTAAATATTCTAAAAGCACTATTAATTATGCCAGCACTGAAAATGCTGCTATATAGCTACTATGGGAATGAACAATACTATATAAAGGCTAGTATAAAACTATGGCTTGTCTTGGCAAAATATTAGTGATAAAAAGGATAACTTAGACTTTTTAGGTAATTGGAAAATTATTGAAAAAAGAGAGCTCAGTCCTAGATTAAGCCAGCTTTTTGATCCGGCATTTATAAGAGCCAATATGCACTGTGATCTGATTTACATATTAAACAAATACATCAGATTAACTCAAAAAGTAATTGCTTTTTAAAATAATTTTTTTGAACCACTAAGTTCTCTGAGCAGTAAGTGAAATATCTACTCTCAGAAATATGGAAGTTAAAGATAATAGTGTTTATACTTTTAGTACTTTGGGATATGGCACACAAACCCATTTGGGACCCAATTCTTCACTTGCGGATGTGTAGGTGAAGCCTAACCAAACAACCATGGTACCCTTTTGACCCTGATTAAGGAAAACATCCCATTCAGAGAAGCACTGAAGTCAATGGGACTTAAGCATATGTTTATCTTTAAACATGTGCTTAAGTGCTTTCCTCATTCTGGTCTCAATAAGGGTTAAAAGAAAATGCAACATTGTTACTCCAACTTGAGAAACAGGATACTGAATTTACAAACAGAAGAAAAACATTTCCTTGTTTTACTGTTAGTGTAAAAGAACACTTAAAAGACTTGTATAAGCAGTTTTATCAGCTGGGAAAAATGGTACACAGCAGTTATGGGAGAGAGACGCTCAGTACACAGAGGCTGAGTGGGCCCAGAGAGCATTGTATATAATAGTGATGGACAAATTAGTAAAGTGCTGAGGCATTGTATGACTGCATGGAGCACTACTGACTTCAGTGTGGCCCCTGCAAAACAAAGAATCCACCAGCACGTATGAGATTGCAGAATCAGGGCCTAAAGGACAAATAAAAGGACTCTAATGAAACAGTGCTCCAATTCTGTACTTAAATGCATCAGGAGACAAAAATAGCGAAGAATTACAATGTGAAACATTTCTGAAGGGTAGGAGTAGAACAAGTTATTGACAACCAGAAGGTAACAAAGTAATTCAAAGAGTTTAACTTTAAATAGTTCTTTTATTAATTAAACTTAAGGGGACTGATGCTGCTGTCCTTGAAGTTGTTGACAAAGCTTCAACTGACATAAGTGGGTGGAGAATTGGAGCCCAAGGCTCTGATTCTGAAAAGCACCCACCCAGGCCCAATCCCCGACAGCGAATGAGCAGAATGAAAATTTTTGATTATTTTTCCTTACGGATTCTAACATGAGCTTAACATTTAGTTTGTGAGAACATTTCTGCTAGCAAAACCCAACTGCTCTGATTCAGAAAAGCACTCAAACCACAAGTCTATGTGTGTTGCTAAAGAGGGACAGACTGAAGAAGTGCAGGTATCGGCACTCAGGGAATCAAAATGTTAAATTATTGTTCCTGAACAGGAGCTTAACGTTTGAGTTTTGAGAGCATTTCTGCTAGCAGAAGCCAACTTCACAAAGTTTTACAGAAAGTGAATGCAAAATGGGCTGTGAACATGGCAGAAACAATTATATTTAAAAAAATAAAACCTAAAGAATTTTTTAACTATTCACCAACTCTAGTTTAGAGAAACATTAAAAAGAATATTAGCATCACGTGACAAGCTGAAAATGTTAATTGTTGACTGCCTATATAAATTATAGAAGTTCTTTAACCTGGTATAGAGAATTCCATGGAAGAGGAAAGTTATTCTTACTGGTTTCTTTTAGAAAAGGGGATCTTGTTTAAGAAATATTTCAGTCTCATTGGACACTGCAGATCTGTAAGGAAACATGGGTGTTATTACGTGACTGGTCAAAGTAATGAAGATATGTTTTATTGATTCAAATAGGTAGAAAATATAAAACAATATTTATATAAAATGGTTGCAAAGATTTGCAACCATTTTATATAAATATCATCTTATACTATGTTATACTAGCATAGTGAAGAAAAAAAGCGGTGTATAGACACACTGAAATCTGCTATCATCAAATGCCACTCCATCTAGCCAACATTCTTTGGCTGATGTCTTTTAGGTGCCAAATGGTTATAGAATAAAGATTTGAAAGAGAAAACAGAAGTCTTGTGGATTAATTCACAGAGATCAAGTCACATGTAAGGGGCAACACAGAACGAAGTTGGGGGCTGAAGTAGAGCTATTGTATAATGCCTTAATCTAATCAGTCATCTAATCTAATACATACTGAACCTAATTTCCTCTTGTCTTGCACTTATGCAACCATTTTACAACAGTTCAAAGTGGCCACAAAATGCTACCCGCTCAGAATGGTAGTGTTTTATCGCTTCTATGTACAAGTTGCAGGACAGCAGAGACTGATGTCTACTGTATTATAAATACAAAATGAACAACAACTTTTTGACTATGTAGTGTGTCTTTTCCTACAAATTACAAGGAAGTCCCTTAAAACTAAAAGCAAAACATTTTCTAAGAAAACAGAAGCCAACAGATGAAATTTAATAGGATGGTAACTGTTGAAAGTTTGTAAAGCCTACTGCACAATGCCTCATATACCTTAAGGGTATTACAAGTATTTTGAATTACTCTTTTTTTCCTAGCAATAATTTATTTTGGATCGACAAAAACTGCTAGAAACATGCCCCTTGGTGCTATGTAATTATATTTGTATCTTTATAATACATACACTGCTACACTTAGAAAAATACATTGTTTATCTTACTGGAACCAAGAACACTGCATCTCTTGATAACAATATTGCCACTTCCCTTTCTTTCTTAGAAAGGTGAGAAATGCCTTTTTGCACTGCTTTTTGTAACAATATTAATGATCTCTTTCTCCAATCTCAAAAATGTTTACTAATAGATAGAAAGGTAACTTTTCCCAACTATCTGATTTCTTTAGATGTGAGTCTAGATGAGAAAATAGAGATAGATCTGGTAGTTAATATATTATTTGGTTGGAATTAAGTCAACATGAATTTTAAAACACCTTTGTTTATCTGAAATACTGGCTGGAAGATACTACTTCAACCTTTGACAGTGTGATGATGGCCACACAATGACACACTCCAGCTTACCTTAATTTAACTTAATATGATCTCCAGTTTGATTTGGGCCCAGCTTTATTATTTCTATAGATCAGTAGATGTACACAGTATTCTACAATGAGCACACGTGCCAAACAAATAACAGAAAGCCTGCTCTGAAGTGCTTAGTGTCTAAATGCACGTCATTCTAACAGAGAAGGATAAAAACAGAACCAACAAATAGTGCATGTGGTCTTCTTAGCAGGACTCACACCTGTCAGACACCTAAATGTCAGGTGTATTAGGAGATCTCAAAAATGTGTGGCAACTTCCAAAAAATAAAGGTAACAATTATTTGTTCTCTGTTTTTAGCGATATGCTTAGCACCTGCACATTTCTCTTAGCCATTAAAAAGCCACAATAGTTACTCTGCATTTCTAACTTATTCACGCCTACCAACTCTTCTCATTTCCTTGTTTCTCTCATCGACTTGTTTTCTTGCTCCCTCCTTCCTACAGACTTTTTCCGCTCTGGTTTTTCACTTCCCTTTTTTCTTGAAAATGTTTTCTCTCTCAGTCCCTCCCTTTATCACTCTTCACCTATTCTCCCTCCTGCAGCCACCTGCTTCCACCTCAGCCTCCTCAGAAAAGCTTCCAGTTTCTGTACTTGCTGCACCCACAACAGATCACAGATAGAGAAGATTCCCAAATTCCAGAAATATTCCTGTCCATTCACTTTTAAATCATCAAGCAAAGTGTAAAATAGACATCAGATGGCAAGAACTTTTGGTCAGTATCTGAGACATATTCAATCTAATGATTTATAAGTACAGGCTTCATATAACATTACCTGAGTAGAATCCATTCTACTCTATTCAGGTTCACATAATGCGCCCATTACTGTCATACCTGACAGCCTTCCAGAACTGTACTAAATTATGTGACTAACATCTGTCATGTGTGATAATTTCCTTATCTCCTCCCCCAAGGAGACAATTCTGTGTGGATATTTTCAAAATATTACTTTCTATTGTAAATACGAAAAAATTAAGTATGCTAGCCTAGGGGAATCAGATCCCGAGAAGTCTTTCTGAATGCAGGAGATCATTTCCATGAAGGAGGATAATTCTTTGGAATATTTGACTCTGCATTCTACTGTGGACTGAAGGTCATCAGGGTTGATGAAGTGGTTTATTGCTCTGATATGATTTGGTGGCTGTTACAGAGGCCAAAGGAGTAAGCTCTGTGGTGTTGTAATACATCCGTGGCATAGGCTTGGATAAATCCTTTATGTTTCAGCCGGTCTATTTCACTCTTCATTTTCTGCCACCAGCACTCAAGCATCTGTCCCTCTCATTTTCAAACAGTGAAGGTTATCCAAAAACCAAGGAGCTTTTGGGTAGACAATGGGGGAAGGAGCAGCCGTGTAGAGGTTAGACTGTCACTATTTGGGGCTAGAGTAAGATGATGATGGTCAGAACTGGTCAAAATATTTTCAATAAAATGTTTTTTTTGTCTCTCGGGGGCAGAGGTAGGAAGTGACTCTCGCATTTTATAGCCTGCTGGTTAGAAGACCTACGTTCACGTCTCTGCTCTGTCTAAATCAGCATGATCTGGGATGAATGCTGCTTTGAATGAGGCAGAACAAGGACTTGAACCTAGGTCTCCCACACCCCAGACCAGTACCCTAGTCACCACATTGCTTAGACCCTCTTCTTGAATAAAACCACCTCAGGTTTTCAATTTAAAACAGGGATATTGACATAATTTGGTTTTCATGAAAATGTTTGAAAGGTTTTGGTTTTGTTTCAGTGCAGAACAAAAATAATTTTTGAACCCTCAAAAGTTGCCACTTTTGAACTATAATCCTCCTGTCAGCTCTAAAATTGGTGCCCAAGATCCTCAACACCTTGATGGGCAGGTGGAGTACTACTTCCCTTTAGCATGTTCTGGAAATGGACCTTGTTATTTACTGTACTGAACTAGATTGTTCCCTCTAATGGGAAGAGGGTAAAGACTGTCCCACTTCCATGAAAAGGCAGAAGGGACTGTATTTAATTTTTGGGGGCTATGTTTAGGGGTAGAGCTAAATGGTGGTAATAAAAAATTTCCAAAGGCTCATGAGAAAGAAGTAGTATGGGTAGGAAGAAGAATGATTTCTTAGAGAGAAGATGTGGCAGAACAGTAAATTCAAAGGGGTGTCAGAGTTAGAGGCTGGATTTATATTAATGTAAACTGAGACAAGGTGGGTGAGGTAATATATTTTATTGGGCCAATTTCTGCTGGTGGAGGGGACAAGCTTTTAAGCTTCACAGAGCTCTTCATCAGGTCTGCATAAGTATAATGTGGTGCACTCACCTCATGGTCGCCCCCTGGTCAAGTGTGTGTGCCTACCCTCTCTCTCGCTCTCTCTGTTTGTGGTGGATCTTCACTGACTCAGCTGTCCAGTCAAGTCATACACAGTCTGTCTGTGAGATAAAAGCAAAGCAAACCCAACCCCTTCTGGGGTACAAGTCCAACAGGGACCTCTCTCAGTGCCCTCTGTAACATCTCTCAAGTTGTCCCTGCTCTGGTATAAAGCGGTCCCCCAGGACTCCCTCCCAGGAGGCAATGTCTTTACCCTCTCAGGGTTTTTCTGACTGCAGCTCTCCAGCTGGGCCACTGAAGTTTAGCTCCCATCCTGGAGTGTATCAAAGTCCCGGCCACTTTCCCAGTGGCTTGTGGGGGGACCCAGACCCGCTCTCTGTGCCAGGTCCCAGCCTAGGGACCATATAGAGAGCAGTAGTGCTGTGTCCCTTTACCTAAGCTGCACTGCTACACGAAGTCCCTAGGCCACTTCCCAGTGGCTCCAGAATATTATTCACCCTTATCTCAAAGCCTTGTCCTACTGGAGTCCTAACAGGCAGCCCGGAGCTCCTTCATGTTCCCCTTGGCCTCTGCCAGCACCTCTCTATCTGATGTCCTGTGGCTCCATCAGCCAGCCAGGCACACTATCTACTCTCATCTAGGTCTAGCAAGGGACTAATCTCATGCTGGCCCTGCAGCTCTTCTTATACTAGCCTGCTGGGCACGAGTGGCTGTTCCCTGCAGCCTCTGATTGGCTGTTTCCCACAAAGCCGCTCTGGGCAGCTTGGAGGACCTCTCTACTGCCCTTTTCCTGGGGTGGGGTGGGGTGTGGCAGTGCCGTAAGTCCTTCAGCAGGGGGCCTCAGGGCCTGGTCCACCCTGTCACGGGAAGAAAACAAGAATGTCACAGCTAAATACGAGTTGGAACAGATTGTTATATCCTGGGATCAGCATGGCTAACACAACACTGTAAACAGTAATATAAATTAACACCTTGAACTCCTTTCCACCTTGAATATAATGGGATAGATTTTTTTTACCTGGGTTTGTCTGAAGGCTCTCCGGTGGTAGTAAATCTGCATGGGAAGGGTCACAGGGGTGCATACTGCCCACAAGCCTTGCTTCACTGAGAGTCCTGGAGCTGCCTGGCACAATCCACGAAGTGGATGGGCTCAGGCAGTAGTGGAGCCAAGTTTTGAGCAGTGGTGATGGGTCATTAGTGGTACCACCTTTAATTATACCTATTGGCTTGAAAAGGTGCCACACACACACTTAAAAGCAGCTGGGGAGACAGTCACCCCCCACCTCCCACCCTCTATTAGCTTCATCACTGATACCAGCTAGGGAGAGGCCTACCCAGTGATTTAGAGCATCTCTCAAGCTGTGTCCATGGGAGTGAAACTTGTCCTATAGAGACAGGAGAGTTGTGTCAGCAGAGAATCACATCAGCAGTTCCTCCAGTCTTTACACACGCATCTCACTCTCTTTTCCCATTAATAACTCATCATGTGACCATACTTGGTAATTACAATGTGCTTTAACTCATTTTTAGGTTTAACCAGAAATCTATATTTCCACAAACAGATCAAGGAGTTCTCTTCTCTACACTAAATCTGGCTGTAGTACTTTCATAGAATATTAGGGTTGGAAGAGACCTCAGGAGGTCATCTAGTTCAATCCCCTGCTCAAAGCAGGACCAAAGCCAACTAAATCATCCCAGACAAGACTTTGTCAAGCCAGGCCTTAAAAACCTCTAAGGATGGAGATTCCACCACCTCCCTAGGTAACTCATTCCAGTGCTTCACCACCCTCCTAGTGAAAGTGTTTCCTAATATCTAACCTAGACCTCCCCCACTGCAACTTGAGACCATTGTTTCTTGTTCTGTCATCTGCCACCACTGAGAACAGCCTAGCTCCAGCCTCTTTGGAGCCCCCCTTCAGGTAGTTGAAGGCTGCTATCAAATGCCCCCTCACTCATCTCTTCTGCAGACTAAATAACTGCAGTTCTCCTCGTAAGTCATGTGCCCCAGCCTCCTAATAATTTTCGTTGCCCTTCGCTGGACTCTCTCCAATTTGTCCACATCCCTTCTGTAGTGGTGGTGGTGTGGGGGAGGGGACCAAAACTGGACACAATACTCCAGATGTGGCCTCAGCAGTGCCAAATAGAGGGAAATAATCACTTCCCTTGATCTTCTGGCAAGGCTCCTACTAATGCAGCCCAATATGCTGTTGGCCTTCTTGGCAACAAGGGCACACTGCTGACTCATATCCAGCTTCTTGTCCACTGTAATCCCCAGGTCCTTTTCTGCAGAACTGCTTCTTAGCCAGTTGGTCCCCAGCCTGTAGTGGTGATGGGATTCTTCCTTCCTCAGTGCAGGACTCTGCACTTGTCCTTGTTGAACCTCATCAGATTTCTTTTGGCCCAATCCTTCAACTTGTCTAGGTCACTCTGGACCCTATCCCTACCCTCCAGCATATCTACCTCTCCCCCAGTTTAGTGTCATCTGTAAACATGCTGAGGGTGCAATTAATCCCATCATCCAGATAATTGATAAAGATGTTGAACAAAACCGGCTCCAGGACCGACCCCTGGGGCACTCCGCTTGATACCGGCTGCCAACTAGACATCGAGCCGTTGCTCACTACCCGTTGAGCCCGATAATCTAGCCAGCTTTCTATCCACCTTACAGTCCATTCATCCAATTCATACTTTTTTAACTTGCTGGCAAAAATACTGTGGGAGACGGTATCAAAAGCTTTGCTAAACTCAAGATACATCACATTCACTGCTTTCCCCATATCCACAGAGCCAATTATCTCATCATAGAAGGCAATCAGGTTGGTCAGGCATGACTTGCCCTTGGTGAATCCATGTTGACTGTTCCTGATCACCCAGGGACCTCTGGCTCACCCAGCGCACAGTGAAAACTATTTACTGTTGTACCCATAGGGTTAATAAAACTATGCTAATTTAGTGTCATTCAGCAAAATCACGCTGAAAAGTGCTCTGAAAAATGTCCCTCTGACTGCAATCACTGTCATTCTTGTTTTGTTACAATGAAATATCAGCATGCTTCAAACTAACATAAGCTGCAGGATTCTTTTCAGAACAGTAATAGTTTTCGATAAGAAGTTCATGGATGATTGACTGGTGCATGTTTTTTCCCTGATTAAATTTTGGACAGGGAAGGCAGAGTGAAGGAACTTTCTCTGAGAACTTTCTCTTACACTAAATACTGTATCTACAATATTTACACACCAGCTGACAACTAAAATATTTACTGTACATTTAGAATATTATAGACAGAAGACATTTCACTTTAGATTTTATTCTTTCACCCTATGCAAAGGGAGCAAATAGCGAGGACAAGGACATTAAAGAAACTCTTGCATAATGACAGGTTTCAGAATAGCAGCCATGTTAGTCTGTATTCACAAAAGAAAAGGAGTACTTGTGGCACCTTAGAGACTAACAAATCTATTTGAGCATAAGCTTTCCGATGAAGTGAGCTGTAGCTCATGAAAGCTTATGCTCAAATAAATTCGTTAGTCCCTCAGGTGCCACAAGTACTCCTTTTCTTTTGTAAATGATTTCTATGTGTCAGTATGCTTCTGAGCCTATGGCCAGATTCTGCGATACAGCACTGGAAGCACAGCCTGTGTGCTGTGTGGGACAATGGAGACTTTATACAGTCTTTGCACCTCCACCATTGTGAGATGGGCTAGGGTCTGTCATGGCTTCTGGTGTAAGACAGAATAGCTTCAAGGCCTGCTCTGTCATAAGGGTGGCTTCTCACAGCTGCCAACAGGTTGCTCCATAAGCCAGAACAGATGGTGCACTCAGCACAACCATACCCAGCCACTCCTGTGTATGCTCCTGCACCGGGGTTAGATGCATCCCAGGGAGATGAAGTATATCAGAGTGGGTGTTGGGCGGTATTTGTAAGGGGCTGCTGTCCTCACAAGAGACTAGTCAGGAATCTCAGGGCTTGTCTTCACTGCAGTGTTAGCTTGAGGTATAATTTGAGGTTTGCCCCTATCCCAATTCCCGTCCAAACACAAAAATCTGTAGCTTGAGTTAGGTGATACTTTAAAACGTAAGCTAACTGGCCCATCAGGGAATACATGTTGAAGACTGAGTGCTCCTGACACTCAACCTGGCATTGCAATGGGGATAGAGCTACTCTGCGCTGCTAATCCAAACACCTTGTGTTGCTTAAGTGTTGTTCTGCAGTGTGGCCGCACTCACTCAGGCTAAGATAACTTGGGAGGAGTCACCTCAAGTGCAATTAACTCGAGCTAACTCTGCAGTGAAGACATACATTTAATAGTAATCGGGGAAGAAGCAAAAGTACTGCCCTGGATCAGAAACTAGCTAAGAGCCAGGAACCAAAGGAGGAATAAATAGCCAATTTCCAGGTGCCCAATGTTCCAGCCTTAGGACTGATGAAGATAAATCTATTAGTGATGTGGAGAAAAGGGGTATCACAAGTAAGGTGAGAAAATTTGCAGAAACCACCAAATAGTTAAGTTAATCAAGATTAGAGAAGCTTGTGAGGAATTTCAGAAGGAAAAATGAAAGGGAGCTGAGCACGGGACTGCACCCCATAGTATGGGGTAGAAGCAGCTGTGCCTGTCAGGCATATAATCTAGCCCTAAATTAAAGATTCTGTCAATCTGTAGATTTTTCCTAGTACTCTAAAACTGAAATTTTAAGAGCATATATCAACAATGCAAACTTATATGTGCAGTTCATCTACAGAGAATTCTTATCAATTCCAGCACTAACAGGAAAGTTTCAAAACACCAGAAAAAATAGCTTGAGCAGTAAAACTTGAGGCTGTCATTCCAAACATCTCTCACAGCCAACTCTGTCTGAAAGGGGGATAATTCAGAAAGTCAGGAAAACAGAGTGGGAATTGCTACGGAGGGATTTTTGGTGTTTGAAAGACAGATACACTCATGAGAAGGTAAAGCAGCTGCATAGATTTCAGAAACATCCTCTGTTTCTCACTGCTGAGCTTTATTACAACCTAGAGTTCAGTTTGTTTTCCAAAAGCCCTACTCTTCTGCCACAGAATGTGAGTAACTCCTATTGTCTTCAGTGAAGTCTTTGGCAGGAGAAAGGGACTCTCAGACTTTACTTCCCTTGATCTGACATGGTTTCCGAAAAGGAGTCATTACAGTTTGATTTGTGCATTTTAACCCACAACCAAAAAAAGACATGCAAAATTACCTCTCCTCCAACATGAGTGAAACAGTAGATATTTGCTTCCATGTTGAAAGAAAGTTGCAATCCTCAGTGATTAGCTGTGCTTTGGATGCAGTTAGTGGTGAAAAAATCAGAGAAAAACTGTTTGCCATGTCCCTCTGCTTAGAGGTTTAGCTGTGTATTGGTGGGGAAGGGAGGTCATAGGATCTTGAGAGGACTGCTGAGCACCCACAACTCCCATTGACTTTCAGCTGTCATTGAGGGACCCTATGACCCCTCAGGAGGCCCGCAGCTGCTTGCAGAATCTGGTTCTTAGCACAGGAAAAGAAAACATTGGCGGCTGGTCTGAAATGACATATGAAAACTCAGCATGCCACATTTGGAGTGGATTTGACATTTATTTTATGCACCCAGACCAGGCTGAGGTCTTGATTACCTCTGACTGCATCTGAAGAAATCTGAATCTCAACCTTTAGCCTATTGTTTTCCTTTCACATGTCAAAAATACCAAGTTTAAGTACCTTAAGTTTTAGAAGCACGAAAGAAATGCTAATAAGACATGTTGAACAGACATACAACCGTAGCACAGTTGGAAACACGGTATTCAAAGCAGGGATTGGAGGAAAACAATGTAGTATTCTACTGAGACGCTTCGCCAAGACTAGAGAGAAACTTGTACCGCTGAAAAAGAAAACAAAACAACAGAAATGTAGCAGACTGAGTCACAGTAATGACTTGCCAAGTTTGAAGTAGAACAACTATTTCTATCTACACAGGACTGAATTTTCGGGATAGTGCCCTGACAATGTGTAACTGAAACTTTGCACTTTTTACACATTTAATCACTAACACTGCATTTACAAAAGCATTTAAATAGACAAACACACCACTTATGAAGAAATTGGCAGACAAAAGTAGAAAAAATCTTCTTGCTTTATCAAAAATATTGATGACACAATTATGTCTGATTTGCAATCAATTTGCAGTGTGGTGTTCTTCGAGTGTACTATGGTAGGGAATCTATTTGAACTCTAGACTTTATAGATGATTTTCTCATAATGTTTATTATTTTTTTCCATTCAAAGAGCAAGGATGTCTTTTGGGCTAACTTAACATTTCTGTATTCCCATAGGTGAAAATTCACAGACCTAGAAAGTAAAGCATCTGTTTTGTATTGCACAGACAGGAAACTCAAATCCTCAGAACTATACTTTTATAAGAAATATCTTTACCTCATATTAGTTTAGAGGGCAAATTCATCTTCTAGTGAAGAGGCCTTCAAACACAGTGAAGCCTCCCTGGTTCGACTACAGAGTGAGTGGGTAACTGCCAAGCAAGCAAGCAAGAAAAAAAAAAAAAAAAAGACTTCACTCTACCTGTGCTCAACACAGCTGGCTTTACATCAGCTCTGCCCAGGCCAGCACAGAGCGGAGACTGGGGGTGGGCAGGAGTGGGGACTGGCCCATGTGCAGAGGCAGTGGTTATAAAAAGCCCAGGAGTACAGTAGGGCACAACTCCTATTCCAACACAGGGGTTGAAGAAACAGCTACAGGGAGCTCAGGAGCCACTCCATTCGACACCTTGTCTGCTGTGTTAGGTGGCTAGGAGTCACTCTCACCAGAACACAATGTAGTTGACTAGCATACTTGACCTTGTATTCACCTGAATTCTACCCTCCATGCCAAATGAAACAGTAGGATGTCAGCACAAGTTAAAAGGAATCATCAGTTCTTTAACAGTTTTTGAAAGCCAAAAGTGGAAACCAGCTCTTTTGGACTCAAAACATATGATATGTTAAGAAGACAAACTACGAAAAACAAACAAACAGATCAGCCTTATACAGGTATTCAGCTAAATTTAGCCCCGGGAGAAGCAGGTACAATTCCCCTGGACTTAAGTTAGAGCTGTGTACACCTGTGCAAGGACTGACTAGTTCAGGATGCTTATAAACACCGCTATGTCAGAAATATATCAGATAATTAAAATGGTTAAGTTGCAAAGGACACAATTAAGAGTATCGTGGTCACCTAAGAATGAGCATGTAGCACTCCCAGGGCACATGTAAGAGAAGGAAATTATGTATATTCTTCTTTCTTCCTGTTATGGCTCATTGTAAAATAGCAACTGTAACTTTGTAATATACTTCCATAAAGTGGCCTTTGAGATTGATTATATGAAACTGAAGCATTTAATCTATTAATCTGTTTCAGTGTTTCTTATCACTTTGAATGCGACAAATCAATAGAGATATTCCTTAAATAACCTTTACAAAGTTGACCAAATGATATAGCTTTGCACAGTCCAGCATGTGTAGGGCTTTCAGAAAATGATTTTCTTCGATTTAACTGGGGGAAACACAAAAGGGTTTCAAACTAGGCAGGAAGTGTAGGTTTTTTAAAAATCAGAAGTGAAACATGGATTACCTGAGTGTCATAGAATCATAGAATATAAGGTTTGGAAGGGACCTCAGGAGGTCATCTAGTCCAACCCCCTGCTCAAAGCAGGACCAATCCCCAACTAAATCATCCCAGCCAGGGCTTTGTCAAGCCTGACCTTAAAAACTTCTGAGGAAGGAGATTCCATCACCTCCCTAGGTAACCCATTCCAGTGTTTCACCACCCTCCTAGTGAAAAAGTTTTTCCTAATATCCAACCTAAACCTCCCCCACTGCAACTTGAGACCATTACTCCTTGCTCTGTCATCTGCTACCACTGAGAACAGTCTAGGTCCATCCTCTTTGGAACCCCTTTTCAGGTAGTTGAAAGCAGCTATCAAATCCCCCCTCATTCTTCTCTTCCACAGACTAAACAATCTCAGTTCCCTCAGCCTCTCCTCATAAGTCATGTGTTCCAGTCCCCTAATCATTTTTGTTGCTCTCCGCTGGACGTTTTCCAATTTTTCCACATCCTTCTTGTAGGGTGGGGCCCAAAACTGGACACAGTACTCCAGATGAGGCCTCACCAATGTCGAAGAGAGGGGAACGATCACGTCCCTCCATCTGCTGGCAATGCCCCTACTTATACATCCCAAAATGCCATTGGCCTTCTTGGCAACAAGGGCACACTGTTGACTCATATCCAGCTTCTCTTCCACTGTAACCCCTAGGTCCTTTTCTGCAGAACTGCTGCCGAGCCATTCTGTCCCTAGTCTGTAGCGGTGCATGGGATTCTTCCGTCCTAAGTGCAGGACTCTGCACTTGTCCTTGTTGAACCTCATCAGATTTCTTTTGGCCCAATCCTCTAATTTGTCTAGGGCCCTTTGTATCCTATCCCTACCCTCCAGCGTATCTACCTCTCCTCCCAATTTAGTGTCATCTGCAAACTTGCTGAGGGTGCAACCCACACCATCCTCCAGATCATTTATGAAGATATTGAACAAAACCGGCCCGAGGACCGACCCTTGGGGCACTCCATTTGATACCAGCTGCCAACTAGACATGGAGCCATTGATCACTACCCACTGAGCCCAACAATCTAGCCAACTTCCTATCCACCTTATAGTCCATTCATCCAGCCCATACTTCTTTAACTTACTGGCAAGAATCCTGTGGGAGACCGTGTCAAAAGCTTTGCTAATGTCAAGGAACAACACGACCACTGCTTTCCCCTCATCCACAGAGCCAGTTATGTCGTCATAGAAGGCAATTAGATTAGTCAGGCATGACTTGCCCTTGATGAATCCATGCTGACTGTTCCTGATCACTTTCCTCTCCTCTAAGTGCTTCAGAATTGATTCCTTGAGGACCTGCTCCATGATTTTTCCAGGGACTGAGGTGAGGCTGACTGGCCTGTAGTTCCCAGGATCCTCCTTCTTTCCTTTTTTAAAGATGGGCACTGCATTGGACTTTTTCCAGTCGTCTGGGACTTCCCCCGATTGCCATGAATTTTCAAAGATCATGTGTCCTTGATGATGAGCAAACAGTGATTCATGATACCACTCAGCTGGCACCAAGACAAGGGCAAAGAAAATAGACAATGCCTAAGCAAGTTATCCAGTGAGTACGCTAAAGAAAATGATTGTATTATATGGAAACCATTATAAGGAAAACTAGAATCATTGAAAACATCAGCCCAACTGGGCAGTCCCAAAAAGTAACAAACCAACTAAGTCGTGCCTGAGAGTTATGGATCCACTGAAGAAGAAAAGGAACCCTGGACGGGAATGCAAGGACCTTTCCAAATTGTGTCCCTTCCACCTCTGTTCCCCTACCCTGAATCCCCACAGAGAGCAAGCAGAATGAGAATCCTTGAGCTCAGGGAATGAAAGGACCCTGCAAGGATAGTGCACCTACATCCACTTCCTCCCCTGCAAAAATAGAAAGGCTGTGGCCACATGCCACAATCCAGTCCAAAGAACATAAGCAGATAACACCCTGTTTTACACTAGTCACAATTCTCCAGGCTTCTGGTCACTCAAACTTGCCCCCATAAAGCTAGTGGCACAGAAGCCAGCTGTAGTCTGTAACTCTCTTGTGAGGACAAGCAGTTTGGATCCTTTCTTTGGCTTTTTAAAAAATAATGAAACAAGGGATGACATGTTTCTCTTGCTGGGAGCCTCCTTCTCTTTCACTCAAACCTATTTCCCCCAACTTGAACTCCCATATACAAGTATAGGGCAGTAGTCCCAGATTCTGACCTTGGAAAAGGGATATTGTAGAATGCCCTAATTCTGTATTCCCCAGCCATAGAAAAAGACACATTTCCCTCCTGTCATAAATATAAAGGGAAGGGTAAACCCCTTTAAAATCCCTCTTGGCCAGAGGAAAAATCCTCTCACCTGTAAAGGGTTAAGAAGCTAAAGGTAACCTTGCTGGCACCTGACCAAAATGACCAATGAGGAGACAAGATACTTTCAAAAGCTGGGAGGAGGGAGAGAAACAAAGGGTCTGTGTCTGTCTGTATGCTGCTTTTGCTGGGGATAGACCAGGAATGGAGTCTTAGAACTTTAGTAAGTAATCTAGCTAGGTATGTGTCAGATTATGATTTCTTTAAATGGCTGAGAAAAGAACTGTGCTGAATAGAATGACTATTCCTGTCTGTGTGTCCTTTTTGTAACTTAAGGTTTTGCCTAGAGGGATTCTCTATGTTTTGAATCTAATTACCCTGTAAGGTATCTACCATCCTGATTTTACAGAGGTGATTTCTTTACTTCTATTAAAAGTCTTCTTGTAAGAAAACTGAATGCTTTTTCATTGTTCTCAGATCCAAGGGTTTGGGTCTGTGGTCACCTATGCAAATTGGTGAGGATTTTTACCAAACCTTCCCCAGGAAGTGGGGTGCAAGGGTTGGAAGGATTTTGGGGGGAAAGATGTGTCCAAACTAAGTTTCCCAGTAAACCCAGTTAGAGTTTGGTGGTGGCAGTGGAGATCCAGGGACAAAGGATAAAATTAATTTGTACCTTGGGGAAGTTTTAACCTAAGCTGGTGAAAGTAAGCTTAGGAGGTTTTCATGCAGGTCCCCACATCTGTACCCTAGAGTTCAGAGTGGGGGAGGAACCTTGACACCTCCTAAGAATGAGCCAGTAGAAATAAGCAGAATATCCTAATGGTATCAATCAACTTACTGCAAATGGGTAAGAAAGTTCAACTAAGAACATTCACAGCCTTTTAAAAACAGCTAAAGGTTATCCTATACTTAGTTAAACAATCTGCAGGTTTGGAGGTATCCTGTATTCTTCCATGTAGTGGAGATCACATCTGTTATAGCTGTCACTTCATCCACTGCTCCACTGGGCAGTAAAGGGTTTAGAGGAGACTATATAACCATTTGCATTTTTTAAAAGAAAAATGCTTCATCTTTAAACATATTCAGCCATCAAAATTCATACATGTCACTTATCTATTATAAAACAGAATAATTCCTTGAGAGATCATGCAGGATGTTTTCATTGATTAAAAGAATTACAGAAATGAAGTGGTAATGACATTAACACTCAAGAGGAATATAAAGCAATGTTTAGTTAGAGCTAACATGGGACAGCCAGAGAGGTAAGGATCAATGAACGAATAGAAGTGAGAGGAGTGATACTTCCAGTGTCTGGAGAGGGACAGAAGCCTCACTGCAGAACTTCATGTGTTGTGCTATTTGTTCGTTTAATTTCCCCCACCCCAGCTAGTTATGGCTGATTCTTTTAGTACACAGTAGCATAATATTTACAATGCCTGCTAGACTAGATATAAGCATCATTGTAGGCTGTGCAACATCCAATGGACTTTTAATTCCCCCGGTGCCACTCAATTGAAAATTTTTTTTCGGACAGTAGTTGCTATTTAAGACAACATTTGTCACGGAGACATAGGACTGGAAGGGACCTCCTGAGTCCTTGAGTCCAGTCCCCTGCTATCACAAGCAATCCTATAATCCCATTCATAAACATATCACAGTCCACTGCAGGACTAGCTAGGTTTTTTGCCCCTACTACTATTGTAATGCTGTTCCAGAACTTCACTCCTCCGATGGTTAGAAACTTTCTTTTAATTCCTGGCTGAATTTGTTCATGACCAGTTGTACCCATTTGTTCATGTGCCAACATTGTCCTTTAGCTTAAATAGCTCATCTCCCTCCCTGGTGTTTACTTCCCTCACGTATTCATAGAGAGCAATCACATTCCCTCTCAGCCTTCAATTTGCTAGGCTAAATAAGCCAATCTCTTTCAATCTCCTCCCATAAGACAGGCTCTCCACCCCTGTGATCATCCTAGCAGCTCTTCTCTGCACCTGTTCCAATTTAAATTCCTCTTTCTGCAACATGGGTGGTGAGAACTGTACATAGTATTCTAGATGAGGTCTTATCAGTGCCTTGTACAATGGAATTAATATTTCCCTATCTCTAGTGGAAATACCTCACCTGATACATCCTAGGATTGCATTTTCTTCCATCCCCCAGCCCCAGTTGTGTTATACTGGTGACTCATACTCATTCTGTGATTGACTAATACACAGAGGTTTCTCTCCTCCTCTCATTTTCAACTGCTGAATCCCTAATTTATAGCAGATGTTCTCGCTGTTAGTGCCCAAGTGAATGATCTTGCGCTTTGTATTTTTAAACTTCATCTGATTTTTATCACTCCAGTCCAACTGGTCATCCAGTTCTCTTTTCAGCATAACCATTTCCAATCTTCCCATTAGCCATTTCCTTACACACCTTATAATTCTTGTATTAATCCCCAGCTTCTCTCATTTAATTAACAATTTCCCATGTGGTACTGTATTAAATGGTTTTCTCAAATCCAGAGAGGTTAGATCTCCCACATTTCCCTTGTCTTAAAGAAAACCATCTATTTTATCAACAAATTGGTATCAGTTAGCTAGGACAATCTACCTTTGGTAAACCCATGCTGTATTTTCTTTTTACTTCCACTTCTTTAATTATCCTTTTCATCAAACAATTTGTTCTTTCATACTACTGAGGTCTGACTAAGTGCTCTGTCATTGCCCAGATCACTCCCCGCCCTCAGTATTCCAGTAGTGGTCACACCAGTGCCTAATATAGTGGCAAAATACCCTCTCTACTCCTACTTGAGAGTCCCCTGTTTATGCATCCCAGGATCACATTTGGTCTTTTGGCCACAGAGTCAGACTGCTAACTCATGTTCAGCTGATTATCCTTCCCCATCTTAAACCCTTTTCAGAGTCCCTGTTTCCCAGATAGAGTCTGGCATCCTACAAGTATGGTCTATGTTCTTTGTTCCCAGATAAAACACATACTTTTTGCTTGCACCCAGTTTACCAAGCGATCCAGATTGCTCTGAATCGGTGACCTGTCCTCTTCATTATTTACCACTCCCGCAGTTTTTGTGTTATCTGCAAACTTTACCAGTGATGATTTTATGTTTTCTTCCAGGTCACTGATAAAAATGTTAAATAGAGGAGGACCAAGAACTGAGGCCTGTGGGACCCCACTGGAAACATACCCACTCGATGATGATTCCCCATTTACACTTACATTTTGAAACCTATCAGCTAAAGAGTTTTTAATCCATGTAATGTGAGCCACGTTAATTTCATATCATTCTAGTTTTCTAATCAGAGAATCCACAACACTAACATCATGCTCTTGTAGTTGTAAATCTTATCCTCTACCCACCCGGCAATTCTTATCTTTGACTTCACTTACAATGTTATGTCTCCAGTTACACTGGAAGCTCTTTAGACTATGTCTTTAAAGTGCCCAGCACACTGAGTGATTATCATTGTGGTTTACTGTCCACAAGATCACATGCTATTTAAGGCCCACCATGGAGAAAGGCATGAAGACAAAATAGGAGAAGGATATGAAGCAAAATGACTAGAGAGGGGGACTAGAAGGGCTATGAGAAGAGATAAGTGCAGAGCTGAGGACAATGTTGTGCATTGCTTTGTAAGACACCGTAGAGGATGAAAAGTTTGAACCTGATTTGGAAAGCTAGTGGAAGCCAGAGCGAGAAACAAGATGTAATCTGTGACTGAGGAACACAATGTCATCTGCATGAGGAAGATGATTTTGGGAGCAGCATTTGGGAGGTACTGACAGGGGGAATGAAGTCTGAGGAAAGGAAGTCAGAGAGGAGGGTTGCAAGAATTAGGGCAGGGGCCAAAGACGAAGCCAAGGCCGGCAGTGGGAGTGGAGAGAAAAGTGCATATTTCGAGATGAAGTACTAATTTTAGATTTCACTGACATTTAATCCAAAAATCCCTGCAGAGGAAACTAGGAAACTGTATTTTCATTTAACCCACTGGGCAGAGAAAGGAATTTAGATGATCTGCTACCTGATTGATACAAGGATTTTGGCTTCATTCAGAATTTGAAGGAGATATTTGGCACACTGTACAAGCTTCTGACTTTCTTTTGCTTCTCACAAGTAAGCAAGCACTATGTTCCACTCTGAATCATGAATAACCCCTTCATCTCTCTTCTAGAATTTCCTGTAGACTAAAAACTACAATTTTTTCTTTGTAAATTATTAACCAAAACCTGCATGTTATTACAGGGACAAGGAACCGATTGTAGATATTTTTCATAGCAAGATTTCAAGCTGTTTGGATAGTAACAGCACATCTTGCTAAGACAGATTTTGAGAGAGAAAGAGAGAGAGAAATGTTTATTCATCATCAGGCCATTGACATATGCCAAATATTCACCAATGTACAAAGGGGAGTATTGGTCTCCCCTCCATGTATGAATAAACCGTAGTGCTAGCTGAAGCTCTGCAGGCATCAAAAGGAGAAAGGAACCATTTAAAAGTATGGCCTAACTGTGGAGATCACTGATGTGCTTGCTGCATATGTTGGGACTGTTCTCTGTGTTTGAGGTTTTGGGTGCTGGGCTGATCAAGGAAAGGAGGCTTCAGTGTTCTTAACACTTAGGGCTGGGGAGGCAGAATGTAAAGTCAGGACATAGACAAAGATAATTTTATAGTACAGGCCCTAGGGTGTCAGCTGTGTTTAGCTGTGCTCCAATTCTGAGTTAGCTACATTTAATTGTGTGGTGTCATTTTATCCAGGCTCACTGGCAGGATCCGGTCTCTGTTGCTATACCTAGCATGTACAAATGTGCACGTACAAACACTCCTCTGCCTACAGCCTGGTTTCTTGACAGGGTAATCAGACAGGAGGGCATCACAGAAGATAGTGGACTTGTGCATAAGGCCAGAAAATAGCATTTACATAGCTGCAGCAGAAAGGGTAATTCTCCTCAGAGGAATAAGCTGTCACTGTCACTGTGAAGCTTAGTAGGTCTGCAGGCTTTACACCCCCGGAAGGATTTTCAAGCTGGATAATATAGTTTCATGATCAGGTTAAAAAGTAAATAAAAAGTATAAAAGTCTTGAGGTGAATTAGAAAAAGAGGAAAATTTTTTACTATGGATCTTAATTCAAATACAGGAGAAGACTACAGAGGTGAAATATTCTCTCAACAGGAGACGCACTTTGAACTACAGTGGTGCATTCCAACTTCTTATGTTCCAAAACTCCCCCAGCAAGGATGTTAACTTATGAGCATTATGAACTAGATCAACTGGGGTAAATCAGTAGTAGCTCCATTACTTCACCAGAGTTATCGCTGATTTACATAAACTGAGGATTTGTACCTCTCTCCTCTCTGTCTCTGATCAATCGGAATCGGCCTTTAGAGACAACACTTTCATACACAAGAGAGCTTTAGAGGGTGAAAATATTCTCCAAAGTGATCCTGAAATGAAAAACTATTTATTGTTGCACAATCAGCTGTAGATTGGCCTTTTCAGCTCTAATTTGAACATTGGTGAGCACCGAGTACTTTCAACACTTCATGTCTACCTAGAATTCAACAGCAGCTCAACTGCACACCAGAATGTCAGCCCTAGAGGCAAAGTATAAAAGACAACTATACTCTACCTCAACTGGCTGGGAATGCATCTGGAAATTACACACATCACTCTTCCAGCCTACATATAGCTTTACCAGTCACTCATTTCAGTTTAAATTTCACTGGGACCTGCTGTTTCCTTCTCACACCCTTGTGCCTTCTAGCTTGCCAGCTTGACTTGGCCATTATCTCCTACAGTAGAAGGGCTGACACAGTAGTAACAAGATTAGCACTGTCTGATTAGAGTATAACAACTGTCGACAAAGGATCATTTCACTTGTCAGTGGAATATAATTTAAAACAAAATGAATAATATATTCAGTAGGATACAATAAAAATGTTCCCTGCACAATATTAATAGATTCTTTTCACACAGGCATGCTATTAAGTGAACCTATTAATTTATTACAAAATTACTTTTCTAAAGCTGGTCCTTCACATTGTACAAGTGATGTACAACTGAAATAAATTAGTACAGGGGAAAAAAAGATGACAGCACACACATCTATCCAGGCATCTCCAGGTTAAATATAGTTCTTCTGACATCTGGAATGCAAACATATTGTCAGAAGAGGAAAGAGAAGAAAAGCACTCTATTAAAGCACTTTTACCAAATCCTTAAATGGACATGTGCATATTTATGTGAGACAAGATCATTCTAAGTAAATTGCTGGGGATTTTGAATTATGGCACATGCCATTTTTCCCAGTTAGATTAGATCAATGGCTGATGTGAGCAATATTTATTTTGACTTAACATAAAATCAAAACATAAAAGTAAAGTACTAGCGTTTGACCGTGATCATATTGAAGGTTGTCACGCTGTCTGGAGTGGCTCACAACTGTGAGTGCCTACCTCAGGGCAGATTGTCAGAAACACAGAGAAAATACCATAATTAGATTTCACCAAGCCAGTGACAAATGTGAACTCCTGGATCACTATACCAGTCTTACTATGGAGTCATACACAGTCCCCATAGAATCTCCAGTCTATCTTGCCATCCAGACAAACTGGACTATGTGATAAAAGGTCACTTAAACCAAAATCAGACCACATCAGGTTGCTTCCAGACCCAAGAGACCAGTCATTTCCCCAAACCAACTGGTACTCTAGATCTTACACCAAACACAATGTTGGCAACCAATTCTATAGTTAACTAAAGGTTTATTAGATAAGAAAAGGATATAAGAGTTATTGAGAGGTTCAAGCAGGTAAAATATATGCACAGGTGAGTCACAGTTTGTCATTCCAGATGGTGGCAGTGGTGTAATAAACTGCCAGTTTCCCAAAAGTCTTTTCAGGGTACCTACATTGTCCCTGGGGACCTCTGCTTTGGATCTGGTGCATTTCCCTGTAAGAGTCCAAACAGTCCAGAGATGCAGGATCTTTCCTTGAACCCATACTTATAGCTTCTTCTCACAGAAAACAAGCTTACAGTGTCACTACCTATGTGCACTTTTCCTTTGATGACAAGAATGAGGAATGCATTGTGACCTCCGATCATCGCACAGAATGACCACTTGCTTTGAAATTAGCACTTTTCTGTTAAAGTCCTTTATTTAAACAAGGCTTCTTTCTTGTTTGATGGCTTGTTTGTTGGGTTATTTAATTACAGGTGTACACACAAAGTAAATGTCTGCTCCTACATTATAATGGGATACAGATAAGTGAAAACAATGCAAGTAACAACCCACTAGTTTTCATGAAGTTTAAACACCAAATACACCCTTATACATTTAACAATCACTTTGATCTACACTAATACACAAGTGAATTGGCCGGGGGACTCTGACATGAGCTGACACCTGCTCTGCCACCATCACAAAGGTAATGGGAAAACTACAGTTGACTTCAATGGAGTATTATCAAGCCCCTTAGTGCTTACTGTAAATTACTAACGGGGGTTTCTAAATATCATGTCTTCAGAAAGGAGGATAGGCCAAAGGATTTGAAATCTTAACGTTTCTGAGTTGCACTCATCTAGCTCCATAATTCCATGAGGCTTCATTTCCTTTGGAAATAATTTCAATAAAAGTTCTGTATGCAGCAAACTGGTAAGATCCAACTCTACATGCTATGCCTATAGGAATTACTTTACTCACTTTTGAAACCATTTTTAATTTAGAATTCTGGTACCAAGAAAACCAGAATTGGCTAGCCTTTTAAATGCAAAAATACTAAGCTTTAGAGAGAAATAAGAAGTGCTCAGAGTTTGCTTGCAATCTTGGCATTTTCAATGCCAACAAGACAGAAATTAACATTTAGTTGTTAACTGCCCCCTCCCCCAGCATACTATAATTTCTATAATTTTTAACCGTGTCAAAATAATGTAAATGCTTATCATTTGGGGGACCACACAGATGGGCCACATTCTGCATCAATTACACCAGTATAAATCTGAGGTAACATGACTGAAACCAGTAGAGTAACTCTGGACTTATACCAGTGCAAATGAGCCAAATTGAGCAGAACGGGGGCAGGAGAAAGGGATGGAATGGGGTGGGGCCATGGATAGAACAGGGGAGAGGCAGCAGGGGAAGGGGCAGAATGGGGTGGGGCTGTGGGTGGGTCTGCAGGCAGAAGGGGTAGGGCAAGACCATGGTTCCAGTGCTGGGGCCCCCCCACTTCCTCTGGCCTAGGGCCCCAGGAAACCTTAATCCCTCTCTGACCCTAAGCCCTGTCTCTCTGATGGAGATAGGTGACTAAATCCAGGTTGCAGGCAGGTGTCTATCTCCTCTAGTGATTCGTGAACCAGGGCAACCTAGACACTCAATCCACTCAACTCATGTGCGGGGCCTGATCTGATAGGTGTGCTACCTAATGCCGATAAAACAGACAGTGAGGGGGGGAGAGGACTTCCCCTTATTACCGTTAGCTCAGTGGTTAGGGTACTTACCTGTTCAATTCCTCTCTCTGCCTGAGGAGAAGGGATTTGAACAGGGATCTGCCACCTCTATGATGAGTGCTATCACCACTGAGCTGTGAGATATTCTGATATGCATCTCCCTCGTTCTGTACTGTTGAAGTTGTTCCGCTTGAAATAAATAATTGAATAATTAAATATTAATTGGGCCAAGAGAGTGAAATTCACTCTACAACACAGTGGTGAGAGCACATACCTGAGAGGTGGCAGATCCCCATTCAAATCTCTTCTCCTCACCAGGAAAAGATGGGGACTTGAACCAAGGGGTCTCCCACATCCCAGATGAGTACTCTAAACACTGGGTAAAGGTAATAAAGGGGAGGGCTTTCTCCGCCACCCCCCTGTGTTTTGTGTGGAATTATGGGGCTTCTGAGCCTACCAGATTGGGCCCTGCATCTGAATTAGGCAGAGGAGCGCCTATCTTTCCCTGGTTTGTGGATCACTTTGGGGCTTAGGTGGGAGAGAAGCACCCAGGCACCTAGAGTGAGGCAGCAATGCTCATGCTCAGAGGCAGGAACATAGGCACATAGGGAACTTTTACTGCAAAAACTTAGATGTCAAGTAAGTTTAGGCACGTACAGGGTTAGGTGGGATTGGAGCAGAAGTTTTGTTACAGTGGTGTCAAAAGGACTTGGGCACCTAAGTATCTTTGGGGAACCAGGCCTAAGAGCTTCCAGTTCTTTAACTGGCATGTGTGCTAGGCACTGATGCCAACACAGGAGAAGCACAAAAAGAACTCCACTGACTCACTGTTTCCTAAAGTCAGTTGAAGTTCAGTGCTTTGAGGCTGAAAACTGGAAGCCATTTTGGGCTATAAGAATATTGGACTGTTACATTGTACAAATTACAAAAAACATCTAACACATCTTTGCTTTAAGATTGGTAGCCAAAACAGAAAATCAAGTACACAATCCCATGCAATTTCAGGAGACAGTCTCCAGTGTAAGGAAATCATTGCCTACTGTTTCTTGGAGATTCAGGAGTGGGAAAGAAAGAACCAAAAAACCACCACACCAAACACCTCAAAACTCTCTGCTCTTGGTTCTACTCATGCAAACCGACTGACTTCAATGCACAGATGCACCAGAAGGTAGAATTTAACCCAGTGAATACTCTCTGTTATTCAAATTCTCACCTGACTTACACAGGTGCAGCAATATTGACTTTAGATGAAAGTCTGGCTGTTTAAACTTGACAGTTACTGCATAATATGGGTATATTTAGAGCTCTGTAGTCTTGACAAATTATTTCAGCTGGGTAAAGTGAGAAAATGGTTTCGACATAAACCCTAAATTTCTAACCAGCCAGATACTGAGACGGGGTGACAGGGGACGGATCACTGGAAATTGCTCAGTTCTGTTCACTCCCTCTGAAGCATCTGGAAGACAGGATATTGGGCTAGATAGACCATTGGTCTGACTCAGTATGGCTGTTCTTGTGTTCTACATATTTTTCCATTCTTAAAATATGACAGTTCATCAAAGTAGTTGCTGCCATCTAAGGCATTTATTAATTACCAAAGAGATTAAATTACTTCCTAAAACCTATTATAGATTCCCCTTATTACTAAGGAATTTCATCTGCATGATTTATGGTTTTATTATGCAAAGGTAATCACTTACTTATAGTGAATGGAGGTAATAGATTAAGGTTGCTACCAAATGATGCTGAAATGAATCGACTTAAATATATGGGTTTGAACTTGAAGTGGCTTCTAAAAAGTGTAGTAGGGAAAAATCCAATTTTGCTTTTGCTATTTCAGCAGATGGTAATTTTCTGGAAGGAATAGCTCCATATAGTAAAGGACAGGGTACTTTTTCTCACGTAAATGTACTTCATTCTTCCTAGAAATGTGCAATAAAAATGATTAGAGGCAAGGAAAGACTTCCATGTGAGAAGATACCACAAAAATAGAGACTGTTTAGTTTATGAAAGAAATAGGGCTGTCAATTAATCGCAGTTAACTCATGCGATTAACTAAAAAAAAATTAATTGCCATTAATCGCACTTATAACAATAGAATACCAATTAAAATGTATTATATATTTTTGGATGCTTTTCTACATTTTCAATATTGATTTCAATTACAACACAGAATACAAAGTGCACAGTGCTCACTTTATATTATTTTTTATTACAAATATATGCACTGTAAAAATGATAAACAAAATAAATACTATTTTTCAATTTACCTCATACAAGTACTATAGTGCAATCTCTTTATCATGAAAGTGTAACTTACAAGTGCAGATTTTTTGTTTGTTATATAACTGCACTCAAAAACAAAACAGTGTAAAACTTTAGAGCCTACAAGTCCACTCAGTCCTACTTCTTATTCTGCCAATCGCTAAGACAAACAAGTTTCTTTACATTGACAGGAAATACTGCAGCCTGTTTTTTTTTTTTACAATGTCACCTGAAAATGAGAACAGGCATTTGCATGGCACTTTTGTAGCTGACGTTGCAAGGTATTTACATGCCAGATATGCTAAACATTCGTATGTCCCTTCATGCTTCGGCCACCATTCCAGAGGACATGCTTCCATGCTGATCATGCTCGTTAAAAAAATAATGCATCAATTAAATTTGTGACTGTACTCCTTGGGGGGAGAATTGTATGTCTCCTGCTCTGTTTTACCCGCATTCTGCATATATTTTATGTTATAGCAGTCTTGGATGATGACCCAGCACATGTTTGTTTTAAGAACACTTTCACAACAAAGAAGGTACCAATGTAAGATTTCTAAAAATAGCTACAGCACTCGACCCAAGGTTTAAGAATCTGAAGTGCCGTCCAAAATCTGAGAGGGACGAGGTGTGGAGCATTCTTTTAGAAATCTTAAAAGAGCAACACTCGGAGGCGGAAACTACAGAACTCAAACCACCAAAGAAGAAAATCAACCTTCTGCTGGTGGCATCTGACTCAGATGATGAAAATGAAC